>NC_134094.1:127260689-128653189 GCF_000715075.1 Nicotiana tabacum | reverse complement strand
GATCAATGCCGAAACCTATCAAATCAAGTCTGATTGACCTCAAATTTTTCACACAAGTCATAAATAACATAATGGAGCTATTAAAATTTTCAGAATTGGATTCCGGCCTCGATATCAAAAAGTCAACTCCCCGGTCAAACTTTCAAACTTAAATTTTTATTTTAGCTATTTCAAGCCTAATTTAACTACGGACTTCCAATAATTTTTCGGATATGCTCCTAAGTCCAAAATCACCATACGGATCTGTTGGAATCATCAAAATTTTATTTCGGAGTCGTTTGCTCAAAAGTCAACTCTCCGGTCAACTTTTTTCTTTTAAGCTTCTTAAATAAGAATTGTTCTTTCAATTTAATCCCGAATCATCCGAAACCAAACTCGACCACACACGCAAATTTTAATACACATCACAAAGTTGCTCGTGACCTTAAGTCGCTGAACGTGATGCTAATTATTAGAACGACAAGTCGGGTCGTTACAACCGAGCTTTCACGTAAGAGATAACTTTGCTGGTCGAATGGCCAAGAGTCCCTTTCCACTTTATTTGAGGTAACCCTCGCATGACTAAGGTCACCGTCTTGGCGTGACATGCCAATACAGCATGATAAGGTGACAACCAATCCATTCCCAAGATAACATCAAAATCTGCCACACCAAGAAGTAAAAGATCCACGTTAGTCTCAAGACTCCCAATAGAAACAACGCACGAACGATAGACATGATCTACATTGATAGAATCTCCCACCGATGTGGACACGCACACAGAAGTACTCAGAAAATTACGATGCACAACCATATATGAAGCGAAGTATGAGGACACATAGGAGTAAGTAGATCCTGGAACAAATAAAATTGAAGCATCTCTATGGCAAACTGGAACAATACTTGTGATCACGACATCGGATGACTCGGCCTCAGGTCTAGCTGGAAAAGCATAAAATCGGGGCTAGGCCCTACCAGTCTGAACTACATCTCTGGATAGTCCATAGCTCGCTGGCCTCCACCTCTAACAGTCTGACCTCTACCTCTAACAGTCTGACCCCTGCCCCTAACTGGTCGGGCGGGCGGTGGAGCATGCCGGTATGATGGCACGAGAATTATGCTGAGATCTGTTACTCAACAACCTAGGGCAATGCCTCCTGATGTGACCAATGTTCCCACACTCATAACACCAATCCTGCTGTCGTGGCTGCTGAAGCTGAAGCTGACCCGAACGGGACGGATAGCCGCTATAGTGACTCTGGAGTGGTGGTGCACTGATAGGAGCTGGATGTGCACTAAATGTTGGTTGCCCAAAGTAAGGCATAATAGGACCATGACTCCCTGAAGCACCATGAGATTCCTGAAGTGTTGAATAAAATGGCCTAGAAGGATGACCCCTACCATAAGTACTCCTTCCTCTGAATGAGGCGCCTCTGAAATTACCGGAATGACGGGGCCTCTTCTCTGACACTGGCCCTCTCTCCTGTTAAAGAACCATCTCGATCCGCCCGGCGACATTAGCCGTCGTCTGAAAAGAAATCCCACTCCTGGTCTCCTTGGCCATCTGTAGCTTGATAGGTTGAACGAGTCCATCAATGAACCTCCTCACCCTTTCTCTATCGGTAGGAAGAAGAAGAAGAAGAAGAAGAGCATGATGGGTTAGATCCACAAAACTAGTCTTATACTGAGTGACTGACATATTTCCCTGCTGGAGATGCTCAAACTGCTTGCGGTAATTCTCCCTCAGTGTGATAGGAAGGAAGTTCTCCAGGAATAGCTGCGAGAACTTCTCCCAGGTAAGTGCGGGTGAACCAACTGGTTTGGTAAATACATAATCTTTCCACCACCTCTCGGCTAATCCAGTCACCTGAAACATAGAAAAATCAACCCCATTGCTTTTGATTATTCCCATGTTCTGCAATACTTCATAGCAGCGGTCAAGAAAATCATGTGGGTCCTCAGAAGGGGTACCACTGAAATAGATTGGAAATAGCTTGGTAAACTTGTCCAAACTCAACAAAGCCTCAGAAGACAAAGCAGGCCTATCACCGGCTTGTGCTGTAACAACTGGCTGAACTACCCCAACTGGCAAGACTGCTGGAGCCTGATACTGAGGAGCCATCTGCTCCGGAGCGGGAGTAGTGGGAGTCTGTGCTCCTCCCCCAGCCTGCGAGATGGGTGGTGCCACTGAAAATATACCATTATATGCCACGCCCTCCATAAGGCTAACCAAACGGACTAGAGCGTCTTGAAGCACTGGAGTAGCTATGAATCTTTCTGGGGCCTGAACTGGTCCAATAGGTATAGTATGATCTGGAACCTCCGCTCCCAAATCCACATGAGGTTATACAACAGATGCTGCTTCTCAAGCTCTAGACTGAGCTCTACCTCTGCCTCTGTCACGACCTCGACCTCTACCTCTACCCCTGGTCATAGTTGCCACCGTGGGCTCTGGTCCCTGTCCATCGGTAGATGAATTATGTCTTCTCACCATCTTCGAGAGAATAAGAGTAGAATGGTTCAATCATCGATGATAGAATAAAATCACACGACGTAGTAGAATAGAAGTGAAATTATTCCTAAACTCCGTAGCCTCGAGAGGTTAAGTACAGACGTTTCTGTATCGATCCTTCAGACTCTACTAAGCTTGCTCGTGACTCGTGAGACCTAAGTAACCTAGTGCTCTGATACCAACTGTCACGACCCAAAATTCCCACCTTCGATACCGTGATGGCGCCTAACATTTCACTTGTTAGGCAAGCCAACGTTAGAATAATATTAGCCATTTTAAAAAAACAAATTAATTAATAACAAAGAAACATATGCAAAAAATAAAGTCTGAAATAAAGAGAATAATCCATAATAATAGCGATGTCTAAATACCATTCCATAACCGGTGTCACAAGGGCACGAGCTACTAGAATAATACAAATAAAGGTCTGAATAAAAATGAAGCTGTCTGAAAAGAAACACACAACTACGATAAAGTGGAAGGGGACTTCAGAACTGCGAACGTCATGCAGCTATACCTCAAGTCTTCTGCGAATAGCTGAATCCGAGCAAATCTATTGTACGCCGCTAGGACCAACTCCGATATCTACACAAGAAGTGTAGAGCGTAGTATGAGTACAACCAACCCCATATACCCAGTAAGTGCAGAGCCTAACCTCGACGAAGTAGTGACGAGGCTAAGGCGGGTCACTTACATTAACTTGTACGCAATAATAATAATAATAACAACAGTAATAGAAATAAAGCAGGTAACTCATTTCAACAGTTGAAGCCAACTCTACAGTGATAACCAATTATTGTTTCAATCAGTTTCCGTTGCGGTGTGCAACCCGATCTCACAATATATTCATATTCAATTCTGTTGTGACACGCAACCCGATCCCACAATATATTCATTTTTATTTAATCCTATTGCGGCGTGCAACCCGATCCTCAATATATCTTTTCAATCAATTTTGTTGTTGCGTGCAACCCGCTCCTCCAATATATTCACTTTTATTTTTGTTGTGACGTGCAACCCGCTCCTCCAATAATATAATTTACCAATTCTTATAAAAGAAATTACACCATTAAATGCAACAATTAATATGAAATTATAAAACAAGCATACAATAATTATGATTTATTTAGAAATAAGTGATGACAAGTAGCAATTAATTGTATGAATTAAAGAGGAAATAGGAAATTTAATAATTAGTATGCTAAATGTCAAGTAGCGATTAAGTCACATAAATCAAATAAGCATGTAGCAATTATAGCATGGATTCAAGGCATAATATTGAACAAGGAATATGAGAGAAATAATTAATATAATAATTAATTCATGATTTAAAACGGTTTATGATTTTTCAAATAATTATGCAAACAATTAATTTAACGACGTATAGACACTCGTCACCTCGCCTATACATCGTTCACATGAATTTCACATAACAATAATTCACGGATTTTATTCCCTCAGGTCAAGGTTAACCACGATACTTACCTCACTTTGCAACAAATTTCAAGATTCCAATACACCTTTGCCTGGCGAATTCGTGTCCGAAAGCTTCGAATCCCAATGTTTTCCTTGACAATCTCTCGAAAATTGCCTCTTCCCGAGCTCTAATTTGTCAAAAAATAGAAAATGAGACGAAGTCCTATTTTCAGAACATAAAGTTTCTGTCCAGGCGTGCCCCCGATCGCGTAGCACAAAATGGGCCAGTCCAAATTTCCTCTTCGCGAACGCGAGACTCCTCTCGCGAACGCAATGAAGGAAACTAGATACAGGCATCAGAAAAATTTCATCAACTGTTTAAGTCTAAGTTTCGATCCGTTAACCATCCGAAACTCACCCGAGGCTCCCGAGACGTCAACCAAATACACCAACAAGTCCTAAAACATCATACGAACTTAGTCGAAATCTCAAATCACATCAAACAATGCTAAAACCACGAATCATACCACAATTCAAGCTTAAGGAACTTAAGAACATTTAAATTCTATATTCGATGCCGAAACCTATCAAATCAAGTCCGATTGACCTCAAATTTTGCACACAAGTCATAAATGACATAACGAACCTATTCAAATTTCCAGAATCGGATTCCAACCCCAATATTAAAAACTCAACTCCCCGGTCAAACTTCCAAACTTAAATTTTTATTTTAGTCAATTCAAACCTAATTTTAACTACGGACCTCCAAATAATTTTTCGGACACGCTCCTAAGTCCAAAATCACCATACAAAATTATTGGAATCATCAGAACACTGATCCGGTTCAGTTTGCTCAAAATGTTGACCGAAGTCAACTCAAATGAGTTTTGAATCTCCATTTCACATTTAGTTCATTTTTCACATAAATGCTTTCCGGAAAATTTATGGACAGCGCACACAAGTCGAGGAAAGCTGAATGGTTCTATTTGAGGTTTTAGAATACCGAAATAATATTTAAAATTAAAGATATCATATTGGGTCATCACAGTCTGTGAAGGCGCATCATAAGGCATGGATAGCTAACGTGCGGCCATCACAAATAGTAACAACAATCACCAAACCCATTGTCACCCCCTCTTTTACCAACCCTTTAAAAGATAAAATATACCTTTTTTACATTTGACCTAAATGGTTGAGTTTATATTCTAAGTTGTGTCACTCACTTTATATTCAAATTTTGGAGCGTGCGGTTCAGTTAAAATATTTCACAGAGAGGAATCATAACTTTATCTTGTAGAACTTTGGCTTGTCTAAGCTAGAGTAATATGAACAAAGTGGTCTAATTTATTTATGGCTATTGCTTTGCCCACACCTTACTCTGTGTATATGGTCGAAATCGGGCTCGTCTACTACATGACAGATCGGGCTCGGAACGTGAGGGATTGAAGATCGACCCCGAGTCTCATCAAACCAGAACACGAGGTCAGAATGTCCGCCATCGAGAATATTGAGTCCATGATCACGGAATCAATCCTGACCCTGAATGAGCTCGAGGAAACATTACCGGTATAACCAACAGAAGACCAAAATATCCGTAACCGGTCGGGTATCATGGCGGGAATCTCGGCACGTATCAATAAGGAGCCGGCAAATATGCAAATCAGAAGATTTTTACCTTTTATAGAATTGTACCTAAAGTAGGACTCCCCTACTATATAAAGGGGGTCTGATTACTTGTAAAGCACATTGTAACAATCATTCAGAAGCAATATACTGTTATTTTATCTTTAAGTGCTTATTCAACCGTGTCTTGATACTGATCGAAGCACATTTTGTTCAAGGGTGGCCCTCCCCTTAAGGATGTAACTCTTTAATTCGTATGGTTTGAATTTATTTTATCATACTTTATTTCAATTGCAATTTAACTTATCGCTTTGTGTCAATTTAATCCACGTATCCTTAAAATCACTTACAAATTCAATTATTATCCGATTTTGAGGGTAACCAGTTTGGCGCCCACCGTGGGGCTAAGGATAATAGTGGTTATTTGTTATAAATTTCCATAACACACACTATTTTACATTTGTTCTTTGAAGTGTCTCTGATTTCATGATAAAAATATAGAACTCTCAATCAGCACCCCTACATGTTTACAATGAGTCCGTCCATCATGGCATAAACGACAACGTAGCACCAGGAAACGATGTGCCTCCAGCCGACCTCGGCGGAGTCTCGGATGTACACCCAATCGACGTTAGCTCGCATGTGGCCATCCACACAAATTTGCCCACCAATCCTGAGGACACCATCCGTAGGGATGTTCGATCGATTGCACAAAGAATGCACCATGACAAAGATAGTGGAATCAACTTGCGGGTAATCTTCGAAATGTTACAGGCTCAACAGGCGGCGATAGCTCAACTCTAAAACCAGAGCCGCCCGCCGAGTAGGATTGAGCCCGAACCATCCCAGGAAGTTGTTCACAGGGATAAACCGGTCTCAGAGAGATCGAATGAGAAGGAGTCGGGGGCCAACCGGGTAATCATGAAGATGCTCGAGGAACTGACAAAATGGATAGAGTCGGAGAAGAAGAAGATCGAGGCAAACAATAAGAAGATGGAAACCTATAATTTCAAGGTCGAGCAAATCCAGGAGCGCCGCCGATATTGAAGGGCCTAGACTCTAAGAAGTTCATACAAAATCCTTTCCCTCCGAGCGCAGCTCCCAAACCGATCCCTAAGAAGTTCCGCATGCCCGAGATTCCTAAGTACAATGGAACGGCCGACCCGAACGAGCATGTTACCTCCTACACATGTGCCATCAAAGGGAATGACTTGGAGGATGATGAGATCGAATCTGTCTTGCTAAAGAAATTTGGAGAGAACCTGTCAAAGGGAGCTATGATATGGTATCAAAACTTACCTCCTAATTCTATTGACCCATTTTCCATGCTTGTAGATTCATTCGTGAAATCATACGCCGGGGCTATTAAGGTCGAGACCAGGAAGTCGGGCCTTTTCAAAGTAAAACAGAAGGATAATGAAATGCTCAGGGAGTTCGCGTCCCGATATCAAATGGAGCGGATGGATCTGCCACCAGTCACTGATGATTGGGCCGTTCAAGCTTTCACCTAAGGACTCAATGTTTGAAGCTCGGTGGCTTCACAGTAGTTGAAGCAGAATCTGATAGAGTATCCGGCTATTACTTGGGCTGATGTGCATAACTAATATCAATCAAAAATCAGAGCCGAGGATAATCAACTTGGGGCTCCTTTCGGGTCCGTTTATCCTGTCAGATCCATCGACAGAGCTAAGAGAGATATCGACCATGAACTGAGGTCAAGCAGGGATCGATACCAGCCTTAGAATGGAGATCGAAGAAGTAGTGGGTCCGAAAAGAATTCTGTGCAAAATGAAAGGAGAAATGATCGAGGTCAAAATACTCGGGGTCTCATGAGCAAGAATGGTTTCGACAGGCCTATCGGGCCTAAAGAAGCACTAAGGTTATCAGAATATAATTTTAATGTTGATGTTGCTGCCATCGTATCAACTATCGGACGCATCAAGGACACCAAATGCCCTCGACCTTTACAAACTGATCTAGCCCAAAGGGATCCAAACTAGATGTGCAAATACCGTGGCACTCACGGCCATATAATAGAGGATTGGTGATAGTTGAGGGAGGAAGTAACACGGTTACTCAACAACGGACACCTTCGAGAATTCTTGAGCGACCGAGCCAAGAATCATTTCAGAAATAGGGATTCTAACAAACAAATCGAGCAAGAAAAGCCTCAACATATCATCAACATGATCATCGGTGGGGTCGATGTCCCTCAAGGGCCGATGTTAAAAAGCACCAAAATATCCATCATAAAGGAAAAATGGACTCGAGATTACATATCATAAGGAACTTTGTCTTTCAACGAGGAGGAGGTAGAAGGGATCGTGCATCACCACATCGATGCACTGGTAATATCTGTACTCATAAATAAATCTCGAGTTAAGCATATGTTAATTGATCCAGGTAGCTCGGCCAACATCATCCGGTCGAGGGTCATAGAATATCTCGGCCCACAAGATCAAATCGTGCATGCAGTCCGAGTTCTGAACGGATTCAACATGGCATATGAAACCACCAATGGGAGATAACATTACCAGTGAATGCTGGTGGGACCATCTAGGAGGCCAAGTTTTATGTTATCGAAGGAGACATGAGGTACAATGCCCTATTCGGGAGACCATGTTGAGGGTAGTTCCCTCAACTCTTCACCAAGTGTTAAAATTCCCAACACCAGGAGGAATTAAAATAATCTACGGAGAACAACCAATCGCAAAAGAGATATTTGCAGTCGAAGAAGTGATTCCGATATCAACACTCGCAACGTCAAAGGAACCAAGTTCGGGTACAAAGCAAGAAGCTAAATAGCAATCACCGACACCGGCCACGACCCAGCCGGATCTGTAGGGGACTGATGAAAACGATGATTATGGGGTTCCCAAATCTTTTGTAGTCCCCGATGATTCTGACGCCACTAAATCAACGGTCATGGAGCTGGAACAGGTCATATTGATCGAGTATCTGCCCAATCGGAAGGTATACTTGGGCACGGGGTTAACTCCCGAGCTTAGAAAAAAACTCATTCAATTTCTTATAGCTAACATAGATTTTTCCGCTTGGTCCCATCTTGATATGACATGGATCCCACTAGAGATAACTACCCACAAGCTAAACCTGGACCCGAAATTCCATCCGGTCAAATAGGAGAGGAGGCCCCAGTTCAAGGTCAAACATGCTTTCATCAAGGACGAGGTATCCAAACTACTTAAAATAGTATCCATTCGGGAAGTTAAATACCTAGATTGGTTAGCAAATGTAGTACTAGTCCCTAAAAATGGGAACAAATTAATAATGTGTGTAGACTATAAGGATGTCCCAAGGACACTTTCCCTTTGACCAACATCGATCGCATGATCGATGCCACGGCCGGCCACGAGATCCTCAGTTTTCTTGATGCCTATTTCGGGTACAACCAAATACGAATGTACCCGGATGATCAGGAAAAAATGTCCTTCATCACAAAATACGACACGTACTGCTATAACGTGATACCATTCAGATTAAAAAAAAGCTAGTGCGACTTATCAACACCTAGTAAATCGGATGTTCGAGGAACAAATAGAAAAATCGATGGAAGTTTACATTGACGATATATTGGTTAAGTCTCTGCGAGCAAAGGACCATTTAAAACATTTTTAGGTGACCTTCAGCATATTGAAGAAGTAAAATATGAAGCTGAACTCGGAGAAATATGCGTTGGAACAATCAAATCAGGTAAATTCCGCAGGTTCATGGTATCCAACCGGGGAATCGAGATCAACCCTGACAAGATCAAATATATCGAAGCTATCACGGTCGTGGACAATGTGAAGGTCGTGCAAAGATTAACCGGACACATAGTCGCCCTGGGGCGATTCATCTCGAGGTCCTCTAATAAGAGCCACCGATTCTTCTCGCTACTAAAGAAGAAGAACAACTTTTTGTGGACCCCGGAATGCCAACGGGCATTGGAGGAACTCAAGCAATATCTATCGAGCCCACCACTACTGCATACACCGAAGGCAGATGAACAACTATACCTGTACTTTAAAGTATCGGAGATAGTGGTAAGTTGAGATCTGGTCCGGGAAGAACAAGGTACAAAATTTTGGATTTACTATGTTAGCAGGACTCTAGGTGAGGCTGAAACTAGATATCCTCACCTAGAAACATTGGCGCTCGCTTTGCTAAGCGCCTCTAGGAAACTGAAACCATATTTTCAGTGCCATCATATACATTTTGTCACTACTTACCTAATGCAAAATATAATGCATAAATCCGAACTCTCGGGACGATTGGCCAAATGGGCCGTGGAAATCAGCGGTTACGATATTGAATATCGACCCCGGACAACCATTATATCCTAAATTTTGGCGGATTTCGTGGCCGACTTTATGCCGGCCCTAATATCCGAGGCCGAACGAGAGTTGTTTGTAAACTCGGGGATGTCCTCGGGAATCTGGACCCTCTTTATGGACGGTGCCTCGAACGCAAAAGGGTCCGGACTTGGCATCGTATTGAAGCCACTAACAGGCAATGTAGTTAGACAATCTCATAAGAACTGTAAAGTTGACTAACAATGAGGCCGAATATGAGTCTATGATTGTAGGTTTTGAACTGGCTAAAATCCTAGGGGCCAAAGTAGTCGAAGCTAAGTGCCACTCCCTCCTTGTGGTAAATAAAGTTAATGAGACGTTCAAAGTAAAAGAAGAACGAATGCGGAGGTACTTGGACAAATTACAGGTAACATTACATTGGTTCAAGGAGTGGACTTTACAACACGTGCCCCGAGATCAAAACAGTGAGGCTTTACGGTCATCGGTCGAAAATGACGAGCTTAACTCGGGGGCAGTCGTGCAACTCATGAGATCGGTGGTGGAAGAAGGTCATACCGAGATAAACTCTACAAGCCTGACTTGGCATTGGAGAAACAAATATGTAGAATACCTGAAGACTGGAAAACTACCCTTGGATCCAAAAGAATCGAGGACCCTGCGTACGAAGGCAGTCCAGTTTAGCTTGTCCGAAGACGGAACCTTATTTAGAAGAATGTTCGATGGCCGACTAGAGATATGTCTAGGACCGGGAGATACTGAGTACGTCCTGAGGGAAGTTCACGAGGGCACCTGCGGAAATCATTCAGGCGCCAAATCGTTAGTTCGAAAGGTAATCAGATCCAGTTACTACTGGATTGACATAGAAAAAGACGTAAAGGAGTTCGTGCGAAAATGTGATGGGTTCCAGAGACAAGCTCCGATGATTCATCAGCCCGGGGAGCTGCTGCATTTGGTTTTGTCACCATGGCCATTCATAAAGTGGGGAATGGACATCGTTGGCCCCCTTCCATGTGCACCTGGTAAGGCTCAATTTATATTGTTTATGACTGACTATTTTTCTAAATGGGTGGAAGCCTAGGCGTACAAGAAGGTCAAGGAGAAGGAAGTCATCGATTTTATTTGGGACCACATCGTATGCCGGTTCGGAATACCAGCAGAGATCGTATGCGACAATGGGAAACAGTTCATCGGCAGCAAAGTAACCAAATTTCTTGAAGACCACATGATCAAAAGGATTCTATCAACACACTATCACCCTAGTGCGAACTGACAAGCTGAATCTACCAACAAAACCATACGCCAAAACCTTAAAAAGAGGTTAACCGATGCCAAAGGAAAATGGAAGTAAATCCTACCCTAAGTCTTATGGGCATACCGTACGACCTCAAAGTCCAGTACCGGAGCCACCCCATTTTTATTAGTTTACGGCACCGAATCTCTAATATTGGTCAAAGTCGGAGAACCAAGTATCAGATTCCGATATGAAACAAATGAATCGAATGACGAGGCCATGAGTACGAGTCTAGAGCTATTGAATGAAAGCCGCGAAGCCGCCCTTGTCTGGCCAAAAATAGCGGATCGAGAGATATTACAATCGAAAGGCCAACCTTCGACACTTCAATATCGAGGACTTAGTACTAAGGAAGGTCACGCTGAGCACCCGAAACTTGAATGAAGGGAAGTTGGGGCCGAACTGGGAAGGACCGTACCAAATTATCGAGATCACCGGAAAAGGGATCCTACAAACTCGGAACAATGAAGGGTGAGCAACTACTGATCAACTGGAATATAACTCACTTGAAACGATATTACTGCTAAGGTACGACCCCATCTTTTCTTTTATTTACATTTTGAACTAACACTTGCAGGTAACCAACAAGGAATGATACAAACCTTTAGGTCTGAAAGCACGCGTTGTACTCTTTTTCCTTTGAACTGGTTTTGTCCCAAATGGGTTTTCCGATAAGGTTTTTAACGAGGCAACAGTGGATCGTGCTAACTTAGAATAGAAGGCCGGTCATGAATCGGTTTCAAATATCACATCAACAGTATCTGAGGCTTATCTCTATGATCAACCTCGAATACTGGGGGACATTACCCTCGGATATCGACTTCAACAAGGAAAGAAACTTCGTCATTGAAGGGTCTCGATCAATAGGATTTATTGTAAGGGCCAAATAGTCAAATAAACCATTCCCACATAGACTGCTCGAGCCCTGGCACAAAGCATATACACATGTATAACTATTATGCACGAGAATAAAAAGAAGTCTCTTCCTTGCACATAAACATCTTGTCCTTTAAAAAAAATTCTTGCATTTCTGAAGGAATTTTCTACATCTGATCCCCTAAAGGTATCGATCCCAAGGGCCACCTTAATCCGAGTTCAAACAAACACTCTCACTCAGGGACTGCCATCCGAAAACAAACTCGGACAGTCCGAGCTATCAGATCTCTGGGGCGTAAGACCTATTAGGCAACACCCAAATTTTAAAGGCTACGACCACCCCCACTCGGGGACTGTTATCTTAGCCAAGCCCAGATAACTCGGGATTGCAAGCCCACTAGGCAATACCCGAACTAAAAAGGCTACGGCCATATTAACATGGCTCGAAAACGTCCGAGACTCGTAACAAAAACAACAAGGCCTTAAAACTATTTAACTGGTTCTAAAGGCTACCCTCGGTAAACTATAATCTAAAAACGTCTAAGTGCTTTGGGGAAATATTTTTCGGTCACACCGAACCCCCACGATTCCTTAAAACAAAATATTGTTGAAGGCAGTATTTGTTCGAACCTCCGAACGTAACTTAACTATTTCGTACTAAGGCATTTCGATCTTTGAAAATATAGGTATAAAAGAAAAAGGAAAATTCAATAGCTATTGAAGGGAAAAAGCCTTATATACATATCAAATATTCTTTTTACAAGGGCTAAACAGCCCCGATGCAAATTTTTACAAAGGCCAAACGGCCTCAACAAAAGGGTAATACAAAAAGCAAAAAATAAAAACATCTGAAAAGAGCCTAAGTGGCCTAGTCTTCGTTGGGGGCCGCATCATCACCTTCGAGGTCTCCTCCACCCTCGAACTCACCCAAATATTCAGAATCTTCATCATCTTCGAGATAAGCCAATTTTTTGGCCTCGGCTTTGAGATCTTTGGCATTCTCAATCTTAGCCGATAAGTCGAAACCCCGAGCATGAATTTTCTCAAGGGCCTGCCTTCTAGATTGCCACTTCGCATGCTCGATGATATCCTTTGCTTGAACCTGAGCCACCTCGGCATCGGCCTCATAAACGGCCATCATCTCGTCGGTATCAACTTTAATTAACTTGGCCTCCGACTTGGCCATCTCAAGCTCCTTGGCCAGATTTTCTCGATCGGAGACGGCCGAATTTAGCTGAGATTTGAGCTCCTTTTTTTTGGCCTGCACCAAGGACTTTTCCTTTACAGCTCAAAACTGGACCTCAACCGAAGCTAATTATGCACGAGCGGTCTCTTTTTTCGAGGTCAAGCGGTCCATGTTTCTTTTCCATTCTTCGGCCTCGGCCTTTACCGTATCCATCCTGCTCGGATGTGCTCGATCTGATCAAGCTTCTTTTAGACCTGCGGGTTCGGATCGTTAGCCATTGTGTCTGACTCATTGTCACTAACTTCAAATACTCTTCTTACCTGCTCGACCAGGTCGGCATGCTCCTTCCGAGCCGCCTCTAGCTCAGCTTTTCTTAACCTCCCCCTCACATTGCTCACTGAGAAGTTTGTAAGCATCATCTTCTCAGTGAGCCCTCGAGTCTCGATTTCATGTTGGTTTAACTCTTTCCGATATCAGAGAAAAGTCTTGTAATGAAGCACTGAGGCCTACAAACATAAAGAAAAAAGTTACGATTATTTATGACTTAATCTAAGTACATAATAGAAGTCGTCAAGAGGCATCGAAAGTTACCTAATTTAATGCTTATTGTGCTTCATTGAACAGGCAGGGCGCGTCCACCTCGTTCATCTTGCTTGATCCTCTTCGGTCACAGGCACCGAAGATAACTGGCAACCCCTACGGGGACAAAGAGGACCCGGGCATCCTACGGAATAGACATGATGACTGATCACTTCCGGTCAGGATTTGCACTCGGAGCTGGGAACCGGTTGACTAGTTTCGGACATGAAGAAGGCCCGCTGGTTCCCTAATACGGACTCTTCCTTGGCACCGGTAAGTCACCCAACCCGGTGACGTCCTCTATGGTGGTAGAGTCTAAGCCATCAAAAAAGTTGTGAAAGGGGTCTGCCACTCCTTGGGGCCCCTCGTTGAGGCGTCCTTTCAGCATCTGCGTGTCGTTGATCATGGAATCAGTAAACTAAGGTGACTCGTAGAGATCAATCACTCCAAGTACATCCTTCGTCGAATTGTCCTCTGCACGAGAAGCACCGGCCGCAGTCTCCTTGTCGGGCTCCCTAACTTGGGGCGAAACGGCCTCTCCCCTCTCTAGTTCGGGGCCCCCGGCCACTGCCTCTTCATCCCCCCCTGATTTGAGGCAATTCAGTGTCACCTATCTCTCGTTCAGAGGCCCCTCATCCCTCGAACTGTGACCGCACGCGGGCCACCAGTTCAGAGGCTTCTTCTTCTTCGGACTCGTCCCTTAGCCAGTGGAGTGAGTCCGATGGGAGCTCTCGGGCACTGATGTTTTCTTTGGATTTGCGTGCCAGCCTCCTTCTCGATTCTTTCTTCTCCGAGTTAGGAGAACTCGAAGCCCTTTTTCTCTTCTTCTCCTCACCCTATCTCGGAGCAGGGGACTTGTCAGGGCAATCCTCGTCACCGTATGGAGGACTCATTGCGACATCCTTGAAAAGAGCTGCAAAGAAAAAAGAAATAAGTAAGGACTCAGCAGCACAAAGGAAACCCAAGTGTTATCCACTCAAGAAAGGAATCTCACCGTGAGAACGTGCCTCTCACCGGCCTTTCAAAAGTTCGCGCCATGCACGCTCGAAATTTGGCTTCTGTGACACAATGCCCTCAACCCACTCACTGAGTCAAGCGACTGCATTCGAGACCCGAACAACAACTGCATCGCTACCAAACACCGATAAGAAAGAAGAAAAATAGATTAAAAAATAAAATTTTGGGAAAACGAAACTATACTTACGTTTTGTGTTCCACTTCTCGAGGAATGGCATGTACTCGGCAGGGATCAGATCCGAGGTCCTCACTCGGACAAATCGGCCTAGCCAACCTCGATCCTGATCTTCATCGATGCTCGATAACGGGGCTTTACTAGCCCGGCGCACAAGTTTAATCACCCCCTCCCACTGGAAGAGTCGGGGACTGTATTGGCGCATAAGATGGTCAACGGTGAATGCTCACGAAGAACCGGAGAAGAATGACTATCCTCCAGAATGAGGGGTGGATCTGACCAAGGCGCACCTCGTACCTTTTGTAGAACTGGATGATTACCGGGTCCAACGGGCCCAGCGTAAAGGGATAAGTAAAAACACTTAAGTATCCCTCGATGGGGGTAGTGATATCTTCTTCAGGCGAAGGAACCACCACATCTTTGCCAACCCAATTGCAATCCTTTTTGATCGTATGAAGAATTTCTTCGGTGATCGAGTAGATGTACCTCAAGACCTTCTCATACCGGCTCAAAACAGGTGAAGGTTTTTCAACTTTAAAATCGGCGGTCACTGAGCACCCGCTAGGAATTAACGTGCTAAGAGGAGGTTTCGCCGATGGTTCCTCGCCGGCCGGCTGTGATGTAGAAATAGTTTCTTTTTGGGGAACTGTTTTTGAAGTCTTCGCCATTTTCTTTTAAATGAAGGGTAAAAAATGAAAAAGAGGAAGTTAAAGGGGTACATTTGACAGTTTGGAATGAAGATAAGTGAAAGTTCTTATAAAGATCTCAAGAAATCAGGATACAAGTGCTAGAAAATGTAAAGATTTCTAAGGAACAAGAGTAGAGAAGGTTTGGATGTAAAGTTTGAATGAATGAAGAAGGGGATATTTATAATTTTCAAATGACGGTTCAAAGCTAAGAGTGGCCGACCAGCAACTGACAAGCATTTAATGCCATTAAGACGTAACTGACGAGACGTTTCATTCATTTTGTTGTTTTTGATGCGGATTATCGAGGTGAGAATCAGAAGCTCATATCGTTTCTCATCGTTTGCTCTCCGAAAAATGAAGGGACTATTTGTATACGGTCGAAATCGGGCTCGTCTACTGCATGATAGATTGGGCTCGGAACGTGAGGGATTGATGATCGACCCCGAGTCTCATCGAACTAGAACACGAGGTCAGAATGTCCGTCCTCGAAAATATTGAGTCCATGATCCCGGAAGCGACCCTGACCCCGAATGAGCTCGAGGAAACATTACCGATATAACCAACATAAGACCGAAGTAATGAAAGGCCAATATATCTGTAACCGGACGGGTATCACGGCGAGAATCTCGGCACGTATCAATAAGGAACCGGCAAATCAGGAGATTTTTACCTTTTATAGAATTGTACCTAAAGTAGGACTCTCTACTATATAAAGGGAGTCTGATTACTTGAAAAGCACATTGTAACAATCATTCAGAAGCAATATACTGTTATTTTCTCTTTAAGTTCTTATTCAACTGTGTCTTGACACTAATCGAAGTACATTCTGTCCAAGGGTGGCCCTACCCTCAAGGTTGTAACTCTTCAATTCGTGTGATTTGAATTTATTTTATTATACTTTATTTCAATTGCAATTTAACTTAACGTTTTGTGTCAATTTAATCAACGTATCCTTAAAACCACTCACAAATTCAATTGTTATCCGATTTTGAGGGTAAACACTATGGTTTAGGCACAAAATTATTAAAGATTACTGTTATTAATTCCGAGCAGGACAATTGTAAGGGCGCATTACAAAAACAACAACAACAACAACAACAACAACAACAACAACCCAGTAAAATCTCACACAAGTGGGGGTATGGGGAGGGTAGTGTATATGCAGATCTTACCCCTATCCCGAGGGAGTAGAGAGGTTGTTTCCGGTAGACCCTCGATATAAGGACACATTAATAAACAAGAAAAGTACAGGGATCTATTTGTTTATAAATGCAATTGCTAGCTTTTGCATTTTTTCCAACATTTTCACTGTCTTTTATATTTTTTGGGGGAGAGGGGGTGTTGCAAGTTGTTGTCTCATCCTTTTTGATGATAATTGTTTTACCTCTTTCTTCCAGTAAGTGCGTAAGACTGAGAAAGGAAGAAGACATGGGATAAGCTATGGTCACTTGAAAATATAGTTATCATCCCTATGTAGCGGAGCTTGTAATTTTACATTTTATATTGAAAATAATCATGACTAATTGCCAAAATTCCTGATACAAAATTGTCATATGATGTGTGTTGTGCGTATTGCCGGGGTAAGAGTATGAGATTCTATGTTCTTCTTGTACAGGGTATTGTGCCACCTGAGGAACAAGATTTATGAATTTTGACTTGGAAACAGTAGTGCAATTACCTTTGCACTACTTTTTTAGCATAGGATTCTATCTCCTTCCCTCGCTTTCTGACACAAAAATGACACACTGAACTATTTCTCTATTTGCTTTTTTATATTCCCCTTCTTTTTTTGTGGTAAGAAAATCTTTCTCTTTACCTTTGGTCTTTACCTAATGATTGGAAGTCAGATGTGTTTGTATTGTTGAATGAAGTCGACGTTGCTATACACTTGAGTTTTACTTGCTTATTTTCTAGAAAGGTGTTCCATTGCTAACCTTCATGTACTTTTCACAGGAAAATAGTTATCTGCAGCAGTTACATCTATTAGGGCAAGCTAGTGCTGCTGACCAAGGGCTAAAGTCAGCCGAAGTTGCTTGTAAATTATTCATGCAGTTAACAGAAGCCAGGAACCCAAGATTAATGTGTTTTTATTTGGGTCTGCTGTGTTTATGTAGATGATATTGTGATGTGCTAAAACATTAGTTGTAGTGGAGTATTATTTATTAGGGTGAAATTTTGTACACTTTCGTATTACTCAATGTTTTATGAATAACTGGGCTTTTCACGGACTTGTTTACGATCAGTCTGCAATATTGTAGGAACAAGGAGTATTGAGGTTGTGTGTAACATTCAACTGCCTTGATGCTTCTTTCTCGTGAATGATCAATGTACGTACTTCCATTATTTGCTGCTCTATTAACCTGGCCATTGTTTGCTTGCTTGCAAGCAGTTGACTAGTGGTTTACATCATTGAGGAAAGGACTGATGGGGTTCTATTATAACCCAGGCTTCTGGGGTATTGTTGTTGGGGTAGCAGCAACAAAAAGCTATGTCGTGGCACATCAGTGGATCATTTCAACTAGCAACCGGGAGCACACTCACGAGTAACTATTACAGGAACTTTGATTCTTTCTACTGTAGTTGCAAATATGTACCTACTTCTCAAGGGCAGTATTGGGCGGGGGGGAGGAAGTCTAGGCTAGCTTGTTACTAATGATCATCTGTCTACTTTTTGTTTCACATTGACTATTGCTGCGATCTTGATGTCTTTAAAAACATGGTCAATATCTTCTCGATGCCTTTACGTCAAATGGAACCGCTAAAGCTCAAATGCATAAACAAAAATTTATTTTTCCTGTTTTAACTCCCTTTTATTTAATTGAATGTAATAGAATTCTAATGTTTAAAATGCCACTGGAAACACTGAGGAATGAGGTGTACTGTGTGGACTCATAACCAAAGGAAGTCAACTCATTGAAAGTGAAAAAGGAAATGACAAAAGAACGAAAAAGGAAGCAATTGAGCAGTCATTCATTGTGCTAAAGTTAAAAAACAGTAGCTGATCGTGTTTAAACCATCTAATGTAACAATAACCCAGTTTGGAATATTTTACGTTGAATTACGTACCTTGCACCAGCAGAAATGGAAATGAATTTCGCAGTCTTAACTTTTTTGTTTTGACAAGTTACTACCCCATCAAGTCTGTTCTAATAATTACATTAAATACCATGGAGTTCCATACCATTCTGCAAAGTCCTTACAAATTAACGACACAAGACAGAAGAAGCAAAGAACTAGAGATGGGGTGGGGTGATCAAGGGAATGGAAATTGGCCAAACTCATTAGTAGATGCACAATGGTCCATGTCAAATGAATTTTGGGCATAGCTATCTAAGTACCCAGCGGTGACAGGAACATCCACAAAATCAGAAGGCATCATGTTGGCGACATTAAAAGGATCATAATCCAACATTAAGGAACAATTAGTAGTAGGGTTTTGCTTTGCAGCAAAATAAGCAAGGCGAGTTTGAGCAAGCATTAGATCATGTTGTAGCTCCACCATTTTTCGTTGTAACGAAGCTATGGCACCAATGCAACCATAAACAGGGTCCCTGAGTCTCACCTCGGCCTTGTAAACGAGAGAATTAACGGTATCATCTCGCTGATCCTCGGGCACATCGTTCAGGATCTTGCTCACATGGCTAGCCCCAAACACCTTGTGAACGTTGGCGAATTTCTTGGGCTCATCGGACCGGAAATATGGAGCGAATTGACAATTTGGAGTGCACCTTCTCTTTAACAACTTGCAAGCTGCACAAGATGAGCTTGAACGTGGCTCGTTACTCTTCATGGTTTCCTCTTTTTCGATTCTTCAAACTTCACCTTAATACGATTTTGGATCCTGTACTTATAGGCTTTTAGAAGATAAAGGACTTCAAATTTTATGATTTGTACCATACGAACAACAGGCCCATTAGCTCAGTTGGTTAGAGTGTCGAGACCTGCATGGGTCAAGTTTTGTCCAATTTTCTTAATATTTTTGAAATACTTAGTTAAATATATAATCCATATCACTCCACCTTTATGGAAACATAAGTTTAAAAAGTCTATTTCAGTTTCTTGACATACAGAAAGATAACTTGTGTAATATCTAATCCTCATTTCAATCACAATAGAATTCCGTTTCTTTTCTTTTCCATGGAGAATTTAGCTAATATTTCATTTTCAACAGATTTAGGAGATCACAATGTAACTTACCCGTTTTTATTAAAAGAAGAAAGAAAAGACAAAGCAACTGAAAAAATTGACTCAGTGCCTGACAATTGATATGTAGTGGATGGAAATTAGTGAAAGATGGGTTATGGCTACAAATTTATTTGTAGATGAAGTAATATGGGGCATGAGAGTTTAACACTTAATATATGTTTTAGAAAAAAGAAGAAAAAGATGAGACAATTATGTCTTGATAAGTTGATTGACCCGCCTGGGGGGTGGGGTTAATAGGACGAGATGGCTCATCATCAAAGCAAAGATGAGATGTTTCAACTGAGTATCAAAAGAAAAGAGATTTCACAAGAATAGGAAACCTAAAGAAAGTAGTATCTTCTCTAAAAGATGGAAACCTAAGAACCTATGGATTCACACCCTACACAAAGATTCAAAGAATTGAATTGCACTATATTGGAGCGGGGACTTAGTTACGTGGAATAATGTGAAGCATGTTTCCATAGTACACAGGACCTTTTATAGGTTTTAGGTGATTCTTTAGATGGTTCTCGGCCTGTTAGGATTTTGTAATGATTTTTTTTTATCTTATTTGAATTTATTCTTTTATTTGAAAAAATGATAAAATATTAACCATAATTGTTTTACTTTTTTTTTAAAAAAAAATATAGATCTCTTTCATATTAACTGATTCCTTTTAAAAGATTTTGGCCTCTATAAATTGAAAATCCTTCATTCCCAGAACAACACAATAACATTCACACTATAGTCATTAAAAGAGCTTTGTTTAGGTGAAAATTCTTCCCTCAATAGTTTTTTTACTTTTATATTAGTTTTCTCATATATAAGTTAATTTATCAAATCATATTAAATTATTATGCTTAATTTAGTATATATTTTTGTCGTCTCATCTAATAACCTGACATATAACTGATTACTTCTATTAAGATTTGAACCCTCCCCCTCATGTATGTCGAGCTGCCCTGGATCACAACCCCACTGTAAACGTATAAAAGGAGTATAACTTAAATTCCTTATTTTATTTTCTTTTTTATCGATAAATCTTAATTTTATACATGTTTGAAGTATTTAATATGTTTCCGCATGTAATTCTATAATAAAAGATTTTATGCGAAATACTTATGATGAAGGTTATATACGAATCTTGGTTGTTTTAGATTTTCGCGATAAGCCAAGTCTTGTCATAATCATATTTCCCAATTTTCACAAGGAAATGATTCTAGTCAATAAACCATTTCATTTCCACCGCCTAAATTGATTTACAACATCGATATCATTTTAATTTAAATCATTAGGTCAAACACGTTTTCAGATTCTTTTATCATTACTTTGTTTGGCAACTTTAAGAATTGAGCTACATAAAATGTGGATTAACTTTCCTAACCTCGTTACAAATGATTGGTTTGCGTTTCGAGTTAACTTTTGCTTTATTCTAGGTTGGGTAAGTAGATCGTCTGCTAGATTAGACAAATTAGACCCATTTTATAATATGCTACTAGCCTACTACCTTTTATAGAGGTTCTTTCTAAATTCTACTTAAAAGAATTCTTCATCTCTTGATACCAAGTTTCGAAATTACTTTTGCCATCAAACATAAAAACATGACAATTAGGTAATAGAGTATCCATATTTTTTTGTTGGATCTCACACAAGTTCTGATATCAATTTGAAGGATTGAAATATCCCAAAAATAATTTAGGCACAAACAAAAAATTCAACAAAGACTATATAGAAGAAATTTATTAAACTAGGGATAGAACGTGGTGGAGACTTTTTCACAACTCATAAACTCTTGAATCTCTCTACATCATAGTTACCTCTCTACAACTAAAAATATGTAATGGCAACTATATTTATAATAATACAAAATCATATTTGAATAGAATCTAGAAAATATATTCCTACATGATTTTGGTTGTGAATCCTAATTAGACATAAATTAAATAAACTAGTAAATATCAAATCCTAGACAACGTAGGAATACTAATTAATCTTGATTTAATTTCCAACAGCCTCCTTTAAACCAAGATTTTCAAACTTGAGCATGCCATGAGTAACATCAAGCCTTGTAGAAGTCAAGTACCTTAGACTCTCCACCAATTCCCTAAAATATGTTGCATCAACAAAGTCGCGAGTATCGTCTTTAGTTAACATCAATTTTTCTTCTATATTGGCCATATATGATTTATCTTTAACCATGGTAAATTCCTTCAAAATATCATCAACATATTTTTTCTTTACTTTGAAATCATCTACTTCTCTGGTTGCCTTGTAGTTGGACTTGTCCAACCATTCAACTCCAATTTGCCATTCTATATGATGTAGAGTAATGCCACCAATAAACATTTTCTCTTGCTTGAAACATGCAATCTTGAACAATGGCACGAAATTGATTGCATCTTCAATATCTATAATCATACGATATTGTGGTTCTGGATCTCAAGTTATTTCTGCCTTAATCTTTGGTAGATTATCAAAAACTTTCTCTTGATGAATTGTCTTGCTTTTTTCGTTGCTAGGTTCATCTTCAATACCATCAAATAACTTTTCTTGTAAAACGCCAATCTCTTTTGGACGGGCATATCTCGCAACCAAATCTTCATTTTTAACAATCGCAGAAATTCTTGGAAGATCAATTTGAACATTATTTGACTTCTCTTCTCTTTCAATGAAATCTCTATCACAACAAAATTTACATGTACCTTCTCTTCTTTTCTCATCTATTTTTGAATTTTAGCCTTCTTGATTTATTTCCGTCATTATTGGTGTGCCTTCTTTTTCTTTTGATTGATCATCCTTTTCTAACGGTGCATCATCTAATGTCTCATCTTTATGTTGATTCAGTGATCTCTCGTATGTCACCAATTCGCCTTCTAAATCATCAAATCTGAGAGTGCTAAGATCTTTGATAGCCTCAAGAGTAACTTTCTTGGTGTTAAAGTTTAAACTGAGAGACTGTAATATTTTCTCAACAATTTTAACTTCTTCCAATACTTCTCCATTGGTCCTTAGATCATTGACTATTTCAGTAATTCTTGCAATGAATTCTTTAACGGACTCTGTTGGTTTCATACGAGCCACCTCAAATTGACTCCTAAATTCTTGCAGTTTCTCCTTCTTTATGGTAGCAGCTCTTCGATATGACTTCACCAAGATTGTCCAAGCCTCTTTTGATGACTTTGCATCCAAATATTTTTTAGATACGTGCAATTCAACCTTGATGGCGAGATAGTAGCGTGCCTTATAATCTAAATGTCTTTTCTTCTCCAATTTCGTAGCTATATCATCCGTCAACGTTGTACCTTCCGGGGGTTTCTCAAATCCTTCATCAATGGTGGAGCATAATCCAATTTCCTTAAAAGAATTCTTCATCTCTTGATACCAAGTTTCGAAATTACTTTTGCCATCAAACATAAAAACATGACAATTAGGTAATAGAGTATCCATATTTTTTTGTTGGATCTCACACAAGTTCTGATATCAATTTGAAGGATTGAAATATCCCAAAAATAATTTAGGCACAAACAAAAAATTCAACAAAGACTATATAGAAGAAATTTATTAAACTAGGGATAGAACGTGGTGGAGACTTTTTCACAACTCATAAACTCTTGAATCTCTCTACATCATAGTTACCTCTCTACAACTAAAAATATGTAGTGGCAACTATATTTATAATAATACAAAACCATATTTGAATAGAATCTAGAAAATATATTCCTACATGATTTTGGTTGTGAATCTTAATTAGACATAAATTAAATAAATTAGTAAATACCAAATCTTAGACAACGTGAAAATAGTAATTAATCTTGATTTAATTTCTAACTTTGTCTATCTTTTACATGCGGAAAGATTTCAGCGTAACGACAAACTGAAAAATTATTTTAGGATGCAGGTTTATGCGCAAGATTCTTGCATTTTCTTAATCCTTTATTAGAAGTTCTGGTCTTCCACTTACAACCGTATGAGCATTTTATAAGTTGCACTTTCTCTCTTATTTCTCTGATTTTTTACAGTTGATACTTAATTTTGATTATTCATTTCATTTGCTGTACGTTAGTGCCCTATATGGGATCGCTAATAGATTTGCATTTACAAATTTGTAATAGCAGAGTAATTATTATTTTTATTAGATTATTTATTTGTCCTTATCAAAGAAATTTATTTGCTAATTATCTTGTATCTAATTGATTGTATCTAAGTTAAACTCTTTATTAAATAATAAAGTTCAAGCATAGCTTCTAAACTCCCATAAAGACTGCCTATACTATTCCTCTTAGAAATTAAGCATGCTTAGTAATAAATGATAGCCAAACAATAATGAGAGTCTTGTTATAAAATTTAACTCAAAGTAACAATATAGAACAAGGAAAAATAAGCTAAGAGATATATAGAGAAAGAGATGAGAGATTCTTATTTTTTCTTCAATTGTGTGTATTTTTCTATCTATTACAATGCCTTTATATAGGCATGAAAAGTGAAGAAAAATATGTCATTGAATATGTCATTAAGCATATAAATATGTCATTGAATATGTCATTAAGCATTTGAGAAGATCATGGAGGAAGAGTAGACATTCACCATAATTTGATTTTTCTTATAACACTCCCCTTTGGATGTCCATAGATAATGTGCCTCGTTAAACCTTATTAGGAAAAAACCCTATGGGAAAAAAATTCCAATGAAGGAAAAAGAGTACACATATTTTGAAATACGTCTTTTGGTTGCCTCGTTAAAAACTTTATAAGGAAAATCCTGTGGGACAAAAATCTTGTAAGGGAAAAAGAGTACAACACGTATTAACTCCCCCTGATGAGAGTATCAATTCACATCCCTGAGCCTTCGCATCCCAATCTTGTATACTAGTTTCTTGAAGGTTGACGTCGGTAGAGATTTGATGAACAAATCAGCCATATTATTACTTGAACGAATCTGTTGCACATTGATATCACCATTATTTTGAAGATCATGTGCGAAAAATAACTTTGGTGAAATGTGCCTTGTCCTATCTCCTTTTATGAATCCTCCCTTCAATTGGGTTATGCATGCTGCATTGTCTTCATACAAAATTATCGGTAGTTTGTCACACTTCAAACCACATTTGTCTCGAATAAAATGTATTATAGACCTCAACTATACTCAATTTGCAGACCAAGACAAAATTTTATCTTTCCAAGATCTTTCATTTCAAATTCTTTCTTTAAACAGTCTACTGCTTTAGGAAGCTCACCAGGAGTTCCAATGATATTAAAATCATTGACATACACGACGATTATAACAAATTCATATCCTTTTATAAGGATAAATTGAATCATTCTTGTATCATTCTTTCAACAGGTACTCACTCAGGCGATTATACCACATGCGCCTTGATTGTTTCAATCCGTATAATGATTTTTGAAAATTTATTTAATAAATTTCTTGAAAACCTTAATATGCTTCAGAACAATTTAAATCCTTTAATGATTTCCATTATACGCATATCAAGTTTTTCATGTATTGCCATATTAAAATCCGAAATGACTACATCCACCATAGGAGAACATGTCTCTATATAATCAATGTTGGTATATTTACTAATCTTCTTTTGTCACAAGTCATCTTTATGTCTATCGACTTGACCTTTTTCGTACAAGAACACATTTATAACTCCACTGGTTTTATACTTTCAGGTGTTGGGACTATCCGTCTAACTTCATATTTTTCAAGTAAATCAAACTTGATTGCGTATTTTTTTTTTTTTTATTATTGGCCAATCATTTATCTGTCTACATTCCATGACAGATCTGAGCTCAATATCCTCGTCCATATTAATAATATTGCGCGCTATATTATATTAACAATATCGCCGACGATCATTTTATATCGGTTCTACTATTACCCAATAAAGATATAACTTATTGAGATCTCTTTATCTTATTATTTTCAGGTACCCGAGCCTCTCCCATGAGGTCTTATGAAGTGTTATGTCGTGGTTCTCTTCTAGAGCACTTGCCTCCTTATTATAATTGTCTTGAACATTTACTCCTCTTCTTCTTCAAGGAGTTTTATCTTTGGAAACGATTAGTCTATTATGTTTCATGCATGCCATAAACTCTATTCATTATGAACTTTATTTTATTTAAAGCATTAGCAGTTGAATATGACATTTAGCTTCGGGTCAGCAAATACGTCTGGCAATATTTTGCAAATGAATTATCACTTGAACTTCAAGTTCACATTTTCTCGTACTAGAATCTAGATGTACTCATAATAATTCATTACATGCATTACTTTTTCAGCTACCCATTTTTTCCCTTTATTGTTGGGATCACCAACACATATCCCTAGCTTTATTTGGGGATCCATCTTTATGCATTGTGGTGGAACAATTAAATCATATAGCACATTCATATTTCTAGATGGAAATTATTTGGTTCCTGACCCTGAACCGATTGTGATGGGGAGAACTTATCATAACTTGTCTATATGCGTACAAGTGCTATTGTATATTAAATAATACATCACATACCAAATTTTACTTTGGCAGTTTTGTTCTCATAACCAATGGTTTAGATATAATTGGAGACACACAATTTCTGCTAAACCGACTTGGATTTAAACTAGTATTATCAAGATAAATCATCATAATTTATATTCTAGAACTGTACTCTAATAATTTGAGCAATCAATCTTGCAAAAGCTAAACTACAAGTTGATAATAAATTCACATATGACCATAGAATAGATGCATCTATTAAAATCATATAATAGTAAACAGTCCACATGGCAGATGACTGGACCCATATATTTATCACCTTTTATTTGTTCCAGAAATCAAGGGATTCAATCCCAACCTTAACGGGTATATCATGAGAATAAGCAGCACAAGAAAATTCTTGAAGAATTTTCTATTTCTTCAATATATGCCAATGTAATTCTCAATTAATTTTTCGCATCATAATTGAACCGGGATGGTCAACCGGTCATGCCAACTAATATTTGTTTCAGTAAACCTCTAGTTTACTTGTGACATATGATTCCATCATCATGCTTATATTTGTGTAGTACAAATAGAAAAAAAATCGGGTAACCTTTCATATTTACCCGTTATGATTATAGAAATATAAATATATTCAATAATCCTTTCATTTATATTCTCAATATGCCAACCACTTTGACTTATACATTTGAAACTCAAAAAGTTCTTTTGAGACTTTACAATATCAATGTCGTGAATAATTTTATTCATCCGGGTAGTAATAAATTAATTTTTCCGGAGCTCTTAACAACTTTTGTTCTACAAGATCTTTTGTCATACCATTCATATGGTAAATGTATCCTTCACGAAAAAAATTATATCATAATAAATTATCATGGTCAAAATCATCATAAGCAAAATCATTTCTTGCTTTAATTTTGCCTTAATAACCATTTATAAGGCACAACAAAATATATTTTTTTAGCATATCACATGTACACGACCAATGACATATTCATATAACTACACAGTAATATTCATTATCTTTCTTTCTCTCAAACCTCCCATAGAGGTGAGTTATAATATTTATCCAACCATGCATAAGCATATTCTTATGCAGAATTTGTATCACATATATATTTTCACATTCACTTTTAGGAATGAGTCTTCATTTATAATGCTTATTGCAAGTTACATTTTCAAAGGATGGACCATAATCATCCGAACGTGTCTCATATTTACAAATCATATTGATACACATTTCCTTCACCTTTGAAGGATTATTTTGAGAACCCTTATTGTTCTCTTTTTTATAATTACCATAATAATGACTATTATTATTTTGGTCTTTGTCACGTCCATGTACATTGGTCAACTACTTGTCTTCATTTAGACTTATTATGTACCGTTACCACATTCACTTCAAGAATGGAGTAAATCAAGTGAGACAATATTCATGCCTTTTCATGAAAAATATATTATTTTTCTTTAGTTATCATTATATCATCAATATGATATAGTGGGACTCAAACCCAATGTCTTACCAATATAAAGACATGTTAGACCATAATAAATTGGGACTCAAACCGAACTCTTATCATCATGGAGCATCAGGACTTGATCCTGATGCCTTACCCTCATGGTGCATTGCGACTTGAACTCATTAAAGTTTATATCATTAATAGCAAAGGACAAAAACAATTTAAAAACGAAGGAAATGCTTACCTCTTGAGTTAAACTCTTCATAATATTATTTGGATATAATTCTCAACAATAGACTTTCGTTTACTCAAATCAGCTAAGTAATTAGTGTCAAACAGATATATGAAAATACAAAATAATATTAAAAATTCGCATGTGGTCTTTGATGCAATAAGCTTACTTCAAGATGAAAGTGATATGACTAGAACATTAAGGAAAAATAATGTATCAAATAGAATAATAGTACTACTAGTTACCATGTACTTTTGTGGAAACTAAGTATTATGCTCTCTAGAAAAATAAAAGGATAGCAGAACCTTTAAGTCAATTAGGGAATCAAAAAATATAGTGGACAAATCTCTGTCTATTATCTACTACTATATTCTTTCCATATAGAAATGATTCAACATGTTAATTTGTTAAGAACTATCATCAATAAAAAATTTAGTGTAGTACATACTTCTTGTACTAATATTTTATCTTATCAAAATAAAATAGTTACGATTATTATTATTATTACTAATGTATAATCATTATACTAGGCATACTAAAATCGTATTATAAGGTAAAACCATAAGCATACATAATAAAGTATAATTTTAATTTTGTAGATTATTTAGTATACCGCATGCCACCTATTATTTAGTTCATGAAAATTTAACAAGGTGACATCCTTAACAGCCACATAAATACTAATTTTCTAATAACTAAACCATTGCTTATTCTAAATAGTGGTACAAACTTATCTGGTTTAAAGCTCGAACTTGTTGTTGTAGCAGAAAAACGTGTTTGTAACACAACATACCTTTCTGAATAAAATCTGGATAATTTTGACAATAGATCATCGAGATATACCTTACTAGAAGTGGAATTCAACCTTGAGGTTAAACCGTTAGAGACTTCGTGTTGATAACGTGTTATAAAATTTAGCTCAAAGTAACAATATAGAACAAGGAAAAATAAGCTAAGAGATATAGAGAGAAAGAGATGAGAGATTCTTATTTCTTCTTCAATTGTGTGTATTTTCCTATCTATTACAAGGCCTTTATATAGGCATGAAAAGTGAAGAAAAATATGTCATTGAATAAGTCATTAAGCATATAAATATATCATTGAATATGTCATTAAGCATTTGAGAAGATCATGGAGGAAGAGTAGACAACCACCATAATTTGATTTTTCTTATAACAAGTCTGAATTATTCTCGAGTATAGGGTCAACACTGTGGCATTAATTAGTAAAATGTAAATGCAGGAGAAGATATCTGAATAGAGACAAAGTTAAAAGACTCATATCCATATGTTGAGACATTGACTCCGCGCATTAAGCGTGACTAGGGTCTAGGAGTGGCAAACGAGGTCATATCGGATATGGTTCGGGTCAAAAACGAGTAATAAAAAGACGGATAAATTATCCGACCCGACCTATATTTAATACGGATAAAAAAATAGGTTAACCGGCGGAAACCATATTATCCATGACTTCTTGAATATGATCACTTTTGGGAGAATTCCTAGTCTCCCAAACTTGAGGAACCCCCAATTTGAGGCTTAACAAATGTAAAAGTTAAACTCATTAGTTATCCATTAGTTACCTATTGGTTATCCATTTTCAAAATGGATAATATAGTTCTTATCTATATTTGACATGTTTTTATAAAGTTCATTATCCAACCCGTTTTTAGTGAATAATATGGGTAGTCAACTATTTTCTTTTAACCATTTTGCCACCACTAAGCGTGACCAAGCTATCCCGCTTCTAAAAGGCATTACTGGATGTAACGACCCAAACGGTCGTTTCGAGAGTGTTAGCCTCGGTTCCCCTATTTCCTTCTTTTTTTGTGTTCTTCAGCTATATAATAATATGTCAGGTTAGTTGGTTCGGGTCCAGAATGGTTTCGGAGCTAAATTGAGACACTTAATCTCTTTATTAAAATCTTAAGTTGAAAAAGTCAACCGAATATTGACTTATGTGTAAACGATCTCGGATTTTAATTTTAATGGTTCCTTTAGCTCCGTTAGGTGATTTTGGATTTAGAAGAGAGCGTCCGAAATGTGATTTGGAGGTCCGTAGTAGAATTTGGCTTGAATTGGCGAAAGTTAGAATTCTGGCAATTTTGGTCGGCAGTGGGATTTTGATATCGGGGTCGGAATGAAATTCTGAAATTTGGAGTAGGGTCATGGTGTCATTTTTGAGGTGTGTGTAAAATTTGAGGTCATTCGTACGTGGTCTGATAGGTTTTGGCACCGTATGCGAAATTTGGAAGTTTAAAAGTTCTTAGGCTTGAATCCGAGTGTAATTTGGTGTTTTGATATTGTTTTGAGTGATTCGAGGATTCAACTAAGTTCGTATAGGTTATATAACCTATTGGTATGTTTGGTTGAGATCTCGAGGGCTTCGGGGTGATTCCGGGTGGTTAACGGATTATTTGAAGTTGGAAAAATGCAGTTGAAGCTGCTGCTAGTGGTGTTTCCGCACCTACGGAATGGTAACCGCATGTGCGAGGCCGCAGGAGCGAAGGAAGAGCCGCAAGTGCGGCTAAGGAAGGCCTGGGCTCAAACCGTGGGTATGATGGAACTATGTGAGGGTATATGGATCGGGTTGCACGCCCCAACGAGCCTTATGGCTATTTATGGACCGTGGATCGGATTGCACGCCGCAACGAGCCTTATGGATACTTATATGATTGGATCGGGCTGCACGCCGCAGTGATATAACGCTTGGGCTGGAGCCCCTCCGGAGTCTGTATACCCACAGTGAGCACAAGTACCTATTGAAAGTTTGTATTGAGGGCTGAGAGCCGAGAGTATGAGCCGATGAGATGAGTTGAGTGACTGTTGACTTGAGAGGTTTTACTTGCTTTTATTTATTGTTGCACTTAGTTGCTATCTGATGTTGTTGTGAAATTTTTGGAAGATTCATATCTGTTTTACTTGAGCTCGAACTGATTTGACGTATACCACCAGATTTGAAAACATGTTCACTCTTTGTTAAAAACTTTTGAAATGGTCTGTATTATTATAGTTTGCCATTGCTTCTCAGTTCCTTATTTAATTCTGTTACTTGCTGAGTTGGTTACACTCATGCTACACCCTGCACTTCATGTGCAGATTCAAGTGTGTACGGTTCTGGCGGTCGTTGAGTTCGTGCGCGGACTGATCATCGGAGACTTACGAGGTAGCTGCCGGCGTCCGCAGTCCCTATTTCTCCTTCTTATTATCTTTTCTCTCTTGTATTGGCATTTGGCACAGACTGTAATAGACTCTATTTCTAGATTGTTCATTAGATGCTCATGACGTAGTGACATCCCGATGTCTGACTATTTTTCTGCACTTATGTTTTATTTTAGTTTTACCACCGTATTTATGAGAAACTCTCATTATTTTAAATGTCTTAAATTCATTTCTGTTAAATTTTGAAAGTGTTTTGGAAAGGTCAGCTTGCCTAGTATCGCGATAGGTGCCATCACGACGGGTTAGGTTTTGGGTCGTGATAAGTTGGTATCAGAGCCTAGGTTACATAGGTCTCACGAGTCATGAGCAGGTTTAGTAGAGTCTTGCGGATCGGTATGGAGAAGTCTATACATATCTTCGAAAGGCTGCATAACCTTTAGGAAAAATTCACATTCTTGAATTCCTGTCATGCGAATCTGTTTATTCTGGTAACTAAATGTCTGTGATTTTATTCTCTCACAGATGGTGAGGACTCGTACTACCGGGCAGGATGGACATCCACCAATACTACCAGCTAGGGTCGCGAGAGGCCGAGGGTGCGCTGTAGAGGCCACGGTAGGGGCAGAGGTGCAGCCCTCACAACAGCTGGGGCAATACCTGCAGATCCACCAGTTGCCCCAGATCAGGATCAGATTCCAGTTGTTGATGCACCAACTCAGGCACCACCTATGCCTATTGTGATTCCAGGCCTTCAGGAGGCTTTAGCTCCGATTCTGACCGCGTGTACCAGTCTTGCTTAGGCGGTCTCTGTTCCGGCCGCAACAACCACTTCTCAGGCCGGGGGAGGCGCTCAGACTCCCGCTTCCCAAACACCAGAGCAGGTGGTACAGGGATTCCAGACACCGAGGGCACCACCATCCCAGCCGGTTGCAGCTGCACAAGACTATGTGGTTCCTGCTATGCCTGAGGATGAGTAGCGTAGATTGGGGAGGTTTGGGAGACTCCAGCCTCCATCTTTTAGTGGTACCGAGAGAGAGGATGCAGAGGGTTTCCTGGACATGTGTCAAAGGATACTCCGTACAACAGGTATTCTAGAGGCCAGTGGGGTCTCGTTCACTAATTTTTAGTTCTCTGGGGATGCCTTCAGTTGGTGGGAGGCTTAAGAGAAGCGTAGGCCGGTCGGCGCAGCACCCCTTACATGGCAGCAATTCTCCGGTCTATTTCTGGAGAAGTTCGTGCCTTAGTCCCGCAGAGAGGAGCTACGTAGACAGTTTGAGAAGCTTCGTCAGGGTTATATGTCTGTGACACAGTATGAGATGCAATTCTCGGATTTGGCCCGTCATGTTATCTGGTTGGTTCCCATATACAGGGAGAGGATCAGGAGGTTTATAGATGGCCTCACTTTTCAACTGTGACTGCTTATGACTAGAGAGAGTGTCTGGTGCTACTTTTGATGAGGTTGTCGACATTGCTCGTCAAATTGAGATGATTCGCAGTCAGGAGAGGGTTGAGAGGGATGCCAAGAGGCCTCGTAGACAAGGTGGATTTAGTAGTGTTCCTTTTGGGGGCAATTCCACCACGGTAAGGGTCGTCTTTTCAGACATGCTCATGCGGCTCGCCCATTCCACCGTGGTGCATCATCTGGCCATGGTTCACATAGTTATTAGCAGGGCCATTCATCTCTCAGTGCCCTCCCAGCTCAGAGTTTGTCTCGTGCTCCATCGGGTCAGGGCTCGTCTATGCCATGTCCTTCTACCAATCATCCCGGTGCTCGGGGATCCCTTCAGTCCCCAACACCAGCACCGGGGAATTGCTATGAGTGTAGAGAGTTTGGACACATCAGGAGATATTGTCCTCACCTTATGGGAGGTCCGGCTTAGTAGAGGAGCCAGTCTACGACATCAACAACAGTCTCTTCACCACCCGCTCAGCCAGCTCGGGGTGGATCCCAATCAGTTAGGGGTCGCCCGAGAGGGGGAGGCCGATCAAGGGGTGGCCAGGCCCGTTTCTATGCTCTTCCTTCCAGACCAGATGACATTGATTCAGATGCTTTAATTACAGGTATTGTCTCAGTTTGCCACAGAGATGCCTCTATATTATTTGACCCTGGTTCCACATATTCATATATTTCCTCGTATTTTGCCCATTTTCTGGATATGCTCCGTGAGTCTTTAGTTTCATTTGTTCATGTATCTACTCATGTGGGCGATACTATTATTGTGGACCATGTATATCTGTCATATGTGGTGACTATTGGGAGTTTGGAGACTAAAGTGGATCTCATGTTGCTTAGTATGGTTGATTTTGACGTGATATTAGGTATGGATTGGTTGTCTCCATGTCATGCTGTTTTAGATTGTCATGCTAAGACCGTGACGTTAGTGATGCCGGGGTTGCCGAGAGTTGAGTGGAGCGGTTCTATAGACTTTGTTCCCAGTAGAGTTATTTCATACTTGAAGGCTCAGCGGATGGTTGAGAAGGGGTGTCAATCTTATTTAGCTTTTGTGAGGGATGTTAGTGCATAGGTCCCTGCTATTGATTCTGTTCCTGTGGTGTGTGATTTCCCGAATGTGTTTTCTGTAGACCTGTCGGGCATGCCGCCTGACAGGGACATTGACTTCGGTACTGATTTGGTGTCGGGCACTCAACCCATTTCTATTACACCGTATCGTATGGCACCGGCGGAGTTGAAGGGACAGTTTGAGGAACTCCTTGATAAGGGGTTTATTGGGCCTAACATGTCACCTTGGGGTGCACTGGTTCTATCTGTAAAGAAGAAAGATGGTTCTATAAGGATGTGCATTGACTATAGGTAGTTGAACATGGTCACAGTCAAGAACAAATATCCTTTGCCACGTATTGATGATCTATTTGACTAGCTTCAGGGGGCGAGGGTGTTCTCCAAGATTGATTTGAGGTCAGGGTATCACCAACTGAAGATTCGGGATTCGAATATTCTTAAGACAACTTTCAGGACCTGATATGGCTATTATGAGTTCCTTGTGATGTCTTTTGGACCGACTAACGCCCCACCAGCGTTCATGCATTTGATGAACAGTATTTTTCAGCCTTATTTGGACTCGTTCGTTATTGTATTCATTGATGATATCCTGGTGTACTCTCGTAGCCAGGAGGAGCATGCCCAGCATCTGAGGATTGTGTTACAGAGATTGAGGGAGAAGAAGCTTTATGCAAAGTTCTCCAAGTGGGAGTTTTGGCTCGGTTCAGTGGCGTTCTTGGGGCATGTGGTGTCCAGCGAGGGTATTCAGGTGGATTCGAACAAGATAGAGATGGTGCAGAGTTGGCTTAGACCGTCCTCAGCCACGGAGATTAGGAGCTTTCTGGGTTTGGCGGGCTATTACCGTCGTTTTGTGGAGGGTTTTTCATCTATTGCATCGCCCTTAACCAAATTGACCCAAAAGGGTGATCCATTTAGGTGGTCGGATGAATATGATGAGAACTTTCAGAAGCTCAAGACTTCTTTGACCACGGCTCCAGTTTTAGTTCTACCATCAGCTTCTGGTTCCTACACAGTGTATTGTGATGCCTCGCGGATCGGTACTGGGTGTGTTCTGATACAGGAGGGTAGAGTGATTGCATATGCCTCGCGCTAGTTGAAAACCCATGAGAAGAACTATCCTGTCCATGATCTCGGAGTTTGCAGCATCTGTTCAAATAGAAGGATCTTAACTTGCGTCAGCGGAGGTGGTTGGACCTTCTCAAGGACAATAATATCACCATTTTGTACCATCCGGGGAAGGCCAATGTGGTGGCCGATGCCTTGAGTCGCCGGGCGGAGAGTTTAGGGAGTTTAGCGTATCTTCCAGCAGCAGAGAGACCCTTGGCATTGGATGTTCAGACCTTAGCTAGCCAACTTGTCGGATTGGATATTTCGGAGCCGAGTCGGGTATTGTCTTGTGTGGTCCCTAGGTCTTCTCTTTATGATCGTATCAGGGAGCGCCAGTATGATGACCCCCATCTGCTCTTCCTCCAGTACATGGTTCGGTGAGGTAATGCTAAAGATGTGACTATTGGTGATGATGGCGTGTTGAGGATGCAGAGCCGGATATGTGTGCCCAATGTGGATGTGCTTCAGGAGTTGATTCTTGAGGAGGCCCACAGCTCGCAATATTCCATTCATCCGGGTGTCGCGAAGATGTACCGGGATTTGAGACAACACTATTGGTGGAGGAGGATGAAGAACGATATAGTTGGGTTTGTGGCTCGGTGTCTCAACTATCAGCAGGTTAAGTATGAGCATCAGATACCGGGTGGATTCCTTCAGAGATTAGAGATCCCAGAGTGGAAGTGGGAGCGGATCACCATGGATTTCGTATTTGGGGTCCCACGGACTTCGAGGAAGTTCGATGCTATTTGGGTGATTGTGGATTGGCTGACCAAGTCCGCACACTTCATTCCAGTTGGTACTACTTATTCTTCAGAGCGGTTGGCTGAGATGTACATCTATGAGATTGTTCGCCTTCATGGTGTCCCAGTTTTCATCATTTCAGATAGAGGCACACAATTTACATCGCAGCTTTGGAGGGCCGTGCAGCGAGAGTTGGGTACTCAGGTTGAGTTGAGCACAACCTTTCACCCTCAGACGGATGGACAGTTCGAGCGCACTATCCAAATATTGGAGGACATGTTACGTGCTTGTGTCATTGATTTTGGGGGTTCATGGGACTAGTTTTTGCCGCTCGCAGAGTTTGTATATAACAACAGTTATCAGTTGAGCATTCAGATGGCTCCATACAAGGCTTTATATGGGAGGCGGTGTAGATCTCCGGTGGAATGGTTTGAGCAAGGTGAGGCTAGGATCCTGGGTACAGACTTGGTCCAGGATGCATTAGACAAGGTAAAATAGATTTAGGAACGGCTTCACACGGCGCAGTCTAGGCAGAAGAGCTATACAGACAAAAAGGTCCGTGATGTGTCTTACATGGTTGGGTAGAAGGTCTTGCTGAATGTTTCACCCATGAAGGGTGTTATGAGATTTGGAAAGAAGGGAAAGTTGAGCCCTCAGTTTATTGGGCCGTTTGAGGTGCTTCAGAGGATTGGGGAGGTGGCATATGAGCTTGCTTTGCCACCTAGCTTATCGAGTGCGCTTCCAGTATTTCATGTTTCTATGCTCCGAAAGTATATCGACAATCCGTCCCATGTTTTGGATTTTAGCACGGTTCAGTTGGATGGTGATATGACTTATGATGTGGAACCAGTGGCCATTTTGGAGCTGCAGGTTTGGAAGTTAAGGTCAAAGGATATAGCTTCAGTGAATGTGCAGTGGATAGGTCAGTCCGTGGAGGAGGCTACTTGGGAAACCGAGCGGGAGATGCGGAGCAGATACCCACACCTATTTGAGACTCCAGGAATGTTTCTAGACTCATTCGAGGACGAACGTTTGTTTAAGAGGAGAGTATGTAACGACCCGGCCGGTCGTTCCGAGAGTGTTAGCCCCGTTTCCCCCATTTCATGCTTCTTTTGTGTGCTTCAACTATATTATAATATGCCGGGTTAGTTGGTTCTGGTCCGAAATGGTTTCGGAGCTAAATTGAGATAGTTAGTCTCTTTATTAGAAGCTTAAGTTGGAAAAGTCAACTGGATATTGACTTATGTGTAAACGATCTCGAATTTGAATTTTTATGGTTCTGTTAGCTCAATTATGTGATTTTGGACTTAGGAGCGCGTCCGGAATGTGATTTAGAGGTTCGTAGTAGAATTTGACTTGAATTGGCAAAAGTTAGAATTCTGGCGATTTTTGTCGGCAATGGAATTTTGATATCGGGGTCGGAATGGAATTCATAAAGTTGGAGTAGGTTCGTGGTGTCATTTGTTAGGTGTGTGTAAATTTTGAGGTCATTCGAACATGGTTGGTTAGGTTTCGGCACTGTATGTGGAATTCGGAAGTTTAGAAGTTCTTAGGCTTGAATCCGAGTGTAATTTGATATTTTGTTGTTGTTTTGAGTGATTAGAGGATTCGACTAAGTTTGTATAGGGTTATATGACCTGTTTGGTTGAGGTCCCGAGGGCCTCGGGGTGATTCCAAGTGGTTAATGAATCGTTTGAAGTTGGAAAAATGTAGTTAAAGCTGCTACTACTGGTGTTTTCGCACCTGCGGAATAGGAACCGTAGGTACGAGGCCGCAGAGCGAAGGAAGAGCCGCAAATGCGGCTAAGGAAGGCCTGGGCTCAGACCGCGGGTATGATGGAAATCCTGCATCTGCGGTGGTCGCAGAAGTTGATTGAGAGGCACAGATGCGCGGTTAGATCGCATGTGCGGCTTGGGTCCCGCATCTGCGATGGCCGCAGATGCAGTCAGGTGATCGCAGGAGAGGAGTCAGTCTTTAAATGAATTTCTGCAGAAGCGGAGCCCTTTTCACAGATGCGGTTCCGCAGGTGCGGTTTTGCTGGGTAGAAAACACTAGCTCGAGGTTTTGTCTTTCATTTTCCAATTTTGGACTTGAGGAATTCGAGAGAGGGGCGATTTTTCGAAGGTTTTCAAGGAGCAACATTGGGGTAAGTAATTCTAACCCATAATGGTATAAATTTCGTAAATCCATGGCTTTATTCATCATCTAATTAGGAATTTGAACTAGAAATTTGGGAGATTTAGGGATTGAGAGTTGGAGAGTGGATTTTGGGGATTTGATTGACCAAATGAGGCCGGATTTTGATAAATTTGGTATGGTTAGACTCGTGCGCGAATGGCTTTCGGGTTTTATGACTTTTGTCAGATTTTGAGACGTGGGCCCGGGGGCCGGGTTTGAGTCGATTTCGGATTTTTGGCTCTAATTTATTAGTTTTCTTGTGGAATTGATCCCTTTAGCCTTTATTGATTGTGTTGTATTACTTGTGGCTAGATTCGGGACATTTAGAGACTGATTCGAGGGGGCAAAGGCATTACAGAGCAGAAATTTTACACGGTTTGAGGTAAGTAACAGTCATAAATCTGGTTTTGAGGGTATGAAACCCCGAGGTTTGGTATGATGTAAGTGTTTGGAGGTGACACACATGCTAGGTGACGGGGTGTGTGAGCGTGCACCGCGAGAGATTGTGACTTGGTCCGTCCCGTGAGACTGTAAAGTCGAATAGCCATTATTATTACTTGTTTTTCCTTGTCTTTAAGAAATTGACTGTCTTTCATGTTAGAAATCATGCTTAGGCCATATGATATCACTGTTGGGACCTACAGCGGTCGTATAAGATGTACTCCTACAAGTAAAGGGAGTTCGAATAGAGATTGGTTGTGCCCGAAAGGTTATGAATCGATTTACAAGTCCAATGCCAACGTCTTGATTTCTAGTGGCAACTTATTGAATTGACTGCTAATTATTGTCTTGTACTCAGTCACAGTCTTACTTGTGTATATATCTCTGTTCCCTCTCATTTCTTGTTGATACTTGTTATATTCTCTGTTTGGGTTGATTATTATGATATTCTGTGAGCCTGAGGGGCTGGAGAGGTTAGTGACTGAGATAGGGCCTCAGTGTCGAGCTGTGAACTATGTGAGGATATATGGATCGGGTTGCACGCCGCAACGAGCCTTTTGGCTATTTATGGATTATGGACCGGGTTGTACGCCGCAACGAGCCTTATGGCTACTTATATGATTGGGTCGGGCTGCACGCCACAGCGATATAGCGCTTGGGCTGGAAGGAGCCCCTCCGGAGTCTATACACCCCCAGTGAGCGCAGGTACCTATTGAGAGTGTGTATTGAGTGCTGAGAGCCGAGAGTATGAGCCGATGAGATGAGTTGAGTGACTGCTGAGAGGATGTACTTGCTTTTATTTATTGTTGCACTTAGTTGCTATCTGATGTTGTTGTGAATTTTCTGGAAGATTCATATCTGTTTTACTTGAGCTTGAACTGATTTGACGTATATCACCAGATTTGAAAACATGTTCACTCTTTGCTAAAAACTTTTGAAATGATCTGTATTATTATAGTTCGTCACTGTTTCTCAGTTCCTTATTTAATTCTGTTACTAGTTGAGTTGGTTGTACTCATGCTACATCCTGTACTTTATGTGCAGATCCAGGTATGTACGATTTTGACGGTCGCTGAGTTCGTGCACGGACTGATCATTGGAGACTTACGAGGTAGCTGCCGACGTCCGCAGTCCTTGTTTCTCCTTCTAATTATCTTTTCTCTCTTGTATTAGAATTTGGCACAGACTGTAGTAGACTCTGTTTCTAGATTGGTTATTAGATGCACATGACTTAGTGACACCCCGATGTCGAGCTATTTTTCCGCACTTGTATTTTATTTGGGTTTTACCCGAGTATTTATGAGAAACTCCGGTTATTTTAAATGTCTTAAATTTATTTCTGTTAAATTTTGAAAGTGTTTTGGAAAGGTCGACTTGCCTAGTATCGCGATAGGGGCCATCACGACGGGTTAGGTTTTGGGTCGTGACACTGGATCACTAAGGGGTCGTTTGGTATGATGTATTAAAGAAAAAGGCGCTATATGTATTAGCTTTTGTATTATTAATTATTTTTTGGTAGTATTTTTCAAACTTATATATTAGTAATACATGCTATTTAGTACTATTCTTATATATAACAAACCATGTCATACCATAGTTTTTAATATATAGATAAACATGTATAAAGATAGAACTGCCCTTTCAAAACTTTTTCAAATTCTTTCCAAAGAATGTGGAGGGTATTTTTGTAAACAAATATAATTTTTTATTTTTTATGCAATGCATGTTATTTTTAATACACAAAATTAAATAATCGATCCGAAATAATTCTAGCATAACTAATCTCATCATAACTAATCACATCATAACTAATCTCTGCATTACTAATTTCAGCATTACTAATACACCCTATTCAGTACGATTCTTATACACCATAACAAGCGATTCCAAAGGATTTTGGTGGATGAGTAATCAGCAGTGGCGGACCCAAAATTTTGTGCAAGCGGGTTCAATCTTAGAAGTACATAACTTTAGTTATAAAATAATAGTTGTCAAGTGGGTTTAAATAAAATATTTATACAAAATTTACGCAGCTTTAATCCTAATTTATACATATACACAGTATTATTTTTTGATAAAGCGGGTTTAATTGAACCAGCTTGCCACCACGTGCGTCCGCCACCGGTAATCAAAGGTCTTGAATCAAGTTTTGAGAATTGAGAACTTTTTGACAGAGACCTCTTTACCCTCTATAGTAAATCTACTCGGCGCAAATCAAAATTAGCTTAGAGTATACCTCAGATACCATTTGGTTAAAAGAAAAAGGCACCACTTCCATTTCATTTCAATTTGCACACCGCGAATTTAATCAACTTAAAGAATTGAGTGCCGATATTTGCATGCCTCTACCCCTCAAAATTAATATGACTCTATCTCCTACTACATTTTACTATTTAAGTGTAAAGGTCAAATCTTACCAAATTAAAAAAAGGAAAAAGAAAAAGAAGAAAGAAAGCAAATAGCATTTTTGCAATTGGCATATGGATGTCTCAAGTATTGGCCAATAACAAGAGGAAAACAGAAATTTACATTATGTAAGGTGGATGGTCGAATCCTAAGGGGTCGTTTGGTAGGGTGTATAAGAATAATGCGGAATAAGGTGTATTAGTAATGTATGGGTTAGTAATGCAAGCATTAGTTATGCAGATATTATTCCTTATCTATTGTTTGGTGTGGTGTATTAAAATTATAATGCATTGCATAATTTTAAAAAAAAATAGTTATTTATAAAAATGCCCTCCATATTCTCAAACTTTAAGGGACTTTAAGAATAATTTTGTCTTTAACCAACCTAATGCATGCATTAGTAGCCTTGGTATTACTAATGCTATGGTTTTCTATGCATTACTTATACATAGGATAATACCAAGTATGATGTATAACTAATACAAGTATTATTTATACACATGTTGAAAAAATATACCAAACAAGATATTAGTAATATATAGATCTAATGCTTGCATTATTTTTTCTAGTACCTCCTCCCAAACCACCCCTAAAAGATATTGATCTAAAAGAACAACCCAAATAGAAAGAAAGAGAGAGTAAACTTGAAATGAATAAAATCTAGAAAAGCAACAAATTGTCACTTCAAGAATAAGAGCAAAGGAAAGAAATAGAAAAGGTAGAGGCAAAGCCAACCTACTGGCTGCTCCAAAGTCCAAATCCCCACTTGGGAAGAAAGTGTTGGAAATAATATAATTGTCGTTTTTCAACCAAACAAAGAGTAAAGGCCCCCAATTAGTCATCTCAAACTCCTCGTACGCTCCCACCACCAACCCTTTTACATATCTAATCCCAATTCACGCACATAAAAAGAAAATTTGTGCGTGCGTTGTTACCACGGTGAAATGCCTAATGGGGTAAATGTTTTCTTTAGATTGTGGCCCAGCCCACCATATTAAAGGCCCACATTCGATATCAAGTCAAAATCGCAGTACCATATTGAGGTGATCTTTTAGCATTGCCTTTCTAATGAATTGTTGTGTCAAGTACTGTAGCTTGATTTCTTGTGCATCACTGTTTTTGCTACTTTTTCTCTTTTTCTTCGCACCATATTCATTGAACTTAGTTAAAGTTAGTTATACGTTCTCACTGTCAATTTTGGTATTGAATACTGAATATTCGAAACAAATAAAAAAGAATTAGCCTATTAAGTGGGAAGACCCGTTTCCATGAGTCAATTATTTAAATGGTCCTCAATTATCTGAAATTATCTAGTAAAGTCATCTTTCTTTCGTTTGTAACAGAAAAGTCACTTAACTATGCATGTAACACTCAAAAAGTCACTCAACTAGATTTTTAAAACTTTTGATTGTCAAATACCTATTTTACCCTCTAAATTATCAATTTTTATCTTCTTTTTATTTTAATTTTTTAATATTATGATTTTCTCTCTTTTTAATCGACATTATGGACTTATCTATAGAACAAATAAATTTTATTTATAACATATAAAATGAAAAATTAGTTTCCTAGCATACATAATTCGGAATAATAAAATAATTGAGCATAATTTTCAAGAATATATAATGTATATTATAAAATATACTTCTATTTTAAATAATTAATTTTTATATTACATGCATGGGATATATATTTTAAAATTTTTTATTTTCTTTCATTCTTAATTGTATAAATAAATTTTTGAGTTTTTGTTGTTAATATCAAAATTATTACCGCAAACAAATTATTCTAATTAAATTTTTACTATGCTCAATATTTTATTATTCCAACATTTTATATGATTAAATACTATTTTAGTTTTTACTTTGTAAATAAAAATTATTTATTGTTTAGGTAAGTCCATAATATAAATTTAAAAGATAAAAAATATAATATTAAAAAGTAAAAAAAATGACAAGAGTGATAATTTAGAGGGTAAAATAGGTATTTGGCAATCAAAAGTTTGAGAAATCTAGTTGAGCGACCTTCTGAGTGCAATAAGCATAGTTAAGTGATTTCTCTATTACGAACGAAAGAAAAGTGACTTTAGTAGATAATCTCGAATAGTTGAGTGACCATTTGAGTAATGGACTCTAGTTTCCATTATCAATATTCGCAACAGTCAGATTTGGGGACCAGTTTTGGTCATGTTTGGCATCATTTCTTGAATTCAAAGCATCACTCTTCTAGCTAACTCAATTGGTTACGGCTGACATTTTAGTTTTCGGATGATTTTCACAAATATTCACTTTGAGAACTGCTAATTGGAATATAATCAGTTTTTACAAAATAATTGAAAATAATCATAACTTAACAAAGCGATAAATACCCTCCTTTTCCCTCTCCCTCCCCCATTCCTCCTCCACCTCTCTTCTTTTTCTTATTTTATTTTTTTCTTTGCAAAAACAAAAAAAGATAGTGGGTTTGAAGCGTTTATAAGGGCGAATTACATTATGGGACTAAAATTGTAGTGAAGAGGATGAAATCCGGGGCAAAAGATACAAGAGGAATGAACTAATTCCAAGTAGAAGTTATAATCCTTACCAAAATCAGGCACAGGCATTTGGTTGCTCTGTGTTATGTATGAGACGGCTGAATTAGGAAAGTAGAAAAATGAGGAGTTTGATAGACAAGGGTCTAGTTAAAGGAGATTTTAAGCCGGTGCGTGTATTGTACCTAAGTCACAAGTGAGCCCAACAAATTGATTTGAGAAGTCAACAGCCATTTACTACTTAGTATCAGTTTAATAAATAACAGAAACAAGGGAGCAGAAGGAAGCTTGATTCTGGTAATTCTGTTACTCTCTCTCTAACCATCTCTCTTCTCTTTCTTTCTCTCTCTTCGCCTACCTCTCTCTAACCTCTTCTCTTCTTCTACTTTTCCAGGTGAATGCAGGAGCTAGATAATAATCAATATTGTAATTCAATTATTTGATTCATTGATTAATAAAAGTCTATGTTTCTACTTGTTCTTCTTCGATTTCTTCTTTATAATTTTAGTACATTATAAATTGGTATCAGAGCCTGATCCTTGCACCATGAAAATTACAGAAACTCGATCCAAGGTTACAGAAGAAAGTGTTAAGAAATTAGAACATCAATTGAAGAATTACATGACAGAAACTAATCAGAAATTGGAAACTAATGAAGCAAAAATGGATGATCTGGGTCACAAGCTAGATTTGATGATGGAAACATTCTTCACCAACAAAGATGGCATCCTGGGGAGTGCGGCAACTAAAATCCATGAGAGAACAGAAGGTTCTGGTAGTAGAGTGAGAATGATGGAGCTTTACGAAAGTTCTATTGGAAGATTTCACTCGAACAACTCAGCCAACAAGGTTGATTGCCCATATTTTGAATAAGGAGACCCTAGATCTTGGCTGCAAAAATGTGAGAGGTATTTTCATTCTAATCATAATATAATAGATCCTCAACAAAAACTAGAAACTGATGTACTTCACTTTAATGGGAGAGCTGAGTCTTGGTATTTTTCATATCAACTAAGTAGAGGAGTTGTGAGGTGGTCTGATTTTGTAGAGGAAATTTGTAAGAGGTTTAATAATTCTGATAATAGCAATCTGAATTTGCTTGGAAAATTCAAAAGGGTTGAATAGATAGGTATTGTGAATGAGTATCTTGAGAAGTTTGAAGATCTTAAAGCTTGGGTGTTGATTAAACACCCTACCATCCCTGAGGAATTCTTTTTAGGGTTCGTCGTTGAAGGCCTTAAGGAAGAAATTAGGCACACAGTTAAAATGTTGGACCCTTATTCTTTGAGTCAAGCAGTAGAGAAGGCTAGACATAAGGAATATTTGTTAGAATCAATGAACAGAAAAGGAAAGTTAGGAATTAGCAAACAAGGAGTTCAGAATAACACTAATCATAGTGCAAGGAGTGTAAAAATTCTGGTTATGGGCAAAAAGAGGGAAACACTAATAATTTTCTTTCTGGTAACAAACTGTTTGAAGCTAGAAAGGCTAAAGGAGAGTGTTACAAGTGTGGGGAGAGATACTTTCCAGGTCATGTGTGCAAGAATAGACAAATTAATGCCCTATCTGGTACTATTGAACAGGGGAAGATAGTAGAAGGGTCCAGTTTGGAGGAGCCTTACGAGGAGGTGATTGATGAAGCCATTAGTTTAAATGTCTTATCAGATACTGTTACTTCCAATACAATTAAGTTGAAAGGAATGTATGGGAAGCAAGGGTTGATAATACTAGCTGATAGTGGGAGCACACATAGTTTTGTGGCTAGTGACACTGCCAAACAGTTAGGTCGTGTGAATAGAGAAGTTGCTCCTACGAGTCTCCAATGTTAGTCATTTGATGAGCTACCACTACTGTCTTCAATTCAAGTGGAAAGTCCAAGGAGTGGAATTTGAATACAAACTTAGATTATTGGATATTGGGGTTGTGATATTGTACTTGGTGGAGATTGGATGAGGAAACATAATCCAATACTATTTGACTTCATTGGGTACAGGTTGCAAGTCAGTGTCAATGGGAAAATGGTAGATCTGAAAGGATTTACTAGTTCCTAGAGAAATTCTCTGGAGATGCCTGGAGGCAAAAGGTGTGTCGGTTCCCTACATTATGACAATTAAGGACATGTATGATGGGGCTAAGACTAGGGTTAGGACAGTAGGAGGCGACTTTGAACATTTTCCTGTTGTAATGGGGCTACACCAAGGTTCTGCGCTCAGTCCGTTCTTATTCACCCTAGTGATGGACGCATTAACACACCATATTCAAGGGGATGTGCCATGGTGCATGCTATTCGCCGATGACATAATTCTGATTGATGAGTCGCGAGTCGGTGTTAACGAGAGGCTGGAGGTTTGGAGACAGGCTCTTGAGTCTAAGGGTTTCAAGCTGAGCAGGACGAAGACAGAATACCTGGAGTGCAAGTTCAGTGCTGAGCCAGGGGAAGTGGGCGTGGATGTGAGGCTTGATTCGCAGGTCATCCCGAGTAGAGGCAGCTTCAAGTACCTTGGTTCGGTTATTCAGGGGGGAGGGAAGATCGACGAGGATGTCACACACCGTATTGGGGTAGGATGGATGAAGTGGAGGTTAGCATTTGGAGTCCTGTGTGACAAGAGAGTGCCACCGATACTCAAAGGTAAGTTTTATAAAGCGGTGGTTAGACCGGCCATGATGTATGGGGCTGAGTGTTAGCCTGTTAAGAACTCACATATCCAGAAGATGAAAGTAGCAGAGATGAGGATGTTGCGGTGGATGTGCGGGCACACTAAGATAGATAAGATTAGGAATGATGATATTCGGGAGAAGGTGCATGTGGCTCCCATTGATGACAAGATGCGGGAAGCGAGACTTAGATGGTTCGGACATGTTCAGAGGAGAAGCCCAGATGCTCCAGTACGGAGGTGTGAGCAGCTGGTTACAGAGGGCACGAGAAGAGGTAGAGAGCGGCCTAAAAAGTATTGGGGAGAGGTGATCAGGTAGGATATGGCGATGCTCCAGATTTTCGAGGACATAACACTTGATAGGAAGATGTGGAGGTCGAGTATTAGGGTGGTAGGTTAGGAGGTAGTTGAGTTGTGCCTTACTTCGTAACATGGTGGGACTAGCCATGTAGGTTTTTTTTTTTTTAAAGATAACTAGTGGGAATGTTGTGGCTTACTATTTCTCTTTTAAGTGCAGGTCCTATTTACTAGCTATCGCTTTTGCTTTACATCTTTCTTCTAGATTTCATGAGGTTCCTATTTTACTTATGACTGTTGTGGTGATACTAATATTTACTAATATTGTCTCCCTTTACTTTGCATCTTTCTTCTGGATTTCATGGTGTTCCTATTTATCCTATGATTGTTGTTGTGATACTAATATTGTCTCCCTTTTTGTCCCTTTTGTCTTTTTTTAAGCCGAGGGTCTTTCGGAAACAACCTCTCTACTCCTTCGAGGTAGGGGTAAGGTCTGCGTACACACTACCCTCCCCAGACCCCATTAGTGGGATTTTACTGGGTTGTTGTTGTTGTTGTTGTTGAAATGATTTACTGAGGAAGGGAATCTTCAAGCTATGAAAGCTTCTGGAGTGAAACAGCTACTGAAGAAAAGTCAAGTGTTGTGGGCACATCTATTTACCTTATCAGCTAAAAAGAAGAAGGGATAATAGAATCCATACCTGAGGAGATCAAGACAGTGTTGAAGAACTTTAAAAGGGTCTTTGCAGAGCCAAAAGCACAACCTCCAAGAAGAGATCAGGATCACTTCATTCCTCTCAAACCTGATGCAGCACCAGTCAGTATCAGACCTTACATGTACAACTATTTCTAGAAAAATGAAATAAAATAACAAGTCAATGAGATGCTCTCTAATAGCACTATACAACCTAGTCACTCACCATTCTCTTCCCCAATCCTTTTAGTTAAAAAGAAGGATGGAAGCTGGAGGTTCTGCATTGATTATAGAGAGTTGAATAAGATGACTATCAAGGATAAGTTTCCTATTCCATTAGTAGATGATTTGATGGATGAATTACATGGTTCCTGTATCTATTCAAAGATTGATTTAAGGGCTTGTTATCATCAAATAAGAATGGGAGAAACTGTCATCTATAAGACTGCTTTTAGAACTTATCTGGGCCATTATGAGTTCAAGGTCATGCCCTTTGGCTTGACCAATGCACCTGCAACCTTTCAGAGTCTTATGAATCACATTTTAAAACCTTTTTTGAGGAAGTTTGTATTAGTATTCTTTGATAGTATTCTAGTCTATAGCTCTTCAATGGAAGTGCATGTATTGCATCTCAAAAAGGTACTGGAAGTACTATGCAAGGAACTACTATATGCCAAACTGTCCAAGTGTTCATTTGGACAAGACAAAGTTGAGTATCTAGGCCACATCATTTCAAGAAAGGGAGTTTCCACTGACTCTTCAAAAATTGAAGCAATGATCAACTGGCCTATTTCTAAGTCTGTGAAGGCCTTAAAGGGGTTTTTAGGGCTTACTGGCTACTATAGAAGGTTTGTTAAGTCTTATGGAGTTATCAGCAGGCCACTGACAAATCTTCTCAAGAAGAACTGTTTTAAGTGGAGCACAGAAGCAGTAGTAGCCTTCCAACAGCTAAAGGAAGCTATGTCAACAGTGCCGGTATTGGCTCTAGCTGATTTTACCAAACCTTTCATTATTGAAATTGATGCATGTGCAACAGGTATGGGAGCTATACTCATACATGGAGGGAGACATATAGCCTATGTCAGCAAAGCACTAGTCTTGAAACACAGAGGACTCTCTACTTATGAAAGGAATATCTAGTTGTACTTCCTGCAATAGACAAATGGAGACATTACTTACAAGGGGGACACTTCATTGTTAAAATAGATCATCAGAGTCTAAAGTACCTTCTGGAATAAAAAGTTACCACAACATTGCAGCATAAAGGACTCACTAAACTCCTAGGGTTGGATTACGAAGTACAATACAAAAAAGGTGTAAAGAATAAGGTTCTAGATGCTCTTTCAAGGAGAAAGGAAGAAGACTCTACTCTATTAGCTATGTCTACATCTCAGGCCACTTGGTTGCAGGAGGTTTCTCAGAGTTATGAGAATGATCCAATAGCTCTACAACTTCTGAGTAAGCTAGTGGTCCAACCTAACAGCAGGGCTGACTACTCCTTACACCAGGGAATCAGGTTCAAATAAAAGATCTATGTGGGGCAGAGTAGTGGATTGAAACAATAGCTATTGGAAGCCTTACATCAATCACCCTTAGGGGGACACTCAGGTCAACAGGGAACTTACAGGAGGGTACAGTCAATGTTCTATTGGCCAAACATGAAATCAGAAATCTTTAAGTGGGTAAATGAATGTGATGTCTGTCAAAGGGTTAAGACTGAGCACACTCATTCCCCTAGATTATTACAACCTTTACCTATTCCTGAGCAAGCTTGACAGGATATATCTCTAGACTTTGTAGAACGACTATCTAATTCTGGTCAGAAAATGTTGTATTAGTAGTCATAGATAGACTAACTAAGTATGGACATTTCTTAGCTATTAAACATCCATACTCAGCACAAGATGTGGCAGAGTTGTTTATGAGAGAGATATACATATTACATGGGCTTCATAGGACCATTGTCTCTGACAGCGATGCCATTTTCACCGGCCATTTCTGGAAGTACCTTTTCAAGGCTTTGGCACTAAGCTCAATATGAGCTCTGCCTATCACCCATAATCAGATGGCCAGACTGAGAGGCTCAAAAGGTATTTGGAGACCTTTTTGAGAGCTATGGTGTTTGGTAATCCAAAAGAGTGGGCAAACCTTTCGAACTGCTGCTGAATCCATGGGCAGGCAAGTTTAGTTTACTATTCAACGTCCCCTAATCCCTAGTTGTACAGGTACAGCCCAGAAGCTTCCTCTTTCATATTGATGAAAGCGCTAGGCACCTCTTAACAGTTCAAAGTCCCCCCTTGGCTTACCCGGGAAGCGGTAGCTTCTAGAATGGAAGCTTCTCCTTTACTTTTTTAGAGCGTATCGCTATTTTGAGTGGTAGTATAACACTAATTACCACACTTCTCTCAAGACTACTCTGTTTGAAGCACTATATGGGCACCCTCCGACTCAGCTACCATTGAGCTCATTGCTCAATAGTAGTCACAGCCTAATAGGGGTCAGCTTAGCAGAGAGACAACACATGATTCAGTCTCTCAGAGACAACCTAACTCAATCCCAGTCTAGAATGAAATTCTATGCAGACAAATTAAGGACAGAAAGAACACTTGCAGTAGGGGATATAGTCTATCTAAAGCTACAACCTTATAGACAATCTTCAGTCGATTTTCATAAAAACATGAAGCTAAGTGCTCGTTATTATGGTCCCTACAAGATTATACAGAAGATTGGTATAATGGCTTACCGACTTAAACTCCTAACAGGATGTCAGCTACACCCTGTCTTCCACGTATCTCAGTTGAAAAAGCGAATCGGCCCAGCGGTGACATCCCAGCTACAGCCTCCTATTTGTGATGATGAAGGTTGAGTCTTGATTCAACCAATATCCATTTTACAGCGTAAGATGGTCAAGGTCGATAATAGTGTACAAGTAAAGGTGTTGATTCAATGGGCTAATTTGGGTAGAGATGAAGCAACATAGGAGGATTGGGGGTACATTAAGGGCAGATTTCCAGAGTTTGTTGCACAAAGACGACCCTGAGGACAAGGTCTGTCTTGAAGGGGTAGATATTGTTATGTCTGAGACGGTTGAATCAGGAAAGTAGGGAAATGAGGATTTTGGTAGACAAGGGTCTAGTTAAAGGAGAATTTGGGCCGGTGCGTGTATTGGACCTAAGTCACAAGTGAACCCAACAAATTGATTTGAGAAGTCAGCAACCCATTTACAACTTAGTATCAGTTTAATAAATAACAGAAACGAGGGAGCATAAGTAAGCTTGATTATGGTAATTCTGTTAGACTCTCCAACCATCTCTCTTCTCTTTCTTTCTCTCTCTTCTCCTACCTCTCTCTTCTCTTCTTCTACTTTTCCAGGTGAATGTAGGAGCTAGATAATAATCAATGTTGTAACTCAATCATTTGATTCATTGATTAATAAAAGTCCATGTTTCTACTTGTTCTTCTTCAATTTCTTCTTTACAATTCTAGTACATTACATTCTGCTTGGTTAGTGTGTATTAATGTCAATGAAGCCTTTTGGTGCATGAGTATATGCCACATGAAACTTTGTGTCAGTATTCAATTAACTTGAAATAACAAAAATAAATAGACAAAGACTTATACAATACATAAAAGAGTTTAAGGAATTTACCTTAAGTTCAGGCAATTTTCCACGAAGATCAAGAACTTGAAGTTCAAACTTTAGGAAATTGTTTGAAGTTCATATGGCAGTGGTCACTTTAGAATTTTGTTTGAAGATCATGTGGCAGTTCAAACTTTAAAATATTTCTTGATGTTTGTGTGGCTATTTTTTAATTATTGTGCCGCTTTCTTAAGTTGTGGTTATTTTTCAACTAATTTGCAAATATCGGCTATACTCTAAACGTCAGCTCAAAAAGACCTGGTTTCATTTTTTTATTTTTTTCTCAATTTGTCACCGGCTTGCGGAGCTCATAGGTCAATGCCACTACTTCTAATGGCCTAACTAGGGGTAGCACATATGTTGAAGGGTGATTAGTTAAATATCCTCCACAAAATAATTGCAAGGTATATATATATAGGTCAACATTACTTATTATATTTACACATATGTATTAAACCTTGAATATTCTTAACAAATTTTCTGCCTTTGCCACTAAGCCTTGAATAGTCACGGGCACTGCTGACATCTTTCAAAGGTCCAGTCCACAATTCGAACCAATGTCTTAGACGTTGATCAACCTACTCTAATGCTAATTAATATAGACTGAACATGAGAGCTCAACCCAAAAAGCTCGTCTATCATAGGTAGAAGTGTCCATTCAACCTATAAAATTATTACAAAGGACTCAAACACATGCAAGGCCTACTGCTAGTTACTAGTAGAGGTGAAGTTCATAATGACCTCGAATGGAGTTGGTCTTTAACTTTTGACCTTGAAGGCTTGCCCATTGTTCATGTGACTTGCTCCAAAGGTCAATTATTAAAGATCACCCCTTGTGGTATCTTATTTCTGCCAATTTCTATATTATGGGGTCGGTTGGTTAGGAAATAAATTATCCTATGATTATTTCGGGATTAGTTATCCCACCATCCCACATGGATAAAAAATACTACAATTCCGGAATTAGTTATACCACGATTTTATCCCAAACAAATATGAGATAAAGTTATCTCAAATTTAATTTCGAGATTAATTATCCCTTATCACTCGTACCAAACGAACCCTAAGAGAGTAATACAACTTTTAAAGATCCAAGACCAAGAGCAGCAAAACGAGGAGCCCAAGGGAAGAAAGTGTTCCATATTAGGCCTCACAAAGAAAAAGCCCATCAAGCAAACCCATTATCTCTAGCTTTAGGATTTCATCGTATAATTTAAGAAATTTTACATTCCTATACACTATTTGAAACTTTATTACCCTTCCTACTCAAGTTTCAATTTAGTTACATAGACATATATAATTTACCAATTATGTACATTTTAGAAATTTAATGAGAATCAATTAACTCCTATAATCTCTCTAACGTACATATCCCACTCCCCCCACATTTCTCTCTCCATACCCCCTACGTTTCTGCACTATCTCCCTCTATTAATGCACGTCTTTCACTTTTCTTCAAAATTCTCTCTCAATTTTTCTGAATTCTAGCTCTAAATCCTACCAAAATAGTAGTTGCTTAAATGTTTTCTTCCCTTTCAATGAAGAAGAAAGCAGTTTCGAAGATTAGCCCTAAAAAAGCTACTGTTGATGATATTCCTACTTTTGATTCGGGTATTTTCTCACAGGATTCACCCAAAAAATAGTAAAATTGACACATGCAAAACCAGAGACAAAGTCCAAGCTTTCCCCTCGTGAAGCCAGGGCAGAAGCTCGAACAAAACTTAAGCATGATAGGGATGTTGGTGAAGCTTTGTCATCTGCTAAATCAGTAAAGCGGAAGGGCAAAGAAATTGCTCGTGATGATGATTTCATCGAAGAAGAAGTTAACCCGAAAGCTACAAAAACAATCAGAGTTTCTCGTACTGTTAAACCTTCAAAAAAGAAGAACGTTCAAAAATCAACTAACACTATACCCCAACAGTCATTGGAGAAGGTAAATTTTTAGTAGTTATAATTTTTTTTTTAAAGTTAAAAAATATGTTCTCATTCTCATGACTATACATATTTTTTTGTTTTTTTTATATTTGTAAAAATTTTATCTACATTGTGTATATTTGTTGTAGGTTATCAACTTTTCTACATTTTCCTTTAAATTGTAGATTTCTTGTATATTATTCAAAATTATTTTGTTAGGGAATGTACTACATGATTTAGTTGGTTTTATTGGTTATTATTTTCTCTATTTTGTAGATGTTAGTTTCATTTTCTGTAAAGAAATTGTATATATTATGTCTAGTTGTTACTTTCTAATTTCTTGCTCTAAACATAATTTTATCAGTGCATTTGTTGCTTCAATGTGGTCAGTTGTTATATATGTTACTAATTTTGTAACTTACTTGTATGCAATTTATTAATGTCTTTCTGATTGTAGCTAAATTGTAGTAGAAATATATTTATTTTATTTTTTGGTCTTCAAACAAGTTTTATTAACTTACTTTTTTTTTGGTGCAGAATCGAATATTTTTTGCACCACATAATGTTGATTATGGCATCACTAGGTTCCAGACATTATTCGACCATGTTGTTCCTGGCCAAATCAGTGTGTTATTGTCTAAAAATGGGTTAAAGTTGTTTAAGAAGACATGTTTTGAGCATTTTCTTTCCCTGCCCAAAATATATATCCAAAATCAGGCAATTCACCTTCTCATGAAGTATGAATTGAACGCATCTGGTTCTGACTTTCTTACAGCATAAATAAAGGGTGAGAGGATGAACTTTGGATTGAGGAAGTTTGCCCTTATCACTGGCCTTAGATATTTTATAGAAGTGACGGACTTTGGTTACACAACTAAGTATGACAGTAAAATAATGAGGAGCTATTTTTCGAGCAAGGAAAAAGTTGAGAAGTCATACTTGAAACAAATTGTAACCAGCCGTAGTTGGGTGAATGATGAGGATGCAATCAAGTTGTGTATTCTCTATCTGATAGAATTTTTCCTCTATCCTTCAGACAAATATAATTTACGTTTGATAGACTATTTTAGGTTCGATTTGGTAGACTCGGGGCAGTATGCGAATTACGCATGGGATATCGATTCTTATACATAATTACTTGAGTCCGTTAGGCACAAGCTTAACCCTTCTGTGCATTTTTATCTCATTCAAGGTTTTGCACTCGCTATGCAAATATAGTTGTATGAGAGTTGCTCTACATTCAATACTGATATAGCTACAAGGGTTAGTAATTCGATCCCCCGCATACTTTACTGGACAGCTAGTAAGGACAAGATATGATTATCTGCATTGAAAAATATAATGATCAAACCATCATGGATCAAGGTAAATATTTTTCACTTTTGGGCAGACAATTTAATATAAATTATTTACACATTTTATACATATTATAACTAGGTCCCTAACATTTTTTTCACTCAATTCACCAACATACTTGAAGCCCCAAAAGAGCTTTCAAGAATGACTTTGCCAGAAAAAGTTGAATACATCCTTGAAGAAGCTGAAACAAAGGACGAGCATCCGACGGATGCTCCTTCTCCATCTGGACATACGCAGGCAATGGGAATAGATGACAAGAAAGATATTGTGAAACGAATAAAAAAATTAAGAAAAGATGTTGATAAGGTAACATCTTAATATAATCCTAGCTGGTTTCTTTAATTTATGTTATGTAAATTATTTCGTTAACTCTTTCTATTTTAATACATAGGTGGGTTCAGACCTTGGAACCTTCAAAAAAGAGGTATACCTAATTCTTGATTTTTATATATATATATATATATATATATATATATATATATATATATATATATATATATATATATATATATATATATATGTGTGTGTGTGTGTGTGTGTGTGTGTGTGTGTGTGTGTGTGTACCTCTAATTGTCAGATACATTATAATAATTTTTTATTCTTTAGGTTTTTAAAGAACTAAGTAGCATTCGACAGCTACTCAATGATTCCATCAAGTCTGTTTTACAGGCAATAAACAGTCAAAAGGATACTAACATTGATGCTAAGGTTTCATTCGAAATATATTCATTTTTGACAACAATTTTTACCATGTCTATGTTTCTATTATCATTCATAAAGTATATAGCTTAATAAATTATGCTTACAGTTTACTGGCAGTTCTACGAAAAATGATGAGCATTACAAACAAAAGAACAATCAACACAATCCGGGTAGTAGTGCTAAACCAGTGTTGGCCAGCAGCAGTAAAATAGGTATCTTAACAATTTTAACATAATTGTTAAAATTATATTCTATATTATATTACCATTATATCTATATTATTTCTACACATAACCTAAATTACCAATAAATAATCTACATTATATTTTCAATTATTTTCTTAGATACATGACACATGAATGACATTCAAAATGAGGAGAATGTTCATGTAGGTGTTGAATTATCTTCTCAATTTCAAGGGGCATTGGATGAAGAAACTGTAGGTATGATTTAGTACATTTTATCAACATATTTTACAATGCATATTGCATCTCAGCTACAGGACAACATTTCAACAAATTTACTCCAATTAAACTACAATTTATCTACAGTACTGTTTCTGTTTACTACAAATGATCTATAATTTTATTAAGTTGTACACATTTATTGTAATAGAGAAGGATACTATGCATGTGGACTCTCCAAAACAGGATGCTAAAGTTGGTATTTCAGGAGAGCATTTAAATAAGGAGAAGGAGACTACAAAAACTCGGCCCTTCGTTTTGTGCATTTCAGCCCCGTTCCCCCATTTATTACTCAGTTTGTGCTTTATAGCTGATGTATGACTTATCGAGTTAGTTAGTTCGGGTCCGAAGAGAATGTAGAGTGAAAGAAGACACTTAGTCTCTTAAATGGAAAGCTTAAGTTGGAAAAATCGACCGGATGTTGATCTATGTGTAAACAACTTCGGATTCGAATTCTAATGCTTCTAGTAGCTCCGTATGGTGATTTTGGACTTAGGAGTGGGTCCGAAAATTTTCTTTGAGGTCCGTAGTAGATTTAGGCTTGAAATGGCGAAAGTTGAATTTTTGGAAAGTTTGACCGAGGGGTTGACTTTTTGATATCGGGGTCGGAATTCGATTCTGGAAATTGAAATAGGTCCTAATGTGAAATGTGACTTGTGTACAAAATTTGAGGTAAATCAGACGTGATTTGATAGGTTTCGGTGTCGTTTGTAGAATTTGGAAATTTTGAAGTTCAGTAGGCTTGAATCCGTGTGTAGTTCATATTTTTGAAGTGGTTTGAGGTGATTTGAGAGTTCAACTAAGTTCGTATTGGGATATAAGACTTGTTGGTATATTTGGTTGAGATACCGGGGCCTCGGGTGAGTTTTGGATGGTTAACGGATCAAATTCGGACTTGAGGAAATGTTGGAACTGCTGCCTACTGGTGTGATCGCACATGCGAAGATTTTGTTCGCAGGTGCGAAGCCGCATGTGCGCGCAACCAGTCGCATAAGCGGCCAAGAGTGGAACTGGGAAGTGCTCGCAGGTGCGAAGAATTTTCCCGCATCTGCGAGGCCTCATGTGCGAAGGGATGGCGCAGAAGCGAAAAAAGGGTGAGGAAGCCGGGCAGCGCAGGTGCGGAAATTTTATCCGCAGGTGCGGAGTCGCATCCGCGCTTGAATCTCCGCAGAAGCTGCCTAGCTCGCAAATGCACCCATTTGTTAGCAGAAGCGAGGGTCGCAGGTGCGACCCCTTTTCCCCAGATGCGGAAATCGTTGGGGCAGAAACTTAAATGTGGGGTTTCGTGATTTTTACCCATTTTCCGATATTGGAGCTCGGTTTGGGAGATTTTGGAGAGGGAGTTTTCCATACAACTTGGGGTAAATGTTCTTGACTCCATTATGATTATATTTCATGAATTAATCTTCATTTTTGGTGTAAGATTATCGAATCTTCAAGAGAAATAGAAGAAAATTTTTATAATGTCACAAAATAAATTTTTCGAGCTTTGAATACCGATTCAGAGTCGGATTTGAGTGAAATTAGTATAGTTGAACTTGTAATTGGATGGTTATCGTATTTTGTGAGTTTCGTCGGATTCCGAGACGTGGGCCCCACGGGTATTTTTGGGGCATAATTTCAGATTTTGTGGAAAATATTAGTATTTTGATATGGAATTAATTTCTATAATTTTGTGGACTGAATCAAATTAATTGTGACTAGATTCGAGCCGTTTGGGAGTTGATACGTGCAGAATGGAATTTCTGGAGCATTGCTTAGCTTGCTCGACATTGGATTTGGCTTGTTCAAGGTAAGTAATTCTTCTAATCTTGGAGCTGAGGGTCTGAACCCTGAATATATGTATTATGTGAATTGTTGGGAGGTGACGCACATGCTAGGTGACGAGCGTGTGGACGTGCACCACAGAAATTGTGACATAATTATTTCCGTGGAATTTTGTAGTCAAATAATCTTGAAATTTTCTATATAGTTTTATGTGCTAAAGAAATTGAGCTGAGAATCATATTAAAAATCATGTTGAGGCTATGTGCCAGTATTGTTGAGACCCACAGAGGTCATATTGCTTTGAATTATATATTTTAAATTGAAAATTTATACTCAGTCATATTCATGTCATTACATATCATATCTTAGTCTCTGTTATTATTTATTGATACATTATATCATCATTTTTGGGCTATTTTCATGACATTGTGAGCCCCATGAGAGAGAGACTGGAGAGATTGATGACTGAGTGAGGCCGAGGGCCTGATTGTGAGGATTATTATGTGGATCGGGGTTGCCCGCCTGCAGCAGGCCTTAAAGTCTTTATTATAGCACGTGAGCTGTCTGTGCAGCACGTGATTTGTTCGTGCGAATCCAGATATTGTTATAGCACGTGAGTTATTGCACGTGAGTTGTCCGTGCAAATCCAGATATTATTATAGTACATGAGTTGTCCGTACAACGCGTGAGTTGTCCGTGCAGCACGTGGGTTGTCCGTGCAGATTATAGAGCTTGGGCTGAAGGAGCCCCTCCGGATCTGTACGCACCCCCAGTGAGCACAGGTACCTACTGAGTGCGAGTGCCGAGTGCGAGTGCCAAGTGATTGGGAGGATTGAGTGATTGTGAGGCATGAGTGACTGTAAGGACTGAGTGACTGCGAGGATTGTGTGATTGGGAGGACTGAGTGAAATGATACTCTGGGAGTATGCATATGATTTTATCACTGAGTTGCATCGCATTGACATGCACACATGACATACAGGCATAGAGATGTATTTTCCTCATGCTATATAGTATCACATCATTCATGATTCTCACACATGCTGACAGATGGGCATAGTGATGCATTTGTTTTACACGGGTTATCTGAAAAGAAAATGAAACATCTCATTTATTATTGAAAGGATTTTGGGAAAATAATTGTTTTCAAACTTATTCATATTTTTGGCAACTCCGGTTTTCATTGATGTACTTGAAAGGCAGAACTATTTTCAGAAATCATGTTTTTGCTGAGCATTTGATTGTTGAGTTACTTCTGGTCTTACTTGTTTACGTTGTTATGGACTGTTGTGGACTATTGGTTTTGGACCCGACCTTGGTAAAAGCTCGACACTACTTTCAACCTAAGGTTAGGTTTGTTACTTACTCAGTACATGGGGTCGGTTATACTGATACTACACTTCTGCATATTGCGTGCAGATGTTGGCTGTTGTTGTTGCTGTGCTCGATGGTTGCCGAATTTGAAGATGTACCTGCATTCTTATGGTAGTTGCCTCTTGTTCATGGTAGCCTTAGATTATAAAAACTCTGTTTATGTACTTTTCAAACAGAAGATGTATTTACTTCATATCAGCTTTGTAAATTCTATTCTTAGAAGCTCATGATTTGTACTGCTAGTTCTTGGAGAATGTATAAGATTAAGATCTTTATTTACTTAAATTGCTTTAGTAATTATTATTGAAATTGGATAGTTGAAAGTTGGCTTACCTAGCGGGTTGGGTTAGGTGCCATCACGACTAGTTGGATTTTGGGTCATGACAGAGACTATGCATTTGCAATCTCCCATTCAACTAGCAAACATTATACAACAAGGAGCCGATTGTTGTGAAGATTTCAGTGGTATTATATGTTACAATATAATTGTAGAAACAAACAATAGGTTTCATATAAGTTTCAGTTTTCCCAAAAGAACTAATGTAACCAACTTACAATATTGTTCTTTTGTTTTAAATTTTGTAGGTGAACCAGCAGAGTACATCAATGTATGTGATTCGGACAATGACTCCAGGTCTGGAAAAAGGGAAGTAACACTTGATGATTTTGAGTTGCCAGAGAACTTCTCACAGATTGTTAAGTACGGCGAGGTTAATGAAGATGAAACAACCCATGTGCATCAAGAAAGAACAAGGCAGCCTGGAAAGCATGCCAGATCCCCCTTTCTCCCTTATTACAGCTCTGGGGGAAGCACTTCTGTTGGACCTCCTCCAATTTTTATCATCAAGCATCCATTTACTGGGGTTATTGGTGACAATGTTAATCCTAACTTGTTGGAAGAATTCAATAAGTGGTTATATTTAGGTACCGATAATGTTTCAAATAGGTTATATTCTACACTTTTTTTATATTATCGAGGGCATAAAATTTATGGATTTTCAATTGGATCTACATAATAATTGTACTTGCTATGTGTTTAAATAGGAGGAAGGCGCCTTATTCTTTAAAAGATAACCAGCTCAAGCTGTGATTTGATCTTGGAGTGGAGAAAGTTGATAAAAAGGAGTGATTTTATAGTTTGGCACATTCCAGGCAAGTCATCAACAACACGGTACAGACATACTCTGGCAGAACTTAGTTCTAACTGTAGTATTTTATTATTTTAGAAATCTGTAGATTTTTTGTTTGAAAAATGTAGTTAAATTGTATGAAGCATTGAGAAATAATGAAATCTATTTTTTTTGCAGCACATTGATATTATTTTATACTATTTGAGGAAGAGAGGAAAATATGGTCCTCATAACAAAACACGGTTTACAACCACTGACTATTTGTTCAAGACTAGAATTAAATAAATTTATGAGAGGTACATTAATGCTCCTACCGATAAGAAGCTTGTTGTTGTCAAACACCAGGATGTCGTATCAGAATACATATTGGGGTACCGATTACTTGCAAATGCTGCATGGGACAAAGTTAATTTTGTGATTATGCCCATAAACATTGTGGAGAAATTTTATTAGTTATTGGCTGTGTTTGACATTACCGATAGGGTTCTATATATTTATGATTCTATGGTCTCTTCACACAATCACAAACTTGTTGAATCTGTTGTCTACAAGTTTGCTATTATGATCCCCCTCTACTTGTCATGTACCGGCTTCTATGGCAAGCGTCTAGACATCAACTACAAGAACACAAAGGCATATATTGAAAAAGGTGTTACTGACTCTCTTGACATTCAATGGTTGGTCGGTGAGATACCCCAGAAAAAAGAGGGATCATTGTATGTGCTGCTTTTCCTTCTATCTATTTAACCAATTGTATTTTCATTGAATGCTAAATCTTTTCCTGTATTATTTTTTGCAATGACTGTGGTGTATACGTGGCGGCATTTGCAGAATATGTCAGCATTGGAGAGCTATCGATTTCAAAGGAAGACCATTCAGATATTGATCAACATCGTAGACGCTATGGAGCGCTACTTTGGGATTATGCTAGGAAAAAACAAGAGCTTGGTGCAATTAGTGAAAGTGAGGTGACTGGCAGATTAGCAAGATGAAAAGGTGCACCAGCTGCGAACGAGAGAATACAAGTCCGAAAAAAGAAGAACTAGCTGCCCTTTTCAGTAAAAATATTATAGTTAAAGTGTTTAGTTGTAGTTGTATTGTAGTAAAGTTGTAGATAAATTATTTATTAAGAACAAGTCAGCTGCAATTTATTTGTAGCAGATTTGTGCTACATTTGTTTTACCTTTTGTTTTGTTATTTTGTCCAGAAGTCTACTACTTAGAATAGAAAATATCTGTGGCTTTTTTTTTTGGTTGAAAGTTGTTAGTACTTGATCTCGATATTTCTACTATATAATTTTTTTACAGCTTAACTACAATTATATCTACCACTACTATACAAACATACATAATCTATTTAATTTAAGAGTGTTGTTAGGAAAGGCTGAAAAGTAATAAATAAATACAGGATCTGAACAAAACAACTACAAAACAATTGCGTTAAGAGTTGAAATCTGTTTATCAAACATTTATTATAGTAGACAATCTTTATTCAAATTAGCAACACAATAACACCATAACTATAATTCCCCAGAACAGAAAAAATACAACTTCATATATCTTAAAGGATAGATTATCATTAACAGTACTCAGTAAGAAAGAAAATTAAACTATATCAATTTTTATTTCCTTTTGGGAGCATTCCTACAAGATCTTTTGTTATGCCCTTCTAGTATGCAGTTGCCACATGAAACCTTGTACTTTTTTGCATTTACTTCATCATATGGTTTGTATCTTTATTTTTAAGGTCTCCCTGGCAGCCTTTTTTCGGTAGGTAGCTTTACAACTTCTTCAGTTATATGTTATGGCACATTCCATTTGCTTTCGTCAGGCAGCGAGTCTACTGGTATTTCATAAGTCTGCAGAAGGCTCTCTCTCTCGTGTAATAAGGAGAACAATAGTTTTCATAAGACTCGTTCTTGTACATCAAAGCCGCCAAAGCATGTGCACAAGGAAGTTCATCAAACTGGAATTGTCCACAACTACATCTCTTATTTTGAAGGCAAACAATGAAGCGCTTCATAACATCTATCACAGTATGGATGTAATCTGTTGAAGCCCTCACCTACAATTTCATTACAAATACACAACTAGTTGTCAACAACAGATACAAAACAAAATAACTACAATTATAAAACAACATTTCTACAATTAACAACATATATATAGTTTGAACGAAAAAATGATCTGATATTATTGTCTATAGCTTACTCTCATCTTCTGCGATAATGTCATGTTGTCCTCCAATCCTTTGTTGCATTTTTTCCAAGGTATGTGAACGTACCCTTTGCATTCAATAACTTTTCATTAGTCTGACAGTCAAGAAGAGTTCTTATGTACTCTAATAGTTCTACTACGGGCAACTCTCTTACATCTTTGGTTACCGTATTCAATGACTCTGCAATGTTCGATGTCATCGTTCGCGTTCTGTTCACCGTAGCATGTACCCCGAGAATCTGTGATAGCCAATATCGCATAGGTATGCTTTAACACGCATGTCGATCTCTTCAATCTATGACATTCTTTCATTAAATTCATCAAGCGTGTATGATCGTGTTGTGGCAAAGTATAACTCGCTTAACTTTAGATGACCCTTCTTGAACTTTGACCTTACATTTGTATAAATATGCCACATACAAGCATAATGTGGTATGCCGGTATAAAGAGTAGATGTTGCCTTCAAGATACACTTATTTTGGTCCGAAACAATACACATATTTGATTTTTTACCATATGCATGTTTGAACTGCTCAAAAAATCACCTCCATGATGCGTCATTTTTTGAATCAACAACGGCGTATGCTAGTGGTAATATTCTACCTATCATAGGTGCCAAAAAGAAATTCAATTTCTGTAATAAACCTTGAGAATAAAAAAATACAGTCCCAAAAATAACTTTACAATAATATTTTTACAATTTATCTACATTACCTGCTGCATCTATTGTGCTAGCTGTTAGAATGATTCCCCTATATGCTGACTTCTAAAAGGTGCCATCAACTACTACAGCTGACCTACAATGCTCCCAACCCTTGATGGATGTACTAAGTGCAATAAATGCATACAAGAAACAGTCATCTTCAGTCTTCTGCAATTTCGCTACCGACCTCGGATAAGTCTTCTCCAGAATATACAAATAACTCGGCAAGCGACTGTAGGAATCAGCAGGATGACCTCTCAAAAATTCCAAAGCCTTTTCCTTTGCTCTCCAAGCCTTCATGTATGTTAGTATCACACCATGATCCGACAATATGTCAGTTTATATGTCTTTTGGTGTGTATATTATCTTAGGATCCGCAATATTTTGGCATCACCATGCTGCCAACTACCATGGCAGTAGGTTTGTGTCATATGTATGTGTTGTCCATCAAAGAACATGTGTGCAAACTGTTGAATTTTCGAACCTTGAACAATGCTGATTCGTTTATGCTGGTGGACTTGAAGTGCCACGTACAATTGTCCCCAACACATACAAGGCAGTAGCTACAGAATAAAAATAATTCAAAAAATGTTATGCAAATTGTAGCTACAAAATACGAGATTGTTTATGCACAAAAACTTATTCTAAATAATTTATATACAATTTATACACAAATAAACTATATCTTGTACACAAATTTATAATGTTCCTACCTTCTTGCACTAGACCTTTTCACCCTAAATTGAAACTTATTCATGACAGAATAGTGCTTCATTGCACTGACAATTGTTTGCTTGTTTTAGTACACTTGGCCTACTTCAATAACATTTGGCGTATGTTTTGTTATGATGATACTTTCATATTCCACAATTGCTGGAGATGTTGTCCTATCAATCAAATTCACTGTTCCTGATACTTCTCTAATTGTGTTACAATTGCTTGACAATTGTACCATGTTATACATACGATAATCAGATGAACCTGCACTTAATTAAAAGTATAGTAATTCAAACCTCTGTATATTCATGTGTTCAGTAGGTGACAGAATACTTGTAGAGACATAACAATTGAACTATATTTGTTATGTAGTATTATTGTAGATAAGTTGTAGTAAAATTGTAGAACACCAGAAATTGAAAAAACATCAGCACTGAAAAATAGAGCAAACATGCAATTGTGCTTGAATTAGAGATACTGCATTCCAAATCGAAATCATGCACTGTTATACACAGCGGATACATTCCTAAGTTTTTATTTTCCTTTTTCGTCTCTATATACACTCGAACTCCCATATAGTTTAGAATTTCCATTGGAAGACAACGTTCGTTGACAATGTATTTGATTTCAATGATTTTTGCGGAGGTATCAATCATTAGATGCTCTACAATTGCGGAATTCAATTCACTATAATTTGAATCTTCATTGACTACAATTCCATCAACATCAAAATCTTTGAATCTCCCAATGCTATCCCAGTGACTATTTAGCTGAAGCATGATCGCTAATTTTGACATTATGTCGCAAAATTCAATACAATTATAGCTAATTTTTTGCAATTATTTTTTTCAAAACCTTCATTTATGGAAAATAAGAGGAAACAGAGAAAACTAGAGAAAAGAACTTGATTATGGTGCGATGATAATCAGAGAAAATCAGCGTAATAGCAGGATTCTACAAAAACATTGGCTTTATTAAGGTGCGATGATTGCGTCAGTAAAATATCTAATTGAAAGACCATGTAAGGATACAATAACTCATTATCCCAACCAATGTACCCCATGTTAAACATATTATTCATGCTCCAAATGTCCGGTAATAAGCGTTCAGCAGATGTTAAGTGACATACACTGCTAGAGCAAGTTAGTTATATTTTTATATGATTTTGAGCAATTCTTACCTCATGAGCTAACTTTTAGAATTACGCTAGCTCAAAAGTTTATTTTCTTAACCGCTCGTATCATGCAAGTAAGAGCTGAACTAGTTATAAGCTCCCCCGTAGACAGTTATAGAAGGAACTCATTAACTCAAAAGGACCACCAATATCTCTTCAGCCAACTAGCAAGCCGTACAAAAACCATCAATAACGGATGGTGATCTTTTTAGCATCGTTGTTTCAAACAAATGCCTATAGGAGAAGAGATCAAAGAACCTTCCATAGCCAACAAATAAATCTTAATTTCTTTTATTGCTATTCTCCCCCTCCCACCCAACATAAAGCCATCAACTGATTGAAATTATTGTTCCAAAAGTTGTCTTGATCAATGTGGGTCAAAACTCAAAAGTATTCTGATTAGGTAAATTATCATAACTAACCTGATAATTTATTTTATCATATTGGATGCTGGACTATGCTCAATTTTAAGATATTTTGTTGTGATCTTCGACTATTTTAATGATGAGAAAAGGACTTTTTTGAAGGAAATGAAATGGAGAACTGTAAATTTAAAGAAAGAGATTCAAAAAAGTAATTTATGCAAACTCTCTATCCCAATACATATGAGACTTCCAGTTTGGGACTTCCCAAAATTTTATTAGTCCATTTAATCGCATTTTAAATTTTGACATGAAAACATGATGTTTTATTTAAACATACTTTAATTTATATATTCATTTAAAAATATAAATAAAATGAGACAGATTGTATAATACTTAATGCAAGTTGACCATGTCAAAACTGACACTGTTGCATTGCGAAGAGGGCAATAGCAACATTAACCTACTCTTTCCGAAATGGAAGGGGCTATGGCTATCATATCCTAATTCCATTCCAATATCTATTGGTCAAATACCTAAGGCAATGTTTGGTGCACTTCATGAAAATGATAGCTAGATGGGCCTTTTCTTGGCTGAGAGCCATAGCTTTCTGTCTCCCTATACCTTTGAATTAAGACATAAAGTCACTTTTGACATTTAACAAAGCCTTTCTATATGGCAATATTGTACTCTCTATTTCCCTCTCCAATAATATGCCCCAAAGGATGTTTCTTGGCGGGAGCTAGGAGTGGCAAACGGGCGGGGCGGGGCGGATATGGTTTGGGTCGAAAACGGATAATAAAAACAGATAAATTATTCGACCCAACGCATATTTAATACGGATAAAAAACGGGTTAACCGGCGGATAATATGGGTAACCATATTATCATGACTTCTTGTAGATGATCACTTTTGAGAGAATTTCTAGTCTCTCTAACTTGAGAAACCCCCAATTTGAGACTTTACAAATACAAAAGTTAGACTCATTGGTTACCCATTGGTTATCCATTTTCTAAATGAATAATATGGTTCTTATCCATATTTGACCCATTTTTAAAAAGTTAATTATCCAATCCATTTTTCAGTGAATAATACGGGTGGCTAACTATTTTCTTTTAACAATTTTGCCACCACTAGCGGGAGCGGATCTAGTTTACATATCTGATTCATGTGAACTCAATATTTTTTAATGCCGAGCATAAATTTGTATTCAAAAATTTACTAAAAAACTGTTATGAATAGTAAATATAAGTATATAATTTCGAAAATATAATGAGTTGAATAAAAATCTTAAATGTTAAACGTGTAAATCATGAATTTGCTTCTATTTCTTGGGATACATGCAATTAGACTTCTCTGTTAGCAAAGTACATATAGTTGGACCAATAAAATTGCTTGACTTAACTTCACCAATAGTCATCAACTTAAGAGTGTACCCAACAATGTATTTAGTTAACTTTTGTAATTAAAACATACATCGACTATCCTCATATCCCACATAAAATGGAAGTTGAAGAAAATTCATCCCGGCCCCCCGATTTTAAAATTTTACAACTAAACTACCACATAAAATAAAATTATCAAATAGAGACTGTCACCTTATACAAATATCAAATCCAACATCTACAGTACAACTAGCAAAATAACATTTCTAGCTACTATAATTGCAGGACTTTAGGACATTATGCAACTAAAGATAGGAACACTATCAGGAGTTTCCAGCGCTATAGTGTATTTAGCGTTTTTATTCAAGAATATGATATTTTGCTGACGTGGTAATTGCTTATTGGGTTAATTTCACATGATCACTATACTTTACTTTTAGTGTTAGTAAAGTTACATAATTTTTTTGTCTCGCTAAAGTCACTAAACTATGTGTTAGTTGCCCAAAAAATAAAATTCACGGGAAATAGATACCACTCCCTCTATCCCAATATAAGTGGCATTGTTTGACAGGCTTAGAGTTTTAAAAAAAAATACAAACTCTTAAAACTTACCGTCTAAAACAAGTCACAAACATATGTATGCATATAATCATCCCATTAAAAGCAAAACGAAAAATTTAAAATTAAATTATTTTTAAATATTAAAAGATATCAATCTTTACGGGACAAATTAAAAAAGAGCATGTGCCGAGTAAAATGGGACCCGGGAGTACTATCATTTTTATAGCCGAGAGACACCGCACTGGCAAATGGATATAAGGGAAAAAACTAACTTTTTTTTTCATATGTTCAATGATTCATAATTAGGCTACAGCCATGGCAGCATTAGTAAGATGTTTCATATTTTTGTTCCATAACAACATTAGATAGCTGTTTCATGATTAGATTGGATGTTTTTGAGCCGAGTCGAGTTTTGGTTTGTGTGGTTTCTCGGTCTTCTCTTCATGATCGTATCACAGAACGTCAGTATGATAACCCCCATCTGCTTGTCCTTAAGGACATTGTTCAACACGGTGATGCCAAGGAGGTCACTATTGAAAATGACGGTATATTGTGGATGCATGGCAGGCTATGTGTGCCTAATGTAGATGGTTTGCGTGAGTTGATTCTCTAGGAAGCTCACAGTTCGCGGTACTCCATTCATCCAACTGCCGCAAAGATGTATCAAGATTTGAGGCAGCATTATTGGTGGAGAAGGATGAAGAAGGACATAGTGGAGTATGTAGCTCGGTACCTAAATTGTCAGCAACTGAAATATGGGTATCAGCGGCCAGGGGGGATTGCTTCAGAAGCTAGATATTCCAGAATGCAAATGGGAGCGGATTACTATGGATTTTGTAGTTGGACTTCCACGGACTCAAAGGAAGTTCGATGCAGTTTGGGTGATTGTGGATAGGTTGATCAAGTCAGCTCATTTCATTCCGGTGGTGACTACTTATTCTTCTTAGCATCTGGCTCGAGTATATATTCACGAGATTGTCAGGCTTCATGGTGTGCCGGTATCCATCATCTCTGACCGGGGTACGCAGTATACATCACGGTTCTGGAGAGTTATACAACATGAGTTAGGCACTCAGGTTGAGTTGAGCATATCATTTCACCCTCTGACGGACGAGCAGTCCAAGAGCACTATTCAGATATTTGAGGATATGCTCTATGCATGTATGATGGAGTTTGGGGGTTCTTGGGATGAGTTCTTGCCACTTGCAGAGCTTTCCTACAACAACAGCTACCGATCGAGCATTTAGATGACCCCGTATGAGGCTTTGTATGGTAAAAGGTGTCGGTCTCCGGTGAGTTGTTTTGAGCCGGGCGAGATTAGGCAATTGGGTACAGACTTGGTTCAAGATGCTTTGGAAAAGGTTAAATTAATTCAGGATCGACTTCGTACAGCCCATTCCAGACAGAAGAGTTGTGCGGATCGAAAAGTCGCGATGTTGCATTCATGGTTGGGGGGCGGGTCTTGCTCCGAGTTTCGCCCATGATGGGTGTTATGAGGTTCGGGAAGAAGGAAAATTTGAGTCTTAGGTATATCTGACTATTTGAGATACTTGAGAGGATTGGAGAGGTGGCCTACAGGCTTGCAATACCACCTAGTCTAGCTGCAGTTCATCTAGTATTCCATGTTTCTATGCTCAAAAAGTATCACGGTGATTCATCTCATGTGTTAGACTTCAGCTCATTCCAGTTGGACAAGGATTTGTCTTATGTTGGGGAGCCGGTGGCCATTTTGGACAGGCAGGTTCAAAAGTTGAGGTCGAAGAATATTGCTTTAGTAAAGGTTTAGTGGAGGGGTCAGCCAGTCGAGGAGGCAACTTGGGAGACCGAGCATGATATGCGTAGCCGTTATCCTCATCTTTTCACTACTTCAGGTATGTCTCTATACTCATTCAAGGATGAATGTTTGTTTTAAGAGGGAGAGGATGTGGTTACGCGACTTGCCGGGGTGTTTGATTTTTGTTTCGGGAGAGCTTCAGAGTGAAATGGGACACATAGTCCCTAGGAGTTGACCATAGTTTTACTTGTATGAAAACGACTCCGGAATGGAGTTTTGACGGTTCCAATAGCTCCGTATGGTGATTTTGGTCTTAGCAGTGTGTCCGGACATTGATTTGGAGGTCCGTAGGTCGTTTCGGCGTGAGTTGGTGAAGGTTGGAAAATTGGTGGAATTTTAAGATGCTTGACGAGGAGTGAACTTTTTGGTATTGGGGTCGGATTCCGATTCCAAAAGTTGAAATAGGTTCGTAATGTTAATTATGACTTGTGTGCAAAATTTATTGTCAATCAGAGTTATTTTGGTATGAATCGGCGTCGGTTCCGGAATTCGAAAATTCATAAGTTCTTAGGCTTGAATCGATACACGATTCGCGATTCTAGCATTGTTTGATGTGATTTTAGGCCTCAAGCGGGTCCGTTATGTGTTTTGGAACTAGTTGGTATACTCAGACGGGGTCCCGGGGCCCCCGGGTGTGATTCGGATCGATTGTTGTGCATTTTTTGAAAATCCCAGCTTCTGGTATCATCGCACCTGCAGAGGAAATAACCGCAGGTGCGGACTCGCATGTGTATGTGGGGGAGAGCAGAAGCGGAGAAGGCAGCCCATGCAAGGGCTCGCAGGTGCGGAAAATGTTCCGCAGAAGCAGCTTCGCTTCTGCAAGGGAGAGGAACGCATGTGTGGCCACAGGCGTAGGTGTGACGTGTGAGTCGCAGGTGCGCAGGCGTGAGTGCGTGACTATTTTTCCGCAGAAGCAGATCTTAGGGAATTAAGTGAAGTCCGCACCTGCGGTTGTTTTTCCGCAGGTGCGGAGCCACAGATGCGGCAGAATAGTCACAGGTATGACGTAACTGGGCAGAAAAGGGGATTTTTTTTAGGGTTTTGCTTCATTTTCATTTTGGGACTTTGAAAGCTCGGATAGAGGCGAGATTTTGAGAGATTTGCAGAGGAAGTGTTAGGGTAAGGATTCTTGACTTGTTTTTAATTAATTCCCATGAATCTACTATTAATTACATCTTTTAATTAGTGTTTTGGAGTTTAAAATTGGGGAAAAATGTAGAAGTTCTTAGATTAAGTTTTTGGGTTTTGAAAGGCTAAATAAGGTTGGATTTGGGTAATTCTCATATGGTTGGACTCGATATCGAATGGGTGTTTGAATTTTATTAATTTGGTCGGGTTCCGAGACGAGGGCTCGGCTTGACAGTTTGGGGCGATTTTTCGATTCTTTGCTAAGATCACTATTTTATTATTTAAATTAGTTTTATATAGTTATATTTATAGTATGTAATTATTTTGGCTAGATTCGAGCCGTTCAGAGTTGGAAAAGTTAGGGAAAGACCTTCTAATTGATTGATTGAACGTGGTTTGAGGTAAGTGACTTGTCTAACCTTGTGTGGGGGAAATTTCCCTTAGGATTTGGTAATGTTGTGATGACCTGTGATATGTGAAGGACGTGTACGCAAGGTGTCGAGTGCGTGCACAAGCTAAATATTGAAATTTTGATTTTAGCTACGTAGTTTCCTTTCCTGCCTTAGTTGAGTACTTCATTATGTTATAGTTACCATGTTTATCATAAATTCACATGTTTACTTGTCTTATCTCTTATTTGCAATGTGTACTACATGTTTAGCTGAATTACTTGCTTTTATTAACTCTGTATTCATTCATTATTTGACAGTGGAATTCCTTATTGAAATTCCTATTCTTGAAATATCTTGTTATTGAGTTTGGTGATGAGTTGCAAAGGCCGCGGATTTCTTTTGAGGCAAGGTGTAAGCTGTGACATATCATTTTATTTAGTTATTATGTTTTGGCATTTGTGTTATTGTTGAGGTGATTGTTTGGTTGTTTGCACAATATTTCAGTCGTGCTGTTGTCATTGTTGCACGAGATTTCTGTCGTGCGATTGTTATTATTTGCACGAGGCTTCTGCTATACCGTTGTGATTATTAATATGCATGCAATTGTATAAGGTCTGGGTGGTGAAATACATGCAGTGAGATAAGGTGGGCTTGATACATGTGGCTAGTAGGGGAGCTACTAGAAGCTATGCAGTTTGATAAGGTGGGCTAAAACGCTAGATGCTATTTCAGAAAAATGATTTTCAAAACAAAATATAAAGGCTCCTGCGGTGATATAAGGAAAGACTGTGAGTTATTTTATGATTTGGGACTACGAGTCGGTACCTCGAGAGTGCCCCTGTTGATCTTCTCTATTAGATGTATTTTTTGGTTGATGTTTCCTAAACATATAAGATTCTTGCTTCCTTTGAGTCCGTGTTGTTACTTTCCGTAAATTCTTTATTATTTCACTTCCCTGTCATTTTCATTATATCATTATATCTTCTTCTTTGTTCTTATTATCTCCATTAGGGCCTTGACCTGACCTCCTTACTATTCTACTAAAGTTAGGCTTGAAACTTACTGGGTACCATTGTGATGTACTCATATTATACTTCTGCATATAATTTGTGCAGATCCAGGTACATCCTATCAGCCTCGGTGTTAGCGCATTGAGTGGCTTGCTTATTGGAGACTTCAAGGTACACCTGCCCGCGTCCGCATACCTCGGAGTCCCCTTCTATCATGTCCTTTCTTGTTTCTTTACATCTTTATAGACAGTGATGTATAAGAGTGTTCAATACTGTATCTAGTCTTGTGACTTACATTCCACCGGATTTTGGGAAATGTACATGTTGAGTTGCAGATTTGTTTTATATAATTGTTGATGTTTGAGTTTAAATTATTATTCATTTATTCCATATATTTGTTAGGCTTACCTAGTCTTAGGGACTAGGTGTCATCACGACACCCTACATAGGGAAATTAGGATTGTGACAGTTGGTGTTAGGGGTGGGTTTGGGTGGTGGGTGGGTGAGAGGAGGGGGTGAGGTGGGGATTGGGAGGGGGAGAGGATTGGTGGAGATGTGGAAAGGTTGAAAAAGAATTTTAGAAAATATATTCCATTTTCTTGACAAGAAAAATATTTTCCTTCAATTGCAGAAAAACGAATTCATAAATAAAATATTTTTCAAATATTTAAACCAATCAAATATGTAAAAATTAGTTTCGAGCACATAGGTCAAGGTAGAACCCTAAGATTGAGCATTTTCATAGGCCAAGGTTGGGCATCATCATGTGTCCATTTGGGTTGATGATGTTTGATGGGTTAAGTTGGGCTAGCCCAAAACAACCTATTTTTAGAATCATTCTATCCCAAACCCATTAAAATTTGGACGGGTCAAGTAGGTTTGGGTTGGTTTTTCCACCCCTTGATGAAACAATCATCTTCTCCTCGCATCAGGATTGCATTTGGATCATTAGAAAAATGGAGGATATGATCATTGTTGAGTACTATGTAAAGGATATATATATATATATATATATATATATATATATATATATATATATATATATATAACGAACCTAAAATCCAACTAGCCGTGATGACATCTAATCTCACCCGCTAAGTAAGCCAAATAACACAATCCGATTCAATTAATATTTAACTGACTCTAATACACTCCCTAAGGACTGGTGGTACAAATCATGAGCTTCTAAGATTCAGAATTTACAAAGCTGGTGTGAAATAAAAATATGTCATCTGTTTGAATTATACATGAATAGATTAGAAGTCTAAAGCTGCCATGAACAAGAGGCAGCAATAACTGGGACGCAGGTACATCTTCAGATCTAGCTCTCGCCGTACGCAACTACATCAACATCCAAAATCTGCACGCAAGGTGCAGAAGTGTAGTATGAGTACAACCACACCCATGTACTCAATAAGTAACAAGTCTAACCTTTGGGTTGAAAGTAGTGACGAGCTCAACAGGTATAGTCCAATATAAACTAACAGTACATAAATGTAGGCATGCTTTCAAGTTCAACAGTTAAACTCAGTACAAGTAAAATAACTCAATTCTAAATGATATGAGGAATATGACATCTCTATATCTATATGCCAATGTACATACTATATGTGATGCACTTTAATGGAAACCTCGTATACTCACATCTCAAAATACTCAATCACTCAGTACTGTATATGGCCAATCTATCCCAGGGAAGATTCATCCCATATATATATATATATATACACATCGACTGATAGTCAGTCACTTAGTACTGTATAAGGTCAACCCAACCCTGGGGAAGATCCATCCCCAAATATAAATGATTCGGACAAGATCCATATCCAGAGAAGATCCATCCCTCAATATAAATGATTCGGGCAAGATCCATGCCCAGGGAAGATCTATTCCTAAATATAAATGCTTCGGACAAGATCCATGTCCAGGGAAGATCCATCCCTCAATATAAATGCTCTTGAAAAGATTCATGTCCAGGAAAGATCCATCCCTCAATATAAATCATCTACGATCACTATGGGGTGTGCAGACTCCGGAGGGGCTCCTTCAGCCCAAGCATGATACAAAGTAGATATGGCCCGCTGCAGGTGGGTAACCCTGATCCATATAATAATAAAGCCGATATGGCGTGTTGTAGGCGGGCAACCCCGATCCAAATAATAATACTCCCTCCGTTCCAATTTATGTGAACCTATTTGACTAGGCACGAAGTTTAAGAAAAAAATGAAGACTTTTGGAATTTGTGGTCCTAAATAATTCAAAAAAGGGCTCAGAGTATTTGTGTGGTTATAAACGTTTCTCATTAAGGGTAAAATTATAAGTTTAAGCAAAATTATTTCCAAATTTAGAAAGGGGTCATTCTTTTTGGAACGGACCAAAAAGGAAATAGGTTCACATAAACTGGAACGGAGGTAGTAATATATATAAAGCCAATATGGCCTTCTACATGCGTGAAGTCCCGATCCCATAAATATCGTCACAATGGATGAACATGACTGAGTATGAAATGTACATTTTAAAAATAATTAAATTCAACAGCAATACGACCCTCTGGGTACCAAAAATATCGGTACGTAGCCTAAACACGATCTTTAATACGAGTCTCAGCTCAATTTCTCTAGCAGGTGGAGGATATGCAGATAATAAATGATTCTTTAATTTTACAACTCCACAGAATTTATTCAAGTCTCAATTTCTATGGTGTACGCCCACGCGCCCGTCACATGGCATGTGCGTCATCTCCAAACAATTTATATAACACAAAAATTCGGGGATTCATACCCTCAAAACCAAATTTAGAAATATTACTTACCTCGAACAAGACGATCCAATCCGTATCTATTCAAATAACGTGCAAATAAATCACATTTTACTCCAATGCTTACAAGTTAACAATTTATGAAAATTCTCAACTCCGCTCAAAAAGTCGATAGTGGATCCCACATCTTAGAATCCGAGGAAACTCACAAAATTCAACAACCCATTCTATTACGATTTTAACTAGACTAATTGCATTCAAATCCGACTCTGAACTGGTATTCAAAACTCAAAAATTTATTTTGTGAAATTATAAAAAATAATTCTGATTTCTTCTTGAAATATCAATAATCTAACGCCGAAAATGAAGATTAATCCATGAAATATAATCACAAGTGAGTCAAGAATGCTTACCCCAAGTTTTGTGGAGAAATTCCTCTCCAAAATCGCTAAATCCCTAGGTTCCCAACTAAACATACAAAATAATGGCTCAAAGGTCCTAAATAGTGGACTTATAACACTGCCCCGACTTCCTTCTTCGCGTTCGCGATGAACAAAATTCTCAAAAGCCATTTCCAAACTCTTCTCAGAGAACCTTTAATATAATGGTCATAATAGTTTGTACAAAACTCTAAATGATAAATTGTTTGACTTTCTAGAAACTAGACATCAAGGGCTATAACTTTTATTTGTTGATCATCTCCCAATTCCTTATATATTGCGAGATATAAGCTTCTAAACTCAGCCCTGTGCAACAGAGATTTCCAAACTCTTCCCAGATAGCCTGTAGTGTATCCACCACAACTTTTTGTACACAACTCCAAATGACAAATGGTTAAACTTTCTAAATACTAGACACCAAGGGATACAACTATCATTTTTGGATCATCTCTAGATTCCTTATAGATTGTGAGATATAAGCTTCCAAACTCAGATGACGGACATCAAGAATTCCTTCTTTGCGAACGCGAGAGTCTCTTCGCGAACGCGAAGAACAAAGTCCCAGCAACAAAATCCTTCTTCGTGAACGCGAGAGGCTCCTCGCGAACACAAAGAAAAACACGAGACATAAGAAAACTAGCAACCAAAGTAGCCCAAAATGATCCGATAATACTCGAAACACACCCGAGGCCTTCCGGGACCCCAACCAAATATACCAACAAGTCCTAAAATATCATACGAACTTAGTCGAGGCCTCAAATCACATCAAGTTTGATTGACCTCAAATTTTGCATACAAGTCATAAATGAATTAACAGACCTATTCCATCTTCCAAAATTAGATTTCGACCCCGATATCAAAATTTCAACTCCCCAGTTAAACTTCCAAACTTAAATTTCTATTTTATCCTTTCTAGCCTAATTTAGCTACGGGCCTCCAAATACATTTCCGGATACGCTCCTAAGTCCGAAATCAACATACGGAGCTATTGGAATTATCAAAACTTGATTCCGGGGTTGTTTACACATAAGTCAACATCCGATCAACCTTTTCAACTTAAGCTTTAAACCTTGAATTTCATTTTTTCCAAACTAACTCTGAAATACCTGAAAACCAAAATAGACAATTCACACAAGTCATAACACACCGTATGAAGTATTCAAGACTTAAAATAGTAGAAAGGATCGTAAATGCCCAAAACGACCGGTCAGGTCGTTACATTGTCCATCACTTAAACATATGTTCGTCCTCGAACGTGCCAAGAGTTGTTTCCAAGTCATAAAATCACCATTCCACCTTACCACGCACTTCTCCGGGGATGATTCCACACCACCCTATTCCATATAAGACTGACAATACAATATAATTGAAGATCATTACTCTAACTTTAGTCCGTAAAACTTAGAACCTAAATTTCCAACATCTAGAATTCTTTTCAAGATACGAATCTCACACCTATACATTGTATAAGTCTGAACAAGTTGTATCGAGCCATAACTTATATAATCGCATAACATACTACTTAACTCGCATACTCACAACACCATTCTCGATCACAGTAACTACTCAAAACCAACCCGCTACTGGTATTAAACCCCATATCAAATAAAACCTCACTCTAAACCCCTCGTACACTGCTGATAATGAAAGAAACATGCCGAATCTCATAACCTCTTATCATATCAACAAGTAATGGAGATCTCTCACCCAACTAGAACCATAATCACTTTCTATGATGACTTTCAATATTATCCTCCCAATACACCGTAATAAAATCTGATAGTACCCATTCTAGGTCCACTGACCATATTTGTAATGACTCGACCGGTCAATTTGAGCTCTAGCATGTTATTCAACAGTTTGAGACCCTGAGCAACTTCATTTCAGGTATTATGACTTGTACGCATGGTCGGAATTTAATTTCGGAAAGTTCGGAGTTGATTTGGAAAGAAAATTCTAATTTCAGAATCTTTAAGTTGGAGGAATTGACTAAAGAGTGATTTTTAAGTAAACGGCCTCGGCATTGGGATTTGAAGGTTCCAATATATTCGTATGATGGTTTTGGACTTGGTCATATGTCTAGATCGAGTTTTGGATTACCCCGAAATGTTTCAAATCCTATTGTGGAAGTTGGCATTTTGGAAGGATTTCATAAATTTAGGTTGGAGTGCATTTCAATACTATCAATGTTCGTTTGAGATTCTGAATCTGGGAATAGCTCCGTATGGTAATTCTGGTATTGGGAGCGCGTCCGGATAAGGATTTGGAGGTCCGTAGGTCATTTGGCGAAAGTTGGAAATTTGAAGGTTTTTGAGAAGTTTGGCTGGGAGCATACTTTTTGATATCGGGGTCTGACTCCGATTTCGGAAGTTGGAGTAGGTCCTTCATTTCAATCGTGTGCAAAATTACAGATCAATCGGACGTGATTTTATAGGTTTCAGCATCGATTGTAGAAGTTTGAAGTTTCAAAGTTCATTAAGCTTGAATTGGGGTGCGATTCATGATTTTGATGTTGTTTAATGTGATTTGAGGCCTCAAACAGGTCCGTGTTATGTTATTGAACTGGTTGGTGTGATTGGACGGGGTCTCGGGGGCCTCGGGCGAGTTTCGGATGCTTAACGGATCAATTTTTGGACTAAGGAAAATGCTAAGGCAGCCGATATCTATTGTAACCGCACCTGCGAGGATTTGGCCGCAGGTGCGAAGCCGCAGAAATGGCCAGGAGGGTCATAGAAGAAGTTTTGGGAGAGATGGGTAGTGCCCGCAGGTGCGGAAGTTTTGGCGCACCTGCATGACCGCAAGTGCGAGAGCAGTAGTCACAGGAGCGGATGGGCTCGCAGAAGCGGTTCCTTTTGTCCGCAGATGGGGCGCTTGGCCAGGTAAGGGAAATGCACACCTGCAAGGATTTTTTCATAGGTGCGGGACCGCAGATGCGGCCAAGGCACCACAGGTGCAAACAATCTCTGGGCAGAATCATTTTAAGAACGAGATTTGGCTCTTCTTCTCTCATGTTTCACTTGGTTGGGGCGATTATGGAGAGCTTCAAGGAGAGATTTTCATCATCTATGTCAAGGTAAGTGATTTCCGCGTATTGTGAGTTAAATACAAGATTTACACATGGATTCAAGTATGAACATTTTTAGAAATTTTGGATTTTGAAGGAAAACCTAGAAATTTATATTTTTGGATTTTGACCACAATTTTGGGCATGGAATTGAGAATAAATCCTATATTTGAGTTCATTATGTTATGGGTAATATTTATATTCGAACATTTTCGGAATCCGGGCACGTGGGCTCGAGGATAGCTTTATTGACTTTTCGAGCGGAGTTGGGAATTTGTCTAAATTGATTTGTTGTGAGTATTAGAGTATATATTTATTGGTTTGCACATTGTTTGACTAGTTTTGGAGCGACGGGCATCGATTTGAGGTGTTAGAGGGCTTTGGATTCGGTTATGGAATTTCGAAGTGAGGTAAGTCTCCTGTCTAACTCATTGAGGAGGAAATTACCCCCAGGTGTTGTATATTGAAGTGTGATACTTGTTGTAGGGGCTACGTACACGGAAGGTGACAAGAGTACATACATAGCTACATTGATGTTATTGTCTGGGTAGGCTTAGGCTCACATCATGCTATAACTATATTATTTGAGCAGTCTCTCGCCTATTAAATTCCTCTGTTTTACATTACTACTTGAGACTAGACTTGTTATTGTAGATACTTCACGAGTTCATGATTAGTCACCGAATAATTATACTCCTCTTATGGCATGTTTCCGCGATACATATACTTCATTGAAAGGTTTTTGTTAAAGAAATTACAACTCACACGTTTATTCGTGAGTGGGGTTAAGGACCCATCAATGCTTCTTACTCTTATGGGATCGGGCCGTTCGCCTCAGCAGGAATTTATATTTTACTCTTATGGGATCGGGTCGTTCGCCTCGGCAGGAATTTGTGTTTCACTCTTATGGGATCGGGTCGTTCTCCTCGGCAGGATTAATGTACCACTCTCATGGGAGCGGGTCATTTGCCTCGAAAGTTTAATAAATGTATCGATGGTTCGGGAGGTTCAACCCTCGGCAATGCACAATTTAAATTTTTATGTTGGATCGGGTCATTCACCTCGACATTTCATATATCATATCCTCATGGATTCGTGTGTAATATTTGGCAAAGAGCCAGTATATCTGTGAGTTTTCCCGATTTGAGATATGATTCCCGATTTGAGTTGTGACGATTTATCTCATGAGATCCACTATATATATATGCTCCGTTAAGGAGGGAATTTCTAATGGAGAGCTTGAGTTCCTCGTAAAGAGGGGGAATTTGTACCACGTGATTTATTACTTGTTTACCTCATTTATTTACTCTGCCTCACAATTACTTATCTCTTTACTGTACTTGATATTATTGGACCACTAGCGAATGTCTATGTTGACCCCTCATCACTACTCCTCCGAGGTTAGGCTAGATACTTACTGGGTACACGTTGATTACGTACTCATGCTACACTTGCTGCACATTTTTGTGCATGTACATATGTGACTAGTGACCTTGTGAGAGCAAATGCGTGTATGCATACGGGGACTTACATGAGCTACATTCCACATTACGACCCGCAGCCGACAGAGTCTCCTTCAGAGGATTTATATTTCTCCTGTCCAAATTTATATTCTGGACAGATGTTGTATTTTATTTTATATTCCTAGTTGATACTCATGCACTTATGACACCGGGTTTTGGGGTGACTATGAGTTGTTTTGTATTGAAATTTGTTAAAAATATTATCATTTACTCTGTAAATTTCATCTTCTACTATTTAATGGAAGGAAAAATATGGTTTCAAAATATTATAACGAGATCCAAATTTAGTATTTATTGTTGGCTTGCCTGACAGTGGTGTCTGGCGTCATTATGACCTTTAATAGATTTTGGGTCGTGATAACATAGTATCAGAGCGCTAGGTTTACTTAGGTCTCACGAGTCATGAGCGAGTCTAGTAGAGTCTTGCAGATCAGTACAGAGACGTCTATACTTATCTTCGAGAGGCTACTAGGCTGTTAGGTGCACTTACCTTCTTGATTCCTCATCGTGCGAATTGATTCTTTTGAGGCTTGTACCTTTATTTCTTTCCTATTCAATCTTATGCGACGTGAAACGCTTGTTATAGATTGGGAATCAAGGAATTGTAATGGTACTATAGATGTGGTGCAGAATGTTTCTCCCTGCGTATTTGATGGGGCTATTACAGTCGCTTTACAGAAGGTTGTCCTGTAGTTTCAGCTCAGCATCAGTATTTCCTATGGTTTTGAGATTTGGCATTGATTGTTATGATAATTCGTGTGTTGCTATCACACAATATTTATTTAATGGTGGGACGCTTGCCTATGTGTCGAGGCAGTGCATAACTTGAAAGGAGATTTTACTTAATGCATGATTCAGAGATTTAGTATTTTATTTCCGGCGGAGGAAAGGCAATCAGACTGCGAATGTTCAAGTTTGGGTTGATGGAGTGACGAGACTTGATATTTTCGAGCGTAGTGGAATTTTTATCTGTGATATGGTGTCGTCATCCGTGTTGAACGTGTTAAGCTCGCCGATGTTATTGTCTTCTTCAAATTGCCATCGGGGTAGGGTGCTATGAAATGGCGCCTGAGATGTGATTGTCAAAGATAACAGAGTGTAGCGGTTTCGGAATCGAGGGGGTATTTCTAATATTAATGGATCGAGAAGGATGATCTTCTAGGAGGCTTGGGGTTAGTGGCAATTTATTAGCTCAAGCGTTACCGAAATAAAAATCCATCTCGGTAACGCTTGGGCAGCGAAGGATGAGGATGGACATGTGGGAGGTGTCTTGTGGTGGTTAAACCTCTAGAAGTCCAAGTGTAAGAAAACAGAAGTCGACTATTGCTTAAAGGAGGAGAGTTTGACCAAAGTGGGAGAGTGGCAGAGTAGCTTATGGGTTCCGTCGTAGGATAGCCACACGCCTTGAGGGAAGCTTAGAGCAATTCGGGAATCGTGATGGGCAGTGACCAGGACCATGGGTTTTAATTGGATGCAACATGACTTCGAGTTTGGAATGCATTATTGGACTTTTAGCCGATGTCAATGGGGAAGGAGGAACCTTGGCGGGTCCCAGAGTTATGTAATTTTAGCTTCAAGCTAAGTGGGAGAGCCCCACCGCCTATGACTAGATTGCGTAGTTGTCAACTTGTGCGGTTTCTGGTTATCGACGTATTGATGGGTTATTATGACTAAGGAAAGAAAATATCAGTGGTAAGTTGAGCAAAGGATTTGAGGAATGTATGTTATATTTGGCCTTATCGGTTCATGTTTAGGTCTTGGGATGACTCAGAGTCTATGCTTCGTGTGGATGTGATGTATAAGGAAAGGAATTCAACCGGTTGCGTCTTTGAGAGGGTGCTCATATGCTACAGAGCCTTGGAGTTTGATTATATTCGGGGACAAGTCAGAGTGGGTGACTCTCAACAATGGTCCTAGTAGGTTCAAAAATTAAAGTGTGGTGCCTAAGGATTTCGAGCTAGTAGTATGGTTAAAGTATTTGAGCTTTTGCAGTGAATTATGAAAGGTGGCTTGGAGTGTTGTACATTATCGTCGGTCTGCGATGTGGCATTTGAGGAATGAGAGAAAATAACTTCGGATTCATAGAGGTATTTTCCGAATGGGTATACCAGTTGAAGATGCGAATATGTGCATAAGGAGGGTATGAGATGGTTCTTGCGTTTTGGAGACAACGTGGTCTCGTGAAATAAGGTCACTCAGGATGAGTGTAGATTTGGGTTCATGATGTTTTGAATGGAGCTATTATTACTCCTAAGGCAAGTCCAAAGTAAATTAGAAGAAGTCGGATTCGGTTAGCATAGTTAAATTGGCATAATGGTGGAAATGATCAGTTCCTTCAGCGTGTTAAATATACATGTGATTTGTGGAGATACGTGCGAGGTTTGATGGCCGCTGTAATTGATCTTATTTCGAGGCATTCGAGTATTATGGCCTCTTATGTGTATATTGAGCCCGGAAGAATTATGGTGGTTTAGACCACTACTCGAGGTTTGTAATTTCTGTGGTTATGGAAATTCAGTCACGTGTGGAAATGGTTCTCCTGAAATGAGTTAAGTGAAAAGTTTATATATGATGAAGTGTGTACCCTATTTATGGTTTGGGAGTTATGATGAAATTCTTGTACTCTTGCGTATTGGTATGTTAGGTGCAGTGAGTGGCATGGGAATTAGAGGTTGAGGATCAAGGTTACAGTTGATGTCGACAAGAATGTCAGGAGCTCGGATAAGCCGGGAAAAATTCAGATGTTTAGAGTAAGCTGGTATTGTCCTTAGCGTCATCTGAGAATGGTGTCCTGTGTAAGAGGCTTTGTGTACTGATTTGCAGCTTCTTGATTTTCTTTACAGTATTAGTGTGACCGGTGGTATGGATGTGCAGACTTGTTACCTGGTGCGGAAGGTCGTGGGAGTGTATCCCACGGGAAGATTATATAAGTGTGACCTGTAGTTACTTGATTGGTTAAAGATTTAAAACCAAGTATGGAGATTGTGGTACTATCGCTAATGTGAGAATTTATGCCTCAAGGGCGCTCGGTTCATTTGGTTGTGGAATGTGGAAGTTTGTTCCGGATTTGACGAATGTTCTTATGTGTCATTAATAGGTCATTGTGGGTCCTTGAGGGGCTATTTAGCCAAGCATGGTATGATCAGGATCGGTTTGAGGTCTGTTGATGGATCTAAATGTGAATGTGGGTTCTATATCAGACCGGATGTGCTTATCTCAGAATATCATTATTTTCGGAAGGGTCTTTGGGACTTGGATGTTATTTATGTTGCCAGCTATTCTGTGTAATCTATATTATACCATGTGGGTTGTGAGGTGGTTTGATTATTCGCTCTCTTATTGAGGTCCCGTATGGTTTGTGGTATTATGTGATCAGGATGGCTCTCAAGATGCAGATCATATATCGTACCTTAGTTGTGCTTGAGTTTTGTATCGTGCAATGCTACATGTCTCCCTAAGATTTGTATTATGCACTTGGCGTGCTTATGGTTGATATTCAGGCATTTCGTGAGTATAAGCGTTATGGCTCAATGTGTCTTTTTTTAGATTATTATGTGTGGATTGGGTTGCACGCCGCCACGGGTATATGGTTATATCGGGTGGCACGCCGCCACGGATATGTTGTTTGGATCAGGTGGCACACCGGCACGGGTATCATGGTTGGATCGGGTTGCATTCTGCAACGGTATCATGTGTGGATCGGGTTGCACGCCGCAACAGTGTGATATTGAGTACAGTTTTCCATATATATCATTGTGTGTTTTGCTTCTCGTTTCTTGAGGAAGGTTCATAACATCTTTTAGGTTGTTTAAATTAGTTACATGGATTTAGTAGATATTTTCAGAGTTCGTTTCCTTATGTATCACCTTCGAGTTTGTAGCTTATTAGCACATTGTGGCATCAGATGAGACTTTTGGCAGTGTTTGAGGTGGCTTACTACCTGAGCAACTTGTACTGGGTGAGACAAGATTATTGGACCTGGGATCAGTGCGATCAGATTTATATAAAGCATATTAAAGAGTAAATATTATTATTCAGTCCATAATGAGGTAGTGGTTCTCGTCGAGAGGAAAGACTCCATAAATTGTGATTCGGTAGGTGGTTATGAGTTCTACACATCTTCTCTGCCGTGGCAGTATTACAAGAGTTGGAGCATGACTTATGTGAGCCATGAGGTGTGTTGTGAGCATCGAATTCGTAGGTTTTCAGCTGTTGTTATTAGGGGATGTTATTATGGTCATGTGAATTATGCGGTGCATGGTGTGGATCTCGCAAAGGTATGCAAACATGTATTGGTGTATCGTGTAGTGATTAATACGGCGTTCGTATGTTAGAAAAAGACATGGTAGAGGATTTCAGATGTTGGAATTTGGCTCTAAGGCTTATTTGACTAGATAAAAGGGATAATTTTCGTGTTTGCTCGAACAAATGTTCTCAACTGGATTATGGTAGCACGGGTAGGTGCACGAGGTGTTAAACAACAATTTTAGACAACTCCAGAGCAGTTCTTAGCACGTTCGTGGACAAACGCATGTTTATCTGGGAGAGAATGTAGCAACCCGACCGGTCATGTAGAGATCTAGCATGTCATTCAGTGGTTTCAGACCCTGAGCAACTTTACTTCAGGTATTATGACTTGTACGCATAGTCAGAATTTAATTTCGGGAAATTCGGAGTTGATTTGGAAAGAAAATTCTAATTTTGGAATCTTTAAGTTGGAGGAATTGACTAAAGGGTGATTTTTGAGTAAACGACCTCAAAATTGGGATTTGAAGGTTGCAAAAGTTTCGTATGGTGATTTTTGACTTGGGCGTATGTTCGGATCGGGTTTTGGATGACCCGTGAATATTTTGGCTCCTATTGTGGAAGTTGGCATTTTGGAAGGATTTCATAAATTTGGGTTGGAGTACATTTCAATGCTATCGATATCCGTTTGGGATTCTGAGTCTAGGAATAGCTCCATATGGTGATTCTGGTATTGGGAGCGCGTCCGGATGTGGATTTGGAGGCCCATAGATCATTTCGGGGTCATTTGGCGAAAGTTGGAAATTTGATGGTTTTGAGAAGTTTGGCCGGGAGCGGACTTTTTGATATCGGGGTCGGACTCTGATTTCGAAAGTTGGAGTAGGTCCGTAATGTCGATCATGACTTGTGTACAGAATTTGAGGTCAATCGGACGTGATTTAATAGTTTTCGGCATCGATTGTCGAGGTTTGAAGTTTCAAAGTTCATTAAGCTTGAATTGGGGTGCGATTCTTGATTTCGATGTTGTTTGATGTGATTTGAGGCCTCAAGCAGGTCCATGTTATGTTATTGGACTGGTTGGTGTGATTGAACGGGGTCCCGAGGGCATCATGTGAGTTTCGGTTACTTAACAGATTGATTTTTGGACTAAGGAAAATGCTAAGGCAGCTGGTATCTGGTATAACCATACCTATGAGGTTTTAGCCGCAGGTGCGGAGCCGCAGAAGCGATTTTGGGTGAGCTGGGCAGTGCCCGCAAGTGCGGAAGTTTTGGCGCACATGCGTGACCGCATGTGCGAGAGCAGTAGTCGCAGGAGCGGATGGGCTCGCAGAAGCGGTCCCTTTTGTCCGCAGATGCGGAGCTTGGCCAGGTAAGGGAAATGCACACCTGCGAGGATTCTTTTGTAGGTGCGGGACCGCAGATGCGGCCAAGGCACCGCAGGTGCGAAAAATCGCTGGGCAGAATCGTTTTAAGAGCGGTATTTGGCTCTTTTTCTCTTATTTTTCACTTGGTTGGGGCGATTTTGGAAAGCTTCAAGGAGGGTTTTTCATCATATAAGTCAAGGTAAGTAATTTTCGCGTATTGTGAGTTAAATACAAGATTTATATATGGATTCAAGAATGAAAATTTTTAGAAATTTGGGATTTTGAAGGAAAACCTAGAATTTTTTATTATTATTTATTTTGACCACAAATTTGGGTATGAAATTGAGAATAAATCATATATTTGAGTTCATGATGTTATGGATAATATTTATCTTCAAACATTTTCAGAATCCGGGCACGTGGGCCCGAGGGTTTCTCTATCGGCTTTTCGAGTGGAGTTGGGAATTTGTCTAAATTGATTTGTTTTGAGTATTAGAGTATATTTTTATTTGTTTGTACATTGCTTGACTAGTTTTGGAGCGATGGGAATCGGTTTGAGGTGTTATAGGGCTTTGGAGCCCGTTATGAAATTTCGGAGCGAGGTAAGTCTCTTATCTAACTCTGTGAGGGGAAAATTACCCCTAGGTGTTGTATATTGATGTGTGCTACTTGTTGTGGGGGCTACGTACACGCGAAGTGACGAGAGCCCGTACGTCGCTACATTCATGTTATTGTCCGGGTAGGCTTAGGCTCACATCATGCTATAGCTGTATTATTTGATCAATCTCTCGCCTATTAAATTCCCATGTTTTACATTACTACTTGAGACTAGACTTGTTATTGTAGAGACTTCACAAGTTCATGATTAGTCACCGAATAATTCTACTCCTCTTACGGCATGTTTTCGTGATATATATACTTCATTGAAAGGTGTTTCTTTTAAAGAAATTACAATTCACCGGTTTATTCGTGAGTGGGGTCAAGGACCCGTCAGAGCTTCTTACTCTTATGGGATCGGGTTGTTCCCCTCGGCAGGAATTTGTATTTCATTCTTATAGGATTGGGTCGTTCGCCTCGGCAGGAATTTGTGTTTCATTCTTATGGGATCGGGTCATTCGCCTCGGCAAGATTTATGTACCACACTCTCATGGGAGCAGTCATTCGCCTCACAGTTTAATAAATGTATCTATGGTTTGGGCCGTTCGACCCGTGGCAGTGCACAATTTAAATTTTTATGTTGGATCGGGTCGAACGCCTCGGCATTTCCTATATCATATCCTCATGGATTCGTGCGTAATATTTGCAAGAAGCTAGTATACTTGTGAGTTTTCCCGATTTGAGTTATGACAATATATCTGATGAGATATATATATATATATATATATATATATATATATATATATATATATATATATATATATATATATATATATATATATATATATATATATATATATATATGCCTCCGTTAAGGAGGGAATTTCTAATGGAGAGCTTGAGTTCCTCGTAAAGAGGGGGAATTTGTACCACGTGATTTATTACTTGTTTATCTCATTTAGTTACTCTGCCTCATAATTACTTATATCTTTACTGTACTTGATATTATTGGACCACTAGTGAATGTCTATGTCGACCACTCGTCACTACTCCTCTAGGGTTAGGCTAGATACTTACTGGGTACATGTTGATTACGTACTCATGCTACACTTGTTGCACATTTTTGTGTAGGTACATATGTGACTAGTGGCCTTGTGAGAGCAGGGGTGTGTATGCATGCGGGGACTTACGTGAGCTACATTCCACATTACGACATGCAACCGGCAGAGTCTCCTTCATAGTATTTATATTTCTCCTGTCCAAATTTGTATTCCGGACAGATGTTGTATTTTATTTTATATTCCTAGTTGATGCTCATGCACTTGTGACATCGGGTTTGGGGCGTCTATGAGTTATTTTGTATTGAAATTTGTTAAAAATATTATCATTTACTCTATAAATTTCATCTTCTACGGTTTAATGGAAGGAAAAATATGATTTCAAAATATTAAAATGAGAACCAAATTGAGTATTTATTGTTGGCTTGCCTGATAGCGGTGTTCGGTGCCATCACGACCTTTAATAGATTTTGGGCCGTGACAATATATTATTAAACACAACTATCCCACATACATGCCACACCAATACAACTCAAGCCACAACTGCGCAATCTGTGTACCCAAAATGGAAAAACATCTCAAAGAAGAGAACCGTATTGCAAGTTCAACAAGCACCACCACAACTGAAATGCTATAAGCTCATCATATATAGTAAAACCAAGACACACGAATTTAATAATGGTAAGCAGCTCTTCTAGAGCTCACATTAACATCACCCGCACGGACAACTCACGTGTTATAGTATCAGTATATGGATCCGGACGGACAACTCACGTGCCAATTCCATAATCCGCCTGGCATGGTCACAGACCTCCTGTCCAAGCATATCATACAAGAGTAATCAAATAAGTACACGTGTACACTTATTTGATTGCTCTTGTATGATATGTACACATGCATATCATACAAGAGTAATCAAATAAGTACACATCACAAATAATTTACGACACTAGTGCCTCCACTGAGTTTAAATAAAATACTCGCCTCAAACAGGCCGCAACCCTGAAACAATATTGTTTTGAGAACTCCCAGTCTCCACATTCATAGAATACATAAATCACCATAATCGATCCCAACACCAGCACTCGAATGACTAACACATCTTTCACTCATGATTACCTCGCGAGGAATACTTCTATAATTCTTCTGTGCCATATAGCAAAAATTCGAATACCATTAGTCTATCAACCAGGTGAGTACTGCAATATCAATGAACATCCGTAAGTCAAAACACGATGCGCCTTTTGAAATATACACCCTTCTCAGGGATTACCGAGTAGTTATAACATTCATCTAAATATCTGAAATTGACCATTATGTCCAAAATTCATGATCTTCCTTTCAAGAATGAACTGCCACCTTGTACATGTAAATCTGAATCCCGCACAACACACTACATCTATCATGTGAAAAGCACGATAATATCATTATAAACTCCGAGTCACCAGCAAATTACATACCCGGTTATTTAGAAACCTTTCTCTTGCTTCTTTCCAGGAGGAAATCACAATACACAATACGTTTCCCACACCGGTAGAAAATATCTGGCTCAAACCATGGTAAAAACCATCAAGAATACTTTGCAATCAATTTGCACATAACCAAGTTATCAGAACTGAATTCCTCTAACTCGACCAAGCAACGCAGGTCACCAAACCCAAGAATATTTCCATTAAAACATCTATAAAGTCTCATCAAATCATAATTCACCCCCATAATACCACAACCGAAACACCCACTCTAAAAATATCTTATGTGTATTTAAAATTGTTCATTTTTCCTTTCTTATACTGGAACACAGAATCCATAGTCATACAGAATTACCACAAGTCCCGGCACCATCAAATGTAAATCTCAGATTCTATCTATACACAAATCCGAAAAAATTCTCAATTTCTATATATAAATTTTGAATAAGTTAGAACTCTTTTGATAGTCATCCACTCTGCTCAAATCTAAATTGCTCTACCCAAACAGGCCGAAAGACACGTGCTCCTTTAGCACAATCTACCCTATCCATTTCATATTTTCATTAAGTACAATGTAACCCGTATCCAGAAATTTTCTTACTCGAGGCATCCTCGATCTCAACCTCTACAGTCATAACTGGTCCACAAGTATGTCTTAGACCAAAACTAAAATAACATATAACCATGAAATTGAATAGTCAATAGCAGGCTCCCCCACTTGGCTCAAAGCCATAAATTAAAACACTTGATAACTCATAATATTCATACTCTATTATTGCCATAATATTGCAGTCGGTTCAACAAAAATTCTTCTCAAGCTCATGCAACACCAACCATAATATACCTCAATCATCCGCTAATATCACATTCATTCTCTTGACAGTCAAGTCAACTTTCTCAACCAGAATCAAATTCAAATCTCAACACGCATACCCCGCTGGTAGAAAAGAAACTCCCCACTCAATATTATAAGGGACACACCTACGTAGGTTACTCCCCAAAGACAATCCACCTATACCCTTTCGCAACTACAATTACTACGCAATCACTTAATCTTCCTAGGTCTGATCTCACCACAAGACATAAGAATTTAATTTGTCCCACAATTTAACAACGTGAAATTTTCTTCAACACACTCATAACTCGAGACTATACATCAAAAACAAAAAATCAAGCACCCAATGCCCCCCTCCCCTTTTTTACATCTCAAGAAGACACTTCTCATTACATTCAAACCATCTAAACACATCCCGCAGCCACATCATACTTATCATATAGCCATTAAACCGCTCATCGAGCCACAAATTCCACTCATAGGGATATTACCGGACATATGAATCCAAATGTACAAGTTCACACAACTCAAGCAACCGAGCCTAAGCTGCGGTCTAAACTTGGCCTCAACTACTCTAGACTGGCCCATCACCAAAATACAGAATACACATCTCGAACCTCATTCATAGAATCATAAGTCGGTGATGCATAGATGATAAAGAGCACTCACATGCGCACACGAATGTGTGGAAGAAATTCAAAGAGTTATACTTCAAGCTGAATCAATTCTGCACGATAAGATAAGAAAGATGGGAAATTATCTTAAATGCCCTGTAGCCTCTCGAAGATAAGTATGGACGTCATCATACCGATCCGCAAGACTCTACTAGACACTTTCTCGTGACTTGTAGAACCTATGAACCTAGGGCTCTGATACCACCTTGTCACGACCCTAAAATCTAACTAGCCGTGATGATACCTAACCCCACCCGCTAGGTAAGTTAAATAACACAATCCGATTTAACTAATATTTAACTGACTCTAATACACTCCCTAAGGATTGGTATTACAAATCATGAGTTTCTAAGATTCAGAATTTACAAAGTGGTGTGAAATAAAAATATGTCATATGTTTGAATTATACATGAACAGATAAGAATTCTAAAGCTACCATGAATAAGAGGCAACAATAACTAGGACACAGATACATCTTCATATCCAGCTCTCGCCGTACGCAGCTACATCAACATTCGAAATTTGCACGCAAGGTGCAGAAGTATAGTATGAGTACAACCGACCCTATGTACTCAATAAGTAACAAGACTAATCTTTGGGCTGAAAGTAGTGACGAGCTCAGCAGGTATAGTCCAATATAAAATAACAGTACATAAATGTAGGCATGCTTTCACGTTCAACAGTTAAACTCAGTATAAGTAAAATAGCTCAATTCTAAATGATATGAGGAATATGACATCTCTATATCTATATGACAATGTACATACTGTATGTGATGCACTTTAGTGGAAACCTTGTATACTTAAATCTCAAAATACTCAATCACTCAGTACTGTATATGGCCAATCCAACCCAAGGAAGATTCATCCCATATATATATATATATATACACACACACACACACACACATCGACTGTAGTCAGTCACTCAGTACTGTATAAGGTCAATCCAGCCCCAGGGAAGATCCATCCCCAAATATAAATGATTTGGACAAGATCCATGTCCAGGTAATATCCATCCCTCAATATAAATTATTCGGCTAAAATCCATGCCCATGGAAGATCCATCCCTCAGTATAAATGCTTCAGACAAGATTCGTGTCCAGGGAAGATCCATCCCTCAATATAAATGCTTCAGACAAGATCTATATCCAAGGAAGGTCCATCCCTCAATAAAAATCTTCTATGCTCACTGTGGGGGCTGCAGACTCCGGATGGGCTCCTTCAGCCCAAGCGTGATATAAAGCTGATATGGCCTGCTGCAGGCGGGCAACCCCGTTCCATATAATAATAATATATATAAAGCCAATATGGCCTGCCGCAGGCGGACATCCCCGATCCCATAAATATTATCACAATTGATGAACATGACTGAGTATGAAATGTACATTTTAAAAACAATTAAATTCAACAGCAATACAACCCTAGGGGTCCCAAAAATATCGGCACGTAGCTTAAACATGATCTTTAATACGAGTATCCACATGATTTAATTTTATAACTCCATGAAATTTATTCAAGTCACAGTTTCTATGGTACACGCCCACGCGCCCATCACCTAGCATGTGCGTCACCTCCAAACAATTTATATAACACAAAATTCGGGGATTCATACCCTCAGAACCAAGTTTAGAAATGTTACTTACCTCGAACAAGCCGAATCCGATGACGAGCAAGCTAAACAATACCTTGAAAATTCCATTCCGTGCGTATCAACCTCCATACGCCTTCCTATCTACTCAATTCAAGCCAAACGATCCATATCTTTCAATTAACCTGCAAATAAATCACAATTTACTCCAATGCTTACAAATTAACAATTTATAAAAAATTTCAACTCAGCTCGCAAAGTTGACAGTGGGGTCCATGTCTCGGAATCCGACGAAACTCACAAAATTCCAACAACCCATTCAATTACGAGTTCAACCATAATAATTTCATTCAAATCCGACTCTGAATCGGTATTCAAAACTCGAAAATTCGCTTTGTTAAATTATAGAAATTTCTTCCGATTTCTTCTTGAAAAATCAATAATCTAACGCCGAAATTGAAGATTAATCCATGAAATATAATCACAAGTGAGTCAAGAATGCTTACCCCATGTTGTTTGGTGAAATTTCTCTCCAAAATCGCTAAATCCCGAGGTTCCCAACTAAAAATACAAAATAATGGCTCAAAGGTCCGAAACAGAGGACTTATAACACTACCGCGACTTCCTTCTTCCGTTCGCGAGCCTCCCATCGCGTTCGCGATGAACAAAATTCTCAAAAGCCATTTCCAAACTCTTCTCAGATAGCCTCTAGTATAATGGTCATAACATTTTGTACAAAACTCCAAATGACAAATTATTTGACTTTCTGAAAACTATACATCATGGGCTATAGCTTTCATTTGTTGATCATCTCTGAATTCCTTATATATTGCGAGATATATGGTTCCAAAATCAGCCATGTGCATCAGAGATTTCCAAACTCTTCCCAGAAATCATGTAGTGTATCCGCCATAATATTTTGTGCACAAATCCAAATAACAAATTGTTTAACTTTCTAAAAAGTAGACACCGAGGGATACAACGTTTATTTTTGGATCATCTATTGATTCCTTATAGATAGTGAGATATAAGGTTCCAAAGTCAGACAACGGACAACAAGAATTCCTTCTTCGCGAACGCGAGAGTCTCTTCGTGAACGCGAAGAACAAAGTCCCAGTAGCAAAATCCTTCTTCGCAAACGCGAGAGGCTCCTCACGAACATGAAGAACAACATCAGGCATCATAAAACCACCAACAAAGTAGACCAAAATGATCCTATAACACTCGAAACACACCCGAGTCCCTCGGGACCCCAACCAAATATACCAACAAGTCCTAAAACATCATACAATCTTAGTTGATGCCTCAAATCACATTAAACAACGCTAAAAATATGAATTTCACCCAAATTCAAGCCTAATGAAACTAAGAAATTCCAACTTCTACATTCGATACCGAAACCTATCAAATCAAGTCCGATTGACCTCAAATTTTATACATAAGTCATAAATGACATAACAAACCTATTCTAATTTCCAGAATCGAATTTTGACCCGATATCAAAAAGTCAACTCTCTGGTTAAACTTACAAACTTAAATTTCTATTTTATCCATTTCAAGTCTAATTTAGCTACGCGCCTCCAAATAAATTTCTGAACATGCTCCTAAGTCCGAAATCAACATACAGAGCTATTGGAATCATCAAAATTCGATTCCGGGGTCGTTTACACATAAGGCAACATCCGATCAACCTTTTCAACTTAAGATTTAAACCTTGAATTTCATTTTTTCCAAAAAAACTCCGAAATACCTGAAAACTAAAACCGAAAATTCACACAAGTCATAATAAATCGTATGAAGCTATTCAAGACTTCAAATAATAGAAAGGAGCTTAAATGCCCAAAACGACCGGTCGGGTCCTTACAATATATATGTCATAACTAGCTCAATGATTTATATTGTTTTTAGAAGCATTTTCTGGACTTCTCATGCTGCTGACGTATATAGCTTCTATGTTGGTCAAGTTTGCATCACAATATTCACCCTGAAGCAAAATTCATAAAATGTTGACGTTTTTCTTCTACACTTACCACAATAGCTTTAGGAGGCTTAAATAGCTAGAAATCGTAATTATAAAAGCAAAAATTAAAGTGTTGCGTAAATTGAGAGAGGAAATAGGAAGTGCCTTACAGTCATACTTCCATAAACTCTTGAATGAAGAGGGCTGGGTGAGTTGGAGTACTTGGAGCGACATCGAAATTTTGGGTACTGTAAACGCATAGGAGTGAGGGAGGTTGAAGGGGCTATGCGCAGGATGAGTAGGGGTAAAGCTACCGAACCTGATGAGATCCCTGTGGAATTCTAGAAAAGCATGGGTAAGGCGGGCTTGGAATGACTCTCTAGGTTGTTTAACATTATTTTTAGGACGAAAAAGATGCTTGAAGAGTGAAGGTGGAGTACGATGGTTCCGTTGTACAAGAACAAAGGGGGATATCTAAAACTGCAACAACTATAGGGGTATCAAGTTGTTGAGGCATACGATAAAAATTTGGGAGAGGGTGATAGAAGGGAGGATAAGGAGGAGTGTGTCCATTTTCGAGAAACGATTTGGTTTCATATCGGGTCAGTCGACTACTGAATCCATTCACTTTGTGATGAGATTGGTGGAACAGTATAGGACGATGAAGAATGACTTGCATGTGGTGTTCATTGACCTAGAGAAAGCTTATGGTAAAGTTCCGAGAGAGGTTCTATAGAAATGTTTGGAGGCTAAGGAAGTGCCAGTAGCGTATATTCGAGTGATCCAGGACATGTATGATAGAGCTAAGACACAAGTATGGACAACAGAAGGGGACTATGAATACTTTCCAGTTGAGATGGGGTTGCATCAGGGATATGCACTTAGCCCCTTTTTGTTTTCCTTGGCAATGGACGCATTGACGCGACAAATTCAAGGGGAGGTGCCTTGGTGCATATTATTTGCAGATGACATAGTTCTGATTGATGAGATGCGTGGTGGTGTTAATGAGATGCTGGAGGTCTGGAGACATACACTTGAGTATAAAAGTCTCAAACTGAGTAGGACCAAGACCGAATACTTGGAGTGCAATTTCAACGGTGTTGCCCAGGAATCGGACAAGCATGTGTGGCTTGATATGCAAGTAATTCCCAAGAGAGAGAATTTTAAGTACCTTGGGTCTGTGATTAAGAGTGATGGGGAGATTGATAAGGATGGAACACATCGTATCGAAGCAGGGTGGATGAAGTGGAGGCTCGTTTCCGGTGTCTTGTGCTATAAGAATGTGCCATTAAGACTTAAAGGAAAGTTCTATAAGGTAGTGGTTAGACCGACTATATTGTATGGCGTAGAGTGCTGGCCATTTAAGAACTCCTATGTCCAACAGATGAAAGTAGCGGAGATGGGGATATTGAGATGGATGTGTGAGCACACGAGGTTAGATAGAATTAGGAATAAAGTTATTAGGGACAAGGTACGAGTAGCCCCTCTGGAGGAAAAGATGCGAGAGGAGAAGTTGAGATAGGTCGGGCATGTTAAGCGGGGAAACACAGATGGCCCTGTCAGGAGGTGTGAGAGGTTGGCCTGGGGGCAGGGGGTAAGAGGAAGGGTAAAGGAAGGCCGAAGAAGTCTTGGGGAGAGGTGATCAGATGGGACATGGCGCAACTGGAGCTTACTGAGGACATGACCCTTGATAGGAGAGTGTGGGGGTTGAGAATTAGGGTAGAACGTTAGTATGTAGTTGAGCGTTCCCCTTGTATTAGTGTTAGTATGGTATCCCTTTTACCCTTAGTTTGCTATTTTCATATATCTTGTATTGTTAGTACTTGCCATAAGTATTCCTTTAGTTTGATATCACCATATATCTAGCATTGTTATTACTTGTGATACGTATTTCTTTCATATAGACTTTGCTATCTTGGATTCAGTTTTCTTAATATTCTGTATTATTATTATTTGCTATCAGTGCTTTTTATATCTTATTCTAGCCGAGGGTCCTTTGGAAACAGCCTCTCTGCCCTTCCAAAGTAGGGGTAAGGCTACGTACATCCTACCCTTTCCAGACCCCATTTGTAAAAATATACCAGGATGTTATTGTTGTTGTGAAAAATGAAGTTGAAAAAGTAAAGCTGAGATTGTAAGTCTCGGCGAAAGGAACATATTCGATATAGAATCCATGCCAAAGATTTTGTGGTCTCAAATGCAAATTGCAACTTGAAATTATTGACAAAGATACTTCTTAGTTGAAATGGAGTAAAGCACATGGAGAACGTGTATGGAGTAAGTTGATTGGATATTTATTTGATATTGGTACAATACTATTCAATGAATATTTATCTAAACTTGGTACTATTTCAATGGCAAACTTAGACTCTAGCCGCTAGGAAGCTAGTAGGATTCATTAAATAAACCTATTCCTCTCCATCAGCCTCATCTTCCGTTTGCTTGAAGAGGGGATCAAATCCTAATAAAATATGATCTCTCTTGGAAAACAAAACAAAAAGTTAATATCAAGCTGAGATCACTATGACCTTAAAACATTACCCATTCTCGAAATCCAGAACCAAGGAGAGAATATTTTGTATTGCAGCATAAAATGTCTCTTTTGGTTTTCAACTCCTGTGTTCAAAGTAGTTAATATTATCATGGACCCCAGAGTTATTGATGTTGAAACAAGCTTTGGTCTAATCTTGCTACAGTTTGGAATATATCATCCCCAGAAGCACGAGTAAGAATTCAAGCTCATGCCAATGAAAGCTTTGATGTTTACGCTTCAACTTTAAATTCAAATAAAAAGTAAGAATCTCAATTACGTTACACGGCAATAGATATCTCAATCTTAAGATTTAGCAAAACCTAGGGGCGGGATCTAGAGGGTAAGTGACGTGTTCACGTGAAAGCTATACCTTTTACCAATACCTTATGTATATACATTAATCAAATACTTTTTAGTACTCTTCGAATTTTGAAATGTTTTCCTTATCTCTTCAGTAGGTTGGGTCAAAGACAAAATAACATTGTTATTGAAGAGCTCAAGCCACCGAAATATATTAAAATCCTAGAATCATCTACTTTCTAGCAAAAGGAAACTTCAGTTTTATATCTGTATACGGTCAAATCCGAGTTTGTCCTTCATGTAATGAGTCGAGATTGGAACGTGATGAACCGAGGGTCGTCATTATAACATCGAGATAAGAAGTAAAGCCAGGTTATCGAGCTCAAGATTCAGGCACCGATCAATATCGAGCTATGATATGAAGTAGTGTTATCGAGTTCAAGAACCAGAAACCGATCAATACCGAGCCCGAGTCAATATCGAGCTCGGAAACCAGAGACCGATCAATACCGAGCCCGAATCAATATCGAGCTCGGGATCCGTAGATCGACCAATACCAAGACCGACCAAGATCGCGCTAAGAAACAAAGAGCCGTTGTAGCGGCACTAAGGGAGAGAATCTCGGCAGGAATTAAGGAAAAGCTAATTAACTAATCTATCATGGGATTCCCACTATGTATTTTTTATTATATTTAAAGGAGAATTTTTCAACTATATTAAGAGTGGGTATCATTTCTGTAATGGACATATTGAACATCTAGAGAAGCATACATTGATACTCTCATATTCAGAAATTATTGAGATTCACACATATAGTAAATATTATCCTTTTTGGACTTTGTATATTGGTTCATCTTGTCCATATAAATATCATTCCCCGCTCAATTTCGGTTTGTATTAATTCCCTTTTACAGTCAATATTTGATATAACTCTACTTATTTTTTTCCAATTTGTATCAAGTTATACCACGTATCCTTAGAACTACAAATAAATTCAACTCTATCCGCTTTTCGGGTAAACAGTTTGGCGCCCACCGTGGGGCTAAGGATAATAGTAGTTATTTGGTACGAATCTCTATGAAACACACTATTTTACACTTTCTCTTGGAAGTGTCTTTGATTTCAGGCTGAAAGCGATGGATTCTCAATTAATGCCTCTATCTATCGACAACGAAAATGGCCTTCAAGATGAGAACAACAACTTGACGCCTGGGGATGAAAGGCCACTCGTCGATCCCGTTGGAGCTCGGGTCGAAGCGCCAATAGATGTTAATTCACATGTGGACATCGAGGCAAACCAACGTTCCGACCCTGAAAATAACATTCATGGTGGAACTCGATCTGCAGCTCGAAATACCCAAAACGATGAGGAAAACGGAATCAGCTTGCGTATGATTTTCAAAATGTTGCAAGCCCAATAGGTAGCGATAGCTCAGTTGTAGAGCCACACCCACGCACCGAGCAGGCCCGAGCCCAGTCCACCTCGAGAAGTCACCCACAGAATGGGGCCAGCTGTAGTAAGGTCAAATTAGCAAGAATCGGGGACTAATCCCGAAATTGTTAAGATGCTCGAGGAACTGACAAAACGAATAGAGTCAGGAGAAAGGAGGATTGAAGCAAATGACAAAAAAGTGGAAATGTATAACTCCAGGGTTGATCAGATCCCGGGGGCACGATCGATATTGAAAGGCTTGGATTCTAAAAAATTTGTACAAAAGCCTTTCCTCCCGAGCGAAGCTCCGAAACCGATCCCCAAGAAGTTCCGCATGCCCGAAATTCCTAAATATAATGGAACGACTGACCCCAACGAACAAGTCACCTCTTACACATGTGCCATTAAAGGGAATGATCTACAAGATGACGAGATCGTATATGTATTATTGAAAATATTCGGTGAAACCCTATCAAAGGGAGCAATGATATGGTATCATAATTTACCATCTAACTCTATCGATTCTTTTGCTATGCTTGCAGATTCTTTCATAAAAGCACATACTGGAGCCATAAAGGTAGAGACCAGGAAGTCGGATCTTTTCAAGGTAAGACAAAAAGATAACGAGATGCTAAGAGAATTCGTATCTCGTTTCCAAATGGAACGAATGGATCTACCACCAGTCACAGACGATTGGGTTGTTCAAGCTTTCACTCAAGGTCTAAATAAACGAAGCTCGATGGCTTCACGACGGTTGAAGAAGAACCTGGTCGAGTACCCAACTGTTACTTGGGTCGATGTACACAATTGGTATCAATTGAAGATCAGAGTTGAAGACGACCAGTTGGGTTCTGGTTTCGTTATCGGCCGAGAACCAAGGTCGAACAAGGACCAATATCGGTGATCGTAGGGGCAGCGAACCTACACATAACTTTGTACAAGGAGAAAGGAGAAGTGATCGAGGCCAAGGGTCTCGGGGGCTGATGAACAAGAATGGGTTCTACTGGCATATCGGACCTAAGCAAGCACCACGATTATCAGAATATAACTTCAACATCGATGCATCTGCTATCGTGTCATCTAGCGGACGCATCAAAAATACTAAGCGGCCTCGACCTCTGCAGTCCAATCCAGCCCAGAGAAATCCCAATCAAATGTGTAAATATCATGGCACCCATGGCCACAGAACCGAAGACTGCAGGCAGTTGAGAAAGGAAGTAGCCCGTTTATTCAATGAGGGGCACCTTTGAAAAATTTTAAGTGACCGGGCCAAAAAACATTTCAAAAACAGAGATTACAATAGACAAAATGAACAAGAAGAGCCACAACAAATCATCCACATGATCATCGGAGGGATCGATGTCCCCTAGGGATCGGTGCTTAAATGCACTAAGAAGTCTATTGTAATAGAAAAGCGATCTCGGACTCAAGATTACACACCTAAAGGAACCTTGTCCTTTATTGACGAATACGCGTAAGTAATCATGCAACCCCATAACGAAGCACTGGTAATATCTGTACTTATGAATAAAACTCAAGTTAAGCTTGTGTTAATTGATCCAAATAGTTCGGCCAACATCATTCGATCAAGGGTCTTAGAGCAACTCGGTCTACAGGACTAGGTCGTACCCGCTACCCTGGTACTGAACGAGTTTAATATGTCATGTGAAACTACCAAGGGCGAGATAATCTTGCCAGTAAACGTGGTCGGGATCATCCAAGAAATGAAGTTCCACGTGATCGAGGGCGATATGAGATATAACGCCCTATTCGGGAGGCCATGGATCCACAACATGAGAGTCGTTCCCTCGACCTTCACCAGGTTCTGAAATTCCCAACATCAGAGGGAATCAAAATGGTCTATGGGAGCAACCAACCGCAAAAGAAATGTTTTCCGTCGATGAAGTGATTCTAATATCCTCACTATCATCGACAAAGGGATCAGATTCGAAGGAGGAATAGGATACCAAATAACAATCATAAGTGCCAGCCTCGACCCAACTAGAGAACGAGAAGACTGACAAAGACAATGACTATGGGGTCCCTCAATCTTTTGTGGTCCCCGATGATTCCGACGCCACCCAGTCAACGGTCAAAGAACTGGAGAAAATCAGGCTAATCGAACATCTACATGAGTGAAAAGTATACCCGGGCATGGGGTTAAATCTCGAGCTCAGGAAAAAGCTTATTCAATTTCTTATAGCTAACATGAATTGTTTCGCTTGGTCCCATCTTGACATAACAGGGATCCCACCGGAAATAGCCACTCAAAGACTGATCTTGGATCCAAAATCGCATCTGGTAAAGCAATGAAGAAGGCCCCAGTCCGAGGTCAAACATGCCTTCATCAAGGAAGAGGTAACCAAACTTCTTAAAATAAGATACATTCAAGAAGTAAAATACCCCGAATGGCTAGCAAATGTGGTGGTAGTCCCTAAGAAAGGAAACAAACTTAGAATGTGTATAAATTATAAAGACCTGAAGAAAGCATGCCCTAAGGATTACTTTACGTTGCCTAGCATCGATCGTATGATCGATGCCATAGCCGGCCACGAGACTCTCAGTTTTCTTGATGCCTACTCTGGGTACAACCACATACAAATGAACCCAGAGGATCAGTTAAAGACCTTGTTTATCACTAAGTACGGTACCTATTGTTCTAACGTAATGCCATTCGGTCTAAAATATGCTGGTGCAACTTATCAACGCCTAGTAAATCGAATGTTCAAAAAACAAATAGGAAAATCAATGGAAGTTTATATTGATGATATGTTAGTTAAATCCCTGTGAGCAGAGGACCATTTAAAGCATTTGCAGAAAATTTTTGATGTACTAAACAAGTACAATATGAAGCTCAACCCTGAAAAATGTGCATTCGGGGTTGACTCGGGCAAGTTTCTTGGTTTCATGGTGTCCAACCGAGGAATCGAGATCAACCTCGATAAAATCAAAGTTATCGAGGACATCACGGTAATAGATAATGTGAAGGTCGTGCAAAGGTTAACAGGGAGGATAGCCGCCCTGGGACAATTCATTTCGAGATCCTCATATAGGAGCCACCGATTCTCTCATTGCTTAAGAAGAAAAACAACTTTGCATGGACTCCGGAATGCCAGCATGCTTTGGAAGAACTAAAGCGGTATTTATCGAGTTTGCCTCTGATTCATACCCCGAAAGTGGACGAACAACTTTACTTGTACTTAGATGTATCGGTGATAGCGGTAAGTGGAGTCCTGGTTCGAGAAGAACGAGGTATGCAATTCCCTATTTATTATGTCAGTCGGACCTTAGGCGAGGCCAAAACTAGATATTCACACTTAGAAAAATTAGTTCTTGCTTTAATAAGCGCCTCTAGGAAATTAAAACTATTTCCAATATCATACAATACATGTTGTGACAGTTTATCCTCTTCGAAACATTTTGTGCAAACCCGAGCTTTCGGGTCGAATGGCCAAACGGGCCATAGAAATCAGTTGGTACGATATCGAGTATTGACCCCGAACCGCTATCAAAATCCCAAATCATGGCGGACTTCATAGCTGACTTTAGCCGACCCTCATACCCGAGATTGAAAAAAGATATACTAATAAAATCAGGTACCTCCTCGGGAGTCTGGACCCTCTTTACGGACGGTGCCTCGAACGCAAAGGAGTCCGGACTAGGCATCGTACTAAAATTGCCCACAGGTAATGTAGTTAGACAGTCTATCAGAATTGCAAAATTGACTAAATATGAGGCCGAGTATGAGGCCATGATTGCAGGTCTCGAACTAGCCAGAAGCTTGGGAGCAGAGGTCGTAGAGGCTAAGTTTGATTCCCTCCTCGTGGTCAACCAAGTTAACGGGACTTTCAGAATCCGAGAAGATCGAATGCAGAGGTACTTGTATAAATTACAGGTGACTCTACATCGATTTAAGGAAAGGACTTTGCAGCATGTACCCCGAGAACAGAACAGCGAGGCCAACTCCCTTGCAAACTTAGGCTCATCGGTCGAAGATGATGAACTCAACTCGGGGACTACCGTACAACTCATAAGATCGGTGATCAAAGAAGGTCACGCCGAGATAAACTCCACAAGTCTAACCTGGGATTGGAGAAAGAAATATATAGAGTACTTCATGAACGAGAAGCTTCTTTCGGATCCAAAGGAATTGAGAGCTTTGCGCATAAAGGCAGCACAGTTCACCATGTCTGAAGATGGAACGCTGTTTAGAAGGACATTCGATGGACCAGTGGCAATATATTTGGGACCAGGAGATACTGATTACATCCTATGAGAAATTCACGAGGGCACTTGTGGAAACCATTCTGGTGCCGATTCACTGGTCATCAAAGCAATCAGAGCTGGGTATTATTGGACCGGTATGGGCAAGTTTTGTGCTTGGGAGTTCGTTCGAAAATGCGACAAATGCCAAAGACATGAGCCCATGATTCATCAACTCGGGTGGCTACTCCACTCGGTCCTATCTGTACAGCCTTTCATGAAATGAGGAATGGAGATTGTCGACCCCCTCCCATCAGCCCCAGGTAAAGCTCAGCTTATTTTGTTTATGACTGATTATTTCTCTAAATGGGTTGAAGCACGGGCTTTCGATAAGGTCAGAGAAAAAGAAGTGATAGACTTTATTTGGGACTACATCATATGTTGATTCGGGATGCCATCTGAGATTGTATGTGATAATGGAAAACAATTCATCGGCAACAAAGTAACTAAATTTCTTGAGGATCACAAGATCAAAAGGATCCTATCAACATCGTACCATCCCAATGGAAACGGACAAGCCGAATCGACTAACAAAACCATCATCCAAAATCTTAAGAAGAGATTAACCGATGCCAAAGGAAAATGGAGAGAAATACTATCCGAGGTCCTATGGGCATATCGCACAACATCGAAATCCAGTACCAGAGCAACGCCATTCTCGTTGGTCTATAGCATCGAAGCTCTGATCTCGATTGAGGTCAGAGAACCTAGCATCAGGTTTCGATATGCAACAAAGGAGTCGAATAGCGAGACCATAAATACAAGCCTAGAATTATTGGACGAAAGACGAGAGGCCGCTCTCGTCCGATTGGCCGCCCAAAAATAGCGTATCGAAAGATACTACAATCGAAGAACCAATCTTCGACATTTCAAAATCGGAGACTTGGTACTAAGGAAAGTCACCCTCAACACCTGAAATCTGAATGAAGGAAAACTGGGTCCGAACTAGGAAGGACCATATCAGGTTCTCGAAATCGTCGGAAAAGGGTCCTACAAGCTCGGTGTGATAAACGGCAAACAACTACCGAGAAATTGGAACATTTCTCACCTAAAACGATACTACTGCTAAGGTACGACCCTCCCATGTTCATTTATATTTTGAAACTAACCCTTGCAGGTGTTTGACCAGAAACATGGATGGATTATTCAACTCGAAGCCTTTAGGCCTGAAAGCACGCGTTGCACTCTTTTTTTCTTAGACCGATTTTGTCCCAAATGGCTTTTTCGGCAAGGTTTTTAATGAGGCAACCATTGATCGTGCTAACTTGAAACAATTCAACACTATCCGAGGCCTCTTTACAATCAACCTCGAATATTGGGGGACATTACCCTCGAATATATCAAGTTCGATTATCAAGTTCGATGCAAGAAAGTTACTTCATGGCAACAGAGTCTTGATAGGAAAACTTGTAAGGGCCAAATGATTAAACGAACCATGCCCGTATAGTTTGCTTGGGCCCGGGCACAAAACATGAACACATGTATAATGACTTATCAAGAGAAATTTCTTCCTTACCGATATCTTATATCCCAGAAAGATTCTTCTATTTCGTGATCTATTATGCAAACAGGCTTAAGGGTTGACCATCACCGGAGCCTAAGGGATACATTAGTTCGAGTTCGAGCAAACACTCACTCGACCATTAAGCCTAAGGGCTACATTAAGTCGAGTTCGAGCAAACACTCACTCAACCATAAAGCCTAAGGGCTACTCTTAATTCGAGTTCAAGAAAACACTCACTCGACCATAAATCTTAAAGGCTACTCTTAATTTGAGTTCGAGCAAACACTCACTCGACCATAAAGCCTAAGGGCTACATTAACTCGAGTTCGAGCAAAGACTCACTCGATCATTAAGCCTAAGGGCTACATTAGTTCGAGTTCTAGAAAACACTCACTCGAACATTAAGCCTAAGGGATACATTAACTCGAGTTCGAGCAAACACTCACTTGACCATAACTATTAAGGGCTACATTAGTTTGAGTTCGAGCAAACACTCACTTGACCATAACTATTAAGGGCTACATTAGTTTGAGTTCGAGCAAACACTCACTCGACCATTAAGCCTAAGGGCTACATTAACTTGAGTTCGAGCAAACAGTCACTAGACCATAAAGCCTAAGGGATACTCTTAATTCGAGTTCGAGCAAACACTCACTCGACCATAAAGCCTAAGGGCTACATTAGTTCGAATTCGAGCAAACACTCACTCGACCATAAATCCTAAGGGCTACTCTTAATTCGAGTTCGAGCAAAAACTCACTCGACCATAAAGCCTAAGGGTTATTTTCATTTTGAGTTCGAGCAAACACTCACTCCACTATTAAGCCTAAGGGTTGTTTTCATTTCGAGTTCGAGCAAACGCTCACTCGACTATTAGGCCTAATGGCTACTCTTAATTCGAGTCGAGCAAACACTCACTCGACCATAAAGCCTAAGGGATGTTTTTATTTCGAGTTTGAGCAAACACTCACTCGACTATTATGCCCAAGGGCTACATTACTTCTAGTTCGGGAAAATGCTCACTCGACCATTAAGCCTAAGGGCTACATTAGTTCGAGTTCGAGATAAAGTATGTCGATAATATCGACCCTGGAAAACCCTAATGGGTACGGAATCGTTCGAACTCTCGAGAAAATCTCTTATTTATTGCTAAGGCACAACATAATTCATATGATCAAACAATAAACTTTTCAAGCCGAAAAGGGGGAGAAAGCCATTCTTTTTACTATGGCCGTATCGACCTAATTCAAGAGCCTAAAGGGCCATCTTATTTTTTAGTTCGAGAAATCATCCCCACTCAATTAAAACCTAAGGGTCACCCTACTCTGAGTTCGAGCAAGTACTCACTCGATTATAAAAACTACACTAGTCCGACTTCGATCAAATTGCCTAAAGCCTCGAACTTATGAACAAAAGTTTCATAAGGCATGAATGAAACAAAATTTTCACAAGGTAGAAAATGAAATAAAGACAAGTCGGAAAAGAAATAGATATTTATATATATGAGAATATGTACAAGGTCCGGTCAGGACCCTACACAAAAGATCAAAAAGGAAAAATCCTAAGGTTCATGATTTTCTCCGGGGGCAGCTTCTTCTCTATCGAGGTCCTCCCCGCTCTCGGATCTGCTTTTTCTCCCGACATCATCATTATCATAGGAGGAGGCCAGCACTCCAACATCGACTTCATGCTCTCTAGACTTTGTTATCTCATCGGTAATATCAAAACCTCGAGCGTGGACCTCCTCGAGGGTTTCCCTCAGAGATTGGCATTTGGCGAGTTCAGCAATCCAATTTGTTCGAGTTTGAGCGGTCTCGGCTAACTCTCTCTATTTGACTTGAGCGACTTCAGCATCGGCCTGGTAGATGGCCACGATCGCTTCTGCCTCGTCCTTTGCCTTTTCGGCTTCAGACTTGGCCTTTGCAAGTTCGAAAGCCAACCGAGCCTCGAGCTCCTCTATTTTCTTCGCTAGAATTGAGTTTTTCTCCTTCATGCCTCGAAGCTGACTTTCGGCCAATGAGAATTGGGATAAAGCAACATCTTTTTCTACAGTAAAGCGGTCCATACCTTCTTTCTACCCCCAAGGTCTCCACCTTCATCATCTCGACCTCATCGCAGAGCTGCTCAATCCTTTCGACCTTCTGTTGTAGCTGTGAGACTGAAATGTTAGCCGCCGTTCCAGAATCGAGCCCATGAGATTTTAAGATTTTCATTACCTGCTCGATCAGGTCGGTCTGATCTTGGTGAGCCTTGGCCAAATCGGCTCGGAAGTCCTTGATCTCTTCTTCTTTTTGCCCACAAAGAAGTTTAAGGGCATTTCTCTCCTCCGTGAGCCCTCGTAGGTCGGCTTCATACCGACTCAGCTCAGCTCGAGACCGAGAAAATGCTTCCCGATGAAGCGCTGAGGCCTACGCATAAAGAAGAAAAGAAGTCAGATAGGAAGAGAAAAATTAACACAAGGGTAATACCAACATGGGGAGTTAAGGCTTACCCGATTTAGAGCTTGTTGCGCTTCGTTGAAAAGGCTCGATGCCTCGCCCCGATCCTTCCTCGAGACATCGCTCAGGGGCCAGTAGCATCTTCGACCCCAGTAAAATAATCACGGAAGGGATCTTCCTTTCCATGTCCTCCTTCGATGGAGAGGGTCTTCAAGGCCCGAGCCTCTTGAATCATCTCCTTAGAAAACGAGGGGAGCAGCGGGGAGCCTTTAATTTCTATTGCCCCAAGTGGATCACTTGGGGCGTTCTCTCCATCTCGGGGGGGCTCGAGATCAGCCCCTGCAGCTGTACCCTCCATTGGCTCATTATGGTGGGAGGAATCCTCAATCCTCGATGACTCTGGGACTTCTCCCAAGTCTCTTCCCGAGACTCCCTTATCTCGAGATAGAGTCTCTGCAACCTTCACTGATTCAGTAGCCTTTGGGGCCTCGATGCTCATTTTCACTCGGGCCACCAGCCCAGAGTCGTCTTTTCCCTTTTCTTCGTCTTCATCCCTTAGACGCCGAACAGAGTCATCGGTCAGGAGGAGGATGTTCTTCATCAGCTTACGAGCCGCCTTCTTCTTAGGTTCTGGATCCTCAGAGGTTGAGATCTTTTTCCTGTTTTTGTACTTCACCGGTTTCGGTGTCGGGATCGAAGTCTCCTCCTCACCAAATAGTAGCCTCACAACAGCATCTTTGTCAAGGCCTGTATGAAAAGAAAATAAGTAAGAAATGCCTTAACAAAATCATCAAAGACGTGGGAAAGAGGCTTACCATGAGTTTTGGCCTCCCATCGGCCCTTTGATAAATCGTTCCACAAGCGCTCGGCATACGTAAAGGTCGAGGCCAAGTCCCGAACCCATCTCTTGAGGTTAGGAATTGCACCGGGCATCCAAGAAACTGCTACATCATGAAAAAGGATATCGATGAGAAATAAATAAAGGAGCAAAACAATAAATAGGATCTAACAATGGGATTATACTTACGCTTCATATTTAATTTCTCGGGAAATGGCATCTTTTCGGCCAGGATTAGGTCGGAAGTCCTCACTCGAACGAACTAGCCCATCCAGCCTCGGTCCTTATCCTCGTCTATGCTCGAAAACAATACTTTGGTAGCCCGGCGTTGGAGTTTTATTAACCCGCTTCGATAGAGGCGGAGGCTCTACAACCTGATGAGGTGGTCGAGGGTAAAAGGCATCCCCTCGACTTTGCTCACGAAGAATCGGAGCAGAATAACAATTTGCAAAAAGGAAGGATGGATTTGGCCTAGGGTTACTTGATACTGACGGTAAAAATCAACGACAACGGAGTCGAGGGGGGCCAGCGTGAAAGGGTAAGTATAAACACTTAAAAACCCTTCCACATGTGTAGTGATATCTTCTTCGGGAGTCGGGATCACCACTTCTTTGCTCTCCCAGTTGCAATCTTTTCTTACCTGCTTAAGGTATCCCTCAGTTATCGAGCATATATACCTCGATACTAGCTCGCATCGACCGGGAACCGACGAGGCTTTATCGGTCTTAAAATCAGAAGTAAGGACACACCCACCGGGAATATACTCCTCAGGTCGTGGCTCCACCGGTATTTTGTCGTCGGCCGGCCGTGATAAAGAAGCGTTTTCTTTTTGAGGAACAGTTTTTGACATTTTCTCCATTTGGATTTGAAGTTTAAAATAGAAGGAGATGATAAAATTTGGTGCTCTAAGAAGAGGTTAGCAGTGAAAATCGCAGATTTGCAGATGAAGAACTCAGAAAATGCAAAAACGAACTTAGTAGATTTGGAGATTGGAAATTTGAAAGTAAAAAATAGTGAAGAGAGGAGCTATTTATAGATTTGGCAATGACGGTTCAAAATCAGCAGTGGCCGACCATCGTCTGACGCACATTTAATGCCTTGGTAACTGAACCGACGGGACATTTATCACGTACGTCATGATCGGGCTCGATGCAGACGTTAGTGTATATCTAGTCATATCGTTGAAAAATCATATCGTTTCTCGCCACATTCTTTCCGAGAAACGAGGGGACTATCTGAATACGGTCAAATCCGAGTTTGTCATTCGTGTAATGAGTCGAGATTGGAACGTGATGAACCGAGGGTCGTCATTGTAACATCTAGATAAGAAGTAAAGCCAGGTTATCGAGCTCAAGATTCAAGGACCGATCAATATCGAGCCTCAATCAATATCGAGCCCGAATCAATATCGAGCTCGAACCAATATCGAGCTATGATATGAAGTAGTGTTATCAAGTTCAAGAGCCAGAGACCGATCACTACCGAGCCCAAGTCAATATCGAGCTCCGAATCTAAGACTGATCAATACCGAGCCCGAATCAATATCGAACTTGGGATCCAGAGATCGACCAATACCAAGACCGACCAAGAACGAGCTAAGAGACAAAAAGCCATTGTAGCCGCACTAAGGGAGCGAATCTCGGCAAAAATTAAGAAAAAACTAATTAACTAATCTATCATGGGATACCCACTATGTATTTTTTATTATATTCAAAATAGAATTTTTTCACTATATTTAGACTGAGTACAGATTGAACACCCAGAGAAGCATGCATTGATACACTCTCATATTCAGAAATTATTGAGATTTACACACATATAGTAAAGATTATTCTTTTTTGGATTTTGTATATTGGTTCATCTTGTTCATATAAATATCATTCCCCACTCATTTTCGGTTTACATTAATTCTCTTTTACAGTCAATATTCGATATATCTCTACTTATTTTTTCAATTTGCACCAAGTTATACCACGTATCCTTAGAACTACGAATAAATTCAACTTTATCCGTTTTTCGGGTAACCAATATCCATAAAGTGGCAACATCATTATTTTACTTTGCAAAAATAAGCAAATACCACTAACAGGGAACAACTTGAGAGGACAGAATCGTCCAAAAAAAAAGGAGGGGGGGGGGGGGGAGGGAGAGGGAATGGACAGAGATAACACCTTACCTAGAATGGATTGTTGAGGTTCCATATTACCTTAGACGGAGCCTTCTATTGACAAGAACAACACAGCAAAGACAGAGATGTGGACACCCCAATTTACCCTGTTCTTGGACAAGAATGGACTCATGTGTTTGGCGAAGTGACGGTTTTAGACATGCAAACTCTGCCTAAGAATTTGTGGGCACAAGCGCAACTTGCAACTTGAAACTAACAAAGATGCTTCAGCAGGACTGGAGTGGAGCACATGGAACGGATATATATCGATGTTAGTACCATCCTAAGTGCAAAATTAGACTACTCCAGTCACCAGGAAGCTACTACGATTCATAAAATAAACCAATTCCCTTTCCTGAGCCTCATCATCCACTTTTCGCAGATGTGATCACCCTTCCCAAAAAAAGAATGCTTTTTATTGCAGCCTTAAACCTTCTTTTTGGTTTTAAGCTGTGTGTTCAAAGAACAACATCATGTTGATCCCAAAGCTATTACTTTTGAAACAAGCTTTGGTCTAATCTTGCTACACTTTGGAAAATATGACAATGGAGAAGCATGAGTAGGAATTCAACCTCATGGCGATAATAATCTTTAATATTAAGCGCAACTAGGATCAGTGCTGCTTTAACATAAGTAGGACCTGAATTAAGGTGCACAACAATAGATATTTTAATCTAAGACTCAGCAAAAACATCTATTGTCCATTGTAAGGTAACCAAATACTTCAAATTACAAATGATTCCATCAGCAGGTTAGCAAAGACAATTCAAGTCAAGTTCATAGCATCACTCACTTAGCAAAAGGAAATTCCTGTTTTTATTCATATATACGGGGACAGCATTGTTACTTCCACCTTAATATGAGCATATACCACCAACAGGTGAACAAGTTCATAAAAAGATCATCAAGGTAAAAGAAATAACCCATTACATAGAATGGATGCTGAGGTCCCACATTACCCTAGAGGAGCACTTGATTGACAAGGACAACACAGAGAAGCGGACTCCCACATTTGCCCCTGTTCAAGAGCAACTAGTAATTGTTGATAAGACACTAAAAGCCCCGACTATAAAGGAATCTACTCTGTTCCCATCGACAAAAGAGAGACGAAGAATCTAAGCATCACACCACTGCATTGACAAACATCATTCTTCATTGACATCACAGTAACTTTCAACATGAACCTTTAACGGAGGCAACACACTTCCATAGAAAAGGAGTAGTTCACAAAAGACATGAATATAGAACTTATCCTAGCAGTTCCATTTTCTAATGAACTTACAGTGTTGTCAAAGGCGCGATTAAATCCTGAAGTGGGGCGTAAAACATGTTGAGGGCTTCACCTTGCTTAAAGAGCACTTTAGTATCGTCATCAAGGCTTTAAAGCATACTTCCTTGCCAATGACAGTAATCGAGAAGAGGCGACACTAAACAATTAATAGTTTAATTTATTGTATTTTTTTCAATTTCTTTGTCCATATATTTGTTATTGATATTTTATACATCAATACCACACAAGAGAGAGGTGATTTGTGTGGTGTCCAATTTTTTCGTGCACAGAATATAGAAGGACATGGTTATTTTATGTGTTCCTTATACTATTGTTGCGTAATAATAAATGTAGAAAGTAAATAACACAAGAATTTTATGTGGAAAAATACCAGACTCAAAAGGTGAAAAAACTACGACCTACTACCCAGTAGGATTTTCTCCAAACACTTCACAAAATCACTGAGCCAAAACACCGTTTACAAAACTCTTGTAAACCTAAGGATTAACTCTAACCCTTTGTGGCAACCAACCCCAAGTAGTTGCGACAATTTCAAGTTAACTTTAACTTGATTACAACACTCAGAGTACCTAGTACAAATGCTTCTAGATAAAGCAGAAAAGTTACAACTCAATAGTCCTACTATAATTGAACTAGAATAAAAGACATACAAATGGAGCTGGTTCTTCTATCTGGTTCATGTAGCTTTATGTTCGCACACTTGAATCCCACAGGAATTGCTTGCAAAATGCCTTGCTATTTTGCTCTCAACTCTTGCTTAACTTCTGCGTTTGTGCGTTGCCTGTAGAAGAGAACTTCCTGAAATATATAGAGCTAGTAGAATAGGAAATAACTAGAGTTCTAATGCTATACTCTTCCTTGGTGGAAGAGTTCTAGTTATCTTCAACTTCTAACTCCTTCCTTATCTTGGATAGAGTTCTCTTCCCTTAAGGAGTCCTGCTCCTTGTCAAATATGCAACATTTTCGTTCAGGAGACATTCAGTATAACCATTTATTCTTATCTACATGCATGCCTTGTGCTCGAATCTGTCTGTGTCCGTGTACACTGTGTATGGACCTGGTTCATGCTTGAGCTCCTTTGTCAATCATCAAAACAAACTTCACTTAAGCCAACCGTTATTCGTGCTTATATACATATATGTATTTTTTTTTCATTTGCCCCTTTCTTTAGTAAAGGTCACGCTTTATTTATGCTTAACGCCCCAATGGATCTTAGAGCTTTTGTGTTTTTTGTCTTTGATAATACTGCGTCCTAGTGCTTCATTGTAGGAGTACTACATATCTGTATTTCCAAAAAGGTTATAAAAAATATCTGTAGTTCCAAATACTCCACTCTAAGCTTCAAATTTTAGATAAGGTCTTTAGTTGTCAAATTTGAAGAGGTATTCCTGATCTCATTAGTAGGTTAGCAAAGAGAAAATATTGCTGCTGGAGAGTTCAAGCCTATGAAATATCATGTTCCTAGCACATTTATTTTACTGGCAAAAGGAAATTTCAGTTTTATAGGCACAAGGTGGTAACATTATGATTTCACTTTGTAAATATAAGCATATACCACTAACAGTTAAACAAGTTCTTAGAAAGAATCATCAAGCAAAAGAAATTTAAAAAACAAAAATGGAGATAACACCTTACCTAGAATGGATGTTGAGATTCCATGTTACCTCAGAGGAGCACTCAATTGACAAGAAGAACAAAGCAAAGACAGAGATATGTGGACACCCCCATTTATCCCTGTTCATGGACTACTCTTATGAGGCTTTTAATTGCTGACAAGATATTAAAAGTCCAGCCTATGCTGGAATATATTACAAATTACCTTAAGTGGTGTTAGAGAATAGGATACTCTGACTAAAAATCTAGAACTCTTACCCTTCTAATGATTGAAGGATTAATATTATTCAAATCATAAGCCACCAAACTCGATAAGAGTGGAAAAGGTACAGTATTGTTACAAGTGTCTACTACATCAATACCTATAAGAAACAAAAAGCTTAATAAAGATTAACGATCATAATTCTATTTCTGTTTTGGGAAATACATGTTAGTCATTTGTATATCCTTTTACTTACTTTTTAATTTTTTTGTGGACATACATCAAATCAATGGCAACCTGTATCAGGAACTATGTGTGGTTGGACGTTTATTTTTCTACACTGACAATAGCTTTAGAAGCCAGCTGTGAATAGCAGGGAATTTTTCTTGATAATTATTACCCACCAACACAGAATTCAGTTTGTGTAAATGGAAACATATAAAAAGAGAAATTCCAATTTAGACTCAAAGATGAGATTGTAAGTTTAGGCGGATAAAACACAACATGGAAACTGTGCCTAAGGTTTTTGTGGTAACCTGTAACTGAAAGATACTTCAATAGAGTGGGAGTAAAGCACACGGGAAACTTGAATGAAGCAATCCATATGAGCTTTTAATTGCTGAGTGAGACACTAAAAGCCCCGACTTTACTGCAATCTATTGTTCCAATGGAAACTTCAACATATGTCAACTATGTGTATAGTTCCATGCTTCCAAAGAACAAGCTAGGAATGGTAAACCAAGAAAAGAACACAAGCTAGTTAATAACCTCAAGTGGTATTAGACAATACGATACTTTATAGAAAGACCAAAACCAGATGCCTGTCTTTAGAATGATTCCAAGATAGTAATGAAATTATAAGCCACCAAACTTGATAAGAGTGCACAAGGTTCTATATTGTCACAAGTTTCTAAATATCCTTCTACGTCGATATTTATCAAAAGTAAATTAAATAAAGATTGATGATTTCATAGTGATAATATAAATCCTTTGAAGCTTGGAATATGACATGCTTGAGAACCATCAACAGCGCAGAGCATGTCTTCTATTTTATACATACAAAAGAAAGTGTTAGACTGAAGATTTTATCAACAATGGCAGAAAGAGAGGAAGAAAACCCTAGATAGGGTGATGAGAGAGAAAGGAGAAAACGAGTCTAGACCGACTCTCTTTATTTCCCTTCTGTATATTTTCATTAAATCTGAATATATATATTTACACCAAATAAAAGAATGGTAAGAAGAAAAATAAAATTACAACCGCGTCGGGTTTTCCTGGTCTACTGGGTTGGTCCCTTTCCTTTAGGTGATCCCATATCTGGGTTAACACCAACCCTCCCCCTCCCCCCTCAAGCTAGAGGGTGAAAACACACCAAGCTTGCCAAGAATGTTATGATGAAGTTGTCCACATAGAGCCTTAGTCATAATATCAGCTAATTGATTGGCACTGGAAACAAAATGCAAAGAAATAAGTCCAGAATTCAAGCATGCACAAACATAATGACAATCGATCTTAATGTGCTTTGTACGCTCATGGGAAACTGGATTTTTGGCAATGTGAAGAGCAGCCTGGCTATCACAATGGACTGGAACAGGAGCATAAATAGTGAGACCAAGATCCCCAAGTAGTCTGACCAGCCATGAGCTTTCAGCAGCTACTTTCCTTAGAGCCTTTTATTCAGCCCCAGCTGAAGACAAGGAGATAGTGGGATGTTTCTTACTTTTCCATGAAACTGGACTACCACCAAGTGTCACATAATATCCAGTAACAGATTTGCGAGAAATAGCACAAGAAGCCCAATCCGAATCAGAATAGGCCACAAGAGACAAGTCATAAGAGTTGGAAAGAAGCACACCCTAAGCAGGATCACCTAACAAATATCTAAGAACATGCAGCCCAGCCATCATGTGAGGAACATAAGATTTCTGAAGAAACTGACTCAAGTGCTGGACAGCAAAGAATATATCTGGTCTAGTGTGTTGTAAGAAATTGAGTTTGCCAATAACCCTTCTGTACAGACTAGGATCAGGGAGGAGATCACCCATGTCTAGGGTCAGCTTAACAGAAGTGTCCAAAGGAGTCACAACAGAGGAGAAATGTTGGCAGTTGAATTTAGCAAGAAGATTATTGGTGTATTTGTCCTGACTCATGACATAACTCTGAGAGGTTTTGGAGATTTCTAGCCCTAAGAAATAATGGACTGAACCCAAATCTTTGATTTTGAACTAAAAATCCAAAAATGACTTCAGGGAGTTCATTTCAGATAGGTCATTTCCAGCTAATAATATATCATCAACATAGACAGCTAATGCCACCAAAGAACCAGAAGAGGATTTGGTGAAAAGAGAGTAATCATTTAGACTGGAAATGTAGCCTCTTGGCAGTATAGCCTCAGACAATTTTGAAAACTACTGTCTGGAGGCTTGCTTGAGGCCATAGAGAGACTTCTTGAGTTTAAACACTAGAGGAGCTAAAGAAGAAACAGAGGAGACATCAAGACCAGGAGGAATTTTCATATAGACTTCCTCATGGAGATCACCATGAAGGAAGGCATTATTAACATCCAACTGGTATACAGTCCAATCTCTCTTGATGGCAAGAGTTAAGAGGCATTTGATTGTGGTGAGCTTGATAAAAGGGGAGAAGGTTTCAGTAAAATCAATTCCTTCATTCTGATTATCACCTCTAATAACTAACCTTGCCTTGTATCTCTCAATAGACCATATGCCCTCTGCTTAATCTTATAAACTCATTTGCAGGGAATAGCCGTCTTTTGTGGAGGAAGATGGACAATGTCCCAAGTCTGATTAGCCTCAAGAGCATGAAATTCTTTTAGCATGGCCTCTTGCCAAGCAGGATGAGTTGCAGCCTGCTGGTAGAACTGAGGTTCATGCATGTGAGTTTCACTAGGTGAGACTTTAGAGGGTGTATAATTAGAGGAGGAGATGACATAAGTACAGATATAATCCTCAAGGTAAGAAGGTTGAGTAACAGTTCTAGTGGACTTTCTTAAAGGAGGAAGAGCAGAAATAGTTGAAATGGAAGTAGGAGAGGTAGAAATAGGAGCAATGGAGACAACATGAGATGGAGATGAAGGGAGATGATATGGAAAAAGTTCAGGAGGACTAGTAGAGGGAGTATCTATAGGAGTATGAACTTGGATATCCACAAAAGTGGTTGGTAAAATATTTAAAGGAGGAGAATTAGAGGAAGAGGAATAGGGAAAGATATGTTCATGAAATATCACATCTCTATAATGAAAAACAGAAGAGTTAGATAAGTTGAGCAGTTTGTATTCTTTCTTCCCACATGGATATCCTAAGAATATACAAGCAATAGCTCTAGATTGAAACTTATCCCTTCCTACCTTAAGGGAAGTAGCAAATGGGAGACAACCAAATGATCTTAAGTGGTCATAAGGAGGTGGATGGCCATGAAGTTTTTCAAATGGGGAAAGTTTGAGAAGTGGTGGTGAAGGCATTCTGTTGATTAGGTATGTGGAAGTTAGTAGACATTCCCCCCCAGAATTTCAGTGGTAATTTGGATTGAAACAGAAGGGCTCTTGAAACTTCTAAAAGGTGTTTGTGTTTTCTCTCTACAATACAATTTTGTTGCGGAGTGTGAGGGATAGAAGTTTGATGTAAAATTCCCTGGGAAGCAAAGAAACCGATGGCTTCAAAACTACTTCCAAGTTCAAAAGCATTATCTGATCTAAAAGTGTGTATTGGGGAATTGAAGTAAACTTTTACCATATAGGTGAAAGCTTTGAGGATGGACAGAGCATTACTCTTGGAAGAAAGAAGATGAGTCCAAGTGACTCTGGTAAAATCATCCACTAAAATGAGAAAATATCTAAAGCCATTACAAGTTTTAGTATTATAAGGGCCCCAAATGTCAATGTGAACTACTTGAAAAGATGTGGTAGAATGAATAGTACTATCATGGAAAGGTAATCTTTGTTGTCTGGCCATTGGACAAATTGAGCATATAAAAGGTTATTTAGTGGGTACTTTGTTAGAAAGAAAAGAAATAGATTGCATCTTATGAAAAGGTGGTACAGAACTAGGAGAGACCTGAACTTGCTGAAATAAAGTCAGGAGATGTTGATATTGTTCCTTTGTAAACCCATGAAGTCTTGGAGGCTTACTAATCCCAGAAGATGATTGAGGATAGGAAATATCACCTTGGACACAGGAATCAGACTTTTTATTCTTGGTAAATTTGAAATCAGTAGGAAAATCATGAAGTCTGTAACATTTTTCCACTGTATGTCCAAGTGTCTTACAGTACTTATATGATACTGTGGACACATTCTTCTTAGGTTCAAAGTTCACCTTCTGAGTGAAACTTTTATTGTTAATTTGAGTGACATAGAAAGAAGCAGAATCCCCAGAGAAATTGGAGACATTGGAAAGAGACTACTTTTGACTCTCATCCTGTTGTAGGAGGAAGTAAGCTTTTCTTATAGGAGGAAGGGGGTTCATCATCATGATGGCACTCTTAACATTAGAGTAGGACTCTTTCAACCCATTCAAGAACTGGAATAATTGATGGTCCTCTATAAACTTTGGAAGTGCTCCACAAGAGCATTCTGGACAAATATAAGAAGAGTTCAATTCATCCCATAAGCTTCTAAGTTTAGTGAAGTAGGTAGCAATATCTGATGATCCCTGAGTGGTTGTACTAATTTTCCTTTGGATTTGAAGGTACTTTGACCCATTTGACTTACCAAACCTCTCATTTATGTCTTTCCAGACTTCCCTTGCAGTCTTAAGACACATAACACTGGTGGCAATTTCTCTGGACACATAATTAGTTATCCAGGCTTTCACCATGTCATTGCACCTTTCCCAATATGAATAGTAAGGGGGATTCGGTGGTGGTTGAGGAACCCTACCATCTAAGAGTCCTAACTTGTCCTTAGCAGACAAGGAGGTAAGCATATTGCTTCTCTATAGCAGACAAGGAGGTAAGCATATTGCTTCTCCATAGAACAAAACCACAGCCATTAAAAGGCACTGATACCAGCTGACTATCAGGACTGTCAGAAGGATGCACGTACAAGGGATGGGAAGGACCTATCGTGAAAGGAGAGGTCGTATTACTAGGTGATCCTACGTTTTCCATCGTATTACCCGCACAATGAAGTTCAATCTTCAGTAAGTCGAGAGAAAGCGATTAACAAATGAAATACCACAATTTCTATACAAGTACAGTACATGCAACACCAGATCTATATGATTTTGGACAGGAAGAATATTACCAGCCTTCTTCTCAAACTCGAAGAAGAAAAGTCTTTTCTGAATGTGAAATCCTAGAAGGTCGAATCCTCATAAATTTGTGATGAAAAGCTCGGAAAACCAAACTCCTAGTCGGGTGAGAAAGTTGAAGAAAGCCCCAAATTTGATGGTCAAAATCGTCGAATAACAGTTGTCTTCGATCAACTAGAGACATAGGCGAAAATATCCAAAGCTTTGGGCGAGTGTAACATCGGACTGAAGCTCATGACGAGAGGAATCATATTTCCTGCTTTGATACCATGTTAGACTGAAGATTTTATCAACAATGACAGAAAGAGAGGAAGAAAACCCTAGATAGGGTGATGAGAGAGAAAGGAGAAAACGAGTCTAGACCGACTCTCTTTATTTCCCTTCTGTATATTTTCATTAAATCTGGATATATATATATATTTTACACCAAATAAAAGAATGGTAAGAAAAAAAAATAAAATTACAACTGGGCCAGATTTTCCTGATCTACTGGGCTGGCCCCTTTCCTTTACATGAGCCCATATCTGGGCTTTCGCTGAGCCCATATCTGGAAAGAGATGACAAAAAATTATCATACCACCGCATTGACAAACATCAATCTTTATTGATACCTTTATTTAATGAAGGCAACATGCTTGCATAGACAAGGAGAAGTCCACAAAAGACTTGAATTTAGAAAGTAACAGTTCATCTTCTAATCAACATATTAGTGTTTCCACTATACTATACATTTGTAGTTCCAAAATCTCTGTTTACTTAAACAGTTCTTCCAGCTATGCATATTTATAATAAACTAATACAAGCAACACAAACTATTAATAGATTCAACTTTATGGGTTCTTATGGTTCTCGATGTTAGAATGACGATTTCAAGTATTAATAATCGGGCTCTAGATTTAGTGTGTACATATTTAATGAATTTCTTAACATAAATGCACAGTTTGTACAAAATCTACTGGGATCGACCAAACATATATACGGTCATCAATATCCACCCCTGCATAAGCCTATAAGCCATTTCAAGAATGCAGTCCTCCAAGCCCTTCCTACTCCCATGTTCTAACCTGATTGGTTAGATACTATGATACAGTTACAAGGTTAAGAATGTAACTTAAGAAATAGTTGTTCTTAGTTTCACAAAATTATCTAGCCAATATTCATTAATTCAGGAAGACCCCGATACCAGATTCAAACCAAACATGTACTGATCTACATTAACACATGGAAAGTGGAAATCGCATCCATGATGTGAAGTTAACAAAATCAACACTTTAACCAATTATATGTGCATCCATGCACGCTCATGTTTGGGCGTGTGTCTGTTGAACGCATTCTAAAGGTTTTTTCCTTGTCCTTTTGGCAAATGAATTCCCTTGCTCAGGCAATAAATAGGTATTCTCATGCCAAAGAAAAGTATAAAGCTAAAGAACCTCTTATAATGACATCCATTTTGATCGAGAAATTCACCAAATTTTATGGCTTTCGAAATGTGACTCTGTATGTGAGTGTGTCTGTTTGTCGCGAACGTGATAGCTGATCTGTGGGAAAAAAACTTTACCACTTTACATGTAACATAACAAAAGCACATAACAGTTGCAAGAACTATGAAGAGTTACCATTGATAACTATGTAAGTCTAGTACATCAACACGTTTATGGAGTATATGGGCATTACTATACAGGGAGGTCAATTGGTCAGACTTGATCTGCTTCTTGTCAAACGCTATTCCTTTCCTTTCTTGTCCAAATCGCTGTACGATGCTTCCTCTTCTGGCAATTCAAACTCATCAACCTCTTGAAAATGCTTTCGCCAGTAGTTGACAAAATCTTCTGGCAAGGAATCTTCAAGGACAGGTTTCTGCTCTGTGCACCTCCTCTGCAGAAACATTTTAGTTATTAGCCATCAAAATGGTAGGCTATGATATAAGCAAAAGAATGCACAGCCCGCGTTCCACAAAGCAGTTATCAGCAATATTAATAGTAATTCATTACTAGTTTTAAACACCAACCCCTCAGTTTTAGGTAACTCACTGAGCCATATTTTTGTGCATCTTGCCCTAATATTGTTGACATGGTTGGTGAAGAAAAATCAGGTCAGGGGGTCAGCGACGTAAGCTTAGGCTTGCTATTGGAACCATTTTAGAAAGAAATGCTTCAGAACGTTAACGAACCTCTATGTCATGAATGTCTCTCATATCTAATCTACATATTTTCCTATATATGAAACATATATATATTACAAGATAATTGTGCAAAGATACGGATGAAACAAACTTTAGCATATTATTTCCCAAAGCTCTGAAACTGAACCTAGAAATAGAAAATAAAAGAGGCCAGCGCCCATTACTACTGGTAGTCCATGAGATCTCAACAGCAATGAGAAGGATGTATAAAAGAAGCCAGTTACAGATACTTCTCATTAGAGATCAATACAAAAAGAGATTGTTAACAAACCTTCTTACGCTTTCCACTAGGATCCGTCCACGAACCTGAGGGTTTAATATTACCAGCTCCATTGAACTCAGTCCTATATAGAAGAAACAAGAATCAAGAGAGCATCAGCATTGAGCATTCTCCTATGTCACTTTTCACATTTATAATGTCTTTATTCCATTCAAAACATGAATGTCTCGATTTTAGATGTGCCACAGGAAAGAAATGGGGATAGGGGAAGGTGTTGCTAATGTGCATGCTGCAGAGCTATCTTGCGTATTAAGCATGTGTGGAGCCTTTAAAGTGAACACAATTGCAACTAAGACACCCAATTAATTAAAGGTTATGCTACTTCAGGTAGATAAAGAAATAAATAGTAGCTTGAGTGCACTGCCAAGACAGAAAAATTTTCAGCCAGACTCAAGCTGGGAAAGGATACACATTCATGAGGAAGCGCCACTGAAGATTTCTCAGGGTCAAAACTAGAGGTAAACTGCATGTACGGTGTCAGGAGCATGAAAGTTCAATCAACCAACAACCTATATTTGGTACAGGATATCAGCAAATGATATCACCACAACAAGCTTCAAATCTCACGTGAGTAACCTCAGAAAAAAGGAGGAAAAAAAAAAAGCTGATATAAGAAAAAGGAGGAAATAAAACCGCTTCCTCAAGATTACATACATGTAGAGGCAGACTAAATAGAAAGAGAGTGTGTGTGTGAGTGTGTGTGTGCGTGTGCGCGCGCGCGTGTGTGTGAGAGAGAGAGAGACCTATTGGTTCTTGTCTTTGGAAAAGTAGGGCAACTAAAAACTGATATGTCTTCCATCCCTTTTCCCCTTGTTTTCTTTAAAGATGTGAAACTCCGAGACAAAACACCAACTTTTTCTTCTGCTGTTTTTTCATCTGTAGGAAAGTGCTGATGAGAAATTGCCTTAGCTTTGGCCTTTAACCTCTGAGGAGATGAAGACACAAAAGGCTCATGAATAACTATTCCCTTCTGTTTCTTATTTCCTGAAACTGGAGTAGATAGAAAAGCAATTCATTTCCCCTTATCTTCCTTGGTCTCAGGAGACAAGCTACTGAAAGGCTCAGCAATTGCCTTCCCTTTATCCTTTGTGATTGAAGGAGGCAGGGAAAGGAAAGGCTCATCAATCTCTTTCCTTTTGTCTTTTTTGTTTTGATGAAGACTGGAAGTGAAGTTCGGAGCAGTAGCTTCCAAATTAGACTTCTCCGAAGTCTGCCTTCGATTATAAACTACAGCTTCATTATCCCTGCCTGCTTGAGTAACAAACAAGAGCGAACTTAGACAGGTTAGCCGCAGGCGTTAAAACAAATACAGACATTGGAAATTGAGCAAAAGCAAGCATAGTCACACAATTCCCTGCATTAGCATTTCAATATTGGGAAGCCAAACTTATTAGAGCAAATACTTTTCACACAGATGATGTATTACCTCATACCAGTTTTGTATACTCTATTCTTAGAATTTCATGATTTGTACTACCAGTTCTTGGGGAATGTATAAGATTAAGATTTTTCTTCACTTAAATTTCTTTAAAAAAAATTGTTATTGGAATTGGATAGTTGAATATTGGCTTACCTGGCGGGTTGGGTTAGGTGCCATCACTATTAGTTGGATTAAGATTTTTCTTCACTTAAATTTCTTTAAAAAAATTGTTATTGGAATTGGATAGTTGAATATTGGCTTACCTGGCGGGTTGGGTTAGGTGCCATCACTATTAGTTGGATTTTGGGTCGTGACATCAATAGTAGCAAGTATAGAAGAAAATTAGAGAGAGATTGTGATAGATTGATATTGATTTTGTAAGAAAATAAAAGAATGAGGGGGGTATTTTGTCACGACCCCAAATTCCCTCCGTAGGATGTCGTGATGGCACCTAGTCTCTAAGACTAGGTAAGTCTATCAATGCGGAATAATAATAAATATCTGAAATAAAAAAATACAATTCAAACAATTTCAACTTCCAAAACCCGGTAGAAATAAGTCACAAGCTTCTAAGAATTTATTCTCAATGTCTCTATATGCCAAGGTCTAAATAAAATATAAGGAAGCAACATAAAATGATAGAAGGGGACTCCGGAGTCTGCGGACGCTGGCAGATATACCTCGAAGTCTCCGTGCGCATGTAAATCACTGACGTCTAGGCTGGTAAAATATACCTGGATCTGCACAAAAAGATGTGCAGAAGCGTAGTATGAGTACACCGCAGCGGTACCCAGTAAGTGTCAAGCCTAACCTCGGTAGAGTAGTGACGAGGTCAGGTGAGGCCCTACTGGAATATAATAATGGCATGGTAAAATGTTTATCAATGTAGTAAAATAAAATGACATTGGAAATGAATCAAATAGTATGTCACATTTAATGACATCAAATAATTACAAATAATATCTCGTGGAATCAAAACAGAATTTCCTTCAACTTTATGAAAATCACAACAATTAATCGAAAGCAACTATGGCCATAAATCAATATCAACAAGGGCACTCCCGAGGTACCGCCTCGTAGTCCCAAATCATAAATAAATTCACAATATCTCATTTCCTTATATCACCGCGGGAGCCTTCACAATTTATTTAAAGAAAATATTTTTTTCCCGAAATAGCATCCCGCATGACTTCTAGTAGTTTCCCTACTAGCCACGCGTATCAAGCCACCCTTATCTCACCGCATGCGTTTCAACACCCAGACCTTATACCACCGCATGCGTATCAATATCACAATATATCACAATTTGCACCTCAAGTACTCAAATAATTTAACTTGCCAAAATAATTCAACAACAATATTTTTCCACAATAAAGAGCTCACGGCTCATGCCTAAATAAATCATCAATAATAGTTTTCCACAATAAAGAGCTCACGGCTCCCTCACAATGAGTATAAAAATATTCAGGAGTAAATAATTTAGGAAAATAATATTTCAAAATCTTTACTACGTTGCTTCAATATCAAGTTTAAAAATGTCAAATACTTCATATTAATAATATTTAATTTAAAGAAAATCAACCTTCAAATAATGCACAGAATAAAAGAAACCAAGTTTCAACTAAACAGGTAAAACAATTAGTAAGAAAAGATCAAACAAATTTGAAGTATATATCTCAGATCAATGATGAAGAATATAACAAGATAAAATAATTTAATAAATGCGCAACAGTGATCTACACAATTTTAAAATATAATCTTTCGTAATTTAGCCCGTGTACACACTCATCACCTCGTGCACACGACTTTCAACACATTTCAATAATCACATCAATACCAATCCTAGGGGAAATTTCCCCCACACAAGGTTAGACAAGTCACTTACCTCGACTTGCTCCAATTTAACCAAGTATTATGCTTTTTCCTCGAATTTCCGACTCCGATCGACTCGTATCTAGTCATAATTAATTCGATATAGTCAACAAAAATTATAGTAATCAATTTCATAAAAAAATATTACATTTTCATTAAAACCAGAAATTAGCTCAAAATTTGCCCGTGGGGCCCATATCTCGGAATCCGGCGAAACTTAAAAAATCCGATAACCCATTCAATTACGAATCCACCCATACCAATTTTACCAAAATCCGATAACAACTCGACCTCCAAATCTTAAATTTTTGTTTTTAGAAGATTTTGCAAAAATCTTGATTTCTTTCATTTAAGTCCGAAATAAATGATGAATATGACCATGGATTTATGAAATATAATCACATTTGGATATAAGACACTTACCCAAGTTGAAGTCTTGAAGAAATCCTCAAAATCGCCCAAGAACCGTGCTCCAAAACTCCAAAACGAAATGAAGGAAATGACCATTTTTGGTCCTTAAGTTTCTGCCCCAAAAACACTATTCCGGTCGCTAAAAGTCCAATCCCGTCGCTAAAAGTGTCACATCTGGTCGCTAAAGGTGCACACCAGGACTATTTACACCAGCAGTTTTATTTCACTAAAAAGGCTCTAACTCCATCATACGAACTCGGAATTCGACGATTCTTGTTCCTATGAGTCACAAATAAAACTACGAACCCATTCATTCAATCAAAACTAATTCGGAGCTCATTTACTCAATGTGATACCAATTTCGCTCGTTAAATAATTAACTCATATTTCGCGCTTAAAACTCAATCGCGACTTGATAAAATTAGACCAAACTTTCCAGATCACTCCTATAATTCATTATCAAAATGTCGAAAGTATCAAAATCAAATTTCGATCTCTAGAACTAAAAATGGACTTTTGGATCATTACATGCTTATGTTGAAAACATCAAACTCTTCCTCGACAGCCTGTAGTTTATCAATCATAACTTCTTGTACTCAACTCCAACTGCCAAACGGTTTAAAGTTCTGCAAACTAGATACAAAGTACTACAACTTTCATGTTTTTCTCATCGCCCAACTCCTTATAGATTGTGAGATATAAGCTCCCAAAGTCAGCCCTGTGCAACAGAAATTTCTGGCGATGCACACTGCTGTAGCAAAAATCTGCAGTACTAGCTTCAGTCAATCGATCATAACATTTTGTATAAATGTCTGAATGATAAATGGTTTATCATTCTGGAAATTAGAATCAAAGGGCTACAACTTTTATGTTTTAATAATGTCAGATTCCTTATAGATTTCGAGATATAAGCTTCCAAAGTGAGCTCTGCGATTGCACCAGTTGCTGTCCAAAAATAGCTTCTGTAGCAGAAATATTCCAGCAGTTCCTTTTTGTCCGAAATCCATTTCGTTAACCTTCTGAAATCCACCCGAGACCCTCGGGACCTTAACCAAATATACCAACATGTCCCAAAATACAATATGAACTTAGTTGAGGCTTCAAACCATGCCAAACAACGCCGAAATTACGAATCACGCATCGAATCGAATTATGAGTTTTCAAATCTTCCAACTTCTATATTTTGCGCCGAAACATATCAAATCAATTCCGATTGACCTCAAATTTTGCACACAAGTCATAAATGACATAATGGATTTATGAAAATTTTCAGAATCGGATTTCGACCCCGATATCAAAAAGGCAACCCCTCAGACAAACTTCCCAAAAATTCAACTTTCGGCATTTCAAGCCTAATTCCACTACGGACTTCCAAATAAAATTTCGATCATGCTCTTAAGTCCAAAATCACCATACGGAGCTGTTGGAATCATCAAAATTCTATTCCGGGGACATTTGCACTTAATTCGACATCCGGTCACTATTTGAACTTAAACTTTAAAATTTTTATCAAAATTCCATATCTCGGGCTAGGGACCTCAGAATTTGATTCCGGGCATACGCCTAAGTCCCAAATAACTATACGTACCTACCGGAACTGTCAAAATACTTATCCGAGTCCGTTCACTCAAAATGTTGACCAAAGTCAACCCAGTTGAGTTTTCAAGCTCTAATTCACATTTTAATCCATTTTTCACCTGAAACTTTTCGAAAAATTTTATGGACTGCGCACGCAAGTTGAGGAATGATAAATAGTGCTTTTCGGGGTCTTAGAACACAAAATTAACTATTAAATTTAAAGATGACATTTTGGGTCATCACATTGTCCACCTCTAAAACAAACATTCGTCCTCGAACGGAGTTAGAAAAAGTACCTAAGCTGGTGAATAAGTGTGGATAACAGTTGCGCATATCATGCTCGGTCTCCCAAGTCGCCTCTTCGACTGGATGACCCGTCCACTGAACCTTCACGGAAGCAATGTTCTTTGACCTCAGCTTTCGATCCTGCCTATCCAAAATAGTCACTGGTTCCTCAACATAAGATAGATCCTTGTCCAACTGAACCGAACTGAAGTCTAACACATGAGACGGATCGCCGTGATATTTCCGAAGCATGGAAACATGGAATACCGGATGAACCCCAGAGAGACTAGGTGGTAGTGCAAGCTTGTAAGCCATCTCTCCAACTCTCTCAAGAATCTCAAAAGGCCCAATATACCTAGGGCTCAACTTGCCCTTCTTCCCGAACCTCATCACAACCTTCATAGGCGAAACCCAGAGCAATACCCGCTCACCAACCATGAATGCAACATCGCGAACCTTCCGATTCGCATCACTCTTCTGTCTAGATTGGGCTGTACGAAGTCAATCCTGAATCAACTTAACCTTTTCCAAGGCATCCTGAACCAAGTCTGTACCCAACAGCCTAGCCTCGCCCGGTTCTAACCAACCCACTGGGGACTGGCACCACTTACCATACAAGGCCTCATACGGAGCCATCTGAATGCTTTACTGACAACTGTTGTTGCAAGCAAGCTACGCAAGTGGTAAGAACTGATCCCAAGCACCCCCAAAATCTATCACACACGCACGAAGCATATCCTCTAGTATTTGAATAGTGCGTTCGGACTGCCCCGTCCGTCTGAGGGTGAAATATTGTACTCAACTCCACACGAGTACCTAACCCTCTATGTAAAGCCCTCCAAAACCGTGAGGTAAACTGTGTACCCCGGTCAGAGATGATGGATACCGGTATGCCGTGAAATGTGACAATCTCGTGAATATAGATTCGAGCCAACTGCTCGGAAGAGTAGGTAGTCATCATAGGATTGCAATGAGCTGACTTTGTCAATCTATCCACAATTACCCAAGCTGCATGGGACTTCCTCTGAGTCCGTGAGAGCCCAACAACGAAATCCATAGTGATCCTCTCCCATTTCCATTCTAGAATCACTAACTTTTGAAGCAATCCACTCGGTCGTTAATGCTCATATTTCACTTGTTGACAATTTAGACACTGAGCTACATACTCCACTATGTCTTTCTTCATCTTCCTCCGCCAATAATGTTGCTTCGAGTCCTGCTACATCTTTGCAGCACCCGGATATATGGAGTACCGCGAACTGTGAGCCTCATGGAGAATCAATTAGCGAAAACCATCTACATTAGGCACACATAGCCTGCCCTACATCCGTAATACATCGTCATCTCTAATTGCGACTTCTTTGGCATCACCATGTTGAACTGTATCCTTAAGGACAAGCAAATGGGGGTCATCATACTGACACTCCCTGATACGATCATAAAGAGAAGACTGAGAAACCATAAAAGCCAAAACTCGACTCGGTTCGGAAATATCCAATCTGACAAACTGGTTGGCCAAGGCCTGAATATCCAAGGCCAAAGGCCTCTCTGCTACCGGTAAATATGCTAAGCTGCCTAAACTCTCTACCTTACGACTCAAGGCATCGGTCACTACATTGGCCTTTCCAAGATGATAGAGAATGGTAATATCATAATCCTTAAGCAACTCAAACCATCTCCGATTCCGCAAATTAAGATCCTTCTGTTTAAACAGATGTTGTAGGCTTCGGTGATCGGTGTAGACCTCGCAATGGACACCGTACAAATAATGCCGCCAAATATTTAAGGCATGAACAATAGTTGCTAACTCAAGGTTGTGTACAGGATAATTCTTCTCATGCACCTTTAACTATTTGGATGCGTAGGCAATCACCCTACCGTTTTGCATCAACACTGCGCCGAGGTCAATACGCGACGCATCACAATACACATTATAAGACCCTGAACCTGTAGGTAATACCAACATTGGGGTTGTAGTCAAAGTTTTCTTGAGCTTTTGGAAGCTCACCTCACATTCCTCGGCCCATATGAACGGAGCACCCTTCTGGGTCAATCTGGTCTTAATAGTTGTTCATAATCAATTACAAAATCGTCAATTAACTTCATGTTAACAAAAATCTCATTTTAAACCTTCACAATACTGATAACGAGATACAAGGCATGAAGACCTTATAATTATTTACCCGAATTAATGAGTCACCTTTAACGTCACCTAGGCGGGAACCTACCTCGTAGGTTAAAACTCAATAATTACAACACAAAATTGGCAAGTATGCACAAAGAATTTCATATAGAATTTTCAAATAAGCCTAACAGGTATGACTCCCTATTAGTACTATAGTACAAATTTAATTTCATAAGGGAGAACTTAAACACATGAATTTTCCTCACAAGGATCTCGTCCTTATATAACTTACACCGCAGCTCATAGCCCGGTTTAAACATATCAATTTACATAAAAATGTGAGGATCTCGTCCTTAGTTCTGAATCACGAGTAATATGCACATCGTGCCAATTGAAAATTTCTATTTTCTCCTTTTAAATAATTTCGGTTACACCAAATCACAACACATAATGAACCCCACACCGGTAGGGCATATAATTCATAATTTGCAATTAATTATTCAGAATTTACATCAAAATTTACCGAAATGAGTAACAGAAAGCCACATTTAGCCTCGCAGCTCTTATTAGTGACCAACACGAAATGATAGGCGTAGTTATCTCCATAAAATCTCCCAACAGGGGTAAACACATAAGTAGACTATAGAATTATGAAGCTCACTCATAAGTGGAGCACAATAAGAGTACTCGTCTCGATACTCAAAACCGAATCAAGTTAAGGAAATTATTCCTTTATATAATATCAAGGTCGTACCTGTAACGACACCAACTGATGTAGCATCCTACGCCATACCATAAAAGAAATATATCAATGACTGGGTCTCCACCTCTAGGACGCCTTCTACCCGTCTTTTCTCCACCCCTAACTGGTTGTGTGGGTGGTGTAGTAACTACAATGGGGCATGTAGCCTGAGTGCTTTGATGAAATAATTCTCTCCCAAGTTTGGGATAATTTTCTCATGATGTGCCTAGTATCACCGTATTCACAATAGCCCCTTTGCGGGTTAGGCTGCTCATATTGAGTCTATGCCAGATAATTGGAGTAACTATTGTAGGAACTCATGTCGGTGGTACATTAAAAGAACTTACTGGAGCACCCCGAGTAATCCGATGTGTGGACTGGGCTGGACGACTGCCTGAGCCCCCGCCATAATGATTTATACTTGTAGAGTAGAATCCACTGAATCCTCCAGAACCTCGAGACATCTTGGTCTCCTTAGTTTCCTTTTTCCTTACCCCGAACACGTTCTAATATCTTGGCAATTTGTACAACTAGCATAAATGAAGTATCAGCTTGTAGCTCCCGAGTCGTACAAAATTTTACGATTATAATTAAGTCCTTTAATGAGTCTATGGACTCACCCTATGGCTGTAGGAAGCAAAGTAGGAGTATGACGGGCTAACTTATTGAACTTAATGGCATATTCTGACATCGTCAATGGTGACATGACGCAACCGTTCAAACCCTATGCACCACACATTACGGAGAGTCAGAAAAACAAACTCTTTCAAAAACATTTCTGAGAACTGAGCCAAGTGGGCGGTATTGCATTGGCTGGTCTGCTCTCTTCATAGGCTTGCCACGAACACCGGTGGAGAATTATCTCTCCCAAGGCGAATTTCTTCTTTTGTTATACTGACTCTACACTATTGAGCTGACCAATTTCTTAACATACTCTTCGACTCTTCTTTGGGGTAACCCTTACCCCTATCTATACACAACGATCATAAAAGTAGAGCTCCATACAGACAAATCTTGTCATGAACCACATAGTCCAGACTCTCGTCAACAAGTGTACTTACTCCAAAGCACCCCAAAATCCGCAACAATGACGTCCACGCTGAGTAGACCTTCTACAAATTTAGAGTTGTTTCTATAACTCCTTTGATATTGAAGTATAGGATTATTAAGGAGGCGTACATACCGCAAGTCCCAACATTATCCTCTACGAAATCTCAGGCCTTAAACATGTGTAAATTTTAGGGAACCTTTCAGTACCACATATATACATTTCAGGCCAAAACTGATATAATACATGACCTCGCAATCCACCCATTGGTAGTGGACTCCCCCTACTCGGCGCTAAGTCATAGGCCACAACGTCCGATAATCCACAATAATAACCTTCACAACTTGTATAAATTAACCAGATGCCAACGTCTGTTGCACCCCCACATGATTCACTAGGTGATCTCTCAATACGTCCGCATATTCAGTCGGAACCACACGTTGAGGCAATGTTTGAGCATATCTGGCTCCCTCATAGTCCATATACGGCATTACGAACCGTCGACACACAACTGATACTGAGTGCGCAATGTCATACACGAGTGGATGCAAAGGAATATAAGACAAGTCCCAACTAGGGACCTCGGAATTTGATTCTGGGCATACGCCTGTGTCCCAAATAACGATACGGACCTACCGGAACTGTCAAAACACTTATCCGAGTCCGTTTTCTCAAAATGTTGACCAAAGTCAACTTAGTTGAGTTTTAAAACTCTAATTCACATTTTAATCCATTTTTCACCTGAAAACTTTTCGGAAAATTTTATGGACTGTGCACGCAAGTCGAGGAATGATAAATAGTGATTTTCGAGGTCTTAGAATACAAAATTAACTATTAAATTTAAAGATGACATTTTGGGTCATCACATATTTATAGTTGAAAATAGGAAAAAAGTGTAATTATAAAAAGTTTGGGGTTAAAACTAAGTTGGAGGGTTAAATGGCTATTTTTTAAATAGCCAATGACTATTTTTTAAAGCCCAACAACTCTTTTTTTAAATAGCCAAACGACTAGTTTGTTTTATAAAAAATATCCGATCCCTTAGCGGGTCAAACGGGTCCGGTCCTAACGGTTCCTAGGAAAGAACCGGCCCACGAGACCGGCGCAAGCCTACCTTTAGCGGTCCTACCGGTCCCGACCCACTTAGCCTGCGGGCCCGAGCCGGTCCCGGTCCTAGTTTCTGGGCATGTTCAGCACCTTGGCTCAGGCTGGATTGATGCCATCACAGACATCCTATGGAGGAAATTTGGGATCGTGACACCTAGAAGGTGGTTGCGTAGATTATGTTATATTCAAAAGAATTATATTTATATGTGAAATTTGAAAGTTCTATTAATAAAATAAAAGGCTCTAAGCCTTGAATTGTTTTTATGAATTATCTTACACTCTTACTTGGTTACTTAATGGCTTGAAATTATATTAAATAAATTAAAACTCTATTTAATTACTAAAATATTTCGTTACAAGACTTTTTTTTTAATATTTTATAATTCTCTACTTAGTTTCTTTATAAGTTATTACTAGCCGTTGCAAACTTTAAAAACTTAGTCATTGTCAAAAAACTAGTCGTTGCCAAACTTAATGCTTAAATAATTTTAAAGGCCCAGTTAGGACCCGCAAACCGTCCCGTCCCGTTTGTTAGCGATATGGGATGGGCCTACCGTTTCGTCCCATCCCGGCTAAATATCATCCCGTTCCGTTGGACATCCATAGGTGATAGGACCAACAAATCTGTTTAAAGTGGTATAGAAGTAGTCTTGTTAGTCTGCTTAATATAAAATGAGCTTGTGGGAAGACTATTTACCAAGTATAAAAATATCATTTCCTTTTCCATTGAGATCCAACACCCATAAATGTCAGAAAAATGAATTGTTTTTCATATAGCTTCTCTTAACACAAACACCAAGAATCTTGGTACCTTAATTACAAAAAGCATTAAACAAATTGACCGACCACATTAGAAGTACAATCCCTGCATGAGATTTGAGTTTGGAAGAATGAATCCAAGAAAGAGGCAGAAAGCACAATCCCTGAACTTTTTTTTTTGTGATGAAATAAAGTGTTTCATTAATAAAAGGCATCAAGAAGATGCAAAGTTACAAAAAATAAAAGCACTAGAGCACAAAAATACTAGTTTATTAAAGTCAAAAAACTGATCAAAGCTAATTATGGAGTTAGGTTAGTCCAGCGAATATAAAGCCATATCTATATCTATATCTATATCTATATTAAAAGAATAAAGTTTGTATTTTGGTTAAGCCAAGTAACAAGCTAATTTAAAGTCACTTGGCAATTTAGGATAATATTTGTTATAGTATTTAATTTAAATTGAAAGAAGATATTTTTTTAATTTAAATAGAAAGATAATAAGTAAGATTCAAAGAAAGTTAGATTTGTTATAAAATATAACTCAAAGTAACAATATGGAACAAGAAAAAACAAGCTAAGAGATATATAGAGAAAAAGAGAAAAGATTCTTATTTCTTCTTCAATTGTGTGTATCGTCCTATCTATTACAAGGCCTTTATATAGGCATGAAAAATGAAGAAAATATGTCATTGAATATGTCATTAAACATAGAAAATATGTCATTAAGCATTTGAGATGAAGATCATGGAGGAAGAGTAGACATCCACCATAATTTGATATTTCTTATAACACTCCCCCTTGGATGTCCATAGATAATGTGCCTCGTTAAAATCTTATTAGAAAAAATAATCCTAGTGAAGGAAAAAGAGTACACATATTTAGGAATACGCTTTTTGGTTGCCTCATTAAAAACCTTGCAAGGAAAACCCGGTGGGACAAAACCTTGTAAGGAAAAAAGAGTACACCGCGTATTACCTCCCCCTGATGAGAGCATCAATTCACATCCTTTAGCCTTCGCATCCCAATCTTGTATACTAGTTTCTTGAAGGTTGACGTCGATAGAGATTTGGTGAACAAATCAGCCATATTATCACTTGAACGGATCTGTTGCACACTGATATCACCATTCTTTTGAAGATCATGTGTGAAAAATAACTTTTGTGAAATGTGCTTTGTTCTATCTCCTTTTATGAATCCTCTCTTCAATTGAGCTATGCATGCTGCATTGTCTTCATACTAAATTGTGGGTAGTTTATCACACTTCAAACCACATTTGTCTCAAAAAGGTGTATTACATACCTAAACCATACACATTCTCGACTTACTTCATGAATAGCAATTATCTCAGCATGATTAGATGACGTAGCCACGATTGATTGCTTAGTCGATCGCCAAGATATGGCAGTGCCTCCATATGTAAACACATAGCCTGTTTGAGATCGAGCCTTGTGTGGGTCAGATAAATACCCAGCATCGGCATAACCAACAAGATCGGGACTGCAATCATTGCCATAAAATAACCCCATATCGATAGTCATTTAGATACCGCAATATATGTTTGATTCCATTCCAATATCTCATTGTAGGAGCGGAACTATATCTTGCTAAGACATTAACTGAAAAAGTTATGTCAGGCCTTGTTGTATTAGCAAGATACATTAGTGCACCAATTGCACTAAGATATGGTGCTTCAGGACCAAGAAACTCTTCATTCTTTTCTTGAGGTCGGAATGGGTCCTTATTCACATCAAGTGATCGAACAACTATCAGAGTACTTAATATATGTGCTTCATCCATGTAAAACCATTTCAATACCTTTTCTATGTGGGCAGATTGATGAACAAAAATCCCGTTGGCCAAATGTTCAATTTGTAAACCGAGACATAATTTTGTCTTTTCGAGATCTTTCATCTCGAATTCCTTGTTTAAATAATCAATTGCCTTTTGGAGTTCTAATAAGGTTTATGTCACGACCCAAAATCTAACTCGTCGTGATAGCGCCTATCATGATACTAGGCAAGCCGACCCTTCCAAAACACTTTCGGAATTTAACAGAAATGAATTAAGACATTTAAAATAACCAGAGTTTTTCATAAATATGGGGGTAAAACCCAAATAAAATATAAGTGCGGAAAAATAGCCCGACATCGGGGTGTCACTAAGTCATGAGCATCTAATAACCAATCTAGAAACAGAGTCTACTACAGTCGGTGCCAAATGCCAATACAAGAGATAAAAGATAATAAGAAAGGAGAAACAAGGACTGCGAACGCCGGCAGCTACCTCGTAAGTCTCCGATAATCAGCCCGCGCACGAACTCAGCGACCGCCAGAATCATACACACCTGGATATGCACATGAAGTGCAGGGTGTAGCATGAGTACAACCAGCTCAGCAAGTAACAAAATTAAATAAGGAAATGAGAAGCAGTGACGAACTATAATAATACAGATCATTTCAAAAGTTTTCAGTAAAGAGTGAACATGCTTTCAAATCCGGTAGTATAAGTCAAATCAGTTCGAGCTCAAGTAAAACAAATATGAATCTTCTAGAAATTTCACATCAACAACAAATAACAACTAAATGCAACAATAAATAAAAGCAAGTACAGCCTCTCAAGGAAACAGTCGCTCAACTCATCTCAACATCTCATACTCTCGGCTCTCAGCCCTCAATACACACTCTCAATAGGTACCTACGCTCACTGGGGGTGTACAAACTCCGGAGGGGCTCCTTCAGCACAAGTACTATATTGCTGCGGCGTGCAGCCCGACCTAATATTATTGCGACGTGCAACCCGATCCAATATTTATTGCGGTGTGTAACCCGATCCAATATATATATATATATATATATATATATATATATATATATATATATATACCGAAGGCTTGTTGCGGCATGCAACCCGTGTTACGACCCAATTTCACCTATAAGTCGTGATGGCGCCCAACACTACAGCTAGGTAAGCCAACGAACAAATTAAGCATATATTGATAAAATTTAAAATCAAGAAAATATAATAAAACCTAAATTCTACTAATATGTGTGCCAAGACCTGGTGTCACAAGTGTATGAGCATCTAGTAGATTATACAAAACCTCAAATGCTGTCCAAAATAAAAATAGACAGAATTAAAATGCAAAGAGAGACATTAGTAGCTGCAGAACGGATCAGAGAAACAACTCACTACTATGTCCCTGGATAACGTGGGTGTAAGACGATAGGTCCCACACTAGTACTTGCCTCACTTCCTGCACAAAAATTGCAGCAAGTGTAGTATGAGTATGTAAACAACGTGTACCCAGTAAGTATCAAGCCTAAGCTCGAAGTGGTAGAGACGAGATGGCCGACTTTGACACTCACTATAGGAAAATAATAATAATTAAAATACAACAAGGATATTTAAATCAGCATGATTTACAGAATTTACAATAATTTATTTAATCAACGGAAATAATCAAAATTCTTCAAATGCAACAATTCTCAATATATTAATTAAATTCCTTCAATTCGAATAATTTCCAATTTATCAATTAAATATCATTTTCAGGAATAACAATTAATTATTTAACAAGCAAGAATAATAATTCATTAAATTCCAAGGATTTTTCAATTTATCAATTAACTTCACAAGCTGAAATAAGCTATTAAAGTATCGTATAATAATAATTATTATTAAGCACGATTTATGCCAAGGACGTACGGCCCGATCCAGAGTGTCGTGTACACTGCCGAGGGACGTGCAACACGATCCATAGATGCATCTATCCTACCGAGGCGTTCGGCCCACTCCACAAGAAAGGAGGACATTTTCTTATGTACCTCCGGAAGGAGAGTATATTTATTATGAGATAAATTCGGGAGGAGAGTAATTTCTTTTAACAATTAATTGATTTAAATAGAAAATAAAGCATTTGAGATTTCCATCCTTTAATATCTTTATCTAACAATTCACAATATATTCACACACACACACACACACACACACATACACACATACACACACACACACATACACACACACACACACACACACATATATATATACAATTAATATTAATTAATCAAGGAATACAATTTACATAAGTAATTCATGCTTTGAGTCCTAAACTACCTGGACTTTAGCATTTATAGTGGTTACGCACGGACTCTCGTCACCTCGTGCGTACGTAGCCCCCGCAATTAGCAACAATTATTCAATTTAATCCCTATGGGGTAATTTCTCCCTCACAAGATTAGACAAGAGACTTACCTCATCTCAAAGTCCACTTTCCGATTATCGCGTCGCATAAAATTCTCGATTCAATGCCGAAAAATTTGAAACTATTCAAAAGTTATATAAAATAATTAATATATGTTCAATATTTCGAAATTCATCTATTAAATAAATTATCCTATCCAAAATGGTAAAATTCCTAAAATTCACCTCGGGCCCACTTGCCCGGATTCTAGAAATTTTCGGATGGAAACATTACCTACAATCTCAATAACTCAAATATATAATTTCTACCCAATTCCATAACTATTTTCGTGGTTAAAAACTTATTTTTATAAAAATCTAGGTTTTTCACCTAAACCCTTGATTTCTAAGATTTACTAGTTATAATCTACTTATAATCTATATATTTAACTCAAGGGGTGTAGAATTAACTTCCCTTCAAGTTGCTAGTTGAAATCTCCTCTCAAAAAGATCTCAAATAGCCCAAACATGGAAGAAAAACGAATAAACATGGACTGTGCTTCGTCCGTTTTAAGGTTCTACCCAGACAGATTTTTCGCACCTGTGGCTTTCGCACCTGCGAAAAAGCCTCGCAGGTGCGAGATTTTTCCTCTTGGACTGGCTCCACACCTGCGCCCAAAGGACCTACCTTCGTGTCCGCATCTGCGCCCAATTCTTCGCATCTGCGATGGCCGGGCAGATCCTCCCATTCGCACCTGCGGTTGGTGGCTCGCACCTGCGGCTAACCATGCGCGGGTGCGATCATACCAGAAGCTGGAAGCTTTAGTTCTTCTTCAAAATTCCAAAATTGATCCGAGCCTCGTCCGGTTAACACTCGGGGCCCCCGGAGCCCCGCACGAACATACCAACAAGTTTGAAATCATAAAATGGACTCGCTCGAACTCACGGAATGTGTAAAACAACATCAAATCTAAGAATCATACCCCAAACCAAATTGAATCAAACTTAAGAACTTCAAGTTCTTCAAATTTACTTCTAATACGCCAAAACGTACTTAAACTATCCCGAATGACACGAAATTTTGCGTGCAAGTCTTAAATCACTATACGGAACTATTCCCAAACTCGGAATTCCAAACAGACTTCAATTTCTCAAAAACCTACTCCAAACCATATTTAAAGAACTTTAAACCTTCAAATAGTCGATTTTCACTATTAGGCGCCAAAACGCTCCCGGGTTATGCAAAACCCGATTCGAACATACGCCCAAGTCCGAAATCATCATACGAACCTATTGGACCCGTCAAATCCCGATTCCGAGGTCGTTTTCTCAAAATGTTGAGTGAAGTCAAACTTGTCCATTTAAAACTAACTTAAGGAACCAAGTGTTCCGATTTCAACCCTAACGCTTCCAAATCCCGAACCAACAATCCCCGCAAGTCATATATTAGTAAAAGCATGTTCGAGGAGTTTTATTTTAGGGAACGGGGTTCTAAAAGTTAAAATGACCGGTTGGGTCATTACATTCTCCACCTTTTAAACAAATGTTTGTCCTCGAACGGGTTTAGAATAATACCTGGAGTGCTGAATAAGTGTGGATATTTGCTCTGCATGTCCTCCTCGGCCTCCCAAGTCGCTTCCTTGACTGGTTGGCCCCTCCACTGGACCTTTACTGCAGAAATCTTCTTGGACCTCAACTGGCGAATTTGTTTATCAACAATGGCAAATGGCTCTTCTTCATAACCAAAACTCTTATCTAGCTGAACTGTGCGAAGTCCAACACATGTGATAGGTCAGCATGATACTTCCGGAGCATAGATACATGGAAAATTGGATGAACTCCCGATAGACTGGGAGGCAATGCAAGCTCATAAGCAACCTCCTAAACTCGTCTCAGCACCTCAAATGGGCCTATAAACCTTGGGCTCAACTTGCCCTTCTTCCCGAATCTCATGATTCCCTTCATCGGTGAAACCTTCAAGAGAACTTTTTCACCTACCATAAATGATAAATCACGCGCTTTCTGATCCGCGTAACTCTTATGTCTTGACTGTGCTGTACGAAGTCGCTCCTGAATCAACTTTACCTTTTCCAAGGCATCCTTTACCAAATCAATACCATATAACTTAGCCTTACCGAGCTCAAAAAACCATCTGATAGCTGAACGGCATCGACGGCCATATAAAGCCTCAAATGGAGCCATCTCGATGCTGGATTGGTAACTGTTATTATAAGCAAACTCGGCCAAAGGCAGGAAATGATCCCACTGACCTCCAAAGTCAATCACACATGCCCTGAGCATATCTTCCAAAATCTGAACTGTCCGCTCTGACTGCCCGTTAGTCTACGGATGAAAGGCTGTGCCAAGCTCTACACGGGTCCCCAACTCACTCTGCAATGCTCTCCAGAAATGTGAAGTAAACTGAAGGCCTCTATCTGATATGATGGAAATTGGCACACCGTGCAACCGAACTATCTCCTGAATATAAATCTGGGCCAACCTCTCTGAAGTATACGTAGTCACAACAGGAACAAAATGTGCTGACTTGGTCAACCTGTCAACAATGACCCAAACTGCATCAAACTTCTGCAAGTTCGCGGTAACCCAACTACAAAATCCATAGTGATGCGTTCCCATTTCCATTCTGGTATAGTTATCTGCTGAAGTAGGCCACCTGGCCCCTGGTGCTCATATTTAATTTGTTGGCAATTTAAACATCTAGCTACATACTCAACTATGTCCTTTTTCATTCGCCTCCACCAATAATGTTGCCTCAAATCACGATACATCTTCGTAGCACCTAGATGAATAGAATATCGAGAACTGTGTGCCTCCTCTAGGATCTTTTTCCTCAGTCCATCCACATTAGGAACACATAGAAGATCCTGGAGTCGCAGAACGCCATCCGCTCCAATAGTAACTTCCTTGGCACCACCTCGTAGTACCGTTTCTCGAAGAACCATTAAGTGCGGGTCATCATACTGGCGAGCCTTGATCTGCTCAAATAGTGAACTGAGCTACAACACATGCAAGAACTCGGCTGGGCTCTGAAATATCCAGCCTCACAAGTCTGTTAGCCAAGGACTGAATATCCGAGGCTAATGGCCTTTCCTCTGCTGAAATGAAAGCTAAACTGCCCATACTCTCCGCCTTTCTGCTCAAGGCATCTGCAACCACATTTGCTTTGCCCGGATGATACAGGATAGTAATATCATAATCTTTTAGTAATTCCAGCTATCTGCACTGCCTCAAATTTAGGTCCCTCTACTTGAACAAATGCTGCAAACTATGATGATCAGTATAAACTTCATAGGACACCCCATAAAGATAATGCCTCCAAATCTTAAGGGCGTGAATAATCGCAGCTAACTCCAAATCATGTACCGGATAATTCTGCTCGTGGGGCTTCAGCTGACGTGAAGCATATGCAATAACTCGCCCTTCCTGCATCAATACACAACCCAAACCAACGCGTGAAGCGTCGCAATACACTATATATATTCTCGAACTAGAAGGTAACACTAACACTGGTGCTGTAGTCAATGCTGTCTTGAGCTTCTGAAAGCTTGCCTCACAATCATCGGACCATCGAAACTGAACACCCTTCTGGGTTAATTTGGTCAAAGGTGCTGCAATAGATGAAAAACCTTCCACGAACCGACGATAATAACCTGCTAAACCCAAAAAACTCCTGATCTCAGTCGCCGAAATAGGACGATGCCAATTCTGAACTGCCTCAATCTTTTTGGGATACGTTCACCCGATACAATATGTCCCAAAAATGCTACAGACTCTAGCCAAAACTCATATTTAGAGAACTTAGCATATAGCTTTTGTTCCCGCAATGTCTGAAGCACTACTCTCATATGCTGCTCATGCTCCCCCTTACTGCGTGAGTAGATCAAAATGTCATCAATGAAGACAATGACAAATGAATCAATATACAACCTGACTACCCTGTTCATCAAATCCATAAACACTGCCGGGGCATTAGTTAAACCGAAAGACATTACCAGAAACTCATAATGACCATATCTAGTACGGAAAGTAGTTTTCGGAACATCCAAATCTCGAATCTTCAACTGATGATACCCCGACCTCAAGTCGATCTTAGAGAACACCCTAGCACCCTGCAACTGGTCAAATAAGTCATCAATACGTGGCAATGGGTACTTGTTCTTAATAGTGACTTTGTTCAATTGACGATAATCAATACACATCCGTATTGTTCCATCCTTCTTTTTCACAAATAATACCGGTGCACCCCAAGGCGATACACTCGGTCTAACGAACCCTTTGGCTAGTAACTCTTCAAGTTGTTCTTTCGATTCTTTCAATTCTTTCGGAGCCATGCGATATGGTGGGATAGATATAGGCTGGGTATCTGGAGCCAATTCAATACAAAAATCAATATCACGATCAAGTGGCATACCTGGAAGATCTGAAGGAAATACATTGGAGAACTCCCGAACTACTGGCACTGAATCAATAGCCGGAGTCTCTGCAGTAGTATCCCGAACATAGGCTAGATAAGCCAAACAACCCTTCTCAACCATGTGTTGAGCCTTTATAAAAGAAATAACCCGATTAAATGAACTAACCGACGAATCCTTCCACTCCAGCCTAGGCAAAGATGGAATAGCCAAAGTAACAGTTTTGGCACGACAATCTAGAACAACATGATATGGAGATTACCGGTCTATACTAGAATAATTTCAAAATCGATCATCTCGAGAAATAAGAGATTTGCTCTAGTTTCATAACCACAAAATATAATAATACAAAATCGATAGATCCGGTTCACAATGACAGAATCGCCTACAGTAGTGGACACATAAACAGGAGTACTCAAGGACTCATAAGAAACACCCAAGAATGGAGCAAATAGAGATGACACATATGAATACGTGGATCCTGGATCAAATAATACTAAGGCATCTTTGCCGCAAACAGAAATAATAACTATAATCACAACATCTGAGGCCTCTGCATCTGGTCTAGCCAGAAAAGCATAGAACCGAGCTGGAGCACCAACTGGCTGGCCTCTGTCTGGCTGACCTCCACCTCTAGGACGACCCCTACCCACCTATCCTCCACCTCTTGGTGGTCGGACTAATGGTGGAGCAATTGGGCCAGTAAGCATAGGCTGCTGACCCTGCTGTACTGGTCTACCCCGAAGTCTGGGGAAAAACCTCCGCATGTGACTGGGATCCTCGCACTCGTAACAACTCTTCGGTGCGATGGGCTGCTGACTAAGTGTCTGGCCCTGGGGAACTGAATACCCACTAGGAGGACCCTGAATAGCTGGTGGGCGGTAGGAACTCCCTGGTATAACACTGAGATAAGGTCGCACTGGAGCACCTCGAGGAGGTGGTGGTTCTGGAAATGGGGGTCTGCTGGACTGCCCCCTCACAAACTGACCTCTGCTCCCAGACGGAGCACCTCAAAACTCTCCAGTGTACCTAAATCGCTTCTCTCTCATAATCTGCTCTCGGCTCTGCTGACGCACACCCTCAATCCTCTAGGCTATCTCCACAACTCACTCATAAGAAGTACCCATCTCAACCTATCGAGCCATAGTGGCCTGAATACCAGTATGTAAGATGGCTAGAAACCTCCGCACTCTCTCCACCTCAGTAGGGAGTATCATAAGTGCATGGCGAGATAATTCAGAAAACCTCGCCTCATAATCAGTCACTGACATCTGACCCTGCTGGAGCTTCTCAAACTGAAACCGCAACTCTTCCCTCTGGGATGGTGGAATATACCTGTCCAGGAAGATACGGGTGAACCTGTCCCAAGTCATGAGAGGAGAATCTACTGGTCTGCCAAGAGCATAAGACTACCACCATCTATGGGCTCTGCCCTCTAGCTGAAAGGTAGCAAAGTCTACCCCATGAGACTCCAATATCCTCATGTTGTACAGTCTATCCTTGCACCGATCAATGAAGTCCTGTGGATCCTCATGTCGCTCACCCCCAAAGACAGGAGGATGTAGTCTAGTCCATCTATCTAATAATTTTTGAGGATCGGCGGCTACAGCTGGCCTGGGCTCAGGTGCAGCTGCTGCCACTGGCTAGGCTCCACCCACGGGTAGTGCACTCTGGGTCTGATATACAGTAGTTGCCTGTCCATGAGCCTGTGCGGTAGGGGTCTGTGCTTCCCCGCCCGCCTGAGATGTGTCTGGATCTGCCGGAAATAAACTGGCCTGAGTCATATTGTCCATGAACCGCAGCATACGACCCATGACATCCTGAAATCCCGGTGCAGATGTGAAATCCACTGGAGCTGACTCTGCCACAGGCACCTCACCCTGCTCCTCAATAATGGGATTCTCTGCTGGACCCACTGGCGGCATAACTGGAATAGTCCTGGGACGTCCTCGCCCTCTACCACGGGTTGGAGCCCTCCCTCGACCTCGACCTCTGCATCGGTCTCTAGCAACTGGGGGAGTAGCTCTTCCCTGGTTTGGAACTTCATTCGAGCGCGTTCTCACCATATGTGAGAGAATAAGAGAAGAATATTTAGTACTACATTAATTGCACGATGGAATATGAAGAAAGGTAATTTCCTAACACCCTATAGCCTCTTGAAGATAAGTACAGACGTCTCCATACCGATCCGCAAGACTCTATTAGGCCTGCTCATAACTTGTGAGACCTAAGTGAACCTAGTGCTTTGATACCATGTTGTCATGACCTAATTTTACCTATAAGTCGTGATGGCGCCCAACACTATAGCTAGGCAAGCCAACTAACAAATTAAGCATATATTGATAAAATTTAAAACCAAGAAAATATAATAAAACATAAACTCTACCAATGTGTGTGCCAAGACCTGGTGTCATAAGTCTATGAGCATCTAGTAGATTATACAAAACCTCAAATGCTGTCCGAAATAAAATAGACAAAATTAAAATACAAAGAGAGACACTAGTAGCTACAGAACGGATCAGAGAAATAGCTCACCACTATGTCCCTGAATAACGTAGGTGTAAGACGATAGGCCCCCCACTAGTACTTGCCTCAGTTCCTGCACAAAAAGTGCAGTAAGTGTAGTATGAGTACGTAAACAACTTGTACCCAGTAAGTATCAAGCCTAATCTTGAAGTGGTAGAGACGAGATAGCCGAATTTGACACTCACTATGGGGCAATAATAAAAATTGAAATACAACTAGGATATTTAAATCAGTATGATTTACAGAATTTACAATAATTTATTTAATCAAAGGAAATAATCAAAATTCTTCAAATGCAACAATTCTCAATATATTAATTAAATTCCTTCAATTCGAATAATTTCCAATTTATCAATTAAATATCATTTTCAGGAATAACAATTAATTCTTTAACAAGCAAAAATAATAATTCATTATATTCCAAGAATTTTCCAATTTATCAATTAGCTTCGCAAGCTGAAATAAGCTATTAAAGTATCGTGTAATTATTATTATTATTAAGCACGATTTATGCCGAGGACGTACGACCCGATCCAGAGTGTCGTGTACACTGCCGAGGGACGTGCGGCGCGATCCATAGATGCATCTATTCTGCCGAGGCGTTCCGCCCGCTCCACAAGAAAGGAGGACATTTTCTTATGTACCTTCGGAAGGAGAGTATATTTATTATGAGATAAATTCGGGAGGAGAGCAATTTCTTTTAACAATTAATTGATTTAAATAGAAAATAAAGCATATGAGATTTCCATATATATATATATATATATATATATATATATATATATATATATATATATATATATATATCAATTAATATTAATTAATCAAGGAATACAATTTACACAAGTAATTCATGCTTTGAGTCCTAAACTATCCGGACTTTAGCATTTATAGTAGCTACGCACAGACTCTCGTCACCTCGTGCATACGTAGCCCCCACAATTAGCAACAATTATTCAATTTAATCCCTATGGGGTAATTTTCCCCTCACAAGATTAGACAAGAGACTTACCTCGTCTCAAACTCCACTTTTCGATTATCGCGTCGCGTAAAATTCTCGATTCAATGCCGAAAAATCCGAAACTATTCAAAAGTTATATAAAATAATTAATATATGTTCAATATTTCAAAATTCATCTATTAAATAAATTATCCTATCTAAAATGGTAAGATTCCTAAAATTCACCCCAGGCCCACGTGCCCGGATTCTGGAAATTTTTGGATGAAAATGTTACCCACAATCTCAAGAACTCAAATAAATAATTTCTACCTAATTCTATAACTATTTTCGTGGTTAAAAACTCATTTTTATAAGAATCTAGATTTTTCACCTAAACCCTTGATTTCTAAGATTTACTAGTTATAATCTACTTATAATCTATGTATTTAACTCAAGGGGTGTAGAATTAACTTATCTCCAAGTTGCTAGTTGAAATCTCCTCTCAAAAAGCTCTGAAATCGCCCAAACATGGAAGAAAAACGAATAAAAATGGACTGAGCTTCATCCGTTTTAAAGTTCTGCCCAGACATATTTTTCACACCTGCGGAACGTGTTCGCACCTGCGCCTTTCGCACCTGCAGAAAAGCCTCACAGGTGCGAGATCTTTCCTCTTGGACTGGCTCCGCACCTGTGCCCAAAGGACCGCACCTGGGCGTCCGCTTCTGCGCCCAATTCTTCCCATCTGCGATGGCCGGGCAGATCCTCCCCTTAGCACCTGCGGCTAACCATGCGCAGGTGCGACCATACCAGAAGCTGGAAGCTTCAGCTCTTCTTCAAAGTTCCAAAATTGATCTGAGCCTCGTCCGGTTAACACTCGGGGCCCCCGGAGCCCTGCCCGAATATACCAACAGGTTTGAAATCATAAAACGGACTCGCTCGAACTCACGGAACGTGTAAAATAACATCAAATCTAAGAATCATACCCCAAACCAAATTTAATCAAACTTAAGAACTTTAAGTTCTTCAATTTACTTCCAATACGCCGAAACGCACTTAAACTACCCGGAATGATACGAAATTTTGCGTGCAAGTCTTAAATCACTATACGGAACTATTTCCAAACTCGGAATTCCAAACGGACTTCAATTTCTCAAAAACCTACTCCAAACCATATTTAAAGAACTTTAAACCTTCAAATAGTTGATTTTCACTATTAGGCGCCAAAACGCTCCCGGATTATGCAAAACCCAATTCGAACATACGCCCAAGTTCGAAATCATCATACGAACCTATTGGACCCGTCAAATCCCGATTCCGAGGTCATTTTCTCAAAATATTGACCGAAGTCAAACTTGTCCATTTAAAACTAACTTAAGGAACCAAGTGTTCCGATTTCAACCCTAACGCTTCCAAATCCCGAACCAACAATCCCCGCAAATCATATATTAGTAAAAGCATGTTCGAGGAGTTTTATTTTAGGGAACGGGGTTCTAAAAGTTAAAATGACCAGTTGGGTCATTACAACCCGATCCAATATTGTTGCGGCGTGCAACCCGATCCAATATACCTCGCATCTCGGCACTCAGGCCCTATCTCAGTCACTAACCTCTCTAGCCCCTCGGGCTCACAGAATATCATACAAATTAGCCCAAACAGAGAATACAACAAATATCAACAAGAAATGAGAGGGAATGGAGATATAAAACACAAGTAAGACTATGACTGAGTGCAAGACAACAATTAGCAGTTAATTCAACAAGTATTCGACCGTTGCGGGTCCTAAAAATGATATCATATAGCCTAAGCATGATTTATAACATGAAAGGTAGTCAATTGCTCAAAGACAATGAAAAACAAGTAATAATAATGGCTATTCGACTTTACAGTCTCACGGGACAGACCAAGTCACAATCCCTCACGGTGCACGCTCACACACCCGTCACCTAGCATGTACGTCACCTCCAAATATTCACATCATACAAATTCTCGGGGATTCATACCCTCAAAACCAGATTTAAGACTGTGACTTACCTTAATCGCGCAGAAATCCTACTCCGAAATGCCTTTGCCTCTCGAATCAGCCTCTAAATTACCCGAATCTAGCCATAAACAGTACGAGATAATCAATATTGGCTAAAAGAATCAATTCCACAAGAAAAATACTAAAATATAGTCCAAAATCCGAAATTGGCTCAACCCGGCCCCCCGGGCCTACATCTCGAAACCTGACGAAAGTCACAAAACCCGAAAGCCCATTCACTCACAAGTCTAACTATACCAAATTTATCAAAATTCGACCTCAATTGCCCCTCCAAAACCCCAAAATTCACTCTCTAATTCCCAAGCCCTAATCTCCCAAATCTCACCTCAAACACTCACCAACTAGGTGTAAAATCAGTGGGGAAACACCATTATTGAAGATAAATAGTCACAAGGAACTTACCTCAGTGATTACTCTGAAATTTCTCTCAACATCCCCAAAACCTGAGCTCAAAAATGATGAAAATAGTGAAAAGCCTCGAAGTGTTCTATTTATATGTTCTGCCGAGACTTCTCGAACCTGCGGTTCCATTTCCGCATCTGCGGGCAAAGCCCCACTTATGTGGAAAAATCCCTAAGCTCAGCCTCCGCTCCTGCGATCCAGTGACCGCATCTACGCTCTTCGCGGGTGCGGGAACTACATCGCACCTGCGGTCCAAACTCGCACCTGCGCCCCTAAATCCGTTTCTGCGACCATCGCAGGTGCGGGAATGCCATCGCACCTACGTCCTCTGCCCAAGTCCTCCTTAGACGCATTTGCGGCTCCTCCTTCACTTCTGCGGGCTCTCACCTGTGGTTCCCACTCCGCAGGTGCGGTTACACCAGTAGCAGTAGCTTCAGCTGCAATTCCTCAACTCCCATTAAGCCGTTAACCACCCGAAATCACCCCGAGGCCTCCGGGACCTCAACCGATCATACCAACAAGTCATATAACCCCATGCGAACTTAGTCAAACCTTCGGATCACTCAGGACAACATCAATATACCAATTACACCCGGATTCAAGCCTAAAGAACTTCTAAACTTTCAAATTCCATAAACGATGCCGAAACCTTCCAAACCACGTCCGATTGACCTCAAATTTTACACACAAGTTAAAAATGACACCACAAACCTATTCCAACTTCGAGAAATCCAATCCTACCTCGATATCAAAATTTCCACTGCCGGTCAAAATAGCCAAAATTCTAACTTTCGCCAATTCAAGCCTAGTTCTACTACGGATCTCCAAATCACATTCCAGACGCGCTCCTAAGTCTAAAAATCACCTAACGGAGCTAACAGAACCATAAAAATTAAAATTTGAGGTCATTTTCCCACAAGTCGACGTCCGGTCGACTTTTCCAACTTAAGCTTCCAATTAAGAGACTAAGTGTCTCAATTCACTCCAAAACCACTTCGAACCCGAACCAACCAACCCGGTAAGACATAATACAGCTGTAAAGCACAAAATAAGCCGAAATGGGGGAAACAGGGCTATAACTCTCAAAATGACCGGACGAGTCATTACATTCTCCCCTTCTTAAACAAACGTTCATCCTCGAACGAGTCTAAAAACATACATGGAGTCTCAAATAGGTGTGGATATCTGTTCTGCATCTCCCGCTCGGTCTCCCAAGTGGCCTCCTCCACAGGCTGACCTCTCCTCTGCACCTTCACTGAAGCTATTTCCTTTAACCTCAACTTCTAAACCTGCCGCTCCTAAATGGCCATCGGCTTCACATCATAAGTCATATCACCATCTAACTGAACCGTGATGTAATCCAAAACATGGGACGGATCGCCGATGTACTGTCGGAGCATAAAAACATGAAATACTGGATGCACACTCGAAAAGCTAGGTGGCAATGCAAGATTGTTAGCCACCTCCCCGATCCGCTGAAGTACCTTAAAATGCCCAATGAACCAAGGGCTCAACTTGCCCCTCTTCCCAAACCTCATAACACCCTTCATGGGTGATACCTTCAGCAGAACTTTCTCCCCGGCCATGAAAGACATATCACGGACCTTCCTGTCACCATAGCTCTTCTGCCTAGACTGCGTCGTGCGAAGCCGTTCCTGAATCAATTTCACCTTGTCTAATGAATCCTGGAACAAGTCTGCACCCAAAAGCCTAGCCTCACCCGACTCAAACCATCCCACCGGAGATCTACACCGCCTCCCATATAAAGCCTCGTACAGAGCCATCTGAATTCTCGACTGATAACTATTGTTATATAGTAACTCCGCGAGCGGCAAAAACTGGTCCCATGAACCCCCAAAATCAATGACACAAGCGCGTAACATGTCTTCCAATATCTGGATAGTGCGCTCGGAATGTCCGTCTACCTGAGGGTGAAAGGATGTGCTCAACGCAACCTGAGCAACCAACTCTCGCTGCACGGCCCTCCAAAACTACGATGTAAACTGTGTGCCTCTATCTGAAATGATGGAAATGGGACACCATGAAGGCGAACAATCTCTCGGATATAAATCTCAGCCAACCGCTCTGAAGAGTAAGTAGTACCAACTGGAATGAAGTGGGTGGACTTGGTCAGCCGATCCACAATCACCCAAATAGCATCGAACTTCCTCGAAGTCCGTGGGAGCCCAGCTACGAAATCCATGTTGATCGACTCTCACTTTCACTCTAGGATCTCTAACTTCTGAAGCAAGCCACCCAGTCTCTGATGCTCATACTTAACCTGCTGACAGTTGAGACACCTAGCCACAAACCCAACTATATCCTTCTTCATCCTCCTCCACCAATAGTGCTGTCTCAAATCCTGGTACATTTGCGCGGCACCCAGATGAATGGAATACCGTGAGCTGTGGGTCTCCTCAAGAATCAACTCCCAAAGCCCATCCACATCGGGCACACATATCCGGCCTTGCATCCTCAACACGCCATCATCACCAATAGTCACATCTCTAGCATCACCTTGCCAAACCTTGTCCCGGAGGTCGAGTAGATGGGGTCATCATACTGACGCTCCCTGATACGATCATAAAGAGAAGACCTAGAGACCACACAAGCCAATACCCGACTCGGCTACAAAATATCCAATCTGACAAGCTCGCTAGCTAAGGCCTGAACATTCAATGCCAAGGGTCTCTCTGCTCCTGGAAGATACGCTAAACTCCCCAAACTCTCTGCCCGGCAACTCAAGGCATCGGCCACTACATTGGCCTTCCCAGGATAGTACAAAATGGTGATATCATAGTCCTTGAGAAGCTCCAACCACCTCCGCTGACGCAAGTTAAGATCCTTCTGTTTGACCAGATGCTGCAAACTCCAATGATCAGTGTAAATCTCGCAATGAACCCCGTACAGATAGTGCTTCCAAATCTTCAAGGCATGAACAATAGCTGCTAACTCAAGATCATGGACATGATAGTTCTTCTCATGGGTCTTCAGCTGGAAGCATAAGCAATCACTCTTCCCTCCTGCATCAGAACACATCCAATACCTATCCGCGAGGCATCACAATACACTGTGTACGAACCAAAAGCTGATGGCAGAACTAGAATTGGGGCCGTGGTCAAAGCAGTCTTGAGCTTCTGAAAGCTCTCCTCACACTCATTCGACCACCTGAATGGAGCACCCTTTTGGGTCAATTTGGTCAAGGGTGATGCAATAGATGAAAAACCCTCCACAAAACGACGGTAATAGCCCGCCAAACCAAGAAAGCTCCTAATCTCCGTGGCTGAGGATAGTCTGGGACAACTCTGCACCGCCTCTATCTTCTTTGGATCCGCCTGAATACCCTCACTGGACACCACGTGCCCCAAGAACGCCACTGAACCGAGCCAAAACTCACACTTGAGAACTTTGCATAAAGCTTCTCCTCCCTCAATCTCTGTAACACAATCCTCAGATGCTGGGAATGCTCCTCCTAGCTACGAGAATACACCAGGATATCATCAATGAATACAATAATGAACGAGTCCAAATAAGGCTGAAACACACTGTTCATCAAATGCATGAACGCTGCTGGGGCATTAGTCTACCCAAAAGACATCACAAGGAACTCATAATGGCCATATCGGGTCCTGAACGCTGTCTTAAGAATATCCGAATCCCGAATCTTCAGCTGGTGATACCCTGACCTCAAATCAATCTTGGAGAACACCCTTGCCCCCTGAAGCTGGTCAAATAGGTCATCAATACGTGGAAAAGGATACTTGTTCTTGACTGTGACCTTGTTCAACTTCATGTAGTCAATGCATATCCTCATAGAACCATATTTCTTCTTTACAAATAGAACCGGTGCACCCAAGGTGACATGCTAGGCCGAATAAACCCCTTATCAAGGAGTTCCTGAAGCTGTCCCTTCAACTCCTTCAACTCCTCCGGTGCCATATGATACGGTAGAATAGAAATGGGTTGAGTGCCCGGCACCAAATCAATACCGAAGTCAATATCCCTGTCAGGCGTCATGCCCGACAGGTCTGCAGGAAACACATTCGGAAAATCACGCACCACCGAAACAGAATCAATGGCAGGAGTCTCTGCACAAACATCCCTCACAAAAGCCAAATAGGATAAACAACCCTTCTCAACCATCCGCTGAGCCTTCAAGTATAAAATCACTTTACTGGGAACATAGTCTATAGAACCACTCCACTCCACTCTCGGCAACCCCAACATTGCTAACGTCACAGTCTTAGTGTGACAATATAGAACAGAATGAAATGGAGACAACCAATCCATACCCAATATCACATCAAAATCGACCATACTGAGTAGTAAAAGATCCACCCTGGTCTCCAGACCCCCAATAGTCACCACACATGACCGATATATGTGGTCCACAATAATAGTATCACCCATAGGAGTAGATACATAAACAGATAAAACTAAAGACCCACAGGGCATATCCAGAAAATGAGCGAAATATGAGGAAACATATGAATAAGTGGAATCGGGGTCAAATAATATAGAGGCATCTCTGTGGCAAACTGAGACAATACCTGTAATCACAGCATCTGAAGCAATGGCATATGGCCTGGTAGGGAGGGAATAGAAACGAGCCTGGCCACCCCCTGATCTGCCTCCCCCTCTTGGGCGACCCCTAAGAGACTGGGCTCCACCCCGGGCTAGCTGAGCGGATGGTGGAAGGGCTGGTGCTGATGACATAGACTGACTCCTCTGCAGAGCTGGACCTCCCACTATACGGGGACACTCTCTCCTCATGTGACCAAACTCCCCACACTCATAACAACTCCCCGGTGCTGGTGCATGGGACTGAAGGGAGCCTGAGCACCGGGATAACTGGCAGAAGGACCTGACATAGATGAACCCTGACCCGATGGAGCACAGGACGAACTCTGCGTTGGGAGGTCACCGAGAGATGAACGACCCTGCTGATAACTCTAAGAACCATGGCCAGATGATGCACCACGGTGACCTGGACGAGTCGTCTGGGCATGTCTGAAAGGACGACCTCTACCGTGATAGAACTGACCCCCCAGAAGGAGCACCGCTAAATCCTCCCTGTCCACGAGGCCTCTTGGCCTCCCTATGAACCCTCTCCTGACTGCGAACCATCTCAATCTAATGAGCAATGTCAACAACCTCATCAAAAGTAGCACCACTCACTCTCTGGTCATAAGCAATCACAGCTAATAAGTGAGGCCATCTATAAACCTCCTGATCCTCACCCTGTCTGTGGGAACCAACCAGATAGAATGACGGGGCCAACTCCGAGAATCGCATATCATACTGCATCATAGATATATCACCCTGACGAAGCTGCTCAAACTGTCTGCGCAACTCCTCTCTGCGGGACTGAGGCACGCACTTCTCCAGAAAGATAACGGAGAACTGCTGCCAGGTAAGGGGCACTGCGCCAACGGACCTACACCTCTTGTAAGCCTCCCACCAACTGAATGCAACCCCAAAGAACTGAAAGGTAGTGAACGAGACCCCACTAGTCTCTAGAATACCTGTTGTACGGAGTATCCTCTGACACCTGTCCAAAAAACCCTGTGCATCCTCTCTCTCTGCATCTCCCAAACCTCTCCAATCTATGCTGCTCATCCTCAGACATAGCAGGAACCATATAGTCCTGAGAAGCTGCAACCAGCTGGGCTGGTAGTGCCCCTAGTGTCTGGAATCCTTGTACCACCCATTCTGGTGTGTAGGCAGCGGGAGTCTGAGCACCCCCCTGGCCTGAGAAGTGGCTGTTGTGGCTGGAACAGAGACCGACTGAGAAAGGCTGGTACACGTGGTCAAAATCTGAGCTAAGGCCTCTTGAAGGCCTAGAATCACAATAGGCACAGGTAGTGCCTGAGCTGGTGCATCAAAAACTGGAATCTGGTCCTGATCTGGGGCAACTGGTGGATCTGCAGGTACTGCCCTAGCTACTGTGCGGGCTGCACCTCAGCCCCTACCATGGCCTCTACCGTGACCTCGGCGTCTCGCGGCCCTGGCTGGTGGTAGTGGTGGCTATCCATCCTGCCCGGTAGTACGGGTCCTCACCATCTGCGAGAAAATAAAATAATAAGTGTTTACTTACTAGAATCAACAGATTCACACGACAAGAATTCAAGAAGGTGGAGTTTCCTAAGGGTTCTGCTGCCTCTAGAAGATAAGTACAGGCGTCTCCGTACCGATCCACAAGACTCTACTAAACCTGCTCATGACTCGTGAGACCTATGTAACCTAGGCTCTGATACCAACTTGTCACGACCCAAAACCTAACCCGTCGTGATGGCACCTATCGTGATACTAGGCAAGCCGACCCTTCCAAAACACTTTCAAAATTTAACAGAAATAAATTAAGACATTTAAAATAACCAGAGTTTTTCATAAATATGGGAGTAAAACCCAAATAAAACATAAGTGTGGAAAAATAACCCGACATCGGGGTCTAACTAAGTCATGAGCATCTAATAACGAATCTAGAAACAGAGTCTACTACAGTCTGTGCCAAATGCCAATAAAGAGAGAAAAGATAATAAGAAAGGCGAAATAAGGACTACAGACACCGACAACTACCTCGTAAGTCTCCGATAATCAGCCCGCGCACGAACTCAGCGACTGCCCAAACCGTACACACCTGGATCTGCACATGAAGTGCAGGGTGTAGCATGAGTACAACCAACTCAGCAAGTAACAGAATTAAATAAGAAACTGAGAAGTAGTGACAAACTATAATAATACAGATCATTTCAAAAGTTTTCAGTAAAGAGTGAACATGCTTTCAGATTCCGGTGGTATAAGTCAAATCAGTTCGAGCTCAAGTAAAACAGATATGAATCTTCCAAAAATTTCACATCAACAATAGATAACAACTAAATGCAACAATAAATAAAAGCAAGTACAACCTCTCAAGGCAACAGTCGCTCAACTCATCTCAACAGCTCACACTCTCGGCTCTCAGCTCTCAATACACACTCTCAATAGGTACCAGCACTCACTGGGGGTGTACAGACTCTGAAGGGACTCCTTCAGCCCAAGCGCTATATTGCTACGGCGCGCAGCCCGACCCAATATTGTTGCGGCATGCAACCCGATCCAATATTTATTGCGGCGTGCAACCCGATCCAATATACCTCACATCTCGGAACTCAGGCCCTATAACAATCACTAACCTCTCCAGCCCCTCAGGCTCACAGAATATCATAATAATTAGTCCAAACATAGAATACAACAAGTATCAACAAGAAATGAGAGGGAATGGAGATATAACACACAAGTAAGACTGTGACTGAGTACAAGACAATAATTAGCAGTCAATTCAATAAGTATTAGACCACTGCGGGCCCCAACAGTGATTTCATATGGCCTAAGCATGGTTTCTAACATGAAAGGCAGTCAATTGCTCAAAGACAAGGAAAAACAAGTAATAACAATGGCTATTCGTCTTTACAGTCTCACGGGACGGACCAAGTCACAATCCCTCACGGTGCACGCTCAAACGCCCGTCACCTAGCATGTGCATCACCTCCAAATATTCACATTGTGAACACCTAATTTTTGACCGCACCCAAATTCTATACTATTTTAGTGTAAATATTTCTTTTAGGTCTACAGTTGATATTTTAAACTTTTATCTTACTCTAATAGATTTTATTTGAAAACAATTAAATTAAAAACTAAAAGAATATCCACATTCTTAAAGTATAAGTTTTATTTCTATTTACAAGAAAACAAATTTACAAAAAGAAATGGTTTCTTTTAATTAGAATTTTAATTAGTTATGGTATCTTTTCTTTGTATTATATATATATATAGAGAGAGAGAGCTTTGTATTTTACCTTCTTCTTTATTATTTAAAGTACACACACACACACACACACACACATATATATAGCTTTGTATTTTACCTTTTTTTTTTCTTTTGTTTTCCATCATTTCAAAAAAAGAAAAGAAAAGTAAAAGTCATTTAAAAAAAAAAACTAACGAAAAAAAAAGAATAACAAATTGAGCAATTTAAAGATTTCTCCTAATATTTAGTCTACACTCACGCCCCTTCCCCTCAATCCCTCACGTCTCACTCACATTGCACAAACGATCATCTGCACACACACACACACACATTATACATAATGCAGAATCCTCTAACTTCCTCACTCCCTTTTCCCCTCACTTGCATAACACACACGACATAATGCACTACTCACACACACTGCACTATATAAGACATTCACTTTTAGCATTTAGAAAAAAAAGAGGGGAGGGGGGAATATTTTGTAACAAGACACAAAACTTTGAACAGAAAGGAGGAGTCCAATTTTTGAAAGCGAGAAAATTTTGAACAGGAGAGGAGAACGAGATTGAGAGAAAAATAAATAGAGGTGAGGAAAAGATGATTAAAAACAAAAAACAGAGAACGGAAACCCCTTGGAATACTGCTTTCCCACACCAAAATCCGGCCATCCGCCAGAGCTGACCACCGGTGATGGCCACTACTGCTCCAACCTAGCCGCTTCCCCCCTTTACTCCTCTCTCTGCCGTCTCAACCACCATGGACGCCGCTTAAAGCTCCAAAACCAGTCCACGAACAACTCACTTCTTTCTCAATCGAACTCCAGCCGAAATTCAAGGTCTAAGAGCTTGTTTGAGTCGAGATTCGAGGTTGTCAGCGAGAGGTTCAGTCCGGATCTTGGTTGTTGACTGGTATGTCAACTCTTGTATTCCGACAGTATTCACGTTTGAGAATCGCAATTTGAGGTTCTTTCTTTAACTTCCATCTTATTAATGGTGTTATTTGTCTCTGTTATTGCCTATTTGTATAGTAAATTTGCAACCTATTAGTTTTCCTTCATCTTTGCTGTAGCTTTATGGTATCCGACTAAAAATCATAACTTTCCTCTAGAATAAATTTGTTGTAAAGAAGAAAAATCTTTACTGTTTTATTTTTCGTAAAAAAAGAAAGGACAAATCTTTGCTGATGGCATAACTGATTATACTAGTTGATCATTGTTGTAGTTGTACAACTAACTTGTGAACGTTCATTAGCTTTAGCAAAGTGATAGGAAGTTGGAATATCTCAAAGCATGAGACAATACTAACATGGGAGGCGATTCTAGATGAATTTGAAATGGCATAGCAGAATGTCTCTGAATGTATTAATCAAGGAAATGTATGGTAAATTAGGAGTTCGAACTAGTTTCTCAAAAGGAATTGAAGTACCAGTGGTGTCGGTAATTACGCCTAATCTATTATCGTGATTATGTACATGTTCGCGTGACATAATTATGATACCAAAAATAAATCAAAGTACGCATTTGCGCGACTTTGACCGAACAATCCTAAAATAATAAAGTGTTATTAATTATGTACACGTACGTGTGACATGATTTTTAGCGCGCCAAATAAAATGAGTATACGTATGCGTGACTCGTTTCAAGATAATTCCATAATTATGAATAATCAAGCAATCTTAAAGCGGTAAAAGGTAAAATGCGCATAGGTTCTAAAATAAGTAATTAAAACGATTTAAATAAGCCAGGTATGATTAAAAGCGACTGTGCTAAAACCACAGAACTCGGGAATGACTAACACCTTCTCCCGGGTTAACAGAATTCTTTACCCGGTCTTCTGGTTTCGCAGACTTTGAACAGAGTCAATTTCCTCAATTTGGGATTTTAAAATAAACTGGTGACTTGGGACACCATAAATTATTCCAAGTGGCGACTCTGATTAAATAAATAATCTCATTTCGAATAATGTCACTTAAATTGGAAAAACTCCCTTCTTCCCTACCCCTAGGGAAAAAGGAGGTGTGACAGCTCTAGCGACTCTGCTGGGGAAAAGAACCCGGAACATTTTGTTCAGGGTTCAGAATTCGAGCTTGTAATGTGATCTATACTTGGCTTTATTGATTTGATATTATTACTGTGTTTTTGGGACTAATGTGCTAATTACCTCTTATTTACCGCTTTGATATTATTTGAACTATATTAAATTGTCTTCTTACGCCTCCTTTCTGAGTCTTTTGAATTTATGGTGCACATGTGCGCGTGACCCACTTTTCTGTTAGAAGTCATACCAATTAGAACGAGGTTGGGTCAGTAACTAGGTCGGATAGACTTTCGTGCTCCCGGTACGTTGCCCCCACCTCGGCTCGAGCTGTCCGCTTGGGTAAGCCAGGTCTAAAACACTCCCCAGGATATAAATCTAGAATAACATAGCCTCATGCCGGATCACTAGTAGGAACGTTTGTTTGCATCATGTGTATTTGACTTTGGGGACTCAACACAGGGGTTGGGTCCGTCTAGGACATGTGTACCTGAGAATTACATGACCATCCTGATGCATCTTATGTGCTACTTGTGCATTATGTTTGATTTGGTTTGTGCATGTTGACCGGTTTCTGAAAATAAAATAAAAATATAAAAATATTAACAAAAACAAGGAGGAAGAAAATAAAAGAGTGAAATTTAGCCGGTTCTCATAAAATCCCTCTTTTTAAAAATCAAGCCGTGTCAAAATTTTACTCAAAATATGTTGAAAAATAGACTAAGATTTTGAAATATTCCTCGCTTCTTACGAACTACACGGGTTTGATTCTCACCGGATGTGAGATATGTAGGCAAATCTCATCGGTTTCGGCCCCCAATTTTTAAAAAATCCAAAAAATATTTTCCCTTTTCTTAATTCCTTCTTAGAATTTTTTCCTTAGAAAATTAAAATAAATTCATTAAATCCAAAAATATTTTTTTTTCCGAAGTCTTTCATTCGAAAATAATAATAATAATAAAAAAACAAAATAAAATAAAATTACAAATCAAAATCCAAAAATATGTTTTTTCCTTCTTTAGAAGTCTTTCTTCCAAAATTCAAAGAAAAATCGATCAAAATCCAAAAAATATTTTCTTTCTCCTTTAAGAAGTCTTATTTTCAAAAATTTCTAAAGAAAAAAAAAGAGCTAGCTTATGTACTTTGTTCCCGGTATTCGCGAACTACGCAAGATCTGATTCATGTGGCGTCATGATACGTAGGCAATCCCCACCGGATTCGATCATTGCCATCAAATAAACTGAGTAAAAAAAAGAGAATAAAGAAAAATAAAGAAATGAGTGACAAAAATAACAAAGAAGAACAAAGAGCGAAAAACAACCCCCGCCAAAAAAGCAAGAGTGAAAGAAACACAAAAAGAGAACTCTTTGTCCAATTTAAAAAAGAAAACCGCGGAAAGGTTTCGTGAATGCTGTCAAATGACGCAAGCAAGCCGCCAGAGTAAAACCTTCAATGGATGAAGCATAAATGGTTACGGTCTTCCTACAGGCCCAAAAGGCGGACTACTTCCAGAACATGATGTCCGTTATGGGTAATCCGTTCGCCGAGGCTATCAAAATTGGGGAGATGGTAGAAAGTGGTTTAAAAAGGGCCAAATCTTGAGTCATGCTGCCTTAAGGCCACATCACAGACCGTTCAGAACAGTTCAGGGAGTTTGTTGAACATAAACATAAGGAAAGAGGGAGCCATGATGGCTTTGAGCTCGAAGGGGCCCCGCAGATCATTCAACTAATCATATATGCTTCCTAAGGTCCCACAACAATATTATCCCCATCAAGATGTTGCTTATGCCATGGCACTGCCTCTCTATGCGGTGATGAACGCGCAACCTTACACGCGGCCACAACATTATACATAAAACCGAGCTCCACCTCCCAGAAACGCCCGTCCTTACCAAGCTCCATATAATCCCCAACCAAATGTTCCCCAATACAATCCTCGCCCAAGAGAGTTCCTTGGAAGGAATTAGTTCACCCCTATTGGTGAATCATATTCAAGTTTGTTTCAAAAGCTAATCGGTCTAGGTCTGCTGCAGCCAGTGGCCCCGAACCGGCCAAATCTCGAGACCCCCTTGCACCAAGCTGATGCTAGATGTGAATACCACTATGTAGCAGTGGGACATGATATAGAGGACTTTTGGACCCTCAAAAGGGAAATTAAAGAATTTGATCCGGCTTTGAAAGCCATTGTATCCATTGCCGCAATAGAAAAGAAACCTAAAAATGGGCGCCAAACCTGAAACTTTCCCTACCGGACGGGAGTCTCGGTAGTCGGTCTTGCTGTCATTTCTGTATTTTGGGTTATTTTAGGGTGTAATCCGATTGTTTTTGCTCTATTGTCTTACTTTCTAATGTAAACCCTTCTATATTTAAAAAACAAAAACAAAATTCAAATAAATGAAATTAATATTTCATCATCCATGAATGTCATTTTTCTTACTTTTGTCACTTTTCTTACTTTCTTTCTAGTTATATTAAATGCAGATTTTAATAATATAACATACTTGCAGACTTTATGCCCGGATCCTAAAACGCTGTTAGACCTTGAAATAATGAATCAAGAAGTAGAATGTGCTGAAGATAAGGCTTGTAAGAAAATAACCAGAGAATTAGGACAACAAGCCTAAACCAAGTCCAAACGAAAACCGCCCTTATTTGATTGGTTTATGGCACTGAAGTCGTGGTATCACTAGAAGTTGAAATTCCCTCTCTTCGGATCATTGTTGAAACTGAGTTCGAGGATGAAGATTGGGTCAAGACCCGATTGAAGCAATTGATTTTAGTTTATGAAAAGCGGTTGACTGCAGTTTGCCACAGACAGTTGTACCAACAAAGAATGGCCCATGCCTACAACAAGAAAGTGCGGGCCAAGAAATTTGAAATAGGGTAACTCGTTCTGAGGCGTATTCTTCCACATCACGAGGAAGCTTAAGGAAAATTTGTCCCGAATTGGAAGGTCCATATATTGTAACAAGAGTGCTGCCAAAAGGGAGTACTGTATTTGGGAGACATCGAAGGAAATGTTTCCGATACAACTGTCAATACAGACGTGGTCAAAAGGTACTATGTATGACCCTTTACACAACTTTAATTCTCTCTGATTGGGATGACGAAGGCTTAATTCTCACTACCCAAATACTATTAACCCTTTGCTAATCCTTTGAGTCAGATACGTTTTCCTTGGCCACCCTATTTGGAACCTTGTATGTAATGAGAAAGGAAAAGAAAAAGAAAAGAAAAAAAAAGAAAAAAAGAAAAAAAAACAAGAAGTAAAAAAGGAGAAAAAAATAAAAGAAGCAAAAGAAAACAAAATAGAAAAAAAAAACAAAACAAAAATCAAAACAAGTTCAAGTCCATTGAACAACGTCTTACCTGATTCCAAAAGGATACGTATGCAACCTCACTCTAGGGTTCGGTCACACCAAAACAAAAATCCACATTTCCCTAAAAGTTAAAACTGGGGCAGATGTTACAATGGTTTGGCGATCATTTCACCCGAAAGATTCCAAAGTTGTAATTCAATCCAAATTATTTTTACCCAAATCCTTTCAAGCCATTTCGATCAATTGGCGAGAATGTTCAAGAATTGGAGGATACGATTACTTGGATCGGATGCAACCAAATGAGAGAAATAAAATGAGAGAGTCCTATTGGTGAAAACCCTCATGGGCACTGTAGGGCGATGGTGAGTAGAGAAAATAAAAATGAGAGAGTCTTGTTAGTGAAAACCCACAAAGGGCACTATAAGGCGATGTCGAGAAGAGAAATGAGAGAGATCGGCTAGTGAAAACCCGTAAAGGGCACTGTTGATCGAAAAGAGGAACTACACAGCCATGGAATCAACACATTCCCGGGCAAGATTTTTCTGTTTCAAGTCAAAAGTTGTGATGAGTTTCTAAGAGTCGGACAGTTTACACAGATCAGGCATCCAGTCCAAAAGACATGTCATGTTCATTGAAGTCCGCATGTACTCCCAGATAAGTCCGTCTTTCTGTTCCCTGAAAGGGACACCTCTTGCTTTAAACTCATTCTCTATTCCATTGTTTATTTTTCTTTTAATCCCTTTTGATCTAACTTTGTTTAAAAAATAAGGCAAAGAAAAGACGGCAAGACCGATTTACAAGGTTCTCATTTGAAGCGAGCTGATATATTCAAAATGCGCCCAGCCTCGGCAAGGACATCAAGTCGACCCCGATTGACCATGATTGGCCGATTCTTTGAAATGGAAAACATTGAAAGAAGCCAAAAGCAAAATGCCAACAAAGGCAAAATAAAGTTGAAATAGGTTAAGTCCCATACAACCAACCGTCATGGCAAAGTTTGGAAATGCCAAAGGTTCTCTGGGGTCAGAGATGCAGTTGGTATTCAGGAAATAATCAGTTGCAGTTGAAAAGGAAATGTGCCGAGATCAAGAGATCGAAATAATCAAGGACACAAACCGATCTCCATTGTAAAACTAACAAATCTTTCTGTTTAGAACAGGAACACAACAATTTAAGAAACAGTTCGTGAAAAGATGAACACCATCAAGTGAAGTTCTCAAATCCTTGATTTTCTTCCAATATGCATGTAAATATGTTATTTTTAGTTTCATTATAGGGAATCAATACCCTATCTTCAATACATGGTACTACATCCCCTGGTTGCATTACTTTCTGCCTACATAGGGTACGAAATTCCCTAGTAGAATCTTAGAGACAAGAGCCTCATCTTATTGCCAACACAGGGTACTACATTCCCTGGCTGCATTACTTTCTGCCTACATAGGGTACAACATTTCCTAGTAGCATCCCAGAGTGCTAAGAGCCTCACCTTATTACCAACATAGGGTACTACATCCCTTGGCTGCATTACTTGTTGCCAACATAGGGTACGGCATTCCCTAGTAGCATCTCAGAGCACTACGAGCCTCATTTATTGCCAACATAGGGTACGGCATTCCCTAGTATCATCCTAGAGTGCCACGAGCCTTATCTTATTGCTAACACAGGGTACTACATCCCCTGGCTGCATTACTTTCTGCCAACATAGGGTACGCCATTCCCTAGTAGTATCTCAGAGCGCCACGAGCCTCATTTTATTGCCAACATAGGATACAACATTCCCTAGTAGCATCCCAGAGTGCCACGAACCTCATCTTATTGCCAACACATGATACTACATCCCCTGGTCACATTATTTTCTACCTACATAGGGTACGACATTCCCTAGTAGTATCTTAAAGAGCCAAGAGCCTCACCTTATTGCCAATACAGGGTACTACATCCCCTGGTTGCATTTCTTATTGCAAACGTAGGGTACGACTTCCTTAGTAGCATCCTAGAGTGCCACAAGCCTCATCTTATCGCCAACATAGGGTACTACATCCCTTGGATGCATTACTTTCTGCCAACATAGGGTACGACATTCCCTAGTAGCATCTCAGAACATCATGAGCCTCATCTTATTGTCAACACAGGGTACTACATCCCCTGGTTGCCTTCCATCTTATTAACATAGGGTATGACATCCCCTATTATAAAAAAATATCTTTTTCAATTCTTTATTCTGCAATAGCAAATATAGTTTAACGTATTTTCAATAACTCACAAAATTTTTCTAGTGCAAACTGGGGCAGAAAAGTTTTGTTCGTTTTGTTTGTTTCTCATGGCTGCAGGTTTTTATGCGAAGTACGGATTGGATGTGCAAGAAAAGACTCTAGCTTTTGCCAGAGAAAGTGGAACGTTTGATCTGAATACCAGCAGCAACCAGCTTTGACGTAATGCATGCAGAGACATAGAGTCTCAAGATCTATCTTCTCACCATCTGATCAAGAAACAAGCTTGTGAGAATATTTCATAGTCTATTGCATCGAGAACATCAAGTTTCAGTCTAAAGTCAATGGGATAAGCAACTCAAGAATCAAGACTAGACTCCAGATGACTTTTAGATAGAAATTTTATAACTCTTAGATTTTAAGAGTATGTAATTTTCTATTCATTTTCCTGTAATAGTAGGAACCGCAGACCGGAACCTCAACGGAACTTCGCTCGATTCTCCATCTAAGCATAATCCATCACTCTTCTTCCACTTGAACTACACGTGACCTGATTCCCTTATAACCCGGGATATGTAGGCTGCCTAAAATCAAGCCTCGGTACATCTTTTTCTTTTATCTTATTTTCCTTTTTCAATAATAGTGAGGTCAAAAATCAGTCACCTTGTTCATTTTCTTTACCTGAAAACTCTTCATGTTTCCAAGCAAAGAGGGGCATGCTGTGAACACCTAATTTTTTACCACACCCAAATTCTATACTATTTTAGTGTAAATATTTTTTTTAGGTCTACAGTTGATATTTTAAACTTTTATCTTACTCTAATAGATTTTATTTGAAAATAATTAAATTAAAAACTAAAAGAATATCCACATTCTAAAAGTACAAGTTTTATTTCTATTTACAAGAAAACAAATTTACAAAAAGAAATGGTTTCTTTTAAATAGAATTTTAATTAGTTATGGTATCTTTTCTTTGTATTATTTAAAGTACACACACACACACACACACACACATATATATAGCTTTGTATTTTACCTTTTTTTTTTCTTTTGTTTTCCATCATTTCAAAAAAAGAAAAGAAAAGTAAAAGTCATTTAAAAAAAAAAACTAACGAAAAAAAAAGAATAACAAATTGAGCAATTTAAAGATTTCTCCTAATATTTAGTCTACACTCACGCCCCTTCCCCTCAACCCCTCACGTCTCACTCACATTGCACAAACGATCATCTGCACACACACACACACACATTATACATAATGCAGAATCCTCTAACTTCCTCACTCCCTTTTCCCCTCACTTGCATAACACACATGACATAATGCACTACTCACACACACTGCACTATATAAGACATTCACTTTTAGCATTTAGAAAAAAAGGAGGGGAGGGGGGAATATTTTGAAACAAGACACAAAACTTTGAACAGAAAGGAGGAGTCCAATTTTTGAAAGCGAGAAAATTTTGAACAGGAGAGGAGAACAAGATTGAGAGAAAAATAAAGAGAGGTGAGGAAAATATGATTTAAAACAAAAAACAGAGAACGGAAACCCCTTGGAATATTGCTTTCCCTCGCCAAAATCCGGCCATCCGCCAGAGCTGACCACCGGTGATGGCCACTACTGCTCCAACCTAGCCGCTTCCCCCTTTACTCCTCTCTCTGCCGTCTCAACCACCATGGACGCCGCTTAAAGCTCCAAAACCAGTCCACGAACAACTCACTTCTTTCTCAATCGAACTCCAGCCGAAATTCAAGGTCTAAGAGCTTGTTTGAGTCGAGATTCAAGGTTGCCGGTGAGAGGTTCAGTCCGGGTCTTGGTTGTTGACTCATATGTCAACTCTTGTATTCCGACAATATTGACGTTTGAGAATCGCAATTTGAGGTTCTTTCTTTAACTTCCATCTTATTAATGGTGTTATTTGTCTCTGTTATTGCCTATTTGTATAGTAAATTTGCAACCTATTAGTTTTCCTTCATCTTTGCTGTAGCTCTATGGTATCTGACTAAAAATCATAAATTTCCTCTAGAATAAATTTGTTGTAAAGAAGAAAAATCTTTACTGTTTTATTTTTCCTAAAACAAGAAAGGACAAATCTTTGCTGATGGCATAACTGATTATACTAGTTGATCATTGTTGTAGTTGTACAACTAACTTATGAACGTTCATTAGCTTTAGCAAAGTGATAGGAAGTTGGAATATCTCAAAGCATGAGACAATACTAACATGGGAGGTGATTCTAGATGAATTTGAAATAGCATAGCAGAATGTCTCTGAATGTATTAATCAAGGAAATGTATGGTAAATTAGGAGTTCGAACTAGTTTCTCAAAAGGAATTGAAGTACCAGTGGTGTTGGTAATTACGCCTAATCTATTATCGTGATTATGTACATGTTCGCGTTCGCGTGACATAATTATGATACCAAAAATAAATCAAAGTACGCATTTGCGAGACTTTGACCGAACAATCCTAAAATAATAAAGTGTTATTAATTATGTACACGTACGTGTGACATGATTTTTAGCGCGCCAAATAAAATGAGTATACGTACGCGTAACTTGTTTCAAGATAATTCCATAATTACGAATAATCAAGCAATCTAAAAGCGGTAAAAGGTAAAATGCACATAGGTTCTAAAATAAGTAATTAAAATGATTTAAATAAGCCAGGTATGATTAAAAGCGACTATGCTAAAACCACAGAACTCGAGAATGCCTAACACCTTCTCCCGGGTTAACAAAATTCTTTACCCGGTTTTCTGGTTTCGCAGACTTTAAACAGAGTCAATTTCCTTGATTTGGGATTTTAAAATAAACTGGTGACTTGGGATACCATAAATTATTCCAAGTGGCGACTCTGATTAGATAAATAATTTCATTTCGAATAATGTCACTTAAATTGAAAAAACTCCCTTCTTCCCTATCCCTAGGGAAAAAGGAGGTGTGACACACATCATACAAATTCTCGGAGTTTCATACCCTCAAAACCAGATTTAAGACTGTTACTTACCTCAACCGCGCAGAAATCCTACTCCAAAATGCTTTTGCCTCTCGAATCGGCCTCCAAATGCCCCAAATCTAGCCATAAACAGTACGAGATAATAAATATTGGCTAAAAGGATCAAATCCACAAGAAAACTACTAAAATATAGTCCAAAATCAGAAAACGGCTCAACCCGCCCCCCAGGCTCACATCTCGAAACCCGACGAAAGTCACAAAACCCGAAAGCCCATTTACTCACGAGTCTAACCATACCAAATTTAACAAAATCTGACCTCAATTGCCCCTCCAAAACCCCAAAATTCACTCTCCAATGCCCAAGCCCTGATCTCCCAAATCTCACCTCAAACACTTACCAACTAGGTGTAAAATCAATGGGGAAATACCATTATTAAATATAAATAGGCACAAGGAACTTATCTCAGTGATTACTCCAAAATCTCTCTCAAACCCCCCAAATTACGAGCTCAAAAATGATGAAAAATCTCGAAGTGTTCTATTTATAGGTTCTGCCCAGACTTCTCGCACCTGCGGCTCCATTTTCGCATCTACGGGCAAAGCCCCGCTTCTGTGGAAAAATCCCTAAGCTGAGCCTCCGCTCCTGCGATCCAGTGACCGCATCTGCACTCTTCGCGGGTATGCGAACTAAATCGCACCCGCGGTCCAAACTCGCACCTGCGCCCCTAAATCCGATTCTGCGACCATCGCAGGTGCGGGAATGCCATCGCACTTGCATCCTCTGCCCAGGTCCTCCTTAGCTGCATCTGCGGCTCCTCCTTCGCTTCTATGGGCTCGCACTTGCGGTTCCCACTCCGCAGGTGCGGTTACACCAGTAACAGTAGCTTCAGCTGTAATTCCTCAACTCCCATCAAGCCGTTAACCACCCGAAATCACTCCGAGGCCTTCGGGACCTCAGCTGATGATACCAACAAGTCATATAACCCATGCAAACTTAGTCGAACCTTCGAATCACTCAGGACAACATCAAAACACCAATTATACCCTGATTCAAGCCTAAAGAACTTTTAAACTTTCAAATTCCACAAATGACGCCGAAACCTTCCAAACCACGTCCGATTAACCTAAAAGTTTACACACAAGTCAAAAATGACACCACGAACCTATTCCAACTTCCAAAAATCCAATCCGACCCCGATATCAAAATTTTCACTGCCGGCCTGTAATGACCCGGCCAGTCGTTTTGAGAATTTAATTCCCGTTCGATAGCATATGGCCCCGAGCAGCTTCGTATTATATGTATTGACTTGCGTGCATGGTGGGATTCTGTTACCAGATGATTCAGAGTAATTTGGGACACTTAGTCCCTAAAACGAAAACTTAAGTCTTAGAATTTTGACCGTAGTCGAAATAATGTGAAGACGACTTCGGAATGGAGTTTTGTCAGTTCTGTTATCTCCGTTGGGTGATTTAGGACTTAGGGTCATGTACATATTATGTTTTGGAGGTCTGTAGCTCATTTAGGCTTGAAATGGCGAAAGTCGAATTTTTAGAGATTTTGACAGGTAGTGGACTTTTTGATATTGGGGTCGGAATGCAATTTAGAGAGTTGGAACAATTCTGTTATGTCATTTGGGACCTGTCTGCAAAATTTGACGTCATTCCGGGTTGGTTTGATATGTTTTGGCATGTGTTTTAGAAGTCGGAAGATTTGGAAATTTATAAGTTCGATTTGTACTTTCGGCATTGTTTGATATTATTTGAGACCTCGAGCGAGTCCGTGTTAGGTTATGGAACTTGGTCGTGTCTTGGACGGGGTCCTGAGATGTATTTCAGACGAGTTTCATATGGTTTTCGTGGTTGAGAAGAGGCCTGCATTCTGGTGTAATCGCACCTGCGGACCTTGGACGCAGGTGCGATGGTCGCAGGTGCGAAGGTGGAGGCATAGGTGCGAGAAGAGTTGGTGTTGGCAGCCTCCACAGATGCGAATTATGGCGCGCAGAAGCGAGGGGAAGCGCAAGTGCGGTTGGACATGCGCACCTGTGATTACGCAGATGCGGCTAATTTTGTCGCATGTGCGGTCACGCCTGGGTAGAAAAGAGAAATTTGAGGGTTTGATTTCATTCTTCATTTTTGACTTGAGAGCTCGGAATTTGGAGATTTTTCGAGGGATTTTCAGAGGAAGCTTTGGGGTAATGATTCCTAACTCGTTTTTGGTTGTATTCCATTAATCTATAGTTGTTTTCTCCATTTAATTTTGGATTTTTGGGGTTGAAATTGAGAAATATTGGAAGAACTTCTTCAATAAATATTTCGAGTTTTGAAAGGGGAATTGTGGTTAGATTTGAGTAATTCTTATATGGTTGGACTCGTGAGTGAATGTGTGTTCATATTTTGTGATTTTTACCTGATTCCGAGACGTTGCCTGGGTCGACTTGTTAGGGCGAATTTGGGAATTTTTGTTAAAATATTGATTTCATTAATTAGATGAGTCTATTATGGTTGTATTCATGATATGCAATTGTGCTTGGCTAGATTTGGACCATTCAGAGTCAGATAATTGAGAAAAGGGCATTCTTACGGACTAATTGAGCTTGGTTCGAGGTAAGTATCTTGCATAACCTTGTGTGGGGGATTTTTCCCTTAGGATTTGAGTCTTCTATGTTGATTGTAGTCCATGTACGCGAGGTGACGAGTACGTGCTCGGAATTATTTGTGAAAAGTTGGCCTTTAGGATTCTTAGGTCCTTATATTCATCGAGTATGAAGTTGTTCTGGATATGATTTAAGTTCCTATTTACTAGTTTCACCTCTACATGCTTTAATTAGAATTAAGTGCTTCAGGATTCACTCTTATGGCCCATTTGACTCTTATTTTACTTAACTAAATATTTTACCTCCTCTATTGTCATGCTATCTTTTCATAACTGCTTATTTTTATTTGGAATTATTATTATCTCATCCTATAATTGTTTAGTCTTAATTGAGGTTATGATTATCTTTACGCTGTTTATCCTTAAATGAATTGTTGAATATCCTTCGTAATTTCTCAACCTTAAAGGAAGATTAGATATCCTGTATCTTAGTCGACTTGTTGTATTTGGAATTATTTGACTCATGTTAGCCTCCCTGTTGTTAAAACATATATCGTGGGATCATTGCTACATACTAGTTTTCCCTTGCTGAGCTGTTCTCTTTACGCCTAGCATTCTTTACTGTGGTTATTCCTTGTAAATTGGATTCTACCTTTTCTTGTGATTTAAAATTCTTGAGTTGATTTACTCATTGTACTTTGTATTATTGCCATTGTTGCTGTTTGTACTTGTTGTGGTGATGCACGAGGTTTCTGCCGTGCGGTTGTTATTATTGTGATGCACGAGGTTTCTTCCATGCAGTTGGGGTTGTGGTGATGCACGAGGTTTCTGCCGTGCGGTTGTTGTTATGGGGTTGCATGAGGTTTCTGCCATGCTATTGTTACTATCTGATATTTGCACATGCGGCGTGACAAGGCGGGATATATATATATATATATATATATATATATATATATATATATATATATATATATATATATATGGGTTGCGCATGTGGCGAGACAAGGTGGGAACATTGTTATGCACGTGTGGCGAGACAAGGCGAGCATTTACTTTATTATTGCACACGTGGCGAGACAAGGTGGGCTGTGTCAGGGATTATTTTGTGATGATTTGTGATGGCCTGGGGGCATTCTTGTTGTTGATATTTGTGTAGTGGTAGACTTACCTGTGTGAGCTTTATCTTGTGAAAGTTGTGAGAAAAATATTCTACGTGTTGTCCGTTCTTTTTTCCTTTTGCTTATTTGCTGGTATGGACTATGCTCAGACACTTGCACAAGCATACACGTAGTTAAGAACTCTTATCGGATAAGAGGTGTTCTTGATAGTGTTGAACATATATGCTCACCCTTGTTTACTTTCCTTCTATGTGAGAATGGCTCTATTGGTACGTGAGTCGTCAGTGTGGTTATGAGGTGTTATGAAGGCACAAGATGCCAAGTGTTAGGGTTCAGGTATTGAGACCTGTGAATTGTGATTTGTCCGAGTTTCGGTACCTCGTGGAGTTGTTGACTAAAACTTGACGTAAAGCCTGTTGTAGTTGCTGAGATATTACTTGTCCTTGCTGTATTTGTGATTCCGGATTTAGGTTGGGTTCCATTCACTTTTCTGTGTCACTTTTATGGTATTCCGTCGATACTTGTTGTTTCCTTTCTTGATGAAATTACTGTATTGTGAGATATCATGTTTTGTTTTTCCTATACTTATACTTGTTTAGTTTATTAGACCAGTAGGTGTCTTGACTGTTCCTCGTCACTACTCCACCGAGGTTAGTCTTGATACTTACTGGGAACCGTTGTGCTGTGCTCATTCTACTCTTCTGCATATTTTTGTGCAGATCCAGGTATTGATCGTTAGTAGCTGTGCGGGTCGTTGCTATGGAGACTCAAGGTAAACCTGCTGCTGCGTTCGCAGGCTTCGGAGTCACCTTCAAGTTTTTATTTTGCACTATTTATTCTTATTTCTGAACAGTTGTATTTAGAAATTTGTAGCAAACTCTGTAGAGCTTATGACTTGTACTACCAGTTTTGGGAATCGTAAGAGATTCTATTTAGATAATATTGTTGTTTCAATTATTGTTAGGCTTACTCAGTCCCTAAGACTAGGTACCATCACGATACCCAAACAGAGGGGAAATTGGGTCATGACAAGTTGGTATCAGAGCTCTAGGTTCATAGGTGCTACGAGTCATAAGCTGGTTTAGTAGAGTCTTGCGGATTGGTACGGAGACGTCTGTGCTTATCTTCGAGAGGCTACGGAACTATTATATTAGGACAGTTTCACTTCCTTCATTCCTATCGTGCGAGTTCATTGATCTCGAAGTTTGAACTTTTATCATTCTATTCTCTCACAGATGGTGAGGACACGAGTTGTAGTTACTGATGACGTTACCCTCGGAGTAGATGTCGCTAGAGGCAGAGGCAGAGGCCGATGAGGAGTACATGCCGCAGCCAGAGCACCTACCAGAGCAGCAGTTGAGGAGCCGCCAGTAGTTCTAGTTGAGGGGCAGGTACCGGAGGCACCTGCTGTTACCCCCGGACTTCAGGAGACCTTAACACAGTTCGTGAGCATGTTTGGTACATTGGCTCAGGCGGGGTTGATTCCGGTTGCACCAGCTATTTCACAGACCTGGGGAGGAGCCCAGACTCCCGCCGCCCATACCCCAGAGCAGCGAGTTCATGTTGGTCAGGTTCCAGGTGTCATGAAAACACAGCCTGTGGTTCCAGTTCAGCCCGTGGTCAGGGCAGCAACATATGAGGAAGAGCAGCTTAGACTTGCAAGGTTCAAGAAATATGACCCTCCTACATTCAGTGGTTTGGCTTCAGAGAGTGCACAAGGTTTTCTGGAGGAGTGACATCGCATTCTCCGCACTATGGGTATTTTTAAGACTAGTGGGGTTTCTTTTATTACATTCCAGCTTAGGGAAGCAGCTTATCAGTGGTGGCGGGCATATGAGTTGGGTAGCCCAGCCAAGTTAGCTTCACTTACATGGGTTCAGTTTTCAGAGATGTTCTTGAGAGAGTTTGAGAGAGTTTGTACCTCAGTCCCTTCGAGATGCATGGCACGCGGAGTTTGAGCAGCTACGCCAGGGCACTATGTAAGTATCAAAGTATGCCGTGAGATTCAGTGATTTGGCTAGGCATGCACCTGTTTTGGTCGCCACAGTTAGAGAGCGTGTCTGTAGATTCATTGAGGGACTCATGCATGATATTCGGTTTAGCATGGCTCATGAGTTAGAGTTAGATGTTTCATTTCAGCAGGTAGTAGGGATCGCTCGCTGTGTTGAAGGCATGTGGGATCAGGAGAGAGAGGACAGGCGGGGCCATGTGAGAGAGTACAGGCAAGATCAGGAGAGATAGGACAAGGAGGTGAGGAGGCCTCGTAGACCGGAGAGATCTACTGGTCCTTATTTTGGAGGCAGGGTACGACATGGTAGAGGTTTTGTGGGTCAGCCAGTTTAGTTTGTACTTCAGGCTTCACACAGTGTCTCAGGTGCTCATGGGTCTCAAAGTACCCGTACCACACAGTTCCCATGGCCACGTATAAAGAGAGGTTTCTTTGACTGTGGAGATACCAGCAACAGGGTGAGAGATTATCCTAGACTCCGGACAGGTGTGTCATAGCGGAGTATTCAGGCGAGTAGAGGGGGCCCAAGAGGGTAAGGCCCGACCCATTGATGTGTTTCATATAGTAGGCTTGAGCCCACTACGCCAGATGATTTTATACATGTATGCTTTTGAATTGTTACAAAGGGGCACCACTCATATTTTGATTCGGTTCTGCTTATCAGGGAGAGTTCCCCTATTTGTTGTTCCACCTATGGGTGAGATCATGACTTAGTATTCTGTATATGTGTTTTCCCCTGTTGGGAGATTCTATGAGTGATAGCCGTGTCTATCATTGTTTTAATTCATTTTTGAAAGTTACGAAACTAGAAGTTAATTCATGTTGTCCATTATGGCAGGTTTGGTGTGATTCCTGAGTAATTTGGTTACGATTTGTGATTTGATACTCTACCGGGGTGAGCGTTTAGTAAGTGTTGTGATTTTATTGGCAGAATTGAGTTAGTGGAAGATTTCCATTGGTATGATGTGTATTCGACTTATGATTCAGAGTTGAGGGTGAGACCCTCACGATTCCATACGATTTGATATGTTTGAGCCGGGCTGCGTGCCGCGGTAGAAGTTATATCAAGATGAGATCCTTGTGATTTGTTCATATACTTTAATTTTCCTTTTAAATTGATTTGTAGGATGGTACTCATAGAGAGTTGTGCCTGTCGGGACTTGCTTGATATTTCTCTTATGTGTTTCTCTTTACGTATTCAGTCATTTTCGTTATGTGCTTCTTGAGTTTTAGCTTGTGGGGTGTGTGCCTGGTGGTGTCAGTTGTAACTTGTTGATCTGGGTGTATGGTTATGTGGTCTTTGTGTTTCTTACATCATTGTCAACATTGTGGAGGTTTGAAACGGGTTGCCAACGGATATGAGGCTAATTGCTGGTGCTGGTTTTGATTTCGGGCAACTATTGTGATCATAAATGTTATTATGGGCCTATATATGGTGTGTCTTGTTGTGTGGTCGTACCTTGTGGGTGTAGGCATGAGTTGTTATAGCTGGTTGAGACTGATACCGGTTAAGGATTTAGAATTGTGTCTTTTGAAAATAAATGGAAGGTGAGAATTTTTGACTCTAAGGCTTATTAGTGTTGGCAGAAAGGATGAATTACAGTTGGGATGGTGTCATCAGGATTATGTGGATTGGGGTGACGTGGGGTCGCCCGCGGGTGTATGTTGAATATGTGCTTTTAGTGATTTGAAGACTTCGAGGCGATTCTTAGCACGTTCGAGGACGAACGTTTGTTTAAGAGGGGAAGGATGTAACGACGCGGCCGTTCATTTTGAGAATTTAAGTCCTGTTCGGCGGCATAAGGTCCTGAGCAGCTTCGTATTATGTGTATTGACTTGCGTGCGTGGTCGGATTCAGTTACCGGATGATTCAGAGTGATTTGGGACACTTAGTCCCTAAAACGGAAGCTTAAGTCTTAGGATTTTGATTGTAGTCGGAACTGTGTGAAGACGACTCCAGAATGGAGTTTTATCGGTTCCGTTAGCTCTGTTGGGTGATTTTGGACTTAGGGGCGTGTCCGGATTGTGTTTTGGAGGTCTGTAGCTCATTTAAGCTTGAAATGGCTAAAGTCAAATTTTTGGAGATTTTGACCGGTAGTGGACTTTTTGATATTGGGGTCGGAACAACTCCGTTATGTCATTTGGGACATGTCTGCAAAGTTTGACGTCATTCCGGGTTGGTTTGATAGGTTTTGGCACGTGTTTTAGAAGTCGGAAGATTTGGAAATTTATAAGTTCGATTTTTGGTGCGATTTGTACTTTCGGCATTGTTTGATATTATTTGATACCTCGAGTGAGTCCGTGTTAGGTTATGGAACTTGGTCGTATGCTTGGACAGGGTCCCGGGGGCCCGAGGTGTATTTCGGACGAGTTTCGGATGGTTTTCGTGGTTGTGAAGAGGTCTGTATTCTGGTGTAATCAGACCTGCGGACCTTGGTCGCATGTGCGATGGTCGCAGGTGCGAAGGTGGAGGCTCAGGTGCGAGAAGAGTTGGTCTTGGCAGCCTCCGCAAATGCAAATTGTGGCGCGCAGAAGGGAGGGGAAACGTAGGTGCGGTTGGACATGCGCACCTACGATTGCGCAGATGCGGCTAATTTTGTCGCAGGTGCGGTCACGCCTGGGCAGAAAAGAGAAATTTGAGGGTTTGATTTCATTCTTTGTTTTTGACTTGAGAGCTCGGAATTTGGCAATTTTTCGAGGGATTTTAAGATGAAGCTTTGGGGTAATGATTCCTAACTCGTTTTTGGTTGTATTCCATTAATCTATAGTTGTTTTCTCCATTTAATTTCGGATTTTTGGGGTTGAAATTGAGAAAAGTTGGAAGAACTTCTTCAATAAAGATTTCGAGTTTTGAAAGGGGATTTGTGGTCGGATTTGAGTAATTCTTATATAGTTGGATTCGTGAGTGAATGGGTGTTAATATTTTGTGATTTTTACCCGATTCCGAGACGTGGGCATGAGTCGACTTGTTAGGGCAAATTTCGGAATTTTTGTTAAAATATTGATTTCATTAATTAGATGAGTCTATTATGGTTGTATTCATGATATGCAATTGTGTTTGGCTAGATTTGGACTTTTCGGAGTCGGATAATTGAGAAAAGGGCATTCTTACAGAATGATTGAGCTTGGTTCGAGGTAAGTATCTTGCCTAACCTTGTGTGGGGGATTTTTCCCTTAGGATTTGAGTCTTCTACGTTGATTGTAGTCCATGTACGCGAGGTGAGGAGTGCGTGCTCGGACTTATTTGTGAAAAGTTGGCCTTTTAGGATTCTTAGGTCATTATATTCATCGAGTATGAAGTTGTTCTGGATATGATTTAAGTTCCTATTTCTAGTTTCACCTCTACATGCTTTAATTAGAATTAATTGCTTCAGGATTCACTCTTAAGGCCCATTTGACTCTTATTTGACTTAACTGAAGATTTTACCTCCTCTATTGTCATGCTATCTTTTCATAGCTGCTTATCTTTATTTGAAATCATTATTATCTCATCCTATAATTATTCAGTCTTAATTGAGGTTATGATTATCTTTACGCTGTTTATCCTTAATTGAATTGTTGAATATCCTTCGTAATTTCTCAGCCTTAAAGGAAGTTTAGATATCCTGTATCTTAGTCGACTTGTTGTATTTGGAATTATTTGACTCATGTTAGCTTCCCTGTTGTTGAAACATATATCGTGGGATCATTGCTACATACTAGTTTTCCCATGCTGAGTTGTTGTCTTTACGCCTAGCATTCTTTACTATGGTTATTCCGTGTGAATTGGATTCTACCTTTTCTTGTGATTTAAAATTCTTGACTTGATTTACTTGTTGTACTTTGTATTATTGCCATTGTTGCTGTTTGTACTTGTTGTGGTGATGCACAAGGTTTCTGTCGTGCGGTTGTTATTATTGTGATGCACGAGGTTTCTGCCGTGTGGTTGGGGTTATTGTGATGCACGAGGTTTCTGCCGTGCAGTTGTTGTTATGGAGTTGCACGAGGTTTCTGCCATGCTATTGTTACTACTGTTATTTGCATATGCGGCGTGACAAGGCGGGATATATATATATTTTTTTGGTTGCGCATGTGGCGAGACAAGGTGGGAACATTGTTATGCACGTGTGGCGAGACAAGGCGAGTATTTACTTTATTATTGCACAAGTGGCGAGACAAGGTGGGCTGTTTCAGGGATTGTTTTGTGATGATTTGTGATGGCCTGGGGGCATTCTTGTTGTTGATATTTGTGTAGTGGTAGACTTACCTGCATGAGCTTTATCTTGTGAAAGTTGTGAGAAAAATATTCTACGTGTTGTCCGTTCTTTTTTCCTTATGCTTATTTGCTGGTATGGACTATGCTAGGACACTTGCATTGCATAAGCATACACATAGTTAAGCACTCTTATTGGATAAGAGGTGTTCTTGATAGAGTTGAACATATATGCTCACCCTTGTTTACTTGCCTTCTATATGAGAATAGCTCTATTAGCACGTGAGTCGTCAGTGTGGTTATGAGGTGTTATGAGGGTACAGGATGCCAAGTGTTAGGGTTCAGGTATTGAGACCCGTGAACTGTGATTTGTACGAGGTTCGGTACCTCGTGGAGTTATTGACTAAAACTTGACGTAAAAGCGGTTGTAGTTGCTGAGTTATTACTTGTCCTTGCTGTATTTGTGATTCCGGATTTAGGTTGTGTTCCATTCACTTTTCTGTGTCATTTTTATGGTATTCCGCCGATACTTGTTGTTTCCTTTCTTATTGCCATTACTGTATTGTGAGCCATATTGCATAGTCTTTATGTTGATATCATTTTTTTGATGTTTCCTATACTTATACTTGTTCAGTTTATTAGACCAGTGTATGTCTTGACTGCTCCTCGTTACTACTCCACCGAGGTTAGTATTTATACTTACTAGGCACCGATGTGGTGTGCTCATTCTACTCTTCTCCACATTTTTGTGCAGATCCAGGTATTGATCGTTAGTAGTTGTGCGGGTCGTTGCTGTGGAGACTCAAGGTAAACCTGCTGCTGCGTTCGCAGGCTTCGGAGTCACCTTCAAGTTTTCATTTTGCACTGTTTATTCTTATTTATGAAGAGTTGTATTTAGAAATTTGTAGCAAACTTTATAGAGCTTATGACTTGTACTACCGATTTTGGGAATTGTAAGAGATTCTATTTAAATAATGTTGTTGTTTCAATTATTGTTAGGCTTACTCAGTCCCTAAGACTAGGTGCCATCACGATACCCAAACGGAGGGAAAATTGGGTCGTGACAAGGCAAAATCACCAAAATTTTAACTTTCGTCAATTCAAGACTAATTCTACTATGCACCTCCAAATCACATTCCGGACGCGCTCCTAAGTCCAAAAATTACCTAACGGAGCTAACAGGACCATACAAATTCAAATCCGAGGTCGTTTTCCCACAAGTCGACGTCCGGTCGACTTTTCCTACTTTAGCTTCCAATTAAGAGACTAAGTATCTCAATTCACTCAAAAACCACTTCGAACCCGAACCAACTAACCCGGTAAGACATAATATAGCTGTAAAGTACAAAAGAAGCAGAAATGGGGGAAACAGAGCTATAACTCTCGAAACAACCTGCCGGGTCGTTACAGTTTATGTCATCAACATATACGGCAAGTACAACAAACTCCGATATTTTTTTTTTATAAAAGCACATGGACAAATGGAATCATTTATATAACCTTCCTTTAATAAATATTCACTAAGGCGGTTATACCACATTCTTCCTGATTGCTTTAGACCATACAAAGATCTTTGCAATTTGATTGAAAATATTTCCCTGGACTTTGAATTATTTGCGTCAGGCATTTTAAATCCCTCGGGAATTTTCATGTATATCTTATTATCAAGTGAGCCGTAAAGGTAGGTTGTAACCACATCCATTAAATGCATGTCAAGCTTTTCATGGACAACAAGACTAATGAGATAACGGAACGTTATAGCAACCATAACAGGAGAATACTTCTCTTCATAATCAACACCAGGCCTTTGTGAAAATCCTTGTGCAACAAGGCGTGCCTTATATCTTTGTACCTCATTTTTCTCATTCCTTTTACGTACAAAGAGCCATTTATAGCCAACAGGTTTAACATCATTAGGTGCTTGGACTACAGACCCAAAAACTTCACGTTTCGCAAGTGAATCCAACTCAGATTGGATTGCTTCTTGCCATTTTGGCCAGTCACGTCTTTGTCGACATTCTACAATGGATGGAGGTTCAAGATCCTCATTATCTTGCATAATAATAGATGCAACATTATATGCAAAGACATAATCCACAACTATATTCAATCGATTCAAATCTGTCTCAATATCAATTGGGTTTATTGATAGTTCCTTATTTTCTGGAGTCTCAGGCTCATTGATTTTCTCATGAATTTCAGGATTGGTTAAATCATGGGTTACTTTATGAAACTCATTCGTAGTGTCATCTTGATCATTTAATTTTTTTTTTCTAGGATTTCGATCCTTAGAACTCAACGGTCTGCCACGCTTTAGGCGTGCTTTTGACTCATTAGCTATGACACTAGAAGATTGTCCAACAGGGACATCAATACGGATTGGAACATTCTCTGCAGGGATATGTGATTTCGTTTTCTTTTTCATATCCGTAAATGCATCTGGTATTTGATTTGCTATTTTTTGCAAATGGATAATCTTTTGCACCTCTTTTTCACTAATAGAGGCACTTCTTATTATCAAGGCAAGTTGATTATTAGACCATCACCAACAAAGGTTGGGATTGAGTCTCCTGCATTTTTGGAACATATATAAAGGGATATTTGTGGATCTATTCACCCACCTAATAGGCCGTTAAGATATTTTATGGTCTTAATAGATGTATCTTCTAGATGGTCTCATGTATGCCTATTGTCATCTCGCAACCAGGCATTTGCAAAATTAGTAGCACAAATAATCCGATTACGGGCACAATTTCCCGATAATCCAATTAAGTCTATTAGACTTGATAATGCCACTGAGTTTTCATCCCCAAGAATTTAATGATTATTGCTTATCAATTGGGATAAAAGTGGAGCATTTTGTAGCTCATGTTCACACTCAAAATGGCCTTGCAGAATCTTTGATTAAACGTCTGCAATTGATAGCAAGACCATTACTCATGAAAACCAAGTTACCCACTTCAGTTTGGGGTCATGCAATTTTGCATGCAGTAATGCTAATTCATCTCACACCAACAAGTTATCATAAATATTCTCCGTTGCAATTAGTTTTGGGTCATGAACCTAATATATCCCATCTAAGAATTTTTGGATGCGCTGTATATGTGCTTGTAGCACCGCCATATCGCACCAAGATGGGTCTTCAAAGAAGGTTAGGAATATATGTTGGGTTTGAATTGCCCTCCATTATTCGCTACCTTGAAACATTAACGAGAGATTTGTTCACTGCTCGATTTGTAAATTGTCGATTCGATAAGGCATTTTTCCCAAAATTAGGGGAGAAATTAGTGAAACCAAACGTGAAATGTTGTGGAAAAATACATCATTATCTCATCTTGATTCATTATTTAAAAGAATCTTTAAATTCTTTAATGGATGTCCATTTGAGTTCTCTATAATTCGTCTTATCATAATTGATCCGGGATGTCCCAATCGATCAAACCAAAGTACAAAAGTATTGAAATTAGTAACCTTTTGGTTTACGATAAAATGTGCCTCAAGTGCACTAATTCTTGTCCAATACATGCCACGACATAAAGATGAGAACTTCTCAATAATCCTTTTTTGGCCAGAGACATTATTGGTAACGATGAGATATTCGAGATTATTCTCATCTATTGTCTCAATATGAAATTTATTTCGGCGGATATCTTTAAAACTCAACAAGTTCCTCTTGGACTTGGAGGAGAACATTCATTCTGTATGATAAGTATTGTTCCCTTAGGCAGAGTTATAGTAGCTTTTCCAAAGCCTTCAATTAATTTTGTACTACCATATATTCATCAACATCTATATGGAGAATATCTCTTTTTAAAGAGATAGTTATACCATTATGGTCATGGTCAAAATTAGATGCAAGATCTGTTTCTTGCATTATTGTTATCCTTTAATAATCACATTGCCAAAATATTTTGGCGTACAATAGGTACGTGACCAATGACTATTCATGCCATAATAATGATATTATTTTCTTATTTTATCTCAAACCCTCTTCTCGAGGTGAGCGGTATATTTACTACCACTAGCACGTTCATATTCTTCCAAGAATGAATATGTATTCATAATGATTATCACATTGTTTTTATATTCACTTCATGAATGAAACATAATAATCCATGCGTGCTTTATAAAATCTCATGCCATATCAATGGCAAACATCACTTTCACATAGTGAAGGATTATTTTGAGAGCCATTATTGTTCTCATTACCATAATAATAATGATTATAATTTCGTCCATTACCACGTCTACATCCATTCATACCTCCACGGTAACATCATGTCTTATTTTAGACTTATGGGACAGGTTTTCACTATTGGTGGCGATTGATTTTAATTTGCATATGCAAACTTTCATTAACTTAACTCAATCAAATAAAAAGTATCAAGCAAATATAGAAAAATACATAATCAATTAAAATCTACATGTCCTTTGTAATAATTATCCCACTTTAAGATGAAAGAGATATGTGATAAAATAGAAAGGAAAAATATGTGCTCTCTCAAAAGTTTTCACTTCGTGTTTCTTAATATTAACACATAGGAACATAATGCTTGTTATAGGAAAAATATTTATCGTTCTTTACACTAAAAATTCTTACATGATTTGATGAACTTTCAAGAAAAACTTTTTTGTAAAGCAAGTTTATTCATATATGGATACATAAATAGCAAAGTATAAAGAAACTTGAAAACTAATTAGAAAAGGCTAACCGTGATGGCCGAATATATGCTGGCGTTGTACACCTTATACCGTCATCATTCTTACCATATTATTAACATTAAATGGAGCAACGACACTGGTCACATCATAACAACTCAGTTGGCTAGAACTTCGTGCTGATAACATGTTATAAAATATAACTCAAAGTAACAATATGGAACAAAACAAAATAAGCTAAGAGATATATAGAGAAAGAGAGAAAAGATTCTTATTTCTTCTTCAATTGTGTGTATTTTCCTATCTATTACAAGGCCTTTATATAGGCATGAAAAGTGAAGAAAATATGTCACTGAATATGTCATTAAACATAGAAAATATGTCATTAAGCATAGAAAATATGTCATTGAATATGTCATTAAGCATTTGAGATGAAGATCATGGAGGAAGAGTAGACATCCACCATAATTTGATATTTCTTAAAATAAAATTTGAATTGATTGATTAATTAATTAGGAAAGCTAATCAACACATAAATGTTCCAATTCAAACTAGAAGCCCAATGAGTAAAGCTAATTGTTCTAATCTATATCTATATATCTATATTAAAAGAATAAAGTTTGTATTGTGGTTAAGCCAAGTGACAAACTAATATAAAGCCACTTGGCAATTTAGGACAATATTTGTTATAGTATTTAATTTAAATTGAAAGATAGATATTTTTTTTAATTTAAATTGAAAGATAGTAAGTAAGATTCAAAAAAAGTTAAATTTGAATTGATTGATTAATTAATTAGGAAAGCTAATCAACACATAAATGTTCCAATTCAAACGAAAAGCCCAATGAGTGAAGCGAATTGTTCTAATCTATATCTATACATCTATATTAAAAAAATAAAGTTTGTATTGTAGTTAAGCCAAGTGACAAGCTAATATAAAGCCACTTGGTAATTTAGGACAATATTTGTTATAGTATTTAATTTAAATTGAAAGAAGATATTTTTTTAATTTAAATAGAAAGATAGTAAGTAAGATTCAAAGAAAGTTAAATTTGAATTGATTGATTAATTAATTAGGAAAGCTAATCAACACATAAATGTTCCAATTCAATCGAGAAGCCCAATGAGTGAAGCGAATTATTCTAATCTATACCTATATCTATATGTATTATATATTAAAGGAATAAAGTTCGCAATGTGGTTAAGTCAAATGGCAAGATACTATAAAGCCACTTGACAATCTTAAGGAGAGTTTGTGGGAGACTGTCAAAAAAGAAAATATCACTTAAGAATTATAAATGGAATCCCATCTATTAAAATTAAATTGAAATAAGAATTCTTTATTTAAAATTAAAGTTCAGCCACTGTACTAATATTTTCTAACTGAAATTTTTATTTGGAAAGTAAAGAATTTTGATATCAATAGTATTTGTATTCCTTTTCTAATATCGAGTGAGAAGAATATATCCTACCGTAATCTAATGTGCAATTTTAATTAAATATATTTTAAGGTTTAACCTAAAAGTTCAGAATGTAGCTATATTTAATAAATTATTTATTTCATAATGGATAATCCAAAGTATCTGTTTTAGACTAAGTTTTCTGAACTTTTAACAAGTATACAATTAAAATAAATTTTTTAAAGGCTAAAAGTTTCAACAAAAACAATAATTACTACTCTCTCTCTCTCTCTCTCTCTCTCTCTCTCTCTCTCTCTCTCTCTCTCTCTATATATATATATATATATATATATATATATATATATATATATATATATATATATATATATATATATATATATATATATATGTGTGTGTGTGTGTGTGTGACTCAAAATGTCATCTTTAAATTTAATAATTAATTTTGTGTTCTAAGACCCCGTAAAGCACTATTTATCACTTCTCGACTTGCGTGCACAGTCCGTATAATTTTCCGGAAAGTTTTTGTGTGAAAAATGGATTAAAATGTGAAATAGAGCTTAAAACTCAAGTAAGTTGACTTTGGTCAACATTTTGAGCAAACGGACTCGGATTAGTATTTTGACAGTTCCGGTAGGTCCGTATCGAGATTTGGGACTTGGGCGTATGTCCCGGAATCGAATTCCGAGGTCCCTAACCCGAGATATGGAATTTTGATAAAAAATTAAAAGTTTGAAAGCTTAATGATTTTTAAGAATTTACTGATATTGAATTTATTGACAACGGGTCCGTATTTTAGTTCTGAAACCCGGTATAGGTCCATTATGATATTTATGACTTGTCTGCCAAATTTGGTGAGAATCGGAGTTGATTTAACGTGATTCGGACGTCCGGTCGTAAAAATATAAGTTTTAAAGTTTTCTTAAAAATTTCCTTTGATTTGGTATCCAATTCGTAGTTCTAGGTGTTATAATGGCAATCCGATCGTGCGAGCAAGTTCGTATGATATTTTAGGACTTGTGTGCATGTTTGGTGTGGAGCCCCAAGGGTTCGGGTGAGTTTCGGATAGGCGACGAGATGATTTTGAACTTATAAAATCTGGTTTTTAGCTTTTGCTATCATCTGGTGCATTGTGCTTCGCGATCGTGTAGCCATTCCTGCGATCGCGAAGAGGAAATTGTAAGTAGTGAGTTTTACCCTTCGCGTTCGCGAAGATAGGCACGCGATCGCGGAAGGTAAATATAACGACCCGGCCGGTCGTTTCGGGAGTTATAGCCCCGTTTTCCCCATTTCTATTTCCTTTATGCTCTTAAGCTATATTATTATATATCGGGTTAGTTGGTTCGGGCCCGGAGTGGTTTCGGAGTGGAATGAGACACTTAGTCTCTTATTTAGAACCTTAAGTTGGAAAAGTCAACCAGATATTGACCTATGTGTAAACGATCTCGAATTTAAATTCTGATGGTTCTGTTAGCTCCGTTAGGTGATTTTGGACTTAGGAGTGCGTCCGGAATGAAATTTGGAGATTCGTGGTAGAATTAGGCTTGAATTGGCGAAGTTAAAAATTTAGCGATTTTGGTCGGCAGTGAAAAATTTGATATCGGGGTCGGAACGAAATTTCGGAAGTTGGAATAGGTTCGTAGTGTCATTTGTGATGTATGTGCAAAATTTGAGGTCATTCGGACGTGGTTTGGTTGGTTTCGGCATCGGTTGCCGAATTTGGAAATTTTGATGTTCTTAGGCTTGAATCCGAGGGAAATTTGATGATTTGATGTTGTTTTAAGTGATTCAAAGGTTCGACTAAGTTGGTATATTAATATATGACATGTTGATATTTTTGGTTGAGGTCCCGAGAGCCTCAGGGTGATTCCGGGTGGTTAACGGATTTGTCGAAGTGGGAAAATGCAGCTGAAGCTGCTGCTACTGCTATTTTCGCACATGCAGAAGAAAGAGTCGCAGGTGCGAGGTCGCTAGTGCGCGTGGTGAGTGTGCAGGTTCGGGCAATGCTGGGCTAGGCAGAATGCGCAGGTGTATGTTGGAGGTCGCATCTGCGAGCCCGCAGGTGCGAAACCTAGGGCGCAGATGCCGAAAGGGGGATGCTGGGCAGGCTTCGCAGAAGTGGAGGAGACGCGCAGGTGCGCCTGCCCAGACGCGGGGTTTTGGGCCGCAGATGCAGAAGCTGGGCTCCTAAGTGAGTTCCGCACCTGTGATGGATTTTACCGCAGGTGCGATGGCGCAAAAGCGTGCAAGTTTTTGCAGGTGCGAAAAACCTGGGCAGAAACCATAAATAGAACCCTTCGCGATTTTGGTTCATTTTCACCATTTTCAAGTCGGTTTTTGGAGCTTTTGGAGTGATTTTTGAAGGGTGATTCAAGGGCTATCAGTGAGATAAGTTGCTTGAGCCCTAATACTCGTATATATATGATGATTTCCCATTGTTTAATCATGTAATTAGTAAAAATGAGGGGTTAGGGCTCGGAATTTTTGGAGAGTAATATAAGGATATGAAGGACCAAACTATGTCGGATTTTGATAAATTTGGTATGGTTAGATTCGTGAGTGAATGAGATTTCTAGTTTTGTGAATTTTATCGGATTTTGAGACGTGGGTCTGGGGGCCGGGTTTGAGCCAATTTCGGGTTTTGGTCTAATTTTGTAGCTTTTCTTGTGGAATTCATTCCATTAACACGTATTGATGGTATTGTACTGATTGTGAATAGATTCGGAGAATTTGGAGGCCGAGTCCAGAGGCAAGAGCATTGTGGGGTAGAGATTTGACCGGTTTGAGGGAAGTAATGATTGTAAATCTAGTCTTGAGGGTACGAAACCCCATATTTTGTATCATTCTACTATTTTTAATGACGCACATGCTAGGTGACGGGCGTGTGGGCATGCACTATTGGGGATTGTCACTTGGTCCGTTCCGTAGCAATTGTAAAGTTGCATACTTTGTTGAAACTATATGATACTCATATGTTTTAGAAAGAGTTTTTGTAAATTGGGCTGAATGCTATGTTTGGGCCTTGTGCCAGTGGTGTTTGTACCCTTAGGGGCCTTTTCTTACTATCCTCTCATTGTTTTTGATTGAAAATCTTTAGAGAGTCATGGTGTCATGACCCAAAATCTCACTAGTCGTGATGGCACCTAACCCAACTCGTTAGGTAAGCCAATTTTCAACTATCCAATTCCAATAAAATTAATTAAAAGCAAATATCTAAAACCGATACATCTCCCCAAGAACTGGTAGTACAAATCATGAGCTTCTAAAAATAGAGTATGCAAAGCGGAAATGAATAAATACATAGTCTGTTTGAATAATACATAACAGAGCTTTTATAAATCTAAGGCTACCCTGAACAAGAGGCAGCTACAACAGGAACGCAAGTACATCTTCAAATCCCGCAACCATCGAGCACATCAACAACAAGAGCCAACATCTACACGCAATGTGCAGAAGTGTAGTATGAGTACAACCGACCCCATTTACTGAGTAAGTAACAAACCTAGCCATAGGTTGAAAGTAGTGATGAGCTTCTACCAAGGTCGGGTCCACAACCAATAGTACACAACAATCCGTAACAACATAAAGCAAATAATACCAGAAATAACTCTGGGATAAAATACTCATCCAAATAGTGATTTCAAAAATTATAATTCTTCCTTTCAAATATCTCAGTGAAAACCCAAATCGTTTGCCGAAGTTTCCAATAATATAAATAGTTTGAAAACAATAAATTTCTCCCAAAATCTTGTCAATAATAAATAAGATGTTTTATTTTCCTTCCGGATAACCCGTGTAAAACAAATGCATCACTATGCTCATCTGTCAAAAATGTGTGAGAAATCATGAATGATGTGATGTTGTGCAGCATGAGGAAAAATACATTTCTATGCATGTATGTCATGTGTGCATGCCAATGCGATGCAATTCAGTGATAAAATCATAAATAGCCCCTCGGGCAGAACATCACTCATATACAGCCCCTCGGGCAAACCTCACAGTCACTCGTGCCACTCGGGCATACCTCACAATCACTCTTGCCACTTGGGCATACCTCACAATCACTCTTGCCACTCGGTCATACCTCACAATTACTCATGCCTCCCAGTCACTCAACACTCGGCACTCGCACTCAGTAGGTACCTGTGCTCACTGGGGGTGTGTACAGACTTCGGAGGGGATCCTTCATCCCAAGCTCTATAATCTGCACGGATAACTCACGTGCGATAATAATAAAGTATGCTGTAGGCGGGCAGCCCCGATCCACACTCATCCTCACCAATCAGGCCCTCGGCCTCACTCAGTCATAAGTATGCTGCAGGCGGGCAGCCCCGATCCACACTCATCCTCGCCAATCAGGCCCTCGGCCGATTTCAAACATGCTGCGGTGTGCAGCCCGATCCCATGAATATGCAACATGCTGCGGCGTGCAGCCCGATCCCATAAATATGCAACATGTTGCGGCGTGCAGTCCGATCCCATAAATATAAAACATAAATCAGGCCCTCGGCTTCACTCAATCATAAACCTCTCAAGCCACTCAGGCATCTCAGTAAAATAGGGCATTCGGCCCAAAACATTTTTATGCATCAAAATAGAGTCATAAAATTGAGTTATGATATGCAATGAAATGAATATGACTGAGTATGACTTTTCAATTTAACATAATAATTCATAGCAATATGACCTCTGTGGGTCCCAATAATACTGGCACATAGCCTCAACATGATTTGTAATATGCTTTTCAGCTCAATTTCTTTAACACATAAAACTGCATGGAAAATACCAAGGTTATTTAACTATAAAATTTCACATAAACAATTATGTCACAATTTCTATAGTGCATGCCCACATGCCCGTCACCTCCCAACATTTCACAAAATACATATATTCAGGGTTCATACCTCAACTCCAAGATTAGAAGAGTTATTTACCTCAATCCAAGAAAAATCTTTATTCCAATAAACCTTTTCCTCGTGATTCGGCCTCCGAACACCTCGAATCTTAGTCAAAATAATTCGATACAATCAACACGAGGTATAGGAATCAATTCCATATGAAAATGCTAATTTTTCATAAAAATCTGAAATTTAGCTCAAAAATCGCCTGTGGGGCCCATGTATCGAAACCCGACAAAAATTACAAAATCCGAACACCCGTTCCGATACGAGTCCAACCATACAAAAATTATCAAATTCCGGCATCGGATTGACCTTCAAATCTTCATTTTATATTTTTGGAAGATTTTATAAAACTCTGATTTTTCTTCCATAAATTCACGGATTCATGATGTAAATGAATATGGAATCATTAAATATAATCAATATAGGATAAGGAACACTTACCCCAATGTTTTCCCGTAAAAATTCCCCAAATATCGCCTACACCGAGCTCCATAAACTCAAAAATGAGTAGAAATGGCAAAAACCCCGTTTTACAGACCCTCAGCTGTTTTGGGTGTCACAGGTAGCGTGGGGCGCTGCCTGTGGCGCAGTTTCCAGTATCCCAAAATTCCCAGCGCCCCACGCTACCCTGAGCGCTCGCGGCGACGGAAAAATTGTTCCAGACACGGAAATAGGCATAACTCTCTCATACGATGTTCGAATTCAACGATTCTTTTTGCTATTGCTCTGTAATTTCAATACAGATCTAATACTTCAATCAAAACTGAATTTGGAGCTCATTTGCTTAAGGTGATACCATATATTCTTGAAGAATCGACATCGAACATTCTAGGTTCGATGCCGAAACATAGCAAATTAATCCGGAATGAACTCAAATTTTGCGTACAAGTCATAAATGGAATAACAAAGCTGTTCCAATTTCAAAAATATGATTCCGACCTCGATATCAAAAAGTGAAACCCCGGTCAACCTTCCCAAAAATTTAACTTTCGGCATTTCAAGCCTAATTCCACTACGGACCTAGAAATAATTTTTCGGACACGCTCCTAAGTCCAAAATCACCATACGTAGCTGTTGGAATCATCAGAATTAAATTCCGAGGTCGTTTAAACATATGTCGACATCCGATCACTATTTCAACTTAAGCTTTAAACCTTAGAACTAGGTGTTCCAATTCATTCCAAAATCTTACTAGACCCGAACCAATTACCCCGGCAATTCACACAACAACTGTAAAGTACAATTTTTAGAAGTAAATGGGGAAATTGGGTTGTAATACTTGAAATGACCAGCCGGGTCTTTACACATGGTTATACCTGTTTACTACATAACTCAGTTTTATGACTCTATTTTGATGCATATCAATGTTGTTTTGGGTTGAGCACCCTGTTTTACTGAAATGCCCAAGTGGCTTGAGAGGTTTATGACTGAGTGAGGCCGAGGGCCTGATTTGTGAGCAAATTTATAAGATCGGGCTGCACGCCGTAGCATGTTGCATATTTATGGGATCGGGCTGCACGCCATAGCATGTTTGATATCGGCCGAGGTACTGATTGTGAGGATGAGTGTGGATCGGGGCTGCCCGCCTGCAACATACTTTATTATTATAGCACGTGAGTTGTACATGCAGATTATAGCGCTTGGGCTGAAGGAGCCCCTCCGGAGTCTGTACACACCCCCAGTGAGCGCAGGTACCTACTGAGTGCGAGTGCTGAGTGACTGGGAGGCATGAGTGATTGTGAGGTATGCCCGAGTGGCAAGAGTGATTGTGAGGTATGCTCGAGTGGCACGAGTGACTGTGAGGTTTGCCCGAGGGGCTGTATATGAGTGATGTTTTGCCCGAGGGGCTGTTTATGATTTGATCATTTTTGCTCACCTTTGCATTTTTCCTCTGTTTGAAAACTGTTGAAAAATATCTTTAAATGATTTTTACTGGAACTGGGTTTAAACGAGATATTTTGATTCAAATCCTGATTTTAAAAGTATGTGGTATTTTACTCAGATTTTCTGATATGAATGTTATATGCTTTATTGCTCGTCACTACTGCTCAATCTTTATTTATTGTTGTTACTTACTGAGTTGGCGTACTCGCGTTACTCCCTGCACCTTGTGTGCAGATCCAGATGTAGCTGGACACAATAGCGGTTGTTGATTATTTTGGTTGCAGAATTTCTCGGGGATAGCAAGGTAGCTGGTTGGCGACCGCAGCCCCTTTCCTTCTCCCTCTTATCTTCCTCTAGTTGTATTTAGCTATTTATCAGGCCGAGTTAGCCTTGATATTGTTAGACATATTGTAGTTGATGCTCATGACTAGTGACACCCCGATGTTGGGCTTTTCCTTCCGTACTTTTATTTTGATTGGAACTCCTTTGCGAAGGTTTTTGTGTTAAATAACATTGAAATTATCTTTGAAATGAAAATATCGGTTTGTTTTGGAAATGAGTCGGCTTGCCTAGTTCCACGATAGGCGCCATCACGATAGGGGTTAGTTTAGGTCATGATAGTAAATTCCCAGTGCACTGCAAACGCGAGGGATAAGCTGCGATCGCGTAGAAGAAAGGAAGGCAGAAGCTAGGCACGTCAATTGTGCTACACGATCGCACAAGTAAGTACGCGATCGCGTAAGGCTGAGAAAAAGGTACTCCGCGATCGCATGACCATTTACTCGATCGCGTAGAGTTAAACATCTGGGCTGCCAAAATGTGCTTCGCGATCATGAAGCCATTCCTGCGATCGCAAAGAGTAAAATGAACCTGGGTAAAAGTTGTTCTACGCGATCGCGAACGAATTTCCGTGATCGCGATGAGTAAAAATCTGAAAAACAGAACTTAAGTTCTGGAAATGGGATTTCGACCCATTTTCAACCATTTCCAATTTTTGAGCTAGGGTAAGGCGATTCTTGGGTAATTTTTACGGGAAAACATTGGGGTAAGTGTTCCTTATCCTATATTGATTATATTTCATGATTCCATACTCATTTACATCATGAATCCAAAAATTTATTGAAGAAAAATCAGATTTTTATAAAATCTTCCAAAAATGAAAATTTAAGATTTGAAGGTCAATTTGACATCGGAATTGGATAATTTTTGTGTGGTTGAACTCGTAGTGGAACGGGTGTTCGGATTTTGAGAGTTTTTCCTAGATTTGAGACGTGAGTCCCACTGTCGAATATTAAAATAAATTTTGGATTTTTATCCGAAAAATTAGTAAATTCATATGGAATTAATTCCTATGATTCATATTGAGTATATCGAATTGTTTGTGAAGAGATTTGACGCCTTTGGAAAAAAATTCAAAAGGGAAAGCTGCTGTTGATTATTTTGGTTGCAGATTTTCTCGTGGATAACAAGGTAGCTGTTTGGCGACCACATCCCCTGCTCTTCTCCCTCTTATCTTCCTCTAGTTGTATTTAGCTATTTTTCAAGCTGAGTTAGCCTTGATATTGTTAGACATATTGTAGTAGATGCTCATGACTAGTGACACCCCGATATCAGGCTTTTTCTTCCGCACTTTTATTTTGATTGGAATTCCTTTGCGAAGGTTTTTGTGTTAAATAACATTGAAATTATCTTTGAAATGAAAATATCGGTTTGTTTTGGAAATGAGTCGGCTTGCCTAGTTCTACGATAGGCGCCATCACGACAGGGGTTAGTTTGGGTAGTGACAGATTGGTATCAAAGCCTAGGTTACATAGGTGTCACGAGTCATGAGCGGGTTTAGTAGAGTCTTGCGGATCGGTACGGAGACATCTGTACTTATCTTTAAGAGGCTGTAGAATCCTTAGGAAAATTTCACTTTCTTGTATTCTATCGTGCGAAATTGATTCAGCTTGAAACATAACTATTTGAATTCCTTCTACTCATTCGTATGCGCACATGAGCGCTCGGTATCAGTTGTGCATCGCCGACTTGTAATTCTATGAACGAGGTTCGAGGTGTGTATTATATGTTTTGGTGATGGGCTAGTCTGGAGGACTTGAGGCTAGGTTTAAATCGTAGTTTTGGCTCGGTAGCTTTAGTTATAACCTGTACATTTGGACTCATATGTCCGGTAATGCTCCTACGAGTTAAATTCGTGGCTCGATGAGCGGTGGAATGGCTTTGTGATGACTATGATGTAACTACGGGATGTTTTAAGATGATTTGAATGTGACGAGAAGTGTTTCCTTGAAATATAAAGGAAGGCCATTAGGCGCTTGATTTTTGTTTTGATGTGACGTACGGTCTCGAGTGTGAATGTTTTGAAGGATCTTTCACGTTGTTAAATGTTGGGGCAAATTAAATTCTCATGTCTTGTCAATAGTTTGGACTCAAGAAGAGTAAGTGATTGTGTAGTAATTGTGGTTGTGAATGGGTATTTTTGATGTTGATGGCTCGATAAAGATGATCTTCGAAGAGACTTAGAGTCGGTAACATTTTAGTGGTTCAGGTGCGACAGAGATACATTTCGATTTGATGCAGCAGTTGGGTAGCAAAGTATGAGGGAAGACATGACGGGAAGTGTTTCACGGTGGTTGAATTACTAGCAGGTCAAGTAGGAGAAGTAGAGGTTGAGAAGTTTCTTAAAGGAGATGATTTAACTGAAGTAAGAGTGGCAGATTAGCATATGAATTCACTAATAGGGTAGTCGTGCGCCTTGAGAAAGTGTAGAATGGTTTGGAATTGTGTTAGTATGTGAATCGGCATGCAGACTCTATTTGGAGTAATGGTTAGTGTTCAAAGGAAAAAAATTGAATATGGCATAAAGGAGTGTGTTTGAAATGAATAGAGGCGTGAAGATCTGATTATCGTGTCAGGTGCAATATGACTTGAGTTCGGAAGGTATTGTTGATGTACAGCTGATGTCAATAAGGAAAGTGCACACTTATACAAATGGTGGGCGAGCATGAACTTAGGAGAATTTACAGATTTAATGATCGTTGCACTCACTGCAGTGTCATTGTAAGATGTCAGTAAGGAATTCCACATGTGAGTTATCTCCTGTGTGCAGCTAACAGTGGCGTTATGTTGATGAAGCTTTTGCGAGGAATATTACTTGCTACTCGGAAGGAGGTCGCTTGTGTGATTTTGGCTGGAGATTCAGAATGTTCATAAAAGTCTTAATAAAAGACTTTGAGATGTCTGGCAGGTCAACGGTGCGAGACCTTGGTAATTGAGAAGGAGAAATCCTTACGGGTTCTAATTTTTTATAATTGCAGCTTAAGGATAAGTAGGGGAGTTTGCTATCAACGAGTTGATTGCACGGTTATGGATCGCATTAGTTTCGGTTCGGGGTATACCGGTGAATCAGTTATGATTTGTAGAGGTCGAGATCGAGGATGACTCGGGTAAAGGAATTTCTGGACACAAGTTGTGTTACACTCTATGGTTATAGGAGGACCATAAAATAATTGAGTGGTTATTCATAGAGAATGTAGTGTACATGGAGCGAGAATTTGCTCGGTTGCGTAGGAGTGTGGGTTACTCTTTATTCCCTTGGGCGTTGGTGTGCTAATGGGGTACAGGTCATTTCGGTCCGCTTGGTCTGTTAATTTGAGATTTGAGTAAAGTGGATGACCCTCGAGAATGGTTTCAATGGATTCAAGATTTATAAATATGGCTAGAAAAAAAACTGGGAGTTGCATTGAACGGTGTTGAGACTCATGGCATCTTATATCATTGTGAATTATGCATTTCGGTATTCAAGAAGGTAAAGGAAACAGTTTTAGGTTCACATAAAGTCTCTTCGGAGTAAGTATTTTTGGTTGTGGAAACTTTGGGAATCATAAAAAGGGAATTCGGCGGCTTATAAGCCTTAGGGTGACGTGATTCTATGCTAGAGTTCGTGGGGTAAGTTTTAGTTAAGGATAGTAGTGTTCTAACAAGGAAAAATAAGTAGCAATTTGGAGAAATAGGACAACTTGGTAGTAGGTTGGGGTTAGCACAGTAATGGGAATGATCAGTTCTTTGGGTACTTATGATGTGGCTAGTATCTATAGGTGTTTCGTGGCAATGCTCTCGAATTTGGCAACCTATGTGGCTTGATAGAGTTAGAGGAATTCAGTTCAGATAGCTTGGTTATGTGCGGATGGATTTCAAAGCGTTCATGATGGGTTCTACCATGGTTTGAACCGGATATTTTTTATCGATGTACGAAACATGTTGTGTGTTATGATTTCCTCCTAGAAAGAAGCAAGAAAGAGGTTTCTGACTAATAAGGTATGTAATTTGCTAGTGACTCAGAGATGATAATGGAATTCTTATGCTTGTCACATGATGGCATAATAGATGTGGTGTGTTGTGCGGGAATAAGATTTACATGTACAAGGTCACAGTTCAGTTTTGAAGGGAAGGATATAAATTCTTAGGCAGTATGGACGGTTTCAGATGACTAGGTAAATGATATTACTATCTGATATAGCTTGATGAGAGTGTACATTTCAGAAGGGGCAGTGTGTTTTGATTTATGGGTACTTCGCTGGTATTGCGACACTCTCCTGGTTGATTGACTGTTGATACTCAAATTTTTGCCAGGTGGCACGGAAGAATTTTTAAAGTATTTCTCATGGGATGATTGTGTATGAGAGAGGTGTTAGGCATTTGGGCGGTAGAGGTGGAATCAAATATGATGATTCATGTGTTCTATGGAATTGGAGATTGGGAGTTCTCAGGAGCAGATTGTTTCATAGTTGTGGACTGTGAAGTTGTGGCCGGAGCTAGCCAGATGATAGAAGGTATTATGATTCCGTCATTGTGGACTTTTAGAGGTTGTTTATCTATTAGTGGCTGACCATAGTTGATTTGGGGCCCATTGGTAGGCCCAATTAGGATGTGTATTCTACACCGAGCCGGATTGATTGGCTCAATACCGCTATTGTTGAAGGATGTGCCATTTGGTTGATGTGAAGCTTATTCGCGTTCTGATGATCTGTGAGTTAATCTTCTATGCTACGAGGAGATGTGATTCGTTGGTTACATGCACCTATGGTGCGGTTCTATTGTGGCCTTATAGCTGAATTTGAGTGAGAATAGTATTGCATATTGCTTGGTTGATGACGTATTGGTTATGTTCTTTCGGGTTTTATGTGGCATGGTTTCAGTTGCTTCTCCGTGTGTTATGGTTCTGCTGTGTGTGATGGGTTCTTAGCATTGCGTTGGGGTGGTACTCGTCGAGCTTGCAGAACGGTTCTCCTATTTTGGTCATTGTTACGATTGGGTACATTTGGAATGTTGCTATCTGGTGCACGGATTGCACGGGTTGTGGCTTTAGATTGTATTGATGTGTCATGTCACTAGAGTGGTCATGTTGGATGAGACGAGGTCATTGGTCCTAGAATGGATGCTATCAGATTTGATTGTGGTATAATTGGGAGGATAATATCGGAAGTCGGCTTTGAAATTGGCTATAGTTCTTGTAGAAGGAACGGGAGCTCCATGACCTGTTGGTCTAATGAATGGTTATGAATTTGGTATGTTTATTTCATCATCGGCAGTGTACGAAGGTTTTAGAACGAGGTTTTATCTGATATGAGGTTTATTACCAGCACTAGGTTGATTTGAATCGATACTGTGATTTAAATCATTGCTTCGAGCATTCGAGCTATGCGGTATTTGAATTTGAGTATTTGAATTATGGTTACGGCTTTTGATATGGCTTGTCCAGACTTATACGGTATGTAGATGCGAACTTCTGATCTTACAAGAAATTTCGGATGTCGATAATTTGATTCGAAGGCTTGTGGGCTAGGTTGAATTGAGGAATTTCAGTTATGCTGTGCTATCGGACCTGTATGGGATAGGGTGACGTGGGATCACCCGTGGGTATGTCCATGGGAAAGTTACACAACTATTTCTTTGCTTTTGGAATAACTCACGACGCGTTCGAGGACGAACGTATCTTTAAGTAGGGGAGGATGTAACGACCCGGCCGGTCGTTTCGGGAGTTATAGCCCCGTTTCCCCATTTCTATTTCCTTTATGCTCTTAAGATATATTATCATATACCAGGTTAGTTGGTTCGGGCCCGGAGTGGTTTCGGAGTGGAATGAGACACTTAGTCTCTTATTTAGAACCTTAAGTTGGAAAAGTCAACTGGATGTTGACCTATGTGTAAACGATCTCGGATTTGAATTCTGATGGTTCCGTTAGCTCCGTTAGGTAATTCTGGGCTTTGGAGTGCGTTCGTAATAAAATTTGGAGGTTCGTGGTAGAATTAGGCTTGAATTGGCGAAGTTGGAAATTTGGCAATTTTGGTCGGCAGTGAAAAATTTGATATCGGGGTCAAAACGAAATTTCGGAAGTTGGAATAGGTTCGTAGTGTCATTTGTGACGTGTGTGCAAAATTTGAGGTTATTCGGGCGTGGTTTGGTTGGTTTCGGCATCGGTTGTCGAATTTGGAAATTTAGAAGTTCTTAGGCTTGAATCCGAGGGAAATTTGATGATTTGATGTTGTTTTGAGTGATTCGAAGGTTCGACTAAGTTGGTATGTTAATATATGACTTGTTGGTATTTTTGGTTGAGTTCCCAAGGGCCACGATTCCGGGTGGTTAACGGATTTGTCAAAGTGGGAAAATGCAGCTGAAGCTGCTGCTACTACTGTTATTTTCTCACCTGCGGAGGAAAGAGTCGCAGGAGCGAGGCCGCTGGTGTGCGTGGGGAGTGCGCAGGTGCGGGCAATGCTGGGCTAGGCAGAATGCGTAGGTGCGAGTTGGGGATTGTGACTTGGTCCGTCCTGTAGCAACTGTAAAGTTGCATACTTTGTTGAATCTATATGATACTCATATGTTTTAGAAAGAGTTTCTGTAAATTGGGCTGAATGCCATGTTTGGGCCTTGTGCTAGTGTTATTTGGACCCTTAGGGGCCTTTTCTTACTATTCTCTCGTTGTTTTTGATTGAAAATCTATACTCAGTCATGGTTATACTTGTTTACTGCATAACTCAGTTTTATGACTCTATTTTGATGTATATCATTGTTGTTTTGGGCTGAGCACCCTGTTTTACTGAAATGCCCGAGTGGCTTGAGAGGTTTATGACTGAGTGAGGCCGAGGGCTTGATTTGTGAGGATATTTATGGGATCGGGCTGCACGCCGCATCATGTTGCATATTTATGGGATCGGGCTGCACGCCGCAACATGTTTGATATCGGCCGAGGGACTGATTATGAGGATGAGTGTGGATCGGGGCTGCCCGCCTGCAGCATACTTTATTATTATAGCACGTGAGTTGTCCGTGCAGCACGTGAGTTGACTCTGCAGATTATAGTGCTTGGGTTGAAGGAGCCCCTCCGGAGTCTGTACACACCCCAGTGAGCGCAGGTACCTACTGAGTGCGAGTGCCGAGTACCGAGAGCTGAGTGACTGGGAGGCATGAGTGATTGTGAGGTATGCCCGAGTGGCATGAGTGACTGTGAGGTTTGCCCGAGGGACTATATATGAGTGATGTTTTTCCCGAGGGACTGTTTATGATTTGATCATTTTTGCTCACCTTTGCATTTTTCCTCTGTTTGAAAACTGTTGAAAAATATATTTAAATGATTTTTACTGGAACTGGGTTTAAACGAGATATTTTGATTCAAATCCTGATTTTAAAAGCATGTGGTATTTTACTAAGATTTCCTGATTTGAACGTTATATGCTTTATTGCTCGTCACTACTGCTCAGTCTTTATTTATTGTTGTTACTTACTGAGTTGGCGTACTCACGTTACTCCCTGCACCTTGTGTGCAGATCTAGGTGTAGCTGGACACAGTAGCGGTTGTTGATTATTTTGGTTGCAGATTTTCTCACAACAATAATTCTTTCCCTTTATATAAGCAACGTGCTATACAAATATAGCAGTAGTGTCGATTCTCCCTTTTGAGATCTAGTAACAACGTTTCTTTCCAATTTAGACTACTTTAGCTAAACATTTGTGTTTCTCAAGAAAGGTATAACCAACGTCTGTTTTCTTGAAGTGAATCGAAAGGTACCTCATTGCTAAGTAATGCTACAGAAGGGTCGAAAGAGGGCAACCAAGGTTAAGCATATAATGGATAGGATTGGTTGTTATTATTGTTCATGTTGTTGTTTGATGCAGTTTCGAATTCAAGAAAGTGGGGAAATATAGGGTAAGTGCTGCCCAATTCTTCGTTGAAGTATCACAGGTAGTATATATTGAGTCGTTATCAACAAAGGTATGTTAAGGCTATCCCTTCTTTCCTTTTGGAATGATCCATACGATACAAACAAAACAAGCAAACGCGCAACTTTCACAAATGACTCTATTCATAGAAGTACTAGGGGTGCCTATGTTCTTGATTCCCCATGTGTCCTATTATTATATCGTCTGTTCATGGACCTCAGAAAAAATGTAAGTTGATAAAGTTTATTTCATGATATTAACAAAGGCATATTGATCTTATTACTTTGCGAGAGATCTTATTGACTTACTTTATTATGCATTGCATTCATTTATATATTTACATTGACCCATGACCAGATGATATTATATACGCATATATTATATGTATATGGGATATGGGGATAGGTTATGGTGTTATATACACACCACCACCTGATCAACTCGTATACATTGATGATTTCACCCACTGAGGCCAACATGATATGATGGGAGGCCCTCAGAGTCTTGACGATATTATGTACGCATATACCTATGTATGATATGACATTTATACGCATATGCATGACATTATAAATGTTTCATGATTCACAGAGCTATTTAGACTTACAGGTTGAGTTTTTTACTCCATATTCTTTTTATGCTTTACATACTCGGTACATTATTCATACTGATGCCCATATTGCCAGGGGCCTTGCATTTCATGTCCGCAGGTGCAGGTAGACAGGCTGACGTTCCCCCTTCTTAGGATCCTTGCTCAGTGAGAGTTGGTATGGTCCATTTTATCTGGAGCTGCTATTGGATTTTGGTACGATAGTTTTGTATATATATGGGTACGACAGGGCTCAGTCCCGTCCTTTATACAGTTGTACACGCTATTAGAGGTTTGTAGTTAGTCATGTATAGTTGGATAGTATGTGGCCTTGTCGGCTTGCCCTACCGTATTCCGCATTTATATGTATATATGTCTTTTGGGCATGTTTCCTCACGTATGGTATTCATATGATTCAGCAGTTTATTGGCAGATGTTATGCATGACCTGCCCTTATTTCTTTATTATATATTAGACGTATGCTTAGGTGTGTTCGACAGGTAGGACTCGGGTACTTGTCATGGCCCATCGGTTAGGTCGTGACAAAACTGGTATCAGAGCAATTGTTTCCTAGGGTTATCTATAAATCGTGTCTAGTAGATTCTTGTTTATGAGTGTGTTTTTCACCACACTTATAAACAGTAGGATACGGGACACATAGGATGTTATCCTCCTTTCTTATCTTAGATTGTGTCGTATAAGGATTCATTTTCCTAACAATATGTTATGTTTTCAGCAATGCCTAAGAAGGCTACAACCGCCCAAAAGGGCAAGTCTAAGTCTGTGGCTGATGAGACGAGTTAGCATGAGTTACCAGGGCTCGGGGAGAGTCTTAGAGTGAGAATCCATCTTAGACTTCACATAACCCGCCCTCTCCAGAGTAGCTCCGAGGGACACCAGGTCCAGCGCCCGCCCCAGTACACCCAGCTCCACAACCAGGTGCATCGAATCAGGAGATGAGAGATGCTATTCAGCTATTGACTCAACTAGTAGACGTACGGGCTCGGCGCCAGGAGATAGGTATTGGTCATGTAGATAGGGCCATTAGTGCGAGGGTTCGTGATTTCATTAATTTGGACCCTTCGGTATTCACTGGAGCAGATCCAAACGAGGACCCTCAGGTCTTTATTGATAGGATGAAGAGGACTTTGAGGGTAATGAAGGCCACTGAGACTGAGTTAGTTGAGCTAGCTTCCAATAGACTTCGGGATGTTGTAGTTAATTGGTACGAATATTGGGAGTTGTCCAGAGGTGAGTATGCCCTTCCAGCAGTATGGCAAGAGTTTACAAAGGCTTTTCTTCATCATTATTTTCCACCAGAGCTTAGACGGGCCAGAGTTGATAGGTTCTTAATCCTTCTGCAGGGTAATATGAGTGTCTGGGAGTACAACCTTCAGTTTTATTCTTTGGCTATGTATGCTCCCACTATTATAGCTAAGATGGAGGATCGGGTTCACCAGTTCGTGATGGGGTTGGAGTCGCATTTGCTTAATGACTGAATGTCGGTCTCACTTTATCTAGGCATGGATATTTCTTGTATTCAGGCATACGCTCAGGGTGTAGAGGAGCATAAGCAGAAGTAGAGGGCCGATCGTGAGCATGATAGGGGCCAGAGTAAGATAGCGAGATCTTCAGGCCCTTTTGGTGAGTTTCGAGGTGGTCAAAGACAACAGTACCCAAGTTATCCAGTCAAGCCATCGGCTAGTGCACCCCCTTAGTTTGCCGATAGGAGATTTGATTGTTCTACATATTTAGGGCCTAGTCAAAGTTTAAGGGCCTCTAGTTCTCAGTATAAGTGTGAGCCAAATCAGATGAGGCCTCCCTTACAAACGATAAGCTTAGTGTGGTAAGTAACATGCCGGGCAGTGCCTTGTGAGGTTAGGTGTTTGTTATACTTGTGGTTATCCAGACCATGTTATGAGAGATTGTCCGATGAGATATGGTGCATGTATAGTTCAGCTAGCGGGATCTGTAGTTGGCTCATCATCATCAACACGTCCCCTAGGCAGGGTTCACAAGGATGCGATCGTGGTAAAGGCAGAGGTGGAACATCTAGCTCGAGCGGTCCTCAGAACTGCATTTATGCATTAGCTGGTTGACATGATCAGGAGTCGCACCTGATGTTGTTACATGTCTATTATCGGTCTCCTCATATGATGTATATGCATTTATTGATCAAGGTTCTACCTTGTCATATATTACTCTGTTGGTTGCTAGTAAGTTTGGAATATAACCTGAGTTGATTTAACTTTTTGAGGTGTCTACACCTGTTGGTGATACAATAATAGCTAGATGGGTTTATATAGATTGTATAGTAGTAGTCCATAGTCGTTCCACAGTAGCAGACCTTATTGAGTTAGATATGGTAGAATTTGATGTGATAATGGATATGGATTGGTTGGCTTCTTGTTATGCTAAAGCTAGTTGTAGATCAAAGATGGTTCATGTAAGGCCCCGTAAAATTTCACAAAGGAAAAATAATGTTTCGTGGTGCCGAATTGGTTCCTACGTGTTTAAGGATTTTAGAAATTCTTCGTGGCTCAGACTTTTTGGGTTTAAGAATGCACTGGAAAGTAAGGAAAAATTATTTGGCAGAGAAATGCGTTTCTACGGTCCATTATATGACCGCAGAATCACTCTGCGGACCGCATAATGGCCGTAGACTGAGGCAAGTGCGGGCCAATTTTGGATGCCATTCTTCGGTCGACTATGCGATCGCATAACTGCTCTGCAGTTCATTATGCGACCACAGAACAGGTCTGCAGGCCGCATAGTGACCATAGACCCAGACATATTTTTGCCAGTTTTGAACACCAATTATGCGGCCGATATGCGGTCTGCATATCGATTATGCGATCGCAGACCTTATTCCAGAGCTCCATTTTTGGGTTTTCAAAACCTAACCCTACTTCACTAAATACATGCTTAGGGCTATTTTTGAGTTAAAATCTGACATTTTAGAGTGAGAGAGAGTGCCCTAGAGTGAGAAGGTGTTACTGAATAATTGTTCTTCAATTCTTGCGCAAATCTTTGAAGATTAACAAGGAAAACTCACTAGGTCTTCATCCTAGAGGTAAGATTCTACACCCTAACCCTCAATTTCGAATTTTGTCTAGAATTGGATAATTAGTAAGATAATTTTTGGGCATAGGAGTTGTTCATCTTGCATACATGTGTTATCAGATGGTGTAATAAGATTGTTGAACTATGAATGGTAAAGAATGGGTTGTGGGGTGATGGAATCCTCCATAAAAATGACCTTGAAACCTTATGCACACATAGTATTTGATAAAATGCTCAAATGATCTAGAACCATGATCATCTTCCTAATTTTAGTTCAATTTGTTATATTTCTAAAATAGATTGAAGTTGCTAAGAATTCCGAAATATTTTAGAGTATGAGGAAGCCCCATTGAGGTATGTTGGCTAAACGCTTCTCTTAGAATTGAATCCCACGATATTCATATAATTTATGTAAGACCCGAGTGGTTCGTTATAAAATTGTTTATTCCGTGTAAGTTTGTGTTGAAAGATATATGTTCAGTAAGTATCCTAAATGCTTTATTCATGTTATGTTATCAATTGAGAATGTGTTCAAGTATGTTCTATGCATTAATAATGTTTCGACTTCAAGTCAAGTTCAAACGAAGGCTATTATGCCAAATTTTGTGAAATATCTCTATGTGCATTAGACTCTAAAATGCTCACATGTGTACTATACACCATGGTTTGAGTTAATGTTAATGGTGATGCTGATGTTGATGTTTGAAATTGAAAAGGTGAGCATGAAATACTAAATATGACCAACGTGACAAGAATGATTTTATAATTATGACCATTAGTGCCAATGAAATAAAAAGATGTGAAAGAAGTATGAAATGCGATGATTGATATAAAATGGTTGATATCTCGAATATTATAGCCTAGCTGATTGGGTCGTGAACGGACACCATGATGCACACATGGTGGTGATTATGCTGGAAATTATAATTGAAAGTGTGATTGTGATCGATGTCTCTAATGAGATAACCTAGCCGATCGGGTCGTGATCGGACTCCATGTTAAAGGTACGGTGGTATTGATATTGAGAGTAATTGTGGTTGATGTCTCTAATAAGATAGCCTAGCTGATTGAGTCGTGATCGGACTCCGTGCTAAGAGTACGGTGGTATTGTTATTGTGAATAATGGTATTGTGAACGATGGTATATCGGCACTAAGAATCTCCTACTTAAAGATATGGAAATTAATTTGAACACTGTCTTGATCCTAAATTGAGGTTTAATGTTGTTTAATGCTTCCTTTGATATTATGATATTCTTGTTTGTATTATTTATCATTCTATTGAGAGGGTGTCTTGTCATTCATACTAGTACTATTCCATATGTACTAACGTCCCTTTTGCCGGGGGCACTGCATCCTCTATGGATACAGGTGGTTCCACAGTAGGAGACACTGATCAGTGATAGCGGTACATCCTCTTCCCAGCTGACTTGGTGAGCCCTACTTCATTTTGGGGTCATGTATCTTTTGTTCCTAGTGTATTGTGTTTGAGGTATAGCTGGGGCCTTTTTGCCAGCATTATCATAATACTTGTTGTATCTATTAGAGGCTCCGTAGACATAGTGTGGGTTGTGTATTGGTGCTGGAAAAGTCAAACTATGTTATGTTGTGGTTGTATTACTTGTCCATTTGAGACGTTAAAAGTGATGAAACTTATGGTAAGAAGTTTGTATTGCAGACATGATCATCTTATTGTCTAATTAACAAAAATGTGTATCCTATTTATTAATGGATGAGTTTGGGTAGAAGAAAATCTAATAGGCTTGCTTGGACGGGTTCATTCGGTTGAGTGCCTGTCGCGCTCCCCGGTTTTGGAGCATGACAGTTCGGTTCCAGTTCCCAGGGGAGCCAGTCCTAGAGTGTGAAAGCATAGTCACCGACCCTTCAATCTATCCCTGTGGTTAATGAGTTTCTTGATGTTTTTTCTAACAAGCTTCCAGGTCTTCCGCCAGAGCGGGAGATTGAGTTTTTTTATTGATATATTACTAGAACTCAGTCGATATCTATTCCTCTTTATAGAATGGCCCCTGCAGAGTTGAAAGAGTTTAAACAACAACTGAGGGATTTGCTTGAAAAAGGCTTTATCAGACCCAGCAAATCACCGTGGGGAGCACTTGTGTTATTTGTGAGAAAGAAAGATGGTTCTTTGCGGATGTGTATTGATTACGGGCTGTTGAATAAGGTGACGATCAAGAATAAGTACTCACTCCCGAGGATTGATGATTTATTTGATCAGTTGCAGGGGGCCAAGTGTTTCTCGAAGATATACTTTAGGTCTAGATACCTTCGGGTAAGGGTTAAAGAGAAAGATATACGGAAGACATCATTCAGGACAAGATACGGGCACTTCGAGTTTCGTGTTATGTTGTTTGGTTTGTCTAATGCCCCATTAATATTCATGGACTTGATGAACCATGTGTTCAGACCCTTTCTAGATATGTTCGTGATTGTATTTATGGATGATATCTTGGTTTATTCCCGTTCAGAGGCTGACCATATAGATAATTTGCGTACTGTGCTCACAGTTCTACAAAAAAGGAAGTTGTACGCAAAATTATCTAAATGTGAATTCTTGTTGAATTCTGTAGCTTTCCTTGGGCATATTATTTCAGGTGAGGGTATCCAGGTTGATACACAAAAGATTGAGGCATTGAAGACTTGGCCTAGACCCACAACACTGATGGAGGTTTATTACAAGCGATTTGTAGAGAGCTTTTCTTCTCTTTTAGCACCATTGACAAAGTTGACTTAGAAGGCATCTAAGTTTCAGTGGACTGATGCTTGTGAGCGGAGTTTCCAGGCATTGAAGGATAGATTGACTTCAACACCGGTTTTGACACTCCTAGAGGGAACCAATAGTTATGCTATCTATTGTGACTGTTTGGGCATTGGATTGGGTTGTGTATTGATGAAGCATGATAAGGTTGTCGCTTATGCTTCTAGATAACTAAGAAAGCACGAGAAGAATTACGCAACCCACTATTTAGAGTTAGCCACGGAGATTCATGCACTAAAGATGTGGAGGCACTATTTGTATGACTTTCATGTTGATATTTATACGGATCATAAGAGCCTTCAATATATCTTCAAGAAAAAGGAACTGAATTTATGTCATAGGCGATGGTTGGAGCTACTAAAAGACTATGATAATGATATTTTATATTATCCAGGAAAGGCGAATGTAGTAGCAGACACCCTTATTCATAGATCTATGGGTATCATGTCATATTTACCGCTAGAGAAGAGTAAGATAGCCCATGAGATTCATCAGCTAGCTAGTCTTGGAGTTCAATTACTGGATTCAGGTGATACTGGAGTTACTATTTCGGATACAGCAACATCCTCTTTAGTAACTGAAGTGAAGGGACACTAGTATAAGGTTCCTATGTTAGTTCATTACAGAGATACAACCCCTCAGAAGGAGAAGACACCATTTGAGATTACTAGAGATGGAGTCCTTAGATATCGAGGTCGATTATGTGTTTCTAATGTTGCAGGGTTATGCTGGCAGGTTATGGGAGAAACTCACTATTCTCATTATTCTATTCATCTAGGAGAAACAAAGATGTATCGTGATATCAAGGAAATATACTAGTGGGACTTAATGAAAAAGGATATCAGAGTTTGTTGCTTAGTGCCCTAATTGTCAGCAGGTTAAGATTGAGCATCAAAACCCCGGTGGATGATTGCAGGCTATAGAGATTCCGAGTTGGAAATAAGAAGTAATTAATATGGATTTCATCATAGGCTTACCTCGTGCCCAGCTTAAGTTCGATTCTATATGGGTGATTGTTGATAGACTTATAAAATCAGCCCATTTTCTGCTTGTTAGGACTACGTATTCAGTAGAGGATTATGCAAGGATTTACATTAAGGATATAGTACGACTTCATGGTGTCCCTATATCTATTATATCAGATAGAGGTGCTCGTTTTACAGCTAATTTTTGGAGGTCTTTCCACAAAGTATTGGGGAATCAAATAAATCTTAGCGCAATATTTCATCCCCAGACAGACGGTCAAGCTGAGCGTACTATTCAGATACTTAAGGATATGTTACGGGCATATGTGATAGACCTCAGGGGTTGCTGGGATGATCATCTTCCGCTTATTGAGTTCGCTATGAAAGTGTAGGTTGCCTATCAGATTGTTCGATGTTGGGGAAACTAAGTTAGTAGGACAAGAGTTGGTACAACATGCATTTGGGTAGATGAAGCTTATACAGGAAAGGTTATTAGCAAATCAGAGTCATTAGAAGTCTTATGTAGATAATCGACGACGAGACTTGGAGTTTCAGGTAGACGATTGGGTATTCTTAAAGGTATCACTTATTAAAGGCGTTATGAGATTCAGTAAGAAAGGCAAACTTAGCCCTCGGTACATTGGACCTTATAAGATCATACGTAGAGTAGGCCAAGTAGCGTATGAGTTAGACTTGCCTTCCAACTTAGAGTTTGTACATCCAGTCTTTCATGTGTCTATGCTCTGTAAGTATATCAGAGATCTTTCTAGAGTCATGCCAGTTGATGATGTTCAGGTCACAGAGCAGCTATCATATGAGGAAGCTCCTATTGCTATACTAGATAGACATATTCGGAGATTGAGAACTAAGGACATAACTTCAGTTAAAGTACTTTAGAGAAAAAATAATAAGGAAGTGATGACATGGGAAGCTGAAGAAGACATAAGGTCTAGGTATCCTCACTTGTTTCTGCTTCTAAAGGAGGATTAGACTGAGACATCACATCCTTTAGGTATGTATATGTTACTGGATTCTTATGTTAGTTATTATCATTGTTCGTGTGAGGCCATTGTTGTTATTGATGATTGTGGCCCTGTGTGGATTTGTATCATTAGGTTTGCTGTGTGACAGGTTGGTAGTAGTACCGTTACAGAGGAGACTCCGCCAAAACGTTTATAGATCTCTGAGAGTTTAACATTCGAGGACGAATTTTTCTAAAGGGGGAAGGATGTTACATTTCGTACCTTTGCACGTCGAGTTGCGTCATAAGTACTCGACATATTATTATGCTTGAGGTAATAAGTATTTATACCATGTTTAACATGTTCTAAGTACATGTTGGATAATAGTGGAGATAAAAGTATTAAATAAAGCTATAATTGGATAATTAGAGAGGGACAACATCTCCACTTGTCACTATGGGGAAAAAGTAACAAAGTGACTATGCATTTAATGGGTAGTAAGTGGCATATTTGAAAGGATAAGAGCATAGCTTGCTAGGTGGACCCCCACGGTCCATAATTTTATGGCATCATTTGAGAGCTCACTTCTCTCTTATTTTGTAACTAGTAAGGATCGTCCGTGCTGCGCACGGGCCCAATAATAATATGCTCGGGAGTAGAGCTAGAGTTAATTAAGCTAAAAGAGATCAATTGTACCTATTTAGGAAACTCGGTAATGGAAATTCAGTTTTAGTAGTTTATAAATATCAAAATTGCAAGTGAAGATACACGCATAAATACAAAATATTCAGCAAGAGTCCACTCTTGTAAAGAGCTAACCATATCAACAAAACCGAAAAATCTGTGAGCTACAAATGTAGAGCAGTACCACTAAGTCCCAGATAACAGCTGAAGATATAATAAAGGAAGAAAAATTCAGTACTGAAACACGACAATGCCTAAGGAAGCAGAAGAATAGAGTTTCAGTAAGGAAGGATCATGTTTTCTTATTTAGTCTATTAATCAACACTTGTTGTTCATATTTTCAAATTCTACACTATTGTAAAGTTAGTAGCTATTTCATATTTGATACAATTGATTTAGATCATTTCATTTACTTATGAGAATCAGGAATGCTATTTCAAATTTTCTTTGATTTCAATGTTTAATAGGTCAACCAACTCATAAACAGTGATAACAAATTCATCAGTCACTTGAAAGTTGAAACAAAGAAGAAATAAGAGGATGAAGAAAAAGGAAGACAGAGAAAAAGACAATCTGTTGGACATTACCTGTACTCCGTCATAAGTTATCAGAAGATGCGTTGACGCTCTTTGGCCTTTAGCTTCTGTCTGAAAATATAGCTTTGACAAACACACAAATATTGTACAAATAAAAAATCAAGGTAGCTAAATCGGAAGGAAAAGTGACCACTTGTCTTATCTGTTTATTTCCACTTTTAATATAGTCTAGCGTGTCGTTGTCCATGTATAGCCCGTCGCACAATGACGTAGTTTGTATAACATAAACTTTAAAGTATTTACCGATGCTCAGTAATAAATACTTCAACTAAGGAAAAAATCTTATTTATCAATATTTTAGTGGTAAGAATTGTGTTTAAACACTGTCAAGGATTTTTATAACTGAACTAAAATTAAAAATATGTAAATGATACATGTGTAATTCTTTTGTTAAATAGTAAGAGTAGACATCAGTAGTGTAAAATAAAATACTATGTGATAAACGTAGTAAACTTTTGGAAACGTATATGCATCCTAATTATAAGATATCGCTACACAATATCTAGAGGCCGCTCCAATATCCAAAAAGTAATACCAATTGCTGTCACAAACATAGACACACACTATCGACAACTATTTACGCAAAAAAATGTGGAACACTTTGTTAAGGCGGCCAACTATCTAAACCTTGTTAAATGATCAGTACGATCTGTCAAAATATCTTTGTACATCACATACCATCTGAGCGGACATCACTGCCTCGACAAACTGTACAAATAAAATATTCATTTTAAGAAAATTGGTAGATGGTAAAATATGGTATTTGAATTTCTAAACCTTGATTGTGGCTTTGGTAGAGTACTTGGTTCCCTTTTTCGTTTCTTAGTTCCTTTCACATCACTCAGTAGTATTGGCTCTTCTTCCATAGTTCCCTCGGCATCAGTCATAGATGTTGACTCTTCTGGTAGAAACATGATTGGTTTTTCAGTGTATGATAAAAGGACCAGAGAACTTGCATTTTTGTCTGGTGTTCTGGATGATGACCTTTGTAGCTGAACTCTAAACAGTTTATCTGCAAGTTGTCGATTGATATGGGCAACAGGGAATAACTCGTTCTACAAAGAGATAGTAAAAAATAATGGATATGTCAAAGCTTACGTTTATGTGTTAAGCATGAGAGCATTATATTAGCTTTGTTGGCTTATGTCAACTGTAGCATTGTATGTGTATGTACTTTAACACTGACGATATCATATATTTGTTCAGCTCTCATTGGCAACATTCTTTCGCCCAAGCCTTCAGACACTGTTGCTGTAGTTGTGTCAGTTTCGTCTGTAATTTCCACCTCAAAGTAGCACCTATCATGCGGTATGTTGTAAATTATTTTAGTTGAGGTACAATTGATGGCACACAATATCAAATATTGTCAATGCATCATCTTATTAGTAGCAGTTGTTACCTTGGAATTAACATTCCTTGCAGCCTGCAGTTTATGCATTGAATCTCTTTTTTTATTTTGCTCCGAACAAGATGATTACATTCAGAACAACCTAGCAGATAAAATCGTTGAAAATGGTCAGGTAGCGAAATTTCTTCTTCGACGTAAAAAATTTCCGCCTGCAAAATATAAATGATAAAACAAGTCGTTAGCTTTATGTTTATAACATAAGTAGTGGAACCTGCTAACTCATCAATTGTTAATTACATATAACTTTCAGCAATCAAATAATATAAAGTTGCATATTTAGTAAAACCTCATGAGAAGTGTGTTGTGACAATAAATGTAAAAATTAGTTAACTAATTTTTTGTAAAACTAAGTTGAAAACTATTCTGCTTGATATTAGAATAGATTTCTTTGAATCAACGGCCTCTTTCACAAATATTAACATGACATAGGATCTCTTTCACAAATATTAAGATGACATAGGATACAAATAGGATGTGATATAGTGATCAAACTTTTAAAGAACATTTCAGAATAAATTTAATTGTGAAGCGAACAATATATAACTTTAATGTAAGAGTTTATTCCAGAAGTTTATACTCTAATATTGTTTAAACTATATTGTAAGTGAGGCAACACGAATAGTAGAATATTAGAACATATTGAACAGTTATCCACATTGTATAAAACATACGCAACGGCGTAGTGCAGTGTGGCAGTTTTTGGTATTTTCTTGAACTCACAGTGGAGGTTTGCATAGCGATAGTTGAAACAGATAATATTTCATTGTCAACAGCTACAAGATTAAGTGATGAAGCTGATTCTGTTGAACTCTTCATTGTGTATTCGATTAGCATTTGTTTGTTCTCATTTGCCCTGTAATTCGCACGGAAAATCTGAGACAATTGCTTTTTCACAGAAGTAACAGTAGTTAAATAATGAATGATGTGGTACATTTTAAGCACAATTTATATTGTACCAATTCAGTAATTTAGTTGCTTGCACATACAAGGGATTGATTAAGATTGTCGAGTTGTATCTTGTTGCCAAACGGGAAACTGTGTATGCAAATTTTGTTAATAAACAATGGGGAAGCATTATCCATGTGTAGAAACAGGAATTTCATAAGCTTACCACCATGGTATTTTGTGGTACCTATCCGTTTCGCAACAATAATTGGGTATTCTTGTAGTTGCCTCACTTGTCTTAGTAACTCAGTTCCTTCGTTGCTTGCCAAGTCTTCCCATATAGTGAAGAAAAGAGGTTTCTCCCTGTTATATTTATAAGTGTCAGCTAGAGATTTTATTATGTAATAGAAGATTAAATGACTCACTTGTTGTCCATAACTATGGCCTCTTGAAATCTCTTAGTCTGATCAGTGGTGTATTGCATTGCCCCACAGTTTGCCACCACAGCTAATAGATCTATTGTTATAAACAGAAAACAAATATTTGCATTAACCATGAGTTCCAAGCAATTAAGTTGTTATAAGGCATAGGGTAATTTGAAACATAAAAAATTCAACACCGCAAGGCTGTTGTTCAAGATCGAGGAACGAAAATGTACTCAGTCTCGACGGAGGAGGTAACAGTGCCTCATTTTCATTATTCTTTGGAATAAACTCTACAATAGTGAATCTGTCGATGACCCATTCAAACCAGCTGATATGTAGTGAATAAGGCTGCGTATTTCTAACTTTTGAAGTTGAAATCAGATACGTCTCAAAGAGTTTGAACAAGTTATCACATCGTCTAATGTCGTCACCATAGAGTATTACACAAATTTGTTCCTCCTACAATGTTATTAAGAACAATAATGTAGTAATTATTGGAAGAGTACAAGTGAAAAGATGTTATGTTACAATTATAGTTGTAACCTGACTTACGTTTTCATCCTGGATAATTATTGTCTGAAAACGAACTCGCTGATCTCTGCTGTCTCGCGGCCAAAATTTGTCTACAGTCTGGACTTTGCAAGTCCATTCTGTAGTTAGTGGTGTGATTTCACTGATACTAAGTCTTTGTTCCATTTTATCAATATAACCTGCATATTGATATCCGTAAAATTGCAAGAACAAACTATCCCATATTACAAATATGAGGCAGCAAATAAAGAAAACAAAAAAGAAATAGATATAAAATTCATGAGAGAAATTCAATATTAATTACAAACCAGTTGGAGAAAGACTGTTATTCCATGAAACACATTGCAAGTATGAGTACAAAGAAAGCTTCCACTATGATGGGGATTTCATTTTAGCATGGAAACTATTTCTACCTTGTACTTGTAAATTGTTTGAAAGTTATTTCCCCTCTGCTCCAGTTCTGTATCACTTACTCCTATAACATTTCAATATATTCATACTCCACTTTCACATTGGGATAGTTGCAAGTAAAGACACATTATATGCTTTTACACAGTGAGCTCAGAATTCGCATTTTCTGATAAAAAAAGACAATGAGCTCAGAATGACCTCCAAATGGTTTTTCGTCAATGAACAAAAATCTCGGCTTTCTACCTACTCTTTTCATAAACTAAACAAAACTTAGCTTGGTAGAGAAATCCCAGAGCAAGCATATCAATACCCTTTCCTCTTCATACATAAGAAAAACTTAATATTTAGACTATCCATCAAAAAAGTTTGCATACCAGTATGTTCAACATTGCTATTTTAACCTTTTATAACATTGAATAATTTTGTCAAACACCTAAACAACAAAAACCATTGATATTCTTCAATAAAAATATAGATAAAGATGAATGAAAGAGATGTTTGAAGTGATGCCCACCAGAAAATAAGATCGATGGAAGAAAACACAATCCAAACTTAAGATCAAGAGGAGATAGGCAGTATGTGTTTTGGAGATGGCATTGGAGACATTGGGTGTTAATTCTCCCAGAAGTGTTAGATTGAGATGAAAAACCAAGACATAACTCTGGTTAAAGAGAATGAAGCCACTAAGCATACACTCGACAATATATACAGGAACCTGAAATAAGCATAAACATGGGAAACAACAAATTTGACACTTTTAACATCTCCAATAACTTATACAGTGTAACAAAGAAGAGAATTAGCAAACTTAATGTTTATCGTGTGAGAGATTAAGATGAATCAAATAGATGGTAGAATAGATACCCACCGGAAAAATACAATTGACGGAAGGAAACACACTGAAGTGCAAATTTGACAAAAAGAGGAAAGACGGAGAGCGCATATGTTCTGGATTTTTCTTTGTTCCATATCTTCACGGTTGTTCTAGATTTAGCCTAGAAACCAACAGTGCTTCCACACGTTAAAATTGAAACTCCACGTGTTAGCTGTGAAAGTATTAAAATGACAAAAGTATCCTCAGATTAATTTTAATTTCTTTGTTCCTTTTTTTGATTGTTACGAGTTGAATATAGGTAATTACATTTGAGTTAGCAAGTGAACGGTGTGTAGCCTATGTATATTCTTAATCTATTGCTGACTGCACTATAAGGACCCCTATAGCCAATCATCCTAAGGTGCCCTATACCATACATTTATATTGTATTTTCCATTATACTATCCTAATGATGTTCACTTCAAGTAATCAAACCTTTTTGAATTGAAGATTTATCAATATGCTGGGGAGGAGCCACTTAACCACTCAAACAGTACCAAATGAAAAAAGAGAGGAAAAGAAAGAAAGTTGTTGTATTATTGAAATCTGTGAGGACCCTCTGCAATAAACAATGTTGTCGATAACTCCAGCTAATTTAATTTAAAATGTCAACCTATAACTTATGACAAATTACATAACTGATATGTTTTCCTCCTCCTTTTTCATTCCCTTATGCTTTTCTGAAATGACTTATTTATTGTTTATGGGTATCCAATTGTATTAGCCTTAACAGGTGAATGACGCTAATTTTATTGTAGGAAATTTCACTGGAAATCTGGTCCAGACACAGTTTATACAGTTGGATAATGTTACCAGCAACTTAAAAAGTTCTACGTTGAGGCGCATGTACGAATTTCACCCAAACAAGCTCCCAAATATTGGCTCATATTTCGAGTGTATGTTCCGCCTCTTGGCTCGAATACTTATTTTGTTTCTAAAGCATCGCAATAATTAGTTGAATTTTAGGTTTAGCAATGGGAAAAAGCCAAAGAAATTAGGTTAAAAAATTAGGTAAAGCATATAAAAAGAACAATACACAGCAACATCCATAAATCACATCAATTTTAAACCTTTTCCCGAAAAAATAACCAGCACACGGTACAACAAAATATAAAATAAAGACAAAGAATAGTAGGAAGTGCAAACTAACTAACTCAGTTGTGGAAGCAAAGAGGATGTACACAGGGAGAGCGGAGCATATTAATCACTTTAAGATTAAATATCAAACGAAAACCCCAAAGATCTGATCTTTTTGCAGAAGAAGAAAAAATAGTGAAGAAAGTGAAACCACTAAACCTGGAGAAGAAGAAACAGAAGCAGAGGAAAGCAAAGCAGCGGAGATAAAATTGAGATGTAACAAAATTTGAAGCGGTGCTTTCTACGTGGCAAATTAGGAATGTGGCAGCAGCAGTTGAAATATCAAAAATGCCCCTCTGCCAGGCAGGCATGTTGATGGAGAGCTCCTTGCTTTCCCTCTTATTAGATAGTAGTAAATATATGCAGTAATATCTTGAATTAATTAGACAAGAGTTCATATGAAAAGTTGGCTGCAACTACACGTAGAAAGCAATGAAAGATTTTTCTCCTCTTTCTCTTTTTAGTAACCCTTGATGTGCAGCATCTAAGTAATTAATAGAAACAATAATTCTTTACCTTTATAGAAACAACGTGCTATACAAATATAGCAGTAGTGTTGATTCTCCCTTTTGAGATCTAGTAACAATGTTTCTTTCCAATTTAGACTACTTTAGCTAAACATTTGTGTTTCTCAAGAAAGGTAGCAGCAACATTTATTTTCTTGAAGTGAATCGAAGGGTACCTCATTGCTAAGTAATTTTACGGAAGGGTCGAAAGAGGGCAACCAAGGTTAAGCATATAATGGATAGGATTGGATGTTGATATTGTTAATGTTGTTATATGGTACGGTTTCGAATTTGGGAAAGTGAGGAAATATAGGGGAAGTGCTGCCTAGTTCTCCATTGAAGTACCACAGGTAGTCTGTATTGAGTTGTTATCAACAAAGGTATGTTAAGGCTATCCCTTCTTTCCTTTTTGGTATGATTCATATGATACCAACAAAACGAGCAAATGTACAACATTCACAAATGACTCTATTCATAGAAGTACTAGGGGTGCCTATGTTTTTGACTCCCCATGTGTCCTATTATTATATCGTCTGTTCATAGGCCGAGATGATATGATAGGAGGACCCCAGAGGCTTGACGATGTTATGTATGTATATACCTATGTATGATATGAAATTTATACGCAGATGCATGACATTATAGACTTACAGGTTGAGTCCTTTACTCTATATTTTTTTTCATGCCTTACATACTTGGTACATTATTCGTAGTGACGCCCCTATTGCCTGGTGGCCTGCGTTTCACGCCCGCAAGTGCAGTTAGACAGGCTGACGGTCCCCATTCTTAGGATCCTTGCTGCAAGAGAGTTAGTTTGCTCTATTTGATTTGGAGTTGCTACTGTATTTTGGTACGATATTTTTGTACACATATATGGGTACGACAAGGGCCAGTCCTATCCGTTATATAGTTGTACACTCTATTAGAGGTCTGTAGACAGTCATGTATAGTTGGATAATATGTGTCCTTGTCAGGTCGCCCTATCGTATTCCGCATATATACGTATATATATCTTTTGGGCATGTTTCCTCACGTATATTATTCACATAATTCAAATTTTTATTGGAATATGTTATGCATGACCTACTATTATTTCATGATTATATCTTAGATGTATGCCTATGGGTGATCCGCAGGTAGGACTCGGGCACTTGTCATGGCCCATCGTTTGGATCGTGACACGCAACTGCTGAGGGAACTTTATGGTGAGCTACATTTCATGCTACGTGTCGTAGCTCACATAGTCTCCATCATATTTATTTACTTTATTATGTCTAATTTACATTCTAGACAGATGTTATATTATTATTGTACTCCTTAGTAAATGCTCATGCACTTGTGATACCGAATATTTGGATATTCTAGTTGATGTTAATGGTTTTGTTTTAATATTGTCACCTTTTTATTTTATGTATTACTAATATTGCATGTACTTATGATTTCAAATGCATTAATTTCTCTATTTAATAAAACTCATGATTTCAAAAGTAATAAAATGGATAATTTTCTAGATGGTTCACTGTTGGTCTGCCTAACGGCGGCGTTGACCGCTATCACGACCTATAGTGAATTTTGGGTCATGACAGCTTGGTATCAGAGCTCTAGGTTCACTTAGGCCTCACTAGACATGAGCAAGTCTAGTAGAGTCTTGCGGATCGACATAGAGATGTCTATACTTATCTTCCAGAGGCTACATGGCTGTTAAAAGAACTTCCCTTCCTTGATTCCTCATCATACGGTTTGATTCTATTAAAGCTTGTGTCTTCACTTCCTTCCAACTCATTATTATATGATATTGAGCGCTTGTTACCAATTGGGCATCAAGGAGTTGTAGTGGTGCTGCAGATGTAGTACATGGTATTTTTTCCCTGTGTATTTGGGCGGACTATTACTGTCACCTTGTGGAAGGATGTTCTTTCATTTCAATTCAGTGTTAGTGTTGCCTACGGTTTTGAGGCTATGAATAGTGTATTATGATATTCGTGCATTGGTATTGCGCAGTGCTAGTGTAAATGGTAGTGCTCCTAAATAAGTGTCACGGAAGTGAATGACTCGAGAGGAGGATTATTCGGTTCATGGGTTAGAGATTCGATATTCAATTCCAGCGGTGGAGAGGAAATTGAACTATAGATGTTCAGTCTTCGGTTGACGGAGTAGCAAGATCAGATGTTTTAGAGCTTGGTGAAATTCTTATTTGTGATATAGTGTCATCGTCCTTGTTTTGAGCGCATTAAGGCTCGTCGGTGTGACATTCTTCGTTGATTTGACTTCAGGGTAGGGTATTGTAAAATGGTGCCTAAGAAGCGGTTATCATAGAGGGATTATGATTTTAGGAAGTCTTTCGGCAGCGAATGAGGAAGGACATGGAGGGAGGTTTCTCGCGGTGGTTGAATTGGAAGAGGTCTAGTAGTTCACTTCGGGAGATGGTTAACTAAGAGTAAGAAAGTTAGCGTATCGTATAGAATTTTTTGGTGGGACAGTCACATGCTTGAGAAGGCTTGGTGTGATTTTGGTCATGGTGGACAAATGACTAAGTCTATGAATTTCATTTGGGATAGTGGCTACTGTACCGAGGAAGTTTGAATATGACAGAAATGAGTTTTCTTGGAATGAATAGGGGCGTGAAAGATTGATTATCGTTTTGGGATGCAACATGACTTCGAGTTTTGGAACATATTATTGGACTTTCAGTTGATGCTAAGTGGGGGATGAACACACTCTTATAGCTGGTGGACGAGCATGGGCTCAGGACGATTTACTGATTTCGTGGTAGTTGTAACCAGGGCAATGTCATTGGAAGATGTCGATATGGAATTACCCAGGTGGGTTATCTCCTATGAGCAGGTTAGTGGTTGCATGATATTTTATGAAGTTCCTACGAAGAGTTCTACTTTCTACCCAGCGAGAGGCATGTACTGCGATTTGAGCTTAGATCACTTAAAAAAATGGTATGACTATCAAGAGATCCAATGTGCGATTATGGCTGATAATTCGAAATGTTTTATGAAAATTTTAATAAGAGATTGTGAGAAATTTGGCGGGTTAATAGTGAGAGATCATGGTTATTGAGATGGATGAGTTATTGTAGGTTCTGGATTTATGTGATTGTAACTTAAAGCTAAGTGGGGGAGCCCACGGTCTATGATTAGGTCACGTGGTTGTGTGCCTGTACAGTTTTTGTTATCGGTACATTAGTGGATTAGTTATGACTAAGAAGAGAAAATATCAAGGGTAATTAGGGTAAAGAACTTGATGAATGTATGCTACCTTCTGCCTTATCGATTCACGCACATATCTTGGGATGAATCAGAGTTTATGCTTCTTGTAGATGTGATATTCAAGGAAATGAATTCATCTGATTGCTTTTTTAGGAGTGTTCATGTGCTAACAGAGCACTAGAGTTTGGTTATATATTCAGGACCAGGTTAGAGTGGGTGACTCCCAACAATGGTTCTAGTGAGTTCAAGAATTAAAGTGCAGTGTCTAAGGATTTTGGGTTCATTATATGGCTGAGGACTGGGTTTTGCAGCAGAGTGTGGAAGGTACTTAAGGAAATTCTATGTTATCACCGGGTCTGCGGTGTAGTGCTGGAGAAATGGGAGAAACAACTTCAGGTTCATGGAGGGCCTTTTGGAACGGGTGTATCAGTGGGAGATACTATCGAGTGCATGATGAGGGTATAAAATGGCTTACGGACATTGATACGATGTGCTCTCGCAATTTTGAGTCACTCGGGACTAGTGTTGTTTAAGGTCCGTTGTGTATTTGCATAGAGTTATTATTTCAAAGGCAAGTCAAGAGTAAACCGAAAGAAGTTGAGTCAGTTAGTAATGGTTCGGATCAGCATGGTTGTGGAAACAATCAGTTCCTTTTGTGTGGTAAGTCTATACAGGTGATTCGTGGCTGTGCGTGGGGAGTTGACAACCCTCGTAATTTGATTGATTTGGAGGTATTTAATTCTAATGATCTTGTTATGGGCAAGTGGATCTCGGAAGAGTTATGGCGGTTTAGACCACGACTTGAGGTTTGCATTTTCTTCGGTTATGGGAATTCGGTTGCGTGTTGCAATTGTTCTTCTGAAATGAGTTAAGTGAAAGGTTTCTAGCCGATGAAGTGTCTACTCTACTGGTGGTTCAGGAGTTATGATGAAATTCATGTACTCCCACATACCAGCATGTTAAGTGCAGTGAACGACATGGAAATTGGAAGTTGAGGATCAAGGTTGCGGTTCAGTTTTAATAAGAATTTTATTAGCTCGGAGGAGCGAGGGAAGAATTCAGATGTTCAAAATATGCTGGCACTATCTTAATGTCGCCTGAGAATGGTGTTCTGCGGAAGAGGCATTGTGTATTGGTTTATGGATTCTTAATTGGCATTACAAAAATAGTATGGTTGGTACCCATAGATGTGCTGATTTTGCTACCTGGTGCAGTAGGTTGTGGGAGTAACTTCCATGAGATCATTGTGCTAGTGTGACGTGTTGGTCATTTAAGTGGTAGAGATTGAAATCAGGTATGAAGATTCTGGTACTGTCGCTGATTTGAGAGTTTATGTTTGTGAGACGCTCTATTCCTTTGGTAGTGGACTATGGAAGTTTGTTCTGGATTTGGCGGTCGATCGTATGTGTCATGGATAGGGTCATTGTGGATCTTTGGGAGGTTATATACCTATTTGGAGATGATCAGAATTGGCTTTGAGGTCCGTGGGTAGGTCTAATGTGAATGTATATTCTATGCCAGATCAGATATGCTTAGCCAGCATAGCATTGCTTATGGATGATTCTTCGGGCGTAGTTGATAATAGTCCTAGCGTCGTCTATTTCAGGTGCTACTCTTTTATGTCATATGGGTTGTGAGGCGGCTGGTTATTCATGTGTGTGTTGTGATCCGACGTAGCTTGTGGTATTATATGAGCGAGATTGTTTCCGAGACATTGGATGTTTGATGCACCTTAGTCATGCTTGGCTTCTATAGTGTATGACGCTATCCGTCTCCCCAAAGTTGTATTTATGCACTTGGCGTGTTATGGTCTATATTCGAGCATCTCGTGGGTATGAGAATTATGGCTTGACGGGTATTTTCTTATTAGTTGTTAGGTGAGGAGCGGGTGGCACGTTGCCATGGGTATAATGTTCGTATCGGGTTGCGCGCTGCAACGATATGATGTTGGTTGCGGTTCCTTATACGTACCTTGTGTGTTCTGCTTCTCACCTTTGAGATAGGTACGTTGTATTTGTTTGGCTGTCTATTCGTCATGCGGGCTGGGTAGTTCTTTGCCAGAGTTGGTCCTTCCTTATGGGTCATATTCGAGTTGTAGCTTGTTGGCGCATTGATGGCGTCATATGAGATTTTAGACTATGTTTGAGGTGGCTTATTGCCCGAGCAGCTTGTACTGGGTGAGACGAGGTTATTGGACCTGAAATCAGTGCGATCGCATTTACGTAAGGAATATTAAAGAGAAAATGTCACTAATTAGTTTAGAGTGAGGCAATGGTTCTTGTCAAGTAGAGAGATTCCATGAATTGTTGATTTGGCAAGTGGTTATGAGTTTCTATACATCTCATTCATCGCTGCAGTATTGTGAGGGTTGGAACAGGGTATATATGTGCTATGAGGTATACTGCAGGAAATGGGTTAGTGGATTTGCAGCTTCTATGATTGGAGGATGTTATTATGGGCATACGAATTATGTGGTACATTCTGTGGTTTAACATGGATGCATGATCATGTTCGGGTCTCGTAGAGAATTTCGGATATTGGAATTTGGTTCTAAGGCTTGTGGACTAAGGTAGAAGGAAGGATCTTCAGTCTGGCTCGAGCTAATGTGCTCTCACATGGGTTGTGGTGGCATGGGTAGGTGCACGATGTGTTAAACATCGATTTTGGGAAATTCTAAAACGGTTCATGGCACGTCGAGGACATACGTATGTTTAAGTAGGGGAGAATGTAACGACCCGACCATTCGTTTCGAGATCTAGCGCATCGTTCGGCAGTTTTAGGCCTTGAGTAGCTTCACTTTATGTATTATGACTTGCATATGTGGTTGGTATCTGTTTTGGGGAAGTTATGAGTTGATTTGGGAAGATAATTCTCAATTCGAAAGCTTTAAGTTGAAAGAGTTGACCAAGGTTTGACCTTTGAGTAAACGACATTGCAATCGGGATTTGAATATTTCAATAGGTTTGTGTGAGAGGTTTCAGCGCTTATGTCACGACCCAAAAGCGATGGGCCGCGATTGGCACCCGGTACCTTACTCAACCGGCACCCGGTACCTTACTCAACCGAGTACCAACGTAACGTATCTTTTCGTATCATACTTTTATAGGTAAATGAACGACAAAGGCTGTCATGATATGACTAGAATAAAGCATGAGGGAATACTCAATATAGGGTGACCCAACTTGATATACCGACTTATACATATGACGTACGGGCCTATAAGGCCGGCATGATCCTTAATATACTCAAAACATAGGTCGACAAGGCCATACAAGTATCTGTATACATGACATATGTCTACAAGCCTCTAAGAGTACATAAATATCATAAAGGTCGGGACAGGGCCCCGCCATACTAATCTATACATGTCCAAATCATACTGACCAAATAAGCAACTCCGGAGCAAATGGAGCGCACCAACATCTTCTGCTGAGCTGATATCCTACTTGGAGGACTCTCAACCTGTCTATTGGTACCTGAGGGCATGAAACGCAGCGTCCCCAGGCAAAAGGGACGTCAGTACAAATAATGTACCGAGAATGTAAGGAATGAAAATCAGTAAATAAAAGACATAAGAGAAACATGGAGTAAAAGACTCAACATGTAAGTCTGAATAGCTCTGTGAATCATTTCATATTTATAATGCCATGTATATGCGTATAAATGTCATACCATGCATAGGTATATGCGTGCATAACATCATCAAGCCTCTGAGGGCATCCCATCATATCATCTCGGCCACTGTGGGCAAATCATCAACGTATACCAGCTGATCGGGTGGTGGTGCGTATATAACACCATAACCTTATCCCATATCTCATATACATATAATATATGTGTGTATAATGCCATCTGATGATGGGTCAATGTACATGTATAAATGAATGAAATGCTCAAAATTTGTACCGGGCTCCCTTAAAATTGCAAATCCCGTTGCTTTTATGTGATAATCTCGTATGAATTCTCTGCTGAAGCCTTACCCGTTACTTAGTAGATGCAAAACATCTCCATCTTGTGAATTAAAGCGAAGCCTTTTGTATTAGTGGGTGTGGGGCCCACTTATGTAAGACTTAACCACAAGAATTTCTCTAATTTTGTCACCTTGCTACATGAGTTAAGACTCATTATTCAAGATCTCTTTGGCTGCCACATTCCCATAACCCACGTGAATTGCCCCCTAATATTTATCCAAGATCTCGCTTAAATAATTATCCACAAATTTCTAATTAATTTGTTAACTTCCCACTCAAATCAATAATTAACCAATTATCCACATAATTTAGAATTATCTCAAATTACTTAAAATACTACCCACTTTCAACATACTTGATACACCTTACTATCATGGTCATGTGGTACCTTGTATGGCACTAGTCCATAAATACGGGGTATTATAGCTTGGACCATATTTTATCTCAAAATGTCAAACTTCAACGAAACTCATTTTCTTCAATTTGCTTACCCTCTCATCTTCACGAATTTGCTTACCCGAGCTTATATCGATTAAGTTATGACGAAACTTTAACGTATGAAAATGCGGGATGTAACATCTTATTTTCGAGCTTTCATCAATTTACTTATGGCGTACTTTCACTTACGAAAACATGGGGTGTAATATCATTCCCTTCTTTGGAACATTTATTCTCGAATGTTGTCTGATGCATTTATCATTTTCATAACCCATGTCTTACGAATACTTTAGTACTCTTCTTGCCATCTAGGCAATTGTTTTGTAAATAAATCCAAAGGCCAGGGCATTCCCCCCTTTAGGCCTCTTTCTCACACCACGACTTGTGGTCGGAATTACTCCAATCTTGCAATTGTTGCTACCTTCTATCATGCAGTCTATATGACTTTGTCTTTGTATGTGCGCCTATGCCACTCTTCTCTCATTTTTCATCCAGCTTTAAGCTAATCTCTAGGCCTCACTTTGTGAACGTATACAGAATTATGACAAGTTGTACCTCTAGGCGTCTATGGCTTTATTACATCTAAATAGGTCGTACTATACCATAACTCTTACTTCGATTTATTGTTACTGAGGTCTGCTACCAAACTCCAGGTTACTTCCGTTGCTTATCCCATATGTATAAATCTAAGTCCTTTAATGCTTCCTCATTACTGTTCATCTTAAGAATGACGGCCTAATCTCATCTTATGTTTTGTAACTTTTATCCATCCATTGTTGATTCACCTCAATATTGATCTATAATCTACCACTGATAACTTGAAACCTCTTACGTAATCACTAGGGCTCACATTGCATCGAGGAACATTTGAAGTGACTTTCCACCATACTTCCATAACCATATTTCATAGCATCCCAATGTGATTCACCTTACGTGGTTATTTTAATCCTGTACGATTCATGAGATCCCCCTTCTTCTTTTTTTCAAACCATTACTCAATCGAAGGCCCAAACGTCATCCTTTATCTATCACAATTACACCCTTATTCTACTACCAGGGCATCATTCCATCTCTTCTAAATGCTATTAGTCTTAGACTCCTTTGGGTTCATTCAGGCTATACTGAACTTTCTATAACTTAGAGAAACCATTAGCTCTCTTATTTTCATGGGCTTAATCCCGAGGACGTATCCATGCTCGTCACCTTCTCACTTGCCTTTCCTTGTCCTTACTCATGTCTTCGTATAACCTTGTCACTCTACCATACTTTAGCTTGCGATCTACACATATCCATTTATACTACTCGCAACCTTCATTCAACTTGCTTGCACCATAGATTTCCTTATGTTATTTCTGGAACATCAAGAAAGACATCACATCATCTCAAACTCTTCTTTACTCTTTCAACTAGACCTTTCGATAACTAGAAACCATAGGATGGAAGATATGCCACTAATGACATCGCTATCATTCTTGGATACTGAATCCCAACGCTTCTATCCCTCTATCTGGAATATGTATTATTCACAACCTTCTGTACCTGAGTATCTCGTACGTTATTCACCTTTACCTTACTTACCTTAAAATCTCGCATCACATCACCTCCCTTCCACATAGGTATAATTCACATCCACAACTTGAAGCTCTATTATAATACTTGCACCTTTGGTGAACATACAATCCGGTAGGAGCTTCATACTGACTTCTTATGAGGATGGTACTCTTCTAACTGGCTTTCTCATAGAGCCGTTAAAGATTATGGTTGTTGTACTATCTCCCTTGTACCTCTGATATTAAGAGTGATTATGCAATGATTTTAATCACAATTTCTATAATTTTCTAGGTCTAATAATCAGACTCCTGATTTACTTAGTTGATGTAACTCTTTTAGTTTCCTCTTCTCTCTGATCATCATGTATGTAGTGTTAAGTTATCTTCCGATTTGCGGTTCATGGTATTAGTTATTACTTTAGCCTTTCATGGGCGCTATGGAATATCCATGATAAAATCTTCTAACAGTTCAATCCTTTATCTATGACCTGGACTCAATTCTTTCTTTTAACTTATACCAGAGTCTTCTACGGTTGTATGATTGTCAACATATATGCTGCATGGATAATACTCTGAAAACTTAAGTGCATTCATAACATAACCAACTCTAGATCGTTGATCGAATAATTCCTTTTGTTCCTTCTCATCTTTCTTTAAACGTAAGCTATTATTTTTCCTTGTCTTTCTGCCCCCTTGTTGCGTGCATAATAGCTTATCTTAGTTCCCACACATGCCAGAATGTTTGTGCAACTCATATGATCTCGAATATTACTTTTGATTTTACTTCCCGTTCATTGTCCATGGTAGGTGCCACTTTCTTATGGAGTGCATACAATATTGTAGTGAGACTGTTCTTACATGACCATTTCTTCTTCAAGTTACTATGCTTAGGTTGAAGCCTTCTTCCTTATTTTGACTGTCTTCCCAGTGGCACTCTCTTCTATTTCCGTAACACTTATATGGTACCTTTAACTATCCCAACTCCTATCTGAATATTTCTCAAGGATCACGATGTCATATCTGTGAGACTGAATTCCCATGTTGGGGTTCACTATGTTTGTCTTGCACGATCTGTTGATTTGCTTGTATCCTCTTATCTAGCCATAACTAGGCTCTTCCTGAATCGAATACTAACTACTCGTTGGCCCATTCTCATATCAATATTCTGCATAATCTTTCTTGGGTTATTTCCTTTGTCTTAACTTACGTCTTGCATTGGCTCCTTATTTATCAATAACATTTTGGGCAGGAACCCTTACTTCCTCTCCTTGACGTCGCATTTGCATAATATTCTGGAATGGTAGCATATTAGTGGGATTTGAATAAGTGCAATCTCGTTCCTTTCTCATTTTTATCGCATTCTTCCTTTACCATTCCACAGTTACTAGAACCACTTAATCCTCACTTAATGTCATATCACTCCATATTCCCCTCTTTAGGGGATTACTAAGATTTAGAGCTACGACGATCTACCTATAGATGTTTTAACTATTCATCCTTGGCATCTTTACACGTGATCGATGACCCTTACTTGCCTTGCGGTAATCCTTCTGTACCAAGGATAACAAAATTCCTTACTCACAATGGCGACACTTAGTGTAACTGGCACACATAGTCCCTTAAGCTTAACTTTGCTCACATTGCTTGCTTTAGGGAAGTGTCTTCCTGAATGACTTTTAAAGGTTATTCTTCTGTTGCTCATTCTATTATTGTTGGAACGCAATCTGAAATTCTCATGATACCGACTATTATCAAATCACTGAGTCCCTAATTCATGTTTAGTTTACCTTGTTCACCAGCCCAAACTGATTTGTATTACTCTCGGGTCTAACTTTTCGTTCTGATAATCACGCTAGAGTCACGAGTTTATTTCTCGAAATGAGGATATGACTTTATGGCCTATACTCTTTTATTGTCTCAAAGCCTGTCACCTCTCGTCTTTTCCTTCACTTCACTATAGACTCTGTAATACTATCATTGTTTTTTATCTACCGTTGTCATCCATGTATCACATCTTACCCGTAATGCTTCATTAACTCTCTTCTTATTTCCCTGCTAATATTTCTGTCTATCACTTTATTCTAAAAACTTCAACAAGACATTATTTTGCTTTTAGTTCTCCTTGCTCCATCCACTTGCTCTTCGGGTTGCCTAACGTTCTCTCTCTACTAGGGATGAGAGTTATACTAAGATAATATTTATTCCTTCCAGGATTCCAGTGCCTATCTTTGTAGTACTCATATCTAACTGTATTATTTTAGAGTGCACCATCTGGGTGCCTCACAAGGAGATATATTAGCACATTTGCAATATCATTCAGAAATGTCAACTAACGCAAACAATCCATCCACCATTTTGGTTCACTCTAACCCCGGCCGGACAATCATTCTCTTAAACCATATTTGTTAGCTCCTATAGGGCATAACTGAGATGGGTGTGGCCAATTGTACATACATCTGCTATTGTTGAAGGTAACTCAAAAGGCTTATATTTCTCTGCTTGAATTGTAAATACTGATAATCTTCATTAACTGGGCGCCTCGTACCCTTCTTTACCTTGATTATTTTACTTGTTGAAACTTGTATCCACCTTTTAAATCTCTCATTTCTTATCACCATATGGGTGGATAGATATTCTTGCCTTAAGGCTCCTTATCAAGAAGCTTTACATGTCTTAGTACATACATTTTCTGCTGAAGAACTCACATTTATTCATCATAAGTATCGTGCAAAATCGAATTCCTATGACTCAACTCTTCCACATCCACATGCACTCTCTTACCAACTGTCTTTCTGGATGTAGGTATCATTGTATTACGAATAAAATAGAGTTTAAAAGTTTGAATTCTTATAACTGAGCTCTACCACACGATCTAGAGAAAGAAGAAAGAGTGACAGTCCTAAATGCCCTGTAGCCTCCCGCTTATAAGTGTCGTGCACAACACACCCATAAATAAGACTCTACTATACATGGCTTGTAGACTTCCTAGGACATAACTGCTCTGATACCACTTTTGTCACGACCCAAACCGATGGACCGCGATGGACATCCAGTACCTTACTCAACTGAGTACCAACTCAACATATCTTTTTGTATCATACTATTATAGGTAAATTAACCAGAAAGGCTATCATGAGATGACTAGAAAAAAATATGAGGGAATACTCAATATAGGGTGACCTAACTTGATATACCGACTTATACATATGATGTACGAGCCTATAAGGCCGGCATGATCCTTAATATACTCAAAGCATAGGCCGACAAGGCCATACAATTATCCATGTACATAACATCTATCTACAAGCCTCTAAGAGTACATAAATATCATAAAGGTTGGGACAGGGCCCCGCCTTACAAATCTATACATGTCCAAATCATACTGACCAAATAAGCAACTCCGGAGCAAATGAGGCGCACCAACATCTTCCGTTGAGTTGATATCCTACTTGGAGTACTCTCAATCTATCTATCGGGCCTGCGGGCATGAAACGCAGCGTCCCCAGGCAAAAGGGATGTCAGTACAAATAATGTATCGAGTATGTAAGGAATGCAAATCAGTAAATAAAAGACATGAGAGAAACAAGGAGTAAACGACTCAACATGTAAGTCTGAATAGTTCTATGAATCATTTCATATTTATAATGTCATGCATATGTGTATAAATGTCATACCATGCATAGGTATATGTGTACATAACGTCATCAAGCCTTTGAGGGCATCCCATCATATCATCTAGGCCACTGTGGGAAAATCATCAACGTATACCAGCTGATCAGGTGGTGGTGCGTATATAACGCCGTAACCTTTTCCCATATCCCATATACATATAATATACGCGTATATAACGCCATCTGGTCGTAGGTCTATGTACATGTATAAATGAATGAAATGCATAAGAAATACGTTAGTAAGATTTCTCGGAATGTTATAAGATCAACATGTCCTCGGATAAACTTTATCAACTACGTATTTTTCTGAGACCCATGAGCAGAAAATATAATAATAATTCACATAGGGAATCAAGAATATAGGCACACCCCTAGTACTTCTATGAATAGAGTCATTTTATGAAAGCTGTGCTTTTGCTCGTTTCGTTTGTATCGTATGAATCATGCCAGAAAGAAAGAAGGGATAGCCTTAAGATACCTGAGCCGACTCTCTTGACAATACTTCCAACACCCATCAAACGCGACAAAACATGTAACATTGGATCGAAGTAGGAAAATATCCGTATAATATTCTTGAGAAAGATTGTACCATGCTCCCTTAGAATTGCAAATCCCGTTGCTATTACGTGATAATCTCGTATGAATTCTCTGCTGAAGCCTCACCCGTTACTTAGTAGATGCAAAACATCTTCATCTTGTGAATTAAAGAGAAGCCTTTTGTATTAGCGAGTGTGGGCCCCACTTATGTAAGAGTTAGCCACAAGAATTTCTCTAATTTTGTCACCTTTCTACATGAGTTAAGAATCATTGTTCAAGACCTCTTTGGCTGCCACATTCCCATAACCCACGTGAATTGCCCCCTAATACTTATCCAAGATATCACTTAAATAATTATCCACAAACTTCTAATTAATTTGTTAACTTTCCAATCAAATCAATAATTAACCAATTATCCACATAATTAAGAATTATCTCAAATTACTTAAAATACTATCCACTTTTAACATACTTTATATACCTTACTATCATAGTCATGTTGTACCTTATATGGCACTAGTCCATAAATACGGAGTATTATAACTTGGACTGTATTTTATCTCGAAATGTCAAACTTCGACGAAACTCATTTTCTTCTATTTTCTTACCCTCTCACCTTCACGAATTTACTTATCACTTTTTGAAATAGCATAATACTTATAATCTCAAAATAATCTCATTCCCGAGCTTACATCGATTAACTTACGACAAAACTTTAACGCATAAAAATACAGGATGTAACATCTTATTTCCGAGCTTTCATCAATTTACTAATGGCATACTTTCACGTACAAAAAGATGGGGTGTAATAACTTATTGTTGAAAGTTGGCATTTTTACGGTTTTAAAATTTCCTAAGTTTGTATTGATGTCTGTGTGGGATTCTAAGCCTTGGACTAGGTTTGTATCGTGATTTGTGACTTGTACAAAATGTTTGGCATCATTATGGAATGTTTAAGTATGATTCGAATGTGTACTGCGAAGTCTGGAAGTTTAAAGAAGAATTTCGATCGTTGATTCGTGGTTTTGATTTTACTTGTGGCATTTTTGTAACACCCCATATCTTCGTACGAAAGAGTATTCGTAAGTCAACTGATCTAATCTTAGAAATGAGATCATCTTTGAGAGTAAATAAAGTAAGTTAATCATGTTACCTTGGAGATTAAAAATCTTTAAGTTCCTGGATAACAAGTACCAAGAGGGTTGAAAGGCTAAGAAGCTAAAAAAATTTAAGAAAATAACTTTCGTTGAATGTCGACAAGTTGAAAATGTTATAACGTGTACTTTTGTGATGCGACTACGGTGATTAACAATATAAGGAGGTTTTGTTATGAGTTATTTTAGTCGTATGATAGTAGTGTGTTATGTTTTCAAGTCAAGCAAGTTGTGGAACAAAAGTTGGCAAAGGTCATCACAAGTTACATTCATAAATGTACTGAAAAATAAGTAAAATGTAGATGCGATTTTCTCCCAATTTACTTATAATTATGGGTCTATATACCGACCAAATTGAAGATCTATGAGTCTAGTTTCTAACTCATTAAACCGTTCACGATACGACATCGAAGTAGAGAGGTATTCGCGTTTTCGCGAGAGTGCGCCAAGCAGCTCTCTATGGGACCCACAATGGCGGTTGAGATATATTGATATATACATAAGACGCTTCAACCCAGTGTTAAATCATTAATATTAAGTATATTCATACCCTAGACACCTAAAAATACTCTCTCAAGGTTGTCTCATGATCAAAGACCGAAATAAAGGGCAAACAACATAAATCAAGTATTGGGAATCCGGTCGCACTAGTAAGTTTCTTGTTCTTCTTGTTGTTGCTGATTTTTGGGTAGTTCTAGCTCGTGTGGGAGGTTATTTTAAGTGGTTTAAGTTCTGTAAAATACTCTCCCAAGGTTTTCATATCAACCCTAGGTTATTTCAAGTCTTGCAAATGGATTACACTATATTTCAACATCAAAAGTTAGTTCTAGTGAAAAACAACACCTCTTTGAGGTTGTGTTGTCATTGAGGATAGTTGTGGGCTGTGTTTTGATTAAATTTCAAGTTTTTGCTGCTGGATAAGGTGAGTATAACAGGATACTAATTGTTCTTAAGCTTGCTTGTATGTTGGTTAAGTTGTTAGGATGATAAACTACAAGATAATACTTGGATTAGCTTAAGTCACTTCTATGGTGTTGTATTGCCATTGAGGGATGTTGTAAGCTAAATATAACTTTGATTTCGACTTGAAGCTACTATTTGGGGTATTTGTATTTTGTTCTTGCATGTTCTTAAGGTTATATTGATGTTGATTAAGTTAAATGGATATACTAGACATGAACTAGTGAATAACGTTGCTAATTGAAGATAGTTGGAGTTGTGGATTGTTTCCTTTGTTATAAATATATGGTATAAGGATGGAATCATTGATGAATGACTTCATTATCATGTTAATTATTTTGTTAAGTTAATGTAAGAAGTGTATAAGGGTTGATAATGGGGTTGAAGGGTGCTGAAGGGACTCAATCCGAGCTTGCCGCTCGTCGTGATATGTTGACGACTTGTTAATGTAATATTTTGTAACCTATTCTTGATGTTGTTATTATTGTAGTTCTCTGGTTGTTTTTGTTGGTATATTTTATTGTAGGAGTCCCTTGTTACAAGGGAGACGCTGTCCAAATTTACATAAAACGAGCTACTAGCATAAGTTACAGACTTAGCCTTTACTCAGCACTGATTTTGAATCTCCTTATGCTATGGTTGACTGAGTTGAGTTCTTTGAAGAGTTACTTGGAAGCTATTAAGGACTCAACGAGGTTAAGGTATGCTAAGGCTAAACCTTTCCTTCATTTTGTCATGATCTCGTAACTACATGAGTTTGATAACGAAGCATAAAGAGAAGTTTGTATTCCTGAACTTATGTACATTATCCTAGTTCTCATATGTTATAGTATTCTTCCTTATCAGGACTTTATATTCAGTTAAGTATTGTCTTCTTCCAGTCAAGAGAGAAGAGGGTCTATATATGTATACAGTATTACAGTATTTTCACCACCATCGAGCTATAATCGGCGGGAAGGACCCTATTTGACTCCTGGTTACTTTCAGTTATTATATTATCAGTTTTGTTTCATCTTTCAGTTATTTTATCGCCTTACATACTATGGCCGAGCGCCTATGAGCGAGCCCATAATGGACGAGATACAGAGCCTAGTATAGCCGAGCTCCTATGACCGAGCCTACTACGGCAGATCAGCTACACATACTAAGCCTTATAAGACCGGACAACTATTTTACTTACTATATTGAGAGAGTTGAGACAGTATCAGCAGGTAAGCATATCTTCAAATTATCTTTGACTCCCAGTTACTTTCAGTTATTATATTATCAGTTCAGTTTCAGGTTTTAATTATTTGATTGCCTTATATACTCGGTACATTATTTCGTATTGACGTCCTTTTTGCCGGGGACGCTGCATTTCATACCCGTAGGTCCGGATTGACAGTTGGGAAGACCCTCCCAGCAGACATACTCAAACAATAGCTTGGTTGGTAAGCTCCACTTCCTCGGGGTTACCAGGTCTAGACCTTGGAGTCCATTATATATATATAGGTTTGATGGGTAGGTCGAGGCCCTATCCCGACCATGATATAGTTCAGTTATCTCTAGAGGCTTGTAGACGAGTCCTGTATATTTTGTATATCAGTAGATGTTCATGGCGGCTTCGTCGGCCTGCATTTTTTTTATATATATATATATATATATATATATATATATATATATATATATATATATATATATATATATATATATATATCAGTTTTTGGGTTCGTTTACCCCACAGATGAGAGGCATTATTTTCAGACGATTCACAATATGGCCTCATCGGCCTAAGTTGAGGGTTACCCCTCTAGAGTTCACAGTTACATTGTGGTACGCTCGAGCCGAGTATGACACCGGGTGCCGGCCACGCCTCTTCAGGTTTGGCGCATGACAAACTTGGTATCACAGTAGTTCTGCCCTAGGGAGTCTATAAGCCGTGTCTAGTAGAGCCTTGTTTATAGATGTGTTATGCAACACATTATATAAACAGGAAGCTACAAGGCATTTAGGAGTATGTTACCTTTCTTTCAAATCCACATCGTGCTATAGAGCTGTGTCATATAAGTTCAAGGTAAGACTTATGTTTGCTAATTATAGAGATGCTTGCAATTTGAAAAATTACAACTAGCTAGAGGGCTAATACAGTAGCAGGTAAGGGCATTAGTAGAGAGAGAATGTTTGACGATGTGGCCATGATTAAGGCCCTATTAGATCGTGCATACCAGATGGTGCACTCTAGAATGGTACAGTCAGATATGAATATTAGAACTTTCAGAAATATCAGAAGACATGTAGTGGAATCCTAGAAGCGATAAATGTTTACCTTAGTATGCCTCCCACCCCTAGTAAAAAGAGAACATTAGGCGGCTCGAGGATCTAGTGGATGGAGCAAGCGGAGCAAAAGAAAAAATATTTTGTTGAAGTTTTTAGAATAAAGTAATAGACAAGAATGTTAGTAGGAGAATAATGAAGAGACTAAATGAAGCATTATGAGTAAGATATGATAAATGGGTGATAAAGGTAAATTAAAATATGATAGGATGATAGATTATATAGTCAAGTGAAGGAAAATACAAGAGGTGATAGACCTTGAGACAATAAAACTGTATAAGCCATAAAGTCATACCATCACTTCGAGAAATGAGTTGATGACTACAACGTGATTTCTAGAAGGCTAAGTTAGGCCCCTAGAGTAATAAAGATCAGCATGGGCTAGTAAACATGATAATACAGAACATGAATTAGGTACTAGAGGATTTGATAGTAGTCGACATCGTAGGAATTTAAGATACCGCGTTCCGACAATAATAGAATGGACGATAGAAGAATTACCTTTAAAAGTCATTCAAGAAGATGCTTTCCTAAAGCAAACATTGTGAGCGGAGTTAATCTTAAGGGACTAAGTGTGCTAGTTACACTAGGGGTCACCCTCACATGTAAGAAATTCATTTATACCTAGTACAAGAAGGGTTACTACAAGGCGAGTAAGGGTTATAAAAAAAAATGGAAAAACGCCAAGGATGAAGAGGTAAAACATCTTCATGTAAAACTTCAGAGCATTAAATGCTAATACTCCCCTAAAGGTGGGAGATTGTGTGATATGGTATTAAGTCAGAGTTAAGTGGTTCAGGTAACTATGAATGGTAAAGGAAGAATGCAACAAAAATGTGAAAAGGATGATACTTTGCTTATTCAAATCCAACAGATATGTTAGGACTCCAAAACATTATGCAAGCCCGACGTCGGGGAGAGGCATTAAGGGTTCCCGGTTAGGATGTTATTGATAAATAAGTGTAAATGGACACTTGATACATCAGGAGCCAGTGCGAGAGGTAAGTTAAGACAAAGAAAACAACCCAAGAGAGATTACGCGGAATAGATATGAGAATAGAAAGACGAGTAGTTAGTAGTTTATTCAGGAAGAGCCTAGTTATGGTTAGACAAGAGGATACAGATAAATCAGCAGACCGTGCAAGATAAACCTAGTGAACCCCAACTTAGGGAATTCAGTCTCGCAGATACGACATCGTAATCCTTGAGAAATATTCAGATAGGAGTTGAGGTAGTTATAATTGCCATAAAAGTTTTACAAAAATAAATGAAAGTGCCACGGGGGAGACAAAAAATATTTTTTGAGTTCCGAAGTAAACCTACGAGAACAAGGGCACGAAGGTATGTAACTAAGGATATTTATAGGTGAGTAAGAACATCGAAAATTCCGTCAGGTATATTATGGGATAAGCTCATAGCTTTACAAGAGTCAGAGAGTCTTCCCTAAATGCTACAATGAAAGACGAGCTGAGGAAATGAAGAAGAAGGCTTCAAACTAAGAATAGTGACCCAAATAAATAATGATCTTGTAACAACAGTCTCACTATAACATCGCATGCACTCTATAAGAAAGTGGTACCTATTGTGACTAAGGAACGGGAAGTAAATCCAAAGTAATATTCGATATCATATAAGTTGCAAAAATTCCAATATATGTGGGCACTAAGATAAGACAAGTATTCATGCAACAAGTGGCAGAACAACCAAGAAAAGTAATTGCTTACTTTTAACGAAAGATGAGAAGGCACGAAAGGAATTATTCGATCTATGACCCAGAGTTAGTTACGTTATGAACACGCTTAAGATTTTGCAGTGTTATCCATGTAGCATATATGTTGACAATTATACAGCTATAAGAGACTCAAGTATAAGTTAAAAGAAAGAATTGAGTCCACGTCACATACAAAAGTTTGAACTGCTAGAAGGTTATATCATGGATGTTCCATAGCGTCCATGAGGGGCTAAAGTAATAACTAATACCCTGAGCCGTAGATTAGAAGATAGTGTAAGCCTACTTATAGGCTGAGATAGAAGAGGAAACTAAAGAGTTACATCAGCTAAGTGAATTAGGAGTCTGATTATTAGATCCCGATGAGTATAGAAATCGTGATTCAGAACATTGTAGAATCACTCTAAATATGAGAGGTACAAAAAAGATATTACAAAGGCCATATTCTATACTGGCTCTACGATAAATCTAGTTAGAACAATACCAACCTCATAAGAAATCAATATGAAGCCTTCGCTGGATTGTGTATGCACATGATGTGAAAGTATTATAGTAGAGCTTTAAGGTGTGGATGTGAATTCCACCTATGTGGAAGGGAGGTTATGAAAGAGATAGAAGATACGATGCAATATTTAAAGGTAAGTAAGGTACAGGTGAAGAAGGTACGAGATGCCCAAGTATAGAAGGTTACGAATAAACCAGATATCAGATAGAGGGCTGGAGGCGTCGTAATTATGTATCAAGAAATGATAGTGTTGTCGTCAGTGGCATATCTTCCAACCTATGGTTTCTAGGTACAGAGAGGTCTATTAAGAAAGTAAATAGAGATGATATGATGTCTCACTTGAGGTTCCATAATAGCATAAGAAAATCTATGGTGCTAGCAAGTTAAAGGAAGGTTGCGAGTAGTATAAATAGATATATATAGGTCACAAGCTAAAGTATGGTAGAGCGACAAGGTTTTAGGTAGATAGGAGTAAGGACAAGAAAAGGTGAGTGAGAAGGTGACGAGAATAGGTAAGTCCTCGAGATTAAACCAATCACAACAAGAGAGTTGATATTTTCCATAAGTTATAAAAAGCTCAGTATAGCATGAGTGAACTCAGAGAAGTTTAAGACTAGGAGAATTTAGAAGAGATTGAATGTTGCCCTAGTGGTAGAATAAGGGTGTAATGTTATAGATAAGAGGATGACGTTTAGGCCTTTGATTAGGTAATGATTCAAAGAAAAGGGATTTCATGAATTGTAAAGGATTAAAATAACCCCCATAAGGTGAATCACATTGGGATGCTATGAAATGCGGTTATTGAAGTATAGTATTGACCCTAAGTGGATCAGGCAAATAACTCCAGATGTTCCCCGATTAGACGTGAGCCCTAGTGACAATATATTACATAAGAGGTTTCAAGTGATCAGTGGTAGATTATAGATCAACATTAAGGTGAGTCAACAATAGATGGATGAATGTTCCAAAGTGTGGGATGGGATTAGGCTATCATTCTTAAGATGAATAGTAATGAGGAAGCATTAAAGGACTTAAATTTATACATATAGGATAAGCAGCGAGAGAGTTACCTACAGTTGGGTAGCAGACCTTGGCCATAGTAAATCAAAGTAAGTATTGTGGTATAGTATATGCTACCTAGATATAGTAAAAGACATAAACATAAATAACAGAGGCTATGAAATAAGATATAGCAATAGTCATAAGTTCTACAAAGTACCGAGCGAAAAACTTTAGTACACCTATAGATTCCCAGAGGGACAACTTGTCATAGTTCTGTATATGTTCACAAAGTGAGGCCTAGAGATTGGCTAAAATCTGAAGGAAAAAGGAGAGAAGAGTCACGTAGGCGCACATATAAGGAAAGAGTCATACAAGCTGCAGGACATAAAATAACAACAATTACGAGATTGGAAGAATTCCGACCACTAGCCATGGTGTGAGAAAGAGGCCTAAAGGGGGGAATGCCTTGGCCTTTGGATTTATTCACAGAACAGTTGCCTAGATGGAAAGGGAAGTAGTAAAGTATATGTAAGAGCTACAGGTCATGAGACTGATAAGCACATCAGTCAACATTCGAGGACGAATGTTCCAAGGGGGGAATGATGTTACACCCCATATCTTCGTACGAAAGAGTATTCGTAATTCAATTGATCTAAGATCAGAAATAAGATCATCTTTGAGAGTACATAAAGTAATTTAATCATGTTACCTTGGAGAATAAAAATCTTTAAGTTCATGGATAACAAGTACGAAGAGGGTTGAAAGGCTAAGAAGCTAAAAAAATTGAAGAAAATAAGTTACGTCGAATATCGACAAGTTGGAAATGTTATAACGTGTACTTTTGTGATGAGACTAGGGTATTTAACAATATAATGAGGTTATGTTATGATTTATTTTAGTCGTATGATAGTCGTGTGTTATGATTTTAAGTTAAGCAAGTTGTGGAACAAAAGTTGGCAAAGGTCATCACAAGTTACATTCATAAATGTGCTAAATATTAGGTCAAATATAGATGTGATTCTCTCCTATTATGGGGTGAGCTACCTATAAAATTGAATATATATGAGTCTAGCTTCTAACACATTAAACCGTTCATCGATATGACATCGGAGTAGAGAGATATTCGCGTTTTCGCGAGACTGCGACAAGCAGCTCTCTATGGGACCCACAATGGTGGTTGAGATATATTAATATATATAAGACGCCTCAACCCCGTTTTAACTCATTATATTTAGGTATATTCAGACCCTATGCACCTAAAAACACTCTCTCAAGGTTCTCTCATGATCAAAGACCCAAACAAAGGGCAAACACCACAAATCAAGTGTCGGGAATCCCGTCGCACTAGTAAGTTTCTTGTTCTTCTTGTTGTTGCTGATTTTTGGGTGGTTCCATATCGTGTTGAGGTTTTTTTAAGTGGATTAAGTTCTGTAAAATACTCTCCTAAGGTTTTCATATCAACCCTAGGTTATTTCAAGTCTTGCAAATGGATTACACTATATTTCAACATCAAACGTTAGTTCTAGTGAAGAACAACACCCCTTTGAGGTTGTGTTGTCATTGAGGATAGTCGTGGGCTGTGTTTGGCTGAAATTTCAAGTTGTTGCGACTGTCTAAGTTGAGTATAACATACTACTAATTGTGCTTAAGCTTTCTTGTATGTTGGTTAAGTTGCTAGGATGATAAACTACAAGATAATACTTGGATTATCTTAAGTCACTTCTATGGTGTTGTATTGACATTGAGGGCTGTTGTAAGATAAATATAACTTAGATTTCGATTTGAAGCTACTATAGGAGGTATGTTTATTATGTTATTTCATGTGCTTAAGGTTATCTTGATGTTGATTAAGTTAAATGGATGTACTAGACATGAACTTGTGAATAAAGTTGCTAATTGAAGATAGTTGGAGTTGTGGATTGTTTCCTTTGTTATAAATATATGGTATAAAGATGGAATCATTGATGAATGAATTCATTATCATATTAATGATGCTGTTACGTTAATGCAAGAAGTCTATGAGGGGTGCTAATGGGGTTGAAGGGTACTAGAGGGATTCAATCCGAGCATGCCGCTCGTCGTGATATGTTGACGACTTGTTAATAAAATATTTTGTACATTATTGTTGATGTTGTTCTTATTGTATTGCTCTGGTTGTTTTTGTTGGTATATGTATTGGAGGAGGCCCTTGTTACAAGGGAGACACTGCCCAAATTTGTATAAAACTAGCTACTAGCTTAAGTTACAGACTTAGCCTTTACACAACACTAATTTTGAATCTCCTTATGCTATGGTAGACTGAGTTTAGTTGTCTGAAGAGTTTCTTGGAAGCTATTAAGGACTCAACGAGGTTAAGGTATGTTAAGGCTAAACCTTTCCTTTATTTTGTCATGATCTCGTAACTACATGAGTTTGATAACAAGGCATAAAGAGAAGTTCGTATTCCTGAATTTTGTACATTATCCTAGTTTCATAAGTTACAGTATTCCCCCTTATCGGGACTTTATATTCAGTTAAGTATTGTCTTCTTCCAGTCAAGATATATATATATATATATATATATATATATATATATATATATATATATATATATATATATATATATATACACACACACACACACACACACACAGTTTTTCACCACCATCGAGCTATAATCGATGTGCAGGCCCCTATTGGGCAACCTCTGATCAGATGGTATGTTATATACCGAGCCTACTGTGGCCGAGCGTCTATGAGCGAGCCCATAATGGCCGAGATTCAGAGCCTAGTATGGCTGAGAACCTACGAGCGAGCCTACTACGGTAGAGAAGCTACACATACCGAGCCTTATAAAGCCGGACAATTATTTTATTTACTATATTGAGAGAGTTGAGTAAGTATCAGCAGGTAAGCATATCTTCAGATTATCTTTGACTCCCAGCTACTTTCAGTTATTCTATTATCAGTTCAGTTATTATGTTTCCTTACATACCCGGTGTTACGACCCAAATTCGCGTACCTTAGATCATGCCGTAAGTTAGTCGACGTAAATCCAATAAGAGATTATCTTTGAGATAATAATAAGTTAATCCTATTGGTCTTAAACGATACAAGGGTGTATAAGAGTGGGTAACAAGTATTAGAAGTTAAACGAATCAAGGATATTGTAACCCGTATTTTTGGGTAACACTAGAGGTGATTAATTGTCCCAAGAGGTCATGTTTTAATGTATTTGAATCATATAATATCTGTATCATAAGTCTTGAAGTCAAGCGAGTTATGAAACAAAAGTCGATAAAAGTTGTCGCAACTTACGTTTATAATTTTACTTAAACTTTAGGTTAAACGTTACTACATTTTTCTCCCAATGTACTTGGAATTATGGGGTGATCTACCTATAAAATTGAAGATCTATGAGTCTAGTTTCCAACACATTAAACCGTTTATTGATACGATCTCGGAATAGAGAGATATTCGCGTTTTCGCAAGAGTGCGCCAAGCAGCTCTCTATGGGGCCCACATAGGCGGTTTAAGACATATGGATATATATAAGATACCTCAACCCCGTTTTAAGTCATTATTTTTCAGTATATTCAGACCTTAGAACCCTTAAAACAGTTTCTCAAGGTTCTCTCATGATCCAAGACTCAAACAAAGGGCAAACAACACAAATCAAATGTCGGGAATCCCGTGGCGCTAGCAAGTTTCTTGTTCTTCTTGTTGTTGCTGATTTTTGTATTGTTCCAGCTCGTGTGGGAGGTTGTTTTAAGTGTTTTATGTTCTGTAAATACTCCTTCAAGTTTTTAATATCAACCCTAGGTGATTTCAAGTCTTCTAAACTAATTCTAGTGCCAAAAAACCCGAATTAATTGCTAGTTTCGCTTCCTTGTTCTTGTGGCAGAATTGGAGGGATATTTCGTGGAAAATTAAGGTAAAACTGGAGTTGTTCTTTCTGTTTAAAGGTAAGTAACCTCTTACTCTATATATATTTAAGATTATCCAAGTTGCGGCTAAGTCGTTGAAGCTAGAACTTGTGAAATATATATCGAAAGGCTTGGTAGTAATGTTGTTGGTTGGTGGACTGTTTTGGGAGGCTCAATATGATTATTAATAATGTTGTTTGGGCTGTTTGGTGATTGTATTGACTTGTGGGAAGTCATATAAATAGAGGAGGTACTGTCCGTTTTATCGTAAAATAGGTTGCAGTCGATACATAATAGTTACGATGCTTAAACGATAATGATAGTGTCATATCTCTTATTGTAGACTAAGGAGTCGTGACATTTGCATAGCTTGAGGTTGGGCAGTATATACAAGGTATGTGAGGCTATCCCCTTCATTCTTTTGCACGACTCCGATTGTACATAATGTATTGAACGAGCTCCCAAAGATACTCTACTCTTAGAAGCTAGCAGTACTTACATTGCTGCCCTTCTTATGAAACGATTGATATTGATGTTACTTCTCTTATTCTTATATTATCAATGTTGTTGGTAGTTCCTGATTCTTATAAGATTCTTGATGAAGAGTTAATCCTAATAATGTGTACGAAGGATACCGACCTTATGTCACTCTGAAAGGTTCAAAATGTGATTCCAATGAGTCTAGCATGCATCATATATATGTATCTATTTTACTCTACCGAGCCGCGCTATAGTCGGCCGGGTACGGCACCTATTGTGCAACCACTGATCAGTTGGGTTTTACCGAGCTCCACGTGGCCGGGTACGATTTTATCGAGCCCTAGGATGGCCGGGTACGTTTTACCGAGCCTATTACGGCCGGGTACGATATGATGATAATGATGCCCACAAAGGCGTATATGTTTTAAAAGTTTATGTATATATATGTATGTATCATGTATTTCATGTCAGTAGCCCTCAGAGGTAACCAGATGTCACAGGTTGTATATTCTCTATCCCTGTTTATATTACTGTTCTCACTTATGCTTTCCTGCCTTACATACTCAGTACTTTATTCGTACTGACGTCCTTTTTATTTGTGGATGCTGCATGTCGTGCTGCAAGTCCTGATAGACGGGTAGACGCAGCTCCCCCACCACAGTAGGCTGTCCAGTTCAGCGGTTATTGGCGAGATCCCTTCTCCGGACTTGCCGTGGTCTTGGTATGCATTTTTGTTATAGACATTATGGGTATGTCAGGGCCCTGTTCCGGCAATGTTGTAGCACTTATGTTCCTTTAGAGGCTCATAGACAGGTGTCGACTCATGTATGGTTTGGAATGCCTTGTCGGCTGATTTTTGTTGTATAGTCTTTCATGGCAGCATGGTAGCTCGTACCTTATATATAGTTTCTTGACAGTCTTGTTGTCCCATGTTATGTATGTTCATGACATTATCTTTCATTGTTGGATGTTCATGATCCATGCCTACCATTTATATTGATATTGTCGGCCCTTAAAGATAATAAGAAAGGTTAGATAAAATATACGTTGGTGCTCGGCAAGTATGGCCCGGGTGCTAGTCATGACCCTCCAGTTGGGTCGTGACACCCGAGGACGCTGCATTTCATGCCTGCAAGTCCTAATTGACAGTTGGACAGACCCTCACAGCAGACACAGTTAAACAATAGCTTGGTTGGTAAGCTCCACTTCGTCGGAGTTACCAGGTCTAAACCTTGGAGTCCATTTTATATATACAGGTTTGATGGGTAGGTCGAGGCCCTGTCCCGACCATTGTACATTTTAGTTATCTCTAGAGGCTTGTAGACGAGTCATGTATATTTTGTACATCAGTATATGTTCATGGCGGCTTCATCGTAATTCACAATATATATATATATATATATATATATATATATATATATATATATATATATATATATATATATATACATATATATATATTGGGTATATTTACCCCACAGATGAGAGAGGCATTATTTTCAGACGATTCAGAATATAGCCTCATCGGCCTAAGTTGAGGCTTACCCCTCCAGAGTTCACAGTTACAGAGTGGTACGCTCGGGATGAGTATGGCACCGGGTGCCGGCCACGACTCTTCAGGTTTGGGGCGTGACAGTTTCGAGCCTTTGGATAAGTTTGGATAAGGTATTGGGACTGGTTGGTATGATTGGACGGGGTCCCGGGGGCCTCGAGTATTTTTCAGTGTGGTTTCGGACCATTTCAACTTGTTTTGCAACTACTAGTGCTGGTGTCAGGTTTTGTTCTTCGCGAATGCAAAGGGATTCACGCATTCGTGAAGAAGGTTTTTGGCTGCTGGGATTTTTGTGCTTCGCGTTCGCGACTGTTGCCTCGCATTCACAAATGTTTGGACGACTATGCTATGCGTTCGTGATGTCAGCTTCGCATTGGCGATTAAGAAGCTGGCCTGGAGGATATGTTTTGGCATCCGCGATGGCGTGGATTCGGGATGAGTTGGCCTGGTGGAGCTCCGCGTTTGCGAGACTACTCTTGTGTTTGCGAAGAAGCGTTTTAGGGAGAGTGCTGGTTTAGCTTTGCGAACACAAGGGGAGTGATGCATTCGCGATGAAGGGGTCGCCTGTAAGTGTATAGATTTGGAAAGTCAGATTTTGGGTCACTTTATCTCAATTCTTCCATGGGAGCCGAGCTTGGAGCGATTTTTGAAGTGTTGTTTCATCATCCATCATATGGTAAGTGAATTCCTACACATTTTGAGCTAAATACATGAGTTATATATATATTTAAACATGAAAATTTGTAGAAATTATGGAATTTTTGAAGAAAACCTAGAAATTGAATTCTTCAATGTTGACTACGAAATTAGACATGAAATTAGGAGTAAATTATATATTTAAGTTCATGGTGTTATGGGTAATGCTTATCTTTGAAAATTTTCGGACTCAGTCACGTGGGCCCGAGGGTTGACTGTGTTAACTTTTCTAGCAGAGTTAGTAATTGTTATAAATTGATTAATTATGAGTGTTGGAGTATATTTTTATTTGTTTGCACGTTGTTTGACTAGTTTCAGATCGTTTTTATTTGATTTGAGAAGTTAGAGAGGCATTGGAGCTAGTCATCAGAATTCAAAGCGAGGTAAATCTCCTGTCTAGCTTTGTGAGTGGGAAACTACCACGTAGGTATTAAATTGTTATTTGCTACTAGTTGTGGATGCTGCGTACGCATGAGGTGACGAGATTCCATACGTATCTAACATCATGTTTATGTCCCGGTAGACTTAGAACTTTATCATGTAATATTTGACTTATTTGACCTCAATTTTCTAGTTTAATTACTTGAACTTATAATTGAAATTGATTTAAGAATATATTAGGCTGAGCTTTATCACCTTGAGTTGTTTGGAGAGATATTTGATAGATGGTAAAAGTCTTGTTTACTTTATGATAGTCATGTTTACTTTATGCTCATGTACTTGTGTTGCAAACACGTGGCCTGTAATTCGATAAGTTTCTTCCTTTCCCGTGGATCGGGCCGAATGCCTCAGCAGTATATTGAGATGCATCTCTAATTCGCGTCGGCCGACCCTCGACAGTATACACACTATTCTGGATCATGCCGTACGACCTCGGCATAATCATGCGTGATACTGCTAAGAGTTAGAATATTCATGAGATTCCCCTTGATTGAGATCTGGCAGTTACATGATATGCCTTGTTTGTCTGAGATAGCACTTGATGTCCCTTACCCGTTTGAGGTAGCCGTTGATTCTATTTGTTGAGATAGTTTTTGAGATTTGAGAAAGTTATGCCATCATCAGGCTGAGGATTATGTTAGTTGGAGGTCTTACCTCATTATTTTTGTTGTGATTCATATCTATTTATACTTTATTATACTGACAAGGTTTAAATATTCAAAGTTAAACTATTCATTTTTCAAGTTTAATAATAAAGCAAAGAAAATTGGCCTGCTCTTCTATCTTTTCTCTATTAAACTGTGGAAAGCACTTTATATTAGCGACACAGATTCTGAAATAGAACTCTCATGCTGGAGCAAGAACTAGCATGAAAGTCGATCTATTACGACCAGCGCGGTTGTTCCTATTTCATTTTCTTCTTCCAAGCCCTTCTTAGAAAGCACTCACTGAGTTACTTACGAAATCTCAAATCTCTCTCGCCGAGAATTATTTATGTGTCGAGGTCCTTTGAGTCTATCTTTAATTGAAGTATATCATTATGAAACTCTTTCAAAAATTTAAATTTTATTGGACCACTAGTAAGTGTCGATGTTGACTCCTCGTCACTACTTCTCCGGGGTTAGGCTAGATACTTATTGGGTACGCGTTGATCTACGTACTCATGTTACACTTCTACACTAAATGTGCAGGATCTGACAGGTCCATTTGGTTGTCATCTTGGCGCGTAGGAGCGCATATGCTGAGGGGATTTTATGGTGAGATGCATTCCATGCTACGTGTCGCAGCCCACAGAGTCTCCATCACATTTATTTACTTTATCGTGTCTAATTTACATTCCACACAGATGTTGTATTATTATTGTACTCCTTAGTAAATACTCATGCACTTGTGACACCGGGTTTTGGGATATTCTTGTTGATGTTAATGGTTTTGCTTTAATATTGTCACCTTTTTATTTTATGTCTTACTAATATTGTATGTACTTATGATTTCAAATCCATTAATTTCTCTATTTAATAAAACTCATGATTTCAAAAGTAATAAAATGAATAATTATCTAGATGGTTCACCGTTGGCTTGCTAACGGCGACGTTGGCTGCCATCACAACATATAGTGGGTTTTGGGTTGTGACACGTTTTGTACGCCACAGTAGGAAATCGTTCTTTACTCTTATGGGATCGGGTTGCTCGCCCCAGTACAATCGTGTACAATATTGATAAGGAGTCAGTGCACCCGTGAGTTTTCCTGGCTTAAGATGTGACATTTTATTTGGTGTTGACCATTATGTATTCCGTTTGAGGAAGTATCCAGTATTTGAGGACTTTGTGTTTACCATTCAGTTGTGGATCGAATTATGTATCTATACCTGCTCTCACTATTTTACTTGCTATGCTTCATACCTGCCTACTTTTATTATACATGATTTATTAGACCACTAGTAAGTGTCGATATTGACCCCTTGTCACTACTTCTTCGGAGTTAGGCGAGATACTTACTAGGTACGTGTTGATTTACGTACTCATACTATACTTCTGTACTAATTGTGCAGGCATTGAGACACGTTCATTTGGCGGCCATACTCATACTACACTTCTGCTGAGGGGACTTCATGGTGAGCTGCATTCCATGCTACAATCTGCAGCACGCGGAGTCTCCATCTTATTCATTCATTTTATCCTGTCTATTTATATTCCACACAGATGTTGTAGTAGTAGTATTCTATTTTATAGTGGATGCTCATGAACTTGTGACACCGGATTTTGGGGATTTAGATTTTGTTCGTGGTTCTATGCTATTACGACTTCGGGTTTATATTTAGGCCACATTCGAACATTTAAAATAATGACAACTATACTTTTATGAAAATGAATGAACTTTGACTCTTTATTTCTTGAATTGTTTTGAAATGCATTTTTGATTTACTATCGACGTATTGATTTAATTATTGGCTTGTCTAATGACGGTTTTGGGTGCCATCACGGCCTATAGTGTGAATTGGGTCGTGACAGTTTGATATAAGAGCTCTAGGTTCACTTAGGTCTCATGAGTCTTCAGCAAGTCTAGTAGAATCTTACGGATCGGTACAAAGATGTCTATACTTGTCTTCGAGAGGCTACAGGGCTATTAGAAGAACTTCCATTTCTTGATTTCTCATCATGTGGTTTGATTTTATTGAAGATTTTGTCTACATTTCCTTCCTACTCATTCTTATGTGATGTTGAGTATTCGGTATCAGTTGGGAACCTACGAGTTATTGAGATGCTACATATATAGTGCGGGATGTCTGTGTATACGGGCAGACTATTATCGTCGCCTTGTAGGAAGGTGTTCCATTGTTTGAGCCCCATGTTAGTGTTGCCCATGGTTTCGAGGCTATGCACAGTATATTGTGATGTTCATGCGTTGTTATCTCGCAGAGTTTGTGTGAATGGTAGGGTGTTTGCTTATGAGTTACGGCAGTGAATGATTCAAGAGGAAGATTATCCGGTTCATGATTGGGAAGTATGGTATTTGTTCCATTACTGGGAGGCATTTGGGTAATAGATGTTCAGGTTTTGGTAGATAGATTGGCGAGACTTGATATCTCTGAACTTGGTGGAACTCTTGTCTGTGTTATGGTGTCGTCGTCCTTGTTTGAACGCATTAAGGCTCGTCGGTATGATGGTATTTATTTGTTTTTACCTTGGGACATGGTGTTGTTAAATAGTAACTAAGAAGTGGTTACTGATACGCTCAAATTACACCTATATAAATGGTGTATGGCGGTCGATGTCAAATATAATAACCCAACTAGGTTGGGATCGAATCCCATTGGGAATAACTGTGAAAAGGTTACTTGAGTAGTGTGTAACTTGACTTAAGCCGTAATTATACTCCGTTAGTTTGGAAAGAGTTTTGTAATTTTGAATTGTTAAGAGAAGCTATTTTGTTAAGAGAATTGATTAATTGGATTTAGAAACCAAGGTTGTGTCCCTTTTTATGGAATGTAATGCTATCGGTGTTAATATGATATATTTCTAATGGAAGGTCCTTTGATATGAAAATGGTTCCTAAAAGACTACCCAATATTTCCCAATATTTAGGTAGTATTTCCTCTTTATAATTTTACCAAATCTAAAAGAGTTACAACTAAGAACAACCAATTTATGTGAATTAGAACCCACTTATTCCTAAGTGAATTAATTAAATAAGATTTAAAGCCTTAAGTTCTTGCTATTCAATTCTTCCAAACCCTAACCCACTTTTCCAAGTGAAAGATAAAGTAAACTGGCACTATTTAATGTTTGCAACCATCAACCAAAAATGAAGCATAAGAAATGAATAGAAATCAACCACCCATTATATATATATATATATATATATATATATATATATATATATATATATATATATATATATATATATATTTAATGAACTTTTATACTAGACCCACTTTGGATCCTCAACCTTAGTATTTAAAGTTAGCTACTTATACTAGAATACAAGAACAAAGCAATAAATAAAGCGATAAAAGCTTACAAAGAAGACAAGTCTTTGAATCTCTCCCAAAAAGCTCTAAAATTAGTGATGTATTCAATGCTATACATGTAGGCTCTTTTTCTAACAAGATACCCAACAAAATCCATACTCATTCTATTTATAATGGTCCAAAATTTGCGGACAAAATGTGACAAAAATAGCCTTTCAAAAATGTTTTGCGGCCACATAGTTGATCGCAGATTCATCTTAACTGGAATTCCTCTTGCATTTGTGCGATAATTCTGCGGTCTGCCATGAGTTATGTGACCACATATTGAACTGCATTTTTCACTCTTTGAAACTGGGATGGACTGGTTACGCCTGCGATGGTTCTGCGGTCCGCACATCACTTCTGCGGGTCGCATAGTTGCCTTTTTCATAAATTTTGTCATATTTTTCATGTTCGTGGCTCTTTAAATCTAGTTTTCTGGAAAACATCAAAATTACATAATAAATGTCTTATAATTATTTAAAAGATGAGCTAAAGTGTATGTAATTAGTATCAAAAGTACCGCATTTCTACGGCACATCAACACCCCTAACTTAGATTCTTGCTTGCCGTCTAGCAACTAAAAGGTTACCCTACTAAGAACTAATCTACTTGTGACTGACCCCAAAACAAAAATGATTATGGATAGTGCTGATTGTTAGCTAACAATCATGTAACTTCCTTTATTTACCCCTCAACAAATACAAAAATCATTTAACTATTCAAATAATCAGTTTGTGAGCTTCGGGCCTCAAAAGCAATGACATAGTGCTACTAGTAGCTAGATATGCACTTGCATCCTACTTCAAGAAGCGTAACTTCTGCTAACTCTTGCAATTCATCCTCACACCAAAGAAAATCCCCAACTCAACAAATACAAATATGTACAAGGGATACAATCAAACACTCTTGCACTCAGAAAGAAAGCTAAGTGCTACAAGTATCAGTCCATATGCTTGCCCTTATTTTAACTCATTGCTAGCTCAAGAATAATTGGTTGTAAACCAAAAAGGACTTTTTGCAGGTTTGAGTGTAGGCTTGGGAACGGATTAGATGAATATTTGGGAAAATTGTGACTATATCCTCCTTGAACGCTACACAAATTCTTTCTCGAATAGCACACGTTGCCCTTGTTGATATCTAATTGCTACTATCAACCCACCTTGTAGTTCATGACCACTCCCTAGTTACTTACCTTACCACGTTTTCGCAGCATTCCATTTTTTTGAAAGGGCGAGTATTTCATGGTTTAGCATGATGTGAAGCTTTTTGTTTAAGGTTTGTTGTCTCTTGACTTAGCCACTTGCTTCACAAGACACAACCTCAAAAGATTTGTTTTTACACACCATACTTTCCTCTATTATTTTCCCAATTGATACCAACACCCCCAACTTAGGCTTAAAGAATCATTTATAACATTCAAGGAGAGGCAAGTTCAAGGAGGTAATTTCACAAAAGAGGTAATTTCACAAAACAAAGGCAACAATTTGTAGTGTAGTAGCCAAAGGAAAGGTTAAAGGCTCAACGGGGGACAACTAGGGTAATAAATGCACACGGGAGGTCAATTTGGCCAAATATTAGTTAGCAATCACAAAGAAAGCCTAAGATAATTTCAATAACCAATCATCAACCAAAGATTTTTATTGAGAAACCAACCGGGCAAGTTCTAGACATTACAAGTTGAGCACATGCATTATTCACACAAATTCTCACCACTCAAGATGTAAGAACTGCTCGAATCGGCATAATTTCAGCCCTCAAACAAATACAATGCAATTCAAAGCTTCATCACATGATATTTGAGATTCTAAGTAAGCACAACGTCAAATAACAAGCCTCGATTTCACAAAAATGACTATTTATTCACAAAATTTGAAGGGTATAATTTATTCAACAAAAACATATCACATGCTTGAATCTAGAACAAAATCACCAAAAAAGTCAAAACGTTTCATGCTACGGTTGTGGTTCTACTACAACACGCTTGGAAAAGAACCTAGAAAAGAAAGATCAAGGGGAATTCATTACTATATACACATCTACACTGTCAAGACTAATATTTATATGCAAGTTGCAAAAGTTGTCTTTCTACTCCACCCCCAACATGGAAGCATGCATTGTCCCCAATGCATTGAAAAGTAAGAATAAAGTTTAGGGGCTTCCTGGAGTGCACTAGGCGCTTGGATGGACTGGACTGTCTGATGTGGCTGTAGGGCCGGGAGTTGACACTGGGTAGGCAGTGGGTGGATCCTTCGACTGGACAGTGGTGTCCAGGACCAAAGTAGGAGGCTCCGCAAGCTGCGGAGCCGGGTCCTAGACCTGGGAGTTGCTGGCCTCACCCGATAATGGCTTTGTGGTCGTGGTGGTAGCCATGGAAGCCATATACTCAAGGGAATGTGCAATAGCTGTTTGCAAATCTGCCTCCTCATTACCTTGTTCCTCTATAGAAACAACAACCTATTTACCTCTGTTATCCCTCTGATCATCACCCTATTCAAAAACTTGCTCTTATCCATTCAAAGACTCTGTGAAATCCTCTTCTGACAAATCATCGGTGTGTGCAGCAGGTCTTGGAGCTTGTGATATGCCAATGCCATGTTCTTCCTTCTCTTGAGAGGAGGTTTGTGAAATCCAAATCAAGGCTTGGTACTTAGGAGGTGCCAGTGCCATGCTCACCCTCCACTTGGAGAAGGGTCATTAGGTAATACTCCAACGTCTGTATCTTATGCAACTCCAACTTGAGCTCTGCTATATCCTTTTTGAGTTGAGGCATGTCCCCAGCTCCACCTTGCTCAACCTTCTCAGGGCGAGCTTCAAAATTTTGGAGTCGATCGTCATATGACAGATGTTGCTTTTGAAGATTACTTACCGAGGCTTGGGGCGGTGCCAATGCTTGCCGGATGAGCCGTGTAAGTTCTTTTGTAAGTTTGTATACTTTGGCATTTGCGTGTTGTGCTAGTAGACCAAGTTTAGAGATGGCAGACAGTGAAACCGATGGTGTAGTAGTAGCCGGCCTGGGAATAAATGTAGAGGTAGCGGTGCTGAAGAAGTGGATATTGTTGACGAGGTGGCAGGTGCTTCTGAAGTGGATGAGGCCTGTGGGAGGATGACTGGTTGCTCTAGTTGCTCTGCAGCCACATTTGGACGGGGTCCCGGGGGCCTCCTGTGTGATTGAGACAAAGTTCATCTTCAATTTGGTCGTATTGTTGTGCCAAGTGATGTCAATATCTTGAGCAGCTTTTACTATGTGGTCATATTTGGGGAGTGGAGGAACCTTTGCGTCTTCACACAAAGCATTGATTAGGCATGGAAAGGGAAGCAAAGTTTCCTTTTAGTTTGCTTGTACCCCAAACTCAGGGAATATGAGTTTCCCCAAATCAATCTTGAAACCCGTCATGATTCAAGCAATGAGGATCGCCTCCTCTAGACTGATGTCGGTCTCATTTCTCATTAGCTGTATGCGAGAACAGATAAAACTTAGCCAATACCGACTTTGTTGGGTGAGATCCCTCTTATGAATCTTCTTAGCCGGTACAATCCATACTGGACATCCCGTGGCTATGACAGAGGCTATCCAAGCATGCGCATCTTCCTTATTTGCCATTTTCGCGTCATAAAATATAGTTCATTTATCGATTTATGACCATAAGACACTGCAACTCCTCTGACTATGACAGGGTTCAAGTGCACATGGCGCTTCGCTTGTTCCTTAGTCATTGATACAATATATGCAGCACAGAACTCCCCAACAATTGTCTTGTTGTATTCCCCCGGAAGTTCAGTGAAGAACTCCCCTCCGCTCTTCTGGATGTTGTCTAGCACATGCAGGTAGTGTTCTTTAAGGCCGTGCACACTCAGTTGCTTTTCTTCGATGATCTTCCTTTTTGTCAAGCCATTTATGTATTTATTCCAAGAGCCGGTGGTACTAAACCTAATATCCTCAACATTCTTTCTATGTGCTTCGGTCTGGAGGTCAACTAGTGGCAAAAGGTCAAGTTGTGCCTCCTCCTCTTCAGACTGGTAGATAGGCTCAGATGAAATACCAGATGTGTTAGGCCTTTTGCATTGGGATTGCTGTGATTGTGGGATTATAAGTGCAGCTCATCTCTCTTATCGTGCTTGGGTTTTCTTTGGTGCCATTCCTGCCATTTAAAGTGAAGTGAGCACATGGTAAATGCGAGAACCTAATTTTTGACCATGCTTAAATTTTTTCCACAAAAAGGGGTGTGACAGTAAAGCATTTGTAACATATGGCAAATAAACGAAAGGTAAAACATATTATGCAGAGCACTTATGCGATTGCAAAACAAATATGTGGACTGCAAAGTGCACCACAGAATACACCATCTTAAGACCAACACAATATGCGGACTGCAGAAGTAGTCACAGAACTAATCTGCAACCGCAGATCGAACACACTTTAACCTTGAAAATTGGCTTGCACCTATTGATGTTTGCGACCGATAAGCAGTCCGCGGATCATTTCTATGGCCATAGAATCAACCGTAGATTTGAAATTCCATAAGCACACAAGAATACAAGTTATGCGATGATTTTGCGGACTGGAAATCAGTTATGTGGTGCCGCAGATATCATCTTCTCCATACAAAAACAACCCACAAACAACTTTTTACAATTCACTCTCTTCTATACTACACAACTATTACAAAATTTCACGAAACATATCTACAACACTCAACATCAGATCAATTCTAAGTTCAACCTACTAATGCCCACCGTTCATTGTTAAAAATCACAACAACCACTAATTCAAATCAGCAACCCTAGCCCTTGCCCTACGATTTTGATTGTAACTAACCATTTGCCCCCTAAATTGATAACCCAATACATGAAACAATGAATAAAGTAGAGAAAACAGGTACCATGGAGGAGGACTGAGGTGAGTAAATATCAAACGACTAAAGCAAGAAGAGGGAAAGAACTTCATATCAGATCAGTGAGGAGATTAAGCGAACCAGTTGGAAGTCAATATTTCGAGCAAGGTGAGTTGAATCGTGCAAGTTATTCCTTTGTTTTCTGTAATTTTTCTTATTTTCTTTTTGTTTTCTGTTGTGTGGAATTAGAGTGGGGGAAACAGAAGTAGGAAAGTGACAAAGGGACTAATACCTTGTAGAGTCTGCAGTGTGGTTCCCATCGCAAAATGTATCCCATTAATATATATATTCAATGGTAAACACCCATTAATATTACACCCACTTAGGTTCAAAAACCTTAGTATTTAAAGTTATCTACTCAACTAGAATACAAGAATAAAGACATAAATAAAGCCATAAAAGCTTACAAAGAAGACAAAGTCTTGGAATCTCTCACAAAAATCGCAAACATAAGTGGTGTATTCAATATTCTAAGTGTAGGCTCTTTTTCAGGCAAGATACCCTACAAAAATCCTAATCATTCTATTTATAATGGCTGAAAATTTGCGGACAAAATGTGACCAAAATTTCCCTTCATAACAGTTTCACGACCGCAAACTGGACCGCAGAACTGATCTGCGGTCTACACATCAGCATCAACACCGCACATCTAATCTCCAGGCTTTCCATACATCACATATAAGTTCTGCGGTCTGTATAAAGATTCTGCGGCCGTATAGTTGATCGCAGATTCATCTTCACTAGAATTCCTCTTGCATTTGTGCGACAACTCTGCGGTCCACATATGAGTTATGTGAACGCATATTGAACCGCATTTTTTACTCTTTGACACTGGGATGGCCTGGTTACGTCAACAATGGATCTGCGATCTGCACATCACTTCTATGGTCACATATCTGCCTTTTTCATTGTTTTTATCATCTTTTTCATGTTTTTGGCTCTTCTAGTCCGATTTCCTGCAAAACACCAAAACTAAATAAGAAATGACTTACAATTATTTAAAAGATGAGCTAATGTCTATGTAACTAGTATCGAAAGTGCCGCATTTCTACAGCGCATCTGTTACCAGAGGTAGCGGTATGTGGTGGCTTCAGGGTTGAATCGGTGATTCCATTGTCGATGGTTTGAGGGAGGTGATCCTCGGGGAGGCTCAAAGGTTCTGATATTTTATTTGTTCATGTTCTACAGAGATGGATTATGATTTTAGGCAGCATTTCTAGCAGCAAAGGATGAGAAGGAACATGGTGGGCAGAAGACTAAGTCTGTGTATTTTGTTTGAGATAGTGGCTTCTATAGTTAGGTAGTTTGAACATGACGGAAAGGAGTTTGCTTGGAATATAGAGGAATGAGAATTCTTGATTGTTGTTTTGGGATGCAATACAATATCGATTTCAAATGTATTGTTGGACCTTCAGTTGATGATTAATGAAATGAACAGATTCTTACGGCGGGTGGATGGGTGCGTGCCCTGGAGAAATAATCGATTTCATAATGGATGTAACTATGGCAATGTCATTGTAGGATGCTAATATTAGGCTACACAGGTGGAGCTATCTCATGTGAGCAGGTTCAGGGTTCCGTGATTTCTGATAAAGTTCCTATAAAGGATTGTACTTTCTATCCAACGGGAGGCATGTACTACGATGTGGGTTTGGATGGCGTGAAGAAGATGCTGCGAATATTAGGAGGTTGAGTGTGCGTCTAGGGCTGGTAATTCGTGGTGTGTTATGATTTGTACAACAAGAGCTTGCGAGAGATTTGGCTGAGTAATGGTGTGAGATCAAGGTTGCTAGGAGGAGAAATCATTATGGGATTCTTGATTTATGTGATTGTGGCTTAATGCCGAGTGGGGAACCCTAACGTAGATGATTAGGCCTCGTGGTTATGTGTCTTTGTAGTTTCTGGTTATCAGTACGTTGATGGATTAGTTATCACTGAGGAAGAGAACTTCAAGGGTAATTTGATTAAGGAATTTGATGAATGTGTGCTACATTTCGCCTTATCAATTCATGTGCAGATTTTGGGATGACTCAGGTTTTACGCCTCTTTCTGGATATGATGTGCAAGGGGAAGGATTCATTCAGTTACTTCTTCTGGAGTATTCATGCGCTAACAGAGCACTAGTTATTAGCTACATATTCAGGACCAGGTCAGAGTGGGCGACTATCACTAATGGTTCTAGTAGGTTCTAGACTTAATATGATGTGCCTAAGGATTTTCAGGCTCGTACTGTGGCCAAACAATTAGTATTTAGTGGAGTGTGAAAGAGACTTGGAGTATTTTCATGAATGCCACCGGGTCTGCGATGCAGTGTTAGAATGATGGATGAAATAATTTTGGATTTGCAGAAGATCTTTCAGAATGGGTGTATCCGCTGGAGATTCTATTGAGTGCATGAGGAGATAAAAAATGGCTTATGGGTATTGAGACGATGTGGTCTTGTGATTTGGGGTCACTCAGGATGAGTATTGATTGAGGTCCGTTATGTGTTGGAAAAGAGAAGTGTTACCTTGAAGATAAGTCATGAATAAACTAGAAGGAGTTGGGTCCGTTTAGTAGTGGTTCAGATCGGCATGATAAGGGAAATAATCGGTCATTTCAGTGCAGTACGGCTATGTAGATATTTCGTGGCTATACTGCAGGATTGACATTCTCCGTAATTTGGTTGATTCAGAGGGATTCAATTCTGATGGTTTGTTATGTATAAATGGGTCTTGAAAGAGTTATGATGCTTTAGGCCACAACTTGGGGTTTGCATTTTCGATGGTTATGGGAATTTGGTTGTGTGCTGCGATGTTTATCTAAAATGAGTTAAGTGAAGGTTCTAGAGGATAGAGTGTTTATTCCACATGTGGTTCTGTATTTATGATGGGATTCTTGTACTCTCGCGTAAGGACATGATGGATACAGTGAGCGGTATGGAATTGGAATTTAAGGATCAAGATTGTGGTTCAGTTTTGACAGGGATGTCATGAGCTCGGAGGAGAGGGGGAAGATTTCAGATGATCAGAGTATGCTAGCGCTATTTTCGTGTAGCTTGAGAATGGTGTTATGAAGAAGAGGCAATGTGTGTTGATTTGTGAATTATTGATTTGCATTACATAAAAGTACGGTTGGCAACCATGGATGTGCATATTTTGCTACCTGGTGCGGAAGGTTATGGGAGTATCTCCCACGAGATGATCGTATCAATGTGACGTGCTCGTCATTTAAGTGGTAGAGATTGAAATCAGGTATGAAAATTCGGGTACTGTCACTGATTAGAGAGTTTATGTTTGAGAGATGCTCTATTCCTTGGGTTGCGGGCTGTGGAAATTTGTTTTGGATTGATGGTTGATCGTATGTGTCATGGATAGGGTTATTATGGATCTTTGGAAGGTTACTGACCTATTTTGGGATGATCAGAGTCATCTTTGAGGTTTGTTGGTAGACCTAATGTGAGTATATGTTCCACACCAAATTAGATATACTTATTTGGCATAGCATTGCTTATGGATGAGTCTTCGGGCGTGGCAGGTATTATTCAAGTCATCATCTATTTCATGTGTTACACTTTAATGCCATGTGGGTTGTGAGACGGCTTGATTATTCACATGTGTGTTGTGATCTTGCATCGCTAGTGGTGTTATGTGAGTAAGATGGCTATCAAGATGCTAGTTATTTATTGGACCTTAGTCATGCTTGGCCTTTTGTAGCGCATGATGCTATCCGTCTCCCTAATGTTATGTTTATGCATTTGGTGTGCTCGTGGTTGATATACGTGTGTTTAGTGGGTATGAGTATTTTGGCTCGATAAGGTATTTCCTTACTGATTTTTATGTGTGGATCGGCTGGCACGTCACCATACGTATGATGTTTGGATCGAGTTGTACGCCACAACGGTATCATGTGTGGATCGTGTTACACGTCGCAACAGTGAGGTGTTGAGTATGATTCCTTATACTTATTTCTTATGTTTTGTTTCTCATATCTGAGATAGGTTCGTAGCGTTGTCTGGTTGTTTTGAATGTTATGCGGCCTGGATGGTTCCTTACCCGAGTTTCTTTTTCCTTATTTGTCATATTCGAGTTGTGGCTTGTTGGAAAATTTATGTGTCGTATGAGATTTTAGACGGTGTTTGAGGTGGCTATTGCCCGAGAAGCTTGTATTCGGTGAGACAAGGTTGTTGGTCATGAAATCAGTGCAATTGCATTTTTATAATGTATATTGGAAGGAAAATGTCACTAATCAGTTTAGAATGAGACAATGGCTCTTGTTGAGCAGAGAGACTCCATGAGTTATAGATTTGGCGGGTGGTTATGAGTTTCTACACATCTCTTTTATTTTTGCATTATTGCGAGGGTTGGAACATGGCTTGTATGTGTAAAAAGGTATATTACGGGCACCAGGTTCGTAAAATTGCAACTATTGTGGTTGGAGGATGTTACTATGGACAAATGAATTATGCGGTGCATTGTATCATTCCAGCATGGGTGTATGATCATGTTTTGGTATAGCTTGTTGAGATTGATACAGTGTACATATGCTGGAATCGAGCCTTGTAGAGAATTCCAAATGTTGGAATTTTGGTTCTAAGGCTTGCGGGCTAAGGTAGCAGGAAGGATCTTCAGTATGCATTGAGTTAAGGTGCTCATATGGATTGTAGTGGCACGGGTAAGTGTACAAGGAGTTATACAAAGATTTTGAATACTTTGGAACGGTTCTTGGAACGTTTGAGTACGAACGTATGTTTAATTGGGGGAGAATTTAACGACACATTCGGTTTGAGCTATAGCATGTTGTTCGGCGATTTGAGACCTTGAGTAGCTTCATATAATGTATTATGACTTGCACGTGTGGTTGGTTTTGATTTTTGAAAAGTTCGGAGTTGATTTGGAAGAGTAATTCTTAATCCGGAAGCTTTAAGTTAGAAGAGTTGACCAAGGTTTGACTTTTGAGTAAACGACCTCAGAATCAGGATTTGAAGGTTGCTATAGGTTCGTAAGGTGATTTTGGACTTAGGCATATGTTCAGGTTGTATAAGTTCATTTTATTGATTAGAACTTGTGTGTGATGTTTGACCGTGATTCGAAATGTTTAAGTGTGATTTAGACGTGTTCGGCGAAGTTTGAATGCTTGGAAGTGAAGAGGAGGTTTTGATCGTAAATTCATGATTTTGATATTTTTCGTGACGTTTCGAGTTTTTGGATAAGGTATTGGGACTGGTGAGCATGATTGGACAGGGTCCCGGGGGCATCGGGTGTCTTTCGGGATGGTAGCTGACAAAGTTTGGATGATTTGCTGCTGTTGATGCTGGTTTCTGGTGTTGTTCTTCGCGAATGCGGTGGGATATATGTGTTCGCGAATAAGTATTTTTGGCTGTTGGAATTTTTGCTACGAGTTCGCAATGGAGGACTCGCGTTCGCAAAGGTGTGGATCAGAGGTGCATCGCGTTTGCGACAAGGGCGTCGCGTTTGCGAAGTAGAAGCTAGACTTGGAGGCTTTTCCTTCGCGTTTGCGAACGGTCGGCTTGGTAAGTCATCGCATTCGTGTGCCTTGCCTTGCGTTCACTAAGAGTAAATAGGAGCTAGAGCTGAGTTGTGCTTCGCGAATGCCAGGCACATGCCACGGTCGCGAAGGGTAATGTTCTGGGTAAAAAATAAGTTGCAAATTAGGAATTTGCATAATTCAACTCATTTCTCTCTTGCTTGTGCGCTTATTGGGCGATTTGGAGGAGCCCTTTTCATCATCTATCATGAGGTAAGTTATACCCACTTGTTGTAAGTTAAATACATAGATTATGTATGGATTTTGGCATGAAAATTGGTAGAAATTGTGGGATTTTGGAAGAAAACCTAGAATTTATATTTTTGGATTTTGACCATGAAATTGGACATGGAATTAGGAATAAATTATATATTTGAGTTCTTGGTGCTATGAGCATTGTTTATCTTCTCAAATTTTCGGAATTCGGGCATGTGGGCCCGGGAGTTGAGTTGGAAATTATTTCTAGTTGTTAAATTACGGGCCTTGGAGTATATTTTGATTGGTTTGAATGTTCTTTGACTAATTTTGAATTCGTTTGGCATTGGTTTGAGGAATTAGAGAGGCATTGGGCCGATTGTCTGAATTCGGAGCGAGGTAAGTCTACTGTCTAACCTTGTGAGGGGAAAATTAACCCGTAGGTGTTATATTTGCTATATGCTACATGTTATGGGGGCTACGCACGTATTAGGTGACGAGTGTCCGTGCGTACAGTAGAATTCTTGGTTAGGTCCTGGTATACTTAGACTCGCGCCATGCTTTAATTGTATGAATGTTTTTATTCTTGCCCATCTAGTTGCTTTAATTTTTATTTTTCCTGAGACTAGACTTGAATAAATTATTGGACTTGCGATTTTAGGTATTTGTCGAGCTACCTGATTAGCATAGAGATTACACTTCCTTTTACTGGATTTCTCCCTTATTCTACGTATTTGTCCAAAAGGTTTTTGAATTTCGCAACTCACACATATATTCGTGAGTGGGGCCAGTGACCCGTCAAGTCTTCACTATTCCTATGGGATCCGGTTGAATCCCTCCGCAGTATTATTATGGGATTGGGTCATGTCGATAATATTATGAGATGCATCTATGGTTCGTGTCGGTCGACCCTCGGTAGTGTACACGATTATGGGATCGGGTCGTACTACACGGTAGGAAATCGTGCTTTTACTCTTATGGGATCGGGTCGCGCGCCTCAGCAAAATCGTGCGTAATATTTAATAAGGAGTCAGTATACCCGTGAGTTTTCCAGGCTTGAGATGTGGCATTTTATTTGGTGTTGACCATTATGTATTCCATTTGAGGAAGTATCCGATATTTGAGGACGTCATGTTTACCATTCAGTTGTGGATCGTATTATGTATCTATACCCGCTCTCCCTGTTTTACTTGCTATGCTTCATACCTACCTACTTTTGTTATAGATGATTTATTGGACAACTAATAAGTGTCGATGTCGACCCCCCGTCACTACTTCTTTGGGGTTAGGCTAGATACTTACTGGGTACATGTTAATTTACGTACTCATGCTACACTTCTGCACTAATTGTCCAGGTACTGAGATAGGTTCATTTGGAGGACATCTTGGCGCATAGGCGCAGCTGCTGAGGGGACTTTATGGTGAGCTGCATTTCATGCTATGATCCGCAACACCCCGAGTCTCCATCTTATTCATTCATTTAGCCTATCTATTTTATATTCCAGACAGATATTGTAGTAGTATTATATTTTCTAGTGGATGCTCATGCACTTGTGACATTGAATTTTGGAGATTTAGATTTTGCTCGTGGTTGTATTCTGTTTCAATTTCGGGTTTATATTTCGGCCACATTCGAACATTTTAAATAATGACATCTATACTTTTTATGAAAATGAATGAACTTTCACTCTTTATTTCTTGAATTCTTTTGAAATACATTTTGGATTTACTATCGACGTATTGATTTAATTTTTGACTTGCCTAACGACTGTGTTGGGCGCCATCATACCCTATAGTGGGATTTGAGTCGTGACATATACCCACCTTCACTCGTTTCCCTTACCTTACTAGTCACAACAACAAATATTTCTTCAACACCTCCAACATCTTCTCACACAGTGTTACTAGTGAGAATGACGACCTCATGCCCTAGCACCCAGGTGAACCTTAACAGTTCCCAAAGACCAAATATACCTTCCACCACTTGCTTACCAGACCATTTTGAATAGCTCATTTTTACAACCCAACACCCAGGTAATTTCAACTCATTAACCAGACAACTCATTGACCCAAGAAACACAAACCGTTTCATCAGGAGACCTAAGGTTAAGTTAACCATTCCATAATTTGATGCTAATAATCCTCGGGGTTAGATCAGGCGCTGTGAATTTTTTTTCGAGTTATACTATGTACCAAATGAGGAAACAATGGGTTATGTGGCTATTTACATTAAGGAGAAGATGAACATTTGGTTTGATATTTATTTGATGGAAAATGGAGGGAAGATTTAGTGGGAATAATTATGCTTGGATGTTTGTCGTCGTTATGGTAATATTAGGCCCATGGACATAGTCATCAAATTTAATAGACTTCAACATCGGACTGATGTGGATAGCTACTTTAACAAGTTTGAGGAACTACACTTTTACTTGTTGCTAGTTATTCCTGCACTCAATGAAGCTAACTTTGTTTACTATTTTATTGGTGGTTTAAAACCTGATCTAGAACCGATGGTTAGAGTATCAAATCCCGAAAAGATGATGGATGCTGTTGAAATGGCTAAACTCCATGAGAGAACACTTGTAACCATATATAAGAACCTTTAGCCCACTAAAAGTTCCACAACTATGTCCCAAATCACCTTTCCACCAAGCCCAAAGGCACCATTTTCCCACAATATCAAAATACTTCCTTCCATTGTGACCCATGGTAATTTGAACTTGGCAAGAAACCCAACATTGGAGACATTACGAGATAAAAAGTTTGTGTTACCAATGTCATGAAAAATGGTTTTCTGATCACAAATGTAAGACTAAAACCCTTAAAATATTGGAGGGAATTGTAAGGGATACCACAATGGAAGCAAGGGAAACCTAAAGTACTAAAGAGGAGCACGAAGAAGTGGAAAATGTAGTGGAAGAAATCGAAGTAGGACTGAATGTATAAAAGGGCCCATATGCTGAAGAACAAGCTATTATAAGCAAACTTGAAGGCCCGTACGGATGCACTTCGACAATCAAAATTTCGAGGCTAATTCAAGATGAGCCCATTATCATTTTGTTGGATTGTGGGGCGACTCATAGCTTCATAGATCCTCAATTGGCAGCGATGTTGCAATTAAATGTGGTGCCACTCAGCAAAACCATGAGAGTTAGGGTAGCTAATGGTGAAGTTCTGTTAAGCAAGGCCATTTCTATAAAGGTGTGCTAGCAGATGCAAGGGGAAGGATTTGAATACGAATTTAGTCTAATGAAAGTATGAGCTTGTTACTTGATTTTGGAAATGGATTGGATCGATCTTGTATCTCCCATTGTGTTACACACTAGGCCTCATAGATTTGAGATCCGGATATCATCATATCCGGATGAAGGCTGGTCAAGAGTATAAAATAATATTTAAAACCCACCGTGGGTTGTAGGAATTCACTGTTATGCCTTATGGGCTAACAAATGCGTCAGCAACATTTCAAGCCTTAGTGCGTCACATCTTTAGCCCATACTTAAGAAAATTCGTGTTGGTATTTTTTGATAAAATTTTGATCTAGTGCTTCAATGGACGAACACTTACAACTTCTTCAATTAGTGTTCCGGTTATTGCAAGTAAATCAACTATGTTAACGATTAAAGTGTAGTTTTGCACGAATAAAAGTTGAGTACCTAAGGGATATCCTCACCGAGGAAGGCGTGAGCACAGATGCTACTAAGACTGATGCTATGTTTAGTTGGCCAAGACTCGTTTGCAATAAAAGGTTGCATGGCTTTTTTGGATTAACAGGATATTACCGACGATTCATTAAAAACGATGGAGGCCCAAGAGTTAATCACCAAAATCTGCCTAGATCCAAAGGCAATTCAGAAGTCTCACTTTATATGGGACTTTTACGATGGCAAAGAAAGGTTTGGGTTGGAAACTAGAAAGGCCTTCGAATCAAACTAGTTAATTATATGCACTCATCAGCATGGGGAGGACATTCTGGTATTCATGCTACATACCAAAGGCTGAAATTCATTTTCTATTTCCCTAGGATGATTAAGGACGTGAAATCAGTAGTGAAAGAATGTGAAGTTTGTAAGCGGAACAAAGATGAAAGTGTTGCTTATCCGGAATTGCTCCAACCCTTGCGCATTCCAAGAAGAGCTTAGGAGAACATCTCCCTGGATTTTATTGAGGGACTACCAAAATTAGGGGGAAGGAAGTTATTTTAGTGGTAATTGATCGACTCACAAAATATGCTCCCTTGACATCCCTACCCATCCTTATAATTCTCCCAAGTAACCCAAATGTCCCTTGATAATGTGTGCAACTTACATGGAGTGCCTTGCTCTATTGTGTCAGATAGAGACCCAATATTCCTGAGTTTGTTCTGGCAAGAAATTTTCAAATATTTACAAGTGCGATTGAGTTTAAGTCCAGCATACCACCTTCAAACGGAAAAGATAAATCGAAGTCTAGAGGTTTACCTGAGGTGTATGACTGGGGAAACCCCACATCCAACTTTTGAGCTAATTGCTCAATCAAAGGTGGAAGTAGTTGACCAATTGTTACAGGAGAGACAAATCGTAAGCCAATAATTAAAAGGGAATCTAGTAAGGCACAAACATGCATGAAAAAATGTGCGAACAACAAGAGAATTGAGAGGGTTTATGAAGTTGGAGATATGATTTTCATCAAATTGCAGCTTTATCGCCAAACATAGGACACCGTGAGAAAGAATTTGAGATTGACTTCAAAATTATTTGGTCCATACCCGATGATTAGGAAGATTGGTGTAGTGGTATATGACAGCCGAGTCACATATCTATCCTGTGTTTCACGTTTCACAACTCAAGAAAAAGCTTGGACCCAAAAAGTTTCCGGCCAAAGATCCTCCTTTAAGCACTCCCGAAGGTTAATTGGTGGCAGAATAAGTGGCAGTAGTCGTTCCAAGGATGATTAAAAGAGGAAACCATGTTGTGACACAAGTGTTGGTGCAATGGGCAAATTTGTCCGTGAGAAAGCAACTTGGCAATATTTTTCTTTTCTCCACCTTGCGGTTTCCGAAATTTCGACCTTGAACTATCAAGGTTCTCGAAGAGGGATTGAATGTAGTGGCTCAAGGTCAGCTTGGCTAACAAATTGGTCAATTAATTTGAAAAATTATTTTAGTTGCTTTGGGCCCGACTTAATCTAGGAAAGTTTCCTTATTTATAGTAGTAGCCTATTAGCTTAAGATCTTTCTAGAATTCCCTAAAAAGTGATTGTCTATCCAGACAATGACACGTGTCATAGTATTAATATTTTGTAACGTTAAGAATATTACTAAATTGTCTAGCATTGATTGGATATTACAAAATCACAACTGTAGGTCCCTAGTATATATAGTCCAGCGAAATCAGTGTAACTTTATCTTTTTATGTAATCAAAATATAATTTACTTTCTTTATTTTACTGCATTTAGTTTTTTTAGTGGCTCGTTTAGCAACAGAAATCCTCCGGAGACTACCTATCAACTCCATCCTTCTTTTCACATATGTTTGTAAGTCATGGTATTCTCTGATTACTAGCCCTACTTTTATGTCTCCACACCTCAGCCAAAACCATGATGATTACATCTTATTAGGTCTAGAGACCCCATTAAAAAAAGAAATTTGATCAGTATGCCCAGTTTGATGTGCCATTGTGGGTAGTTGTAATGGGCTTTTCTGCCTTCACAACGATCGATATAAGTTTCTTTATCTTTGGAACCCATTCATAGAAAGTCTGTAAAACTCCCCAAATCAATTATTCCTTTTGAGATAGATGGTTTTGTTTTTGAGAAACATGTTTACCCGGAAAATCGGATATAGTTGAATTTATAAGTAGTTCTAATGATATGTGATATAGCTTGACATAAATCGTACGTAGAAGTAGAAATATTTAGATTCTTCGCTATAGAAATGGGATATAAATTATTGAACTAGAAGAGTGAGTATGCTGAGTAAAACAAGCTTAAGAGATTTATTCTTCAATAAATAGAAGTAGTCTTTTCGTACAATGTATCAACTTGCTTGTGCTTACAAGAATTTTTCCATTTATAATAGAGGGATCTTACTTTATTTATAATAAAAATATATAGTGGAGAACCCATGATGAATTGTCTCTTCCTCGATTCCTGCCAAGATTCTCTCCCCTAGTGCGGTTGCAACGGCTCCTGTCTGCGAGCTCGATATTGGCTCGAGCTCGGTATTGGGTCGAGCCCTCGGCCTTGAGTTTGAGGTTGACATTCGGGGTGAGTGTCAATCGGTCCGTGCATCTCCGATAACCTTCGCTTTGTCTTGCGGTTCGATTTGGTCATGGGCTTGATAATGATACTGAGCCGATTCCTCAATTGGTCTTGGAGCTCAAGGCTTATTTGTACTATCCTCGGAACTCATCTCGAGCTCTCACTTCGATCGCTTACCATTCGAACTCGATCAAATGTACGGAGGCCGAAATCTATTTTGACCATATATAGATAGTCCCCTCATTTCTCAAGAAGAACGTGGTGAGAAGCGATATGATTTTCGACGGCTCGATCGGATTATAAGCTGACATTTTTACCGGGCTCGATTATGACATATGTGATAGCTGTCTCTTCGATTTAGTCTTTCAAGGTATTTAATGCACGTCAGACAGTGTTCGACCACCGATAATACTGAACCGCCACAGTATAAACCTATAAATAGCCCTTCCATTTATAATTTACCACTTTTATATCTTCAATCTCCCAAATTTTCTTACTCTTTCTGCCTCTATTTCGCCGCTTATAGAGCCACATTCATTAGTGTTTGGCACCATCAACCTTTCATCTTCTTTTGCTTTTCTTTCTCTTACATCAATGGCAAAAACTTCAAAAATCGTACCTCGAAAGGAGAAAGCTTTCTCTTCACGGCCATCCGGCGATAAGGCACCGGTGCAGCCGCCTCCCCACGAGTATGTTCCTGGACCGTGTACTCTGAAGATCGATTTTAAGGTTGAAAATCCTTCATCGGTTCCGGGTCAATGTGAGCATATGTCGATGTACATGTGCTCGATAACAGAGGGCCATCTCGAGGCTATGAGGAAAGACTGCAACTGGGGTCTCGAGGTTGTGTTGCAAATTTCCTCTCCCGAAGAGAGCGTCATCACTCATGTAGAGGGGTTTTTAAGTGTTTATACTTACCCCTTCACGTTGGGTCCCGTCGACCTAGTGATCATTGATTTTTGCAAAAGATATCAGGTCACCCTCGGTCAAATTCATCCTTCTCTATGGCGCATAGTAACATTACTTCGCTTCTTCTCCAACAAGACCGGAGGGCTGGATTTCACCCTAAATCACTCATACGATTGTATCGGCCTCAAATCTTTCGAGGACTAATCAGGCTTCATCGTCGAGCATCGAAAGCTTTAATGTCGAGCATCGACGAAGACAAGGATCGGGGTTAGATGGGCCGTTATTTTTGGGTGAGGACCCATGACCTTATTTCGGAAGAGAAGATGTCATTCCCCGGGGAATGGAATTTCGACCAGAAGTGTTTTTCATAAGGCGTTGCTTTTCGTATCTTTCTCCGATTATATCTGATATCTTTCTCCGATATACAACTGCCCCTTGGATGCCACAAGCGGTACCCGACCTCGAGGATTGGGTTCAAAAGTTAGCCTCGACTTCCTCTTATGCCGAACACGCTTGGCGTGATTTGGCAAAAGGTAGATGGGAGGCCAAGAATCACGGTAAGGGTCACTTCTCGTGTTCTTCAAAATTGTTTTTATGCTCTATTCGTTACCAATTACCTTTGATGCAGGTGTAACCAAGGATGCCGTTTTGAGGCCTTTGAGTGGTGAGGAAGGAACCAAGTCCCCGGTCCTTGAACCAGGGAAAGATAGAAGCGAAAAGATGTCTCTCGGTCAGAGGATCCCAAGCCCAAAACACGAAGGGTGAGGAGGAAGGCAAGCGCTCTTTCGACGGAGTCGGTCAAACGACTGAGAGAAGAAGAAGAAGAAGAAGATGCCTTGGCTGTGGTTATTCGATCTGCAAAAGCTATCGAGGTCGCCATACCTTTTGAACCGATGACGGCTATACCGGTCGGGGTCAGTTCCGATACCCCGAGTCTCGATCAAGGCATCCCGAGCGATTCGCTTGGGACTATGATAGTGGGTCATTTGCCTTCTCTTCCGACCTTTTCTGAGGAGGCGTTAAAGGAAGCTCGAGAATTGAAGACCCCCGATATGGGTGGAGGCTCTAGTGTAGAGGACCCTTTTCGGGATTGCTTTACTGGAGTCGATGATGCCTCCGACATTAGTGATGCTTCTCTTCTCCTAGAAGAGGCCCAACGTTTCATTTCTCGGGTAATGATTTTACTGTGCTTTGTTTCTTCGTTATTTTTTAAACTTGACTTGTGTTTTTTCCCTACTGTGCAGGCCATTAGCAGGTTTAGAGTCAACCTCAGCCAGTGTGAGGTCGAGCATCAGAAGGGCTCGGGGGAGAGAGATGCTCTGCGGCTTCTTTGCAGCCAAAATGACGAGGCTATAAAGGACCTCCAAGCAGATTTGGCTAAGGCTCGTGAAGAAGAGGCTGAACTAGATAAGCAGGTGAGCCTCGTTCTATTAGAGTTTGGGTTTGACCCAACTGTGGAAGCTAACCCTTCGTTATCTCGGCTACAGCAAAAGATTGAAAAGATCGGGTTGCTTTGGGAAGAAGTTGATCAAATCAAGGCCGAATATGACCAGTGGAAGGAGACTATCGACCGCCTGGCTGCAGAAAAAGAAACCATCTTGGCCAAATCATTATCGGACGATGTTCAGCTTTGAAGCGTCAAGAAAAAGTGTTCGGCTCAGGCCCAGAGGATCGATGAGCTTGAAACACGGCTTGTTGAGGCCAAGGCGGAGGTTGAGTCATCGAAAGTCATGGCGAACAAGTCCATTGCCATGTATCGGGCCGATGCCGAGGCTTCTCAAATGGAGGCAAGAGTGTCGGTCTCGGGGAGAGACTCTCGAGGACATACACACTCAAGGTTTCGACCTTGCTGAAGAGATAAAAAGGGCTAAAGAACTCGAAGCTGAAGCGGAAGCCTTGGCTTCTGATGGCGATGATGATGATGGTAGCAAGAGCGGGTCCGAAGATGGGGGGAGCCCGGTGGAGAAGAGACCGCTCTCGATGATAACCCATAAGCTTAGCCCTTAGCTTCTTCTATGTCGCATTTATGTAAACCATCCTTGTATATCTATGCAAATATCTTTTTCTTTTACTAACTTGCTTCGTGAAGATTTCATTCATGCCTTGCGGATGTTTTCATGAGGATTTAGGTGATTTCATTGAATTTGGCCTTCATAGCCTTTATGGCTGAGTGAGTGTTCGCTCGAGCTCGAAATAAAAGTAGCCCACGGGCTTAGTGGTCGAGTGGGCGCTTGCCCGAACTCAAAAAATAAAAGTAGCCCACAGGCTTAGTAGTTGAGTGAACATTCGAACTCGAAGTAAGATAGCCCTTAGGCTTTGATAATTGAGTGAGTTATTGTTTCGAACTCGAACTCAAAGTATATTAGCCCGTAGATTTTTATGATCGAGTGAGTGATTACTCGAACTCGAAGTAAGATAGCCCTTAGGCTCTAATAATTGAGTGAGTGATTGTTTTGAACTCGAACTCAGAATATCTTAGCCCGTAGGCTTTTTATGACCGAGTGAGTGATTGCTCGAACTCGAAGTAAGATAGCCCTTAGGCTTTAATAATTGAGTGAGTGATTGTTTCGAACTCGTAGTCAGAATATCTTAGCCCGTAGGCTTTTTATGACCGAGTGAGTGATTGCTCGAACTCGAAGTAAGATAGCCCTTAGGCTTTGATAATTGAGTGAGTGATTATTTCGAACTCAAACTCAATGTATATCTTAGCCCGTAGGCTTTTTGTGATCGCTTGTATCAAAAATCCTTTTGATGGTGGTTGGCCTTTAAGCTTGTTTGAATCATGAAGCAAGAAAATCTTTTCAAAGTGTGAGATATCTGAAAAAGAAGTTCTCATATATAAGTCATTACACATGTGTTTGTTTCTTGTGCCAGAGTTCGAGCAAAACTACGTGGGCATGGTTCGTTTTGACCATTTGGCCCTTATACTTTTCTCTATCGAGACCCTGTTTGTCATGAATTTGATATGGAGCAACTTTCTTGTGCTGAACTTGATTTATTCGCTTGGTAGCCCCCCCCCAGTATTCGAGGTTGATTATGAAGGAGCCTCGGATACTATTTATTTGTCCCCGGGTAGCACATAGTTGTTGTCTCGTTAAAAACCTTACCGGAAAAACCCATTTGGGATAAAAGCCGAACTTAAGGGAAAAAGAGTACAACGCGTGCTTTGAAACTAGAGGTCTTGATGTTTTTCATCGAATTCCTGCAATGAGTTAGTGTCGAATATACGTATATAGACGATAGATGAGAAAATCATACCTTAACAGTAATATCGTTTGAGAAGCGATATGTTCCAATTGTTTGGTAATGGTTTTCCATCCATTGCTCCAAGTTTATAAGACCCTTTCCCGACTATATCGAGGACTTGATAGGGTCCTTCCCAATTTGGGACCGAGCTTCCCTTTATTAGGATCTCAAATGTTTATGGTGACCTTCCTTAGGACCAAGTCCCCGGCCTTGAAATGGCGGAGGTTGGTTCTTCTATTGTAGTACCTTTCGATTCGTTGTTTTTGTGCAGCCATTCGAACTAGTGCCACCTCTTGTTTTTCATCTAATAATTTGAGGCTAGTATTCATTGCCTCGTAGTTCGTTTCTTCTGATGTATGTCGGAACCTTGCGCTTGGTTCCCCGACTTCGACCGGAATTAGAGCTTCGGATCCATACACTAGGGATAATGGGGTTGCTCCAGTACTGGATTTAGATGTTGTCCGATATGTCCAAAGGACTTCGGGCAAATTTCTCTCCAATTTTCTTTAGCTTCGTTCAATCTTTTCTTTATGTTTTGGATGATAATCTTGTTCGTTGATTCGGCCTGTCCGTTCCCGCTAGGATGATATGGTGTAAACAGTATTCTTTTTATTTTATGGTCTTCGAGGAATTTGGTCACATTATCGTCAATGAACTGTCTACCATTGTCACATGTTATTTCTGTTGGTATCCCAAATCGACACACGATGTGGTCCCAGATGAAATCTATAACCTCTTTTTCTCTCACTTTTTCGAACACCTGTGCTTCAACCCATTTAGAGAAATAGTCCGTCATAAACAAAATGAATTTAGCTTTACCTGGGGCCGATGGTAGAGCGCCGACGATATCCATTCCCCATTTCATGAACGGCCATGGAGAAATGACCGAATGAAGCTGCTCTCCGGGTTGATGGATCATCGGTGCAAACCTTTGACATTTATCACATTTTCGAATGAACTCCTTAGTGCCCTTCTCCATCTATCCCAGTAGTAACCTGCTCTGATGATTTTGCGAATTAATGGTTTGGCGCCGGAGTGGTTTCCACAAGTGCCTTCATGGACCTCTCGTAAAACATAATCGGTGTCTCCTGGTCCCAAACATATCGCCAGTGGTCCGTTGAACGTCCTTCCGTATAATGTTCCATCTTCAACCAGCGTGAATCTAGCAGCCTTGGTTCGTAGAACCCTCAATTCTTTAGGGTTCGATGGGAGTTTTCCGTTCTTTAAATATTCAATATACTTATTTCTCCAATCCCAGGTTAAGCTCGTGGAATTTATTTCGGCAGGTCTATCCTCGATTACAGATCTCGAGAGTTGAATGACAGTCCCCGAGTTGATCTTATCTTCCTCGACCGACGACCCCAAATTTGCGAATGCGTCGGCATTACAGTTTTGTTCTCGAGGCACATGTTGTAGGGTCCATTCTTTGAAACTGTGTAGAGTTACCTGCAATTTGTCGAAATACCTTTGCATCCTATCTTCTCGAACCTCGAAAGTTTTGTTTACTTGGTTCACCACTAGTAAAGAGTCACATTTGGCTTCAATGACTTCTACTCTCAGGCTTTTAGCTAGCTCGAGACCTGCAATCATGGCCTAGTACTCGGCCTTATTGTTAGTTAATCTAGTGGTTTTGATGGATTGTCAAATAATGCCACATGTGGGAGGTTTCAGTACGATGCCAAGCCCGGACCCCTTCACATTTGAAGTACCATCTATGTAGAGGGTCTAAACCCCCGACGACATACCCGATTTTAACAAGAGTTCCTTTTCAACTTCGGGTACGAAGGCTGGCGTGAAATCGGCCACGAAGTCCGCTAAAATTTGGGACTTGATGGTCGTACGGGGTTGATACTCGATATCGTAGCCACTGAGTTCGACGGCCCATTTGGCCAATCGACCCAATAGTTCGGGCTTTTGCAAAATAATGCGAAGTGGGTAAGTGGTCAAAACGCATATGGGGTGACATTGAAAGTATGGTCTTAACTTTATAGAGGCACTTATTAGTGCAAGTGCTAATTTCTCTAAGTGAGGGTATCTAGCCTCTGCTTCCCCTAAGGTCCGACTTGCATAATAAACAGGAAACTATGTACCTTGCTCTTCTCGAATTAGGACGCCACTTAGCGCGATTTCTGATACCGCCAAGTATAAGTACAACTTCTCATCTGCCCTCAGAGTGTGAAGTAGTGGTGGGCTCGATAGGTACCGCTTCAATTATTCTAGTTCCTGTTGGCATTCTGGGGTCCAGGCAAAATCGTTCTTCCTTTTGAGTAGAGAGAAGAATTTGTGGCTTCGATCTGATGACCTCGAAATGAATCGGCCTAAGGCAGCTATCTGCCCGGTCAGCCTTTGCACTGCCTTCACGCTAACCATGACGGTGATGTCTTCGATGGCCTTAATTTTCTTGGGGTTGATCTCGATTCCCCGATTCGACACCATGAAACCAAGGAACATGCCCGATCCAACCCCGAAAGCACATTTCTCGGGGTTGAGCTTCATGTTGTATTTTTTTATGATCTTCAACGTTTCCTGCAAATGGGTCAAATGGTCCTCTGTGCGTAGGGACTTAACTAGCATGTCATCAATGTATACTTCCATCGACTTACCTATCTGTTCTTCGAACATTTTATTCACTAGGCGTTGGTAAGTAGCTCATGTGTTTTTAGCGCTAATGGCACTACATTATAGCAATAGTTTTGATACTTAGTGATAAATGACGTCTTTTCCTAGTCCTTCGGGTTAATTCGAATTTGATTGTACCCGAAGTAGACGTCGAGAAAAGTAAGGATCTCGTGGCCGGCTGTGGCATCGATCATACGAACGATGCTAGGCGGCGGAAAAGAATCTTTGGGGCATGCTTTGTTTAGATCTTTATAATTTACACACATTCTAAGTTTGTTCCCCTTTTTAGGGACTACAACTACGTTGACTAACCACTAGGGATATTTTACTTCACGAATTGACACTATTTTGAGAAGTTTAGTTACCTCATCCTTTACAAAAGCGTGTTTTATCTCGGACTGAGGTCTTCTTTTTTGCTTCACCGGTTTGAACCTAGGGTCCAAGCTTAGCTGGTGCATTGTTATCGACGGTGGGATCCCCGCCATGTCTAAGTGGTACTAATCAAAACAGTCTATGTTATCGATAAGAAATTGAATGAGGTTTTCCCTGAGTTCGGGGGTCAATCCCGTTCCCAGGTATACCTTTCTCTCGGGCAGATATTCGATTAATATAACCTGCTCCAGTTCTTCGATCGTAGATTTGGTAGCGTCGGAGTCGTCGGGGATGTAGAAAGCTCGAGGTGTCAGAAACTCTTCCTCGTCATCCTCTATTTCCTATTCCACCGGTTCGGTCGAGACTGGTGGCTGTGATTGCTATTTGGTTTCTCGTCTATCTTTAGTGCTCGATCTTTCCGAGACCGATAGAGTTGATATCCGTGTTATCTCATCGACCGCAAGCATTTGTTTCGCAGCATGTTGCTCCCCGTATACTGTTTTCAGGCCGTCCGACGTAGGAAATTTCATTACTTGGTGGGGGGTCGAAGGCACTGCCTTAATATTGTGGATCCAAGGTCTTCCGAGTAGGGCATTGTACCTCATATCCCCTTCGATTACGTGCAATTTGGTATTTTGGATGGTTCCAGCTACATTCACTGGTAGAGTAATCTCCCCTTTAGTCGATTCACTAGCCATATCGAAACCGTTCAAGACCCGAGCTGCGGGCACGACTTGATTCTGCAAACCGAGCTTCTCCACTACCCAAGATCGGATGATATTCGCAGAGCTACTTGGATCCACTAAAACACGCTTAACTTGAGCTTTATTTAATAGAATAGAAATTACCAGAGCGTCGTTGTGAGGTTGAGAGATGCCCTCGGCTTCTTCAATTTTGAATGATAAAGTGCCCTCGGGTACATAACCTCGAGTTCGTTTTTCCCCTGTGGCCGGTATCTTTCCGTACTTAAGCACGGGTTCTTGTGGAGTATCGACCCCACCGATGATCATATGAATGATATGCAGAGGTTCCTCTTGTTTATCCTTTTGGCTGGCGTCCCTTTCTCTGAAGGGATTCTTGGCTCGGTCACTGAGGAACTCTCGAAGGTGGCCCTCATCAAATAGGCGGGCTACCTCTTCTCTTAATTGTCTGCAAGCCTTGGTCATGTGGCCATGCGTGTCATGATACTTGCACATCGAATTCGGGTTTCTTTGGGAATGGTCGATTTGCATGGGTCTGGGCCACCTAGTATTTTTGAATCTTCCGATCGTCGATACAATGACCGATGCATCGATGCTGAAATTGTACTCCGATAGCCGAGGTGCCTCTATAGAATCGCCATATTTATCGAAGCCACTCTTGCTCTTAAGACCCCGAGAATTGTATCCTCGATCGCTCCTTCGATTGTTCCGAGCAGAATTGTGTGCTGAGACGTTGTTCATTCGATCTGCGATGTACGGTTGATATCGGTCTCTGTTCGACCTTCGTTCTCTGTCGATATCCCTCTGGTTTTTAATAGCTTCCCTGTTCTAGTGCATAGATCCAGAAGGAGCTCCCAACTGGTCGACTTCGACCCTGATTTTTGACTGATATCGGTTGTGTACATCCGCCCAAGTTATTGTTGGATACTCGATCAAGTTTTGCTTTAGCCGACGTGATGCTATTGAACTTTGCTCGTTGGGTGAAAGCTTGGACGGCCTAGTCGTCTGTGACCGGTGGCAATTCTATGCGTTCCATTTGAAATCGAGACATGAACTCCCTCAACATTTCATTACCGCTTTGCTTTACTTTGAAAAGGTTTGATTTCCTTGCTGCAACCTTTATGGCACCGGCATGTGCCTTTATAAACGAATCCGCTAACATGGCAAAAGAATCGATGGAATTTGGGGGCAAATTATGATACTAAATCATCGCTCCCTTCGAGAGGGTCTCTCCAAATTTTTTCAATAACACGGATTTGATCTCGTTGTCTTCCAAATCGTTACCCTTGATGGCACACGTGTAAGAGGTGACGTGTTCGTTGGGATCAGTCGTACCGTTATATTTTGGAATTTTGGGCATACAGAATTTTTTGGGGATTGGTTTTGGGGCTGCACTCGAGGGAAAAGGCTTTTGGATGAATTTCTTCGAATCCAACCCTTTTATCATTGGTGGAGCTCCCGGGATTTGATCGACCCCGGAATTATATGTTTCTACTTTATTATCGTTGGCTTCGACTTGTTTTGTGAGTTCCTCGAGCAATTTAGTAATTTCGGGAGTAGTCCCTAATTCTAGCTCGTTTGACTTCACTATGACTGGCTCCGTTCTGTGTGTGATTTCCCGAAGCGGATCGGGCTTCGGCCGGCTTTGTACCTGAGTTTGGCTCTGCAACTGAGCTATCACTATTTGCTGGGCTTGTAATATCTCGAAGATCATCCGTAAGCTGACTCCGATCTCCTCCACGTTATGGGCGTCTCGAGCTACGGATCGAGTACCGCCATGAATGCTTTTTTCCGGTTCGGATCATTGGTTCGCCTCAAGAGCCACTTGTGAATTGACATCTAGTGGTAATTCGATTTGGAATTCAGGTACTTCGACTCGAGCTTCAGTGAAATTGTTAAGTTGCTTTCATGCCCTGGGTATCAAGTTGTTTGTTTCATCCTGAAGGCTGGCTTCGTGGTCGATAGGTAAAGCCATGAATCGAGGGTTTGCCATTGTTGATTCGGAGTTGTAAACTGGTGCGCATTGCGGATTTGTATCAAACAACCACTGTTATCCTTAGCCCCACGGTGTGCACTATACTGTTTACCCGAAAAATCGGATATAGTTAAATTTATAAGTAGTTCTAAGGATATGTGATATAGCTTGGTATAAATCGTACGTAAAAGTGAAAATATTTAGATTCTTGGCTATAGAAATGGGATATAAATTATTGAACTAGAAGAGTGAGTATGCTAAGTAAAACAAGCTTAAGAGATTTATTCTTCAATAAATAGAAGTAATATTTTCTTACAATGTGTCAACCTGCTTGTGCTTACAAGAATTTTTCCCTTTATAGTAGAGGGATCTTACTTTATTTATAATAAAAAATATATAGTGGAGAACCCATGATGAATTGTCTCTTTCTCGATTCCTGCCATGATTCTCTCCCCTAGTGCGGTTGCAATGGCTCCTGTCTGCGAGCTCGATACTAGCTCGAGCTCGGTATTGGGTCGAGCCCTCGGCCTTGAGTTTAAGGTCGACATTCGGGGCGAGTGTTAATCGGTCTGTGCATCTCCGACAACCTTCTCTTTGCCTTGCGGTTCGATTTGGTCATGGGCTTGATAATGATACCGAGCCGATTCCTCGATCAGTCTTGGAGCTCGAGGCTTGTTTGTACTATCCTCGGAACTCGTCTCGAGCTCTCACTTCGATCGCTTACCATTCGAACTCGATCAAACGTACCGAGGCCAAAATCTATTTCGACCGTATACAAAACATATTCTGGATTATGAAATGCTGGGGTTTGGATTCAATTTTGTTACTAATGACTACAAAGTGGTAAGGGTAGCACACACTTCTCATATTATTAATGTTGAGCTTTGTAAGCTAAGCACCGGTGTTTGGCAAGACATTACTCTTGTTTCTTCAATTTTATGATTTTCTTTCGGCGGGATGTTGCTCAATTTTATGATTTCTTTCGGAGGCTACCAGCGGTCTATGTTAATGGGGCTTGCCATTGGGTTACCTCTAAATAGAAGGAAGGAGCACTTGAGACCTCAGGAAAGAGTCAGATTATGATTATTCTGTTTGATGTGCATGATGAGATGTTCCGGAAAATAATGTTATCCGCTAGTTTGCCCTTTTTGCATCAAAGGAGTCACTTTGTTTTGGCTAATAGTATGTTAGCCGGTGAAGTTGATATTTGGATGATGAAAGGGTATGGTGACTCCGAATCATGAGTGTTGACACATAATTTTGACCCTCCGTGTTTAAAAATTAATTTCTGTAGGTTTACTAGTCAAAAAAATAAAATGTAGTCTTTTGTACATTATTTAGCTTTAATGCAATTTATTGATAATTATTACTATTTTCACAAAATATAGGAATTTTTTATCATTTTATTGCAATTAGTTAAATACTAGTATAATGTTTGTGTATTTTTCTAAATTTTAAAATAATTTATTGATAGTTGTCCTATTTTTCAAATATTAGGATATTCTATCGATTTATTATCCTTTAAAAAAATAAGATAATAATTACTATAATATTATTGTATTAGTTAAATACTACAAGCCATATTTTCTAATTAAATAATTATATTTTAATTCGTAGCACAATTTATTAATTACATGAAAGTCAGTAGAATTTATTTTAAAATACGGATCAAGTCCAGTAAAATCCAATGTACCGCCAATTTATGATGTGACATGACAAGGGACATGACACCCTTTTACCCCAATGGGTAAATTCTTTATCCAAAGGGTAAAGACCATATTTTTGTCTTTCCCTACAGCTTAGCTAGTAAGCTAAATATCCTACACTGATATATATATATATATATATATATATATATATATATATATATATATATATATAGATAAAATAAAAATACAAACAGTATTCGGCCCATGGTTTTGAATTACTCCCTATTATTGATACACATATTTTTATTTTACATTGCCTTTTATTTTTTATTAAATGAGGGCCACACATCTTGTGACATGTTTGTTATATAAAACACATACACACATTTTTACATGACATATATTAGATTTTAAGGGAACTTTAAAACCCTAATAATATTCATCATCTCTCACTCTCTCATTTTAGAGTAAAGGGCAGCCGCCTATCCCCTTATTCCCCCATCGGCTCTCTTACTTCCTCTTACTATTGAGGACAACAGCCCCCTCCCCCCTCAAAGTCTCTCTCCTTTCGCCGCTCACTGCAAGGTTCGCCACTGCTGGATTTGGCCACCGCCGGCGACCTTAACGAATTTCTGCTTCTGGCAGAAAGTTGTTCCCCAATGCTTCATTCTTCTTCTTCTTGTTGTGATATTTTGTATATCCTTCAGATCTGATAAAAAAGAATATGTGGAGATATCCGTTTGCCGGATTTGGCCATTTCTGACTGGGAAAGGTTTTCTCCGGCGACCTCTGCTAAAATCGGCAGAAGCTCCAGTCGCCCCTTTAGATCTGGTTGAATGCCTTTATTTTTATCTCTTTCGACCCGCCAGAGTTTATCACTGGAGGGTCACTTCGTGTGACTGTTTCAAATGTTTTTTACTATGCCTATTTGGCTGATTATGCTGCTACAGTGTGTTGTTTATTCGCTTGTTATGCTTTGAGTGTCACGATCCAAATCCCACTATAGGCTGTGATGGTGCCCAGCATCGTCGTTAGGCAAGCCAACAACTAAATCTATACATCAATATTAAATCCCAAATCCGTTTCAAAAGAATTAAAGATATAAGGAGTGAAAGTTCATTTGTTATCATAAAATTATAGATGTTATTATTTTAAATATTCGAGTAAGGCCGAAAAATAATCCCAAATCATAATAGAGAACAACCACGAGCGAAATCTAAATCCCCAAAATCCGGTGATACAAGTACATGAGTATCTTCTAGGAAGTACAATACTAATACAACCTCTGTCTGAAATACAAAATAGACAGGCCAAAATAAATGAATATGACAGAGACTATGTGCTGAGCATTGTAATCATGGAATGCAGCTCACCATAAAGTCTCCTCTTTAGCTTCACCTATGCGCCCAGATGACCACCAACAATACCTGTTTTAACACTTGCACAATTACGGCAAATGTAGCATGAGTGCGTAAATCAACCCATACCTAGTAAGTATCAGGTCTAACCCCGAAAAAGTAGTAACGAGGGGTCGACATCGATACTTACTAGTGGTCCAATTAATCAAGTATAATAATAGAATTAGACATGAATGAAATATGGCAAGTAAGAACAGTGAAAACAAATATGAGTACATAATATGTTCCTTAACTGAACAGTAAACACAAAGTTCTCAAATATCGGATACTACCTCGAATGGAATACATGACGGTCAACACCAGATAAAATGTCACATCTCAAGTTAGGAAAACTCACTAACTTCTTATCAAATATTGCGCACGATTCTTCCTAGGCGACCAGCCTAATCCCATAAGAGTGTTTCATAGAACTGCTGAGGCTAGCGACTTGATCCCATAAGTGTGTATTACAATAATGCTGCCAAGGCGAACGACCCGATCCCATAAGAGTGTATTTCAATAATCCTGCCGTGGCAAACAACTTGATCTCATAAGAAGATACATGATATTGCCGAGGCAAACCACCCGATGCCATAAGAATATTTTACTCTGCCGAGGCGAACGACCCGATCCCATAAGAGTATTGTTGAGGCATTCAGCCCGATCCCGTTAGAATATGAAACGTTAACGGGTCCTTAACCCCACTCATGAATATACATGTGAGGTATAAAATTTACGAAAAACTTTTGGATGGTACGCACAATGGGAAAGAAATCCGTAAAGGGAAGTATAATTTCCACGGCTTATCGAGTAGCTCGGCAAGTCTGGTACTCTACGCGAGTCTAGTCTCATGCTAAATGTAAATTAAAGCATTTAAACAGGCAAGAATAACTCAAGTAGTACAATTAAAGCATGGCGTGAGTCTAAGTTTACTCGGACATAATCAGGAATTCCAACATACCCAATGACACACGTCACCTCATACGTGCATAGCTCCCATAAATAATGAATATAACACCTACGGGGTAAATTCTCCCTCACAAGGTTAGACCGGAGACTTACCTCTCTCTGAAGTCCGATGACCAGCTCCAACGCTCTCTAACACATCAAATCGATGCCAAACGATCAGAAACTAATCAAACAACGTATAAACCAATTAAAATATACTCCAATACTCGTAATTTAACAATTAACAAAAAATTCCCAACTCTACTCGAAAGGTCAACAAAGTCAACCCTCGAGCCTACGTGCCCGGATTTTAAAATGTTCTGAAAATAAATTTACCCATAGCACCAAGAACTCAAATATATAATGTATTCCAAATTTCATGTCCAATTTCGTTGTCAAAATCCAAGGTTTTCTTCCAAAATCCCATAATTGTTTTTACCAATTTTCATGTTAAATCCATATATACTCCATGTATTTAACTTACAATGGGTAGGTATAACATCAAAACCATGAATTGACATTTAAAATCCCTTTTTTAACTTTCAAACATTCAAACTTTGCCAAATGTGCCCGAATCACACTTAGACATTATGGATCACAATCAAACTTCACGCAAAATCAATAAAATGAACCTATCCAATGTCTCGGAACACTACCCGGAGTCTGGTAACACCAAAATCCATTCCCAGTCAAACTTAGCAAATTTCAAAACCTTCAAAGTACTATCTTCAAATATTAAGCGACGAAACGCTCCCGTACTATCCGATACTCAACTAGAACATACATCCAAGTCCCAAATCACCGTACGAACCAATAGGAATCTTCAAATCCCGATTCCGAGGTTATTTACTCAAAAGCCAAACCTTGGCCAATAGTTCTAACTTAAAGCTTCTGAATTGAGAATTATTCTTCCAAATCAACTTCGAACTCCTCGAAAAGTGAAACCAACTACTCGAGAAAATCGTAATACATAAAGTTAAGCTACGCAAGGCTTCAAACTGTCGAACGACGCACTAGAGCTCAAAATGACTGGTCGGACCGCTACATTCTCCCCCACTTAAACATATGTTTATCCTCGAATGTGCCAAGAACCATTACAAAGTCACCAAAATCATTGTATAGCTCTTCGCGCACCTACTCGTGCCACCACAATCCATATGAGAATATTAGTTCAACCCATACTGAAGATCCTTCCTGCTACCTTAGCCCACAAGCCTTATAACCAAATTCCAGCATCCAGAATTTCCTATAAGATTCGATTCGAGCATACATACACCGCATCAATTTCAACAAGTCATACCAAAACATAATCATACACCCATGCTGCAATCACACAATGCAACGCATAATTCGTATGCACATAATAACATCCTCCAACAACAATAACTGCAAATGCATGAACTCGATACCCGTAATATACCTCATAACACATATAAGCCCTATTCCATCCCTCGAAATATTGCAGCATTGAAAGAGATGTGTCAAAACTCATAACCACCCGTCAAATCAATAACCCATGGAGCTCTTCCACTCGACAAGAACCATTGCAGCATTCTGAACTGATTAGTGACATTCTCTCTCCAAACATACATTATACCAATCCGATTGTGCAGATTTCTAAAATCTCACACTACACCATCCATGATCCAATAAACCACATCTCGTATATGACCAATAAATGAAGGAAACTCAAGTACCCAATCTATCCAACACGCATATTAGATACAACAACCAACAGAATGTTATGCATCTATCCCACAAAGGAGAGCAAAACACATAAAACAAGTATAAGGAATCATACCCAACAACTTACCATTGTGGCGCACAATCCGATCCACACGTAGTATTGTTGAGGCATGCAACTCGATTGGAACATTATACCCATGACGGCATGTTATCCGATCCACACATAATCATCTGTATGGGAACACCTATCGAGCCAAAATGCTTATACTCACTAGATACACGTATATCAACCACAAGCATGTCAAGTGCATAAACATAACCCCGGGGAGACGAATAGTGCCATGCGCTACAAAATCCAAGAATGACTAAGGTGCATTAAACAACTAACATGATGTACAGAGTGTGATCAATATTCAAGAATTAAGACCGAGAATAGTATTATAAAATGAGAGCAGAATGTAGCTTTTGTGTACAGAATGTTTTGTGTCTACCAATGATGCTAATTCCCCTATTAATAGCTCTATTTAGGGAGACAAGATCCTCAAATCAAGCTCCTCTTGAATGAAAATAAAATTGTCATTGATGGTTGCATAGCGGTTGTCTATTAATGCTGATATTCTCTTAAACGGTTGCCCATTAAATGTTATCCGACAATATTTTAAATCTTTGTCACTGGCTAATCTATCTTCGGGATTCATCCAGTACCGGTCATATTCTTGCATCTGGTACTAGCTATTTGCTAACTGACATTCCATCTGTCATCAGTTCCACGTGTCACTCTGTCATTCATCTAACTGTCCCTAACTAATTTTACCCTATACAGATAGTCCCCCTACTTTTCGGTGACGCCACTTAGTGTTACCGGGAAGTAGCTAAGAGTTCCTTTCTTGGCGGGAACGTTCCTTAATGGTCTCTGACACTTGAAAGGACTCACGTCTTATTGCATTTAATGACCCGAACACGTGTCATTTTGTGATTCAGCAAATATTTTTGCCAACTTTCGAGGTAATCGTGACCATGATTTTTACCGTCTATAACTTCTACACTACTCTTCATTTTTACTCTTTACTTTTACAGCTCCCTCTTCTTCTCTAACTTACTGTAAAACCCTACTTGCAAACTTCAACTTTCTCAGTAAAATTTTTCTTCACAGATTTCTTACCATCATGTCTTCTAATACTGTTGCCTTTGGAAACTCTAGCCTTCTCTTCGGCGGAGGCCCAAAGAAAAACAAAACAAATGAGGCCAATTTTGAGTCGGAACCTCCTATCGTAAACACCGTCACACCTCTTCATCTTAGCACAAAATCTGACCTTTAAGAATAAAAAAGAACCTGCAAATCCAAAAAAATGACAGACACTGGCCTGTTCATAGGTACCCTTCTTCTATTCATCCTACTAGCATCCCTGCTGTGAGGGAGGATTGTAATTGTAACAACCTGGATAATGAGGATGTGCGATGATAGGTCCTCCACTAGTATCTGTCTCAGATCCTACACGAAAAGTGCAGCAAGTGTAGCATGAGTACGTAAACAACGTGTACTCAGTAAGTATCAAGCTTAATCTCGAAGTGGTAGAGACGAGATGGCCGACTTTGACACTCACTAAGGGTCAACAATAATAAATAGAATAAATTATAATTATTCAAATCAGCATGATTCACAGAGTTAATAATAATTTTATTCAATTAGCAGAAATAATAAAAATCCTTCAAATGCAATAATTTTCAATCTATTAATTAAATCCTTCCATTTCAATAAAATTTTCAATTTATCAAATAGCTTTACAAGCTGCAATTCAATTTCAATAAATTTCCAATTTATCAAATAGCTTTACAAGCTGCAATAAACTGTCCAAGTATCGTGTAATTATTATTATTATTAAATCCTCACCCCTAATGATGTATAGAGGGTCACCTTCTCCAAACCACGGTTCATGTATATTTATACATACCCTTTTACTTTGGGCCCTTTCACTTCGGGAGTAGGTGAAGAAATTGACCCAATAATCTTAGAATTCTTCCACCGGTACTAGATTTTCTTGGCACAAGTAGGCTCATCCATATGGCTCACGGTAGCTTACCTCCGCCAATTGTGCTCTGAGACCGAAAAAACCCTAACTTTTGCACATATGATGAACCTCTACGCCCCCCAAGTCTTTCGTAGAGGTGTGCTAAAACTCAATAAACACGGTTATTGTGCCCTTACTAGAATCGGTGATGATAACGACTGTGGATGGATGGAATAGTTCCTATTTATTGCTACCAGGGATATCATCCTAACCACATCGCCCATTATTCCTAAATCATGGAACCTTTTCTGTAATTCTTCGATTACCTCTTTTCTTTCAATATTTTAAAACACCTTCCTTTGTCACTAACTTTATCCTTTCCTTATTCTAGCTAGTAATTGGAAACCACCAGGGGTTCAAGATATGGCCCAATGGGTACAGAAAATTCTGGATATCACTACACTAGAAAGATTCTTCCTTTCTTCAATCTTACCGAATAACTTAGAAACAATTTATTAACTGACTTTTTGTACTACACAGGACTTGCGAAGGGATCCGTTGTTTGTCCCGACATTGAGTCTCTTGATGATTCGATGAAAGCTAAATGGGTAATGCAGAATTCCCTTAACCAGATGATAGCTCGCAAATCTACTCGCATTTCCAGTAAAGGTACCTCCTCCGGGAGTCCCCGACCCAAAAATAATAAACCAAAGAGGAAGCGTACCTCCTCGACAAGGACTTAGGAGAAGAGAGTGAAAGAAACACTAATCAGATCGGCCACAATGGTCCTTGATGAAGAAGAAACCGATGATGAAACAGCTCCTCTACAAAGAATAAAAATATCTTCATTAGCTCAACCGGATGCTCAGTTGGTGTCGCACCCCGTCTTCTCGTGAAAGTGAGTTTCGACGTGTGACAACTCTTTTAAATATGCATTAAAAGAAGAGAGTCACCACCTAACGATTTTAAGGTGCGTTAGGGTACCTATTAACAAATAACTCTGTTTTAACTAGTCCGCGTCACCAAAGATTGGGTAAGTGCTCAAATTACCTTAAAGAGAAGGTATTAGGCATTCTTCGATGTTCATAACTAAGGGTCCCGACCGAAATTTATGCTATGTGGGATAATTGGATTATGATTGTCCTATGTGATCATATAAGTTAAAGGAATATATGGAGTCTAAATATCTAGCTACAATGTGAAACAAGCATAAAAGGAATATAAAGAAAATATCTTCTACATTAATAAGCGGTTGGTACAATCTTTTGAGGATTACAAGGTACAACCTAGTTTGATCTAAGTTCAAATAAACTAAGGTGCAAGTAGTAAACATATATGGGAGTCCTAAGTTTTTTAGTATAAAGGATCACCCCATACAACATAAATAATACTTCGTAACCCTCAAAGATAGGGGTTGGTCATATTATTATTTAGTGGGCACAAACTATCATCTCCTGATACCCAATTACTATCTTAAAGTTGTTTACCTAAAGCGTTCTAGTTCAATTCTAAACCATGTCCTATGCGTGCAGTACCCATCCCATGCCTATAGTCCAGGAGATTTTAGACCTATTATTTTAGTGGTACTAGACTTTACTTAGGATGCTCAAAATGACAAAACTAGGCGCACATTCAAAACAAGTAGGATTGTACATAGTTAAAAGTTAATGGCTCAAATTGGCCTCCACACGTAGGCGCAAATGCACACAAACAGTCATGAGTTTACTCTAACAAAGTTCCAGATTATCAAGCGAACGGTTGTAGGTAGGCAGAATTGGAGTCAAGGTACATTAAAATTGATCAAAACCTATAAACATTGTTTCTATGTGGTTGGATGACCCAAGAGTTAACATAAGATCTTACGAACTGTTGTTTAAGCAAATGATTTATTAGAACCCTATAGGCATGATCTCTATGTGAGTTATGACTAAACTATAGGATCATTGAAATGCATGGTTATTTGTCTTTGATCCTATAGGCATGATTTCTAAATGAATAGCGAAATCCTATAGGCATGGTATCTAGATAATAACATCCAAGCAACAAAGTAATTGAGAAAATACACTAGTTTCATTTCATTCCTATAGGCATATCATCTAGGTAGTAGTAGGATAAGGATAGCAGTAGCAGCAACCTTAATTAAACACTTTGAAATCCTATAGACATGATTTCTTAGATGGTCAGATTTGGAAAATTAAATTGTTTTTAAATGCATGTTTGTTTCATTAGTCCTATAGCCATGCTTTCTAGGTGAGCAACATAATTGCAAAATTTATCAATGTAAACAATTCTTGATTATTCAAATTAGAACTTATAGGAATGCTATCTAATAATACATAGTAGTAGAGCATGTTGAGTAGATAGTCAATGATCATTTCGATCCTATATGCATGCTATCTAACAGCATATAGAAATAGAGCATGGTGAGCAAGTGAAGCATTTAGATCCTATAGGCATGTTTTATACCCTTTCATATAAAAATTAAAGTATCCCTGCCCCCCACTTTCACTACTTCCCCATTATCTATCTTTACAGATTATTACTGTAAGGCCCCATAAAATTTTACCTAAACTCGAGGTTTCATGGTGCCAAGATAGACTTATGTGGTGATGATTGTGGTATAAACTTTTTGAGTTAAACAGTGCGTTAGGGAGTTGGAGAAAAATTTAGCAAAGCAGGGCATTTTCTGCGGTCGCATAATTGGTCTGTGGACCGCAGATCTGCCGTAGAGTGAAGCAGAGAGTTGGGACAATTTTGGATGTTATTTTGCGGTCAATTATGTGGCCGTATAATCATTTCGTGGGTCGTACATCAGTCACATAACCCGGCATGATGATTTTCGAACGGGCGTTAGACTTGCCGTAGACCCAGCCCGAACAACCCAGTTTTGGGACCCTTTTCTACGATCCCCTTTGCGTTCTGCATACCTCTTTTGCGGTCCGGTCTACAACCGGAGACCCAGATTCATAGAGTTTATGTTTGGAAAATTTCACTCGATCCCATTTTCATAAAAACAACTTATGGGTTATTTTGGCTGGTCCTAACTGATATTTAGAGAGAGTGGAGTGGTCTAGAGTGAGAGGGAAAGTTCCTAAGGTTATTGTTCATCCACTCCTTATCAAAGTTGAAGAATTCACAAGAAAAAGTCATAAGGTCTTCATCCAAGAGGTAAGGTTCCATACCTTAGTCTTCAATTTCGAGTTTGGGGTAGAAGATGGTTAATGGGGAGTGTGATTCTTAGGTGTAGGGGGTGTTATTTATGCATGCATGTACCAATAAAGTTGTAGGAAGGTTGTTAAGCTAAAGAGGGTAGATATTAGGTTGGGGATGAAGGAATCCACCATAGGAGGACCTTGAAACCTTAATGCACACCTAGTGTTTGATAAAATGCTTAAATGAGCTGGAATCATAAACTCCTTCCAAATTTGTGTTCAATTTTGCTATATTTCTAAATAGATCGAAGTGTTTACGAATTTCCGGAACATTATAGTAATTTAAAAAATTGGGGCGAGGTATGTTGGCTAAACTCATCTCTAAGAATTGAATCCCACAATGTCCTTGTAAGTCCCGAGTTGTTTATCATAAATTGATTATTCTGAATAAGCTTTATGTCAAAACATATTTGTTCAATATGTGTTTCAAATGTTCTTGTTATGTTGTGTTACTATTTGAGAATGTGTTCAAAGTATGGATTGCATATCTAAATGTTATAACTTAAAGTCGTGTTTCAAATGAAAGCTATTATTCCAAATTGTGTAAGAAATCACTATGTTCTTAAGACTCTTACTTGCTCACATGTAGACTTAAAGTCTTGAATAGAAATGCTTTGTTGTTAATAATCCGTGAAGATTTTTGAAATTAAAAAGAGGTGAGCATGAAATACGAAATACGGCCAACGTGCTAGGAATGATATTATATTTTGGGGCCACTAGTGCCAATGAAATTGAGAGACGTGTAAAAGATATTTAAATGCGTTGAAAGTCCTTTAATCAATAAACAACTTGGGAGTATCGTTAGTCACTGAGGAAGGGTAGGTTGAAATAACCTAACCCCGAAACTATACGTGCCGGTGTAGGAGTGAATTGTGATTATTCCCCTTATTTGGGATGAGATAGATATGATGAGAATATTTCCCTTTATTGGGATGAGATGATTTCTAGAAAAAGGGTGACGTTGATCCACACGACGTTGTGGTGAGACGGCCTAGTCAGTCGGGTTGTGATCGGATGCCATGCCGCAAATATGGTGGTGATTGTGCTTGAGATTATGATTGAATCAATGACTGAGATTGAGATAATGATTGCGATTGTGGTTGATGTCTTTTGGTGAGATGGCCTAGCCGATCGGTCCATGATCGGACTCCGTGCTAAAATCACGGTGGTATATCGGTGCTAATACCTAATATGTTGAAATTTATTTGAAACTTGTCTGCTCCTATTTTGATGTTTTGGTATTGTTAAGGCTCGCATTGATTGTATGATTGTTCTTCCTTGTGTTATCACTCGTTCTATTGAGAGGGTGCTTAGTCATCCATACTAGTACTATTCCAGGTGTACTAACATCCCTATTGTCGGAGGCGTTGTATCTTTAATGGATGCAGGTGATTCCACAGTAGGCGGCTTTGATCATTGATAGCGGTACATCCTCTTCCCAACTGACTTGGTGATCCCCACTTCATATCGGGGTCGTATATCTTTTGTTCCTTGTGTATTATGTTTTGAGGTATAGCCGGGGCCTTATTGCCGGTACTATCATCGTACTCTTTTGTATCTATTAGAGGCTCTGTAGATATAGTGTGGGTGGTATATTAGTGCAGGGAAAGTGAAACTAGCATGTTGTATTTGTACACATGTTCCATTTCAAACTATGAACGTGTATGTATTTTAGAATTGTAAATGATGTGCCTAATGATAATGAATTGGTGTTGTTAATGATCCTCCCCCCCTACATTGTCGAATTAATGAGATAGATCTTTTCTTTATTTTGAGTGAGTTCAGGTAGAAGGTATTATACGGGCTTGCTCGATCGGGTTATCTCGGTTGAGCGCCGGTCGCGCCCCTTCCCTCCCCCTCCCCCCCTCCGAGGTCGCCGCATGACAAACTTGGTATCAGAGCCTAAGTATTTAAAGTGTCCTAGGATGTTCCGGAGCTGTGTCTAGTTGAGTCCTTCTTATCGGTGTATTATCGACCACATCTATAATTAAGAGGATACTTGGGCATTTTTTAATAACACCCTTCTTTGATGTTCTAGATCGTGTGATAAAGCTAATTGTAAGACTGTCCCTCCTCTAACTCGTGCATTGCTATAACTTTCAATACATGGCACATAGGAAGAAAGCAAGAACTAGCCAAGGAGCCAATGCCACCCCAGGAGTGGTATTTGATTATTTACTTGACGATACGGGTGAGCACCCGAGGGGTGAGAATATTCCCCCGACTTGATCGGAACATTATACCCATGGCGGCGTGTTATCCGATCCACACATAATCATCTGTATGGGAACACCTATATAGCCAAAATGCTCATACTCACTAGATACACATATATCAACCACAAGCATGTCAAGTGCATAAACATAACCCCGGCGAGACGAATAGTGCCATGCGCTACAAAATCCAAGAACGACTAAGGTGCATATGTCACTATGGTAACAATGTATGTTTCGGATGTGGAGTTGAGGAGCATCAGTTAAGGTACTGCCCCATCAATCTAAAGTCATCAAGTAAGTCGTTCCTTAGTACATCATTATGAACACGCATAATTTTTCCTTCTTGTATATGTACATCCATATTGAAGAGCCTTTCTAAACACGGTCTTAACAAGATGTTGAATCACAAAACATTGCATATGCTTACTTTCTAAACGAGACTCATTATTCAGGAAGCCACTCTATCACAAATTCTCTTATTTACAACCTCTTGAGGAATTGAGTCCTATAATGATTTCCTTGGAATGAGTTATAACCCTAGGTTAATACTTCCCATTGCTTCCCTAAATTCTCAACAAGGGACTATACCTGAAGAATTTCTTACAAGAACCTTTTGATTCAAATGGATAATATCTGCTCACTTATGCTTATGCATGCACCATCTTAAAGTTTACCTATGTGGTATCAAATCCAATGTATAGCGGCCTAGTGTTGAGATCCTTCTTGTGCCACTCTTTTTCTCTCCGGTGTATGTGGCTCCTATGGTTTGAACCATCACTTCACTCATTTGTGAATATTATCATGAATCCTTTTCACTGTCTAGTAACATGAGGGCATATCTCAGCACCTATCATATGTGTACCTGTCAGTTGAAAGGGGTCACTTGTCCGCATAAAAGTTTTTGGGAAATTTGATATTTTCACAAATTCGTCACATGAAGATCTTTTTGTTTGCCCATTTCAGTATGACTTTCATGCCCACTTAGATCACGCCTCAATGAGTAACTCACTTTGTTCCTACTATCGCAGTTGCCCATGAAGTGGCCTGGTATTACAGGTTGAGAGCTGTTATTCCAAAAAACAAAACATGTCTAGCTTAGAGCAAAGTGTTCATTTTCTCTAACCAATACATGATTTCATCCCAACATTAAGATATCATAGCTACATGGTTTCCCTTGTGTGTGGTTGAAAGTTAAGCAACCTTACAACGACTTTTCCTCCCCACTTCAGGTGGATGTTTATGATTCTGGCACATATGATGAGCATATTGATTTGAAAGACAAGATTGTTGTATCTCTAGTTCTCTCATATAGGATCAACTATTGTGAAGGGTTAAGCTGTCAGAATGATAATAATCTCACAAGTGTTCAACTTCTTTTTTCATCCTCATGGGCTTATGGCATATCTATTCCTTGTGTTAGTTAATGTTAGGAGCATAATGCAACTATATGTATTTTGAAACCCATATTACATTCAGGGTGCCAGAATGTTCTCATTTTGAGATAAACTGATTTTCCCTACATTCCAAGAGGCGACTGGTATCACATACTTGGCTATTTATCTTTGAGGCATACTATTGCCGAACAAGGTACATATGGAAAGAAATAATAGTTGATGTCCTTTTCATGACTCTTAGTCTTCCAAGAATAACTGACGCTAATGTCTTTATCCTCCCGACTATGCCTCCCATATGTCACATGTCTAAAATAACTCATTTCTTTTAAATCTCATGGTCCCTACATTATCAATGCCTACTAGACAACTCTATGCCCCATTTGTCGAATCAATAATGTCATCATAATGATTAACCATGCCAGCACTATTCGTAGTAACCTTCATATTTCTTAGGATATAACCTCCTGAAATGCCCTGCTCAGCACATTGACGGATTCTTGAAAACATCCAGCCAAATTTCGGACCTTGTTGTTCCTATTTATAGTAACCTATGGGGTTTGAAGGTTCAAACATATCAAAGAAGAAGCATCATCATGTGATCAAATATATTGGATAGGAAATTTTATGGTCATATTCATGCTAGCACATCTTACAGTAATTGTTGGAGGTTGCCAAAGGTTTAGTTTGGATGTTAGGTGTAGGGATTTAGAGTTGAAGAAAGTGAACGGGTTATTCTCAAGATTTTCTCTATGAATATATTGGGTGAATTGTTAAGGAAGGTAAAGAATGTGTAGTCACATTAGGCCTTATGGAATATTGAAGGAAATAGGCCAAACTATGAGTATGATGTTTTCCCATCATTGTCCTCCATGCACCCGATGCATCATGTATCTAGGTTCCAAAAGGTTGTTGGAAATCCTATGCCTATCATTCCGTTGGAAACTATTGAAGGTGGAGTTAATGGGTAGTTGGCTTATAAGAGGTACCTAGTTGTCATCCCTATTAGATATGTCCGGAAATTGAGATCTGCCTCTGCCAAAGTAAAGGAAGTATTCTCACTTGCCTGTATAACCAAATGGTTGTGGTTCAAAAGGGTACTTGTTATATGTTATGATTTAAATATGTTCAACTCATATCTAGGTACCACTTCTGTTAATGCAATGCCCTTAATGTTGAGATCAATGTTGTTGATATATACTGTGATGCTTTGTTGAGTTATGGATATGTTGTTAGGGTGGTTTTGGGATTCTCTGGCAGGTGGATAGGCCCCAATTACAGGGGAGACTCTAGCAAAAGTTTTGAAAATTTAGGGAGTTAGTCAAAAATTTGGAACTGCTGGTGTGTGTTATAGCAACAGAATCACATTGGGTGCTAATGGTGAATTTTGACCCTCATTCAAGAATAAATGATCCTAAGTTGGGGAGAATGTAAGGCCCCGTTAAAAATTTTCTAATGGTTTAAGATTTTAAAATGCGCCAGCGGTATTTGAGGATAACGTATTCGAGTATTAAAGGTGACCTATGGGATAGGACCACATCATTTTGAAATAAAAATATATGTTTAAGGTGTGTTGGAACATACTAAGGAGTTTTGTGAATGGCAAGAATTTGTGTGGAACAAGTTGGATACATTAAGTGGAAAGGATGTCTCAATTCACACAACATCCTACTTTGAACGTATGCTTCTACCAAACTATAAAGACTTAGTAGGTGATCAACCTATAATATTAAATCCCTTTGAGTCTAGTTTCCAACGCATCAAACGTTCGTCATTTGTATATTTCTACAGAAATGTGTGGCCATTTAACCGGACCAATGTCATATGCGCGCCCAATTGCGCGGCCACGCATATTAGAGGGTATTCTGCCTCAGGTGCATTGCCGTGCATGTAGGAGCCCATTAAATAACACCAAGGATAGGTAGAGAGATGGGCTAAGTCATTTCTTTAAGACTAGGGCTTTCTCTCCACCACCCATCCGGCCAAGGCTTCTAATACACACCTAAGGTGAGTTATTAAGTGTGTTTTTATGATGATTTCACTTCTCAATCACTAGTCACAACAAGGTTTTGTATTGGATTCCATAGGAGTTTTTCAAAATCTCAAGAGCACCCCAAAAGTTTACTTTCAAGATTTGGTCTACAATAGGTAATCTTTCACCCTTAAACCTACATGCATAGATTGTTAGTGAATAAATGAGCAAGGAATAAGTACTAGCACTTATGAGATGGTGATTGGAAGCCATCAATACTTAAACTAGATTATTGGGTGTGGTAGAGATTTTATAATGAGTTAATTAGTAAAATTTGATAGATGTGAGTTCATTGATGATTATAATGGTGCTAAGAAGGTAGTTAGTGGACAAAGGATGTTGTCGTATCTCTTGTTGGGGGTAAGGAGGTATTGTTAGATGAAGAAACACCATTACTAGAGGTTGTTGAATGCTATGCACTCTAGGTGTTTGATAAAATACCAAAATGACCAAAAACCAGAAAATATTTACTAATATTAGTCCAATTGAATTATGTTGATATAGATTGAAGTTGTAAGAGTAGTGGGTGATTTTAATATCGCTAAAGAGCTCCATTAAGGTATGCTGGCTAAACCTTCTCTCTTAGAATCGAATTCCATAATGTTCCCATAAGTTTCAAAGTATGGGTTGCGTATTAAAATGTTATGGATTTGAGTCGTGTTCCAAATGAAAGCTAGTATGCCAAATTATGTGAGAAAAACTAGATATGTTTAAGGCTCTAAATTGCTCATATGTTTACCTAATGTCTTGATTGAAAATGTCCTGTTGTTGATAATCTATAAAGATGCTTGAAAATAAAATAAGTGAATTGGGGATATAGAGTGTGGCCAACGTGCCAAGAATTTAAGTTATAATTGTGGCTAGTGGTGCCAATGAAATGAGAGAGTGTGATAAAGATTATGAAATGAGCCTCGACTTAACTGTTTAAAAATAATTACGAAAATAGAATTGCCTAAAAGATTTTGTACTCAATTCATGCCCATAAGTGGCTATTTTAACTAATGCTTTGCTTTATAAATATATCCAGTGTGGCTCGAGTTCTCACATACTCAGGTGTTAAAATTGTATATTTTCATTTCTAGGAAAGAGTATTGCAAGAATAAATGGTATATTGATTGTATATGATTTTGATGTGTGTTTCTATTGCTGGTCTGTATGCCCCATTCTTTGGGAAGAAAACTTTTGTGTTTAAAGTTTCCATTAGTATGAATTTGAGGTATATGATTGCTAAAAAATTTTATATGTTGATATTTGATAGTGATCTTTGAAATTGAAAGAGGTAAAAGTGTGGAATATGAAATACGGCCACCGTGCCAGGAATAAAGAATCTTGTGAATGGCCAAATGAGCCAAGGGAATATTCTTGTTGTGAGTGACTAGAAATACTAATGAGAATTTATAAAAAGAAAAAGATGTTGAGGCGAGTACAATTGTATTTATGTTACCTTTTTGTGCAAATCAAATCAAAAATATGTTTGGGAGCATTATTAGCAAAATCGAGGAAGGTTGGGTCATAAGGCCCACACCTGAAACTACACGTGCTGATGTAGGGGTGGATTGTGATTATTTCCCTTATTTGGGATGAAATTGAAATATTGGTGAAATGTGATTATTCACCTTAATTGGGATGAAACTGGTAATAACTGTGAATTGGAAAAGTCAACCCACACTACATATGTGGGAAGGCGGCCTAGCTGATCGGGTGAAGATCGGACGCCATGTTGCGCACATACTGGTACTACTCTTGGTAACAACTTTATTTCTAATCATATGTCAAAACACATTGTTCGTGGGAAGATTGCCTAGCCGATCGGGCAATTATCGGACTTCGTACTAACAAAGATGGTGGTATATCGGTGCTAATGATCTCCCAACCAAAACTGTATATGAAGTTCGTATTTTGAAAATTATTGTGCTTTAATTGGACATTTGGATATTGTTGATTGTGGCTTGCGGTTTCTATGGTTTTTCTTTTCTTATATGGACATTCCATTTTGAAATAGGACTTTAAGATTTACATACTAGTACTATTCGACAGTACTAACGTCCCTTTTGCCGGGTGCGCTGCATCTTTAATAGATACAGGTGGTTCTTCAACAAGCGGCATTGATCAGTGATAGCGGTACCCTCTCTTCAGCTGACTTGGTGAGCCCCACTTCATTTCGGGGTCTTGTATCTTTTATTTCACATGTACTGTGTTTTTAGGTATAGCCGGGGCCTTGTTGCCGGCATCTCCATATTACTCTTTTGTCGTACTTAGAGGCTCCGTAGACAGGTTGTGGGTGGTGTTTGATGTGGGGAATTTAACTAGAAATGTTGGTATTTGGCAAACATGTTTTTCATTATATCTATAAACTTGTAATATTTTGGAAATTATGAATGGAGCTGCTAATGGAAATGAAATGGGAGTTGTTAATGAAATCTTTCCAGTGTTTGATTAATGGAGTGTATCTCATCTTTATTCATGGATGAGTTTGGGTAGAAGAAAATCTAACATGCTTTCTTGGCCGGGTTCACTCGGTTGAGCGCCGGTCGCGCTCCCTGAGTTTGGGGCGTGACACCAAGAGGCCTCGTGGTTTGGGTAGTTTCAGCAGTGTTTCTTCTGGGGGCAGTCATTCCACAGTGGGGGTCATCCTTATAGGCCCGCTCAGACTGCTCGTCTCGTTCATCTTGATGTATCAGCTAGCCATGGTTCATACAGTGACCGTCCAGGTCAGTCATCTCTTAATTCTCTCCCAGCTCAGAGTTTATCCCGTGCTCCACGAGTTCAGAGTTCATCTATGCCAGGTCCTTATAGTAGTTATTCTGGTTCTCGGGGCCAAATTCAGTCCCCACCACCAACGGGGAGTTGCTTCGAGTGCATGGAGTTTGGGCATATGTGGAGACAGTGTCCCCGTCGCTTGGGAGGTCCGATTCAACAGAGGGTCAGGCTATGACTTCCGCACTAGTTACTTCACCACCCGCCCAGCCATCTCGGGGTAGATCTCAGGTAGCTATAGGCCGCCCTAGAGGGGGAGGCCAATCAGGTGGCAGTCAGGCTCGATTTTATGCCATCCCTTCCAGGCCAAAGTTCGTTGCCTCATACGCAATGATCATTGGTATTGTTTCAGTGTGCCACAGAGATGCTTCCACATTATTTGACCTTGGTTCCACTTATTAAAAAAATAATCCTATTTTACTCGTTATATGGATATGCCCCATGAATCCTTAATTTTACCTGTTCATGTATCTACGCCGGTGGGCGATACTATTGTTATGGACCATGTATATCGGTCGTGTGTTGTAACCATTTGAGGGTTGGAGACTAGAGTTGATCTCTTATTGCTTAGTATGATTGATTTCGACATGATTCTGGGAATAGATTGGCTATCTCCATGTCATGCTATTATGGATTATCATGCTAAGACCGTGACATTGGCGATGTCGGGTTTGCCGAGGATCGAGTGGAGAGGTTCTCTAGATTATGTTCCCAACAGGGTGATTTCATATCTGAAGGCTCAACAGATGGTTGGGAAGGGGTGTTTGTCATATTTGGCCTTTGTGAGGGATGTTAGTGATGAATCTTCTACTATTGATTCCGTTTCGGTAGTGTGAGACTTTTCAGATGTATTTCCTATAGAACATGCCACCGGATAGGGATATTGATTTTGGTATTGACTTGGTGCTGGCCACTCAACCCATTTCTATTCATCCATATTGTATGGCACCAGTAGAGTTGAAGGAATTGAAAGAGCAGCTCTAGGAGTTTCTTGATAAGGGGTTCATTAGGCCTAGTGTTTCGCCTTGGGGTGCACCGGTTCTGTTTGTGAAGCAGAAGGATGGCACTCCGTCTATGTACATTGACTACATGAACTTGAACAAAGTTACAATTAAGAACAAGTATCCATTGATACTAATGACATAGACCTTAGCTCATCTTTCAATGTTTTTTTGTTAATTCTTATGAAGTTTTGGTGTTTTGCAGTGCATGAGGCTTGAGGGCCCAAAAGGATGGAAAAGAAGTCAAAAAGACACAAAAGGGTAGAAATGATGCAAGTATGCGGTCGCATAAAGCATATGCGGACCGCATAACCATCGCAGGCTGAAGCAGATTTTTGGTTGATTTAAGAGGAGAAAATGCGATCCATTATGCGGTCGCATAACGATTATGCGGACTGCATAGTGATCGCATAACTGAAATCAAGAAAGCTGAGAAGCACTTATGCGGAGGAATATGCGGTCGCATAATGGATATGCGGACCGCATAATTGAAATGCGGTCAAGAGCTGGATTTGGAGACATGAGATTATGCGATGATTTTGAAGAATATGCTGACCGCATACGTGATCTGCGACTAGTATGCGGTCGCATAAATGCTCTGCAGGATTATTTTTGTCCAATTTTGGCTCTGATTTTTAGCCTACTATAAATATATTTATTAGGGTTTTTGTGGGGCGGCTGAGTCAGAAAAAGAGACTACTTTTAGAGCATTGAATGCACCATTGCTTTGGATACTTTTGAAGAAAGGATCTTGTATCTTTGTAAGCTTTATGACTTTATTTATCGCTTTGTTCTTAGATTTCAGTATGAGTAGCTAGTTTTAATTACTAAGGTTGTGGACCCTAGATGGGTGTAATATTAATGGGTATTTACCATTGAATATATATATATAATGGTTGGTTGATATTTATTCACTTCTCATTCTTCATTTATTGTTGGTGGTTGCAAACATTAACAAATGCCATTTTACTCTCTTTACTTGGAAAAGTGGGTTAGGGTTTGGTAGGAGTGAATATCAAAAACTCAAGGCTTTAACCCTTGTTTAATAGAATCGCTTAGGAATAAGTGGATTCTAGTTGGCATATATTGATTATTGTTAATTGCAACTCTTTTATATTTGGAAAAATCACAAAGATGAAATACTACTCAGCTATTGGAAAATACTGAGTAGTCATTTTCATATAAAAGGATCTCCCATTAGAAATATATCATATTAACACCGATAGCATTACATTCCATTGAAGAGGAAACAACCTTGGTTTCTTTAATCAAATTAATTACAATCTCAAAATATTATACTTGTCTTCATTTCACTCAATTACAACACTCTTTTTAGCTAACAGAATAGAATTACGATTTAAGTCAAGTTTCACACTACTCAAGTAACCTTTTCACACCTATTCCCTGTGGGATTCGACCCCAACCTAGTTGGGTTATTATATTTGACATCGACCGCTTTACGCTATTTATTATGGTGTAATTTGAGCGTATCAATTTCCTATGATTCGCGCTAGTTTGAGCCTCATGAGAAGAACTACCCTGTTCATGATTTGGAGTTGGCAGCCATCATTCATGCATTGAAGATTCGGAGATATTATCTCTATGGTGTGTCTTGCGAGGTATTTATGGATCATCAGAGTCTCTAACACTTGTTCAAACAAAAGGATCTAAATTTGAGGCAGCGGAGATGGTTGAAGCTGCTAAAGGACTATGATATTACCATTTTGTATCATCCCGGGAAGGCCAATGTGGTGGCCGATGCCTTGAGTAGAACGGCGGTGAGTATGGGTAGCCTTGCATTTATTCATGTTGGTGAGAGACTGCTTGCATCAAATATTTAGGCTTTGGCTAATCAGTTTATGAGGTTAGATGTTTCGGAGCCTAGTCAGGTTCTCGCTTGTGTGGTTTCTCGGTTTTCCTTATATGATCGCATCAGAGAGCGTTAGTATGATAACCCTCATTTGCTTTTCATTAAGGACACGGTTCAACATGGTGATGCCAAGGAGGTTACCATTGGGGATGATGGAGTGTTGCGGATACATAGTAGTATTTGTGTGCCCAATGTGGATGGGCTACATGAGTTGATTCTTAAGGAGGCCCATAGTTCGTGGTATTCCATTCATCCGGGTGCCGCAAAGATGTATCAGGACTTGAGGCAGCACTATTGGACATAGCTCGATGCTTAAACTGTGAGCAGGTGAAGTACGGGCATCAGAGGCCGGGTGGATTGCTTAAGAGGCTTGAGATTCCGGAGTGGAAACGAGAGTGTATCACCATGGACTTCGTAGTTGGGCTCCCACAAACTTCGAGGAGATTTGATGTTATTTGGGTGATTGTGGACCGATTGACCAAGTCCGCGCATTTCATTCCAGTTGGGACTTCTTTTTCTTCTGAGCGGTTGGCTGAGATCTATATCCACGAGATTTTTTGGTGTGTCGGTGTTCTTCATTTCAGATCGGGGCACGCAGTTCACGTCGTAGTTTTGGAGAGCAGTGTAGCAAGATTTAGGTACAGGGGTTTAATTAAGTACACATTCCACCCTCAGATGGATGGACAGTTCGAGCGTACTATTCAGATATTGGAGGATATGCTACACGCTTATGTCATGGATTTCGGGGGTTCTTGGGATCAGTTTCTGCCGCTTGAAGAGTTTTCCTACAACAACAACTACCAATCGAACATTCAAATAGCTCTGTATGAGGCTTTGTATGGGAGATAGTGTCGGTCTCTGGTGGGCTAGTTTGAGCCGAGTGAGGCTAGGCTATTGGGTACTAACATGGTTCAGGATTCTTTGGACAGGGTTAAGCTGATTCAGGATCGGCATCGCGTGGCGCAGTCTAGACAGAAGAGTTACACTGATCGGAAGGTTCGTGATGTTGCTTACATGGTGGGGGAGAAGGTATTGCTTAGAGTTTCACCCATGAAGGGTGTTATTAGGTTCAAAAAGAAGGGCAAGTTGAGCCCTTAGTATATTGGGCCTTTTGAGGTGCTTGAGAGGATTGGAGATGTGGCTTACAAGCTTGCATTGTAGCCTAGCATATCAAGTGTTCATCCAGTGTTTCATGTTTCCATGCTCTAAAAGTATGTTGGCGATCCGTCTCATGTTTTTGACTTCAACATGGTTTTTTTGGATGGTGATTTGACTTATGATGTCGAGCCGGTGGCCATTTTGGATTGGCGGGTTCGAAAGTTAAGATCAAAGAACATAGCTTCAGTGAAAGTGTAGTGGATGGGTCAGCCAGTCGAGGAGACTACTTGGGAGACCGAGCGGGAGATGTAGAGCAGATATCTATGCCTATTTGAGACTCCAAGTATGATTCTAGACCCGTTCGAGGACGAACGTTTGTTTAAGAGGGGAAGGATGTAATGACCCGTCCGATTGTTTTGAGTGTTGTGGCCCCGTTCCCCCATTTATTCCCTATTCCGTGGTTATTTTTTGTTATGTAACTTGCCGGGGTGGTTGGTTTGGTTCTAGGGATGTTTCAGAATGAGTTGGGACACTTAGTCCTATGATTGGAAGCCTAAGTTGAAAGAGTTGACTGGATGTTATCTTATATGTAAATGGCTCCGAAATGAACTTTTGATGGCTTCGATAGCTCCATATAGTGATTTTGGACTTAGGAATATGTCCGAATATTGATTGGGAGGTCCATAGTTAATTTTGGCTAGAAATGACGAAAGTTGGAAAAATAGAAGTTTGGAGAGTTGAGAAGTTTGACTGAGAGTTGACTTTGTTGTTATCGAGCTTGGATTTTGGTTTCGGAAGTTGAAATATGTCTGTTGTGTTATTTAAGACTTGTGTATAAAATTTGAGGTTAATTGGAGTTGGTTTGGTATGTTTTGACATTAGTTTTGGAAGTTAGAATTTCATAAGTTCATTAGGCTTGAATCGATGCGCGATTCGTGGCTTTAGTGTTGTTTGGTGTTATTTGACGCTTTTAGTGAGTTCTTATAATGTTTTAGGACTTGATGGTATATTTGGTTGAGGTCCCTAGGGCCTCGGGTGTGATTCGGATCATGTTCGACGCATTTTCGAACTTGGAAGAACTGCTGATCTTCTGTTGCTATTCCCTTATACGCGATCGTAAGTGGAGGATCGCAATCACGATCATGAAGAGTATTGTAGGCAGCTGGGGAATTTCTGCTATGCATTCGCGATAAGGTGTTTACGATTGCTAATCTTGGGAAAGAAGTGTTACGCGAAGGCGTGTTCTAGGTCGCGTTCGCGAAGAAAAAAAGAGGAGACTGAATTGCACGCGATTTGTTCTTCGTGATAGCGTGAAGTGGTTCGGGATCGCGTAGGTCGGGGAGTCTATGTATCATGTTCCTGATTGTTGGTTGGCGTTTCTGAAGTGTATTTTGAGGGAAGCTAATTTTTGTTCTTCGCGATCGTGAGGAACTTTCCGCGATCGCGAAGAGGAACACCTGGGCAGAATATAAGTTTTCAAAAGTAAGGGTTTGAGTAAAATTTCATAATTGGACTTTGGGAGCTCGGATTGAGGCGATTCTTGGAGGGATTTTCAAGGAATTGATTGGGGTAAGTGATTCTAACTCGGATTTGGTTAATATACGTGAATCTATCATTGTTTTTACCATTTAATTAGTGTTTTGTGTTGGAAAGATTGGGAAACACTGTAGAAACTTCATAGGCTTTACTTTAAGGATATGAAGGTCGAGTTGTGATCGGAATTGAGTAATTTTGGTATGGTTGGACTTCTGGTTGAATGGGTTTTCGAATTTTGTTAATTTTGTCGCATTTCGAGATATGGCCCCGGGGTTGTCTTTTTGACTTTTATTTATAAACGTAGCTTTATCATATGGAATTGATTCCTATAGCTTGTGTTGATTGTATCGAGCTGTTTGTGGCTAGATTCGAGTTATTCGAAGGCCGATTCATGAGGCAAGGGCTTGTTGGAGTGGAGATTTGCACAGTTTGAGGTAAGTAACACTTCTAAACTCGGTCCTGAGGGTTTGGATCTCCAATATATGTGATATGTGGTTGGTGTTGAGGTGACGCACTTGCTAGGTGACCGATATATGGGTGTACGCCATAGAAATTGGGACTCTATCATTTACGTGAAACTGTGTAGTCATCAAATCCTGATATTATTCATGTACTCTCCATGTGTTAAAGGAATTGAGCTGTGAATCATGTTAGAAATTATGTTTAGGCTATATGCTGATACTGTTGGCACCCATAGAGGTCGCTTCATGGTTGAATTATTTGTTAATTTGCAATCATGTACTCAGTCCCAACTATCATTGAATTCATGTCTCAGCCTCGATTGCCATTTACTGTCACATCATATTATCATTGTTTGGGCTGATTTTTATAATATTTGTGAGCCCAAGAGACTGGAGAGATTGATGAATGAGTGAGGACGAGGGTCTGATTGAGAGTGATATTTATGAGATCGGGCTGCACGCCGTAACATGCTTTATTGATTCATGCCATGATTGGTTTATTTTAGCACTTAGGTAGGATCCGCCTCCAGAGTCTAACTTACCAGCAGTGAGCGCAGGTACTATAATAACCCGATCGGTCGATTTGAGAGTATTAGCCCCTATCCCTTATTTACTGCTTTCCCCATGTACTTTTCTACTTATGTGACTTCCTGGGAGGTTTTGTTTGTGATTTCAGAGTAATTTGGGACACTTAATCCCTAAAACGGAAGCTTAAGTTCTAAGATTTTGACCGTAGTTGAAACTGTGTGGAGACGACTCCGGAATGGAGTTTCGTCTGTTCTATTAGCTCGGTTGGGTGATTTTGGACTTAGGAGTGTGTCCGGATTATGAATTGGAGGTCTGTAGCTGAATTAGGCTTAAGAAGGCGAAAGTTGAATTTTTTTGGGAAGTTTGACCGGTAATGGACTTTTTGATATCGGGGTCGGATTCGATTCTGCAAGTTGGATTAGGTTCGTAATGTCGAATATGACTTGTGTGCAAAATTTAAGTCAATCGAACGTGATTTGATAGGTTTTGGCATCGGTCGTAGAAGTTTGAAATTTCAAAGTTCATTAAGTTTGAATGGGAGTGTAATTCGTGTTTTTGTTTTTGTTTGATGTGATTTAAGGGCTTGACTAAGTTTGTATGGTGTTTTAGGACTTGTAGGAATATTTGGTTGAGTTCCGGGGGGCCTCGGGTGTGTTTCAGATCATTTTCGGATTCATTTTAGACTTGTGTGAATTTCTGAAGTTTTTCAACTTCTAATGTCATCGCACCTGCGGTGAGGTTGACCGCAGGTGAGGACATGCACGTGCCGAAGGGAGCTCACAGATGCGGCCCTGGTCTGGGTAGCCAGTGGTTGCTGGTGCGACAAAAGGACCGCAGAAGCGGAGCCAGTCCTGCGAAGAAGTGATCGCAGAAGCAAGCCCTGGTGTCTTAAGTCTATTACGCACCGGCGATGGAAATTCTGCAGGTGCGGCATCGCATGTGCGACTGGGGGTACGTAGGTGCGAGATCACTAGGCTAAAAAGGGGAAATTACCAGGGTTTGATCTCATTTTTACTTTGGTACTTTGAGAGCTCGAATTTAGGCGATAATTTGAAGGATTTTCAGAGAAAGCTATTGGGTAATGATTCTTAACTCGTTTTTGTATATATTCCACTAATCTATTGTTAATTTCATCATCTAATTAAGGATTTGGGTTGAGAAAATTGGAGAAAAAGTTGGAAAGTTCTTCATCCAAATTTTTGGGTTTTGATTGAGATTTTGGTATCGGAATTAAGTGATTTTTGTATGAGTGAACTCGTGGGGTGAATGGGTGTTCGTATTTAGTGACTTTTACCTGATTTTGAGAAGTGGGCTCGGGTCGACTTTTTGGGGAGAATTTCTAATTTCTTGTTAAAGTCTTTATTTCATTAATTAGATTAGTTATTATAGTTATGTTTATGGTATGTAATTGCTTTTGGCTAGATTTGGGCTATTCAGAGTCGGAAAAATAATGGAAAAGGCATTCTTACTGGTTGATTGAGATTGGTTCGAGGTAAGTGACTTGCCTAACCTTGTGTGGGGGAAATCCCCTTTGGATTTGGTATTGTTGTGATACTTCTATGATATGTGAGCGCCGTGTGCGCGAGGTGACGAGTGCGTACATGGTCTAGTTATTGTAAAATCTAGTTTTTTACTGAGTAGTGACCTGTTACATCTTATTTGAGTTATACCAGCATGTGTAATTATCCTGTTTAGCCTAATATCACATGTCTACGTGTCTTAAATGCTTATTTGAAATCTGTGCAGCATGCTTAATTGAATTCTTGTTTTCCCTTGATTTGTATCAATCCTAAATTGTAGAGTTCTTGCTGTAAATTGTTATTTCCATGGGTTTCGAGCTATGTGCTTACTTTTGGGACTACGAGGCGGTACCTCGGGAGATCCCCTTGCATATTTACTTTTGAGTCTATGAGACGGTATCTCAGGAGATCCCCCTGCATATTTACTTTTGTGACTACGAGGCGGTACCTCGGGAGATCCCCCTTGCATATTTACTTTTGGGACTACGAGACGGTATATCAGAAGATCCCCTGTTGAGTATATTTGCTTTTGGGACTACGAGACGGTATCTTGGGAGATCCCCTGTTCAGAATTTACTTTTGGGACTACGAGACTGTATCTCGAGAGCACCCCAGATTTTTACCTCTATGTGTTGTGTTGTTACTTTCTATAGAATTCTCCTTGTTAGATTCTCAGTTTTTTCACGTTATTATATCTTCTCTCTTACTTATTATATACTAGTAGGGCCCTAAGCTGACCTCATCACTACTCTACCGAGGTTAGGCTTGGCACTTACTAGGTACCGTTGTGTTGTACTCATGCTACTCTTCTACCCATGTTTCGTGTACAGATCCAGGTACCTCCTACCAGCCCCGCTATTAGTTGCATACTTGCTGCTGCTCCGGAGACTTCAAGGTACATCTGCCCATGTCTGCAGACCTTGGAGTCCCCCTCTATACCTTTTATGTTGTTCATCCTTTACTTCTACTAGTTACTGATGTATCGAAACAGTTAGACAAATTCTTAGAAGCTTGTGACTTGTGATTACCGGGTTTTGGGAATATTTTTCATACTCGAGTGTTGGTTACTTGTACATGTCGAGTGGCATTTTACCAGTTATATAGTTATCTGTTATATTTTAGTTGTTAAATGCTGCTTTATTTCCTTTATTCCGCAAATTGTTAGGCTTACCTAGTGGTAGAGACTATGTGCTATCACGACAACTTACGGAGGGAGAATTGGGTCGTGACAAGTTGGTATCAGATTTCCAGGTTCATAGGTGTCGTGAGTCACAAGCAGGTTTAATAGAGTCTCGCGGATCAGTATAGAGACGTCTATACTTATATTCGGGAGGCTATGGAACTCCTAGGAAGATTTCACTTCTTTTGATTCCTTGTCGTGCGAAATTGTTGACTTCGAAAATTCTAAACTTCTATCTTTTATTCTCTCACAGATGGCGAGGACACAGATAGCCGGATCAGATGACAATGCACATGCATCCCTTGCTGGTGCCACGAGAGTCCGGGGTTGGGGTAGAGGCCGAAGACATCCACGTGGTACAGCCAGAGCACCTGCACGAGCTGCTACAGAGAAGCCACCAGTAGCTCCAGTCGGAGCGACGCCTGTTACTGCACTAGCTCTTCAGGAGACCCTTGCACAGTTCCTGAGCATGTTCGGTACTCTAGCTGAAGCAGGGTTGATTCCACTTGCTCCTGCCACATCTCAGGCTGGGGGAGGAGCACAGACTCCCACCGCCCGCACCCCAGAGCAGTGGGTTCAGGTCGACCAGGTTCCAGAGGTTATACCATTGCAGCCGGCAGCCCCAGTTCGGCCTGAGGGTCGGGCAACAATTTTCGAGGAGGAGGAGCTCAGGCTCGAGAGGTACAAGAAGTACCGCCCTCCTACTTTCAACGGCTTGGCGTTAGAGAATGCCCAATTTTTTCTTGAGGAGTGCCACCGTATCCTCTGTACTATGGGTGTTGCAGAGCTGAATGAGATTTCTTTCACTACATTCTAGCTTAGGGGAGCGGCCTATTAGTGGTGGCGTGCTTATGAGTTGGGTAGTCCGGCTGAGGCAGCTTCACTTACATGGACTCAGTTCTCGAATATGTTTTTGAGGAAGTATGTTCCTCAGAGTCTCAGAGATGCATGGTGCGCCGAGTTTGAGCAATTGCGCCAGGGTGTTATGACTGTGTCAGAGTATGCGGATCACTTTTGTGATTTGGCTAGGCATGCACCGGCCTTGGTTGCAACAGTTTGAGAGAGGGTCCATCGGTTTATCGAGGGGCTCGACCCCAGTATCAGGCTTAGCATGGCCCGAGAGTTAGGGATGGATATTGCATACCAGTAGGTTGTGGGAATTTCTAGGAGATTGGAGGGTATGCTTGCTCAGGAGAGAGAGGAGAGGTAGACTAAGAGGTCTCGAGAGTCTGGCACTTATAGTGGTGCTCGTGCCCCAATTGCAGTTTGCCAAGGTAGAGGCTGTGTAAGTCGCCTTGTTCATTCAGCACATCCAGCCACTAGTGGTATTTCGGCTACCCGTAGGCCCCAGGATCCTTATTATGCATCGCCAGTGTCTAGTTCACCTCCTGCACGAGGTGCTTTCAATGGTTAGTCCAGCAGACCTAGCCTGAGCCAGTCATAGCAGCCACGCCCTCCAAGAGCTTGTTTTGAGTGTGGCGACATTCGCCATATGGTGAGGGATTGCCCCAGACATAGGAGGGGTGCACCTCCACAGACTTCCCAGGCACCACGTAATCCACCGGGTCCCCAGGCTATGATTAAAGCACCAACTACCACTCCACTTGCTCAGCCAGCTTAAGGTGGAGTTCGAGCAAGTAGAGGTCGCACTAGATAGGGAGGCCATGTCAGATATTAAGCTCTTCCTTCTCATATAGAGGCAGTTGCTTCCGACTCTGTCATTACAGGTATTGTTCCGGTTTGTCATAGAGATGTGTCGGTTTGATTTGATCTAGGCTCCACTTATTCCTATGTGTCCTCTTATTTTTTCCCCGTATTTAGGCATATCTTGTGATTCTTTGAGTTCTCCTGTTTATGTGTCTACACCTGTGTGATATTCTATTATTGTTGACCATGTGTATCAGCCGTGTTTGGTTGTTCTTAGTGGTTTTGAGACCAGAGCCGATTTATTATTGCTCAATATGGTAGATTTTGATATTATGTTGGGCATGGACTGGTTGTCCCCCATTATCCTATTTTGGATTGTCATGCCAAGACCGTGACACTGTCTATGCCAAGATTACTGCAATTAGAGTGGAGAGGTACCTTAGAGTATACTCCCAGCAGAGTTATTTCATTTCTTAAATCTTAACGAATGGTTAAGAAGGAATATGGCGCGTATCTAGCTTATGTGAGAGATGTCAGTATAGATACCCCTACAGTTGAGTCCCTTCCAGTACTGAGGAATTATCCCAATGTATTTCCAACTGATCTTTCGGGCTTGCCGCCCGATAGAGATATCGACTTTGGTATTGATTTATTGCCGGGCACTCAGCCCATCTCTATTCCTCCATATCATATGGCTCCTTCTGAGTTGAAGGAGTTGAAGGAACAATTATAGGAATTACTTGATAAGGGCTTCATTCGGCCCAGTGTGTCACTTTAGGGTGCCCCAGTCTTTTTTGTGAAGAAGAAGGATGGTTTTATGCATATGTGCATCGATTATCGCCAGTTGAACAAAGTTACAGTGAAGAACATGTATCCATTGCCTCATATTGATGACCTATTTGATCAGTTATAGGGTGCTAGAGTGTTTTCCAAGATTGACTTGCGTTCAGGCTATTATCAGTTGAAGATTCGGGAGCCAGATATCCCGAAGACTGCTTTCAGGACTTGGTATGGTCACTATGAGTTCCTTGTGATGTCATTTGGGCTGACCAATGCCCCAGTAGCATCTGTGCATTTGATGCACAGTGTATTCCGGCCATATCTTGACTCTTTCGTCATTGTGTTTATTGACGACATTCTGGTGTACTCCCGGAGTTGGGAGGATCATGAGCAGTACCTGAGGACTGTTCTTCAGACCTTGAGAGAAAAGAAGTTATATACAAAATTCTAAAAGAGTGAAATCTGGCTAGATTCAGTGGAATTTTTGGGTCACGTAGTGTCGAGTGAGGGGATCAAGGTAGATCCGAAGAAGGTGGAAGCAGTGCAGAGTTGGCCTAGACCGTCCTCAGCTACGGAGATCCGGAGTTTTCTTGGTTTGGCGAGGTACTACAGTCTATTTATAGAGGGTTTCTCATCTATTGCAGCACCTATGACCAGGCTGACTTAGAAGGGTGCTCCATTCAAATGGACGGAGGAGTATGAGGAGAGCTTTCAAAAGCTCAAGACAACTTTGACTACAACCCCAATATTGGTATTGCCTACAGGTTCGAGGACTTATACTGTATATTATGATGCATCACGAATTGGTCTCGGCGCGATGTTGATGCAAGACGGTTGGGTTATTGCCTACGCGTCCAGGCAGCTGAAGGTGCATGAAAAGAACTATACGGTCCACGACCTTGAGTTAGCAGCTATTGTTTATGCCTTGAAGAATTGGTAGCACTATATGTACGGTATCCCTTGTGAGATCTACACCGATCACCAAAGTTTGCAGCATCTGTTCAAACAGAAGGATCTTAACTTGCGTAAGTAGAGGTGGTTAGAGCTGCTTAACGATTATGATATCACTATTCTATACCATCCCGGGAAGGCCAATATGGTAGACGATGCCTTGAGTTGCCGGGCGGAGATTTTGGGGAGCTTAGCATATCTACCAGTAGCAGAGAGGCCGTTGGCATTGGATGTTCAGGCCTTGGCCAACCAGTTTGTTAGATTGGATATTTCTGAGCCGAGTCGAGTTTTGGCTTGTTTGGTCTCCCAGTCTTCTCTTTATTATCGTATCAGGGAGCGTCAGTATGATGACCCCCATCTTCTTGTCCTTAAGGACACGGTTCAGCACGGTGATGCTAAGGCAGTCACTATTGGAGATGATGGTGCATTGAGGATGCATGGCAGACTGTGTGTGCCCAATGAAGACGGATTGCGTGAGTTGATTCTCCAGGAGGCTCACAGTTCGCGGTACTCCATTCATCTGGGTGCCACGAAGATATATCAGGACTTGAGGCAGGATTATTGGTGGAGGAGAATGAAGAAGGACATAGTGGAATATGTAGCTCGGTGTCTAACTTGCCAACATGAGAAGTATGAGCGTCAAAGGCCAGGTGGATTGCTTCAGAAGTTAGAGATTTTGGAGTAGAAACGGGAGCGGATCACTATGGATTTTGTTTTTGGACTTCCACGAACTCAGCAGAAGTTTGATGTAGTTTGGGTGATTGTGGATAGGCTGACCAAGTCAGCTCATTTCATTCATGTGATGACTATTTATTCTTCCGAGCAGTTGGCTCGAGTTTATATCCGCGAGATTGTCAGGCTTCATGGAGTGCCGGTATCTATCATCTATGATAGGGGTACACAGTTTACATCACGATGCTGGAGGGCCATACAGCATAAGTTAGGTACTCGGGTTGAGTTGAGCACAACATTTCATCCTCATACAGATAGATATTCCGAGCGCACTATTCAGATACTGGAGGATATGCTCTGTACGTGTGTGATGGAGTTTGGACATTCTTGGGGATCAGTTCTTGCCACTTGCAGAGTTTGCCTACAACAACAGTTATCAGTCAAGCATACAGATGGCACCGTATGAGACTCTGTATGGTAGGCGATGTCGGTCCCCAGTGGGTTGGTTCGAGCCGAGCGAGGCTAGATTATTGGGTACAGACTTGGTCCAGGATGCTTTAGAGAAGGTTAAGGTGATTCAGGATCGATTTCGCACAGCCCAGTCCAGACAAGAGAGTTATGCGGATCGGAAGGTTCGCGATGTTGCATTCATGGTTGAAGAGTGGGTCTTGCTCTGGGTTTTGCCCATGAAGGGTGTTATGAGGTTCGGGAAGAAGGGCAAACTAAGCCCAAGGTTTATTGGCTCATTCGAGGTGTTGCGGCGAGTTGGGGAGGTTGCTTATAAGCTTGCCTTGCCTCCCTGTCTAGCAGGAGTTCATCCAGTATTCCATGTTTCTATGCTCCGAAAGTATTACGGCTACCCGTCTCATGTGTTGGATTTCAGCTCAGTCCAGTTGGATAATGATTTATCTTATGTTGAGGAGCTAGTGGCGACAGAAAGGTTCGGAAGCTGAGGTCAAAGAACATTGCTTCAGTAAAGGTTCAATGGAGGGACCAGCCGGTCGAGGAGGCAACTTGGGAGACCGAACATGATATGCCTAGTCGTTATTCTCATCTTTTCACCACTTCAGGTATGTCCCTATACTCATTCGAGGATGAACGATTGTTTTAATAGGGGGGATGTAACTACTCGACCGATCATTTTGAGAGTATTAGCCCCGATCCCCTATTTACTGCTTTCCCCATATCTTTTTCTACTTATGTGACTTGCCGGGAGGATTTGTTTGTGGTTTCGGAGTGATTTGGGACACTCAGTCCTTAAAACGGAAGCTTAAGTTCTAATATTTTGACCGTAGTTGGAACTATATGAAGACGACTCCAGAATAGAGTTTCGTCGGTTCCGTTGGGTGATTTTGGACTTAGGAGCTTGTCTGGATTGTGAATTGGAGGTCTGTAGATAAATTATGCTTGAAATGGCGAAAGTTGACTTTTTGGGAAGTTTGACCATTTGAAGTAGGTCTGTAATGTCGAATATGACTTGTGTGCAAAATTTGAGGTCAATGAGACGTGATTTGATAGGTTTCGGCATCGGTCGTAGAATTTTGAATTGTCAAAGTTGATTAAGTTTGAATGGGAGTGTGATTCATGTTTTTTTATTATTTGATGTGATTTGAGGGCTCGACTAAGTTTGTATGGTGTTTTTGGACTTTTTGGTATATTTGGTTGAGGTCCCGGGGGCCTCGGGTGTGTTTCAGATCATTTTCGGATTCATTTTAGACTTGTGTAAATTGCTGAAGTTTGTTTTCAACTTATGGTGTCATCGCACCTGCGGTTAGGTTGATCGCAGGTGCGAACACGCACGTCCGGAAGGGAGCTCACAGATGCGGCCCTGGTCTAGGTAGCCAGTGGTCGCAGGTGCGATAAAAGGACCGCAGAAGCAGAGCCGCTCCTACGGAGAAGTGATCGCAAAAGCGAGCCTTGGTGTCTTAATTCAATTCTGGACCTCCGATGGAAATTTCGCAGGTGCAGTGTCCCAGGTGCGACTGGCAGTCTGCATGTGCAGCGTCACTAGGCAGAAAAGGGGAAATTATGAGGGTTTGATCTCATTTTCACTTTGGGACTTTGAGAGCTCGGATTTAGGCGATAATTTGAAGGATTTTCAGAGAAAGCTATTGGGTAATGATTCTTAACTCGTTTTTGGTTATATTCCACTAATCTATAGTTAATTTCATCATCTAATTAAAGATTTGGGTTGAGAAAATTGGGGGAAATGTTGGAAAGTTCTTCAACCAAATATTTGGGTTTTGATTGAGATTTTGGTATCACATTTAAATGATTTTGGTACAAGTGAACTCGTGGGTGAATGGGTGTTCGTATTTTGTGACTTTTACCCGATTCTGAGACGTGGGCCTGGGTAGACGTTTTGGGGTGAATTTCTAATTTCTTGTTAAAGTCTTGATTTCATAAATTAGATTAGTTCTTATAGTTATATTTATGGTATGTAATTACTTTTGGCTAGATTTGGGCCATTTGGAGTCAGAACAATCGTGGAAAAGGAATTCTTACTGGTTGATTGATCTTGGTTCGAGGTAAGTGTCTTACCTAACATTGTGTGAGGAAAATCCCCTTAGGATTTGGTATTGTTGTGATATTTCTGTGATATGTGAGCGACGTGTGCGCAAGGTGACGAGTGCGTACACAGGCTAATTGTTGTAAAATCTATTTTTTACTGAGTAGTAACTTGTTACATCTTAATTGAGTTATATCAGCATGTGTAGTTATCCTGTTTAGCCTAATATCGCATGTCTATGCATCTTAAATGCTTGTTTGAAATCTGTGCAGCATGCTTAATTGAATTCTTGTTTTCCTTTGATTTGTATCAGTCCAAACTGTAGAGTTCTTACTGTAAATTGTTGTTTCCATTCGTTTCAAGCTGTGTGTTTACTTTTGGGACTACGAGGCGGTACCTCGGGAGATCCCCTTGCATATTCACTTTTAGGACTACGAGACGGTATATCGGGAGATCCCCTGTTGAGCATATTTAATTTTGGGACTACGAGATAGTATCTCGGGAGATCCCCTGTTGAGCATTTTATTTTGGGACTACAAGACGGTATCTCGGGAGTGCCCTTGTTGTTTACCACTATGTGTTGTGTTGTTACTTTCTGTAGAATTCTCCTTGTTAGATTCTCAGTCTTTTCACGTTATTATATCTTCTCTCTTACTTATTATATACCAGTAGGGTCCTGACCTGACCTCGTCATGACTCTACCGAGGTTAGGCTTGGAACTTACTGGGTACCATTGTGGTGTACTCATGCTACTATTCTGCACATATTTCGTGTGCAGATCCAGGTACCTCCTACCAGCCTCGCCATTAGTTGCGTACTTGCTGCTGCTCCGGAGACTTCAAGGTACATCTGCCCGCGTCCGCAGACCTCGGAGTCCCCCTCTATCCCTTTTATGTTATTCCTCCTTTACTTCTTCTAGTTACTGATGTATAGATAGAATTAGACAAATTCTTAAAAGCTTGTGAATTGTGATTACCTAGTTTTGGGAATATTGTTTATACTCGAGTGATGGTTACTTGTACATGCCAAGCGACATTTTACCAGTTATATAGTTATCTGTTGTAGTTTAGTTGTTAAATGCTGCTTTATTTCTGTTATTCTACAAATTGTTGGGCTTACCCAGTCGTGGAGACTAAGTGTCGTCACAACATCTTACGGAGGGTGAATTGGGTCGTGACAGGTACCTACTAAGTAAAAGTGTCGAGCGATTGGGAGGACTTAGTGACTGTGAGGACTGAGTGACTGGGAGGATTGAGTGAATTAATGCTCCAAGAGTATGCATATGATTTTATCATTGTGTTGCATTATAGTTTGCATGCATAATTGACATGTAGATATAGTGATGTATCATTCCTCATTTCAGTCACACTTGAAATATTTTAGCCATATTGTTATGTACTTGTTGGATTTATGTAACTGTACAAGTTATAGTAGGCATCATTTATAATTCTTGCTTCTTTTACCTTGCCGAGGTTAGTTATGGTACTTATTGAGTACATTGGCTCGATTGTACTCATACTACACTTTGCATTTAATTGTGCAAATCCAGATGTGGGGACCAATTATCAGCAGTAGATTTGCTCGTTGGACACTATCGAGGTAGCTGCATTTGCGTCCGCAGACCTTGACTCTCCTTGTTTTTAGTTATTTGTACTGTTCTACCTTCCTAGACACTGTTTTAGCAGTTAGACTATGTTTTCATTTAAATCCTCATGTATTCAGTGACACCCGAATTTTTGAGAGATTTTATATTGAGTCGCGGTATTTTCCTTATCAATTATTTATGAGATTTTACTCTTAAGCTTATTTTATTATGTTTTTCAATTTTAGAGATGCATGGTTTATTATGAATGCCGGCTTGCCTAGTATTGCGATAGGCGCCATTACGACATGTGAGATTCGGGTCATGACACAGTCGTAGAAATTACAAAAATATAAATCTTTCGGCTGATTTGTTCAGAATTTGCAACAAAAAATGAGGTTTGACTAGTGAACATATTTGCGACCGAATTGCGACCTATTCGTTCGCAAATCTATTTTTATACATCCCCCACACTTTTTTTCTTCTTTCTTATTTCTTCTCTAGTTTTTTCCCCTCTCATCCCCTGTCCTCTTCTGCCCCACCCACTCTATTTCTTCTCTAAATTAAGCATATGTGGTTCCCTGAAAAGATTCTCTCTCTCTCACTCTTCCTCTCCCTTACCCGACTCCCCTCCCCCTAATATGTTTTCCCTAATTTGTTTAACTCGTTGTTGGTGCAGGGAATCCGGCGGCTCTTCTCCCCTCCGGTGGTGGTCTGGCAATAACTTCTAACCTCCGGCAGCAGATCCGGTAGTCCATTTCTACAGTTTATTTTGCATTAATTTAGCAATATAGTATGTATAAATTAGCTATATAATCTGCAATATATATATATGGATAAATTAGAAATAATGTTTGCAATATAGTATGTATATAGTGACTTGTTAAAAAATTGCTCGTTTAGATTAATTAGCTATTGTTTTTCTTTATAGTTAGATGTTCTTGTAAAAATGGCTAGTATACTTGTATGTATCAAATAGTAAACCAAGAAAAAATTTAGATGGCATCACCTTCATGGAAGAGGATGCTGATGGACTTCTTCTACCACACAATGATGCTTTGGTAATTTTTCTTAATATTTTAGATTTTAAAATTAAACGTGGGATTGGTGGATCCAGGAAGCTCATCCAACATCATACAATAGAGAGTTTTGGAGCAAGCAAAGCTGACCGAAAATATAGTCCCAACAATAAAGCTTCTGGCAGGTTCAAGCTAACAAGTGTCACAACCCGAGGAGAAATTTTTCTGCCCACACATGTTGAAGGAGTAACGAAGACCACCTTGTTCGAGGTGGTAGATGGCGACATGGGATATAATGTAATCCTTGGAAGGCCATGGATACATGAAATGAAGGTTTTGCCTTCAACCTACCATCAACTATTAAAACTTTTACACCAGAAGGGATCAGGAACATTAGAGGAGATCAACCGGTTGCAACTGAAATGAATGCAGTAACCGTTTGTAACGAGCAAATAGCAATTACAGGAAACAATACTTTCTTCCATCTCAATTGAAGATGATAAAGACGAGGATTCATCAGACTTATATCAGGTATCGGAGGAAACGAATGCAACCAAGTCAGCCGTAGAAAAGCTCGAATGAGTGGCCTTGTTCGAAGCATTTTTGGAAAGAAAATTCCATTTAGGAACGAGGTTGAGTCTCGAACTTAGGTTAAAAACTATGAATTTTCTAAAATCTAATGTTGATTGTTTTTTGTGGTCGCATTTAGATGTGATAGGTATTCCATTAGAGGTGGCGGTCCACAAACTAAGTATGGATCTTAACTTCCCTCCGGTAAGGCAGAATAAACAACCGATAGTAGAGGTCAGAAATAGGTTTGTTAAGGAAGAGGTAACTCGATTACTCAATATAGGTTCCAATTCGAGACGTAAATTTCTCGGATTAGCTAGCTAATGTAGTAGTAATTCCTGAAAAGAATAATAAATTTAGAATGTATGTAGATTATAAAGATTTAAATAAGGCATGCCCTAAAGACATTTTCCCGTTGTCAAACATTGATCAAATGATTGATGTTCTGGCGGACATGAGTTAATGAGTTTTCTTGATGCTTATTCCGGGTATAATCAAATTAGGTTGGACCTAGAAGATCAAGATAATACTTCTTTCATCACAACATTTGGCACATATTGCTATAATGTGATGCCTTTTGAGCTTAAAAATGCCGGAGCCACTTATCAGAGGCTTGTCAATAGTATATTTGAAAAATAGATAGGTAAAACAATGGAAGTTTATATTGACGACTTGTTAGTTAAATCTACTAATGTAGGAGATCATCTGAAACATCTCCAAGAGACATTCAACATTTTGAGATAATACAATATGAAGCTTTACAAGGAGAAGTGCGCCTTCGGTGTTGGTTTCAGTGAGTTCTTGGGGTTTTTGGTCTCTAAATGAAAAATCGAATTAAACTCCAACAAAATCAAATCCATCGAGTTTATACTGAACTAGTTAACAAGTGTGAAGGAAGTACAAAGATTGACCGATAGATTAGCGACTCTAAACAGGTACATTTTGAGGTCTTCGAAAAAGTGTCATCATTTCTTTTCACTTTTAAAAAAGAAAAATGACTTGTGTGGACTCTGGAATTCCAGCAGGCACTGAAAGATCTAAAAAGGTACTTGTCTACACCTCAATTATTATCAAAACCGGAAGAAGATGAGTAACTATGATTTATCTAGCGGTCTCGAAAGTAGCGGTAAATGCTATTTTGGTCTGGGAGGAAGAAGTTATGCAATTTACTGTATATTATGTTAGTAAAATATTATCGGGAGCATAGACACAATGTTCGCACCTTGAAAAGCTATCCTTAGCTCTCGTAGTTGCTTCTCGAAAGCTTAGGCTTTCATTTCAATAGCCGTTATGACAACCTTTCCCTTGAGGAATGTCCTTCATAATCCTTAGTTGTCGGATCGTTTGGCTAAATGGGCAGTCAAATTTACTGAATTTGATATTGAATACAAGCCCAGTTCTGCAATCAAGTCACAAGGTTTGGCCGACTTCGTGACCGATTTTAGTTCGAGATTAATGCATTTACCTACTAAAAAAGTAATGTTGGTATCGGGAACGGTATCGGGAGTTTGGACCTTTTTTATGGATGGAGTTTCCAACGTAAAATGGTCCGATCTCGGCGTAGTTTTAATCACTTCTTCAAGAAAAAACCTGAGACAGGCCATTAGAATTGTACCATTAACTAAAAATGAAGCCGAATACAAGGCTTAGGTTGCAGGACTTGAACTAGCTCGGGAACTAGGTTTCGAGGTCATTGAAAAAGTGTGACTCCCAGCTGGTGGTGAACCAAGTGTACGCAATTTTCGACACCAAGGAGGAGCACATGCAACAATATTGGAACAAGTTACAAGTATTACTTTCCCGGTTCAAAGAGTGGTCAATGGTGCATACTCCAAGGGAGGAAAATGTGGAGACAAACACATTAGCCAATTTGGGTTCGTCCACATAAATGAAAGGATCTGATTCAGGTGCGGCAATTCAATTGTTGCATTCAGTGTTGGATGTGGATGACTATAGTGAAGTTAATTCAACCAATTTTATCTGTGATTGGAGGAACAAGTTCATTGAATATCTAAGGCATGGCAAATTTCCTGAAGACCCAAAAGCGTCCCGTGCACTACGGATCAAGGTGACTCGTTACTATCTTGTTGACGGACAATTGTATATGAGGTCATTCCAAGGACCATTGGCTCGGTGTTTAGGGACATCGGAGGCTGACTACATGATGAGGGAAGTTCGTGAAGGAGTCTGTGGAAACCATTCTGGTGCAGACTCGTTGGTTCTCAAGTTAGTCATAACTGGCTACTATTGGCTCTGGATAGAGCAAGATGTAAAGGAATTTGTAAAAAAGTGTGATAAATGTTAATGACATGCACATTTAGTGCATCAACCAGTGGAACTATTGCATTCGGTGGTGTCACCGTGACCATTCATGAAATGGGGAATAGACATAGTCGGTCACTTACCACAAGGGCCTGACAAGGTAAAATTTCTTTTGGTTTTAACTAATTATTTTACTAAATGGGTTGAAGTATGTGCTTAACAAAAGATTGGAGAACGAGAAGTGATCGATTTTATATGTGACCACATCGTCGGCCGATTTGGAATACTAAAAGAAATTTCTTGTGAAAATGGGCCACAGTTCATAGGTTCCAAAGTCAGAAAGCTTTTGGAAGGATTGAAGATCAAACGATTTACATCTTCACCATACCACCTGAGTTTTAATGGACAGGCGGAGTCAAACAATAATTATTAATATGAAGTATTTGATATTTTTTTTTAAATTTGGTATTTAGGCAACGTGCGAAAAATTGTGAAATATTTTTTTTTGCTGAGTTATTCATTCCCTTTCAACAGCTTTAAAATAGCTATCACGCGCTCATCAGTAAATATATAACATGCGGCATGCCAGGTTGGACAGAGGTGTTTAAAAAGTACACTTTGAACGAGTTCAAGTGTCTATCTGGTCACCCCATAAGTTTATATGTTTGTTTTACAAAACGTGCCAGGTTTAAGGGGCTAACTAAGATTTTGGCCTATTATTTATTAGAGATTCCACAGAAAGAGAGTCCATTTTTTCCAATCTTTTTCGGTGACCAACGACATCAGATAATTGGTAAGCTCCACCGGCTTGGAAAGTATGTGGCACTCATTCGAAAATGAGATGATGACACATCATTTTCTCCTACGTTCTTGAGTAGGTGCCGAGTAAGTACTTCCCAAATTTCCATGGTCGACCGTGGAGAAGGGGCATATCCTATTTGTTAAGCTGGGGCCGGTGGAGAAGAAGAATCTGGTGTAGATGGAGAGGAAGTTGTTATCGGCTCAGAAGTTGGTAGGGGAGTAAGGTCATAGATTGAACTCCTTTGACAAGAAGCAACTATGGGAATTTAAAAATGAGATGAAGCGTTATAGACTATTTCTATTTCCCCTAGAGTTCTTGAACTTCTTTCTAATGGTTTTTTGTTATCCAAGAGGTAAGGCACTCTTTTCTCGACTCGAGAAGTTTTACCTCTCCCTTTAGAGGTGTCGCCTCGCCCTCTAGATCGAACCATTGTGTGTATCAAGCAAAAGCGAGTGTTAGTTGCAATTTAATGTTCAAACATACACAGGAGACATTCAGGCAAAGGATAACAAAAGTACATAGTGAGCGTGTTCAGTCAAAGCATGCTTGCAGGGAACAAGATCTGCGGTCTGTACAATTAATCATTCGGCCGCGGATGAGGACTTGCGGACCACACATTTTTGTTGGGAGACCGCAAAAGTGAAGTGCTGTCTGCACAATTTCACATGCGGGTGCACCTCTGAGACCCAAAAGGGCCAACTCTCTAATGACAGAGAATTGGCTAATGTGCGGCTGCAATAGGATTTCTGCGGTCCGCACAATTAAACATGCGGCCGCACATTGGAGTCTCAAAGTATGGACTCTCTGATGATACTAAATGGGCTGTTCTGCGGCTGTGATGGGAATTCTGCGATCCACACATTTTAACTTGTGGCCACAGATCCCTTCTTCACTAAGTTGCCCTAAATTCTACATCTGCGGATCGCACAAATTCAAGTGCAGCCGCTAAATTCAAAAATTACGTACATATCAATTATTTTCCACTTAGGGTTTTCCATATCGTGCATAATTTGACATGGCAACATTATAAAAACATGAAAATATGCTAACCTAGTCCTCATAGAACATATATTCAGTTAACGCAACTCATATTTTACCCCACATGGATACACAATTGAATTCTAATGACAAATGGCCTAAAAAGAACTAAAAATCTACAAATTAAACTAAAATAAAAATATTAACATGAAATTTAAGCATACTAGATGAATGAGTGTACTGAGTGAAAGATCAAGTTGGCTATGTGTGTGGACAGATAGAAATTTCCACAAAAATTTAACAGAGCACACTTTTCTGAATATGATCCACCTTCACAAAGAGTTGCATGACCATGGGCAAGCCATTGGCGAATTGATTACTACCATGAATCAACTAGCAAAGGCTCAACTTCATCAAGTGCAAAATCCTAAGCAAGTCAATGCCACGGAAGGGGTGAACATGATGGTGAACAAGAGGAGGACCAAGGGTCCACAAGTGCAAAATCGAGTAAAGAATTATGTGCAAGAGGATAGTGGTTTTGAGCTAGATGATTACTATAATGAACAAGAAAAGGAAGTGGAATATGTGAACAATTTTCAAGGGCAAAGAAACAACTTCCAAGGCCCAAACCAACAATAATGGACACCTCAAAACAATCAAGACAATCAGAATTCTAACAATCAAGGAAATTGGAGTGGCTGCAACAATAAAGGGAATTGTCACAACAACATCAATCAAGTAAATTGGAGTGGAAATAATTAAGGAAATTTGGGGGGGGGGGGAACAATCAAGGCAGATGGAACAACAACCAAGGCAATCGGGGTTGGGTTTCAAAGGCCCCCGATGTGTCAACAACCGAGCAATCCGCCTCATTATCCTTCCCATGGTCAGAGTTCTTCAAACAATGAGATAGGGCGCATTGAAAACATGATAAAGGAAATGATGGAAAAGAATGCCAATTCAGATGCCCAACTTGCCTCACACAACACATCAATCCGCAACTTAGAAGTTCAAATGTGGAACATCTTTCAAGCTCTTAATTCTCGTCCTGAGGGGGGCACTACCAAGTGACACAGTAGTAAACCCAAAGGGTGGAAACAACACGGGGCATGCCATAGTTGTTACTTCAAGAAGTGGTAGAGGTAGGAATGCACCCATCTCAAGTCAAAGGCAACTTGTGAATGATGAGCAAGTGAAGCAAGAAGAAGAGATCCCGAACAATGTGGTGTAACCTAATGATGAAGTTCGGATTGATATTGATGATAGTGTAGAAATGATTCAAGAGGAGGTAAACCCGTCTAGGGATCACATTATTGACATACCGTAGCCGGTAGTGCAAAAGGATAAGTCACCATTACGTAAGCCTCCACCTCCATACCCTCAAAGACTATCCATGCAAAATGGTGAGAATCAATTCAAGAAGTTCATTCAAATTATGAAGAGTCTCTCCATCAATGTGCCATTAGTTGAAGCTTTGGAAATAATACCCGGTTATGCAAAGTTTATGAAGGATCTTGTGACAAAAAAGCGGTCAATGAATTTTGAAACTATCAAAGTCACTCATCAAGTGAGTGTAATTGTGCGTTCAATGACTCCTAACTTGGAGGATCCCGGTATTTTCACAATTCTTTGTACAGTTGGAAGTGCCGAGTTTGCTAAATCTCTTTGTGATCTTGGGGAAAGTATCAATTTGATGCCCTATTAGCTTTTCAAGACGTTGGGAGTTGGGCAACCAAGGCCCACCTCTATGAGATTGCAAATGGCCAATCGTACTATGAAGAGACCCTTGGGAGTGATTGAAGATGTCTTGGTTCGTGTTGATAAATTCATTCTTCCGGCGGATTTTGTCATTCTATATTGTGAAGTTGATTATGAGGTGCCTATTATTCTTGGGAGACCTTTACTTGCTACGGGGAAGGCTCTTTGTGATGTTGAAGCCAGAAAACTTACCTTCCGGGTTGGTGATGAAAAAGTAGTATTCCATGTGTGTAAGTCCATGCGGCAACCAAATAGCAATGGGGTGTGCTCTTTTGTGGACTTGGTGACCGATGTTATTGTTGATGAAACAAGTGTTGCAATCAATATTGGTGATATGTTGGATGCCATCTTGCTCAACTTTGATGATGACGAGATGGATGGCTTCATAGAGTGTGTGAACTCTTTGCAAGGAATGGGGTCATACAACTATGCACCCCGAAAATTGTCCTTGGACAAATAGGAAAACTCATCCTACAAAGCTTTCTATTGAAGAGCCTCCTACCTTGGAGTTCAAGCCATTGCCTCCACATATTTGGTATGAATTTCTTGGTCCTTGTTCTACTTTACTGGTTATTCTTTCCTCTTGTTTGACTAACGTGCAGGTAGATTCCACATTGGCGATGCTACAAAAGAGGAAGAAGGCTATTGGGTGGACATTGGTGGATATTTGGGGGATAATCCCCGCCTTTTTCATGCATAAGATCAACTTGGAGGATGGCACAAAACCATCTATTGAACATCAAAGGAGACTCAATGAGTCTATGCAAGAGGTTGTTAAAAAGGATATTATTAAATGGTTGTATGCCGGGTTGTTTGCCCCCATCTTCGATAGTTCGTGGACTTCTACGGTTCAATGTGGCTCGAAGAAATGAGGCATGACGGTGGTAACCAATGACAATAATGAGTTGATTCCTACAAGAACGATGACCGGTTGGAGAGTGTGTATGGACAATCGCAAGCTCAACAAAGTCATAAGGAAGGATCACTTTCCACTTCCTTTCTTAGATCAAATGCTCAATAGATTGGATGGCCGTGATTTCTATTGCTTTCTGGATGGGTATTCGGGCTACAACCAAATTCTTATTGCTCGGGAAGATCAAGAGAAAAAAGCCTTTACATATCACTATGGTACTTTTGAATTCAAACGGATTCCATTTGGTTTATGCAATGCACCGATGACTTTTCAAAGGTGTATGATGGTTATTTTCACGGACATGGTGGAGGACTACCTTAAGGTCTTCATGGATGACTTCTCGGTGGTCGGAAATTCTTTTGATGATTGTCTTGAAAATTTGGATAAAGTGTTGGCAAGATGTGAAGAAACAAAATTGGTGATCAATTGGGAGAAATGTCATTTCGTGGTTGAGGAGGGCATTGTCCTTGGCCACAAAATCTCAAAGAATGGAATTAAAGTTGACAAGGCAAAGATTGAGGTGATTTATAAACTTCCACCTCCAACATCTGTGAAGGGTATGCAGAGTGTCTTAGGCCACGCGGCGTTTTACCCGCGTTTTATCAAAGATTTCTCTAAGGTGGTGAACCCGTTGTGCAAACTTCTTGAGAAGGATGCTAAGTTTAAATTCAATGATGATTGCATGAGAGTTTTTGAATTTTTAAAGTTCAAGTTGTCAACTACTCCCATCATCACCGCTCTAAATTGGAATGTCCATTTTGAACTCATGTGTGATGCAAGTGACGTAGCGGTGGGCCTATTTTAGGGAAATGCATCAACAAGATTTTTCATCCGGTCTACTATGCTAGTAAGACCATGAATAGTGCCCAAGTCAACTGCACTGTTACGGAGAAAGAGCTCTTTGCCATGGTGTTTGCAATTGAGAAGTTTCGCCCGTACTTGATGGGTGCAAAAGTCATTGTCCACACGGATCATGCGGCGCTTTGTTATCTTATTAGTAAGAAAGACTCCAAATCTCGGTTGATGAGATAGGTGCTTTTGTTGCATGAGTTTGATATTCACATCCAAGATACAAAAGGTAGTGAAAACCAAGTGGCTGACCACTTGTCGCGTTTGGAGGAGGAGGGGAGGCCGCATGATGGCCTTGAAATCAATGACTCCTTCCCCGATGAGCAACTCCTGGCTATTTCAATGAAGGTTCACGAATCTAGCAAATTTTCTTGAGTGTGGAATCATTCCGGATGAGTACTCTTCAAACCAAAGGAAGAAGCTCAAACGGGATTGTCAAGATTATTATTGGGATGAACCATACCTCTTCCGGATATGTACGGATGGGGTGATTAGAATGTGTATCGGAATAAGAGTAAGGTGGAATTCTTGGGGCTTGTCATTCATTGCCATATGGTGGTTATCATGGTGGAGAGAGAGTGGCAACCAAAGTGCTTAGTTGTGGTTTCTATTGGCCCACTCTTTACAAGGATGCAAGTGAGTTAGTGAAAAGATGTGATGAATATCAACGGGCCGGTGGAATCTCAAAGAAAAATGAAATGCCTCTCACTACCATTTTGGAGATTGATATTTTTTATGTGTGGGGCATTAACTTTATGGGTACTTTTGTGAGTTCTTGTGGAAACACCTACATCTTGGTCACAGTGGATTATGTGTCCAAATGGGTTGAGACCGTTGCTCTACCCAACAATGAGGCGACAAGTGTGGTGGCGTTCTTGAAGAAGAATATTTTCACAAGGTTTGGCACTCCGCGGGCTATTATAAGGGATGGGGGGTCACATTTTTGCAACAAATCTTTAGACACTATACTTGGCAACTATAGACAAAGAATCTTTAGACCCCCTATCATCCACAAGCTAGTGGGAAAGTGGAAGTCTCCAACCAGGAGATAAAGAATATTTTGTCCAAAACGGTAAATGCTAATCGGATGGATTGGTACAAGAAGCTTGATGATGTATTATGGGCTTATCAGATGGCTTACAAAACACCTATCGGAATGTCACCATACCGGTTGGTGTTCGGTAAAGCTTGTCGTCTTCCAGTGGAACTAGAGCACAAGGCCATGTGGGCTCTAAAGAAGTTGAATCTTGATTGGGATGTAGCCGCTAATGTGAGGGTTGCACATTTGAATGAATTGGATGAGTTTTGGAACTATGCTTATGCAAGTTTGTCCTTGTACAAAGAAAAGATGAAATATCTTCATGACAATACATTGGGAATAAAGAGTTCAAGGTGGACGATCTTGTATTGTTGTGTAACTCAAGGTTGAGGATATTTCCCGGGAAGCTAAAGTTTAAATGGAGTGGTCCTCCTGAAATTGTGGGTGTGACACCTTTTGATGCATTAGACTTAAAGAACAAAAACATTGAAGTATTCTGAGTCAATGGTCACCAGTTGAAGTATTACTTGGGAAAAGTTGGAGATAGCCATGTCATGCCGGTTATTCATTTCACTTGAGGGTATTTTGTGTCGTGCCGCGACATTAATCAGGTGCTTCTTGGGAGGCAACCCATATTTATTTTCCTTTTTCTTTTGTAGTTAGGTGTTGTTTTTATTCGAACTTGATTTGAAGTGTGCTACAAGCTGAGTGTGGCTTACAGGAATTGTGGACCAAGAATTTGGCTAAGTGTTCTAAGAATTGCGGATAGCAGTTGATTTGTGTGTACCACACAATTGTGGGTGTTGTAGCAAAAGATCAGTGCGGCCACACAATTAGCTTGTGGACCGCACAACTGAGAGGTTGAAAATACCAACTCTCTAAAGTTTTGGCCTGTCAGAGAAGAGGTCGATGTGCGACCGCATAGAAAATCTACGACCACATAGGAAATTTGTGGCCACACATGAAATTGTGCAGACCGCAGATGAGATGCTGAGATAAGATCACCAGGTAACAGAGTATGGACCGCACATGAAATTATGTTGCTGCATCGCCCTTCTTTCACTTAGTAAACGACTGGTATAAATAGAGTAACAAGGCAATTTTTACACTTTTCCCTCTCTGAAATAAAAAAAGTGTGCTATGTTGAATTTTCCTGGAAATTTCTATCTGTCCACACACATAACCAACTTGATCATTCACTCAGTATACTCATTCATCTAGTATGCTTAAATTTCATGTTAATATTTCTTTTATTTTAGTTTAATTTGTAGAGTTTTAGTTCTTTTTAGGACATTTGTCATTAGAATTCAATTGTGTATCCATGTGGGGTAAACTCTAATCTAGGTTAACTGAATACATGTTCTATGGGGACTGGGTTAGCATATTTTCATGTTTTTATAATATTTCCATGTCAAATTATGCATGAAATTGAAAAACCTAAGTGGAAAATAATTGATATGTACGTAATTTTTGAATTCTGCGGCCGCACTTAAATTTGTGTGGTCTGCAGATGTGGAATTTAGGGCAACTTAGTGAACAAAGGATCTACGACCGCAAGCTAAAATGTGCGGACAGCAGAATTTCCTTCGCGACCGCAGAACAACCCATTTACTGTCATCAGAGAGTCCATACTTTGAGACTCCAATGTGCGGCCGCATGTTTAATTGCGCGGACCGCAGAACTCCTAATGCGGTCGCACATTAGCAAATTCTCTTTCATTAGAGAGTTGGCATTTTTGGGTCTCACAGGTGCAGCCGCAAGTGGAATATTGCGGACCGCACTTCACTTTTGCGGCCGCACAACAAAAATGTACGATCGGCAAGTCCTCATCTGCGGCCTAATGTTTAATTGTGCGGACCGCTGATCTTGTTCCCTCAAAGCATGCTTTGACTAAACACCCTCACTGTGTACTCTGGTAATCCTTTGCTTGAATGTCTCCTGTGTATGTTTGAACATTGAATAGCAACTAACACTCGCCTTTACTTGATACAAATAATGATTCGATCTAAGGGACAAGGCAACACCTCTAAAGAGAGAGGTAAACCTTCTCGGGGTCGAGACAAGAGTGCCTTACCCCTTGGCCAACAAAAGACAATTAGAAATAAAGCAACAACCATGAGAGGGAGAGGTGAAGATCTCTACGAGATGAGCTCATATGTCCCATCTAGAGAAGTATCAAAGGGCAACTCAACCTCTGTTCAGGAGCAGCCGGCCATACAGTCAAGGCCGCAAGGGAGATACCAACTCAAGGACGAGTCGTCCTCATCTCACAGCACTTCTGTGGGATCGAAAAGTGCTAGGCATATTTCTGAGTTATTGGCTACACCAGTCCTTGAAGCATAGGATACACTAATTTAGGATATCCCCGATGATGGCATAGGGAGAATGCTACAACTGCCAGCCTTGAAAGAACAAAGAAGAAAGAGGTCAGGGAGGACCATTTTGTCATTCTGGTGTCACACCCCTTTTTTCACCTCACTTAACCCTCTTTAAAAGATAAAGTGATTTTTGATGCTCAAAAGGGTTTTCAATTTGAAAAGTGATGAAAGTTACATTTCAAAAGATTTTTCAGAGTCGCTATCTGACATTTGGTTTTTGTATGCTAGGTCACCATTTTTAAAATAATAATTTTTCTTCAAAACACATTTGACTCTAAAACTGACTGCACCAGAAATTCTAGGTAAGGGGGTTCATTTGACTCGGGGAGAAGGTGTTAGGCATTCTCCGAGTTGCGTGAAAGTCACGGTTGCATACATGATCTAGTTGGCTTTAAAGAATATTCGGACTGAGTCAAGAAATACACAAAAGGAAAATAAATAGCGAAAGAGGTTCGAGATCTTCCCTTTCCAATAAAAGACAATAAAGTAAAATAAGTCTTACTAGCCTATACTATGCCTCCACTGATGATTCCATGACCTCCATTTACATTCGCTTCGGGGCATACCCCTGATAAAAAAGTATAAAATATATATACCAACTGTATGGGCATCCCCGGATGAATTAATCAACTATAGGGGAGACCTCTCACCTCGATGTAAAGCAACCTTAAACGTTATAATATATGCCTCCCAACCCCAAGTGAGATCCTAAAAGTTGCCTATTTGTTTAATTCTTGCGGTCCTATAGCAATTGTTAATTCGAACCAACCCCAAAGACGTGCATTACACTGCCGCAATAATCAAATTAATCGACAGAACCACAAGCTCAGATTATACAACGAATCAAGTGTTTGTTCCGCAAGGGATTAGAATCCGAAACCGCGAAAAAGACAACCTCTTGAACAGAAACCCATTGATTTGGTCGACTCGATTGAAAAGCGGTATAGCATGGTAATTCAGAGTGATTGAACAGAGCTATGGTAGAGGGTGGTGAGACTCGATTATTTTTGGTATTGGGGTGAAGCTGGGATGAAGACCTATGGAGACGGCTATGGAACCTGATGAAACTGCTGATGGTTTACTTGGATGAAGGGTATTTCCAAGATGTATTACCTAGTGTTGATGAAGAGCACTACCGATTTTGTGAGCTCATTGGAATGCCTCTCTTCTCTCTCGTTTTTGGACTGAAAGATTGTCCGCCTCTCTCTCTTGCTATCTCATTGTGTGTCTCTCTTAGGGTCCTTAGGGTTCGAAAAAGTTATAATTAGAATTTTATATGGGTGTGGGGAAATAAGAAGAGCCATTGGATGGAGATAGGATAGAGGGCTAAGATTAAAGAGTGTGTTGGGGCAGGTCGGCATGTCTAGTAGGATAATGAAATCGGGCTAGCCGATTTTGGGCCTCTTTTTGCCCGAATTGGGCAAACGTTTGTCCAAAAATGGCCGTCTCTTGGGCAAAGATAGGGAAAAATATGTTAAATTATTACATACCTAAAATAATACTAATGACCTTAAGTGAAATAAAAATAAAAATGCATAATAAGATGACATTATTTTTGTGGTTTCCAAAATTTAATGTTTTAACACTAGAATTAAAAACAATGACAGAGTGAAATCCTAATGAAATAAAATAAAATAAATATTTTAAAATATTAAAAATATTAAAAATATTAAAGATAATTTTAATGTGCGGGACAAAAATTACGTGCTTACAGCTGCTTTTCTTTGCTTGGAAACACAAAGTGTTTTTGAGCAAAGAATTAAATAAGCAACGTAATTGATTTCTGACCCGACACTTATTCAAAAGAAAATAAAGACGGATAAAAGAGTGTGACCGACCCCTGTTGTCTGAGTTGTCTACATATCTTTGGCTATAAAGGAATCAGGACATGTGTAGTTCAAAGTTGAATGAAGTGATGGAGTATGTGGAGAGGATGAGAGAGTCGAGTAAGGTACCGTTCGAGGCTCCGGTCCGTGGTCCCTGCCATTTACATCAAAAATAAAAGCAAACATTACAGCAAAAATAAAAGAAAAATACAAGATCCTATCTACTTCTTGTCTTTAATCTCCGCTTGATCCTTCAACATGAAACTGACAATCAACCTTATTCTTCAGGTGGGCATCCTGCTGACTCGAACTTGAAGAAAACTGAAAGTTGATCCTGTTCTTCAAGCGGGCTCCTGATTCTTGCACTTGAAATAAACTTGAACTTGGAGTAGACTTGAGCTTGTAAACTTTGTTCTTCAGGCGGCTCGTGCTACTTCTTAGTTGACTTGAAAAAATTGGAGATTAACCCTATTCTTCAGGCGGGATCCTGCTGCCTTTGACTTGAACTTGAAAACTAAAAATTGACCCTGTTCTTCAGGCGGGATCCTGATTCTTCTCTAACTTGAACTTGAAAACTGAAAGTTGACCTTGTTCTTCAGGCGGGCTCCTGATGCTTCTCTAACTTGAACTTGAAAACTGAAAGTTGAACTTGTTCTTCAGGCGAGCTCCTGATGCTTGAACTTGAAAGAAACTGAAAGTTGACCATGTTCTTCAGGCGGGCTCCTGGGCTTCTTGAATTTGAAAATTAAAAGTTGACCCTGTTCGGCGGGCTCCTGGTTCCTCTGACTCGATCTTGAAAATTGAAAGTTGACCCTATTCTTCAGGCGGGATCCTCCTGCTTGATCTTGAAAGAAAATGAAGGTTGACCCTGTTCTTCAGGCAGGCTCCTGGCACTTCTCTTATTTGAACTTAAAACTGATTTCTGAAATATTGACCTCGTTCTCCAGGTGGGTGCCTGCAATCAAAACAATCAAAATGAACAAAACTTTCTACCCCAGTTTGCACTGGGAAAATTTGTGAGTTGTTAGCAAAACTGTAAATCACATATGCTATTGATGAAGGACGCGATGATGAGAGTAAAACTAAAGACTCTACTAGGATGTGCATCTCCTGTGAGTAAAACTAAGAAACTTAGACTATGAAATGCATATCCTAAGAGTAAAACTATCAAATTGGACTAGGAAGTGTGTCTCCCCAAAAGTATAACCTGAATGACCCAAACTAGGAAGTGCATCTCCTAGATGTGAGATTGAGCTCGAGAAAGACTATAAACTGAGCTTGACAAAAGTAAAAATTGATCCTATTCTCAGGGCGGGACCCCTGAACTTAAGAAAATTAATGATTACCAACTTAACAAAATTGAGAACTAACCCTATTCTCCAGGCGGAACCCCTGAACTTAAAGAGAGCTAAAGATTAATAACTTAAGCAAACTAAAACTGACCCCTCAACTTAATGAAAACTTAAGATTAACAGCTTAAGAAAACTAAAAGCTGACCCTATTCTCCAGGCAGAACCCCTGAACTCAATGAAAACTAAATATTAATAACATTAAGGAAACTAAAACTGAACATATTCTCTAGGTGGGACCCTGAACTCAAGGAATGCTAAAGATTTATAACTTAAGGAAACTAAAAACTGACCATATTCTCTAGGCGGGACCCCTGAAATTAAGAAAAGCTAAAGATTAACAACTAAAGAAAACTAGAACTCACCCTATTCTCCAGGCGGGACCCCTAAACTTAATTAAAACTAAAGATTAACAACTTAAGGAAATTAAAACTAACCCTATTTTCCAGTCGGGACCCCTAGACTTAAGGAATGCTAAAGATTAACAACTTAAGAAAACTGAAATTGACCCTATTCTACAGGTGGGACCCTTGAACTCAAGTAAAACTAAAGATTAACAACTTAAGAAAACTAAAATTGACCATATTCTACAGGCGGGACCCCTGAACTCAAGTAAAATTAAAGATTAACAACTTAAGGGAAATAAAACTGATCCTATTCTCCAGGTAGGACCCCTGAACTCAAGAAAATCTAAAGACTAACAACTTAAGAAAACTTAAAACTGACCCTATTCTCCAGGCGGGACCCATGAACTAAAAGAATGCTAAAAATTAACGACTTAAGGAAACTAAAACTGACCCTATTCTCCAGGCGGGACCCCTGAACTTAAGGAATGCTAAAGATTAATGACTTAAGGAAACTAAAACTGACCCTATTCTCCAGGCGGGACCCTTGAACTTAAAGAAAAAACAAAAAACAGCCTAGGAGGTATGATCTTCTAAACTAGGGGAATGCCTAGCAGGTAAAAACCTTCTCAAACAACCTTTGTGCTGACAAAATTTGGGCACGACACCTGAAAAATCCAAGCTTCCAAGCTTTGATTTGGACATAGTCTCCGTCCCTGTTTCAAACAAAGAAAACTTGTGAGTTTAAAACATGGTGGTTGGTTTGTGGCCTTGATCTTGAGGGTGATTGCTCCTACACTTTCCATGATAACATTGATTTCAAATTGGAAGACCCTGCTTGTTATTGGCTAACCACTTTTCTATCAAACCTTACCACAGAAAACACCTCTAATCTATTCGAGCCCTATACCCTTTATCTGTTGCATTGTGCTCATGAATTGATATTTACCGAACCTTTGCATTTTATATGAATCCCAAAGTACATTAATTGTCACCAACTCAGTGTACATACTACTCTTTCCTGACTTATGCCACTTTGATGCGCTAGCCAATCTCCGGTTTGTGCAATTGGAAAGTTGGTAGCAAATTTTGAAGTCATTTCTCACTTATTCTGACTAAACAAACTCAAAAAGAGGACTTAAACAAAATAAGAGGAACAAAGTAAAGGGACAATGGAAAGAGATGATATCTAACAAGAAAATTATCCAGTAGAAACTTATCGGATGTGACACCAACTCTAATGACCATGACGTGCATCTTGGATTAAGTGGCCTGATCTGTCAAGCAAGTCTAATCTTTCATTCTTGTCATACCTATAAGCTGTGAAACTAGGCTTCAATGCTCCAATTGTTCTATCTAAATCACGATCCTCAGTCAACTTGTAGTGCCCTGAAGGGTTTTCACTATCAATCCTCTCTCATTTTGTTCTTTCTCTCAACTCACCGTCGCCTTATGGTGCCTGTGAAGGTTTTTACCGATAAGACTCTCTCATTTTGTTCTTTTCTTCTTATTTCCTCTGATTCTGCAGATGACAAGGCATTAACCATGGTCAATATATCATATGTTCCTCGCATGTCTAACTCGGCACTCTCAAAGATTATCTGGAAGGTCCTTTTTGGACTGTAATATGGCTTTTGGACAGGGTTAGAAAGAAATAAAGGCATGAAGGCTCAAATTCGAACTAATACAAAATGGGGTATAAGTTTACAACTTTTAGAACCATCTTTTATATCAAACAAAACTTCTGCCCCAGTTTCTTTAGAAGTGAGGAATTTTTGGATTTTTTGACTTGGTGCGACCGAACCTTAAGGCTGCCTACGTATGTTATTCGTACAAGAATCAGATCAAACGTAGTTCAAAAGAATACTTTTTGTTGCTATTTTCTTTTCTTTTTTTCTTCTTTTTCTCTTTTTTTTTTCTTTTTTCTTTTTTCTTTTGGAATGAACTTTCTAAAACAAACCTTATGGGGCATGATTTTTTTTAATGACTCTAACTCGATTCTAAAAGGGGGAGGTCAAAGAAATCAGCACTGGCCCAAAAGGATACCAAAGGGTATAAAGTGTTTGGGTAGTTGAAAGAGGGCCTCCCAATCTCTGACAATGCCAAGTACAACACATCAACTTGAGGGTGAAAAATGAAGATCATACACAACATTTCTTTTGCCGCTTGGGAATTGATATCACTGATATGCCTTCCATATCTCTTTAGTGCCCTGTCAAGTATAGAACTCTCGATGGGTGATTTCTTCTTCACAATGGATACCCTCCATCAATTTAGGACAAACTCCCTTGGCTTTATCTTGTAACTTGAGATGCACTTAAACTCAAAATTCCTTACTTTAAATTGTCCAAAACGCACTCTCTTGTAACTAATTCTTGTCGTCCTCTTAACGTCCCAAACTATCCGCCCCAGTTACACACAATTCGGGCTTTAAATGATCTCAAAATGTCCAAATCTTTACTTGTTTCCCTCAAATGTCTCTATCATCTTCAAAACTTGTTTCATTGCTTCATGATTAGACTAACTTTCAAGACCAGGCTGAAAATTATACATGCATGTCACGTCACTAGAGTCACCATGAAAATAACTATAAAATGAGAAGAGAACTAAACAAAAACTGACTAGAAATAATAGAAAACAAGAGATTGCATTAGAAAGACGGTGAAAGGGTTTGAAAAACAAAACAAGCAAAATAGACATGGGTTACAACCCTGGAACAATACTAGATAACACTAGACGAGTTACTACAACTAAACTCACTAGGCAAAATAAGATGAAGAAGGGTTTGATCCACAAGACAATATCCGGATTACAACTCTGAAATAACCCAGATAACAGAAACGACGACAAAATAAACTACCAAGACTCATTCATGGCTAACAGAAAAAGGAGTGTCTTTCCAATTTCCAAGATCGACATCTTAGCCACTGAGTCGCACATCAACATTACTAGGACCTTCAAAAATCTCCATCGCATTGACCTCAGCAAATTGCTTTTGGGTCCCTTTTTCTGCCTCATTCTTAAGATCAACTTTTGGAACCGAGACTAATAGCACTGAAATCATTGCGGCAAAGTGTCCCTCCAAGAAACTCAGAAGAGTTCTCATATTCCTTTTCAACACAAATCATGCCCACCATATGCATCTCATTATGAACAGGCAATGGACTTTGGCTAGTATCCGCTGCATCTGGATTTTGCACGATAATGTCACCTGAATCAATAAGCTTCTAGACTGCTCTTTCGAAATTCTAACACTTTTCTATGTTGTGCACCAGGGCATTAGAGAAATATACACACCTTTGAGAAAAATCAAAATTCTTTGGAAGAGGGTTCTGCATTTTTATCTGAATCGGCTTCAACATGTCCAATTGCCTTAACTTTTGGAACAAACTAGCATATGATTCTCCAATAGGAGTGAAATACTTTTTCTTTTGCTATTGCCTTTTCATTTTGTACTCCGGCCTCGGTTGGAACCTCTTGTGAGTAGGTGGTTGATATGCTTGTAGAGGTGGGTAAGATATTTGTGGAGGTGGTGTAGGCCATTGCGGGTCTTGTGGATTTGGAGCATACGGCGATACATTATGGATAGAGTAGTGGGAAAGTGAGGTATGACTTTGGGGATTTTGTGGAGACAAGTAGTATTGGGGAAGATTACCTGGAGCATGAGGATATTCATGGGGTCGACATTGAGGCTGAAAGCATTGAGAACGAACGCCCACTAGATCCTGTCATTGGCGGGGCTCAACAACATCTTTTCTATTTCTCTTTCTTCCCCCCAAACTTACTGAGATGTTCCGAATGTCTTTTGTAGTATCTTTCAATGCAGAATAGCTCATGATTTTGCCTGACTTGATTCCTTCTTCTACCATCTCCCCCATTTTTACCACATCATTGAAAGGTTTCCTAAAGCTGAGATCAAATGACTAAAGTAGGTGGGTCCCTGAGCTTGTAGGAAAAGCTTAACCATTTCTTCTTCATCAATTGGGGGACTAACCTGAGTAGCTTGTTCCCTCCATCTGAGCCCAAACTCCCTAAAACTTTCTTCGAGTTTCTTTTCCATCTTAGATAGGGAGGAACGGTCTGGAATAATGTCTATATTGTACTGAAAGTATTGAACAAAATCTTGAGTTGTGTTATCTCATGCATGCCACTTACTGACATTTTGACGAGTATACCATTCCAAGGCTGCCCCACTCAAGCTCTCACTGAAATACGCCATCAACAACTCATCTTTCCTGCCAACACTTCTCATTTCATCGCAATAACCCCCCAGGTGGGCAACTAGATCTCTACGCCCGTCATACAAGTTAAACTTTGGCATTTTAAACACCGCCGGCAGATGAATATCAGGGAACATACACAAGTCATTATAAGACATGTTAATCTGATTTCCCATCAGTTGCATGTTCTTTAAAGATTGTTCTATACCTTTCAGCTTTCTGGATATCTCATCTCGCCCTTCTTTTCCTGCGGACTTTTCATTTTCAACATAAGGCTCATTCCGAGGGTTACGATTATACGAGTCCGGGACCTGGTGGGCCAACTCTGAGGAGTAGTATTGGGAATCATGAGGTTTGAACTGGTGTTCATTGTTGGACCTAAGGAGAGGTTGTTGAGAGGTTGTGATAGTGGAGGTAGGGGATATGACAGGAGGGCTATTTTCGGGAAATGTAGTTGGAGGACGAATGATGGAGCTACTAGGGAGGTTGGGAAGGCTATGATAAGCGGGAGAATCTGGAGAGTATGGTGGATCATCTGACACTATGACCGGAGCTTGGGTGAGGGTGGCATCTAGGAAGCTAGGTGGTGGCGGGGGTGGTGCCTTACCAGTCATCCAAACCTGATACATGTTTGTCATGTGTTGTCTTAACATCCTTACCTCTTCAACCAACCCAGTGTCTCGTTCAGACAATTGTTTTTGGGCACCAGTATCAACCAACTCAATTCCGTTGTCGTCTGCCATTACCTTTCGACTTTATGTTGTAAGGAAGAGTTACCAGTTTAAGAACCACAAACCAACCACCCTTCTGCTATAATGAAGCAACAAAAAGGAACTAAGTGAAGTCATCACGTTAGTGCTAAGGCATTTAACATAAGATAATCCCACATTATGTGAAATGCACTTAGTCACAGTTAGCGATTCTAAAATGACTTTGAGGGTACAAAGGTCATAGGGCATCATCCCAATTTGCTTGTTCTAGCCTCCCTCTTTTCTTTACTCTTTAACACTCCTTGGTTTGCTCATTCTCTTTCCTCTCTTTTCTTTCTGATTCTCGTTGTTTTCTTTTCTCACTTCTCACATCCCACAATTTCATCTTTTTTTTTAAATTTTAAAAATGATTCGATCGAACCCGATATAGGTTGCCTACGTATCATGTTTCACATGAATCAGACCAAGCGTAGTTCTAGAAAACTGATAGACAAAATAAACTAAAAAACAAGAATCTTTTTGGATTTTTCATTTAAAATATTTTTTTGGTTTTTAAATACAAAATGGGAAGTACGATGACAAAAAGGCTCGACAAACTCAGCTAAACTATCACAGACTCTGACACCACCATAAAAGACTCAATACTACTGGACAAGACCAGAAAGTAAAAGAAAACATGAAAACAGACTCAAAAATATAAAAAGTCTCCCTAAACAGCTGTCCTGACTGGGATGGTCCTAGAGCGTCTGTCATGGTCAACCTCTAGTAAGTGGATCCAAACCTGAATGAAAAGGATAAGACCAAATAGAGTTAGTGACTCAGGACACTATATGAGACCATAACGCTTCCTATTGGGCACATGCAAGGCACGAGTGAGACTACTTCTGCAAAATGGCCAACGTGGCCAAAAGGTGGCTAGAAGTGAAAACTCAATTAAGACAACCTCTAAAACAAGGACAAACAACTCGATAAATTCAACACAAGCTATAGGAATCAATTCCATATGAAAATCTACGTTCTTAAATAAAAGTCAAAAAGTTAACTCAAAAAGTCAACCCAGGTAACAACAAAGTCAACTCTTGGTCAAACTTCTCAACTCTCCAAACTTCTATTTTTTCAGCTTTCGCCATTTCAAGCCAAAATTACCTACAGACCTCTAAATCGATATACGGATATATTCCTAAGTCCAAAATCACCATACGGAGTTATCGGAATCATCAAAACTCCATTCCGGAGCCATTTACACATAAGTCAATATCCGGATCAACTCTTTCAACTTAGGCTTCCAACCATGGGACTAAGTGTCCTAGCTCTTTTCAAAACATCTCCAGAACCAAACCAACCACTCCAGCAAGCTACATAACAACAAACAACCACAGAATAGGTAATAAATGGGGGAACGGGGATACAACAATCAAAATGACCAGCCGGGTCGTTGCAGAGTGATTCAATCGAAAACCCTAAAAACTATTTTCGCGGTATTTTCCGCGTAATTGAGCAACCGAAAGAGTCGCAATTTGGAGTCAAAAATTAAAAAAAAATTAACATGTATTTTTAATAACGTTTCTGACCGAATCGGTCGGAAATTGCGTCTACATTAAATCGGTCGGAGTTATTCAGTCGATAAATAGTTGTTTTTCAATAGTGTGAGTTATCGATATATTCATCTTATTTGGCACCGAAAATGCCACCTCATGTACTTCGTCTCCTCCGAAAATCATGTTGATTGTCATCCGAGGTGACCCTACTACTGGCTTTGATGGTTCTGCATCATCTCGATTTCTCCCATAGTTTTTCTTAGAGCGATCGCTTCGAAACTCTCTAAGGTGACTGTTCTTCAACAACCTTGCCACCTCTTCTCAAAGATGTCAACAGTCCCCAGTCATATGACGTGAGTTCTATGGAATTCACACCACATATTAGGATCCCTTTGGATAGGATCCGATCGGATTGGTTTCGAGAACCTAGCTTCTTTAATATTTCTCATGGCCGACACTAATTCCACCAGGCTGATATTAAAACTGTAATCGGATAACCTAGGGTATGCTGGATCTCGGGACCCCGATGCCTCTTTCTCCTGCAATGATCTGCTACTCTGACCACGATTCGCCCTTCTATTGGAAGCGAACCTATCCGATAACTTGAATCCTTTATTACCACGCCCATCTACCCTCTCGTAAGGTTGAAAACAACTTCTAGAGGACTTTCAATCAGAATCAAAATTATTTTTAAATTTATCTTGATTCAGGTAACGATTTTGTCCTTTGGAAGATACCGAGGAGCCAAGTTGACCATCTTTTATTCTGATATTTGAGTCGTAGCAGTTGTGAACATCCGCCCATGTTGTTTTCTGAAATTAAAGCAAGCTTTCCTTCCATTTTTGAGAGGCATTGGAGCTCAACGGGTTGAGACCCTTTGTAAATATCTCTGTTGCCCACTCATCTGGAACCATTGGTAACAACATCCTTTCTTTCTGGAATAGGATCACGAACTCTCGCATCAATTCAGATTCTCCTTAGGATATTCTGAATATATCCGCCTTCCTTGCCTGAACATTTCTTGCTCCAGCATGAGCTTTCATAAATGAATCTGCAAGTATTTCAAAAGAATCAATAGAATTCTCGGGTAAGAGAGAATACCAAGTTAAGGCACCCTTCGTCAAGGTTTCACCAAACCTCTTCAATAAAATAGATTCGATCTCATGATGGGCCATGTAGTTTCCCTTTACTACTGTAGTGTAAGTCGTGATGTGTTCCTATGGATCAGGAGTCCCATCAAATTTTGGTATATCTGGTATCTTAAACCTCTTTGAGATCAACTCTGGTGCCGTACTTGGTTTAAATGGCATCCGCATATACTTCTTGGAATTCGGTCTATTTAACATCGGCGACGCTCCGGGGATCTGATCCATCCAAACATGAAATTCCTTTGCATTATGATCCATTCGTCCAGTCATTTCTCTCATGAATCTCATGAGCTCTATTTTGAAAGGGTCATTTAAGTTGTTCACAGATCCACTACCGATACCTCCTGCCTCGTCGAAATTGACCTCGTCCCTTGGAGTGTCCTTATCAGCTCTTTGAACCGTTTGATTTAGGGGAATGCTGGAAGGAATCAGAGCCCTTCCATTTGCATTATTGGAAGCACCCGATAATGCCTCCGGGCTATCTCCTCAGAGAGGTCAAAACCTCGAGTATGGATTTCCTCGAGGGTTTCCCTCCGGGATTGACACTTTGCCGAGTCAATGATCCATTGCTCTCGGTCAGAAGCCTCCCTTAGCTACATTTGAGCAGCCTCAGCATTGGCCCGGTACATGGCAATGGACCTGTACACCATGACCTTTGTCTTCTCGATCTCCGCCTTGACCTCAGCAAGCTCGGTTTCAAGCTCCTCGATCCTCTTGGCTTGGGCCGAACTTTTTTCTTTGATGCCCCGAAGTTGAACCTCGGCCGATGATAGTTTGGCCAAGGTAGTTTCTTTTTTTGCAGCCAGGCGGTCCATATTCTCCTTCCACCAATCACAATCGGCCTTGACCTGATCGACTCCTCCCTGAAGCAGCTCGATCCTTTCAACCTTTTGCTACAGCTGAGATAATGAAGTATTAGCCTCCACAGTTGGGTCGAGTCCATACTTTATCAAAAGTATGCTCACCTGATTATCTAGCCCGGCCTCTTCCTCACGAGCCTTGGCCAAATCCGCTTGAAGGTCCTTTATAGTTTCGTCTTTTTGGCCACAAAGAAGCTTCATAGCGTTCCTCTCCTCCGAGACCTTTTAGAGCTCGGTTTCACACTGGCTAAGTCAGCTCGAAACTTGGCAAAGGCCTATACAAAAAAGGAAAACACAAGTCAGATTTAGAGAAAAAAAGAGTAAAGAAAATAAGAGCAGTAAACTGATTCTTACCTGAGAAAAGAGATGTTGGGCCTCTTCTAAAAGAATAGAAGTGTCATAATATCAGAGACATCATCGACTCCAGTAAAGAAATCCCGAAAGGGATCCCCTACACTAGAGCCTCCGCCTATATCAGGGGTCTTCAACTCTCGAGCTTCCCTTAGTGCCTCCTCAGAAAAAGTCGGAAGAGAAGGCAAGTGACCTGTTGTCATGGTCCCGAGCAAGTCGCTCGGGATGCTCTGATCGATCTTCGGGATCTCAGAACCGGCCCTGTCCAGTGTAGTTGCAGATGGCTGAGAAACGATCTCGACCTCTGGTAATTCGGGATCCTCACCCGATTTCTTTTTTGGAAGCCTCCTCGACATGAGGCTTGATTTTAGCAGCCGCCGTCGGCTCAGAAGGTTTGGTGACCTCGACGGCTTTCCTAGGTCGGACCGTCAGTGCCGAGGCATTTTCCTCTTCTTCGTCTCTCAGTTTTTGGACCGAGTCCATCGTGAGAGTGATTACTTTCCTCCTTACCCTTCGATGTTTGGGCTTCGGGTCCTCAGACTGCGAGGCAATTTTCCTCTTCTTGTCTTTCCCCGGCTTTGGAACCGGGGACTTGGTTTCTTCCTCGCCACTTGAAGGCCTCAAAATGGTATCCGTGGCCAGGCCTGCATGAAAGAAAATTAGTGACGAATGAAGTATAAAAAGTGTTTCGGAACATGAAAAAGGAGATCCTTACCGTGGTTCTTGGCCTCCCATCTGCCCCTTTCCAAATCACGCCATGCGCGTTCGACATAAGTGGAAGTTGAGGCTAACTTCCGAACCCAATCTTCGAGGTCAGCTACCGCTTGAGGCATCCAAGGAATAGCTGCATGTCGAAAGGGGATATCAGGCAAAGTCGAAGAAGGTACGAAGAACAAAGTTTAAAATATCACTTACGGTCAAAGTTCCACTCCTCAGGGAACAACATCTTCTCTTCCGGGATAATGTCGCGGGTCCTCACCCGTATAAAATGGCTCATCCAACCCCAATCCTTGTCCTCGTCGATGCTCGAGATCAAGGCCTTCGTTGCCTGGTGTTGGAGCCTGATTAGTCCTCGATAGATTCGAGGCCGGTACAACCGCATGAGGTGATTTAGAGTAAACTCTAGCCCATCGGCCTTACTAGAGAAGAAGCACAACATGATGACTATGCGCCATAGAGGGGTGGATTTGGCCGAGGGTAACCTGATATCTTTTACAGAGATCAATAATCACTGGGTCGAGGGGACCCAATGTGAAGGGGTAAGTGTAAACACTTAGGAACCCCTCCACATAAGCAGTGGTGCTCTCTTCGAGAGTAGGAATTTGCACCATGACTTCGGGACCCCAGTTTCAGTCCCTCTTCATGGCCTCGAGGTGGCTCTTCATTATCGAGCACATATACATCGACACATGCTCACATCGGCCCGGGATTGATGAAGGGTTTTCGACCTTGAAGTCGGATTTTAGAGTACACAGGCCACGAACATACTCGTGGGGAAGTGGCTCTACCGGCTCCTTGTCGCCGGACGATCGGGAAGAGGAGCAAGAAGCTTTCTCCTTCTGCGGTACGGTCTTTGAGGCTTTCGCCATTTGTATAAGTAAAGAAGAGCGAAGGAAGATGAAAAACTGGTGGTTTCGGTGCTAACGAAGGTGGCTCTACTGAAGGCGAAAAGGAGGAGACGAAAAGAGTGAGAAGACTTAGAGTTTTGATTAGAGCAAAAGTAAAGTTTGATTCAATGAAGGAGCGGGTATTTATAGGCTCACGGCGACGGTTCGGTGGCGCTAGTGGCCGACCGATAACTGACAGGAATTAATGATTTGTGGAACTGAATCGACGGGACGTTTCAGTCACATCCGTCACTTATGTCATGAGGACGACGTCATGATCGAGGTTTCGGAAAATCAAGGCTCAAACCGTTTCTTATCATTTTATTCCAAGAAATGCGGGGACTATCTGTATACGGTCGAAATTGGGCATGTCCGATTTCATAGGCACGAGGAGTTGCCTCGAGAGTTAGCTCATAATAGACCAGACTCGAGCTCAATGGCAGAGTATGGAGCATGAAGATCAAAGTGCTCGCTGAAGATCGAGACCGAGCATGACCGACTTCGAGTAAGGCATAATAACGGAATGACGAGATATTAGCAACCGACCGAAGATCTCGGCAGAAATCCCGGAACATATCGAAGCAAGCGGTTATTGACGCCAATCATGGGATTTGTTTCCGTTATTAGAGTTGTACCTTATTTAGGATTCCTCTACTATATAAAGAGGGACCCCATTCATTTGTAAGAGAGATGGATTGACTAATAAACACATACACATACACTGCTTTCTCTATTTCACTTACTATCTATTACTGTTCATCACTGTTTATTTTCTGTTCTTTATTGTTCTTGTTACCCAAACTCGAGACCATCTCGAATCGAAGTCGAAAGCACTGCCAGAACATTGGTTTGATTTATTTTACTATTCAGATTATCTATTTAATTCATTGTTTATCAATTAACATTGGATTAAATCACGTATCCTTGAAATAACTAAATAAATTTAATTGTTACTCAAAAATTTAGGGTAAACAACTACGTATACACTTCTTTCACAAACTACACATGTAAAATTTCACTAGGTTTGTTGTTATTGTACCTATTGATGTGTGTAGTTCACACTTAATGATGTGGCAAAATAAACTAATACACATGATGTGGCAAAATAAACTAATACACGCAGACGTCAGATAGTAAGTCCAAATAATCCCAAAAAAGACAAAAGCTTTTGAGCATTAAATAAGTTTGGACATAAAAATTATAATTTTCGAAAAAGTAGTAATCGGAGTTAAATTGAAAAATGATATTTAGAATTTGAAGTTATATTTGGACATGCATTTCATTTGAAAAAATATTGCAGTTTTGTGAGTGGAAAAAAAAAATTTTGAAAAAGTCGTCAAAACTATTTTGAATAATTAACCCAAATAACTGTCCACTCAACCACTTAAACTAAAACTAGTGTGCTGTTGAGGTATAATATATGCATAATTAATATATTATATGTGTATAATTATGTATAATCTATGTATATGATTAGAAAAAGTAAATAATAAATATCGCGCTGGCTATTTGTGTTAAATCCCTCAAAATTTTGGGTATTGAAAATCTTTCAAAAACTTGCAAAATTTTATGGATAAACACTTTTTTTTTGTTGAAAAAAGAAATTGAAAAAATGAATTTTTCTTTTTTATGGAGGGCCTAAAAACCTGTACTTTCAACTCCCGTCTCCGTTCTGTCTTCTTCTTCCCCCAAAATTTCGTTGGTCTGTGCTGCTGACTGAATATGAATTGAGATGGGCGAGCTTCTCATTTTTTGCACTTTTACAGGAAATTGAAGGTTAGTTGTCCGAGTAATCTGATACTATAAACTTACTCTAATTAAATCGCTTGTTCGATTTCTCTGAAGAAATGCTTTTAGCTGTTAGGTTTTCTTCTGAATCGACAAGCAAATAGAGTTGAAGATGCTATTTTTTAAGCTAGGTTTTCTGTATTTCTTAGTTAATTCCTTTTGCCATGTTAGCCTTTGTGCTGTATCGAAGATGTTGCAGATAGTGATGTTCCAGAGACATTGAACTTAAGAACATAAAGATATTGTAATAAAATGTTTTGGTGATTACTGAAAGAAAAGTCAATTCAATTATTGAAACAACAAATATAAAAATAACTGAGAATGACAATTACGTTAACTTACAAATACAGTAATTTATATGGCTGGTCAATGGTGGCAGTTGTTGATTATACCAAACCTACTTTGTCTATAGGAAGTTTTAAAAGAATATATGTGTTAAGACTTGGATAAAAACACAAGAAGGAAGATGACAAGAAGTTTCCCTTAAGTTGCAGAAGACTTGGCAATGTATCTTGTAAAGCAGCAACATAACGACCAGTTATCGTCAAAAATGTCTTGCGTTTCTTCCAGTATGTCTTCATCTTCCAAAGTCTGGAAGTATGATGTCTTTTTGAGTTTTAGAGGTGAAGATACGCGTAAAAACTTTGTGAGTCATCTCTATAATGCTCTAGAACAGAGAGGAATCCATGCTTTCAAAGACGATGAGCGTTTGGAAACGGGAAAATCAATTTCTGTTGAACTTTTGAAAGCCATAGAAGAGTCCAGATTTGCTGTCGTGATATTTTCCAAGAGATATGCATCCTCAAAATGGTGCTTAGAGGAGCTTGCCCACATCATAAAGTGCCGAAATGAATTGGACCAAATTGTGCTTCCAATCTTTTATGATGTGAGCCCATCTGTTGTACGCCATCAAAATCCCCCGTTCACTAAATCATTTTCCAAGCACGAGGAAACATACAAAGATGATAAGGAGAAGGTTCAAAGATGGAGGGATGCATTTGCAGAGGCTGGAAAATTATCAGGTCATGATCTAAAAAATTATAAGTAAGCTTTCTTTTTTCTTCTGTTTCGCTTTCTCGTTTTGCAAGAGGAAATAGGACAAAACTGTAAGTTACATTTCCAAACAACTATCATCTGTGTTTTTTGCCTATAAAGAGAAAAAGATCCACGAAGCAGAGACATGTAGTCGGTTTACTTGTATTTATAATTAAAAAACAAGTTTAATTGATATAATAAGCTCATCTTGATATGGTATATTAGCATCATTGGAAGATGTCTTGATTTTCTTATGATTCTCCATATATATGTCTTATTATATCGTGATTTTGTTTTGCAATATTTTGAAAACTTTTAGTTGATACAGGTAAACTGTAAAAATTATGGAATAAGGAATATATATGGAAGATATTTTTCTGATTTATCTAGATAAGGCTTATAACTATTTCTAGATTAAATTTTTGGAGATAAAACATTATAATTGACAATGAGTAGTTGATTACCCTGTAGCATTAATGTGGGCATTTGTTTTAGAGAACAGTCTGTTAAAACATTATGTTAACTTCTGCTTAATTTACATAGTGGCTCCTTTTGTTGTAATGTGTAGGGATGAGGTTGAGTGCATCAATAAGGTAGTTGATTACATATTACCAAAGTCGCTTCAAGTTATCCCACTGTCTTCCGGAAGCTTAGTGGGTATGGAACCTCAAATTGGGAAAATAATCTCATTATTAGATACGGAATCAAATGATGTTCGTTCCATTGGATTATGGGGGATGAGCGGAATTGGCAAGACAGAAATTGCAAGTGTTATATATGAGAGATATCGTCATCAATTTGAAGCTGATTGTTTTCTTGGCGATGTTGGAGAAATGTACCTGAAAAAGGGACTTACATGGTTACAACAAGCTCTCATCCATAAGCTATTGGGGAAAAATATACCTATAACTAGTGAACGTGAAGGTGCCATAATTATAAAGAATGGGCTTCGCTGGAAGAAAGTTTTGGTCATTCTTGATGATGTAAGCCATCTAAGTCAACTAGAGCTTATAGTTGGAGGGACAGAGTGGTTTGGTAGGGGTAGTAGAATTTTGATTACCACGAGGGACAAGCACATCATAATCGCTCATGTCAAGGAGGATAAAGTGTATGAAGTCCAACTGTTATCTGAGAATGATGCACTTGAACTGTTCTATGTGCATGCTTTCAATAGAAATTCTCCAGAGAGAGATTTTGAGGAACTTTCAAGGGAAGTGGTGAAGTATGCTGACGGGCTCCCTTTAGCTCTTAAAGTTTTGGGTCCTTCTTTTTGTGGACGAAACAAAGAGCAATGGAGAGATATAATTGATAGACTGAAGAAAATCCCTAATGATGACATTTTAGGAAAACTTAAGATTGGTCTTGATGGATTGAACAGGGATGAGATGAGGATATTTCTAGATATCGCAAGCTTGTACAATTATAAATCAATGGATCATGTGGCACTAATACTTAAGAGTTGCGGTATTCATCAGTCGATAGGAATAAGCCGCCTCATCGAAAAATCTCTCTTATCCTTCAGTAGATATGACTACACATTTAGGATGCATAGTTTGATAAGAAAAATGGGTGAAAATATGTTAAGGGAAGAGTATGCAAACAGCAGAATATGGCTTCATGAAGAGGTTAATGACCTTTTTGCTGGAAAGTTGGTAAGGAATATTTTAATTAATTTGATAATTTTTGTAAGCTCATAGTATTGTGACTTTAATTTGTTCGGCTGAGTTTTTTCTGCTTCTTTTTTGTTAATTCCTTAACAAATAGATATATATCTCTTCCTTTTCAGAAAACAAAAAAGGTGGAAAGCCTATGGATTCCAAAAGGTTTTGATTTTGAAGATGATCGTGTCAATCATAGCAAGGTATTCAAGAGGATGAAAAGCTTACAGGTGTTGATACTTGGTGAAACTGTTTGGTCAGATTTTCTTTTTCTTGTCATGGCTGAAACTATTTGCTCGCGTAGCATTATCACTTGTCTTCCTTCTAGCCTTCGGTGGATTGAATGGCCAAATTATCCTTCAAGATTATTGCCGGAGAGGTTTGAACCATCACACCTCGTTGGCCTTTGTTTAAAGGGAAGTCGGCTTGTCGAACTTTGGCCAATATCAAAGGTATACTTGTACACACTCTCTCTCTCTCCAATACAACAAAATTCCAGGTTTTTTCTTTGGCTAGGTTTAATGCACATAAATTAAGCACTCCACGATATAAATGTTGCACGTAATAAATGTTATTGATATATTCCAAGTAATAAAGAACTTGACTTGGCATAAAAACTTCAGTTTTTCCTTTTTATAATCTAATTTATCACTGCTTTAAAGATGAATGTAAGCCCCGGGGCTGAAGCGTTAAGGGTCCCTCTCTCACGCGCGCGCGCACACACATAACAAAACCTAAAAAGAGATTATGGTGAAGGTTTTATTTTCATTGTTAAATTAAAAGAGAAGAAATATCAATTTAGATGTTAAGACAAAATGTATTTAAAAACAAAGCTGAAAACTCATTTCCACATTAGCTACACTCTATTTTAATTTTTTTCTTTCGTCCGGTCTACTTACTTTAATGAGCATTCTGAAAACGCAACTTTTCCGTTTTAATTAGTACTCCCTCCGTTTCAGTTTATGTGAACGTATTTTCTTTTTAGTCCGTTCCAAAAAGAATGATCTCTTTCTAAATTTGAAAACAATTTAACTTAAACTTCCAATTTTAACCTTAATGAGAAGCTTTTATTGCCACACAAACATTGGGATGTTTAACACCCCAAAGCTGTAAAAGTCTTCATTTCTTTCTTAAACTTCGTGCCTAGTCAAATAGGTTCACATAAACTGAAACGGAGGGAGTATGCATTTCCCGTCAGTTTTGTAATAACCTTCTCTTTCTCTTCTTTTCTCTTCTCTTTTTCTTTTTCCTCCATAAAATACATGGCAATATTTCTATTAGTACTACTTAAGCTAACTGGTATTTCACTGAAACATTATGTTTTATATTCCACTCTTTGTATGAAAACAGAGATTGAGCAACTTGAAGCATTTGGATCTAAGCAAGAGCCTTGGGTTAAGAAAAACACCTAGTTTTGGTGACATGCCAAACTTGGAGAGACTAATATTAGAGGGGTGTAAGAATTTGGAAGAGGTCCATTCCTCTCTTGGACATTGCAGAATGCTTACTTCTTTGAATTTGAGGGGTTGTAGCAAACTTAAGAAGCTTCCAAAATTTGTCTCCATGGAATCTCTTGAGACTCTCAACCTCCGTGAATGCACAAGTTTAAGAAAATTTCCAAAAATCTGTGGAAATATGCAGCGCTTATCAGAACTCTATGTGGAATCCCCCTGGATAAGAAGCTTACCCCTCATGTCTCTTAGCGGCCTGAGCAAGTTACATTTGTACTATTGTGAAGATCTTGAAAGTATTCCAGACACTATTATTCAAAATCTTAGATATCTGGACATTTTGGGTTGCAATAAACTTGCAACGCTGCCAAACAGCCTCTCTGAATCAGAGCAATTGGAGCAACTTAGTATACACCGCTGTTCTAGATTGGTAGAGCTCCCCATATCTCTTAGAGTTCAAAGAAAGCTTGTCCGGTTAGCCTTAGACAGATGTGAGAACTTAAAGAAGCTCCCGAAATCCATTCAGATGGAATCCCTTGGTTATCTCGGTATATATAATTGTCCAAGATTAGATACATTTCCAGAAATCAATGGAGATATGCGTTGCTTGAAACATTTGACTGTGAATTCTACAGAGATAAGAGAACTACCTTCATCCATTGGGAATCTGAGCGGCCTCAATACTCTCAATCTGGAAGGTTGTGAAGATCTTGCAAGTCTACCAAACAGCCTCTGTAATTTGACGAATCTTCAAAGTCTTATTCTCTACGGCTGCAAAAAGCTAGAGAATCTTCCGGAAAACATTGGTGATCTGCAACAGTTAAGGTTACTTGATGCAAGAGGAACTGCAATCTCCCAACCACCTCCCTCCATCATCAAGCTTGGCAAACTGTGGAGTTTTAGATTCTCACATGTTGTACAACTTCAACATTCATCAAGTTTTGTTTTGCATCAACTTTCAGCTTTATCCTCCTTGACACATCTTTATCTTAATAATCTCAATATGTTGGATGGACTTCCTGAGGATCTTGGATCTTTGCACTTTCTGGAATATTTGAATGTAAGTGGAAGCAATATTTCTTGTTTACCTAACAGCATCAACGAACTCTTATGCCTTGAGTGTCTGAACGTACAATTCTGTAAGGGTCTTACTGAACTGCCAGGAGAGCTACCCCCGAATTTACGGGTGCTATGTGCAGACTATCATTTAGCCTTGAAGAGCATCAGAGATCTGGTATTCAAGTGTGTTAACTTGGAAGAGATCTCAATATCATGGTGTGGTCATGAAATAACCGAATGCAGAACTGTCACAAGTAACCAAGTTAATGTGTTCAAGTTCCTACATCATTTTCTTAGGAGATCTATCCAGGTTTTTATCTCCCTCACATATATGAATGTTGAATATTCTTGTCAAATTATTCATATGTATTAAAACTGAGCTTTTTTGTTTCAGAATGACTTCTTCCGCCAAAGGTGGATAAGATTTAGCATTTCATTTCCCCAAGGCAAAATTCCCGAGTTTTTCACTTATCAGTTTATAAATCAAAACAGAATCTCAGTTAATCTGAACCCATCTTGGTATACTGATAAATTCATGGGTTTTTCGGTATGCTACCAAGTTCATGGAGGGGAAAAAGATTCAAAAGTTACTCCTACATTGGTCTGCAGATTATCTGGCCTAGAAACATTACTTGGCTCGGAAGATCCCCTTTGCTTATATGAGTCGCCAAATGATAATCCTGCTCCCGGCATGCTTTTTATCTACATACCATTTCAAATATTTCGGGACCATTTTAAGCCTTTAGGCACCAAAGCGAAGAACCCAAATGATTATTGCCTATTTGAGGTTTCTGTAATGTCAGGGAAAGAAGGATGCTGGGGAATTCGCTTGGAGTATGAGAATAAAGTTAGGAGATGGAGAAGGAAGCAACGTGTGACACAAAGTCCCAAACTCCATCCAGTTCCGCAAAAAGATAATGCAGTGACAACTGAAATTGGTTGTTCAATGGCATTTAAACAACAAGAGCACTCATCATGCACTTCTAGTTCGCAGGCGTTTGTTGAAAATAACATCGCAACAGAGAGGGGACTACATTTGTACTATGAGAATAAAGATCTGGAGGTGGATCAAGCAGCAACGGTAGTACAAAAGGAACATGAATCTCAGAATGTTGAGCTGATTGGAGTGTGTGATAAGCCATTAAGGAAGATGGACGACGCTCCGAGAAAGAGAAAGAAAAAGAGAAAGATGGCAGGAGAAAATGAGAACCAACGAGCTTGCATGACTTTGATTGGATCATGAGAAACCTCTTACTTTGATAGCATAAATCAAGGTTAGGCTTTATGATATCTTGAGAATTCTCGTGTAAAATATATCTACTTTTACTGTTAATTTCATGTTTCTTTGATGCAGGAAGCATCTATCCAATCAGATTTTCAGAACAAAGAAGATGTAATGGAACAATTTCTCAACATCAAAGCTAAGCGTTAAGAGCTTTGCAAGTAAGCGCTTGTTTCCTTGAGACAAAATGGAAGGGAATCCTCTTGCTCACTACTAGTTAATCCCTCCATTAATTTTTATTTTATTTTACGATTTTGTCGAGAAATGTGCCTGATATTAGTCCTACCATTCTTCATTTTTGCCTTGATGCTTTAGGCCTCTGCTTCTATGTCTCTCTTTACTAAGCGCAAGGTACCCGCTACCCGGTGATATCATTATCAGGGCAATTCTACTTGTTTTAATTTTCCCCCTTGAATTTTATACTAGTAAGGGAACTCGAAATTATTTAACTGAAAGGAAATAAATTAAGAAAACAATCCTAACATTTGTAAATAGCCTTACTATTTTAGAGAAATATATGTTTGTCTTTAGGTTCGAGTAAAGAAAAGTCAAATTTAAATGCCCAAAAAATATGCATATAATTAAAAGAAAGATAATACATTATAATAAATTTATAACTAAATATACAAAGATTTAAACTCTAAAACACTCATTTTAAAGCTATTAGAAGATTAAATTCTTTAGCTGTCCCAATGGAAATTCCAGTACCTATCAATGGGAGGAAGACTCACCCTCATCAACTCAGTTTTAGATGCACTCCCAACATATATGATGTCACTCTTCCCTATTCCTGCAGGAGTCATACAGAGATTGGACAAACTAAGAAGAACCTTTTTGTGTCTAAGGGAACAGAGAAAAAAGAGTTTTTCACTTAGTCAAGTGGAAATCTCTTATAGTTGGCAGAGCTCATGGTGGACTAGGCATCGGGAATTTGAAGGACCATAGCAAGGCTCTCAAGATGAAATGACTATGGAGGTATTCTCAAGAACCCCAAACCTTATGGGGTAATGTGATCAAAGCCAAATATGGCGAGGAAGACAAGTGGATAACAAAGGAAGTAAATACAACATATGGAGTTAGCTTATGGAGATCCATCAGGTCGTTCTGGCCTATTCTAAAGAACAACTCATCCATCAAAGTGCAAGATGGCAATAAAAACTCCTTCTGGAAAGATAACTGATTGGGAGATGGATGCTTAAAGGACCTCTACCTTGATATGTATGTTCTGGCACAACACCAACACAACACAGTAGCTGAAATGTGGTCCCCCCAAGGATGGACACTTGTTTTTAGAAGAAGTTTGAATGATTGTGAGGTGGCCAGAATGACTGACTTCATCAAACATCTGGAAATATTCATAGGTTTACAGAGTGGGGTGGACACAATAAGGTGGCAGGGACATAACAGTGGCATCTATAAGGTGAATGCAGCATACAAGATCCTGAATCAAGCTAACCAGCAGATTAACAACTGGCCTTGGAAGCATATATGGAAAATCAAGATTCCCTATAAGTTAGCATGTTTTTCTTGGTTACTAATAAATGATGATGTTCTGACACAAGACAATCGTATAAAGAGATGGATTTAATTGTGCTCAAGATGTCACTTATGTGGAGAAGCTGTTGAGACAGTTAGCCATCTATTTTTACATTGCAAGATAACTGACTAGTTATGGAAGATCTTTATTAATTAGCTTGGACAATGCCTAGTAAGATTACTGAAGTTCTTTTCAGTTGGGATGAAATTGGAACTGGAGCAAGAGACAGAGATAGATGGTGAACTATTCCAGCATGTATTTGGTGAACAATCTGGAAAGAAAGGAATTCCAGATGTTTTGAGGATAGAAGAAACTTTGTGCATAAGATCAAGCTTAATTGTGTTTTGCTTTTTTGTTTTTGGTGTAAACAAATCTACGCAGAAGATACTGTTTCAATCCTAGATGTCCTAGAATCTTGTTAGGCGTGAGGACCAAGTTTTTTTCTTTTGGCTACTCACTTGTAAATATGGTTTCAGTACAACCTATGTACTTATTTTATTATAATATACAATATGTTACCATCTCAAAAAAAAAAAGATTAAATTCTTTCAAGATTGATGGAAGAAGTATATAATTGTAGCTTGTTATGTAGATTCCAGTCTCTTACTAGGGATACAACGCTTGAATTGACAAAGATTTATGTCCAAAACGGGTATCTGATAGCTTTTCCTTGTAGGCAATCTAATAGCTTAACAGTTGAATTTTCTATCTCAATCCAAGTAGCAGTAGGCTGAGATCAAAATCTTTAAACTTGTTATTGGTGATTTTAGAGATTTTACATGGCTGTTATACAAGGGTAATTTTACAAAGAGCGTACTGCTATAAAGATGGATGTTGCTTTTATAGGGAAAAAGTTATTATAGAGGTAAAATATAGCATAAAAAATCAGTTCCGCAAAAAACTTAACTTTTATAGTGAATGACTGTTGTATAAGAATGTTGTTACAAAAAGGTCTCACTATATCATATTTACCACATGGAAAAGGGGAGCAAACAATTGATATGTATCAGATATATCATTTAGAGAGAATCAGGTAAATCATTAGAATAATAAGTGATATTGGATTCATTCTCTCTACCTTCTAATATTAATATCCATTTCAAGGGTAACTACGCAAAGGAAACTTTAAAATGATGAATTTGCTTCAAGAGTTGTAGAAACTTGTCATATGTATTTTACTCTTGAGATTAATATGCTTTCAGGATGTTTTATCTATATTATTACTTTATTGGAATACTACTTATTTGTATTCTTAGATTGTTATTACTACTTGGTGTTTACTTGCTTTCTTGGCTTCGAGTGTTATCTTGTTGTTGTTGCTACTTGTTGCCGTTACTTCTTTTCATTCTTTCTTTAGCCGAGGATTTATCGAAAACAACCTCTCTACTCTTCCAGGGTAGGGGTAAAGCTGCGTTCATCTTATCCTCCCCAGATCCCACTCGTAGGAATTCACTGGGTTGTTGTTGGAATACTACTTATTTGTACTTTCTATTTGATGCAGTGTTTCTTCTCTTGCATGGTTTACGTCGAATCAGTAAATAAGTTTTGTAATAATTGATCAGAGACCGTTGGCAAGCATGGTAAGATCTTGGTTCTCACTCACATCCTTGTTTCAGTCTCTCCACTATTGTATAAAGCTCTAGACATGAGAACTGTGTCATCCAAAATTGATATGCTGCAAAGATGCTTTATGTTAGATGACTTCCAAAGTTCCATATATGTTGATCATTGTGTCAATATGGTTCATGTAGGGACATAGCTCTTTGCTCCCTTCCTCTTCAATCCCTCTAGTTTCGATTACAACAGCAACAACTATGCCTTAGTCTCTCTAGTTTTGAATGGAAAAAGATAATCGATGGTTTGGCTGATTGGAATAAGTGGATAAAGCAATAAAGAAGGTATCTGAGAGAAGTTGGGATTCAAGGTGGATGGAGGAACCGGAGCATCTTACACATTTTGGAATACAAGGTATGTTGCTGTAAATTTGTTATCTATACGCTTCTTTATCTATCAGGATGGACTCATGCATATATCAATTGATGATCACAAAAAATACGAGATATTTTCTGGTATATTGCAGTGGCCTGATCCTTTTGTCTTTTCTCCAAAGTAGAATTCGATTTGTTCCTTCTAATGCTTCCTCGTGGATCATAGCTGTATGGCGTATTGTGGTTGGTCGTGTTTTGTTATGCTTATTGCTTTCTTGTAATTAAGATACTGATCAGATTCTTGATATTGTGTATTAAAAGAAGCGCTACAAAGAACATTACATTTTCCTCATGTTCTGGCATTCATGGATGCTGCATACCCAACAAAAACAGAGACAATACTTATTATTGGTAAATATTATCGACTGAACGGATGCTTTCACATGAATACCTAAAAAAGATGGGATGTTTTGAAGAAAAGTGGATGAAGTCGGACTTCTCTTTTGTGTTTCTTTGATGAACAAAAAACGATTCAAGTGCACAGTTGATGAGCATTCTTGTGAATATAGTCCACCCTGATAGAAGCATGCCCACTCTAAAACCTGCATAACTAATATGATCGTTGTATAATTAATAGTTTAATGCATCATTTGACCTCCCCCTCCGGTATTAAAGCCCGGATAACTTGAGCTCTACATAAATCATGCAAAGCTTATTATCGAAAACTAAATGTTGTGTTGCTAATTTTGCTATAGCTTAAATTGATTCCCTCTCTTCCTCTCCCCCCCCCCCAGATTGCTCAAGCATGGAAGCCTATAGTTAAAAGAACTGGATTCCGAGGATCAGTCCAGAGACTTGCCAGTGGTTACGAGATTGTAATGGGATTGCTTCTATTTACTTAGTTATTTTTCTAGAATGCTTTAATCCGTCCTAACCTAAATCCAAAACTAGGATGTTGTTTAATCAACTATAGGTCTTCAGATTGTTTGTATTGTTGGCGAATATATAGCTGAGATATCCTTCTCAAAACAGAGGACTAAAATATCAAACATGAACAACATTATTATATAAATTGTGTTTATTGATAGATTTATTATGTTTGCCTTTGAGACAAGAACATAATGATGAACTCAAAATTTAGATAAAAAGATTGCGAGGATATGAATTTGGTAAAAGGATCAAGAAAACTACACTGTAATTTTCTTTAAGTTTCATTGATGGAGATGCTATATATTCCTAGCAGATATATAGCAATAAACTCTCGAAGTATGCACTGGTCACACAATCTAGTCGTTATGCATAAAAGTTACAAAATAGGAATGAGAGTTGACCCATCATGTGTGAGTGGAAGATGAAAATAATTCTAAAGGGATGGACCTTCTGTCAACAAGGACTTCAATGGAGAGTGGGCACTGGTCAACACATAAAATTTTGGGACGACCCTTGGATCGGCATAAACACCACGTTGCGATCTCTTGTTACATGGCCTCTCCCAGCCCAGCACCATAATGCCAACATTCAATCTTACAGGAACCTTAATACTGATTGGAATACCTTTCCTTTTATCATTAATCAATCCTTCCTAGACCTTATCCACAATATTCATGTTTATATTGTACATTCTGGGGCCTCACAAGTAATGGGCATTTTACAGTCCGTTCTATGTATCGTGCTCTACTCCATAAACTCTATCCCAGTTCACCATGCAACTTCAAATGGATCTGGAAATTACCGGTACCACCAAAAGTCAGGTCCTTCATATGGTTATTAAGACATGGAAGATTACCCACTGAAAGTTAGTTACAGCACAATGGAATTATCAAATGATATTGCTTGCTCTTTTTGCCACACGCCTCAGTAAACTCTAACACACATATTTTTACATTGTCCTAATACAACTACTAATTGGGAAAGATTAGGTCTTACACAGTTTATAAACTACATACATCCCTTAGCCACGACAAAACAATGGCTACAACCCCTTCTAACTGGTAAAATTAGACAAATGCCTTACAAGCTTAATCCTCAAACACTTCTTCCAATATGTCTATGGAATATTTGGAAAACAAGAAACACGAATGTTTTTGATAAGAAACACATTCCTATTCCCAGAGACCACATACTCCATGTCATCACCCGAAATCCTAACATGTCGTGATGGCACCTATCTCAAAACTAGGCAAGCCGACAACACCAATAACCTACAATTTCTTTTAAATACTGAAAACATAATAATTAAGTTTAAGAGTAAATCCCACAAACATTAGAAATAAACACACTCCCCAAAACCCGATCTCACTGAGTACATGAGCATCTATACATTACATGTCTGGAAAAATCCGGTCTATAATAATAATCTGAAACCAAATACAATAAACAAAAGGATAGGGAAGGAGAAACAAGGGTGCACGCCCACACGCCCGTCACCTAGCATGTGCGTCACCTCAAAACCAATCACATAACACATAATCCGGGGTTTCATACCCTCAGGACCAAATTTAGAACTGTTACTTACCTCAAACAGTGTAATTCTCTACTCTGCTATGCCTTTGCCTCATGAATTGGCCTCCAAACGCCTCAAATCTAGCCACAAATAATTCGATTTAGTCAATAAAATTTATTGAAATTAATTCCATAAGAAAATACTAATTTTCCAGCAAAATCTGAAATTTAGCTCAAAAATGCCCGTGGGCCCCACGTCTCGGAACCCGAAAAAAGTTACAAAATCCGAAAGCTCATTCAACCACGAGTCTAACCATACCAATTTTATCAAAATTCGACCTCAACTCGACCCTCAAATCTTCAAATTAAACCAAGAGGGTTTTCTAAATTGTTCAACTTAATTCATCCATTAAATGATGGATTCAAAGGCATAATCATGAAAATTAAAAAAATTGGAAAAAAATCACTTACCCTAAACACCCACGCAAGAATCTCTCCAAAAATCGCCTTCTACCGAGCTCCCAATTCGATTTTGTATTATGAACTCAAAACCCCCGTTTTGGAACTTTTAATTCTACCCAGAAATGCCTTCATCGCGTTCGCGACCATAGTTTCGCGTTCGTGAATCACAAAAAATTTGCTGCCAAGATTCCTTCTTCACGTTCGCGACCTCCTCATCGCGTTCGCGATGCCTTCCTACCTCTGCCCTTCGTGTTCGCGAGACACGAGCCGCGTTCGCGAAGGCTTAACGCGAGGAAGGCCCTCAGCTCCCTTTCCTCTTCGCGTTCGCGTCCGCCCACTCGCGTTTGCGTAGGCGTCCCCAGCCTCTTTTTCGCGTTCGCGTCTCCTTCATCGCTTTCGCGACGAGCAAATCCCAGCAACCTAAAATCCTTCTTCGTGAACGGGTGAGACACTTCGCGTTCGCGAAGAACAATACCAGACACCAGTTCCAGCAGTTGCAAAACAAGAAAAAATGATCTGAAACCATCCCGGAACTCATCCGGGCCCCCCGGGACGCCAACCAAATATACCAATAAGTCCTGAAACATCATACGAACTTAGCCGAGTCTTCAAATCACATCAAACAATGCTAAAACCACGAATCATATCCTAATTCAAGCTTAATGAACTTTGAAATTTCAAATTTCAACAAACGACGCCGGAACCTATCAAATCAAGTCCGATGGACCTCAAATTTAGTACACAAGTCATAAATGACATAACATGCCTATTATAATTTTTCAGAATCGGATTCTGACCCCGATATCAAAAATTCAACCCCCCGGTCAAACTTCCCAAAAATTCGACTTTCGCCATTTCAAGCCTAATTCTACTATGGACCTCCAAAAAACTTTTTCGGACATGCTCCTAAGTCCAAAATCATCACACGGAGCTATTGGAATCATCAGAATTCGAATCCGAGGTTGTTTACACATAAGTCAATATCCGGTCAACTTTTACAACTTAGGTTTTTAATTATGAGACGAAGTGTCTCAATTCACTCCGAAATCCTTCCAGACCCGAACCAACTAACCCGGTGAGTCATAAAACAACTGTAATGCATAACTTGAGCAGTAAATGGGGGAACAGAGTTATAATACTCAAAACGACCGGCCGGGTCGTTACACTCCATCAGACAATCGAATATACATATCTCGCTAGTAATTATCATAGCAAACATACTAAGCGAAATACAAAATGGGAGCCTCCCCCTTACAATCACTATAAGCTCAATTCGGATGGTGCAGCTTTAGTCCACACAAGGAAATATGGAATTGGAGGGGGGGTCATTCGTAATCATACAGGAGCATGTATTATCGGCTATAATGGCGGCATTACCAAAACTTCTAGTATACATGCAGAACTGTAGGCTTTATTACAAGGGCTCAAGTTAGTTGGCCAATGGAACGTAATACCAATTGAGATAAATGTTGACGCTGCTGAGGTAATTACACCGTTAAAAAAAGAAAATCCCATGTATGCTAATGTTATCTCTGATTGCAGGCACCTCCTCCATAGGCTGCATGACCCTCCAATTAATCATGCGTTCATAGAGCAAAATTTTATAGCAGATAAACTAGCTAAGAAAGGCAGAAACTGGAATACTCCACAAAGATTGCTGTTTTTGACCACCCACCACTTTTTGTAACAGACCAGCTGCGCGTAGATCTTTTTGGGACCACCTTATTATCGCATGTAACTCAAACCACAGAAGCTGCACTTCAAAATGCAACAACTGGAAATATACCATCACAACCTTGCCGGACAGCTGGAACCTAGGTTTTCAGTTCATATAATGGGCATGCATTAAGGCTAGTAGTGGGAGGAGAGCACATTAGGCTAAGCATTTAGACAGTATTATTACATGATTTGTAGAGAAACAACAAGTTATGCATAAACGATTCAACATGAAGAGAGCAATTCTGAGCAAGAATATAGTTTCCTAAGGGTTTTAGTACAAGAAATCAAAACAAGGTGCGACAAATATCAATCAGGTTTAATTACGAACCAAGTAAACACCATGAATCAATTTAGCTAACTATGCATGAGTTAAAATCAGGACTTGAACAGAGTTGAAGCTATTGCAGAATAGTATTAAGACAAACAGGCTTGTATACGAAGTGGCATAATATCGTAATTACATTAACTCAAAGAAATCCAAGTAGCACTAGTGCACGTATCACAAACACAAACAAAAGGAAGTAGAATTGCAAGGGTATGAAGTACTAACCAGTTGCAAACAAGGCGAACAAAGAATGAGAAACTCAAAATCTCAGAAATAGTGGCGGTTGCATGAGAACAATGAAACCCCAAATCTCTAGTGCTTCAAAGTTCACAAGAGTCAAAGTGGGCTCCAGCAATGCTTGCACTAGAGGAGGCTAACGAACGGATTTCGGTGGCCTTGGCTTTCAACCGGCCAAAATCTAAAGTCTCAGAATTGTATAGAATGAGTGAGAATAAGAGAACAATAGTGGTAATAGTAGTCGTAGCAGTAGTTGTTAGGTCCTAGAAAGGGAACTGGGAAGGGGTTATATATAGTAAGATTGGATGAACAAGGAGAAATTATGGATCGCATGGATACATACATACTATATAAAGGGGCAGCCAAGTCAGGCTTCATGGATGATTAGGAAAACAATGAATATGAGAAAGAATTGGCAGAAACTAAATATTTGTTCTCAGCTAACCAAGAGGGGAAAGTTTCAGATTACAGCTGCTTATAAAACTTTAAGAGGTACAATAGTAAATGCTCCTTGGAAGAACTTGACTTGTCACAATGCTACTGCTCCTAAACAAGTATTCATTATATGGCTAGAATTGCTCGGTAAAATAAGAACCAAAGATGTCCTACTGAGTTGGGGCATTAGTATGGATAGTGTATGTATGTTATGTAACTCCTGCCCAGAAACCTCTTCGCATATCTTTTTTGAAGGTCCTTACTCAAGATCAATCTGGCAGGATGTGCTAAGTAGGATGAAGTGACAAAGAACCAATTGGGAATTGGAATGGCAATGGGTTTCTGAGATAGCTAAAAGAAGAACTGCACCAGGTGTTCCACTAAAGGCATGCTTTGCTACTGTTATATATGAAATATGGATTGAGAAGAATAATCGGGTGTATCAACACAAAGCCAAAAGTAGGGAGGCAATACTACATGACCTGAAGACTTATCTGTGTATAAGAGTTAGAGGCAACAGGAAATTATTTGAGTTTATTTGTTCATTATAGGTGTTTTGACGTCCACTATAGGTGTCTGGATGTTTTAAGGCTTCTAGTTGCATAGGATATAGTTTTTGAGAGGGGCATGAACTAGTTTGTTTTGCCTTCGTTTTGTACAGCTACTCAGTAATTAATAAAATTTCATTAATCGCCATAAAAATATTTGGACGAACAAACAAGAAAATATAATCAATCAACACAAAAAAGAAAGAAAATATTATATGCATACTTAAAATAAATAGAGGAAGTAAGAACTCTGAACCCTAGTTGGAGTCGGACTTAGGGCAAATCGTTCACCAGCCCCAATCATGGCAGAATCACCAAAGACACACCAAATAAAAGAGAAATGTTCTCTTCTTAAGTGTATAGAACCACAATCGCACCCAGAACCATAGAATCAAAGCCAGATTTGTGAGAATCGAACTTGCCATAAGTATAATGGTAACGAAAGTCACCATAACTAAGTGATAATAGCAGAAAAGGTAAGTAGAATCCGCATATGAATTCGTATAAGGAAGGAATAAGAGAGAGTCTCCATGGGCGACTAGGGTTTGGTGTGAGAGTGGAGAGAATACAGAGGCGGCTGGGAGGGAAAATGGGTCTTTAGGGTTTGGGCTAAGGAATATAAAGAGAGGGGAAGGGCTGGGAAGGGCCGTTGATCATTTAAGATCAACAACCAGGATCAAAGGGGAAACGGGGCGGGTCCTTGAGACGAGTCGCGATCGGGTTTATTAAAGTGGTCGTCTGGTTTGGGCTGGGGAATTGGGCTAAGGATTTTGAGCCATAATTGTGGTCCGAAATCAATTCATAATTGGGCCATAGTTTAAATACACGAAATTTATTAAAAATAATTTATAATAAATAAATAATAAAATATTATTTGTGCAGTAAAATTCTTGAAAATAATAGCTTAACAATGTAAAAATATAAAAAGACTATTTTAGCATAAATAATGTAATAAATATAATTATGTATAGATTATAGGCTATTATTACAAAAATTGTGTAAAATATTATATCAAATGAGGTAAAATGTTATAAAACACACGTGTGGGTATAAACAATAAATTTGAATGATTAAATCATACCAAAATAATTTGAAAGGATAATTAATAAATATTTGAACAATTTAAATGCAAGAAAATCAATTTTAAAGCTTTAAAAATTATAAACAATTATAGAAAATATATATATGACTCTAGTAAATTGGCTAATAATGTAAAATAATATTTTAAAAGTGTATAAAATATTTTATAAAATATGACGAAAAAATTGGGTATCAACAGTTACCCCTCTTTACTCGGGAATAATGAAAGAGTTGTCGGGTAAAGAAAATAATGACCAATTTTGTCCGAAACGAGTGAGGATGATATGTGTTTGAAAAAATGGCGTCTGAACACTAGTTTTTGAGTTACCTACATATCCCTGGTGTTACGAGAATCGGGCCATATGTAGTTCTGGATCCAACGTCGAACGAAATCGATGGAGTTGTTATAAGAGTGGTCGTATGTTTCGAAAAAGGATCTCTTGGATAGGATAGTGTTGTGAGTAACAGATAATTTCAGGTGGAGCTATGAATGTGAATTTGAATGTTACGAATATTCGAGATAAATGTTCGGGAGATTACAGAATAAAGAGTAATCAATTACCGATCATTGGTTATGTTTGAAATAATCAAAGGATGTGAACATTGTGAACATAAAGCGGAGCGAGAATTTATCTCGTTTGCAGAATGGTTACCTCCCGAGTTACCTGCAAAACTTAAAACACAATGCACGCGAATATATAGGGTTATTGCAGAAATTTAAATATGATGCAAATTCTCTTCGGACCATGAGAGTTGTCTTTAGACGATGAGGATGATGTCCTTAGACCATGACGTCCTGGGCCATGAAGCGTATGATAAGGGATTCGCATGCCGTGAAATTGTGTCCTCGGGCCATGAGGATGGTGCCTCTGGAATATGACGCCTTTGAATAATGATATATAGTTTTGAAAGATCCTTAGGCCATGGAATAGTGTCTTCAGGCTATGAGGATGATGCCTTTGGACTATGACGCCTTCGGACAACGTGGTGATGTTTCAGCCCATGAAATGCAAAGATGCGACGATATTGATCATTTGATAGAGGGAATATGTTATGCTTAGTCATATACGAGAACGAAACAAGGCAGCGCTTAGCCTTGTATGTGATGAGGGGAGTGCTTAGCCCTATGTAGAGAAAGGCAACATTTAGCCTTATGCAATAATGGAGGCAGTGTTTAGCCTCATGTGATGCAATTGAGACAGTGCTTAGCCTCATGCAAAGAAAGGCAGTTTTTAGTCTTATACGATCCTCATGCAATGTAATAGAGACAGTGCTTAGTCTCATGCAAAGAAAGACAGTTTTTAGCCTTATACGATAGCAGAGGCAGTGCTTAGCCTCATGCAATGTAATGGAGACAGTGCTTAGTCTCATGCAAAGAAAGGCAGTGTTTAGCCTTATGCAATAGTGGAGGCAATACTTAGCTTCATGCAATGTAATAGAGACAGTATTTAGTCTTATGTGGAGGAAGGAAGTGCTTAGTCCTATGCAAAGAATGAGGGCGGTGTTTAGCCCTATGCAGAGAAAGGCAGTGCTTAGCCCTATGCAATGGTGTGGGAAACAAGTTTGGATTAGTTACTGCTGCTTTTTTCACTCAATCTTGTGCAGTGGACAACATTTATTACCATGTACTAAAAGGAGTTATTAAACTTCCTCCTATTGAAGTTGATAAAGAAATCATAGTTCCTGGATTAGTAACAATTGAGAGTTCAGATGTACCTACTTTTGTTTCTAATCCTGAATCAGCAAAAATACTTGAAATGTTGGTGGATCAATTCTCAAATCTTGAGAATGTGGATTGGGTTCTAATCAATAGCTTCTATGAGTTGGAGAACGAGGTAAGAGATTTTTTATTTTTTGATATTTAAGTTATATATACATCAACTACTCAAGTAGTTACTCAACTATTTGAAATTATCTACCAAAGTCATCTTTCTTTCATTTGTAACAACAAAGTAACTTAACTATGTCAATAGCACTCAGAAGGTCACTCAACTAGATTTCTAAAAAATTTAATGATGGCATTGCTTAGACCTATGCAGAAAAAGGCAGTGCTTAGCCTTATGCAATGGTGAGGGCGGTGCTTAGCCCTATGCAAAGAATGAGGGCAGTGCTTAGCCCTATACAAAGAAAGCGATGATTAAATGTGAGAGGGAAAGTGATCCTTATCTTGACGCGTTTGTGCTTGGCGACATATATCGGTGTGAAGATAGTGGTCTTGTTGTATATATTTGTGGATGTGCTTGTTATGTCCGTTATGCCACTGTCCAAAGAAAGATTGTGAGTTTTTTTTGGGGGGGGGGAGGGGGGAGGGGGGAGGGGTTGATTCGTGCCTTTGATTCCTCATTTTGCTTTTGCTCCTCGTCTTGATGGCTTGTTCGAGTCACCCCGGGTAATATCTGGCTACTACAGAAATAAAATTTTCAAAAATATGCATTTGTGATAAATCATTTGTGAGAAATACAATTGTTCAAAATATGTGATGATGCATAAAACAAATAATTTTGTCGAATTGGAGACTGTGACACGCTTTGAGACATTGCAACCTTCTCAACTCAGAATTTTGAGGACCCTCCTCAAAATTCTGGCCCAGTTTAAATGCATACTCCAGGCAATACACTTCTTGGCGATCCTTGACGTAATGATACTGACAAAAATCAAAATCTTGCCCCGGTTCCGGACAGTAGGGGGAATAAAAATTTTATTATGATGTGACCGAACCCACATGGCTGCCTACGTATACCCTCTTAAACGGAAATCAGGTCAAGCATAGTTCAGGTTTGAAACTTATAGAATCGTTTGAGAGTGCAAGATGTATATGATAGGATAGTCCTCTATTAAAGTCCCGGTGAATGCTCCAAAAGGACAAAGTGTTACAACAAGATCGAGCTTAGACAAAACAATTGCAGAAGAGTATCATGGGTGGGTGGGTGGAGTGGCTGGAGATTGGTAGAGTAATAGTGTAGCGCTTGTGTGGTATTGACCATTAAGACTGCAATTCTTGGGAAGGTCCCAACGAACTAAGACTCGGGCGCATATTCTAGAATTAAGCAAACAAAGTGCCGAAAGAAAACACATGGGTCTAACCTCCTTGAACTTTGGATGTTATGCCTTAGATGTAAAGACGTGCAAGATATGCAAGGAAACAAACTATTATGCCACATTTGACTGCTAAGTAAAGTTGAATTACATTGACAGAGCGGAGATTGATTGTATGAACAAGCGAAATGCCCTATCTTTTAAAAATAGAATATTATGCCAGTTGGACAAAAAAGTCTGAAGAACCCAAGTTAAGAAAGTTTTATATAGCTCGAGTATTGCATAAGTTGGGATACAGAACGAATATCTAAAAATGACGTTATTTGGATGCTAGTCCTAAGGCATGATCTGGAGTGGGTTGAATAGAGGATAGCGACAATTGAAGGGTAATCTCATTTTGAAAAAGTTATACCCACATAAGGACAGTTGAGATGAAATATCCTTTGAGAAAGAAATCACGCCATTAACTATGACTGATGATAATGATAGATCAGTCCTTTTATGTAAACAATGGATGTAATTCTTCATTTAGGCAAAATAGGAGGTTATGACCGCGGGACGGGAAGATAGATTGTTCAGGCCCAAGATTTGCATTATTTGAGCCTAAGAATAGAAGTCTAAAAAATGTTCAGGACTTGATTGTGTTAAGCGTGGAGTGATTTTGAAAAACATGTCCTGAGTGCTTTGAAATAAATAGCAAGCGAATAAATATAGTTATGTAAGAGATATAGATATACAAATAAGCTGTTATGGGGAAGGCACAAGAGATAAGGATGCTTTGAATGAGTTAGTCCTACCCCTCCTAAATTAGAATAGTTTAAGACAATAAATATTCAGCATATTAGCACATGCTTCTCCAAATAATGCACATAAAGTATGAAGTTGTCACTCGAGATTGTAAAAATCCCATTAGACTTTGGGCAAGGTTATCTAAATGGACTGAATTTACCAAGGGTATTCATCCATCCTAGGTTCAACATGATGCATGCACATTTTCAATCAGAGTAGGCTTCTGTAAGGGTCTAGACTGATACTCTCAAGTGGATGACTTGAGAGGGAAATATACAAGACCGTCGACTGCACCGCTGATCGACTAGTCTACCGCTAATAAGCCTTTCCGATTTGACAAGGGTATTTACAAAAAAAGTGCGGACACTCATCAAGCGCCGCTATGTTGATAATTGGCACGAGTGAACATGATGTTGAAAACATGCTTGTGCGAAAGTGATAACATATATTCAAGTAATTTACATGGTAAAAGCACATAAAGGCAGTATTAAATAATGCGATAAAATAAGCGAAAGAGAAAGGGAAAAGAAAAGACAAAGGAAATAGTTAGCATGGTTCACAAAATTTGAAAAACATAATTAAATGAAGAAAATAAAGGAGACTGGGAAGGGAGGTTCATGATGTAGCAATTTCGAGCAAATAAGGGGACGGGAAAAGGGAGGTACATGAAAGAAATCAAATAAAGCAATTCGATGAACAATCCCACACAAGCAAAATTTATTATGGTAAAAGCCTAAGTATATCCCCAGCAGAGTCGCCATGCTATCGCGCCCCTTTTTCTATCGAAAGCGGGTTTCGATATGTGACGACTCTTTTAAATAGGTATTATTAAAAGAGAAGAGTCGTCACTTAATGATTTTAAAGTGTGTTAAGGCACCTACTTGCGAATAACTTTATTTAATTAGTCTACGTCACCAAAGATCGGGTAAGGGCTCAAATTACTTCAAAGAGAATGTGTTAGGTACTCTTCGAGGTCCACAACTGTGCGTCCCGACCGAAGTTTATGCTATGTGAGATTATTGGATTGTCTTATATGACCATGTAAGCGAGGGAAGACAAGGAATTTAAAAGTTCTACTATGATGTAGACAAGTATAAAGGAAATCGCACAAGAAATAAATTGTATATAAATAACCAGTACAAGTCTTAAGAGGTTGTAGGATACAACTTAATTATTCTAAGTTCAAGAGATACAGTGCGAACACTAAACATATAAAGGAGGGGGGTCCTAAGTTTTTTAGCCTAAAGGATCACCCCGTGCAACTTAAATAATACTTCGCAACTTTCTTAGGATAATGGGGTTGCTCATATTATTCAGGGGGAACAGACTATCATCTCATGTTACCCATTTACTATGTTAAAGTTTTTTAATTAATGCGCTCTAATTCAATTCTAAACCATGTCCTATGCGTGCACTACCCGTCTCATGCATATGGTCCAGGAGGCTTTGGACCTACTATTTGGGTGGTTCTAGACTTTACCTAGGGTGCTCAAAATGATAGAACTACGTGTGCATTTAAAATATGTGGGACTACACATAAAGACAATAAATGGCTCAAGTTAGCCTTCACAGACAAGAAACAAATGCACGCGGGCAGATTCTTATATTAGGCAGCAGATATTTTCAGAATTAAGACATATTAGAGTAATTAAGTCCTATAGACATGACCTCTATGTGATTCTGATTTAAAGTGTCGTACATGCAGTATTGTTGTTTTAGACTAACGAACATGTAGATTACATGTATTAAAAGCCCTATAGGCATAATCTTTAAATTATTTGCGCAATGAGGTAGTAAAACCGTTTGAAAACTCTGAATTACCAGCGTTTGATTTTATAGACATGCTTCTTAGGCGAGTACCAATATCCTATGGGCAGGACTTCTAATAGTTGATGTTTGAACTTGATTTTATCATGCTTGTTCCTATAGGCATGTCATCTAGGAGAGCAACATAATAAACAACAGAAGTGGCCGATTATTCAACTAGTTAAAACCTTATAGTCATGGTATCTAGATGAGCATTAGCAAAGGCGTGTATTATTGCATCCTATAGGCATGCTGTCTAATAATTAAACAAGTAATTATTGGCGTTTGGTTCCTATAAATATGCTGTCTAATAGCACATATAAGTAGACATGGAAACAAGCACAACATTTACTCAAATCAACATGTTTTGAATAATTTGCGGGTATTAGACAAGTTAAGTGAGGTGTGTGATTTTCTATAGGCATGATTTCTATGTGTAGCACGTCAAACAAATAGCAAGCAAAGTAAACAGATCCTATGGATAGGTTTTCAACCCATTTAGGTGGAAATTAAAGTATCACAACCCCCATTATTACTAATCCGCAATCATTTGTTTACATATTATGACATGCCCAGATAATGAAAAAAATACGAATATTACACAGGGAATAACTGCAGACCCAAGAACATGCCCAAACGAAAGTAACCCAATACTGCCTGGGCCTTCAACAGACTCTTTCACTCGAATGGCAAGTCCAGATCCAAATGCATCTCCCAACAGGAGAGTATGTCCATTTGCACAACCCAAAGCCACACATGAACTAATATCAAGCCCCACAATTACAATGTTTACCACTTAACAACTAAGTTAATGGACCACACATGAAAATTAACTAAACATCCCTGAAGGAATACCTCATAGAGACATGATTGTGTGACATTTAATAGGATTCATAAACACACTGGTACTTCAGAAGCAAGAGTGACAGGATTGATTAAGTAAAGAATAGGAAACTAAGAGAATCAATAGACTTAATTTCCAACATGATAAATTTGTCATGGAAAACTAACAACATGGGTTAAATCATTAAGCACATGATAGCATGCTAAAGATATACATAACACTAGAGGAGTTAGGGAAACATGTCATTTGAGGTTAACAGGGTAAACATACTAGACACATACGCGATGAACATGCTAAGTTTTTCCAGAATAAGTTCAGAATGGAGCATGATCTATAGTTAGCCCTAAAAGGATTTTGAACTGAGGAGTTTAAGTTAAGAAGGTCAAACAGAATCATAGTCAAGTAATAACAATTACACATAACAAACAGACAAACAATCAATCAATAGAAAGCCTAATCATACTGAGTGTAACACAAAGATAGTATTAGCATATAGATTCCTTATGAATTGACTCTAAGAAAATAACAGATTTTACATGACGGACTCGGCAGAAAGTAGTTCATTTGGACAAATTCTGGGCATGAATTAGTTCCTCACATGAATCTAAGGCATAGACTCATAACAAGCAACAAGTATAAGTAACCAGCTATACATAAACATAATGATTAGAAATCATTCAGGTTCATATAATGGGTATTCATTAAGGCTAGTAGTGGGAGGAGAGCACATTAGGCTAAGCATTTAGACAGTATTGTCACATGATTTACGGAGAAACAATAAGTTATGAATAAAGGATTCAAGAGGAAGAGATCAATTCTCAGCAAGAACATAGTTTCCTTAGGGTTTTAGTATAATAAATCAAAACAAGGTGCGACAAACATCAATCAAGTTTAATTATGAACCAAGCAAATATCATGAATCAACTTAGCTAACTATGCATGAGTTAAAATCAGGACTTAAACAGAGTTGAAGCTATTGACACTACAGAATGGTATTAAGACAAACATGCTTGTATACAAAGTGGCATACTATCGAAACAACATTAACTCAAAAATTCAAGTAGCACTAGTGCAGATATCACAAACACAAATAGAAGAAAGTAGAATTGCGAAGGTATGAAGTACTAACCAGTTGCAAACAAAGCGAACAAAGAATGAGAAACTCAAAATCTCAGAAATACGGTGATTGTAGGAGAACAATGAAACCCCAAATGTCTAGTGCTTTAGAGTTCACAAGAGCCTCGAAGTGGGCTCTAAGCAGTGCTTGCACTGGAGAAGGATAATGAACGGATTTCAGTGACTTTGGCTTTCAGCCAGCCAAAATCAAAAGTCTCAGAATAGTATAAAATGAGTGAGAGTGTGAGAACAGTAGTTGTAATAATAGTTGTAGCTGTAGTTGTTAGGTCCTAGAAGGGGAACGGGGAAGTGGTTTATATAGTAGCAAGCTTGGACGAACAAACAAGGAAATATAATCAATCAACACAAAAAGGAAAGAAAATATTCCTTGCATACTTAAAATAAACAGAGGAAGTAAGAACTCCGAACCCTATTTGGATTCGGACTTAGGGCAAATCGTTCACAAGCCCCAACCACGGTAGAATCACTGGAGACACACTATATACAAGAGAAATTTCTCTTCTTAAGTGTATAGAACCACAATCACACCCAGAACCATACAATCAAAGCCAGATCTGTGAGAATAGAACTTTTCATAAATATAATGGTAACGAAAGTCACCATAACTGAGTGATAATAGAAGAAAAGGTAAGTAGAAATCCCGTATGAACGTGTATAAGGAAGGAATAGGAGAGAGGCTCCATGATCGGCTAGGGTTTGGTGTGAGGGTAGAGAGATGGAGAGAATACATAGGCAGCTTGGAGGGGAAATGGGTCTCTGGGGTTTGGGCGAGGGAATATAAAGAGAGTGGAATGGATGTTATGGGCCGTTGATCATTTAAGATCAACAGCCAAGATCAAAGGGGAAACGGGAGGGGGGGGGGGAGGGGGTCCTTGCCCCAGGTCCCGACCGAGTTTATTAAAGGGGTCGTCTAGTTTGGGCTGGGGAATTGAGATAAGGATTTTGAGCCATAATTTTGGTCCGAAATCAACACAAAATTGGGCCATCATTTAAATACACGAAATTTATTAAAATAATTTATAATAAGTAATTAATAAATAATAAAAATATTATTTATGCAGTAAAATACTTGAAAATAATAGCTTAACATTGTAAAAATATTTTAAAAAATGCTATTTTCGCATAAATAATGTAATAAATATAATTATGTATAGAATATAGGCTATTATTGCAAAAATTGTGTATATAGCTCAAAAATACAAATGTAATTATATGAAATAAGGTAAAATGTTATAAAACACATGTGTGGGTATAAAAAAGAAATTCGGATGAGTAAATCATCCCAAAATAACTAATAAATATTTGAACAATTTAAATATAAGACAATCAATTTTAAAACTTTAAAAATTATAAAAAATACTTATATGACTTTTGTAAATTGGGTAATAATGCAAAATGATATTTTGAGAGTGTATAGAATATTTTATAAAATATGAGGGCAAAATTGGATATTAACAACTCCTATGAGGCCCTTTTTGGAATACCACCTCCTCTGCACTTACCTTATCTGCTAGGTGAATCAGCTTCGGCTGATGTAGACAGCACTCTGATCAATAGAGAATTAAAACTATGGACCATTCCACAAATTGGCTGCTAAATACTATGGACCATTTTAGATTATCAAGAAGGTGGGAGTTGTGGCATACACTCTCCAATTTTCCCCATCAGTAGAGATATATCTCACTATGCATGTATCCCTACTAAAGAAATGTTATGAATTGCCCAAACATATCACTTATCCTCCTAGTACTGATATTGCTAGTCCTCATTGCCATAATCCAAAGTTTATTTTAGAAAGGAGAATGGTGAAGAGAATAAAGTTGTGGCTCATGTCCTAGTTAAGTGGATAGGTTTACCTACAAATGATGCTACATGGGAATTTCTTATTGTACTAAAGATCAGGTTCCCTCATTTTGATCCTTGTGGTCAAGGATCTTCCGAAGGAGGGAGAATTGATATACAAAATACAACGTGATCGCAACCAGCTCAGCAAAATTACTTAGCAGTTAGTTGAGTCCAATTCAGCTGACAGATAGTGTTAGTTAGTTACTTGAGAAATAAGAATCTTCCGGAAAGAGTCATGTATTTATTCATAAAAGGATTACATTGTATCATTTGAGAATCATCAGTGATAATACTACTAGAACTTCTCTCTCTCTCAATTACAACTTTTTTTACTTCATAACTGTGATTTTCGAGTTTCTTCGCAAAACTCCTAGCTCGGTTTTTCAAATCTCGAATTCACTACTGGATTCCTGCAATTGAGATATCAAACAGACAATTACAATAAGATTTGGGATTTGAAACTTCACTCAGCAAAATATAAGAAATTACTAGATATTATCATATCTCGAGCTTTCGATAAATCTCAATCAATAGTTTGCTAACCTACTAATCAAAATGTATATGCCCCTGCATAATAGAAGCAAATTTAAATGTAAAATAGTAAAGCGTACTTTTTATATATTCGTAATAGTTTATAATTTTTATTCAAAATTTTTGAAGATTTTAAATATCACGTTGAAAATATCCAAATTTACCTATAAATATTGCAAAACAATTTCTACTGTTGGAAGACAGAATTACCTTATACTATGTGTTGGTGTTGGGACATAATAAATATCATGTGAAAATTAGTGGAATTGTGCGCCCGAATTGAGATTATTCGTACCAAAAGCGGCACACAAAATACCTTTATTTACTAAGGGTATGTTTGGAAAGACACCGGATAATTAGAATTAGTGTAATTACTTGGCTAGTAATTACACAATATTGTAATTACGACGCTTTATTTGTTTGTCATAATGTAATTATAGTATAATTACAAGCGTACCGTTTGGTTGCACACGAGTAATTACACAGTTATATTAAATTTTAAATGAAGTAATTATCAAACTTAAAAGTTAATATAATAAATATATGCCTATAAATAATTTTATATAAGTATAAATGATATTAGATTTGGTATTTAGCATATTTTTTCTTGAATATAAATTAATTAGTAATCATATATTTATAACTAATATTGTAAAAATAATTGATATATATTTTTCAAATTAATAATATTTAGTTTAATTAATTATAAAAACTAAAAACATACGTCTTGTAAGAACATCATAGAATGCATTTTTATAAAATAAATTAATATTTATAAATATAATGTCATAATATTATTCAAATATTTGACAAAACTAATCTATCAATTCTAACTAAAAAATGAATAACATACAATGTGAAATAACAAGTAAAGTGGAACCATAAATATGACACAATTTCAAATCCAAAAAAAAAGAGTTTAACATATGTCAAATTTCAACATAATAAAAATAAGTTCCAATACAACTTAAGATTAGGAAACATAATAAGTTTATAACCCTATTAAACAACGAAATTCTACTTTAATGACATCACTCATAATATGCCAAATTTGTTAATGACTCATTTCTAATATTAGGAGGTGTAGTTTCAAAAACTAGAATAATAACGCAGTTACACTAAATGAAGAAAATAAAACAAATAAAAAATAAAATATACAAGCAATTACATGAAATCACAAGAAGTAAAAGTAGAGAAATAAAAGATAAATAATGTATAAAGAAAAATATGTTTAAAAATTAAAAGGTAAAAAAAATAAAAATAAAAAATTAAAATAATAGAAATAAAAAGTTATAAAGAAAATAAATTAAAATAAAAACAAAAAGAAAAAAATTAAAAAGTAACCATGTAATTACACAATATAATTACCACAAATTATAATTGCACCTTTCCAATTACACCAAATTCTATGCTAACTAAATAATTACTTGGTCAAACAAACATGTTAAACTGTGTAATTACATTCAATTACACCCAAATCTAATTACTATCCGACCCGTATGTAAGACGGATAAAAAACGAGTTATTATTACTTATGCAAGAATTACTAGACTTCCAACTTGAGAAATCTCAATTTAAGGCTAGGAATCCCAATTTAAGGCTAGGAAAGACTTAACAAATATAAAAGTTAAATACATTTTGTTATGCATTTGGTTAACATCTTGTAAGATAACATGATTCTTATCGGAATTCAACAAGTTTTTTAAAAGTTTTTTATCCAAACTATTTTTGTAACCTGTTATAAATTATTGTATTTCCATCGGAAGTCCGGCGATATGAGGAGATCAGAGAGATTTTGGGATAGCTTCCTCCGCCGGCGCCACCTCTATTGCTACTTGATCCTTGACCAAAGCCAACTCCAACTCCACAACTTGCTGTCAGTTTTTACCACCTATTAACTATGGTGAAAAAGGTAAAGTTTTAACTTTTTATCACTCTTTAATTGTTCTAAGCACCAATTTTGTTGAGTTTTCTGCGTGTAAACATCTGGGTAGCGAGATTGGAGCATCATTTTCTTTAATTTTGCTTCCCTTTTAGTAATTTTTTGCCTTTTGTTTTCTCTTTTCAACTTTACTTTTTTTCTCCTTTTTCATCACTGCTCCTTTTTCAGGCGTTCTTCTTTGTTTCACTCTTTAATTTCTCACTACAATAGTGAAAAAGTTGGACTACAATTTTTATGACATGAAATAGGAAGGTGATAAGAAGTTTCCCATAAAGAATATGAATAGTGAAAAAGGTATAAAAGTCTTACCGTCCGTTTGGCCAAGCTTCTTTTTTCGCCAAATGTTTTGTTTGGCCAAAAGTTTTCTTTTTCTTCTAGAGTTATAGTTTGTTTGACCAAGCTTCTTCAATTCTGGAATCAAGTATTTTTTTTCAAAGTTGAAGTGAAGCTAATATTTCTGAGGAGAAGCAGAAGCAGTTTTGGAGAATCAGAAAAAAGTACCCTCTTCGAAAGCACTTTTATGAAAAATACTTTTGAGAAAAATACACTTAGAAGCAGTTTTTAAAAGCTTGGACAAACACTAATTGCTACTCAGAAGTGCTTTTCAAATTAATTAGCCAAACATAAACTGCTTCTCACCAAAAGTACTTTTGAGAAAAGCACTTTTGAGAAAAAGCACTTCTCAATAAGCTGATTTTTACAGCTTGGCCAAACATGCTATTAGGTTGTTTGACCAAGCTTTTAAAAGAAAAAAAAATGCTTTTGGGTAGAAGTAGAAACAATTCTTGTTGAAAAAAGTAGCCTCTCCCCCGAAAACACTTTTTCGAAAAGCAATTTTGAGAAAAATACACTTAAAAAGCACTTTTTAGAAGTTTGTCCAAACAGTAATTACCTAAGTTGCACGAACTCTTCGATTTTGGTACCGTCCCCGTCCCGGATTCGGTCATCTGACTTTGGACACTTTGACCGGAGTCCATCGACAAATTTGGGAGAAAAATTGAGAATTTTATTTCTCAAAATGAAAAATAAAACAGATTTAGGAGAATGAAAGAATAATGTCCATCTTGGAGAATGAAAGATTGAATTCTACAATATTCATGTAAGTTTTTCACAGAATATCTCTCAAAATTTACAATATTTTTATAGCTCTATTTTTTATTAGCCGAATCCCCGCACCCATATCCGGATCCGTACCCCCGAATCTTAAAATTTAGATTTTGCCGAATCCGATACTCGGATCCGTCCCCGTATCGGATACCCGCACCCGAGTCCGAGCAACTTAGGTAATTACGGCTCCAAAGTAATTTTCAAATTAATTAGCCAAATACAAACTGTTTCTCGCCAAAAGTACTTTTTTGAAAAATACTTTTGAGCTATGTTGCGTAGACTCCCCAAATTGTGTGAGCTATCACTAAATGTGAATTTGACACTTATAAGATAGTTTTACGTAGTAATGATGTGTTCAATTTGCCTTGGTCGGTTGGTCCATGCCATTTCAGGTTCAACTCAAGGTAAAAAACAAAAGAAAGTGGACAACAAATAGTTGCCTGGGACCTTCTTAGGAGTTGGACCCCTTCACAATAATGTCACAGAGACAGTGATGGAACATACTACCTCGGCCTAATTTTATAAAGCAGTGTAAATTAACGTGTGGAAAAAATGTATATAAGTACAAATATGGAATGATAAGAAGACTTCATACCAGAAATTGACTTAAAATGTGACAACAACTTAGATATCATCAACAATACTAAATCAGAGTACATTCACCGTCGATCGAGAGCTTAATGACAAGTCTAACGGCTTAAAACAACATGAATTCTAACAAAATGTATCAATGCCTAAAATATACAGTAGTACTTAGATACTGTATTTATACAGCTCTCTATTTACAGGCTAGTGCACACATATGCTAAAATATTATTGTAACATGTACTGCCATTTAACCTCCAGATGTTATCCATTTTCTTAACAACAACTTTCTTAATTATTGTGATTTAGATAAAACTTGTACAATCTCAGTCTCACATTCAATGTTTTAACTGCAAGTAAAAGTAGTATTAATTCTAATAAAGAATTTGTGTTGATTGCCTTCTCATTTGTTTTTCTTCGTCTTTTCCAACTTTGGCTTTTCTTGATCTTTCCTGAATAGCGGGAGCTTAGTGCACCATTTTAATAATGAAATAAAGGCAGGGTTCAATTTTATGACAGATTGGAAGACCAAATTCTGCATTCACATAGATGAGAACTGATTTGCCTCTTAGGCTTCAACTATTTCTCCTTAATTATTAAGCACCTCAACAACCCAATTGTGTCAGTTTTCTCACCATATACCAAAAGCTGATAATTTACTGTTAGTTGATCTTTAGCAATATTCTTCAACAATGTCTTATGCTTCTCCTTCCAAAGATTGGAAGTATGATGTCTTTTTGAGCTTTAGAGGTGAAGATACACGTAAAAACTTTGTGAGTCATCTCTATAATGCTCTAGAACAGAGAGGAATACATGCTTTCAAAGATGATGACCGGCTGGAAACGGGAAAATCAATTTCTTATGAACTTCTGAAAGCCATAGAAGAGTCTAGATTTGCCGTCGTGATATTCTCAAAAAGCTATGCATCCTCAAAATGGTGCTCAGAGGAGCTTGCACACATCATAAAGTGTCAAAGTGAATTGGAGCAGACTGTGATTCCAATCTTTTATGATGTGAGTCCATCTGATGTACGCCATCAAAATCCACCATTTGCCGAGTCATTTTCCCAACATGAGGAAAAATACAAAGATGATATGGAGAAGGTTCAAAGATGGAGGGATGCATTTGCGGAGGCTGGAAAATTATCAGGACATGATCTAAAAAATTATAAGTATGCTTTCTTTTTCTTTTTCTGTTCTGCTTTCTTGTTTTACAGGAGGAAATAGGACCAAACTATAAGTTAAGTTACATGTCCAAACAAGTATCATCTGTGTATTTTGCGTAAAAAGAAAAGAAGATCCGATCCAGGAAGCAGAGACATGTAGTCGGTTTACTTGTATTTATAATTAAAAAACAAATTTAATGAACAGACCTTGAGCATGTGCTTTTTTAATAATGTACCGATGGTACTAGGAATGTCACATAATAAGTTCTTCTTGATATGGTATATAGGCATCATTGGAAGATGTCGTGATTTTCTTACGATTCTCCAGATTTGTCTTATAATATCGTCATTTTGTTCTGCAATATTTTGAAAACGTTTAGTTGATTATTGGACTTAGATAGGTAAAACAGTAAAATTATGCAATCAGGAATATATAATTGATGGAAGATATTTTTCTGATTTATCTAGATAAGGCTTACAATTATTTCTAGAGTAGATTTTTGGAGATATAACATTATAATTAACAATGAGTAAAGCTATCCTGTAGCATTATTGTGAGCATTTATTTTAGAGAGTCTATTAAAACACTATGTTAACGTCTGTTTAATTTACATAGTGTCCCTTTGCATCGTAATGTGTAGGGATGAGGTTGATTGCATCAATAAGGTAGTTGATTACATATTACCAAAGTCACTTCAAGCTATCCCAACGTCATCCGGAAGCTTAGTGGGCGTGGAACCTCAAATTGAGAAAATAATTTCATTATGGGATATGGAATCAAATGATGTTCGTTCCATTGGAATATGGGGGATGAGCGGTATTGGCAAGACAGAAATTGTAAGTATCATATATGAGAGATATCGTCATCTATTTGATGCTGATTGTTTTCTTGGTGATGTTGGAGAAATGTACCAGAAAAAGGGTCTTACATGGATACAACAAGCTCTCATCCGTAAGCTATTGGGGAAAAAGATACCTATAACTAGTGAACGCGAAGGTGCCATAATTATAAGGAATCAGCTTCGCTGGAAGAAAGTTTTGGTCATTCTTGATGATGTAAACCATCTAAATCAACTAAAATTTTTAGTTGGAGGGACAGAGTGGTTTGGCGGGGGTAGTAGAGTTTTGATTACCACGAGAGACAAGCACCTGATAATCGCTCATGTAGGGGAGAACAAAGTGTATGAAGTCCTACTATTATCTGAGAATGATGCTCTTGAACTGTTTTGCCTGCATGCTTTCAAGAGAAAATCTCCAGAGAGAGATTTTGAGGAGCTTTCAAGGGAAGTGGTGAAGTATGCTGATGGGCTCCCATTAGCTCTTGAAGTTTTGGGTCCTTCTTTTTGTGGACGAAACAAAGAGCAATGGAGAGATATAATTGATAGACTGAAGAAAATCCCTAATGATGACATTTTAGGAAAACTTAAGATTGGTCTTGATTGATTGAATAAAGATGAGATGAGAATATTTTTGGATATCGCATGCTTGTACAGTCATGAACAAAGATATTATGAGGAACGAATACTTAAGAGTTGTGGTATTCTTCACTTGATAGAAATAAGCCGTCTCATTGAAAAATCTCTCTTATCCATCAGTAGAGATGGCTACAGCTACATATTTAATATGCATAGTTTGATTAGAGGAATGGGTGAAAATGTCCTCAAGGAAGAGCACACAAACAGCAGAATATGGCTTCATGAGGAGGTTCATGACCTTTTTGCTGGAAAGTTGGTAAGGGATATTTGAACAAAATTGATAGTTTTGTAAGCTGATAGTATTGTGACTTTGTTCCGTTGAGTTTTTTCTGTTTTTTTTAATGATTCCTTGACAAATAGATATATGTTTCTTTCTTTACAGAAAACAAAAAAGGTGGGAAGCCTAAAGATCCCAAAAGGTTACAATTTTGAAGATGAAAATATAAATCATAACAAGGTATTCAAGAGGATGCAAAGCTTACAGGTATTAATAGTTGATAATAAAATTTTTTGCTCGGAAAGCACCGTCACTTGTCTTCCTTCAAGCCTGCGGTGGATTCAATGGCCGTTCTATCCTTCAAGTTCATTGCCGCAGCAGTTTGAACCATCACACCTCGTGGGGCTTAGATTATATAACAGTCGGCTTGTCGAACTTTGGCCAATATCAAAGGTATACTTGCGCCTCTCTCTCTCTCTCTCCAATACAACAAAATTCCATTTTTTTGTTTGCTAGGTTTAATGCACATAAATTGATCACTTCACAACAAAATTCCATTTTTTTTGTTTGCTAGGTTTAATGCACATAAATTGATCACTCCACAATTTAAATGCAAATGCAATAAATGTTTTGATATACACAATTAACATCAATATGTTTGGTAATCACTCACTTGAAAAGTGGAAACTTAAACTTACAGGTCCAGTGTACAAAATTCATCCAAAATCACACCTATTATCTTTCCAATCACTCCAGCAACTCATATTTCCATCTTTTCCCCCAAGTAAATCTTCTAAATATTTAGGTGGAATCGAACTATGGTGACATTCACGAATCACGATCTAAACTTTAACATATCGATGTAGGTCCTGTTTTGAGTTAAATAAATTGTATATCAAATATGGTTCAAGAAACTTTCGTTGTAGGAGCAAATATAATAATTAAATCTACCGTAAAACATGGATGCTAGGACATTCGACCACGGAAGCTATTCACCTTGTAAGGAGGTTGGTTGAGCAGTATAGGGAGAGGAAGAAGGAATTGCATATGGTGTTCATTGACCTTGAGAAAGCATACGATAAAGTTCCGAGGGAGGTTTTACGGAGATGTTTGGAGGCTAGAGGTATGTATGCATGTTGCTTATATTAAGGTGATTAAGGACATGTATGAGGGAGCTAAAACCCGGGTGAAGACGCGTGCGGGCCTCAGACCACTTTCTAGTTGTGATGGGGTTGCACCAGGGGTCAGCTCTTAACCCATTTTTATTTGCCTTGGTGATGGACACACTAACACGCCAAATTCAAGGGGAGATGCCATGGTGTATGTTATTTGCGGATGATATTGTACTGATTGGCAAGACGTGAAGCGGTATTAATGCGAGGCTGGTGGTTGAAGACAGACCCTGGAGTTTAAAGGTTTCAACTTGAGCAGGACCAAGACATAATTCTTGGAGTGCAAGTTAAGTAACAAAACCAATGAAGTGGACGTGGTCGTGAGGCTTGATAAACAAGTTATCCGTAAGAGAGATAGTTTCAAGCACCTTGGGTCTATTATCCAAGGAAATTTGGAGATTGACGAGGATGTTACACACCGTATTGGAGCGGGATAGGTGAATGGAGGCTCGCATCCGGTGTTTTATGTGAGTAGATAAGAATGTGCAACCTAAACTTAAAAATATGTTCTACAGCGTGGTTGTTAGACCGACTATATTGTATGGGGCAGAGGTTGGCCAGTCAAGAACTCCCATGTCCAAAAGATAAAAGTAACAGAGATGAGGATGTTGAGATGGATGTGCGTGCATACCAGGATTGATAAGATTAGGAATGAAGATATTCAGGCCAAGGTTGGAGTGGTCCCGATGGAGGACAAGATGCAGGAAGTGAGGCTTAGATGGTTTAAGCATGTGAAAAGGAGAAGTACAGATGCCTCACTAAGGAAGTGTGAGAGGTTGGTCTTGGTGGGTCTGAGAAGAGTTAGAGGTAGGCCAAAAAAGTATTGGGGAGAGTTGATTAGGCAGGATATGGCGTTGCTTCAGCTTACCGAGGACATGACCCTTGTCAGGAAGATATAGAGGTTGAGAATTAAGGTTGAGCGCTAGTAGGTAGTCAAGAGTGTTTCTTTCCAATACAAGTAGTAGTGGTGTTAGTTTTGTATTCTATTATTGTTAGATTTCTATTACTACATGTTGTTCCTTTTGCTTCATTTTCCTATTATCTTGTTCTTGTTACTGCTTGTTACTACTGCTTTCTTTTCATCTTTCCTTGAGCCGACAGTATGTTGGAAACAACCTCTCTATTTTCAAGGTAGGGGTAAGGTTTGCGTACACAATACCCACCTCAGACCCAACTTGTGGGACTATATTAGGTTTGTTGTAATCAAAAGGACCTAAACATGCTATATACTTGATTTCTATAATTCATATTCACTAAACAATCATATTTATGAACCTTCAAAAGTGAAGAAATATTTTATATATATATATATATATATATATATATATATATATATATATATATATATATATATATATATATATATATAAATATATATATATATATATATACAATCATGTAGTTAGTGGCGGAATCAAGATTTTTAATAAGGGGAGTCAAAATATAAAGAAGTAAACTCACGAAGAAGCCAAATGGTGTCAATATATAGTGTAAAAGGGCAGCCCGGTGCCCAAGGCATCCCGCGTTCATGCAGGGTCCGGGGAAGGGTCACATTCCAAGGGTTGTGATATAGATAGCCTACCCTAATGCAATCATTAGTGGCTGTTTCCACGGCTCGAATCAGTGACCTATAGGTCACATAGAGACAACTTTACTGTTTCTCCAAAGCTTCTCTTCTGTCAATATATAGTGTAACAACAACAACAATAACCTAGTAAAATCACACAAGTGGGGTCTGGGGAGGGTAGAATGTACGCAGACCTTCCCCCTATCCCGGAGGGGTAAAGAGGCTGTTTTCGAGAGACCCTCAGCTCAAGAAGATGAAAATAGACAATAGAATCTGTGACAACAAAAAAAATCAGAAAAATAATAGAAATTGTCAATATATAGTGTGTACCATAAAAATGTAAACTTTACCTAGCTACAAAGTGAAATTTTCTGACGAAGGATTGTCGGTTGATACCCCTTGAGTACACGTGGCTCCGCCACTGCATGTAAATCGGTTTGCATTGTACTCCCTCCGTTTCAATTTAGATGAGATAGTTTGACTCGGCACGGAGTTTAAGAAAAAAGAAGAAGATTTTTGAAACTTGTGGTCTTATAAGCTTAAGAGGTAAAAGTTTTGTGGGGCTATGACATTTGTGTGGTTATAAAAGCTTCTCATTAAGGGTAAAATGGGTAAAATGAAGAGTTTAAAGTTAAATTATTTTCAAATTTATAAATGTATCATTTATTTTGGAACAGACTAAAAAGGAAAGTACCTCATCTAATTTGAAACGGAGGGAGTACCTACATTTGACTTCTCCAAAATACATATGACAAGACATGCCACCACATTAAATATATGGACTTTTGGGTCTTTAATCCAAATCCTTAAATTCCTTCTCCATTTCTCTCCCATTTTGCTCCCCAATTGAACTCCAGCAAACCCCAATCCCAAATTTCTACTTCTTTCTCAAATTTTCTTGTAGTCCGTAGTAGTATTTCTGACAAAACATTCCAATAACGTAACAAACACTGTCACCAAAGGAGAGGTCAAAAGCTGGTGAGTGAAACATCAAACTGAATTTTGATTAAAACTGAGTTTTGGCAAAATAACAGCGTCCTAATTTGTGCATCTTCGTAAGAAGAGCTCCCGCCCTTTACCGCCTTCCTTTTCCGCTTTCTTATAATAATACTGAATATTGCATTCTTTCAATGGTTGAAGAGAAATATTAAGTCAACGGGAAGAACAGATGTTGAATTCCTTCTGAATATGATCAAACAGTAATTGTTGGGCGTCATAAAATCAAAAAGCAAAAAAGAATATAGACACCATAATCTATACTGTATTAAAAGCACAAAGGCCTTTAGCGAAATGTCGTTCGCCTTTTTTACCCTTTAAAAGTAGAGTTTTCACTAGACAAAATAGTCATTTAATTATTTTTTTAATATTAAGGAATTATTTTCCTAATATTTAGGACTTCCAAATCAACTAAATATTATATGGTGAATCCTTCATTGTTTAAACTAGGTAAGACAATGTATTTATAAAAGAAAACTAACACCCAAATGGATTAAAGTAGGAAAGTTTCGTTCACTTAGAACTCTTTTTAGATTTAGAAGTCTTTATTGTTTGTATAGAATTATAACCAATTATTTATTTATAATTTTAGTAAAATAAAGCTAATTGAAAGAGAATAAATTTAAAACTACAAATAAAGTCTCGTGCACATAGCCTTATTAGGTTTAGGAATTCTTATTTTATTGTGACAGAATTATAAAATAGTACTCTTTTAGCATGAATATTTCAAAGGATATTCACAATCCACCTTTTAATTAGGTAGAACTAAACTTAATTTTAATTTTAACATGGATTTTATATTTTTACTGCTTCTAAAATAGTATTAATGTACTCCTTTTAGAACCCGTGAATTTCATATAATTTTCTTACATTCATAGACGCTTAGTTCTTTACTAATTTGTTAAAAATAATTATTATATTTTTTCTTATTGATTAAACTAATAGCACAATTTGTATTTTTTTAGCGAGAAAAAGGTATCTTTTGTCAGTTAGTTGACTTTATTTGTGTTTTCTATAATGAATTTAAGAATATATAACTTTTCAAATAAATTTTTACATAATAACTTAAATGTTCAAGGGTTAATGCGTTCTTGCTAAAACTAAAAATGAAGAACGATAATTTGTGAAACTAACGTAATGATATTATATAAAATTTGTAATGATTTTGAAGTTGAATATATTGACCTGCATGATTGAGGGCTTATATGGGGTATAGTTTCTCTGTTTATTATGTTAGCTAGAAAAGTTCAATACTTACTATTTTCAAGAACTTATATTTTTCTATAACTTTTATTTTATCACTCAAACATAATTTTCTATAAAATATTTATATAATATTTTAATAGTTCATATTCATCGAGATAGTGTTCGCTCACAATCGTTTGTCTTTTTTACCCTTTAAAACTGGCTTTCACGTCGGATAAAATAGTAATTTAAGTTATTTTTCTAAATTGTAAGAATAGTCATTTAATTATTTTCCTAATATTTTGGAATAATCACTAAATTCTTTCTTTAACACTTAGGATTTTGATCTAAAAAATCATATTGTTTGATTGGAGTTTTTCATATAAACTCTATTTAGATTTAGGGTATTGAATTCCAAGCATTTGACGAGTATTTTCGTATATTGGTTTAGGAGTATTTTTTTTGTTATAAAGGTTTAGGTTTAGTAGTTCTTGTTCTCCTTTTATCGGTTTAGGAATCCTTATTTTCCTCCTCTTCTTTTTCCAGTTTTTGAAGTACTTTGTCAAGGTTTACGAGTATTTCTTTTAAATAATAAAATACTCATTGAATTATTTTTCTTATATTTAGAATTTAATGGCAACTAAACTTTTGTTATTAAATCAAACTTGGGAGTAAGAACAAATATCTCGCAATCATAAATGTAGTAACCTCAATCAATTCTAATTTTTACAAAATTCAAGTATCAAGCTAACTAAGGAAATATTTTAATTTTAAGAATATAATAGAAAGACAAGTGTTGGTAAGATTCAACAACACTAATGGTTGTACTAACATAAAAGTCCAAAAGTGATGTCATAACGGATTTTTTATTACAATGAACATAGATTATTATTGACTAAAAATTATAATTATAGTTAAATATTTAAAACTTGGGATGCGCTAATATTAAAGTTTGAATCAACAACAAAAACAATTATTCTCCTTAACGTTAAAAACAAATAATTAAGCCTCGATTAACCAAAAAAAATCTTTGATTTAACTAATGTGTGAAAATTTCAAGTCATTTTTTGCGAAATTCATCATATAAATCGGTTATAGTATAGTATTAAGAGTCAAATTATGAAAAATGCAAATGTTTAACAACAAAAATGAAACATTAGAAGACAAAATATATTCTAAGTGAGTAGCCATTAATTAATTTTCTTTCTTGGTATTCATTTAAACAAAAGACAACTCCCTATACTTATTGTAAAATATTAACTTAATGTAGACATTTTTAAAGTTAGCATTTGATAAGTTGATTTATATGTTCTTCATATACATATATTTTATTGATTGACGCTAAGCACACGTGCAACGCACGTAAGTATGACTAAAGGATGGAACCGTTAAAAAACACACAAATATATCTATATTTGCTTTCTATGGGAACGAGGTTATAAATAACTTAAAATGAAGTACTTTATCACAAAGAATAGTACAGAAACTATTTTCATTTGAAGTATCTTTAATATTTGAATTTTACAATTTCAAATAATTATGAACAAATTTTTATAATTGTAGAACCTTGAATATAAACTTGTTGGGAGTGTGAACAAAGTCTCACATGGAAAGTAGAAAAGAAAAATAAGCTACTTATAAGGAGTTAGATACTCTTAATGGTGTGAGGTCTTTTGGGAAAATCGTGCGGGCTTGGCTCAAAGCGGACAATATCATGCCATGTTGAGACTTAAGAGTATCTTTGGGCCGTTTTAGTCCAACAACTGGTATCAGAGCCAATGGTTGAAAAACTTTAGTTTTTCCCTTTTATAATTTAATTTATCACTTCTCTAAAGATGACATGTAAGCCCCGGTTTGAAGTGTTAGCGCCGGGGTACTCGCTCACGACGTAAGCCCTATAAATATTTGATTTTCAATATTTTAAAAAGCAAAATATAAAAAGGATCTATGATATTAAAAAAGGTTTTATTTTTGTGAGAAGGCACGAGAGAAAATATATTATTGATATTGAATGATAAATACAGTACAAGAGGTCCCTATTTATAGCTATACACTACAAGGAGATATTACTCCTCTTCCAATGTGGGACAAGATTACACTATACATATCTATAAACTAACACTTCCCCTCAAGCCGGTGCATACACATCATATGTACCGAGCTTGTTACACATGTAACTAATACGAGAACTAGTAAGAGACTTAGTGAAAATATCTGCTAGTTGATCATTCGACTTTACAAACTTTGTAACAATATCTCCTGAAAGTATTTTTTCTCTGACAAAGTGACAGTCGATCTCAATGTGTTTAGTCCTCTCATGAAACACCAAATTTGACGCAATATGAAGAGCAACTTGGTTATCACATAGTTCCATCTTGCTGATTTCTCCGAACTTTAACTCCTTGAGCAACTGCTTGACCCAAACTAACTCACACGTCGCCGTAGCCATGGCCCGATATTCGGTTTCGACGCTAGATCGAGCAACTACATTCTGTTTCTTGCTCTTCCACGAGACCAAGTTACCTCCTACTAGAACACAATATCCAGACGTAGAACGTCTATCAAAAGGTGATCCTGCCCAATCAACATCTGTGTACCCAACAATCTGCTCGTGGCCTCGATCCTCGAATAGTAATTCTTTGCCTGGAGCTGACTTTATATACCGAAGAATGCGAACAACTGCATCCCAGTGACTATCACATGGAGAATCCATAAACTGACTTACAACACTCACCGGAAAAGAAATGTCAGGTCTAGTCACTGTGAGGTAATTCAATTTGCTAACCAACCTCCTATATCTCGTAGGGTCTCTAAGAGGCACCCTGTCCAGGCAGAAGCTTAGCATTCGGATCCATAGGAGAGTCAATAGGTCTGCAACCCATCATTCTAGTCTCCTCAAAAATGTCTAAGGCATACTTCCGCTGTGAAATAACAATACCCGAGCTAGACTGAGCGACCTCAATACCTAAAAAATACTTCAATCTGCCTAGATCCTTAGTCTGGAAGTGCTGAAAGAGAAGTTGTTTCAGATTAGTAATATCATCCTGATCATTGCCAGTAATAACAATATCATCAACATAAACCACTAGATAACTACACAGATTAGGAGCAGAATGCCGATAAAACACAGAGTGATCAGCCTCACTACGAGTCATGCCGAACTCCTGAATAATTATGCTGAACTTACCAAACCAAGCTCGAGGGGACTGTTTCAAACCATATAGTGACCTGCGCAATCTGCAAACACAACCATTAAACTCCCCCTGAGCAACAAAACCAGGTGGTTGCTCCATATAAACTTCTTCCTCAAGATCACCGTGGAGAAAAGCATTCTTAATGTCTTACTGATAAAGAGGCCAATGACATACAACAGCCATGGACAAAAAGAGACGAACAGATGCTACTTTAGCCACGGGAGAGAAAGTATCACTATAATCAAGTCCAAAAATCTGAGTATATCCTTTTGCAACAAGACGAGCCTTAAGCCAATCAACCTGGCCATCCGGGCCGACTTTGACTGCATAAACCCAACGACAACCAACAGTAGACTTACCTGCAGGAAGAGGAACAAGCTCCCAAGTGCCACTCGCATGTAAAGCAGACATCTCGTCAATCTTAGCATGTCGCCATCGTAGATGAGATAGTGCCTCACCTGTAGACTTGGGGATAGAAACAGTGGACAAAGAAGATATAAAAGCATAATGAGGTGACGACATGAGATGATAACTTAAACCGACATAGTGGGGATTAGGATTAAGTGTGGATCGTACACCTTTGCAGAGTGCAATTGGTTGACTAAGAGGAGACAAGTCCGCAGTAGGTGCAGAATCTGATACAGGGTGTGAATCACTTGGGCCTGATGCTGGATGTGGACGACGATGATAAGTCAAGAGTGGTGGAGTTGCAGAAGGTTGAACTGGATTATGTGGAGGAACTGGAGCTATAGTTGGTGGAGCTACAACTGGAGCTGTAGGTGGTGGAACTGGAGCTATAGGTGGTGGAGCTACAACAGGAGCTGTAGGTGGTTGAGCTGGAGTGACTGAATCTCCAAAAGATGAAACTGATAGTACCTCAGAAATATCTAAGTGATGACCGGAACCTGTGAAGTGTGATTGAGTTTCAAAGAAGGTAACATCAGTGGACATAAGGTACCGCTGGAGGTCAGGAGAGTAGCATCGATACCCCTTTTGTGTTCTCGAGAAACCCAGAAATACGCACTTAAGAGCACGAGGAGCTAACTTATCTGTTCCTGGAGTAAGGTTATGCACAAAACAAGTGCTTCCAAAGATACGGGGTGGAAGAGAGAACAAAGGTAAGTGGGAAAACATGACAGAGAATGGAACTTGGTTCTGGATAGCTGAAGATGACATACGATTAATAAGATAGCAAGATGTAAGAACTGCATCCCCAAAAACGCAACGGAGCATGAGATTGTATGAGTAGGGTACGAGCAGTTTCAATAAGATGTCTATTCTTTCTTTCAGCTACCCCATTTTGTTGAGATGTGTACGGACAAGATGTTTGATGAATAATCCCATGAGATTTCATAAACTGTTGAAATGGGGAAGACAAATACTCTCGGGCATTATCACTACGAAATGTGCGAATAGAAACCCCAAATTGATTTTGAATTTCAGCGTGGAAGGTCTGGAAAATAGAAAACAGCTCAGATCGATTTTTTATCAAAAATATCCAAGTGCACCTGGAATAATCATCAATGAAACTGACAGAGTAACGGAATCCCAAGGTGGAACTGACCCGACTAGGACCCCAAACATCTGAATGGCCTAAAGTAAAAGGTGACTCTGCTCGATTATCAAGACGCCGAGGGAAATGGGAGCGAGTATGCTTACCGAGCTGACATGACTCACACTCTAGAGCTGACAAGTGAGATAAACCAGATACCATTTTCTGAAGTTTTGACAAACCGGGATGTCCCAACCGTTTATGTAATAAATCTGGTGAATCAGTAACAGGACAAGTTATAGAAGGAAGACAAGATGTGAGTACATGTGATTTAGCAAGGATAAGGTAATAAAATCCGTTTGATTCACGCCCGGTACCAATGATCCGCCCCGTACTGCGTTCCTGTATAAAAATATGGTCATCGAGAAATAAAACAGCGCATTTAAGTGATTTGGCTAAGCGACTAACAACTATGAGATTAAAAGGACTATTGGGAACATAAATGACTGAATCTAAAGGTAAGGAAGGAAGTTGACTTGCTTGACCTATTGCTGTTACCATGGCTTGAGACCCATTGGCCATTGTGACTTTTGGAAGAGATTGAGAATACGAAATAGTAGTGAAAAGAGATTTGTTACCAGAAATATGATCTGATGCACCTGAATCAATGACCCAAGACTCAGAGGATGAAGATTGTGAGAAACAAGTCACGCTCATATCTGTTTGAACAACAAAAGCTATCTTAGAAGATGTTTGTTTACATGCTTTGTACTGAATGAACTCAATATAATCTGCTAAAGAAACCATCCGACTATTCAAAACATCGGTTCTCATGTCGCTACGAGATGTCTGCTTACATGCTTTGTACTGAAGGAACTCAATATAATCTGCTAAAGAAACCATCCGACTATTCAAAGCATGGGTTCCCATGTCGCTACAATTTGTAATAGTAGGGTTAACTTGAAATAGTGGAAATAAGTAACTCCTGTGAGAAAACTGAAGAAATAGCTTGAAAAACACTGTTTAAACCAGGAAAACAGAACGCTGTTCTGCGCCGGAAACACGGTTCACGCTGAAAACACTGTAGCTCGCCGGAATCTAATGTAGCTGACGGAAAAACTCAAAGTGGTCGGAATGAAACAAAACCAGTGAGGGTAGAATCGGAATTACTAGGCGATCCTACTGTTCAACTGGAACTTTTTCAAAATCTGGCCGGAACAGTGTTCACGCGCCGGCGCGTGGGTCAGATCTCGTCGGAAATTTTTTTCTTTTCCAGGCACATGAGGGCGTGTGGACGTGTGTTTTTCGGTGGGGTTGACTGGGGTTTGGTCGCCGGAGCCTGAGGAGTCTTGTGGTGGTGTTGGTTTTTGCACAACACCAACAGAAAGTGATTTGCTTACGGACAACCTTCTAAGTTGCCGGAAAATTGCACGGCGAAGAGATCTTTCTTCCCGGAAGTCTCTGGAATGATGCACATCGACGGGTTTCTCACTAATGCTCTGATACCATGTGAGAAGGCTCGGGAGAAAATATGTTATTGATATTGAATGATAAATACAATACAAGAGGTCCCTATTTATTACTATACACTACAAGATGAGTTGGCGTACTCACGTTACTCCCTGCACCTTGTGTGCAGATCCAGATGTAGCTGGACACAGTAGCAGTTGTTGATTATTTTGGTTGCAGATTTTCTCGGGGATAGCAAGGTAGCTGCTTGGCGACCACAGCCCCTGCTCTTCTCCCTCTTATCTTCCTCTAGTTGTATTTAGCTATTTATCAGGCTGAGTTAGCCTTGATATTGTTAGACAGATTGTAGTAGATGCTCATGACTAGTGACACCCCGATATCGGGCTTTTTCTTCCGCACTTTTATTTTGATTGGAACTCCTTTGCGAGGGTTTTTGTGTTAAATAACATTGAAATTATCTTTGAAATGAAAATATCGGTTTGTTTGGAAATGAGTCGGCTTGCCTAGTTCTACGATAGGCGCCATCACGACAGGGGTTAGTTTGGGTAGTGACATATTGGTATCAAAGCCTAGGTTACATAGGTCCCACGAGTCATGAGCGGGTTTAGTAGAGTCTTACGGATCGGTACGGAGACGTCTGTACTTATCTTTGAGAGGCTGCAAAATCCTTAAGAAAATTTCACTTTCTTGTATTTTATCGTGCGAAATTGATTCAGCTTGAAACATAACTCTTTGAATTCCTTCTACGCATTCGTATGTGCACATGAGCGCTCGGTATCAGTTGTGCATCGCCGGCTTGTGATTCTATGAATGAGGTTCGAGGTGTGTATTATATGTTTTGGTGATGGTCTAGTCTGGAGGACTTGAGGCCAGGTTTAAATCATAGTTTTGGCTCGGTAGCTTCAGTTATAACCTATACATTTGGACTCATATGTCCGGTAATGCCCCTACGAGTTGAATTCGTGGCTCGATGAGCGGTGGAATGGCTTTGTGATGACTATGATGTAACTGCGGGATGTTTTAAGATGATTTGAATGTGACGAGAAGTGTTTCCTTGAAATGTAAAGGAAGGAAATTGGGCGCTTGATTTTCGTTTTGATGTGACGTACGGTCTCGAGTGTGAATATTTTGAAGTATCTTTCACGTTGTTAAATTTTGGGGCAAATTAAATTCTCATGTCTTGTCAATGAGTTTGGACTCAAGAAGAGTAAGTGATTATGTAGTAATTGTGGTTGCGAATGGGTATTTTTGATGTTGATGGCTCGAGAAAGATGATCTTCGAAGAGACTTAGAGTCGGTAACATTTTATTGGTTCAGGTGCGACAGAGATACATTTCGATTTGATGCAGCAGTTGGGTAGTAAAGTATGAGGGAAGACATGATGGGAAGTGTTTCGCGGTGGTTGAAGTACTAGCAGGTCAAGTAGGAGAAGTAGAGGTTGAGAAGTTTCTTAAAGGAGATGATTTAACTGAAGTAAGAGTGGCAGATTAGCATATGAATTCACTAATAGGGTAGTCGTGCGCCTTGAGAAAGTGTAGAATGGTTTGGAATCGTGTTAGTATGTGAATCGGCCTGCAGACTCTATTTGGAGTAATGGTTAGTGTACAAAGGAAAAAAAATTGAATATGGCATAAAAAGAGTGTGTTTGAAATGAATAGAGGCGTGAAGATCTGATTATCGTGTTAGGTGCAATATGACTTGAGTTCGTAAGGTATTGTTGACGTACAATTGATGTCAATAAGGAAAGTGCACACTTATACAAATGGTGGGCGAGCATGAACTTAGGAGAATTTACGGATTTAATGGTCGTTGCACTCAGTGCAGTGTCATTGGAAGATGTCAATAAGGAATTCCACATGTGAGTTATCTCCTGTGTGCAGCTAACGGTGGCGTGATGTTGATGAAGCTTTTGCGAGGAATATTACTTGCTACCCGGAAGGAGGTCGCTTGTGTGATTTTGGCTGGAGATTTAGAATGTTCATGAAAGGCTTAATAAAAGACTTCGAGAAGTCTGGCAGGTCAACGGTGCGAGACCTTGGTAATTGAGAAGGAGAAATCTTTACGGGTTCTAATTTTATATAATTGCAGCTTAAGGCTAAGTGGGGGAGTCTGCTATCGACGAGTTGATTGCACGGTTATGGGTCGTATTAGTTTCGGTTCGAGGTATACCGGTGAATCAGTTATGATTTGCAGAGGTCGAGATCGAGGATGACTCGGGTAAAGGAATTTCTGAACACAAGTTGTATTACACTCTATGGTTATAGGAGGACTATTAAATAATTGAGTGGTTATTCACGGAGAATGTAGTGTACATGGAGCGAGAATTTACTCGGTTACGTAGGAGTGTGGGTTACTCTTTATTTCCTTGGGCGTTAGTGTGCTAATGGGGTACAGGTCATTTCGGTCAGTTTGGTCGGTTAATTTGAGATTTGAGTAAAGTGGATGACTCTAGAGAATGGTTCCAATGGATTCAAGATTTATAAATATGGTTAGAAAAAAAATTGGGAGTTGCATTGAACGGTGTTGAGACTCGTAGCATCTTATATCATTATGAATTATGCATTTCGGTATCAAGAAGGTGAAGGAAACAGTTTTAGGTTCACATAAAGTCTCTTCGGAGTAAGTATTTTTGGTTGTGGAAACTTTAGGATACATAAAAAGGGAATTCGGCGGCTTATAAGCCTTAGGTCGACATGATTCTATGCTAGAGTTCGTGGGGTAAGTTTTAGTTAAGGATAGTAGTGTTCTAACAAGGAAAAATAAGTAGCAATTTGAAGGCAATTTAGAAAGAACTTGGAGAAATAGGACAACTTGGTAGTAGGTTGGGGTTAGCACAGTAATGGGAATGATTGATTCTTTGGGTACTTATGATGTGGCTAGTATCTACAGGTGTTTCGTGGCAATGCTCTCGAATTTGGCAACCTGTGTGGCTTGATGGAGTTAGAGGAATTCAGTTCAGATAGCTTGGTTATGTGCGGATGGATTTCAAAGCGTTCATGATGGGTTCTACCATGGTTTGAACCAGATATTTTCTATCAATGTACGAAATGTGTTGTGTTATGTTATTTGTAAGGTAATTAATGGGTATTTATATAATAAAAATGCGAAAATAAATTGATTTAAAGCCTTTAAAAATTATGAAAATACTTGTATATGCTTGTAAATCAAATGATGATGCATATGCACTATTTTGAGAGTGTATATATATATATATATATATATATATATATATATATATATATATATATATATATGAAAAATGTGAGGGAAAAATTGGGTATCAACACTCCCATTTTCAGAACTTAAACTCTCTGCCTAGTCATTTGCTCTACGCGATCGCGGACAACCACACGCGATCGCGAAGCACAAATTTTCACTGCCCAGATTTAACCCTACGCGATTGCGGACTTCGCACTCTCACAGGCCTACGCGATCGCGGACTCGTCCACACGATCGCGAAGCACAAAACGCGTGACCTCTACTTCTGCTCCACCTACTCTTCGCGAACGCGACCTTCTTCACGCGTTCGCAAATAACAAACTCGCACAGCTACGCGATCGTGGCCCTCTTCACGCGATCACGAAGAACAAAATCATCACTTTCTCAAACAAGCCTACGCGATCGCGGACATTCTCATGTGATCGCGTAGAAGGAAACCAGTGACAGAAATCCAGCATTCTTCAGCTGGTATGCCAAGTCCAAAATTGATCCGTTAACCATCCGAAACTTACCCGAGGCCCCCGGGACCTCAACCAAACATACCGTAAAGTCCTATAACATCATACGAACTTAGTCAAACCCTCAAATTACCTCAATCAATGCTAAAATCATGAATCATACCCCAACTCAAGCCTAATGAACTTTGAAATTTCAAGTTTCCACAAACGACACCGTAACCTATCAAATCAAGTATGCTTGACCTCAAATTTTGCACACAAGTCATAAATGACATAACAGACCTACTAAAATTTTCAGAATCGTATTTTGACCCCGATATCAAAAAGTCAATCCCCGGTCAAACTCCCCAAAAATTCGACTTTCACCATTTCAAGCCTAATTCCACTACGGACCTCCAAATAATTTTCTGGACACACTCCTAAGTCCAAAATCACCATACGGAGCTATTGGAATCATCAGAATTAAATTCCGAGGTCGTTTACACATAAGTCAATATCCGGTTAACTTTTCCAACTTAAGTTTTCAACTAAGAGACTAAGTGTCTCATTTCACTCCGAAATCCTTCCGGACCCGAGCCAACTAACTCTGTAAGTCATAAAACAATTGTAAAGCATAAATTGAGCAGTAAATGGGGGAACGGGGTAATAATACTCAAAACAACCGGCCGGGTCATTACATTCTCTCCCTCTTAAACAAACGTTCGTCCTCGAACGGGTTTAGAATTATACTTGGAGTCTCAAATAGGTGTGGATATTTGCTCCGCATCTCCTGCTCAATCTCCCAAGTAGCTTCTCTGACTGGCTGGCCTCTCCGCTGTACCTTCACTGATGCTATTTTCTTTGACCTCAACTTTCGAACCTGCCGGTCTAAAATAGCCACCGGCTCCACATCATAAGTTAAATTTCCATCCAGCTACACTGTACTGAAATCCAAAATATGAGACGGATCCCCGACATACTTTCGGATAATGAACACATGGAACACTGGATGAACACCTAATAGACTAGGTGGCAAAGCAAGTTCATAAGCCACCTCTCCAATATTCTTAAGTATCTCAAAAGGCCCAATATATCAAGGGCTCAACTTTCCCTTCTTCCCAAACCTCAACACACACTTCATGGGTGAAATCTTGAGAAGAACCTTCTCCCCAACCATGTAAGCAACATCACGGACATTCCGGTCAGCATAACTCATCTGTCTAGAATATGCCGTGCGAAGTTGCTCCTGAATCAATTTAACCTTCTCCAAAGCATCCCGAACCAAATCAGTACCCAATAGTCTAGTTTCACTAGGCTCAAACCAACCCACCGGAGACCGACACCGTTTCCCATATAAAGCCTCATACGGAGCCATCTGAATGCTTGATTGGTAGCTGTTATCGTAAGCAAATTCTGCCAGTGGCAGAAATTGATCCCAAGAACCTCCAAAATCAATTATACATATCCTCCAATATCTGAATAGTGCACTCGGACTATCCGTCCATCTGAGGGTGAAATGTTGTACTTAACTGAACCTATGTGCCCAATTCTCGTTGCACTGCTCTCCAAAACTGTGATGTAAACTGCGTGCCCCGATCTGATATGATATACACTGGCACACTGTGTAGGCAAAAAATCTCGCGGATATAAATCTCAGCCAACTGCTCCGAAGAATGATTAGTACCAACTAGAATAAAATGCGCAGATTTGGTCAATCGATCCACAATCACCCAAACAACATCAAACTCCTCAAAGTCCGTGGGAGCCCAACTACGAAGTCCATGGTGATACGCGCCCATTTCCACTCCAGAATTTCAAGTCTCTGAAGTAATCCTCCCGGTCTATGATGCTCGTACTTTACCTGTTGACAATTTAAACACCGAGCTACAAACCTAACTATATCCTTTTTTCATTCGCCTCCACCAATAGTGCTACCTCAAATCCTGATACATCTTCGCGGCACCTGGATGAATGGAGTACCGCGAACTATGAGCTTCTTGGAGAATCAACTCACACAAACCATCTACATTAGGCACACATAGCCTGCCCTACATCTGTAATACACCATCATCCCCAATAGTGACCTCCTTGGCATCACCGTGCTGAACCGTGTCTTTAAGGACAAGCAGATGGGGATCATCATACTGGCGCTCTCTGATGCGATCATATAAAGAAGACCGAGAAACCACACAAGTCAAAACTTGATTCGGCTCGGAAACATCCAATCTAACAAATTGGTTGGCCAAGGCCTGAACATCCAAGGCTAAAGGCCTCTCTGTTACCGGTAAGTATGCTAAGCTGCCCAAACTCTCCGCCTTACGACTCAAGGCATCGGCCACCATATTGGCCTTTTCGGGATGATAGAGAATGGTGATATCATAATCCTTAAGAACATCTAACCACCTTCGATGGCGCAAATTAAGATCCTTCTATTTAAACAGATGTTGTAGACTTTGGTGATCGGTATAAACCTCACAATGGACACCGTACAAGTAATGCCGCCAAATTTTCAAGGCATGAACAATAGCTGCTACCTCAAGGTCATGGACCGAATAATTCTTCTCATGTACCTTTAACTGTCTGGACGCATAGGCAATCACCCTACCATCTTGCATAAGCATTGTGCCAAGACCAATACATGACGCGTAACAATACACAGTATAAGACCCTGAACCAGTAGGCGACACCAATACTGGAGCTATAGTCAAAGTTGTCTTGAGCTTCTGAAACCTCTATTCACATTCATCCGACCACTGAAAGGAGCACCATTCTGGGTCAATTTAGTTATAGGCGATGCAATAGACGAGAAACTTCCACGAAGCGACGATAATAACCGGCCAAGAAGAGAAAACTCCAAATCTCAGTAACCGAAGATGGCCTGGGCCAACTCTGAACTACCTTTATTTTCTTCGGATCTACCTTAATCCCTTCACTGGTCACTATGTGTCCCAAGAATGCCATCGAGCTAAGCCAGAACTCACACTTAGAGAATTTGGCATAAAGTTTCTCCTCTCCTAGCCTCTGTAATACAATACCCAAGTGTTGTGCATGCTCCTCTTGGCTATGTGAGTACACCAGGATATCATCAATAAATACCACGACAAATGAGTCAAGATACGGCTGGAATACACTATTCATCAAGTGAATAAATGTTGCTGGGGCATTGGTTAACCCAAAAGACATCACAAGAAATTCATAATGGCCATAACGAGTCCTGAATGCCGTCTTTAGAATATCCTAATCCCGAATTTTTAACTGGTGATACCCCGACCTCAAGTTAATTTTGGAGAATACCCTCGCTCCCTAAAGTTGGTCAAATAAATCATCAATACACCGTAAAGGATATTTGTTCTTGATTGTAACTTTGTTCAGTTGTCTGTAATCAATGCACATCTACATAGTACCATCTTTCTTTTTCACAAACAAAACTGGTGCACCCCAAGGCGACTGTCACGACCCAAAATCTTTGAAAGGTCGTGATGGCGCCGGGCACTACTGTTAGGCAAGCTAACACCAATAATTAGTAAATTCTCATTTTAATATTTTGAATTCATAATTATTCCCCTCAATTAAATAGAAGAAGAAGGAGTTTACAAAATACGTAATAATATTTTAAAAGAATTTCCAATACACTAAGTCCCTGCCATAATCACGCCCCACAAGGCCACTAAACATACGTGTAGCTGTACAAAAATGTGCAGCAAGTATAGCATGAATATGTAAATCAACGTGTACCCAGTAAGTATCCCGCCTAACCTCGAATAAGTAGTGATGAAGGGACGACTCAGACACTTACTATGGGCTATAATCAATATACCAACGATATGATAAATTATGGATTTTTATGAGGCAACGGTAAACACAATATCATGAGACAGGTAAATAATTCTCTTGTCAATAGGGGGTTTCCAAATTTATTTTCATCTTTTAACAATTTATATCTCCGGCCTATGAGGACATATCAAATTATCAATTTATCTCAGACTAGGGAGGCAATATCGTTATTTATAAATTTCAAGGCAAGCAATACAAGCATGCGCAAATCATGTCGAGGTCGTTAGGCCCGATCCAACAATTATTTAAACTGTACACTGCCAGAGAGTCGAATGGCGCAAACCATAGATGCATCTATTTACTACCGAGGCGCTCGGCCCGATCCACAAATAACAATTATTTTCAAGAAAATACAAATTTCTCATTTACAGTCAAGTATCTCATACAAACCTTCAAGTAAGTGAATTTAATCTCACACAATTCTTTTATCAATTTTTATCATGACTAAGTGATTATATTAGAAAGTAAGGGCACAAACATTCGAAGTATAGCATGATACGGGTCCTAAACTACCCGGACAATAGCATAATAGTAGCTACGTATGGACTCTCATCACCCCGTACGTACGTAGCACGCACAATTAGGTGCAAACATTTATTTAATTCACCTATGGGGTTAATTCCCTCTTACAAGTTTAGAAAGGAGACTTACCTCACTCCGAAGTTCCTTCTCCGACTCCCTAGCCTTCCCAATAACTCGAACCGATGTTCAATGCTCCAAAACTAGTAAATAAATGTGCAAATCCATGAATATATACTCTAATACTCCTTATAATCCAATTTATAACAAATTCCAATTCCGTTCTAAAAGTCGATAAAACTACCCTCGGGCCCGTGTGCCGGATTCCAAAAATCATCGAAGATAAACTTTACCTATAAGCTTATGAACTCAAATATATGACTTATGTCCAATCCCATACTCAAATTCGTGGTAAAAATCCAAAAATACCAAATTCTAGGTTTTCTACCAAAACCCCACAATTTCTACTAATTTCCATGTCTAAATCCATATATAAACCATGTATTTAACTTGCAATAGGTGGGAATTAACTTACCTCCAAGTTGCTAGGTGAATGCTCCTCTCAAGAAGCTCAAATGATCGTCCAAGAATGAAGAAATGAGCAAAGATGCTCAAATCCCCTCTTTAAACACTCATTGCCCAGCGATCATCGCGCCCGCGGCAAAATCTTTCGCGTCCGCGGCAAAATCTTTCGCGCCTGTGCTGGATTTTTCGCACTTGCGGCTTCGCACCCGCAGCAAATTTCTTCGCGCCTGCAGTGTCCGTGCCTGCGATGGATTTTTCACTCATGCGGCTAAGTAGGTGCGATCACACCAGATATCAGCTGCCTCAACTCTTCTTCAAATTCCAAATTCGATTCGTTAACCACCCGGAATCCACCCCTCGGGACCTTAACCAATTATACCAACACGCCCCAAAACACATTACGAACTTGGTCGAGCCTTCAAATCACATCAAACAACGTCGAATTCATGAATCGTACCCCATTCCAAGCCTAATAAACTTTAGAATTTCAAACTTCTACATTCGATGCCGAAACCTATCAAACTGCGTCCGATTGACCTCAAATTTTTCACACATGTCATAATTGACATTAAGGACCTATTCCAACTTCCGGAAATTGAATTCGATCCCGATATCAAAAAAGTCTACTCCCGGTCAAACTTCTCAAAAACCTTCAAATTTCTAACTTTAGCCAAATGACTCCAAAGTGACCTACGGACTTCCAAATCCACTTCCGAATGCGCTCCCAAAACCGGAATCACCATACGGAGCTATTCCCAGACTCGAAATTCAAAACGGATATCGATAACATCGAAATGCACTTCAACCCAAATTTATGGAATTCTTCCAAAATGCTAACTTCCACAATAGGTGCTGAATTGCACCCGCGGCATCCAAAACCCGATCCGAACATACGCCCAAGTCCGAAATCATCATAAGAACCTGCTGGAACCTTCAAATCTCGATTCTGAGGCCGTTTACTATAAAATCCAATCTTAGTCACTTCTTTCAACTTAAGGATTTCGAAATGAGAATTTTCTTTCCAAATCAACTCCGAACTTCTCGAAATTAAATTTCGACCACGCGTACAAGTCATAATACCTGAAGTGAAGCTACTCAAGGCCTCAAAATGTCGAACGACGTGCTGGAGCTCAAAACGACCGGTCAGGTCGTTACATTCTCTCCCACTTAAACATACGTTCGTCCTTGAACGTGCTAAGAACTGTGTTGGAGTTGTCCGAAATCACTGATTAGCACCTCGTGCACCTACCCGTGCAACCACAACTCAGTTGAGCACACTGGCTCGAGTAAATCTGAAGATTCCCCTTTTGTTTAGTCAAACTAGCCTTAAAGCCAAATTCCAACATCCGGAATCTTCTGCTAGGCCTGTTTCCAACATACGATCATCGTATCAATCACCACATGATGTACCAGAACATGACTGTGTACCTTTGCTGAATTCACACCATGCACACAACATTCACATGACCATAATAACATTCTCTGATCATAATAGCCGAGATTCCCCAAATCTGATGCCACCATGCACCTCATGACATATATAAGTCTAGTTCCAATTCTTGCAATACCGCCACGACGGAAGAGATATGTAGAAATTCATAACCAACTGCCGAGTCAACAAATCAGTGAGTCTCTCCTCCTGACTAGAATCATCACCCCATTATAACCAAATAATGGTATCTGTTCTTTACTATATTTCATATAATCCGATCGCACTGATCCCGGATGCAATAATCTCATCTCATCCAACATAAGCTGTTCAGGCAATAAGCCACCTCAGGCACTGCCAAAAAGTCTCATGTGATGCCACAATGTGCCAATAAGCTACAAACTCGACGTGATACATGAGGAAAATAAACTCTGGAAAGAACTACTCAACCCACGTTACTAACTAGACAACCCAAAAGGTGTTACGAAGCTTACTCAGAAAATGGGACACAAAACACACAAAATAGAATATAGGGGACTGTACTCAACATCACACTGTTGCAGCGTGCAACCCGATCCAAATAACATACCCGTGGCGGCGCGCCACCCGATCCACACATAAAATCAATAAGGAGATACTTACCGAGCTAGAATGCTCATTACTACAAAATATCCGAATATCAGCCACAAGCACGCTAAGTGCATAATACCCTCCCTGAGAGGACAAACAGCGCCATACGCTACAAAACTCAAGCACAACTAAGGTGCGATATATGATCTGAATCTCGAGAGCCATCCTGCTCACATAACACCATCGCTAAACCTCAACACATAGGAAATTTATCAAGCTGTTTTACAACTCACACGGCACAATATAGTATTACATGAAATAGCCGATGATGAAATAACATCCAACGTCTGAATACTCCTCCATAAGGAGCGATATGCTGAAATGAACACATCTGGCCTGACATAGAGCCCATATTCATATTTAAATCCATCCACAGACCTCGACCCTATTCTAATCGCACCGTACTAGGCTAATAACCTTTCAAGGATCCATAATAATCCTTTTTCCCATAACACATAAGAACACCCATCATAACCGTAACAAACTTCCACTATCCACAACCAAATGAACCAAGCGCCCTCTAGGCATAAATTTTTCAAATTAGTGATATTACAACCCTCTTTATACTGGGTTTAAATCTCCAATCAGTCAAGTGACTACATGTCACATTTATACAATCTTCCCGTGGGACACGCTCCCACAACTTTCCGCACCGGGTAACAAGTCTGCACGCCCATACCACCGGCCATACTAATACTGTGAATCAAATCGAGAATCCGCAATCAGTATGCAAAGCCTTTTACACAAGACACCGATCTCAGGTGACGCCATAGACAATACTAGCTTACTCTAACCATCTGAATCCTTTTCGGCTCATCCGAGCTCTTAACATTCTTGTCGACACCAAACTGCAACCATGATCCTCAACTTCCGAATCCTATGCTTGATCACTGCACTTAATTATGCCAATGCGCAAGAGTACAAGAATTTCATCTTAATCTCCGAACTACTAATAGGGTAAACACTTCACCACATAGAACCCTTTTACTTAACGCATTCCAAGAGAACTATCTCAACATGCGACTGAATCCTCATATCTGCAGAAAATACCAACTTCAAGTAGTGGTCTAACCCACCATAACCCTTCAGGGATCCATCTGTACATAACAGGCCATAATACTTGAAAGACTACAAATAAGATCAGTTACGGCGACCGTCAAACCTCGCACGTACCATCACAAATCACATAAATAACCCAACACACTGAAGGAGCTGATCATTGCCATCATTATGCCAATTTTATGGAATTCTTCCAAAATGCTAACTTCCACAATAGGTGTCGAAACGCTCCCGGGGTATCCAAAATCCGATCCGAACATACAACCAAGTCCGAAATCATCATACAAACCTACTAGAACCTTCAAATCCCAATTCTGAGGCCGTTTACTCTAAAATCCAATATTAGTCACTTCTTTCAACTTAAGCTTTCAAAATGAGAATTTTCTTTCCAAATCAACCTCGAACTTCTCGAAATTAAATTCCGACCATGCGTACAAGGCATAATACCTGAAGTGAAGCTACTCAAGGCCTCACACCGCCGAATGATGCGCTGGAGCTCAAAACGACCGATCGGGTCATTATAGCGACACACTGGGCCTAATAAACCCCTTATCAAGAAGTTCCTGAAGGTGCTATTTCAATTCTTTTAACTCAGATGGTGCCATACGACACAGAGGAATAGAAATAAAATGAGTGCCCTGCACCAAGTCAATACCGAAATCAATATCCCTGTGGGGTGGCATACCCGGCAGGTCTGCAGGAAATACATCCGAAAAGTCTCGCACGACCGATACTGAATCAATAGTAGGAATACCTGCATCAACATCTCTCACAAAGGCCAAATATGACAAACACCCCCTTCCTAACCATACGTTGGGCCTTCAAATAAGAAATTACCCTACTAGGAACAAAATCTAGAGAACCTCTCTATTCAACCTTTGGCAACCCCGGTATCGTCAATGTCACGGTTTTTGCGTGACAGTCCAGAATAGCATGACATGGAGACAACCAATCCATACCCAGAATTACATCGAAATCAACCATACCAAGTAATAAAAGATCAAGTCTAGTTTCCAGTTCGCCAATAGTTATCAGACACGACCGATACACACGGTCCACATTAATAATATCGCCCACCGGCGTACATACACGAATAGGTAAAACTAAGGATTCACGGGGCATATCCAAATAACGAGCAAAATACGATGATACATATGAATAAGTGGAACCAGGGTCAAATAATATAGAAGCCTCCCTGTGGCACACTGAAACAATACCTGTGATCACTGCATCTGAAGCAACAACATCTGGCCTGGCAGGAAAAGCATAGAATCGTGCCTGACCTCCACCTGATCGGCCTCCCCCTCTTGGGTGACCCCTAGCTAACTGACCCCCACCCTGAGCTGGCTGGGCGAGTGGTGAAGTAACTGGTGCTGAAGTCGTAATCTGACTTCTATGATGCACTGGACCTCCCGAGCGATGAGGACATTGTCTCCACATATGCCCAAATTCCCTGCACTCAAAGCAGCTCCCCGGTACTGGTGGTGGTGCTGACTGAATCAGGCCCCGAGAACTAGAATAACTGCTAGAAGCACCTGGTGCAAATGAACCCTGAACTAAAGGAGCAAGAGACGAACTCTGAGCTAGCAGAGCACTGAGAGATGACTGAACCTGATGAGAACTTTATGAACCCTGGTTGGATGATGCACCACGGTGAACTGGACGACTCGCCTGAGCGTGTTTGTAAGGACGACAACGAGACCCCACTGGTCTCTAAAATACAGCATTATCCGAAGCATTTGCTGGCATTTACCCAGAAAACCCTGAGCATCCTCTGACTCAGCACTGCTAAATGATGGAGGTCGAAGCCTCCCAAATCTCTCAAGTCTCCGCTTCTCATCATCTGCCATAACGGGGCCTAAACAGCTGCAGCGGTTGGGCTGGTAGTGCCTCCATTATCTAAAGTCCCTGTACCACCTGATCTGGAGTACGGGCAACCGGGGTATGAGTACCTCCCCAAGCCTGAGAAGTGGCAGGTGTGGCCTGAGCCGAAACCACCTAAGCAAGGCCAGTGCAAACTATCAATATTCGGGCCAAAGTCTCCTGAAGGCTTGGAATCTCAATGGGCACAGCTGGTCCTGTCGGCTCAACTATATCTGGAATCTGCTTCTGAGCTGGAGAAACTGGTGGTGCTACAGGCGCTGCTCCAACTGCTGTACAAGCTACACCTCGACCTCTACCTCGGCCCAAGCCTCTCGCGACCCTAGCCGGTGGCACTGGTGGCTGACCGTCTGATTCGGTAGTACGTGTCCTCACCATTTCTGAGAGAATAGAATAACAGAAATTTAGTTTCCGGAATCAACAATTCGCATAACAGAATACAAGAAAGTGAAATTTTCCTAAGGGTTAGGCAGCCTCTCGAAGATAAGTACAGACGTCTCTGTACCGATCCGCAAGACTATACTAAACCTGCTCATGACTCGTGAGACCTATGTAACCTAGGCTCTGATACCAACTTGTCACGACCCAAAATCTCACAGGTCGTGATGGCGCCTATCTCGATACTAGGCAAGTCGACAACATCAATAACCCATAATTTCTTTTAAATACTGAAACATAATAATTAAGTTTAAGAGTAAATCCCACTACCCGGTGTCACTGAGTACATGAGCATCTATACATTATAGGTCTGGGAACCCGGTCTATAATAATCCGAGACCAAATATAATAAAATAAAGGATAGGGAAGGAGAGACAATGTCTGCGAAATATAGCACCTACTTCTGAATCTCCGAAAAATCAACTATGTGAAAGAATCAACACCCACTGTATCCGGGATGTAACGACCCGAGTTGTCGTTTTGTGAATTAGCATCTCGTTCAGAGACTTAAGGTCCTAAGCAGCTTTGTGATGTGTAATATAACTTGCGTGTTTGGTCAAGTTTGATTTTCGGATGATTCGGGATCAAATTAGAAGAACAATTCTTATTTAAGAACCTTAAAAGAAAAGAGTTGACCGGAGAATTGACTTTTGAGGAAACAACCCCGGAATAGAGTTTTGATGATTTCAATAGCTCTGTATGGTGATTTTGGACAAAGGAGCGCGTCCGGAAAATTATTTGGAAGCCCGTAGGTAAATTAGGCTTGAAATGGCTAAAATAGAAATTTAAGTTTGGAAGTTTGACCGGGGAGTTGACTTTTTAATATCGAGGCTGGAATCCAATTCTGAAAATTGAAATACCTCCATTATGTTATTTATAACTTGTGTGCAAAATTTGAGGTCAATCGGACTTGAATTGATAGGTTTCGGCATTGAAGGTAGAAGTTGAAAATTGTTAGTTTTCATTAGGCTTGAATTAGAGTGAGATTTGTGTTTTTGATGTTGTTTGATGTGATTTGAGGGCTCGACTAAATTTGTATTATGTTTTAGGACTTGTTGGTACATTCGAATGGGGTCCCGAGAGGCTCGAATGAGTTTCGGGGTGAGTTTTGACCGTGTCCGGGCATTTCGGCACTCTGATGTTGTTCTGAAACTTTTGGAAGTGTGGGGCACATTTTTGAGTGATGATGCAAAAGGAAAAGTGCAGACCACACAATTCGTCTTGCGGCCGCACTTCAGGGGGTTGTGCAGGTTCGATGGTCTAACTTCGGAGGCTTATATCTTTTAATCGACAAGGAATTTGAAGATGATTTAAAAACGAAAGTTGTAGCCCTTTGAATCTAGTTTCCAGAAAAGAGTTCATTTGGACATTTGTAGAGAAAGTTATGGTCAATTTACTGAAAACTAGTAGTGCAGCACTACTGATGTGCGGCCGCACAATTTGGAGTGCAACCGCATCACCTGGGATGTCCGACCGTACAAGAAAATATGCGGTCAGCACAATAGGGGTTAGATTTTGTACTATATGAACGAGGGTTTCATCTCATTTTTTATTTTTGAACTTTGGGAGCTCGGTTTGTGGCAATTTTTCAGGGGATTTTCAAAGAATTCTTCGGGGTAAGTGATTCTAACTCGGTTTTGGCTATATTACACGAATCCATTGCTTTCTTCATCATCTAATCAGTGAATTGAGTTGGAAATTGGGGAAAATTGTAAAACCTTTCAAAAACAAAAAATATAGATTTGGAGGATAATTCATTATCGAAATTTGATAAAATTGATATGGTTGGACTCATATCTGAATGGGTGTTCGGATTTCGTAAATATTCTGCCAGGTTCCGAGATGCGGGCCCCGCATTGACTTTTGGTTGACTTTTTAATGTAAAATTTTAAGTTGAGAGAATTGTTTCCGATGAATTTTAATGAAGTTATACAATTAATTTTGTTAGATATGAGTTGTACGGAGGTCAATTCAAGCAAGAAGGTGATTTTAGAATATCGGCCTAACTTCAAAAAGGTATGTATCTTGCCTAATCTTGTATGGGGGAATTTTCCCTTAGGCATTGAGTCTTATGTGGAAATTATGTGATTGAAAACAATGTACGCGAGGTGACGAGTACGTACTTGATTTATATGTCCAAATTATGTCGGTTAAAATTCATAAACACCCTTATGTATTAAATTGAAAATATTTTGGGACTTATTAAATATCTTATTTCTCATGCCTCATTCCTTATTTGCCAAGGTTGTTTTTATATGATAATTTGTTGTGATTGCTACTTGACTTTTATGTGAATTCTGTGTTTGTTTGAGTTGCCATTTTTATAGAAAATACTTTCATTATTGATTTTATCTACAGATAATTTAAATGGGAAATTTAGTTAATAAGATATATAAAATTATTTATTTCCTGAAGTTGTGATTTAAAAGAGGTATTGTTCCTTGATGAATTACTTTTCAATTCATGTTGTTGAAATTTCGTATTGAATTATAAAGGTCGTGAATCATGTTGAGGCAAGTGCTAAATTGTGAAGAATTATTCGGTTGAGTTGTTCACTCCCGAAAACTTTGTCAAGATGTTGTACACATTATGATCGAATCGTGGGCTCCTTATTGTGGAAAGTAATATTATTGTCGATTTCTGTGGTAAGTTGTGACATTTGAACACTTGATGTACAATTTGTGATATGTTGCGATATTTGAGAACTTGATGTGCAATTTGTGATATGTTGTGATATTTGAGCACTTATAGTGCAGTTTGTTAATGCATATTTACTTTGGGACTACGAGGCATTTACTTGGGAGATTTTCCTATCTTGCATTTTTACTTTGGGACTACGAGGCGGTACCTCGTGAGATCCCCTTGCCTTGCATATTTACTTTGGGACTACGAGGCGGTACCTCGGGAGATCTCCCTGTCTTGCATATTTACTTTGGGACTATGAGGCAGTACCTCGGGAGATTCCCCTGCCTTGGATATTTACTTTGGGACTACGAGGCGGTACCTCGGGAGATCCCCCTGCCTTGTATATTTACTTTGGGACTACGAGGCGGTACTTCGGGAGATCCCCCTGTTGAGTATTTATATTTGGGTTTACAAGGCATTACCTCGGGAGCACCCCTATTGTTTATCTCTATTTGGTGTGTTGTTACTTATCTGTAAATTCTCGTCGTTCACTTCTCAGTCATTTCATTAAATTATTATGTCTTCTGCTTTGTGAATTGACTGTACGGTTGTGATAGAAATATGGGCACGAGGTGCCGTGAGCAATGAAAGTGGGCAGAGACCCGAGATTTTTAGGATTATGAGGTGAGGTGTCAACCGCTGGTTTTACTTGAAAGAAACTATATTCGAAAGGTCTTTATTTGAAAGAATTACATTCGAAGGAATTTAAAAGAATTTTATTCGAAAGGTTTTTATTTGAAAGAATTATATTCGAAGGGTTTTTATTTGAAAGAATTATATTCGAAATGTTGTATTTAAAAGAATTACATTTGAAAGGTTTCTATTTAAAAGAATTATATTCGAAGGGTTTTATTTGAAAGAATTATATTTGAAAATATTTGTTTTAAAGATTCGTATTCGTAAGGTATTTATTTGGAGAAAGTTTATTCAGGATATATTTATTGGAAATGATTACATTCTAAAGATTTTTATTTGGAAAATTTATATATAAGATGTATATTTTAAAGGGGTTGCTTAATTGGTGGTACTTGTCTTTGTTATTCGTGTGAGCAATATTTATGGTGTTCTTGCTGCTTTGCTGTTTATATCACCAGTTGATTATTGTTGTTATCACTGCTATCTGTTTTCTATTATCTTTGTATGTCATATTGCACAGGTTATTTGACTAATAAGTGTCTTGATTGTATCTCGTCACTACTCTACCGAGGTTAGTCTCGATACTTACTGGGTACCGACTGTGGTGTACTCATACTACACTTCTGCACATTTTTGTGCAGAGCCGGGTATTGGAGATATCAAACTCGGCAGAGTTAGTGTGTTGATCACAAGGATTCCAGGTAGAGCTGCTCGATCGTCGCAGTCCCTTGGAGTCTTTCCATTTATATTGTACTGTCACTCTTATTTGAATAGTATTGTATACTCGATCTTTGAGATCATTGCATGTAATCAGTTAGAGTTCGTGATTTAGTACTATCAGTCTTGGGAGGTTTTTATAATTATTTCCGTTATTGGTGTTGACACTTGTATTGCAATAAAATGACTCGAAATGTAATTGTAATCAGCTTACCTAGTCTTAGAGACTAAGTTCCATCACGACACCCGTGGTGGGATTTTGGGTCGTAATAAGTTGGTATCAGAGCTCTAGGTTCATAGGTTCTACGAGTGACGAACGAGTTTATTAGAGTCTTGCTTATCGGTACGGAGACGTCTGTACTTATCTTCGAGAGGCTATAGAGCTAGTAGAAAAATCTCCACTTCTTTCATTCCTTATCGTGCGGCATTTATTTAGCTTGAAACATATTTCTTATGTTCTTTTGCATCCACTCGTGTATGAAATTACGCACTCGGTATCAACTATGCACCAACGGTTCGTGATACTACAAAGGGGTTATAAGGGAACCAGGGTTGCTCAACCATTGTTACCATGTGTCTTCCAGATTGAGGATGCATAAGTATTGAGAGATCAATTAGTTGTGCACATTGGGATGCAGCATGTTCTGATATCTTGTTGATAAGTACGATCTTAAGAAGGTTTAATTAGGTGCCTAATTGTCACAATCGTGGTAGGGTCACGAGGTGGATGTAGATATGAAGATAGTTGGTGGTATTAGAGACTGTGTGGTTCGTATGAGATTTCTATTTAGCGAAGGGTACATACTAGCAGCCAAGACACTGGAGGAAGCCAGTTTAACTGTCACGAGGATGACATGCGCCAAATAAATAGCTTGAGGTGTCTTATGACCGGTGTCGTACGAGCGACGAAGGTTAGTATTGTGGATTATCGGAATGTGTCCTATGGCTTCGCGCCAAGAAAGGGGAGTCCACTATCAACGATCAGATTGCGGGGTCATGTGTTATATCAGTTTTGGCTTTAGATGTATTTATGTAGTATTGAAAGGTTCTCCGAAACTTGTATTTTGTAAAGAGCTGAGATTTGTATGGGATGATGCTGGGACTTGCGGTATTCCCGTGTCCTTAATAATTCAATATTTCAGTATCATAGGGGTCATGGAAACAATTTCAGAATGCTCAGAGTGCTCCAGTAAATTCTTTTAATGCACTACTGACACAGGGTTCCTATAATAGTTATTTTAATTATCTGGCATAGACTCAGTATGAGCAGCCAAACCTGCAGAGGGGTTGTTATCAGTGTGGTGATACTAGGCACATCATGAGAGATTGTCCCAGACTTGGGAGAGGCAGATTTCATCAGAATACTCAGGCTACAAGCTCTATTCCAGTTACTACCCCACATGCACAGTCAGTTAAGGGTGGAGGACAGGAGGGTAGAGGGCGCCCTAGAGGGGGAGGCCCGACCCGTTGATATAATTGATATGGTATGGCTGAGGCTTCTACACCAGATGGTGTCATTACAGGTACGATCCTGATTTGTTATAAAGGAATATTTTCCTTAGTTTGATTCGGTTCTAAGTATCGAGGCGAGTCCTCCTATTATGCTCCACTTATGGGTGAGCTTCGTAATTCCGAAACCTATTTATGTGTTTATCCATGTTTGGAGATTTGATGGTGTTAGCCCGTGTCTATTGTTTTGTTTTGTATACTACTGGGGGCTATGATTCCAAAAGTGACTTTCTATTACTCACTATAGTGGGTTTTGTTGTAGTTTCGGGATAACTGTTTTCAATTTCATTAGTTATATGCCCTACAGGTATGAGAGTTCATTATGTCTTGTGAAATTGTTTATCGGAATTTATGAAACGAGAAATAGAAAATTTTCAGTTTGCACAATGTGCAAAATACTTTTGATTCAGAGTTGAGGACGGGATCCTCACAGTTTAATGTGATTTGATATGTTTAACCCGTGCTTTGTGCCGCGATGGAAGTTATATAAGGACGAGATCCTTGTGATGAAAATTTATGTGTTTAAATTCTCCCTTTTGTGAAATTAAAATTTGTACTATAGTATTAATAGGGAGTCATGCCTGTTAGGCTCATTTGATAATTCTTGTATGTATTTTCTGTGCATATTTAGCCATATTCGTGCCGTGAATATTGAGTGTTAGCCTACGAGGTGAGTGCCCAGGTGGCGTTAAATGTGACTCGTTAATTCCGATAAATAATTATGAGGTATTCATGCCTCGTGTGTTGCTTTCAATATTGTGAAAAAATAAATTGAAACGGGATTTTGGTTAACATGAGATTAATCGATGAGGCTGGAATTAATTATGAACAACTGTTATGACCAGAGATGTGGTTATGGTCATACGTATGAGGGGTGCGTTGGCACGAGTTGCTACAGCCGGTTGAAACTAATACCGTGTGTTGATGTGAAAACCAGGCCTTTTGAAAATATTTGGAGTGTAAGAAATTGGTTTTAAAATTTATAAATGCAGATGAAAGAGACAATCGCAACTGAGATGGTGGTATCAGACCATTTTTAATTTGCAGTGGCGTAGAATGACCAGCGAGTATGTGTGTAAGAATACCCTTAGTAATTTAATATCCTCAGAATAATTCTTGACACGTTTGAAGACGAACGCATGTTTAAGAGGGGGGAATGTAATGACCCGAGTTGTACTTTTGTGAATTAGCGTCTCGTTCAACGACCTTAAGGTCTCAAGCAGCTTTGTGATGTGTATTATGAATTTCATGCTTGATCAAGTTTGATTTTCGGATGATTCGGGATCCAATTGGAAGAACAATTCTTATTTAAGAAACTTAAAAGAAAAGAGTTGACCGGAGAGTTGACTTTTGAGCAAACGACCCCGGAATAGAGTTTTGATGATTCCAATATCTCGGTATAGAGATTTTAGACTTAGGAGCGTGTCCGAAAAATTATTTGGAAGCCCGTAGCTAAATTATGCTTGAAATAGCTAAAATAGAAATCTAAGTTTGAAAGTTTGACCGGAAATTTGACTTTTTAATATCGGGGCCGGAATTCGATTCTGAAAATTGAAATACCTTCATTATGTCATTTATGACTTGTGTACAAAATTTGAGGTCAATCGGACTTGAATTGATAGGTTTCAGCATTGAAGGTAGAAGTTGGAAATTGTTAGTTTTCATTATGCTTGAATTGGAGTGCGATTTGTATTTTTGATGTTGTTTGATGTGATTTGAGGGCTCGACTAAGTTCGTATCATGTTTTAGGACATGTTAGTACATTCGGACGGTGTCCCGAGTGGCTCGAATGAGTTCCGGGGTGAGTTTTGAGTGTGTCCGGGCATTTCGGCACTCTGATGTTGTTCTCGAACTTTTGGAAGTGCGGGGGGAACATTTTTGAGTGCTGAGGCAAAAGGAAAAGTGTGGACCGCAGAGGAAAAGTGCGGACCGCATAGCAAAAGTGTGGACCGTGCAATTCTTCTCGCGCCCGCACTTCAGGGGGTTCTGCAGGTTTGATGGTCTGACTTCGGAGGTTTATTACTTTTAATCTACAAGGAATTTGAACATGATTTAAAAACGAAAGTTCTAACTCTTTGAATCTAGTTTTCAGAAAGGTATACCACTAAGCATTTGAACATTTGTAGAGAAAGTTATGGTCAATTGAGTGAAGCCTAGTAGTGCAAAGCAGTTGATGTACGGCCGCACAATTTGGAGTGCGGCCGCAGCACCTGGGATATGCGACCGCACAAGAAAATGTGCGGTCAGCACAATGGGGGTCAGATTTTGTACTATATGAACGAGGGTTTCATCTCATTTTTCATTTTTGAACTTTGGGAGCTCGGTTTGTGGCGATATTTCAAGGGATTTTCAAAGAATTCTTCGGGGTAAGTGATTCTAACTCGGTTTTGGCTATATTACACGAATCCATTGCTTTCTTCTTCATCTAATCAGTGAATTGAGTTGGAAATTGGGGAAAATTGTAAAACCTTTCAAAAACGAAAAATATAGATTTGGAGGATAATTCATTATCGAAATTTGATAAAATTGGTATGGTTGGACTCGTATCTGAATGGGTGTTCGGATTTCGTGAACATTCTGCCAGGTTTCGAGATGCGGGCCCCGCATTGACTTTTGGTTGACTTTTTCATGTAAAATTTTAAGTTGACGGAATTGTTTTCGATAAATTTTAATGAAGTTGTACAATTAATTTGGTTAGATTTGAGTTGTACGGAGGTCAATTCAAGCAAGAAAGCGATTTTGGAATACCGGCCTAACTTCAAAAAAGTAAGTATCTTGCCTAATCTTGTATGGGAGAATTTTCCCTTAGGCACTGAGTCTTATGTGGAAATTGTGTGATTGAAAATCATGTACGCGAGGTGACGAGTACGTACTTGGTTTATATGTCCAAATTATGTCGGTTAAAATTCATAGACACCCTTATGTATTAAATTGAAAAAGTTTTGGGACTTATTAAATCTCTTATTTGTCATGCCTCATTCCTTATTTGCCGAGGTTTTTTTTATATGATAATTTGGTGTGATTGCTACTTGACTTTTATGTGAATTTTGTGTTTGTTTGAGTTGCCATTTTTATAGAAAATACTTTCATTATTGATTTTATCTACAGATAATTTAAATGGAAAATTTAGTTAATAAGATATATAAATCTATTTATTTCCTGAAGTTGTGATTTAAAAGAGGTATTGTTCCTTGATGAATTACTTTTCAATTCATGTTGTTGAAATTTGGTATTGAATTATAAAGACCGTGAATCATGTTAAGGCAAGTGCTAAATTGTGAAATATTATTCGGTTGAGTTGTTCACTCCCGAAAATTTTGTCAAGATGTTGTACACATTATGATCGAGCCGTGAGCTCCTTATTGTGGAAAATAATATTATTGTCGATTTCTTTGGCAAGTTGTGATATTTGAACACTTGATGTGCAATTTGTGATATGCTGCAATATTTGAATACTTGATGTGCAGTTTATGAGATGTTGTGATATTTGAGCACTTGATGTGCAATTTGTGATATGTTGCGATATTTGAGAACTTGATGTGCAATTTATGATATGTTGTGATATTTGAACACTTGTAGTGCAGTTTGTTGATGCATATTTACTTTGGGACTACGAGGCATTTACTCGGGAGATGCCCCGGTCATGCATATTTACTTTGGGACTACGAGGCGGTATCTCGGGAGATCCCCCTGCCTTGCATATTTACTTTGGGACTACGAGGCGGTACCTCGGGAAATCCCCCTGCCTTGCATATGTACTTTGGGACTACGAGACGGTACCTCGGGAGATCCCCCTACCTTGCATATTTACTTTGGGACTACGAGGCAGTACCTCGGGAGATCCCCCTGTCTTGCATATTTATTTTGGGACTACGAGGCAGTACCTCTGGAGATCCCCCTGTTGAGCATTTACATTTGGGTTTACGAAGCGTTACCTCAAGAGCACCCCTGTTGTTTATCTCTATTTGTTGTGTTGTTACTTATCTATAAATTCTCGTCGTTCACTTCTCAGTCATTTAATTAAATTATTATGTCTTCTGCCTTGTGAATTGACTGTACGGTTCTGATAGAAATATGGGCACGAGGTACCGTGAGATATGAAAGTGGGCAGAGACCCGAGAGTTTTAGGATTATGAGGTGAGGTGTCAACCGGTGATTTTACTTGAAAGAAACTATATTCAAATGGTCTTTATTTGAAAGAATTACTTTTGAAGGATTTGATTTAAAAGAATTTTATTCGAAAGGTTTTTATTTGAAAGAATTATATTCAAAGGGTTTTTATTTGAAAGAATTATATTCGAAATGTTGTATTTAAAAGAATTACATTTGAAAGGTTTCTATTTAAAAGAATTATATTCGAAGGGTTTTATTTGAAAGAACTATATTTGAAAGTATTTGTTTGAAAGATTCATATTCATAAGGTATTTATTTGGAGAAAGTATATTCGGGATATATTTAATTGGAAATGATTACATTCTAAAGATTTTTATTTGGAAAACTTATAGATAAGATGTATATTTTGAAGGGCTTGCGTAATTGGTGGTACTTGTCTTTATTATTCGTGTGAGCAATATTTATGGTGTTCTTTTCTGCTTTGATGTTTATATCACCAGTTGATTATTGTTGTTATCACTGCTATCTATTTTCTATTTTACTTTGTATACCGTATTGCACAGGTTATTTGACTAGTGAGTATCTTGACCGTATCTCGTCACTACTCTACCAAGGTTAGTCTCGATACTTACTGGGTGCCGACTATGGTGTGCTCATACTACACTTTTGCATATTTTTATACTGAGCCAGGTATTGGAGATATCGAAATCGGCAGAGTTAGTGTGTTGATCGCAAGGATTCCAGGTAGAGTTGCTCGGTCGTTGCAGTCCCTTGTAGTCTTTCTATTTATATTGTATTGTCATTATTATTCGAACAGTATTGTATACTCGATCTTTGAGATCATTGCATTTAATCAGTTAGAGTTCGTGATTCAATACTACCAGTCTTGGGAGGTTTTTATAATTATTTTCGTTGTTGGTGTTGACACTTCTATTGAAAAAATATGGCTCGAAATGTAATTGTAATCGGCTTACCTAGTCTTAGAGTCTAAGTGCCATCACGACGCCTTTAGTGGGATTTTGGGTCGTGATATGGGATCACCTGGATCTGTATACGAAGTGCAGGGTGTAGTATGAGTACAACCAACTCAGTAAGTAACAATAATAAATAAAGAACTGAAAGTAGTGACGAGCTTCTCAGCTAAGTCCAAATACAGTACTTTCCAATTTAAAAGAGTAGGCATGCTCTTAAGTTCAACATTTAAGATTTCACTCGAATTTCATATCAAGTTTGACCGAAACAAAAAATAATGTTTTTCCGAAATTTCAAAAAAATAGTGATATATGACAGCTGAAATGCAGCAAATAATGAAATCAATGCATCCTCTCAGAGTAACAGTCACTCAGTCCTCCCATTCACTCCAACCTCACAATCACTCTTTCCTCACAGTCACTCTTTCCTCATAGTCGCTCATTCCTCACAGTCACTCATCACTCGGCACTCGCACTCAGTAGGTACCTGCGCTCACTGGGGGTGTGTACAGACTCCGGAGGGGCTCCTTCAGCCCAAGCGCTAAATCAAGCCAATCATGGCATAAATCAATAAAAATATGTTGCGGCGTGCAACCCGATCCATAAATATCCTCACAATTATGCCCTCGGCCTCACTCAGTCATCAACCTCTCCAGTCTCTCGGGCTCTAAGAAATCATGATAATCAGCCCAAAATTGATAATATGATATTTTAATAAATAGCAAAAGAGACTGAGATATGATGTGAAATGAACAAACATGAATGAGTGTGGAATTACAATTTGAACATATAATTCAACGACAGAAATGACCCCAATAGGTACCAATAATAACAACATATGTCTAAGCATGATTTTTAATATGAGTCTCAGCTCTATTTTCCCTAACACATAGAGAATATACAGATATCAACAGATAATTAAACTACACAGTCCCATGGAATTTGACCGATTCACAATTCCTACGGTGCACGCCCACATGCCCATCACCTAGCATGTCCGTCACCTCAAAACCAATCACATAATACATATTCCGGGGTTTCATACACTTAGGACCAAATTTAGAGCTGTTACTTACCTTAAGCCGTGTAATTCTTTATTCTGCAATGTCTTTTCCTCTTGAATTGGCCTCCAAATGCCTCGAATCTAGCCACAAATAATTCGATCCAGTCAATAAAACTTATTGAAATTAATTCCATAAGAAAATACTAATTTTCCAACAAAATCCGAAATTTAGCTCAAACTTTGCCCGTGGGGCCCACATCTCGAAACCCGAAAAAAGTTACAAAATCCGAAAGCCCATTCAACCACGAGTCTAACCATACCAATTTTACCAAAATCCGACCTCAACTCGACCCTCAAATCTTCAAATTAAACCAAAAAGGTTTTCTAAATATTTCTAACTTAATTCGCCCATTAAATATTAAAAACAACCATGGATTCGGGTAATTTAACCAATATTGAGTTAGGAACACTTACCCCATTATTTTCCTTGAAAATCTCCTAAAAATTCTCTCTCTACGAGCTCCAAATCGGTAAAAATGGAAAATGGGCTCTGCCCAGTCATTTGCTCTACGTGATCGCGGACAACCACACGCGATCGGGAAGCACAAATTTCCACTGCCCAGATTTAACCGTACGCGATCGCGGATTTTTCCACGCAATCGTAAAGCTCAATCTCACAGGCCTACCTGATCACGGACTCGTCCACGCGATCGCGCAGCACAAACCGCGTGACCTCTACTTCTGCTCCACTTACTCTACGTGAACGCGACCTTCTTCACGTGTTAGCAAATAACAAACAGGCACAGCTACACGATCGTGACCCTCTTCACGCGATCGTGAAGAAAAAAATCATCACTGCCTCAAACAAGCCTATGCGATCACGGACATTCTCATGTGATCGCGTAGAAGGAAACCAGTGACAGAAAACCAGCATTCTTCAGCTAGAATGCCAAGTCCAAAATTGATCCGTTAACCATCCGAAACTCACCCGAGGCCCCCGGGACCTCAACCAAACATACCGTAAAGTCCCATAACATCATACGAACTTTGTCAAACCCTCAAATTACCTCAAACAATGCTAAAACCACGAATAATACCCCAATTCAAGCCTAATGAACTTAGAAATTTCAAGTTTTCACAAACGACGTCGGAACCTATCAAATAAAGTCCGACTGACCTGAAATTTTGCACACAAGTCAGAAATGACATAACGGACCTATTAAAATTTTCAGAATCAGATTTTGACCTTGATATCAAAAAGTCAACCCCCGGTCAAACTTCCCAAAAATTCGACTTTCACCATTTCAAGCCTAATTCCACTATGGACCTCCAAATAATTTTACGGACACGCTCCTAAGACCAAAATTACCATACGGAGCTATTGGAATCATCAAAATTAAATTCCGAGGTCATTTACACATAAATCAATATCCGGTCAACTTTTCCAACTTAAGTTTTCAATTAAGAGAATAAGTGTCTCATTTCACTCTGAAATCCTTCCGGACCCGAGCCAACTAACTCGGTAAGTCATAAAACAACTATAAAGGATAAATTAAGCAGTAAATGGGGGAATGAGGTTACAATACTCAAAACGACTGGCCGGGTCGTTACACAAACCTCCCAAGCAGACACTAATTATGGGACCCATAGAGAGCATGCTTATGTGTTTTGCAAAGTTTTACAAGGCAAAAGAAACAAAAGAAAGAGAAGCAGTTGAGGCTAAAATAAAGAGAAGGGAGGAGAAGGACAAGATCAGGCACGCCATGTTTGATACACTTCAGTCTTTGAGTAGTAAAATTCTGTCCATCGAGAGTATAGTCCAGGATATGGATAGCAGGCTCAAAAGGTTGGAGAGTCGCGGTGTGGGTCCATCTGGATTACAAGATGACTCCAAAATTTGTGGGGATGACAGTCGAGATGAAGCTTTCTCACGACCCAAAATCCCACCACAGGCGTCGTGATGGCACTTAGTCTCTAAGACTAGGTAAGCCAATTACAATTACATTTCAAGACATAGACACGGGCTTTCATAATCAAATCTCCCAACAGGGATAAACATATAAGTGGGTCACAAAGTTACGAAGCTCGCCCATAAGCGGAGCATAATAGGAGGACTCACCTCAATATTCAGAACCGAACCAAATTAAGGAAAAATATTCTTTTATAACAAATTAGGATCATACCTGTAATGACACCATCTGGTGTAGTGGCCTCAGCCACACCATAGCAATTATATCAATGGGCTGGGCCTCCCCCTCTAGGGCGCCCTCTACCAGCCTGTCCTCCACCTCTAACTGGCTATGTACGTGGGGTAGTAACTGTATTGGGGCCCATAGCTTGAGTGTTCTGATAAAATCCACCCATCCCAAGTCTGGGACAATCTCTCATGATTTGCCTAGTATCACCACACTCATAACAACTCCTATGTGGGTTCGGTTTCTCATACTGAGTATATGCTGGATAACTAGAATAACTATTATAAGAACCCCGTGCCAGTGGTGCATTAAAAGAACTTACTAGAGCACCCCGAGTATTCTGAAATTGTTTCCATGACCCCATTGATACTGAAATGTAGAATTATTAAGGACGCGGGAATACCGTAAGTCCCAACATCATCCCATACAAATCTCAGCTCTTAATCATATACAAGTTTTGGAGGACCTTTCAATACCACATATATACATCTCGGGCCAAAACTAATATAACACATGACCCCGCAATCTGATCGTTGATAGTGGACTTCCCTCACTTGGCGTGAAGCCATAGGACACAGTCCGATGATCCACAATACTAACCTTCACCGCTTGTAGGTCACCAGTCATAAGACACATCAAGCCATTTAATAGGCGCATGTCATCCTCGTAACAGTCAAAATTGCTTCCTCGAGTGCCTTGACTGCTACTATGTACCTTTCACTAAATGTAAATCTCATACGAACTACATAGTCTTTAATACCACCAACTATCTTCAGATCTACATCCACCTCGTGACCCTATCACGATTGTGACGATTAAGTAATTAATTATACCTTCTTAAGATCATACTTATCAACCACATGTCAGAACCTGTTGCACCCCCATGTACCCAACTGAATGATCTCTCAATACTTCCGCATCCTCGATCTGGACGACACATTTTAACAATGGTTGAGCAACCCTGGCTCCTTTATAACCCCTTTTAGTATCACGAATCGTTGGTGTATAGTTGATACCGAGTGCACAACTTCATACACGAGTAGATGCAAAAGAACATAAGACATATTCTTCAAGCTGAATAAATGCCGCACGATAAGGAATAAAAGAAGTGAAAAGTTTTCCTACTAGCTCTGTAGTCTCTCGAAGATAAGTACAGACGTCTCCGTACCAATCCGCAAGACTCTGATAAACTCATTCATGACTCGTAGAACCTATGAACCTAGAGCTATGTTACAAACTTGTCACGACCCAAACTCCCACAACAGGTGTCGTGATGGCACTTAGTCTCTAAGACTAGGTAAGCCAATTACAATTACATTTCAAGCTTCTTTTTTTTGAATTCAATACAGATGCCAAAAACCAACAGCGGAAACAATTATGAATACCTCCCAAGACTGGCAATACTGAGCCACGAACTCTAACTGAATACATGGAATGATCTCAAGGATCGAATACTCAATACTATTTGATTAATAACTAAGAGTACAATAAAATGGAAAGACTCCAAGGGACTGCGACGACCAAGCAGCTCTACCTTGAGTCTTTGCGATCACGCTTTAACTCTGTCCGAGTCTGATATCTCTAATACCTGGCTCTGCACAAAAATGTGCAGAAGTGTAGTATAAGTACACCACAGTCGGTACCCAGTAAGTATCAAGACTAACCTCAGTAGATTAGTGATATAGATGAGGTACAGTCAAGACACTCACTAGTCTAATAACTTGTGCAATATAGTATACAAAAATAATAAGAAACAAATAATAATAATAATGAAAACACTAATCAACCAGTGATATACACAGCAGAGCAATAATAACACCATTAATATTGCTCAACAAATAATAAATACAAGTACAACCAATTAATCAAGTCCTTCAAATATATATCTTTCGACTATATGTTTTTCAAGTAGAAATCTTCAGGATATAATACTTTCAAATAAATCTCTTTCAAATATAATTCTTTCAAATATAATTTTTTCAAATAAATCTCTTTCAAATAAATTTCTTTCGAATAAAAGTTACCATGTGTCACGACCCAAAATCTCACCGGTCGTGATGGCGCCTATCTCAATCTTAGGTAAGACCACAATCTTAATAAACCACCATATCTTTTAAATTTGAAAATAAAATAATTAAATTCAGCGGAAGAAATCTAACAAATACAAATATAACACTCTCAAAACCCGATGTCACTGAGTATATGAGCATCTAATATGAATACAAAGTCTGACTGACAAAATCACTGTCTGAAAATATAGAACAGTACAATAATTAAACAGGAAGGGAATCAAGTCTGCAGATGTCAAGCAACTACCTTGATAGTCCCCAACAAAATTAACTTCGAAATCTAGCAGCCGTCGTATCCGGGAGCACCTGGATCTGCACACGAGGTACAAAGTGTAGTATGAGTATAACTAACTCAATAAGTAACAAGACTAACCTCTGGGCTGAAAGAAATGATGAGCTCCGCAGGTACAGTCCAGAATAAATAATGGTACATAAATGTAGGCATGCTTTCAAGTACAACAATTAAACTCAGTACAAGTGAAATAGATCAATACTGCATTATATGAGGAATACGAAATCTCAATATAAGACCTAAAGTAAATACTAGTCACCAATTATTCGGTCACTCGATACTATTTATGGCCAATCCAACCCAGGGGTGTTCCAACCCGTATATATATACACATCGACTGACAGTCAGTCACTCAGTACCGTATAAGGCCAATCCAGCCCTGGGTAATTTATCCCCAAATGTAAAAGATAGGGACAAGATCCATGTCCAGGTAAATTCATTACAATATAAATAAGTAAGGCAAGTCCATACCCTGGGAAATCCATCCCGAATATATATAATCATTTACGCTCATTGGGGGTGTGTACATACTCCGGAGGAGCTCCTTTAGCCCAAGCGTGATATAAAGCCTATATGGCCTACTGCAGGCGGGCAGTCCCAATCCGTGTAATAATAAAGCCTACAAGGCCTGCTGCAGGCGGGCTTCCCCGATCCATAAAATAATAAAGCCTATAAGGCCTGCCGCAGGCGGGCAGCCCCGATCCATATAATAATAATGTATAAAGCCATTATGGCCTGCTGGGTCGCGCAGCTCAATCCCATAAATATCATCACAATGGACAAATAATACTTAGTGTTAAATGTATATTTTTTAACAATTAATTCAACAGGAACACGACCCCATGGGTCCCAAAATATTGGCATGTAGCCTAAACATGATCATTAATAGGAGCCTCAGCTCAATTTCTCTAACACGTAGAGAATGTTCAGATAATAACATGATTCATTAATCTTACAACGACACAGGATTTATTCAAGACACAATTTATATGGTGCACGCCCACATACTCGTCACCTATCGTGTGTGTCACTCCAAACAATTTATATCATACCAAATTCGGGGATTCATACCCTCTGTACCAAGTTTAAAAGTGTTACTTATCTTAAACCGTGTAATTCTTTACTCCGCTATGACTTTGCCTTGTGAATTGACCTCCAAACGCATCGAATCTAGCCACAATTAATTCAATTCAGTCAATAAAATTTATTGGAATTAATTCCATAAGAAAATACTAATTTTCCATAAAAATCTAAAATTTAGCTCAAAAATCGTCCGCGGGGCCCATGTCCCGGAACCCGGCAAAAGTTACAAAATCTGAACACCCATTCCGATACGAGTTCAACCATACCAAGTTTATCAAATTCCGATAACAACTCTACCTCCAATTCTTAAATTTTAGTTTTTGGAAGATTTTAAAAAAATCTTGATTTCTTCCATTTAAATCCGAAATAAATGATGAATATAACCATAGAATCACAAAGTATAATCACTTTCGGATATATAATACTTACCCCAATCCATATGGTGAAAATCGCCTAAATATCGCTTCAATACGAGCTCTATAGCTCCAAATATGTTAAAAATGGCTGAAACCTCGAAATATAGCTACTGCCTAGTTATTTACTCTTCGCGATCGCGGAAAATATTTCGCGATCACGAAGCACAACTTTTTTCAGCCCAAATTTTGCCTTTTGCGATCGCGGAAAATGCTTCGCGATCACGAAGAACAAGTGCCCAGCTCTTTCATACAGCCTCTAGTATAATAGTCATAACTTATTGTACAAAACTCCAAATTGCAATTGGTTTACCTTTCTGCAAACTAGAAACCAAGGGCTATAATATTATTTGTTTTTCATCTCCAATTCCTTATAGATTGAGAGATATAAGCTTCCACAATCAGCCCTGTGCAACAAAGAATTCCAAACTCTTCCCAGACAGCCTATAGTCTATCCACCATAATGTTTTGTAAATAACTCCAAATTACAAATGGTTTACTTTTCTGTAAACTAGACACAAAGGGCTACAACTTTTATTTTTGGATCATCTCCAAATTCCTTATATATTGTGAGATATAAGCTTCCAAAGTCAGGTCAGTGCAGTAGGAGTTTCCTCTACGCGATCGCGAAAAGGCTTCCGCGATCGCGATTCACAGTGTCCAAACAACAAAATTACTCTATGCAATCGCGACCATTAGTCCGCGATCGTGATGCATACCTCTGTGGCCAAAAACCGGCAACTAAGAATGGCCTAAAAATGGTCCGAAACCACCCCGAAACTCACCCGAGCCCCTCGAGACTTCAACCAAATTTACCAACAAGTCCTAAAACATCATACGAACTTAGTCAAAGCCTCAAATCACATCAAACAACGCTAAAACCATGAATCATGCCCAAATTCGAGCTTAATGAAACTAAGAAATTCCAACTTCTACATTCGATGCCGAAACCTATCGAATCAAGTCTGATTGACCTCAAATTTTGCACACAAGTCATAATTGATATAACAAAGCTATTCCAATTCCAGAATCAGATTCCGACCCCGATATCAAAAAGTCAACTCCCCGGTCAAACATCTCAAAAATTCATCTTTCGCCATTTCAAGTCTAATTCTACTACAGACCTCCAAACAATTTTCCGGACTCGCTCCTAAGTCCAAAATGACCATACGGAGCTATTGGAATCATCAAAATTCAAATCTGAGGTCGTTTACACATAAGTCCACATCCGGTCAACTTTTCTAACTTAAAATTTTCAATTATGAGACTAAGTGTCTCATTTCACTCCGAATTTCCTCCGGGCCCGAACCAACTAACCCGGTAAGTCTTAAAATGATTGTAAAGGATAAATTGAGCAGTAAATGGGGGAACGGGGTTGTAATACTCAAAACGACCGGCCGGGTCGTTACATTCTCACTCACTTAAACATACGTTCATTCTCGAACGTGCCAAGAGTTGTTTCCAAGCCATCAAATTACTATTCCATCTTACCACGCACGTACCTGGGGGTGATCTCACGCCACCCTATTCCATAGATCTGACAACACAACACAATTGAAGATCATTAATTTAACCTTAGCCCAAAAACCTTGGATCCAAATTTCTAATATCTAGAATTCTTTTCAAGACCAAAATCTCATATCTACACACTGTATTAGCCTGAATAAGCCATATCCAGCCATAACCATAATCGCAGATATAATCGCATAACATACTACACAACTCGCATAATCGTAGCACCATTTCTGATCACAATAACTACTTAAAACCAACCAAGTACTAGTATAAAACCCCGCATTCAATAGAACCTCATTCCAAAACCTTCGTACATTGCCAATGATGAAAGAAACAATCAAAAACTCATAACCACTCATCATATCAACTAGCCATGGAGCTCTCTCGCCCCAACAAAAACCATAATCCTCTCGGATATACCATAATCAAGCTTGATAGTACCCATTCTAGGTACAATGACCTTATATATTATTAAAAACAACTATCCCACAGACACGCCACATCAATATAACTCCAGCCACCACTACGCAATCCGTGTACCCAAATATGGGAAATGTCTCAAGGAAGTGAACCATATTGCAAGTTCAACAAGCACCACCACAACCACAAAGTTACAACCAACTCCTCAAATTTCTTGAAGAGGATAACCGTAGGTGCATGTGCATAATTGTAGAGGAAGGAAATTAATGAATCAGATAAATTATCATAGAAATAAAATTCCCACACACGGCACGGATAACTCACGTGCCAATAATATGAATCACCCGGCATGGTCACAGGCCTCCAGCCCCAGCATATCATACAGGAGAAATTAAACAAGTACACTTGTATATGATAATGAAATAAGATTCTCATGCTCCTGGACTGGTATAAATAGCACGCCATAGTGTAAGCATGTGCAAAGTCTGCTATCACACTTCAAATCCTCAATTTTACGCAGAATTAGTAACTACCCCATTTATTTAGGGAATCATCTTCTTTGTAACCTCAAGTATAGCCCAGATAGTTCTCAACAAAGGTACGAATATGGAAAATATTATAACTTTACACTTAACAATCAACTCTAGGCATATTATAGCCTAAGCATTCTTCTGAGTATGAATACTTGTTCTAATGCGCGCACATGGGCTCAAACCTCACATATATGCACACTCATAGCGCATAGCAATTACAAATAATTAATGCAACTAGTGCCTCCACCGAGTTTTAAATAAAACAGTCACTTCAAATAGGTCGCAACCCCGAAACAACATACTTCTGAGAACTTCCAGTCTCCAAATTCATCGAACATATGAATCACCGTAACTGATCCTAACTCCAGCACTAAAATGACTAACACATCTTCCATTCATGATAATCCCATGAGGAATACTTTCATAATTATTCCGTGTCACATGGTAATAATTTGAATATCAGCAGTCTATCAACCAGGTGAGTACTGCAATATCGATGAGCATCCGTAAGTCAAAACACAACGCGCCTTCTGAAATGCATACCCTTCTCAGGAATTACTGAGCAGTTATAACATTCATCGAAATATCTGAAACTGATCATGCTAACCAACATTCGTTACCTTCTCTTCAAAAATGAACTGTCACCTTGTACATGTAAATCTTAATCTCGCACAACACACCACATCTATTAATCATGTGACAAGCACAAGAATCTCATTATCAACTCTGAGTCACCAGCAAATTACATACATTATTAGTTAGAAACCTCTCTCTTGCTTATTTCTAGAAGGAAATTACAATACACAACACGTTCCATACACCGGTAGAAAATATCTGGTTCAAACCATGGTAGAAACCATTATGAACACTTTGAAATCCATTTGCACATAACCAAGCTATCAGAACTGAATTCCTCTAACTCGACAAACCACGTAGGTCACCAAACCCAAGAATATTGCCACCAAAACATCTGTAGAGTCTCACCACATCATAATTACCCCTATAAATACCACAACCGAAACACCCACTCTGAAAATACCTTATTTGAGTCTAAGGCTGTTTCATTCACCTTCCTGATACCGAAATATAAAACACATAATGATATACAAAAATTCCACAAGTTTCGACACCATCCAACTTAAATCTCAGATTTTAGCCATAAACAAATCCGCCAAAAATTCTCAATTGTTACATATTAATCTCAAATCCATTAGAACTTTCTCGAGAGTCACCCCCTTTGTTCAAATACACATTACACCGCCCAAATGGGCCAAAAGACATGTGCCCCATTAGCACAACAACACTCAAATAAGTAACTCTACATTAAACCACCTATCAAATTCATACTCTGTGCTCACTACATCATTCACAAATAACAACTCACTCATAAAGCGCAATATAACCCGTATCCAGAAATTTCCTTATTCGAGTCATTCTCGGACTCCACCTCTGCAAGCCATCATTGATTTCTAAGTATACTTCAGACCAAAACAAAAACAAATTGACACATAACCATGAATTGAATTGTCAATAGCAGGCTCCCCCACTTGGCTCAAAGCCATAGATTAAAATACTTCATAACTCACAATACCCATACTTTATTACTGCCTTAATACCGCAGTCAGTTCAATGGAAATTCTTCTCAAGATCAAGACACACCAACCAAAAAATACCTCAATCATCCGCTAATCTCACATTCATTCTCTTAACACTCAAGTCAACTTTCTCAACCAGATTCAAATTCAAGTTTCAACACAGACACCCCGCTGGCAGAAAAGAAACTCTCTATTCAAATCATAAGGAACACACCTACATAAATTACTCCGCAGGAGATAACCCACCTGCTTAGTCTCAAATTGGCATTTTGTTATACCCTTTCGCAGCCATAATTACTATGAAATCACTTAATCTTTCTGAGTCCAAACTCATTAACCACACATGAGAATTTAATTTGCCCCAAAATTTAACAACGTGAAAGATCTTTCAAAACATTCACACTCGAGATTGTACGTCACATCAAAATGAAAATAAAGCACCCAATGGCATTCCTTACATTTCAAGGAAACACTTCTCGTCACATTCAAATCGTCTTAACATATCCCGCAGTTACATCATACTTATCACAAAGCCATTCCACCATTCAACGAGCCACAAATTCCACTCGTAGGGACATTACCAGACATATGAGTCCAAATATACAGGTTACAACTGAATCTACCGAACCTAAGTTGCGGTCTAAACTTGGCCTCAAGTCCTCCAGACTGGCCCATCACTAGAACATGGAATACACATCTCAAACATCGTTCATGGAATCACAAGCCGGCGATACTGATACCGAGCGCTCATGTGCGCATACGAATGCGTGGAAGGAATTCAAAGAGTTATGTTTCAAGCTGAATCAATTCCTCACGATAGAATACAAGAAGGGAAATTTTTCCTAAAGGTTCGGTAGCCTCTCGAAGATAAGAACAGACATCTCTGTACCGATACGCAATACTCTACTAAACATGTTCATGACTCGTGAGACCTATGTCACCTAAAGCTCTGATACCAACTTGTCACGACCCAAAATCGCATCAGTCGTGATGGCGCCTATCTCAATCTTAGGCAATCCCACAATCTTAATAAACCATCATATCTTTTAAATTTGAAAATAAAATAATTAAATTCAGCGAAAGAAATCTCACAAATACAAATATAACACTCCCAAAATACGGTGTCACTGAGTACATGAGCATCTAATATGAATACAAAGTCTGAGTGACAAAATCATTGTCTAAAAATATAGAACAGTACAATAATTAAACAGGAAGGGAATCAAGTCTGCAGACGTCAAGCAGCTACCTTGTTAGTCCCCAACAGAATTAAGTTCTAAATATAGCAGCAGTCGTATCCGGGAGCACTTGGATCTGCACACGAGATGCAAAGTCTAGTATGAGTACAACTAACCTAATAAGTAACAAGACTAACCTCTGGTTTGAAAGCAATGATGAGCTCTGCAGGTACAGTCCAAAATAAATAATGGTACATAAATGTAGGCATGCTTTCAAGTTCAACAGTTAAACTCACTACAAGTGAAATAGATCAATATTGTATGATATAAGGAATACGACATCTCAATAGAAAGACCTCAAGTAAATACTGGTCACCAATTATTCGGTCACTCGGTACTGTTTATGGCCAATCCAGCCCAGGGGTGTTCCAACCCGTATATATATACACATCGACTGACAGTCAGTCACTCAGTACCGTATAAGGCCAATCCAGCCCTAGGGTAATTTATCCCCAAATATAAATGATACGGACAAGATCCATGTCCAAGTAAATTCATTACAATATAAATAAGTAAGGCAAGTCCATGCCCAAGGAAATCCATCCCGAATATATATAATCATCTATGCTCACTGGGGGTGTGTACAGACTCTGGAGGGGCTCCTTCAGCCCAAGCGTGATATAAAGCCTATATGGCCTACTGCAAGCGGGCAGTCCCGATCTGTATAATAAAAAAGCCTATAAGGTCTGCTGCAGGCGGCCAACCTTGATCCATATAATAATAATGTATAAAGCCTATAAGACCTGCTACAGGCGGGCAGCCCCGATCCATATAATAATAATGTATAAAGCCATTATGGCCTGATGAGTCACGCAACTCAATCCCATAAATATCCTCACAATGGACAAACATTACTGAGTTTGAAATGTATATTTTTTAACAATTAATTCATCAACAACACGACCCCATGGGTCCCAAAATATTGGCACGTATCCTAAACATGATCTTTAATAGGAGCCTCAACTCAATTTCTCTAACAATTGGAGAATGTTCAGATAATAACATGATTCATTAATCTTACAACTGCACAGGATTTATTCAAGACACAATTTATATGGTGCACGTCCACATGCTCGTCACCTATCGTGTGTGTCACCTCCAAACAATTTATATCATACCAAATTCGGGGATTCATACCCTCAGAACTAAGTTTAGAAGTGTTACTTACATCAAACCATGTAATGCTTTACTCCGGTATGACTTTGCCTTGTGAATTGACCTCCAAATGCATCGAATCGAGCCACAATTAATTCGATTCAGTCAATCAAATTTATTGGAATTAATTCCATAAGAAAATACTAATTTTCCATAAAAATCTGAAATTAGCTCAAAATTTGCCCGTGGGGCCCATGTCTCAGAACCCGACAAATGTTACAAATTCCGAACACCCATTCTGATACGAGTTCAACCATACCAATTTTATCAAATTCCGGTAACAACTCGACCTCCAAATCTTAAATTTTCGTTTTTGAAAGATTTTGCAAAAATCTTGATTTCTTCCATTTAAATCCGAAATAAATGATGAATATAACCATAGAATTATGAAGTATAATCACCTTCAGATATAGAACACTTACCCCAAACCATATGGTAAATATCGCCTAAACATTTTCAATCCGAGCTCTATAGCTCCAAATATGTTAAAAATGGTTGAAACCTCAAAATATAGCTACTGCCCAGGTATTTACTCTACGCGATCGCGGAAAATGCTTCGCGATCGTGAAGCACAACTTTTCTCAGCCCAAATTTTGCCTTTCGCGATCGCGGACAATGCTTCGTGATTGCAAAGAAGAAGTGCCCAGCTCTTCCAGACAGCCTCTAGTATAATGGTCATAACATTTGGTACAGAACTCAAAATTATAATTGGTTAAACTTTCTAACAACTAGACACCAAGGACTATAACTTTCATTTGTTGCTCATCTCCCAATTCCTTATATATTGCGAGATATAAGTTTCCAAAATCAGCCCTGTGCAATAGAGATTTCCAAACTCTTCCCAGATAGCCTATAGTTTATCCACCATAACATTTTGTACATAACTCCAAATGACAAATGGTTTACCTTTCTGCAAACTAGACACAAAGAGCTACAACTTTTATTTTTGGATCATCTCAAAATTCCTTATATATTACGAGATATAAGCGTCCAAAGTCGGGTCAGTGCGGCAGGCTTTTCCTCTACGCGATCGCGAAAAGGCTTCCGCGATCGTGATTCACAGTGTCCAAACAGCAAAATTGCTCTTCACGATCGCGGCCATTTTTCTGCCATCGTGATGCATATCTCTGTGGCCAAAAACTAACAACTAAGAATGGCCTAGAAATGGTCTGAAACCACCCCGAAACTCACCCGAGCCCCTCGGGACCTCAACCAAATATACCAACAAGTCCTAAAACATCATACGAACTTAGTCAAAGCCTCAAATCACATCAAACGCTAAAACCACGAATCATGCCCCAATTCGAGCTTAATGAAACTAAGAAATTTCAACTTCTACATTCGATGCCGAAACCTATCGAATCAAGTCCGATTACCTCAAATTTTGCACACAAGTCATAATTGACATAACGAAGCTATTCCAATTTCCAGAATCGGATTTCGACCCCGATATCAAAAAGTCAACTCCTCGGTCAAACTTCCCAAAAATTCATCTTTCGCCATTTCAAGCCTAATTCCACTACACACCTCCAAATAATTTTTCGAACACGCTCCTAAATCCAAAATCACCATACGGGGTTATTCGAATCATTAAAATTCAAATTCGAGGTCGTTTACATATAAGTCCACATCTGGTCAACTTTTCTAACTTAAAATTTTCAATTATGAGACTAAGTGTCTCATTTCACTTCGAATTTCCTCCGAACCCGAACCAACTAACCCAGCAAGTCTTAAAACGACTGTAAAGAAAAAATTGAGCAGTAAATGGGTGAACGGAGCAGTAATACTCAAAATGACCGACCGGGTCAGTCACCATATGACACCTCATTTCAAAATCATAAAATACGGGTCTCAGACCACTTTCATATTTCCACGGCACCTCGTGCCAATTTCTCTATCACAACCGTACGGACAGCTCACGTGCCAAATATCATCATCATTTAACCATGGCACCTCGTGCCCACATTTTATATCACAACTGCACGGACAATTCATGTGTCAATATCATCATTATTTACTTACGGCACCTCGTGCTCACATTTCATATCACAACTGCACGGACAGTGCACGTGCCAATATCATCATTATTTACTCACGGCACCTCATGCCCACATTTTATTTCATAATCCGCCTAGCAATAACCACAGGCTCCCAATTTCAATATAGATCGGACTATTATCGATTTACCAACAACAAGACAAATTGCACAAGGTATAAAAATAAACACAAGGAAAATCACAATATCACATAAAAATTACCAACGCAATAACCTCACATCATCACATATCATCCCTGACAATAGCCACCCCTATCTCTCTTATAGCTACCCTTATCACTCCTATAATAGCCTCCTTTATCCCTCCGCCCTGACAATATCAATAGCCACCTTTATCGCTCTTGTAACCACCCTTATCTCTCCTGCAGCCACCCCTATCACTCCGCCCAGACAATATCCCAACACACATAACAACAATGAAATGCCACCCTTATACCCACATAATATCAACAGTAAAATGCCACCCTTATATCATCAAAATAATAACTCAAATAACACAACAATTTACACGGAATATTATCACGGCAACATAACAAAATCAATTCTTATCACAATTTGCCCAATGGCCACAATCAATTCTGAAGATATAACAAAATTAATTAATTTCACAACAAATACCCCAAGGCTCCACACAATGTGTATAAAATCTCAAAACAATAACAGAGATGGAAAATACTCAGTATAGGGCAACGCCTTCATTAATCCAAATTCTTGATAATTATATAACGCCTCGGTTTAAACTTATTTCATTAATTATTTGCAGATGAAAAATCCATAATATAATTATTTGCCTATGGGGTAATTCCCCCACTCAAGATTAGGCAAGATACTTACCTTTTTGAAGTTATGCTGATATTTCAAAATCGCCTTCTTGCTTGAATTGACCTCCGGACAGCTCAAATCTATCCAAATTAATTCAATTCAGTCAATACTAATTATAGGAATTAATTCCATATGAAAATACTAATTTTCCAACAAAATCCGAAAATTAACTCAAAAATTGCCCGTGATGCCCACGTCTCAGAATCCGACGAAACTCATAAAATCCGACAACCCATTCAATTACGAGTCCAACATACCAATTTTATCAAATTCCGATAACAACTCGACCTCCAAATCAAAAAATTTCCTTCTTGAAAAGTTTTACAAAAATCTTGATTTCTTCCATTTAAATCCGAAATAAATGATGAATATAACCATGGATTTATGAAATATAATCACTTTTGGATATAGGACACTTACCCAAGTCAAAGTCGTGAAGAAATCCTCAAAATCGCCCAAGAACGGTGCTCCAAAAATCCAAAAATAAAATGAAGGAAATGACCATTTTTAGTCCTTAAGTTTCTGCCCATCCCTCACTAAAAGTCCATTTTCCGTCACTAAATATTTATTTTTTGTCACTAAAAGTCCACACCAGAACTTGCTTGCACCATCAGTTATTATTTTCACTAAAAAGGCTCTAACTCCCTCATACGAACTCATAATTCGATGATTCTTATTCCTATGAGTCACAAATAATAATAGAAACCTAGTTGTTCAATTGAAACTCAATTCGGAGCTCATTTGCTCAATGCGACACCAGTTTCGCTCGTTAAACAATCAACCCATGTTTCGCGCTAAAAACCCAATTGCGACTTGATGAAATTAGACCAAACTTTCCAGATCACTCATATAATTCATTATCAAAATCCCGGAAGTCTCAAAATCGAATTTCGATCTCTAGAACTAAAAATGGACCTTTGGATCATTACATGCTTATGCTGAAAATATCATACTCTTCCAAAACTCTTCCCCGATAGCCTATAGTGTATCAACCGGAACTTCTTGTACTCAACTCCAACTGCCAAACAGTTTACATTTCTGCAAACTAGATACAAAGAGCTACAACTTTCATGTGTCGCTTATCGGCCAACTCCTTATAGATTGCGAGATATAAGTTCCCAAAATCAGCCCTGTGCATCAGATATTTCTGGAGATGCACACTGCCATAGCCAAAATCTGCAGTACTAGCTTCAGTCAATCAATTATATCATTTTGTACAAATGTTTGAATGATGAATATTTTATCATTCTGGAAACTAGAATCAAAGATCTACAACTTTTATGTTTTGATAATTTTCAGATTCCTTATAGATTCCGAGATATAAGCTTCCAAAATCAGCCTTGCGCATCAGCAATTTCGCACATTGCTGTCAAAAAAACCAGCAGTTAAAAATGATCTGAAACTACTCTGAAACTCACCCGAGGCCCTCAGGACCTCAACCCAATACACCAACAAGTCCTAAAACATCATACGAACTTAGTTGAAACCTCAAATCATATAAAATAACGCTAAAACCACGAATCATACCCAATTCAAGCTTAAGGAACTTAAGAATTTCCAACTTCTATATTCGATGCCGAAACCTATCAAATCAATTCCGATTGACCTCAAATTTTGCACACAATAAATGACATAACGGATCTATAAAAATTTTCAGAACTGGATTCCGATATTAAAAAGTCAACTTCCTGGTCAAACTTCCCAAAAATTCAACTTTCGTCATTTCAAGCAAACTTTCACTACGGACTTTCAAAAAATATTTCGGACATGCTCCTAAATCCAAAATCATCATACGGAGCTATTGGAATCATCAAACTCCATTTCGGGGTCGTTTACACATAATTCACCATCCGATCAATTATTTCAACTTAAGCTTCCAAAATAAAATATTTCTTTCAATTAAATCCTGAATCATCCGAAAACCAAACTTGACCACCCTCGTAAGTCATAATACACATTTCAAAGCTACTCGAGACTTTAAGCCACCGAACAGAACGTAAATTCTTAAAACGACAACTCGGGTCATTACAAGCTTTGAGCAAGGATGACAGAGTGTAGAGTGAGCCGCTTACTGATGAGCACACAATTGCTCCCGACCACTCTCCCACGAGAGTGGTTAGGACACCACATCCAAGAGAGCTTAGTGCTAAGGAGCTCAAATCAGTTCGGATGCCACCCCGCTCGGATTGAAGGAGTATGTTTTTACTCTACCCCTATACTTGCTTTGATTGCATTAAGGGCAACACAAACCTTTGTGTACGGGGAGGGGTATTGATGAGTTTTGGTATGCTTGACGCTTTTTGATGCCATTATGTGCCTTTTATCTTCTTTTATTTTTGTTGGTCTTTTGTTTCATGTTTTCTAAGAATTAGCAATAACTTCTTTGGGTTTTCTTTGCCATGATTCTTTCCTGAAGATGCAACTTGTACCGGGATTTTTTTTAAATAGTATCTGTAACGACCCGACCGGTATTATGACTTGTGTGAATTTTTGGTTTTGGTTTTAAGGTATTTCAGAGTTAGCTTAGAAGAATGAATTTTCATGTTGGAAGCTTAAGTTGAAATAGTAGATCGGATATTGACTTATGTGTAAACGACCTCGAAATTTATATCTGATGATTCCAATAGCTCCGTATTGTGATTTTGGACTTAGGAGCATGTCCAAAAAATTATTAAAAGGTCTGTAGTGGAATTAGGCTTAAAATGGCGAAAGTCGAATTTTTGGGAAGTTTGACCGGGGGGTTGACTTTTTGATATCGGGGTCGAAATCCGATTTTGAAAATTTTAATAGGTTCGTTATGTCATTTATAACTTGTGTGTAAAAGTTGAGGTCAATCGGACGTGATTTGATAGGTTTCGGCATCGTTTGTAGAAGTTAAAAATTTCAAAGTTCATTAGGCTTGAATTGGGGTATGATTCATGGTTTTAGCATTGTTTGAGATGATTTGAATGTTTGGCTAAGTTCGTATGATGTTTTAGGACTTGTTGGTATATTTTGTTGAGGTCCCGGGGACCTCGGTGAGTTTCGGATGGTTAACGGATCAAATTCGGACTTATAAGAATAAGCTAAAGTTTCTGCCATCTAATGCAATCGCACCTGCGGAAATTCCATTGCAGGTGCGAGCTCGCAGAAGTGAGCCTGGCAAGTGTAGATGCGGGCAGAGGGCTTTGAGGCAATGGTCGCAGGTGCGAGGGAAATTCCGCACCTACGATGAGCGCAGATGCGGTCCCTTGATCGCAGAAGCGGAGGCAGGCTTAAGTGATTTTTCCGCAGAAGCGGAGCTTTGATCGCAGATTCGGCTCCGCAGATGTGGAAATAGAGCCACAGGTGCGAAACTCCTGGTCAAAATGTTAAAAATAGAGGAGTCCGAGATTTTTGTCATTTTTGACATTTCCAAAAGCGGGTGAGGCGATTCTTTAGCGAGAAATCACGGGAAATTTTGAGGTAAGTCCCTTGTGATCCTTTCTACTCCATAATATTAAATTATCATTGAATAATCCGACTAGATTACATGTTTTTGAGGTGTAAATTGGGAATTTGAATTTAGGGATTTAAAAATAAGATTTGAAGATTTGGAGGTCGAGTTGAGGTTGGATTTTCGTAAAATTGGTATGATTAGACTCGTGGTTGAATGGGCTTCCGGATTTTGTAACTTTTGTCGGATTCCGAGACGTGGCCCCACGGGCAATTTTTGAGTTACTTTCGGATTTTATTGGAAAAATTAGTATCTCCTTATAGAATTAAGTACAATAATTGGTATTGACTGAATCGAATTAATTGTGGCTAGATACGAGGCTTTTGGAGACCAATTCTAGTGGCAAGGGCATAGCAGAATAAAGAATTACACGGTTTGAGGTAAGTAACAGTTTTAAATCTAGTCCTAAGGGTATGAAACCCCAGACTTTGTACCATGTGATTATTTTGGAGGTGACGCACATTCTTGGTGACGGGCGTGTGGGCGTGCACCGAGGGGATTATGACTTGGTCCATCCCCTAGAAACTGTAAAGTTGAATAACTTGTTGTTAGCTATGTGCTCTCTATGTATAGTGGAAATTTAACTGTAAGTCATGTTAGAAACCATGTTTAGGCAATGTGTTGGTACTGCTGGGACCCAGAGAGGTCGTGTACATGCTGAAGTAGCTGCTAAATTGTTGTTCGGTACTCATTCACAATTTACTTGTTTATTTTATCTCAATCTCTATTGTTCATTATTGATGCATTATATCATTGTTATTTGGGCTGATTTCATGATTATTGAGAGCCCGAGAGACTGGAGAGATTTATGACTGAGTGAGGCCGAGGCCCTAATTGTGAGATATTGATACTATAGCACGTGAGTTATACGTGCAGCACATGAGTTGGTCGTGCAGATCCAAATATTGATACTGTAGCACGTGAGTTGTCCGTACAGCACGTGAGTTGTCCGTGCAGCATGTGAGTTGGCCGTGCGGATCCAGATATTGATACTATAGCACGTGAGTTGTCCGTGCAACACGTGAGTTGGCCGTGCGGATCAAGAAATTGATACTATGGCACGTGAGTTATCCGTGCAGCACGTGAGTTGGCCGTGCAGATTATAGCGCTTGGGCTGCAGGAACCCCTCCGGAGTTTGTACACCCTCAGTGAGCGTGGGTACCCATTGAGTGTGAGTGATAAGGGCTGGGAGCCCAAGGAGTGATTGTTGTCCTGAGAAGTTGTACTTGCTTTCATTTGTTGTTGCACTTAGGTTCTATCTGTCATTGTTGTGAAATCTCTGAAAGCTTTTATATCCGGATTACATGAACATGAACTGTATAAATTGATTTGACTTAAACTGCTGGATTTGAAAGCATGTCTATTCTTTGCTGGAATTACTAAATATGAACTGTAGCTTTGTAGCTCGTCACTATCTTCAGTTCTTTATTTATTATTGTTACTTGCTAAGTTGGTTGTACTCATACTACACCCTGCACTTGCTGTGCAGATCCAGGTGTTCCCGGGCATAGCAGGTGTTGATTCTTTTGCACAGTTGATTTTTTTCGCAGACCTTGTCTCTCCTTCCCTATCTCCTTGTTTACGGTATTTGGTCTCACACTATTATAGACCGTATTTTCTAGACTTGTATTCATATTAGATGCTCATGTACTCAGTGACACCAGGTTTTGGGAGTGGTTGTATCAATATTTGTAGGATTTGTGGATTTTATTTCAATATTATATTTTCAAACTTAAAAGAAATTATGGTTTACTGAGATTTTTGGCTTGCCTAGTTTCGAGATAGGCGCCATCACGACAGGTTAGAATTTTGGTCGTGACAAGTTGGTATCAGAGCTTTAGGTGACATAGGTCTCACGAGTCATGAGCAGGTTTAATAGAGTCTTGCAGATCGGTACGGAGATGTCTGTACTTATCTTCGAGAGGCTGCCGAACCCTTAGAAAAATTTTACTTTCTTGTATTCTATCGTGCGGAATTGATTCAGCTTGAAACATAACTCTTTGAATTCCTTCCACACATTCGTAAGCGCACATGAGCGTTCGGTATTAGCTATGCATCGTCGGCTTGTGATTCCATGAACGATATTTGAGATGTGTATTCCGTGTTCTGATGATGGGCCAGTCTGGAGGACTTGAGGCCAGGTTTAGACCGTAGCTTAGGCTCGGTAGTTTTAATTGTAACCTGTACATTTGGACTCATATGTCCGAAAATGTCCCTACAAGTGGAATTTATGGCTCGATGAGCGGTGAAATGGCTTTGTGATGAGTATGATGTAACTGTGGGATGTGTTAAGACGATTTGAATGTGATGAGAAGTGTTTCCTTAAAATGAAAAGGAAGGCCATTGGGTGCTTTATTTTTTGTTAATGTGACGTACAATCTCGAGCGTGAATGTTTTGAAAGATCTTTCACGTTGTTAAATTTTGGGGAAAATTGAATTCTCGTGTCTGGTTGATGAGTTTGGACTCAGAAAGATTAAGTGATTTCATAGTAATTTTGGTTGCGAAAGGGTATAACAAGATGCTAATTTGAGACTAAGCAGGTGGGTTATATCATGCGCAATAATCTATGTAGGTGTGTTCCTTATTATGCGAATAGAGAGCTTTTTTATGCCAGCGGGGCGTATGTGTTGAGACTTGAATTTGAATCTGGTTCAAAAAGTTGACTTGAGTGTTAAGTGAATGAATGCGAGATTAGCGTATGATTGAGTTATTTTGTGATTGGTGTGTCGTGAGCTTGAGAAGAATATTTGTTGAACTGACTGCAGTATTAAGGCAGTTAAAGTATAGGTATTGTGAGTTATCAAGTATTTTAATTTATGGCTTTGAGCCAAGTGGGGAAGCCTGCTATTGACAATTCAATTCATGGTTATGTGTTAAATTTTAGTTTTGGTATGAGGCATACTTGTGGTTTAGTTATGACTTACAGAGGAGGAGATCGAGGATGACTCGGGTAAGTAAATTCCTTGATACGGGTTACATTGCACTTTATGAAAATATGAAAATTATGGAATGATTAAGTTGTTATTTTGAAGGATGTAGTACACACGAAGTATGAATTTGATTGGTCGTGATAAGGCAGGGTTACTTATTTGAGTGTTGATTGTGCTAAAGGAGCACATGTCTTTCGGCCCGTTTGGGGCTGAGTAAATTAGATTTGAGCAGAGTGGATGAATCTCGAGAGGGCTCTAATGTATTCAAAATGTATATGTGGAAATTGAAATTTTTTTGAATTTGTATATCACTAGAATTAGTTACTTACATTGGATGGTATCAGGACGTGCGATAATTCTGTTTGACTATGGATTCTACATTTCAGTATAAGAAATGAAAGAGGAACAATTTTAAATTCGCATAAGGTATTTTTCAGAGTGAGTGTTACGGTTGGGGTATTTATGGAGGTGCTTAAGAAGATTACAGTGGCTTATGGGCCTTAGGGTGATGTGGTTTTATGTTAGGATGTCTTGTAGTGAGCTTTGGGTAAGGATAGAAGTGTTCTGACAAGGAGAAATTTCAACTTAAGGGTAATTCAGAAGAAACTTGGAGAAAATAGGACAAATGGGTAACATGATGGATCAGTATGGTAATGGTATGCTCGGTTCTATTGGTTCTTACTATGAGGTGGGGCTTTAAGGGTGTTTTGTGGCAATACTCTCGGATTTGGAAACATGTGTGGCTTGGTGGAGTTAGAAGAATTCAGTTTTGATAGCTTGGTTATGTGCAAATGAATTTCAAAGTGTTCATGATGGTTTCTACCATGGTTTGAACCAGATATTTTCTACCGGTGTATGGAACGTGTTGTGTATTGTGATTTCCTCTTAGAAAGAAGCAAGAGAGAGGTTTCCAACTAATAAGGTATGTAATTTGCTGGTGACTTAGAGTTTATAATGAGATTCTTGTGCTTTTCACATGACAGATGTGGTGTGTTGCGCGAGATTAAGATTTACATGTACAAGGTGGCAGTTCATTCTTGAAAGCAAGATCATGAATTTTGGACAAAATGGTCAATTTTAGATAATTAGATGAATGTTATAACTGCTCGGTAATCCCTGAGAAGGGTGCGCATTTCAAAAGGCGCATTGTGTTTTGACTTACGGATATTCATTGGTATTGCAGTACTCACCTGGTTGATAGACTGCCGATATTTAAATTATTTTTATGTGGCACTGAAGAATTATGAAAGTATTCCGTATGGGAAGATCGTGAATGGAAGATGTGTTAGTCATTCTAGTACTGGAGTTGGGATCAGTTACGGTAATTCATGTGTTCGATGAATTTGGAGACTGGGAGTTCTCAGAAGTATATTGTTTTGGGGTTGCGACCTATTTGAGGTGACTATTTTATGTAAAACACGGTGGAGGCACTAGTTGCGTTAATTATTTGTAATAGCTATGCGCTATGAGTGCGCATATATGTGAGGTTTGAGCCATTGTGCGGGCATTAGAACAAGTATTCATACTCGAAAGAATGCTTAGGCTATAATATGCCTAGAGTTGACTGTTAAGTGTAAAGTTATAATGTTTCCCGTATTCGTACCTTCGTTAAGAACTATCTGGGCTATACTTGAGGTTACAAAGAAGATAATTTCCTAAATAAACGAGGTCGTTACTAATTCTGAATTAAAAATTGCCGATTTGAAGTGTGATAGCAGACTTTGCACATGCTTACACTATGGCATGCTGTTTATACCAGTCCAGGAGCATGAAAATCCTATTTCATTATCATATACAAGTGTACTTGTTTAATTGCTCCTGTATGATATGCTGGGACTGGAGGCCTGTGACCATGCCGGGCGATTCATATTATTGGCATGTGAGTTGTCCATGCCGTGTGTGGGAATTTTATTTCTATGATAATTTATCTGATTCATTAATTTCCTTCCTCTACAATTGTGCACACGCGCCTACGGATATCCTCTTCACGAAATTTGAGGAGTTGGTTGTAACATTGTGGTTGTGGTGGTGCTTGTTGAACTTGCAATATGGTTCTCTTCCTTGAGACATCTCCCATATTTGGGTACTCGGATTACGCAGTGGTGGCTGGAGTTATATTGATGCGGTGTGTCTGTGGGATAGTTGTGTTTAATAATATAAGGTCATTGGACTTAGAATGAGTACTATCAGGTTTAAAACGGTATTTTCGGGAGGATAATACAAAGTGATTATGGTTCTGGTTGGGGCGAGAGAGCTCCATTACTTGTTGATCTGATAAGGGGTCTTGAGATTTCTACGTGTTTCTTTCATTAGCAGCATTGTGTGAAAGTTTTAGAACGAGGTTTTGTTTGATATGGTGTTTAATACAATTACCGGGTTACTTTGGAGTAGTTAATGTGATAGAAAATGGTGCTGCGAGCATGCGAGTTGTGTAGTACGTTAACTGATTATATTTGGGGTTATGGTTATGGCTCAATACAGCTTGTTCAGACTCATACATCATGTTGATGTGAGATTCAGGTCTTGAAAAGAAATTCTGAATGTTGGAAATAGAATTCCAAGGTTTATGGGCTAAGGTTGAAGTAATGATTTTTTTATTTATGTTGTGTTGTCAGGCCTATACAATTTACACGGAATAGGGTGGTGTGGGATCACCCCGGATATGTGCGTGGTAAGGTAGAATAGAGATTTGAAGTTTAAGAACAACTCTTGGCACGTTCGAGGACGAACGTATGTCTAAGTGGGGGAGATTGTAACAACCCGATCGGTCGTTTTGAGCATTTATGCTCCTTTAAACTATTTGAAGTCTTGAATAACTTCCTACGAGGTATTATGACTTGTCTGAATTGTCGGTTTTGGTTTTAAAGTATTTCAAAGTTAGCTTGGAAGAATGAATTTTCATGTTGGAAGTTTAAGTTGAAATAGTTGACCAGATATTGACTTATGTGTAAACGACCTCGGAATTTAATTCTAATGATTCCAATAGCTCCATATTGTGACTTTGGACTTAGGAGCATGTCCGAAAAATTATTTGGAGGTCCGTAGTGGAATTAGGCTTAAAATGGCGAAAGTCGATTTTTTGGAAAGTTTGACCGGGGAGTTTACTTTTTGATATCGGGGTCGAAAAACAATTCTGAAAATTTTAATAGGTTAGTTATGTCATTTATGACTTGTGTGCAAAATTTGAGGTCAATCGAACGTGATTTGATAGGTTTCGGCGTCGTTTATAGAAATTGAAAATTTCAAAACTCATTAGGCTTGAATTAAGGTATGATTCATGGTTTTAGCGTTGTTTGAGGTGATTTGAAGGTTAGACTATGTTCGTATGATGTTTTAGGACTTGTTGGTATATTTGATTGAGGTCCCGGGGGCCACGGGTGAGTTTCGGATGGTTAACGGATCAAATTCGGACTTAGAAGAATAAGCTGAAGTTTCTGCCATCTGATGCAATCGCACCTGCGGAAATTCCATCGCAGGTGCGAGCTCGCAGAAGCGAGCCTGACAAGCGCAGATATGGGCAGAGGGCTGTGAGGCAATGGTCGCAGTGCGAGGGAAATTCCGCACCTACGATGAGCGCAGATGCGGTCCCTTGATCGCAGAAATGGAGGAAGGCTTAAGTGATTTTTCCATAGAAGCGAAGCTTTGATCGCAGATGCGGAAATGGAGCCGCAGGTGCAAAACTCTTGGTCAGAATATTAAAAACATGTCCGAGATTTTTGTCCTTTTTGACATTTCCAAAAGTGGGTGAGGCGATTTTTGGGCGAGAAATCACGGGAAATTTTGAGGTAAGTCCCTTGTGATCCTTTCTACTCCATAATATTGAATTATCATCAAATAATCTGACTAGATTACATGTTTTTGAGATGTAAATTGGGGATTTGAAAATAAGATTTGATTATTTGGAGGTCTAGTTGAGGTCGGATTTTGGTAAAATTAGTATGGTTAGACTCGTGGTTGAATGGGCTTTCGGATTTTATAACTTTTGTCGGGTTTCGAGATGTGGGCCTCACAGGTAATTTTTGAGTTAATTTCGGATTTTATTGGAGATATTAGTATCTCCTTATGGAATTAATTACAATAATTGGTATTGACTGAATCGAATTAATTGTGACTAGATACGAGGCTTTCGGAGACTAATTATCGTGGCAAGGGCATAGCGGAATAAAAAAATACACGGTTTGAGGTAAGTAACAATTTTAAATCTGGTCCCGAGGGTATGAAACTCTGGACTTTGTATCTGTGATTATTTTGGAGGTGACGCACATGCTTGGTGACGGGCGTGTGGGCGTGCACCGAGGAGATTGTGACTTGGTCCGTCCCGTGGAAACTGTAAAGTTGAATAACTTGTTGATAGCTATGTGCTCTCTATGTGTTGTGAAAATTTGACTGTAAGTCATGTTAGAAACTATGTTTAGGCTATATGTTGGTACTGCTTGGACCCACAGAGGTCGTGTACATGTTGAATTATCTGCTAAATTGTTGTTTGGTATTCAGTCGCAGTTTACTTTTTTATTTTATCTCAGTCTCTATTGTTCATTATTGATGCATTATATCATTGTTGTTTGGGCTAATTTCATGATTATTGAGAGCCCGAGAGACTGGAGAGATTTATGACTGAGTGAGGCCGAGGGCCTGATTGTGAGATATTGATACTATAGCATGTGAGTTGTCCGTACAACACATGAGTTGGTCGTGCGGATCCAGATATTGATACTATAGCATGTGAGTTGTCCGTGCAACACGTGAGTTAGTCGTGCGGATCCAGATATTGATACTATAGCACGTGAGTTGTCCGTGCAGCACGTGAGTTGGCCGTGGATCCAGATATTGATACTATGGCACATGAGTTGTCCATGCAGCACATGAGTTGGCCGTGCAAATTATAGCGCTTGGGCTGTAGGAGCCCATCAAGAGTCTGTACACCCCTAGTGAGCGCGGGTACCCATTGAGTGTGAGTGATAAGGGCTGGGAGCCCAGTGAGTGATTGTTGTCCTGAGAAGCTGTACTTGCTTTCCATTTGTTGTTGCACTTAGTTGCTATCTGTCATTGTTGTGAAATATCTGAAAGATTTTATATCCGGATTACATGAACATGAACTGTATAAATTGATTTGAGTTAAACTACTGGATTTGAAAGCATGTATATTTTTTGCTGGAATTACTGAATATGAACTGTAGCTGTGTAGCTCGTCACTATCTTCTGTTCTTTATTTATTATTGTTACTTGCTAAGTTGGTTGTACTCATACTACACCCTGCACTTGTTGTGCAGATCCAGGTATTCCCGGGCATAGCAGGTATTAATTCTTTCGCACAGTTGATTTTTTTCACAGATTCAGAGGTAGCTGCCGTGTTTTGCAGACCTTGTCTCTCCTTTCCTATCTCCTTGTTTACTGTATTTGGTCTCAGACTATTATAAACCATATTTTCCAGACTTGTATTTATATTAGATGGTCATGTACTCAGTGACACCAGATTTTGGGAGTGGTTGTATCAGTATTTGTAGGATTTGTGGATTTTATTTAAATATTATATTTTCAAACTTAAAAGAAATTGTGGTTTACTGAGATTTTCGGCTTACCTAGTTTCGAGATAGGCTCCATCACGACAGGTTAGAATTTAGGTCGTGATAGTATCGGTGTCCCAAAGTCAACTTTTGACTTGTTTGGTACCAACACTATTTAGATGTATGCCTGGAAACAACTTTCCATGAAGTGCATACTTTTGAAAATTTTATGAAGTAGTTGAGTTGATTATTCTTGGCATGATCCTTACGTTCCATTGTAGGCTTTAGTGTCACTATGTAGCCCTTAGGCTATGGAAACTTTTTGCTTTCATGTGTTTTAATTGGGCTTTGAATACATATATCTTCTTTGAGTGTGTGTGCGCCATATGAGGTGAGGTTGTTGTTGAGTTCTTTTGTGTTAATTGTGGTCTAGAACTTGCCCCAAGTGTGTTTCGAGGCTAAATTCTAGGTTGTGCTTGGTTTAGAAAATGAGTTTAGGCTTTCTTTGGATCGCTTGTGCCTTTAATTACCTACCCTTGACAAAATTATCCTAGTCAACCCTTTTGAGCCTTTAGCCTTTTATTGGAAACCACTACAAGCCATTTTCCCTTCTTATGATAACCCCTTTTGATGCTCCGACTTTCTTAAGCACTTGAAATTACAATCTAGGCCAAAAACCTAAGTTTGGAGAAGGATTTGGAAAAAGTGTGATGTGGAAGCTACTTGATGGTGAAGCAACAAGAACACTAACAAGAAAAAAATAGAAAAGAAAAAGACAGCAATTTGAAAAAAAGAAGAAAAAAAAGAAGAAGAGAGAAAGAAGGAGAAAAAAAAGTTGAAATAAAAAGGGAAGATTAGAGACTCATAACAAAGGTGGTGATCACAAAAGGAAAGCCTTGCAAGCTAGGGAGCTCTAATGGTGTAATTCAATCATATCGCCTAGTTGAAAAAGGGAGCAACAAGGGTAGAATTTTGAAAGGAATTGTGTTTTGAATTGTCAAGATTGTAGTGCTTAGGAAGGTCGTAGTCACCCACATTGATGACTACCTCCAATCAAAATCCTACAATACATTCTCGCAAGTAGTAATTGATTTTGATCTAGGCACACCTACATTATTGGAGATTTACGCGAATTTGAACTTCTTTTGTGAGAGAGAGAGTGCTTACTTCTTTTGATTTATATCCCACTTTTGCTTTGAAAATATCATAACGTGTGTGAGAATCGCTCTAGATTTGTGTGGAGGGCACATGGAAACTCGGGTGTGATTAATGTTTCTTTTCTCAATTGGGACACACGAACAAAAGAAAGTGACCTTGTAACTTAAAGATAATTTTAGAAGCTTTGGGATCATAGTTTGAAAATCTTCTTGACTTGCTTGGTACTTATGTGGTTTTGAAATTAAAGCCTTTGGAAGTTGTTGAGGGGTCATGCATTTGAATATAGTTGCGGTTAGGGGTGTACAAACCGAACCGAAAAATCGCACAAAACCAAAAAGTCAAACCAAACCGATTAAAAAGCTTAACTTGGTTTGGTTTGATTTGGTTTGGTATTGAGTAAAAAAATCTGAACTAACCCGACATATGAATATATAATTTTTATATATACTTTTAAGATTTTATACAGAATTTTCTTTAAAAAATGTCTAGAAATATTTTTGGGATTCGCTTGCGGGATATAAATTTTAATAGAATATGAAGTGCTCCATATTTATTGACCTTAAATAATTGGTACTATGATCACTTTCTTATCAAGTGTTACTGAAATGTGTCTACCTCTTTGTTCTTCCATATTCATATCATGTGTTAAGATCTATTAAATTCTTATATCTTCTTCGAATTTGAAGTGGTTATTAATATTTATGTATCATATTGATTTTTATGTTTAATTACTAAATTCGGCTAACCTAAAAATGTACATCAACGAAAAATTATTGCCAGACGACTAAAAAAATAACTATTATGTGTTACTAATAGAATTCTGCCATAAGAATATTTTAATCGATAATTTGTTTGTCAATTTTTTTATATTTTTACTAAATATATATTTACTTATCAAATATTTAACAAAGTAAGATTGAAATAATATTTAAGTAACAAAAAATCTGAAAACCCAAAAATCCGAAAAACCCAACAAAACCGAACCATCCAAATCAATATAGTTGGTTTGGTTTGGTTTTGATAAAAACCGAACCAACCCGATCCAAGTACACCCCTAATTGTGGTACCAACCGAAGTCCTGGGTTTTTGTGCTTGAATGCTTCTTAGCTTGGTTGTGATGCATAGAGGTGACAAAGGGGTGGGCTGGGCCGGGCCGGGTTGAGTAAAAAAGTGATCGGCCGGTCACCAATCCAGGCCGGTTACCGGTTTTTCCAAATCGGATTTAACGGGTCCGGGCCCATCCTGTGAAATATTGAACCGGAACAGTTCCGGGCCTAAGGGGTCGGGCCGAATTTATTTAATTTTGTTTTTGTATTTTATATAACTATCGTAACTTATATTAATAAAAAGTAAAAATATATAAAATAAAAAAAATCTTATAAAAAGAGTGTTTGAATAAAGGATGCAAAGGCTTTAAAATCCTTATATTTGAATATTTAATTAACAATTTAAGATAATAGAATACAATGAAGATGGGAAAAACTTGCACTTATAATTTGCAAGTTCTTTTTTTATTTCAAACTTGCAATTTAAAGTTTACATTTAACAACAACTAAATTAACGAAAAAAGAGTAAATTCAAAGTTTAATTATTAAATATAAAATTATAAATCAAGAACTTCAAAGGTTTTGCATTGCCTTAGTAAGTTCTTCATAATCAATATGAACTTCTTGGCCATCTTTTGGAGTGTTAATGTAACGAACCGGCTGGTCGTTTTGAGTATTACAACCTCGTTCCCCCATTTACTGCTCAAATTATGATTTAAGGTTGTTATTTGGCTTGTCGTGGGTAATTGGTTCGGGTCCGGTGAGGTTTTTTAATAATTTGGAACACTTAGTTTCAAGGTTTAGAATTTAAGTTGAAAAGGTTAACCGGGATGTGGATTTATGTGTAATGACCCCGAAGAATTTTTGCTAAGAAAATTAAGGTTTTGTGGTGCCGAGGTAGATCAATTAGTACAAAGGTTATAGAAATTTCTAGGTTGAACAATGCACTGAGGGGTAAAGGAAAATTTTCAGCAGAAGAGGGCATTTCTGTGGCCCACATGCGGTCGCAGAATCACTCTGCGGACCGCATAATGGCCGCAGAGTGAAGCAGATGTGAGGCAAGATTTGAGGAAATTTGCGGTGCATTATGCGACCGCGGACCTATTCTGCGGTGCATTATGCGACCGCAGACCTGTTCTGCGGTGCATTATGCGACCGCAGAACAGGTATGCGGGCCGCATAATCACCACAAACCTAAACAAGTGACCCTCGTTTTGGAGCTTCAATTATGCGGTCAGTTTGCGGACCGCATACGTGTTATGCGATCACAAATATGCGTCGAGGCTTCAATTCTTTCTAAATTTTGACCCGACCCAACTTCGATTTATAGCCCTTGAAGCTCATTTTGGAGCAAAAGTATGATATTTTTAGAGAGAAGGGAGAGTGTTCTAGAGAGAGAAAGTGAAGACTTAGTCAATTGTTCATCAATTCTTGTTCAAGACTTGAAGATTTCACAAGGATCTTGCTAGGGCTTCAAAGAGGTAAGAATTTCTTCCCCCAATTCTTCAATTTCGATTTTTGGGGTAAAGATGGGTGATTAAGAGTATATTTTTAGGTGTAAGAGTATTATTTATACGTATCAATAAGGTATAATGACCCAAAATATCATCTTTGAATTTAATAAGTAATTCTGTATTCTAAGACCTCAAAAAGTACCACTTATCATTCCTCGACTTGCGTGCGCAGTACGTACAATTTTTCGGAAAGTGTTTATGTGAAAAATAGATTAAAATGTGAAATAGAGCTTTAAAACTCAATTGAGTTGACTTTGGTCAACATTTTGAGCAAACATACTCGAATTAGTGTTTTGACAATTCCGGTAGGTCCATATCGTGATTTGGAACTTGGGCGTATGCCCGGAATCGAATTCCGAGGTCTCTAGCCCGAGATATGGAATTTTGATGAAAACTTAAAAGCTTGAAAGTTTAATGATTTTTAAGAAATTATTGATGTTGGATTTATTGATCTTGGGTCCGTATTTTGGTTCTGGAGCCCGATATAGGTCCACTATAATATTTATGACTTGTGTGCCAAATTTGGTGAGAATCGGAGTTTATTTGACGTGATTCGGACGTCCGGTTGTAAAAATATAAGTTTTAAAGTTTTCTTGAAAATTTCCTTTGATTTAGTGTCCGATTCGTAGTTCTAGGTGTCATTTTGGCGATTTGATCGCGCGAGCAAGTTCGTATGATGTTTTAGGACTTGTGTGCATGTTTGGTTTGGAGCCCCGAGGGCTCGGGTGAGTTTCGGATAGGCTACGGGATGATTTTGAACTTAGAAAATCTGGTTTTTAGCTTCTACTATCATCTAGTGTTTTGTGCTTCGTGATCGCGAAGCCATTCCTGCGATCGCGAAGAGGAAAGTTGGACTGGCACAATTGTGCTTCGCATTCGCGACCGAGGGCACGCATTCGCGAAGGGTCGAAGTGCAAAGCTTCGCGTTCGCGATCGAGTCCTCGCGTTCGCGAAGAGGAAATGAGGCAGAAGCTGAGGTACTCAAATTTGTTCTTCGCGTTCGCATGAAACGGTCCGCGATCGCGAAGCCATTCCCGCGATCGCGAAGAGTAAAATGAATCTGGGCAAAGTTGTTCTATGCGATCGCGTACGAATTTCCGCGATCCCGGTGAATAAAAATATGAAAAACAGAACTTAAGTTTTGGAAATGGGGTTTCGACCCATTTTCAACCATTTTAATTTTTGAGCTCGGGTAAGGCAATTTTTGGGCGATTTTTACGGGAAAATATTGGGGTAAGTGTTCCATATCCTATATTGATTATATTTCATGATTTCATACTCATTTATATCATGAATCCGTGAAATTTTGGGGAAAAAATCAGATTTTTATAAAATCTTCCAAAAACGAAAATTTAAGATTTGAAGGTCCGTTTGATATCGGAATTGGATAATTTTTATATGGTTGAATTCGTATCGGAACGGGTGTTCGAATTTCGCGAGTTTTTTCGGGATTTGAGACGTGGGTCCCACTGTTGAATATTTTAATAAATTTCGGATTTTTATCTAGAAAATTTATAAATTCATATGGAATTAATTCCTATGGTTAGTATTGAATATATCGAATTGTTTGTGAATAGATTTGAAGCTTTCGGAGATAAATTTAAAAGGAAAAGTTGTGGTTGAATAATTAATTAGAATTTGCAAAGCAAGGTAAGTGTCATGGTTAACCTTGACTTGAGGGAATAGAACCTTTAAATGATTTGTTATGTGAATTGCATGTGAACGACGTATAGGCGAGGTGACGAGTGTCTATACGTCGTCAAATTAATTGTTTGCCTGCTTACTTGAAAAATCATAAATTATTTAAAATCATAAATTAATTATTATAATAATTATTTCTCTCTTATTCTTTGTCAAATATTAATTTTTAAACTCCTATAATAATTGCTACATGCTTATTTGAATTATGTGCACTAATTGCTATTTGACATTTAGCATATTAAATATTAAACTGTCTATTTTCTCCCTGATTTCCAAAATAAATTGTTATTGCCATTGTTTGTTCATAAATAAATTATAATTATTGTGTGCCTTGATGCTTAATAGTTTCTCATTGGACGTGGTATTTATTGGAGTAATTTTTATTTATATTATGAGCTGTTTAAAGTTATATATATATTGGGGAAACGGGTTGCACGCTGCAACGGAAATAAAAGTATATATAAATATTGGGGTATCGGATTGCACGCCGCAATAGACTTATTAAAAGTCAATATTGGGGGATCGGATTGCACGCTGCAACAGACTTATTAAAAGTCAATATTGGGGGATCCGATTGCACGCCGCAACAGACTTATTAAAAGTCAATATTGGGGGATCGGATTGCACGCCGCAACAGACTTATTAAAAGGTCTATATATACTTGATTGAAATAAATATACGACAGACTTGATTAAAAAGGTATATATTGGGAGAGCGGGTTGCACGCTGCAACAGGATTGGTTGAAATAATAATGGATTATGACTGCTGAGTTGGCTTCACTTATTATAAATGAATTACTTGATTTATTTCTATTATTTGTTGTTGTTATTAATATTGCGTACATGTTAATGTAAGTGAACCGCTTTAGCCTCGTCACTACTTCGTCGAGGTTAGGCTGAGCACTTACCAGTATATGGGGTCGGTTGTACTGATACTACACTCTGCACTTCTTGTGCAGATTTCAGAGTTGGTCCCAGCGGCGTACCATAGACTTACTCGGATTTCAGCTACCAGAGGAGACTTGAGGTATAACTGCATGGCGTTCGCAGTTCTGAAGTCCCCGTCTATTTTACTTTAGCTATGTGTTTATTTCCAGATAACTTTTTTTTATTGAGACCTTTATTTGTATTTATTCTAGAAGCTCGTACACTTGTGACACCAATTTTGGGATGTTATTTAGATACCGTTATTTTTATGAATTATTCACTATATTTCAAACTTTGCTTCCGCATTTGTTTCTTTGATTATTAATAATTTAAAAATTATTTAAAAATTGGTTAATATTATTCTAACATTGACTTGCCTAGCAAGTGAAATGTTAGGCGCCATTACGGTCCGAAGGTGGAAATTTCGGGTCATGACATAAGGTTTATGGAAAGATTGTTGAGTTCCAATGGGTAAAGATTGGGTTGAAAATGGTAGAAATCTTCAAAGACTTTAATTGAAGATTTGAGGGTCGAGTTAGTGTCGGAATTTGGTGAAATTTGTATGGTTAGACTCGTGGTTGGATGAGCGTTCCTATTTTATAACTTTTGTCGGGTTCTGAGACGTGGGCCCCACTGGCAATTTTTGAGTTAATTTTGGATTTTTATTGGAAAATTAGTATTTCCTTATGGAATTAACTACAATAATTAGTATTGACTGAATCGAATTAATTGTGGTTAGATACGAGGCTTTCGGAGACCAATTCTCGTGGCTAGGTATAGCATAATAAAAAATGTCATGGTTTGAGTTCTAAATTTGGTCCTGAGGGTATGAAACCCCGGAATATGTATTATGTGATTGATTTTGAGGTGACGCATGTTGACACCCAATTTTGTCCTTCTATAGCCAAGTTTATCCCATTGAGCTGCTATTTTACTTTAAAAGGTCATAATGATACTTATTAATATTTTTATCTTATTACAAGTATTATAAAATTATTTTTCAACCTTTATTATAAATTTTTACTATATATTTTATTCATTAAATTAGCAATTCTTTGGGAACATAAGGCATTGAAGTTTTGTAACTTGTATGAGACTTATTATTCTAGGCTTTCTGGTAGTTGGATTTCGAGTTTGTTTTCATGAGTTAACTGCTTTACTTCCATTTTCGGTTTTTTCTATTATTATTATTATTATTATTATTATTATTATTATTATTATTATTATTATTATTATTATTATTATTACTACTACATTATTGGTTTGTTAGTATCATTATATTATTAGTATCATCGTCAGTATTATTTGCTATTATTGTTATTATCATTTTTTTCATTACCATGGTATTTTAATTAAATAGTAGCTCAATTATTCTCTTAAGACCAAACCCAAACAACCCATTTGTAACCCATCCCAACAAAGCCATTTCTCCTTAATCTTTCTGTCAACTCCTGGCCCAGAAAGAATTAGCCTCAAAACAAACAATTACGATCACAAATCCCTATTCCTAATTCCCCGTATACTTTGTCATTGGAGAATCCCATCAACACCCCTCCAGCTTCATCTTGATTTCATATATATATATATATATATATATATATATATATATATATATATATATATATATATATATATATATATATTTTTATTTTTTTATTTTTTTATTTTTATTTTTTTGCCAAAATATTTTTCTTTCCTTTCTCTTATTATTCATTTCCTTTCTCAGTGTCAGCTAGTTTTCCTCTTCCTCTTTTATAAGGTTTGTGCCTAACTCCGATTACCATACAAAGCTTCTTCTTACCGTTGCAGATTCTTACATAAGATTCCTAAAATTTTACTCTAGTTAGGCTATTTTTCGTTACCGATAGCATCTTCCCATATGTTCACACATATTCATTCATTTTGGGCAGGATTTAATTTGGTAAGAAAATTAGAATCCCTTTTGATTTCTCCATTGAAATTTGAATGAAATCACTGTGTCATCTCACTATAAATACTTGCCTATTCACCTTGGGTTAGGGGAGAGACTTTACATATCGCAATTACTGCTTGCATTCTCCTTTCCTCTTATATTCTACAATTTCGTTATAGTCACTGCCGTTATGCATTATTCGCTTGCCGTTATTTGATTACGGTATCAGTACTCTGTTTTTGCCAACTGAAAGCTAAGGCAAGACTTGGGTTATTTGTACCTTACTACAAAATATTGGTTGGTGTGTTGAATTACTTTATTTGTGGCTTATTATCTTGGGGTTTCTGGTTTTTCTTTTCACTGTTACGCGCTCCACATAACAGGTTAGTGTCTTTCTCAGTAATTTTTAATTCCTTATGCGTGTAGATATAGTATAGATTATTTCCCCTTACTTCTATACGTGTATGCTGCTCGAAGCTTGGAAGCATTAAGGTCAGTCTCTCTTCCGTTTTGATCTTGACTGCTCCAACATTCTACGTTGTTCAATATTTGTCTGAAAGCATACATTTTTTGAATTCGAATCTGAATACATTGCTTGTTATAAAACTTGACAGCTCGTCTGATTTGGTGCTCTAATGCCATGAATCATCCCTGATTGTTTTAGATTTTATTTGAATTAGCAATCGTGCTAAATCCTTAAAAGTTGCATCCAATCTATACGAGGTCTTCAAAGTCATGTTTTTCGCTTAAAACAATTATTGTGTGAATTATACGCCATGTGCCTATGTTCTCATATTTTTTAACATGCTTATGTACTACATGTATAGGGTCATATTTGTTGGCTCATAACTTGTCTTCATCAACATGTAGTTTTTGTATTTAGGAGGCCATAAGAATCATACCAAACGTCGGATAAATATCTTTATTTAACGTTTTGGAGCCTTCTTAAAATATAAAGGGTCCTATTATTTTAGTATTCAGGTCTATTAATGGTTCTGTATCTTGGAATAAAAAAACAAATCAAAACTTTCTTTGCCAAAGGCTAATGTTTGGGCTCTGCAACACCAACACTTTGGTTTAATTCTTGTTTCCTTTTAAATCTATTAAATTGATACTTATTTAGATACTTCTTTTTATTTATCTTGGCATGCATTTACGTCTACTGCTTTCTCCTTTTAAGAAACTCGAAAGTTATTTTACCACTTTTGGCTTGAGTATTAATCAAGAAGGCTTATCATATTTTAGAGTACACTTGACCATTTTTACTACATTAATAATTACTTAATTAATTCGGAGGCCAACATGAGCTCTTACTTGCTTTATGTGTTACTTGTTTAAGTCCCAATGCGCTCTCTTTTATGTGACGCTAATAAAAATAGAAATAGAAACCTGAGATTTTCCTTAAGTCTAGAACCATCCATTTAGAATAGTGTCCAAAGCCTCCTCGACTATAGGAAGGGACAAGTAGTTTTGAATTAAGACATGATTTAGAATTGATTAGTGCGCTCTTAGGCTAATACAACTTAAAGATAGTAATGAGGGTAGCGGACATGATACACAAATTGCCCGAATAGCTGTCACGACCCGAAATTTTCCACCGACGGGACCGTGATGGCGCCTAACATTTTATTTGCTAGGCAAGCCAATGTTAGAGAATCATTAAACCAATTCTTTATTCCCATTCAGTAATTAATAATAATTAACTAAGATGAAATATAATAAGTGCGAAATATCATAAAACTGTATTAATTACGGCCACCCGGATCTGGAGTCACAATTCACAAGCATTCTAGAATTTACTACAAGTAATAGTCTGAAAGAAATACAATTGTCTGAATGAAGGAAAACAGTAGGGCATAAAAGATAAACGGGGACTTCAAGGTCTGTGAACGCCGACAGATCTACCTTGAGTCTCCGGACAGCGGACCAATAACAAAATCTCGATCAACCTGAGCCAGTATCAAAATCTGCACAGAAAGTGCAGAGTGAAGTATCAGTACAACCGATCCCATGTACTGGTAAGTGTCGAGCCAAACTCGACGAAGTAGTGACGAGGTTATGGTAAGGCACCTACAAATCAACCTGTACAATTTAACAGTGTATATACAAATAACAGAAATGAAGAACTAAACAAGAATTGTTTGGGGGGGGGACATACTGAGGAGAATACAAGATAAAGAACTACCACAGAATGATCACCGGAGCAGTCAATATTCCATGAATCAACAGGAATAGTGAATACAGTAAGAAAAAATGCACGGCATCACCCTTAGTGATTTTACTCTCAATCTCACCATAAAATTAATAGAAATGGCACGGCATCACCCTTCGTGCATTAACACTCACAATATGGCATGGCATCACCCTTCGTGCATTAACACTCACAATATGGCACGGCATCACCCTTCGTGCATTAACACTCTCCCTTACCATAATGCAATGCATAGATAACAACAAGGAGATAGAATAACAAGTACAAACCTTACTTCAACATTTGGTTCCATAATATCAATCTCAACTTTGAAATAAAAAATCAATTATCATCAGAAAATCCGTAAACATGATAAGAACGATAAATTGAACAACACTAGCATAACACGTAGCAATTTGGCATAGGAAAGAGACAATATAAGAAAAACAGAGAAACAGGTAAATTGGAGGCGCATAAGTACTCGTTACCTCACATATATACCGCTCACATGAATTTTACTTAGCAAGTAATCTAAGGTTCATAATTCCCTCAAGTCAGGGTTAGACACAACACTTACCTCGCTCCGAAGGCCACTTAATTCTCAATCAGAGCTTTTTCTTTAAAATCCACCTCCAAACCACTCGTATCTATTCAAAAATGACTCAATGATATCAAATATTGCTAAAGGAATCAATTATATTACATAAATTAAATTTCCTAATTTTTTCTCCAAAAAGTCAAAAAATTGACATCGGGCCCGCTTGGTCAAAACTTGAGGTTCGGACCAAAATCCATTTACCCATTCATCCCCGAGCCCGAATATATAATTGGTTTTGGAATCCGACCTCAAATTGAGGTCTAAATCCCCAAATTCCCAAAATCCCTAGTTTCTACCCTAACCCCTAATTCTACCATGAAAACTCTAGATTTTAGGTTGAAAATTCAAGAAATGTAATGGGTAATTGAAAGAAAATGGTTTAGAATCACTTACCAACACTTTGGGGAAGAAATGACTCTTGAAAAATCGCCTCACACCGTTTGGTTTTTGAGAAAAATGATTTTTTGGCTAAATCCCGTGTTTGGATTCTGTTAAGTGCTAGGCGACAGTGTTCATCGCGTTCACGAGAGCACTGTCGCGTTCGCGAAGAGTATAGGCTGCCAAGCCTTCGCGTTTGCGAGATAGTGCTCGCATTCGCGTAGGCTACCCTTCCCTGGTCTTCGCATTCACGAGACATTGTTCACGTTCGCGATGAAGAAAAGACTGACTCCCCCTCCCCAGTGCCTAACACTACGCGTTCGCGATGGGCTTGTTGCGTTCGCGAAGGGTAACGCCCCCATCGCTTCGCATTCGCGAAGAAGAAATCCCTGCCTCATCAGTTTATTCTTCGCGTTCGCGAGAGGACCTTCGCGAACGCGAAGAAGGACATGCCAGAACCCAGACTCTATAGAAAACACCAGATTTCCAAAGTCCAAAACATCCCGTGGCCTATTCGAAACTCACCCGAGCCCTTGGGGCTCCAAACCAAACATGCACACAAGTCTAAAAATATCATACGAACCTGCTCGCATGATCAAATCGCCAAAATAACACCTATAACTCTAAATTTAGCACCAAATCAAATGAAATTCTCAAGAACACTTTAAAGTTACTATTTTCTCAACTGGACGTCCGAATCACGTCAAATCAACTCCGTTTCTCACCAAATTTCACAGATAAGTCTTAAATATCATAATGAACCTATACCGGGCTCCGGAACCAAAATAAAGACCCGGTACTAACAATGCCAAACATCAATCAATTCCTAAAAAATAAATAATTTCCACACTTTTAATTTTCATCAAAAATTCATAACTTGAGCTAGGGACCTCCGAATTCGATTCTGGGCATACGCCCAGGTACCATAATTTGATACGGACCCACCGCGACCGTCAAAACACGGATCCGGTCTTGTTTACCAAAAATATTGATCGAAGTCAACTAAAATTAACTTTTAAGGAATAAATTCGAGAAGGAAACCTGCCCGGACTGCGCACGCAAATCGAGGAGGAAAAAATGAGATTTTTAAGGCTTAAGAGCGCAGATACGAGTTCTAAAACATAAGATGAACTTTTGGGTCATCACAATAGCCATTGCACTTTTGGCTATAAAAGTCTTAGCAGACTTTGCACGGGAGTTGATCCATCAGGCTTAAAAATTTAGGTCCCCTTTTTATGTAATTAAGTAGGCTTTTTACGATTTACAATTCTTACATTTTTTCGTTACTAGTTTTAATTAATTGCTTTGACAACTTAGGATTAATTCACAACTCAGCAACCTACAACTTAGTTTAACCCTTATAATCCCACTTAGTTTAAATTCGGCCAGGAACCACAGTTGTGGATCTCGTAGAGTGCCTAACACCTTCTCTTCGAGGTAATTTGAACCCTTACCCGATCTTTGATGATGCAAACTAGTTTAACCGGAGTTACTTGCAAATAGGTGTCCTAACGCACCTTAAAATCGTTAGGTGGCGACTCTTCTCTTTTAATACCCATTTAAAAGAGTTGTCACATGTCGAAGCCCGCTTTCGCGAGAAAATGGGGTGCGACAACGCACATGCTAGGTGACGGGCGTGTGGGCGTGCACCGTAGGAGTAGTTGAAAAATCTGTTGATATTCGTATATTTTTCCTCGTATTAGAAAAATTGATCTATGAATCATGTGTAAATCATATGTTTACACTGTTGGGACCCACATAGGTCGTGTAATTGTGAAATTATTTGCTAAATTGCTATTTTGCACTCAGTCATAGTTCTATTTGCACATTATTTTACCTCAGTCTCTCTTATTCATTATTGATGCATCATATCATTATTGTTGGGCTGCTTATCATGATTTCTGAGAGCCCGAAAGACTAGAGAGGTTGATGACTGAGTGAGGCCGAGGGCCTAATTGTGAGAATATTTATGGATCAGACTGCACACCGTAGCATATTTTATTGATTTATGCCATGATTGGATTGATATAGCACTTGGGCTGAAGGAGCCCCTATGGAGTATGTACACACCCCCAGTAAGCACAGGTACCTACTGAGTGCGAGAGCCGAGTGATGAGTGACTGTGAGGAAAGAGTGACTGTGAGGTTGGAGTGAATGGGAGGACTGTGTGACTGTTGCTCTGAGAGGATGCATTGATTTCATTATTGCTGCGTTTCAGCTGTCATATATCACTGATTTGGAAAATTTTCTAAAATACATTCTCTTTTGTTTCATTCGAAGTTGATATGAAATTACTGTGGAGTTTTAGATGTTGAACTTGAAAGCATGTCTACCCTTTTATATTGGAAAGTACTGTAATTGGACTTAGCTGAGAAGCTCGTCACTACTTTCAGTTCTTTATTTATTATTGTTACTTACCGAGTTGGTTGTACTCATACTATACCCTGCACTTCGTGTGCAGATCCAGGTGATCCCCAATATAGTGGGTGTTGATTATTTCACACAGTCGATTTTTCGAAGATTCAGAGGTAGCTGTCATGTTTCGCAGACCTTGTCTCTCCTACCCTATCCTCTTGTTTACTGTATTTGGTCTTAGACTATTATAGATCGTGTTATCCAGACTTGTAATGTATAGATGCTCATGTACTCAGTGACACCAGATTTTGGGAGTAAATTATATTCAGTATTGGTGGAATTTTTCCCCTTAAATTAATTATTATGTTTCCATTATTTAAAAGAAATTGTGGGTTATTGATGTTGTCAGCTTGCCTAGTATCGGGATAGGCGCCATCACGACAGGTGTGATTTTTGGATCGTGACAGTTAAATTCAAATGGGTGACCATGTGTTAATATATCTCCAAGTTCCTCGTCTTCTGGTTTATCAACATCTTCACGTCCCTGATTTCTTTGTTCTGATCTATCCAATCTCTGAAACATACTAAAACTTCCAAAGCATTGCTTCCCAATGAGTGACAGGTGTCTCCTAGTTATTGTCTTGCTTGACTAAATGTACTCTCTGATGCAACAGTTGAAATTGGCACATTCAGCACGTCCCGAGCCATAGCGGAAAGAACGAAAAATTGCGTTTCATTCTCATGCCACCATCCCAACGGTGAAAATTACTTTGTGTGAGGCTCAGATTGCTTTTGCAAGTAGAATTGAAGTTCATCAATGTTTCTGTTACTGGTTTGAGTGGAGGAGAATGTAGCCCAAATATTATAACCATCAAGGCCTTCATCTTCATCCATAGCAGCAGATGCAGTATAAGTAGTACAATGCATAGTGGGATTAACATTGCCTACATTAATAGCATCATCATCAATTATATTTGCATAATAATTATATAATTATTATAAATAATCATTTAGCTTGTTCATACAACAATATATATTTAGAATTTCAGTTGGTCCAATCTCCATCTAATTTTATAAAGCATTGATTAATTGGTGACAATTAGACATCTTTATAGAAGGATTTAAAACAACACTAATTAAGTAAATCGGAGGAATTGGAAAGAAATATTTTTTGAATTTGGCTTGCATTTTTTCAACAGCATCCTTATATTTTTCTTTCTTCTTAAATTCAGAGAGTAGAAAAGAAATTTCAGCTATATGTACTATAGCCATAGTAACAGTATGGTAATATGCTCCATAAAACTCAACAGTAGCTATATAAAATTTATATAAAAATTGAACATCATTAATGGCCTCCCAAGTATTACTTGTTAACATACGGTTTGGATCAGTACAATGCGCATTAGCAACTTCAGTTATCGGCAATCTATATTTGTAGAAACATTTTAAAAATAAGTACGCATAATTCCATATAGTGACAATTTCATCTGGCATGAATCTGGGATTAAGTTTATGCTCCGTACACTTAGTCTTAAATTCCCTAATTCTAGATTGTCTATTATTTTCTTGAATAACACCAACTGCTCTTCTAACATGAGTAATCTCAGTCGAAAGTAAATCAAGACCACTTTTAATAATTAAATTATAAATATGGCATGCACACCTAACATGAAAATTTTCGTCTAGTGATAGTTTCAAATGCAGTATTAATATTGAAATTGCGGCATTATTGTTAGAAGCATTATCAAAAGACATACACAATACTTTTTTATTAAGATTTTAAAATTCAACAACTTCGCAAATAGTAGTACTTATAAAAATAGAAGTATGGCTTTGATCTTCATCATATTTAAAAGCGATAATAAGTTTCTGCATATAATAATTATTATCTATCCAATGACATGTAATTGTCAAATAATCATTTCCATTTACAGCATGGCCAATATCAGAAGTTAGAGAAACTCTACAAGGAAGGTGGTCAAACAAATAACTTATGTATGTCTGATATTGTCCATGAAGTCTAAAGATATCATATCTACAAGTACTTCTAGGGATACCTTTAAATAAGGGATTATAAATCCTTTGAATATACATAGTCAGATATGATGAAGAAGCAAAAGAAAAAGGTAGACAACCCAAAGCAATCATTTTTGTTAACTCCTCACGATCCCTCATTTTATCATATTTCATAAGTCCTCCAGTACTAAGGTTTAGAGTTCCTTGATTTTCATCTAAATCAGAGCCTCATTCTATTGGATGAGTAATTTTCATATGTCTACTAAGTGTTCCAGTCCCCCCTAAACTTCCTTTAGTCATATGTTTAAAATCATCTTTACAAATTTTGTATATAACTCTCTCATAATTCTCTATTTCGTCAAAAAATTTCCAAATCTTACTTCTTTTTCTCCGATTAGTAGTCGGGGCCACAGGTGGTCTACTACTACCGCCACGACCACCTCCCCTGCTACCAACTCCAACACGACTAGGTGTAAGTGGTGTCTCATCTTTAATTTCTAATTCATTATCTTCCATACCGAAATCTTCCTGTAATTGTTCATAATCTATATTATTATCAAGTGATGTTTCAGAAACATGTGTAGAGTCATTTATATTACTATTAGATGTTGAAGTAGTGCCTCTTTTTCTATTTCTCCGATTACCCCGATTAGCAACCTTATTACAAACTCTTTTTGTAGCATTAAACATATTATGAAAATTTAACTACTAACAAAAATTAAATATGCAAATAAAATAGTAAATAAGAGAAAGATTTGGAAGGAGTGCACCAAATTCCGCAATAAATTGAACACTTGATAATTTTCGCAACTCCAATGTTAACACGAAGAAACGTCAAATGTTCAAAGTTCAAACTTCAAATAATACAATAAATTAAATTTCAAAAAAAATGAGAGCCAAATAGTTGATTGCAATTTAGGTGAAGAATGAGAAAATGACAATTGAGAAATGAGAGATGAGTGAAGAAATGAAGAAGAGGGGGGGTGTATTTATAGTTTTTAAAGGGCTAAATTAGTAATTACTAAAAGTTTTATTTTTTAAAAAGAATTGCCCAAAAAAGGGCTATTCTCGCAAAATATCCGTTGGGCAACAGTCAAATTGGAAGCTGACAGTTGCCAATGGTCAAATGAATTTTAAAAAATAAAATTCAAAAAATAGCCGTTGAACCGGTCCGGTTAACTGGTTCAACATTTATTTTCCTTTATCGATTTTGGTCGGTCCGATTAATTGGTAAAAAGAATAAATATGGACCAACACCCTAACCTCCCAAACCCAGCCCTACTCGGCCCCCTATCATCTGTCCGGGCCGGTCCGGGTTAATACTGGTCTTGGCCGGTCCGAAACCGGGTCAACCCGGCCTGTTAAACAACTATATGCTAGCTTTAGCTTGTGAGCTTAATTGTTTAGTAGCTTCAATGAAATGATTCCTAGGTCTGAATCTTGATTTGCTTGAGGACAACCAAAGTGTAAGTCAGGGGCGGCCCGTCCATAAAGCAGATAAAGTAATTGCTTTAGGCACCACATTTATGGGGGCCCCATTTATTGGTTATACAAGAAAATCTATATATATATATATATATATATATATATATATATATATATATATAAAATAAAATAAAATAAAAAATTTTAAAAAAAACTATAAAGTGAAACAATACGTGGGAAGTTTGCACAGAACACAAATTTGAGATAGTGGACCACAACTTTCTCAAGGAAAGTGAAAACAGACGTGTGCACTAATAGCACTATGCCACTATATTATATTTTTATAGTTTTTTCTTCAATTAATCAATTCATAGTCCATTATGCAATAGCCAAAGATCAAGCATTATTGTGGAGCTTCAGATTTCAGAGTTCAGTGTATTGATTCAAAAAATAGTTGAGTATTTTTTGTTCGTTCTATTTTCATAATTCAAGTCTTACGACAAGCATACTCGAGCAAAAAATTTAATTTGATATCAAGTTATCCATTCTTGAACCAGGTTCTATCATTCTATCATTTTATTATTTTCTCATCTAAAATTTAATATTTTGCTATTCAGTGCTGTCACGACCCAATTTTCCCTCCGTGTGACGTTGTGACGACACCTAGTCTCTACAACTAGGTAAGCCTAATATTTTGCGGAATAATAAAATAAAAATATAAATTTAACCAACTATTCAAAAAATACACAACAATCCAAAAACCCGGAACATCGTGAATCACAAACTACAGGAGGAAATCTAGTGCCTCTATACATTAGAGTCTATCAAAAGAAAATATATAAGATAATGGACATGAGGAAGAGTAGAAGGGGACTCTGAGGTCTGCGGACGCGGCAGATATACCTTGAAGTCTCCAAAGATGTCCCGGCTCACTGATAGTGCGGCTGATAAGGAGCACCTAGATCTGCACATGAAAAATATGTGCAGAAGAGTAGCATGAGTACACCACAATCGGTACTCAGTAAGTGCCAAGTAGAGTAGTGACGAGGTCAGGTCCGGGTTCTACTGGAATAAGATAATAAAGCAAGGCAAGAATAAAATATCGCAGTAAAATAAAGCCTAAAATTTAACAAGAAAGAATTGATAGAAGGTAACAGCTCAATACACATAAATACAATAGGGGATCTCCCGAGATACCGTCTCGTAGTCCCAAACGTAATGTGAAGGAGGAATCTCCCGGAATACAGTTCCGTAGTCCCAAAGTAAATATGCAAGACAGAGGGATCTCCCAGAATATCGTTCCGTAGTCCCAAAGTAAATATGCAAGACAGGGTGGTCTCCTGGAATACCGTTCTGTAGTCCCAAAGTAAATATGCAAGACAGGGGGATCTCCCGTAATACCGTTCTGTAGTCCCAAAGTAAATATGCAAAGTAGTCCCAAAGTAAATATGCAAGACAGGGGGATCTCCCAGAATATCGTTCCGTAGTCCCAAAGTAAATATACAAGACAGGGAGATATCGCGGAATACCGTTCCGTAGTCCCAAAGTAAATACGCAGGGAGAACTCCCGAGGAACCGCATCGTAGTCTTGAAAGTAAATACACAGATCAAACGACAAATACAATAGTTAATAGTAATATATCAACAGCTATACTGATAAAGAACAAGGAAAAAACAGGAAAACAACTAGGCATGCTTCACAGAGTTCAAGTAAGCAGTTAAAGCACGTAGACATGCGATATTAGACTAAACAGGATAGCTACACATATTGGAATAACTCAATTAAGAATGAAAAAAGTAGATTGATACTCATTAAAATGGTATAACTCAAAACTAAAAGGAAAACAAGTTGTTGCTCAGTAAGAAAAATCGGATTTTACCACAATTAGCCCGTGTACGTACTCGTCACCTCCCGTACACGGTGCTCACATATCACAATAGTTCCAAATCTTAAGGGGATTTCCCCTACACAAAGTTAGGCAAGCCACTTACCTCGAACCAAGCTCAATCAATCGGTAATAATGTCATTTCCATGAATATCCGACTCCGAATGGCCCATATCTAGACAAAAACAATTACATATCATAAAAACAACTATAATAAAATAATCTAATTAATGAAATCAACATTTTAATAAAAATTCCGAAATCCATCCCAAAAGGTCGACCCGGGCCCACTTCTCGGAATCGGGTAAAGGTCACAAAATATGAACACCCATTCACTCACGAGTCCAACCATACCAAAATTAGCCAATACCGATCACAACTTGACCTTCAAATCCTCAATTTATGGTTTATGAAGTTTCTATAATTTTCCCAAATTTCCATCTCAAAGTACTAATTAAATGATAAAATAAGTGATATATTCATGCATATTAACCAAATCCGAGTTAGAATCACTTACCCCGATGAATTCCTTGAAAAATCGTCTCAAACCGAGCTCCCAAAGTCCAAAAATGAAATAATAACCTAAACCTCGGATATATAGTACATCCTCTAAACTTCCAATGTGCGGTCCGCACAAAAATGGTGCGGCCGTTTATCCCCAGCTCCTGCGATCACACAAAAATTGTGCGGCCGCACTCTCTTGGAAATGCACTGCCAGGCTTTAGTATTTTGGTCATAACTTTCTCTACAGATGTCCAAATTATGACTTCATTATCTTTCTAGAAACTAGACACAAAGGGCTACAACTTTCATTTTTAAAGTATCTCAATATTCCGTATGTATCAAAAGATATAAGTTTCCGAAGTCGGGTCATCAAATTTGAGAGTTCCTGAGGGTGGCCACACACAAAATTGTGCGGTCCGCACGCTCCTCTGCGGACATGAGTGCGGCCGCACCAAAATTGTGCGGTCCGCATAACTCCCCTGAGGTCCGCACTTCCCTTTTTGCCTCAGCACTCCCGGAACTTATCCGGAACCTCCCGGACACAAACCATATATGAATTTCAATCATATAACACGCTACGGACCTGCTCGCACACTCAAAACACTAAAAAGAGGTCGTCTTGACCCGATATTGACCATGGCCAAACTCCCAAATTTCTTAACTTTACTAATCTCTCAACCAAATATACCAACCAATCCTAAAACACCATACGAACTTAGTCGAGCACTCAAATCACATCAAACAACACTAAAATCATGAATCATCCTCCGATTCAAGCTTAAAGAACTTGAAACTTCCAAATACGACAACCGATGCTGAAACCGATCAAACCACAAATAATTGACCCCAAATTTTGCACACAAGTCATATTCAACATTACGGACCTACTTCAACTTCCGGAATCGGAATCCAACCCCGATATCAAAAAGTCAAATCCATGGTCAACTTTGAAAATCTTTAGCCTTTAAATTTTCAGTTTCCGTTAAATAGCCATAACTTGAGATAGGGACCTCCAAATTAAATTTCGGGCATACGCCCAAGTCCCATATCATGACGGACCTACCGGAACTGTCAAAACACTGATCTGGATCCGTTTGCTCAAAATATTAACCAAAGTCAACTCAGTTGAGTTTTAAGGCTCTATTTCACATTTTTAATCCATTTTTCACAAAAAAAACTTTCCGAAATATTGTACGGACTGTGCACGCAAGTCGAGGAATGATAAATAGTTCTTTTTGAGGTCTTAGAACACATAATTTATTATCAAATTTAAAGATGACATTTGGGTCATCACATTCTCCACATCTAAAATAAATGTTCGTCCTCGAACGGAGTTAGAAAAGTACCTGAGCTGGTGAAAAGGTGTGGATATTTACTCCGCATGTCCGACTCGGACTCCCAGGTAGTTGTCTCAATTGGTTGATCTCTCCATTGCACCTGAACTGAAGGATAACATTTAGACCTCAACTGTCGGACCTGCCGGCCTAGAATAGCTATCGGCTCCTCCTCATAAGTCAAATCCTTGTCCAATTAGACCGAGCTGAAATCTAACACATGGGACGGATCACCATGATATTTTTGGAGCATAGACACATGGAACACCGAATGAACCGCTGATAAACTAGGTGGTAATGCAAGCCTATAGGCTACTTCGCCCACCCTTTCAAGAATTTCGAAGGGTCTTATATACCTAGGACTCAACTTTCCCTTCTTTCCGAATCTCATTACACCTTTCATAGGTGAGACCCAGAGCAATACTCTTTCTCCAACCATAAATGCAATATCACGAACTTTACGGTAAGCATAACTCTTTTGCCTAGACTGAGCTGTGCGAAGTCGATCCTGAATAATTTTGACCTTATCTAAGGCATCCTGTACCAAATCGGTACCCAACAACCGAGCCTCTCCCGGTTCAAACCAGCCAACTGGAGAACGACATCGTCTTCTATATAATACCTCATATGGAGCCATCTGAATGCTCGACTGGTATCTATTATTATAAGCAAACTCCGCAAGTGGCAAGAACTGATCCCAAGAACCTCCAAAGTCTATAACACAAGCGCGAAGCATATCTTCCAATAGCTAAATAATGCGCTCTGACTGTCTGACTGTCTGTCTGCGGATGAAATGTTGTACTTAACTCAACCCGCATGCCTAAATCACGTTGTACAGTCCTACAGAAGTGTGAGGTAAACTGCCTACCTCGATCTGTAATAATAGACACGGGCATACTGTAAAGGCGGACAATCTCACGAATGTAAATTTCAGCTAACCTCTATGAAGAATAGGTAACTGCCATTGGAATGAAATGTGCTGACTTGGTCAACCTGTCCACAATAACCCAAACTACGTCAAATTTTCTCTAAGCCCGTGGGAGCCCAACAACAAAATTCATAGTGATACGCTCCCACTTCCACTCAAGAAATTCTAACTTCTTAAGCAAACCACCAGGTCTCTAATGCTCGTACTTAACTTGCTGACAAATCAGACACCGCGCTACATATGCAATTATATCCTTTTTCATTTTCCTCCACCAATAATGTTGCCGCAAATCTTGATACATTTTGGCGACGCCCGGATGAATAGAATGTCGGGAACTGTGGGTCTCTTCAAAAATTAATCCACGAAGCCCATCCACATTAGGAACACAAATACGACCTGCATCTGCAGAACTCCATCATCTCCCACATCAAAGTGCTTGGCACCACCGTGTCGCACCGTGTCCTTAAGGACAAACAAATGAGGATCATCATACTATCGTTCTCTGATGTGCTCATATAAAGAAGATCGAGCGACTGTGCAGGTTAGAACCCAACTGGATTCTAAAACATCTAACCTCACGAACTGATTGGCTAAACTCTGAACATCTGTAGCTAACGGCCTCTCACCAACCGGAATATACGCAAGGCTGCCCATACTCACAACCTTTCTACTCAAAGCATCAGCCACCATATTGGCCTTTCCGGGGTGATACAAAATGGTGATATCATATTCTCTCAACAACTCCAACCATCTTCTCTGCCTCAAATTGAGATCTTTTTATTTGAACAGATACTGTATGCTACGATGATCAGTAAATACCTCACACGAGAAACCATAAAGGTAATGCCTCCATATTTTTAGCGCATGAACAATGGCTGCCCAATTCTAAGTCATGAACATGATAATTCTTCTCGTGAACTTTCAATTTCCGTGATGCATATGCAATCACCATGCCATCTTGCATCAATACTACACCAAGCCCAATGCGAGATGCATCACAATAAATCGTATAAGACCCTGAACCTGTGATAATACTAACATTGGCAATGTAGTCAAAGCAGTTTTGAGCTTCTGAAATCTCAATTCACACTCGTCTGACCATCTAAATGGGGCACCCCTTCTAGGTCAATCTGGTCTCAATAGTTGTTCATAATCAATTACAGAATCGTCAATTAACAATAAAAATCTCGTTTCAAACCTTCACAATACTGATAACGAGATACGAGGCATGGAGACCTCATAATTATTTACCCGAATTAACGAGTCACATTTAACGCCACCTGGGCGGGAACCCACCTCGTAGGTTAAAACTCAATATTACCAAACAAATTTGGCAAGTATGCACAGAGAATTTCATACAAAAGTTTTCAAATAAGCCTAACAGGCACGACTCCCTATTAGTACTATAGTACAAATTTAATTTCACAAGGGAGAATTTAAACACAAATTTTTTTTATCACAAGGATCTCGTCCTTATATAACTTCCACCATAGCTCGTAGCCCGGTTTAAACATATCAATTTATTTTAAAATGCGAGGACCTCGTCCTTAGTTCTGAATCAGAAGTAATATGCACATTGTGCCAATTGAAACTTTTCATTTTCTCCTTTTAAATAATTTTCGTTAAACAAAATCACAACACATAATGAACTCCACACCGGTCGGGCATATAATTCACAATTTGAAATTAATTATCCGGAAATTACATCAAAACGTACCGAAATGAGTACCAAAAAGTCATTTTTAGCCTCATAGCTCTTATTAGAGTCCAACCTGGAATGATAGGCATAGTTATCTCCATAGAACCTCCCAACAGGAGTAAAAACATAAGTAGATTATAGAATCATGAAGCTCACTCATAAGTGTAGCACAATAGGATGACTCGTCTCGATACTCAGAACCTAATCAAGTTAAGAAAATTATTCCTTTATATTAAATCGAGGTCATACCTGTAACGACACCATCTGATGTAGAGATCTCCGCCATACCATAAAACAAATATATCAACGGGTGGGCCTCCACCTCTAGGACCCCTTCTACCCGTCTGTCCTCTACCCCTAACTGGTCATGTAGGTGGTGTAGTAACTGCAATGGGGCACGTAGCCTGAGTGCTTTGATGAAATATGTCTCTCCCAAGTCTGGAACAATTTTCTCATGATGTGCCTAGTATCACCTCATTCATAACAACCCATTTGCGGGTTTGGCTACTCATACTGAGTCTGTGCCAAATAACCGAAATAACCATTGTAGGAAACTCATGTCAGTGGTGCATTAAAAGAACTTCCCGGAGCACCCCGAGTAATCCGATGTGCGGACTGGGCTGGCCGACTGCCCGAGCCCCGCCATAATGATTCATACTTGCAGAGTAGAATCCACTGAATCCTCTAGAACCTCGAGATCTCTTGGTCTCCTTAGTTTACCCCGAACACGTTCTAATATCTTAGCAATTTCTACCACTAGCGAAAATGAAGTATCAGCCTATAGCTCCCGAGTCGTATAAACTTTTACAATCATAATTGAGTCCTTTAATGATTCTGTAGACTCTCTCTCTAGCTGCGGGAACCATAGTAGGAGTATGACAGGCTAACTTATTGAACCCGATGGCATATTCTGACACCGTCATGGTGACCTGATGCAACCGTTCAAACCCTATGCGCCACATATTACGGAGAGTCCACGAAACAAACCCTTCGATTCTTCTTTGAGGTAACCATTACCCCTATTTATACCGAATGATCACAAAAGTAGAGCCCCACACAGACAAATCTTGGCACGAACCACATAGTCTAGAATCTCGTCAACCAATGTACTTCCTCCGAAGCACCCCAAAATCCGCAATCGTGACGTCCACGCTCAGTAGACCTTCTGTAAATTTAAAGTAGTGTCTCTAACTCCTTTGGTACTGAAGTATAGGATTATTAAGGAGGTAAACATACCGCAAGTCCCAACCTTATCCTCTACAAAATCTCAGGGCTTAAACATGTGTAAATTTGGGAAACTTTCAGTACCACATATATACATTTCAGACCGAAACTGATATAACACATGACCCTACAATCCATCCATTGATAGTGGACTACCCCATCCGGCGTGAAGTTATAGGTCACAACGTCCAATGATCCATAATATTAACCCTCCCAGCTCGTATAAATCAACCAGATGTCAAGATCCATTGCACCCCCACATAATTCACTGGGTGATCTATCAATACGTCCGGCATCTTCAATCGGAACCACACGTCGAGGCAATGCTTGAGTATATCTGGCTCCCTCGTAGTCCATCCGCGGCATCACGAACCGTCGACACACAACAGATACCGAGTGCGCAATGTCATACACTAGTGGATGCAAAGGAATATGAGATATACGTTTCAAGCTAAATCAATGTCGCACGATAAGGATTGAAAGAAGTGAACATTTTCCTAACAGTTCCATAGCCTCCCGAAGATAAGTACAGACGTCTCCATACCGATTTCCAAGACTCTAATAAACCGGCTTGTGACTAACGACACCTACGAACCTAGAGCTCTGATACCAACTTGTCACAACCCAATTTCCCCTCCGCGTGATGTCGTGACGGCACCTAGTCTCTACAACTAGGTAAGCCTAACATTTTGCGAAATAATGAAATAAAAATATAAATTTAACCAACTATTCAAAAATACACAACAATCCAAAAACCCGGAACATCGTGAATCACAAACTACAGGAGGAAATCTAGTGCCTCTATACATTAAGGTCTATCAAAAGAAAATACAGAAGATAATAGACATGGGGAAGAGTAGAAGGGGACTCCGAGGTCTGCAGACGCGGCAGATATACCTTGAAGTCTCCAAAGCTATCCCGGCTCACTGATAATGTGGCTGATAAGGAGCACCTAGCTCTGCACACAAAAAACATGTGCAGAAGAATAGCATGACCACAATCGGTACCCAGTAAGTGCCAAGCCTAACCTCGGTAGAGTAGTGACGAGGTCATGTCCGGGCTCTACTGGAATACGATAATAAAGCAAGGCAAGAATGAAATATTGCAGTAAAATAAAGACTGAAATTTAACAAGAAAGAATTCATAGAAGGTAACAGCTCAATACACAGAAATACAACAGGGGATCTCCCAAGATACCATCTCGTAGTACCAAACGTAAATGTGCAGGGGGAATCTCCTGGAATATCGTTCTGTAGTCCCAAAGTAAATATGCAAGATAGGAGATCTCCCGGAATACCGTTCCGTAGTCCCAAAGTAAATATGCAAGACATGGAGATCTCCTGGAATACCGTTCCGTAGTCCCAAAGTAAATATGCAACAGAGGGAGATCTCTCGAAATACCGTTCCGTAGTCCCAAAGTAAATATACAAGACAGGGGGATCTCGCGGAATACCGTTCCGTAGTCCCAAAGTAAATATGCAAGGAGAACTCCCGAGGAACCGCCTCGCAGTCTCAAAAGTAAATACACAGATCAAACGACAAATACAACAATTAACAGTAAGATTTATGCGGCTATACTAATAAAGAACAAGGAAAAAGCAGGAAAACAACTAGGCATGCTTCACAAAGTTCAAGTAAGCAGTTAAAGCACGTAGACATTTGATATTAGACTAAACAGGATAGCTACACATATTGGAATAACACAATTAAGAATGAAAAAAGTAGATTGATACACATTAAAATGGTGTAACGCAAAAATAAAAGGAAAACAGGTTGTTGCTCGGTAAACAAAATTAGGTTTTACCACAACTAGACCGTGTACGTACTCGTCACCTCACGTACACGGCGCTCACATATCGCAATAGTTCCAAATCTTTAGGGAATTTCCCCCACACAAAGTTAGACAAGCCACTTACCTCGAACCAAACTCAATCAATCGGTAATAATGTCTTTTCCATGAATATCCAACTCCGAATGGCCCATATCTAGCCAAAAATAATTACATATCATAAATACAACTATAATTAACTAATCTAATTAATGAAATCAAAATTTTATTAAAAATTCCGAAATCTGTCCTAAAAAGTCGACCCGGGCCCACGTCTCGGAATCGGGTAAAAGTCACAAAATATGAACACCCATTCACTCACGAGTCCAACTATACCAAAATTAGCCAATACCGATCACAACTCGACCTTCAAATCCTCAATTTATGGTTTATGAAGTTTCTATAATTTTCCCAAATTTCCATCTCAAAGTACTAATTAAATGATAAAATAAGTGATATATTCATGTATATTAACTAAATCTTAGTTAGAATCACTTACCCCGATGAATTCCTTGAAAACCTCATGAAAAATCGTCTCAAACCGAGCTCTCAAAGTCCAAAAATGAAATAATAACCTAAACCTCGGATATATAGTACATCCTCTAAACTTCCAATGTGCGGTCCGCACAAAAATGGTGCGGCCGCACATCCCCAGCTCCTGCAGTCGCACAAAAATGGTGCGGCCGCACTCTCTTGGAACTGCACTTCTAGGCTTTAGTATTTTGGACATAACTTTCTCTAAAGATGTTCAAATTATGAATTCTTTACCTTTCTGGAAACTAGACACGAAGGGCTACAACTTTCGTTTTTAAATCATCTCACAATTCCTTATAGATCAAAAGATATAAGCTTCCGAAGTTGGATCATCGAATCTGAGAGTTCCTGAGTGCAGCCGCACACAAAATTGTGCGGTCCGCACACTCCTTTGCGGACATGAGTGTGGCCGCACCAAAATTGTGCGGTCCGCACAACTTCCCTGAGGTCTGCACTTCCCTTTTTGCCTCAGCACTCCCAAAACTCATCCGGAACCTCCCGGACACAAACCATATATGAATTTCAATCATAAAACACGCTACGGACCTGCTCGCGCACTCAAAACACTGAAAAGAGGTCGTCTTAACCCGATATTGACCATGGCCAAACTCCCAAATTTTTTAACTTTACTAATCTCTCAACCAAACATACCAACCAATCCTAAAATACCATACGAACTTAGTCGAGTACTCAAATCACATCAAACAACGCTAAAATCACGAATCATCCTCCGATTCAAACTTAAAGAACTTGAAACTTCCAAATTCGACAACCGATGCCGAAACAGACCAAACCACATCCGATTGACCCCAAATTTTGCACACAAGGCATATTCAATATTACGGACCTACTCCAACTTTCGGAATCGAAATCCGACCCCGATATCAAAAAGTCAAATCCATGGTCAACTTTTGAAATCTTTAGCCTTTAAATTTTCAGTTTCCGTTAAATGGCCATAACTTGAGCTAGGGACCTCCAAATTAAATACCGGGCATACGTCCAAGTCCCAAATAACGATATGGACCTACCGGAACTGTTAAAACACTGATTCGGGTCTGGTTTCTCAAAATGTTGACCAAAGTCAACTAAGTTGAGTTTTAAGGCTCTATTTCACATTTTTAATCCATTTTTCACATAACAAAATTTTTGGAAAATTATACGGACTGCGCACACAAGTCGAGAAATGAAAAATAGTGCTTTTCGAAGTCTTAGAACACATAATTTATTATCAAATTTAAAGATGACCTTTTGGGTCATCACAAGTGCATTTTTAGATTATTTATTAGAAGATAAGTATGTCAAATAGAAAGTGTAAATCTGGTTATGAAAAACTCAAGAAAAGAAAAAGAATTCAAAATCTAATACAATCTCAAAAGGTTGCTCTTGATAAATTTTTATTAAATAATAAAAATCTTGAATCAGAAAATTTGGGAGAGTGTTCTCTAGATGAGCAAGTTAGTAATTCGGTTGAGTTAGATAATTCTAAAATTAATAATATTCAAGTAGAAAAAGAACAAGTAAGTGACAAGTCGGAAATAGATCCTCAAAAAAATCAAGAGCTTATGAATGAAATCGATAATTCAACTCCTATAAATATATATGATCCTAGTCAATGGACTAATATAGATACAAAGTTGAGAGATCTATTAGTAAAAAAGGGACCGATTAGAATAATTGACACAAATTTTCTGAATGATAATGTTTCAAGACATTTTTCTACTACACATTATATTCAAAAATTGGCGAATGGTGAAAGATATGATAGAAGATGGTTAGTTTATTCTAAAGAATTAGATAAAGTATTTTGTTTTTGTTGTAAGTTGTTTAGTTCGAGTTCTGGAACTTGTAGTAGTAAACTAGCTAGTGAAGGTAGTAATGTAACGACTCGATCGGTCGTTTTGAGCATTTACACTCCTTTCAACTATTTAAAGTCTTGAGTAACTTCCTATGAGGTATTATGAATTGTGTGAATTATCGATTTTGGTTTAAAGTTATTTCAGAGTTTGCTTGGAAGAATGAATTTTCATGTCATAAGCTTAAGTTGAAATAGTTGACCGGATATTGACTTATGTGTAAAAGACCTCGGAATTTAATTCTGATGATTCCAATAGCTCCGTATGATAATTTTGGACTTAGGAGCATGTCCGAAAAATTATTTGGAGGTCCGTAGTGGAATTAGGCTTAAAATGGCGAAAGTCAAAATTTTGAGAAATTTGACCGGGGGTTGACTTTTTGATATAGGGTACAAAATCCGATTCTGAAAATTTTAAGAGGTCTGTTATGTCATTTATGACTTGTGTGAAAAATTTGAGGTCAATCGGACGTGATTTGATAGGTTTCGGCGTCGTTTGTAGAAATTGCGAAATTTCAAAGTTCATTAGGCTTGAATTTGGGTATTATTCATGGTTTTAGCATTGTTTGAGGTGATTTGAAGGTTCGACTAAGTTCGTATGATATTTTAGAACTTTTTGGTATATTGGTGGAGGTCCCGGGGGCCTCGGGTGAGTTTCGGATGGTTAACGGATCAAATTCGGACTTAGAAGAATAAGCTGAAGTTTCTGCCATCTGATGCAATCGCGCATGCGGAAATTCCATCGCAGGTATGAGCTTACAGAAGCGAGCCTGGCAAGCGCAGATGCAGGCAGAGGGCTGTGAGCAATGGTCGCAGGTGCGAGGGAAATTCCGCACCTGTGATGAGCGCAGATGCGGTCCCTTGATCGTAGAAGCGGAGGCAGGCTTAAGTGATTTTTCCGCAGAAGCGGAAATGGAGCCGCAGGTGCGAAACTCCTGGTCAGAATGTTAAAAATAGAGGTGTCCGAGATTTTTGTCATTTTTGACATTTCCAAAAGCGGGTGCGGCGATTTTTGAGCGAGAAATCACGAAAAAATTGAGGTAAGTCCCTTGTAATCCTTTCTACTCCATAATATTGAATTATCATCGAATAATCCGACTAGATTACATGTTTTTAAGGTGTAAATTGGGGATTTGAACTTAGGGATTTGAAAATAAGATTTGAAGATTTGGATGTCGAGTTGAGATCGAATTTTGGTAAAATTGGTATGGTTAGACTCGTGGTTGAATGGGCTTTCGGATTTTGTAAATTTTGTTGGGTTCCGAGATGTGGGTCCCACGGGTAATTTTTGAGTTAATTTCGGATTTTATTGGAAAAATTGGTATCTCCTTATGGAATTAATTACAATAATTGGTATTGACTGAATCAAATTAATTGTGGCTAGATACGAGGCTTTCGGAGAGAAATTCTCGTGGCAAGGGCATAGCGGAATAAAGAATTACAGGGTTTGAGGTAAGTAACAGTTTTAAATCTGGTCCTGAGGGTATGAAACCCCGGACTTTGTATCATGTGATTATTTTGGAGGTGACGCACATGCTTGGTGACGGGCGTGTGGGCGTGCACCGAGGGGATTGTGACTTGGTTCGTCCCGTGAAAACTGTAAAGTTGAATAACTTGTTGTTAGCTATGTGCTCTCTATGTGTTGTGGAAATTTGACTATAAGTCATGTTAGAAACCATGTTTAGGCTATATGTTGGTACTGCTGGGACCCACAGAGGTCATGTACATGTTGAATTATCTGCTAAATTATTGTTTGGTACTCAGTCACAGTTTACTTGTTTATTTTATCTTAGTCTCTATTGTTCATTATTGATGCATTATATCATTGTTGTTTGGGTTGATTTCATGATTATTGAAAGCCCGAGAGACTGGAGAGATTTATGACTAAGTGAGGCCGAGGGCCTGATTGTGAGATATTGATACTATAGCACATGAATTGTCCGTGCAGATTATGGGTGGCATGTGGGCTAGGCCCGGTCCTAAGTGGGCTTCGGGCCCGGTCCTAAGTGGACCGGTCCTAAGTGGGCCGGTCCTAGGCGGGCCGGTCCTAAGCGGTCTCGGGTTTCGCGGGCTTCTTGTTGGAACCGGTCCGGGACCGGGACCACGAACTAACGGTTCCGTATTAAGTGGCCCGGTCCCGGGCCCAAACGGTCCTAAGCGGGCCCAAGTGGGCCCAACGGATACTTTCTATTTTTTAAATTATTTTTATACAAGTTAGAGAAAAAAAATGGTAATAAAAATATCTAAGGCAATTAATAGTGAATTATATTATAGAATTGTCACCTAAATCTTTTAATTCAAATTTAAAGACAAAAATATTGTAAAGAGATATTCAAAGCAATGCGTTATAATATATATACTATACTATACTATATATATATATCTTAAGATATATCAGCTCTCTCTCTCTCTCTCTCTCTCTCTCTCTCTCTCTCTCTCTCTCTCTCATATATATATATATATATATATATATATATATATATATATATATATATATATACATCTTACTATATTAAGATGTATATATAGTATATCGTAAGATGTATACTATCAAATATGGCTTATATACTATGTATATAGTAAGATGTAATATATATATATATATATATATATATATATATATATATATATATATATATCTTAAGATGTATATATAGTATAGTATATATATAAGCTATATTCGATATATATATTTATATACTATCGAATATGGCTTAAGATATATATATATATATATATATATATATATATATATCTTAAGATGTATATATAGTATAGTATATATATAAGCTATATTCGATATATATATTTATATACTATCGAATATGGCTTAAGATATCTCTCTCTCTCTCTCTCTCTCTCTCTCTCTCTCTCTCTATATATATATATATATATATATATATATATATATATATATATATATATATATATATATATATTATACTATATGTATAGCTTAAGGTATATAAAAAGATAAAAATATTGTAAAGAGATATTCAAAGCAATGCGTTATATTTTTATTATAGCATTAAAAAATTATGGCAATATCTTTCTTAGTCTTCCTCCCCCCTATGGATTGAGCACAACAAGGTGCTAATACCACCATTGAGAAGAAAAAGAAACTAATCAAGATGTGCCAAAATACAAGTTACATATTAATTTATATGGTATCTCTTACAAATTTCATAAATCCTTCAAGGTCCGGAGGAATTTTCGTTGGTGGTGGCGGAAATGAAGCTTGGTCATCGCCGCTTCCAGGCGAAGCATCATCCTACGCAAGTTCAGCTAGCATTTCTTCATAAGCTTCGTCTACCTCTCGTTGTGATTCAGCAAGTCCAAAATTTTTTCTTTCCGAACGGATCCAATCTCTGAAAAGTACTGATTTTTCCAAGCTCTCCCTCATAGACGCTCTATAATCACCGAGTTGAAGTTTTGCTTGACTGAAAGCGCTCTCTGATGCCACTATTGAAGCTTGAATAGTAAAAATGTCTCGGGCCATCCTTGAAAGAATCGAAAAGTATTTTTCTTTGTCCATCCACCATTCCAAAATATTAAAGGAGTCGTCGGGATTCACTTCCTCAATTCCCTGTGACAAATAAACTTCAAGCCCATTTAGTTGTGAAGAATCACTAGTACTAGAACCTTGAGAACCCCCTGAACCCTGCCCAAGCACTAAGTGCTCTTACTCCCGCAGTTCTTTTATATGATTGAGAACTAGAAGAAGAAAGAGTTGGAACATTTGGTCTAGCATGATCTAATGCAACTTGATAAGCATTATAAATAGTTTGAACATTTATTTTAATTGAGGCTATTGCATCCGCAAGTTTAGACAATTCCTCATCTTCAAGTGCTAAACCATTATAAACAGTTTCATACCAAAATTGAGGATCTCCTAATTTCATAGTAGGATTTAACAATGCAGCAACACCATAAATAGGGGAAATAGGGAAAAAATATTTTTTAAATTTTTTTCTCATGGAATCAATAGCAAGTTGATAAATTTCCCCACCCTCTGAAATATGATCAAATAAATTTGCAAGTTCTGCAATATAAACTAAACAGTTAGAAATAGTAAGATAATATTTCCCAGAAAATTCATTTGAAGCAATATAAAATTTTTTCTAAAAAATCTACAAGCATTTTAACATTAGCCCAATCCGCATTTGTAAGGTGCTCATCATCATCACTTACATGAGCATTAAACGTTGAGTTTATGGGGTTTCTATATTTATATGCAACAACTAAACTTTCATACATGTAATTCCATCTAGTTGGACAAGGTTTAGGAACCTTTCTTTCTCTTAGGCCAAATTCATTGCATCTTTTAAAATATTCTCTAAGTCTACTTCTACGGTTTGAATAAAAAAGCCAATTAAGAGCCATTTTAACCTTTTCAATTTCAATATTTAAAATTCACATACCATCACCCACAATTAAATAAAAAATATGACAAATACATCTAACATAAAAAATATTACTAAATGCAGGACTTAGTGTAGTGGTAAGCAAGGCTACAGCATTTGTGTTACTAGTAGCATTATCCATTGAAACTGATATTATTTTATCACTAATGCAAAAATATCTACAAATATCCGTAATCGTGCTAGAAATAAACTGCCTTGTGTGACGTGAATTAATTATTCTATAAGTAATAATGCGCTTTTGCATTATCCAATCCTCATCAATCCAATGACTAGTAACAGTAAGGTAATCACAGTTATTACCACTTCTACCAATATCAGTTGTAATAGCAACACGATAATTTATATGAGTAAATAAATAGTGTAAATATTGTTCATATTCATGTTTATATTTATAAATATCACTCTTTACGGTTGTGCGAGGAAAACCTTTATAAGTAGGATTATAAACTTTTCTAATATAATGCACAAAGTGAGGGTTAGAAGGAAAACTATAGGATAAGCACATAACAGTAACCATTTCTGTCAATTCTTCCCGATCTTTTTTTGGATCATAATATAAAATACCACCGGTAACAGTGTTAATTTCCGGTTGAAATTGATTTGATCCGGTACTAAGGTCAGCCTGACTAGGTGCACTTGTCCCATCGGCCAAAGCTTTCATACGAAAATATCTAGCTTTATCTAGCTTTATCTTGAGGGTGTAGCAATATGTGTCTAGTCAAACCCCTCCCCCGACTTCCAACATATTTAAAAACTAACTTTTTGCACAAGTTTTACACTTAGCCCTATTTTTTTCTCTTAGTTGAATAAAAAATGGCCAAACAAGAGATGTTTCTGCCCGTTTAGAAGGTTGTCTAGAAAAAGTAAGGGCAGTAACAGGAGGGTCAGACGGGGGATCATTTGGATTATTATTAGTTGGGTTAACTTCAGGAGCAGGACTAGTGGGTGTATCGTCATCCGGTTGCATTTCATTAAAATCTATTTCTTCATCATCATTTTCATCAATAGTTGGATTACCATAAAGAGCATTCATATATTCATGGTTTAATTGTTCACCGGGTGCAATATTATGGCAAAATTGAATCTCGATAAATTTTAATAAACTATTATCGCTATCAACAATAGGAGGTGTAGGACGGGTAACAGGTTTCGGCCGGGGAGCCGGGAGAAGTGGAGGAGGAACAGATTGGCCACTAGATTCACCACTCTTGGATTTTCCCTTATTTTTACTAAATATTATTTTAGGGAATAAGCTATCTTAATTAATCAAGCTAAGTAAATAAAACAAACAAAACTATAATATTAAAACTTAAGAGTTGGAACGAGTTTACCGAATTGACGAACAACTTGTTGAAAAATAATTATCGTTGAAGACTTCAATTCACCAACTTCACAATTTTGCACAAATTGTAACAAATAAGTAAGCAATTATAGAAGAATATTAGAGAGAGATTGAGAGAGATTGATGATTTTGTGAGAAAAATGAAAGAATTAGGAGGTATTTATAGTTGAAAATAGGGAAAAAGTGTAATTATAAAAAGTTTGGGGTTAAAACAAAATTTGGAGGGTTAAATGGCTATGTTGCAAATAGCCAACGGCTATTTTGGCAGACCAAACGGCTAGTTTTTAAATGGCCAAACAGTCAATTTTTTTTAAAAAAAATTATCCGTTGGGCCCGTTTAGGACCGCTTGAACCGGCCCACTTCTCAGCCGGTCCCGGTCCTAAACGGTCCCGGTCACACGGGCCTCCCCTATGAGACCGGCCCACTACCCGGCCTACCACCCCATAGTCCTAGTCCTATCCGGTTAGGACCGTTTAAGCCCACCGCCCATATGGGCTTGCGGTCCTGGGCCGGTCCCGGTCCTAACCGGCCCACATGCCACCCTTAGTGCAGATCCAGATATTGATACTATAGCACGTGAGTTATCCGTACAGCACGTGAGTTGTCTGTGCAGTACGTGAGTTGGCCGTGCGGATCCAGATATTGATACTATGGCACATGAGTTGTCCGTGCAGCACGTGAGTTGGCCGTGCAGATCATAGTGCTTGGGCTGTAGGAGCCCCTCCGGAGTCTGTACACCCCTAGTGAGCACGGGTACCCATTGAGTGTGAGTGACAAGGGCTGGGAGCCCAGTGAGTGATTTTTGTCCTGAGAAGCTGTACTTGCTTTCCATTTGTTGATGCACTTAGTTGCTATCTGTCATTGTTGTGAAATATCTGAAAGATTTTATATCCGGATTACTTGAACATGAACTGTATAAATTGATTTGACTTAAACTGCTGGATTTGAAAGCATGTCTATTCTTTGATGGAATTACTGAATATGAACTGTAGCTGTGTAGCTCGTCACTATCTTCAATTCTTTATTTATTATTGTTACTTGCTGAGTTGGTTGTACTCATACTACACCCTGCACTTGGTGTGCAGATCCAGGTGTTCCCGGGCATAGCGGATATTGATTCTTTCGCACAGTTGATTTTTTCCGGAGATTCAGAGGTAGCTGTCGTGTTTCGCAGATCTTGTCTCTCATTCCTTATCTCTTGTTCACTGTATTTGGTCTCAGACTATTATAGACAGTATTTTCCAGACTTGTATTCATATTAGATGCTCATGTACTCAGTGACACCAGATTTTGGGAGTGGTTGTATCAGTATTTGTAGGATTTGTGGATTTTATTTAAATATTATATTTTCAAACTTAAAAGAAATTGTGATTTACTGAGATTTTCGGCTTGCCTAGTTTCGAGATAGGCGCCATCACGACAGGTTAGAATTTGGGTCGTGACAAGTAATGATTGGAGCAATATTAGTACTAAGCTCAAAACTCATGAAACAACAAATGAACATATTATTAAAATGGCTGCATGGATTGACTTAGAAATAAGACTACAAAAAGATAAAACAATCTATAAAGATGTTCAAGAACAAATCAATAGAGATAGAGAGCATTGGAAAAATGTATTGTCAAGAATTATTGTCGTGATCAAAACTCTTAGAGGAAAAAATAAAAAGATTTAGAACAATTCATTTCCTAGATTCAATCAGGGGTGGCCCGTCCATAAAGTAGGTAAAACAACAGCTTTAGGTCCCGTATTTATGGGGGCCCCATTATTTGATTATACCTAAGTTATATATATATAAAGTGAAACAATACGTGGGAAGTTTGCATAAAAAGAGAACACAAATTTGAGATAGTGAATACTGGGAGGGGCCCACTTCTATTACTCATGGTAATACAGACGTGTGCACTAATAGCACTATGCCACTATATTATATTTTTATGGTTTGTTGCTCAATTAATCAATTCATGACTCCATTCTGCAATAGCCAAAGATCAAGCATTATTGTGGAGCTTCAGACTTCAGAGTTCAGTGTATTGATTCAAGAAAGAATGGAGTATTTTTTGTTCATTCTATTTTCATAATTCAAGTCTTACGACAAGCATACTCGAGCAGAAAATTTAATTTGATATCAAGTTATCCGTTCTTGCACCAGGTTCTATCATTCTATCTTTTTATTATTTTCTCATCTAAAATTTAATATTTTGCTATTTAGTGCATTTTTAGATTATTTATTAGAAGATAAGTATGTCAAATAGAAAGTGTGAATCTGGTTATGAAGAACTCAAGAAAAGAAGAAGAATTCAAAATCTAATACAATCTCAAAAAGGTGCTCTTGATAAATTTTTATTGAATAATAAAAATCTTGAATCAGAAAATTTGGGAGAGTGTGTTCTCTAGATGAGCAAGTTAGTAATTTGGTTGAGTTAGATAATTCTAAAATTAATAATATTCAAGTAGAAAAAGAACAAGTAAGTGACAAGTCAGAAATAGATCCTCAAAAAAATCAAGAGCTTATGAATGAAATAGATAATTCAACTCCTAAAAATATATATGATCCTAGTCAATGGACTAATGTAGATCAAAGTTGAGATATCTATTAGTAAAAAAGGGACCGATTAGAATCATTGACACAAATTTTCCGAATGATAATATTTCAAGATATTTTTCTACTACACATTATATTCAAAAATTGGCGAATGGTGAAAGACATGATAGAAGATGGTTAGTTTATTCTAAAGACTCGGATAAAATATTTTGTTTTTGTTGTAAGTTGTTTAGTTCGAGTTTCGAAACTTGTAGTAGTAAACTAGCTAGTGAAGGTAGTAATGTGAAGACCCAAAAGGTCATCTTTAAATTTGATAATTAATTTTGTGTTCTAATAACTCGAAAAGAACTATTCATCATTTCTCGACTTGCATGGGCAGTCCATATAATTTTCCGAAAAGTTTTTATGTGAAAAATGAATTAAAATATGAAATAGAGCTTTAAAACTCAACTGAGTTGACTTTGTTCAACATTTTGAGCAAACAGACTCGGATCAGTATTTTGACAAGTCCGGTAGGTCCGTAACGTGATTTGAGACTTGGGTGTATGCCCGAAATCGAATTCTGAAGTCCCTAGCCCGAGATATGGAATTTTGATAAAAATTTAAAAGTTTGAAAGCTTAATGATTTTTAAGAATTTGCTGATGTTGGATTTACTGACATCGGGTCTCTATTTTGGTTCCGGATCCCGGTATAGGTCCACTATAATAGTTATGACTTTTCTGCCGAATTTGGTGAGAAACAGAGTTGATTTGACGTGATTCGGACGTCCGGTTGCGAAAATATAAGTTTTAAAGTTTTCTTGAAATTTTCCTTTGATTTGGTGCTCGATTCGTAGTTCTAAGTGTTATTTTGGCGATTTGATCATGCGAGCAAGTTTGTGTGATGTTTTAAGACTTGGGTGCATATTTAGTTTGGAGCCCCGAGGGCTCGGGTGAGTTTCGGATGGTTAACGGGTTGAATTTTGGACTTGGAACTCTGTTGGAAAATTTTCGGATACACTGTCTAATTTCTTTCTTCTCGTTCGCGATAGAGGAAATGCGTTCGCGAAGAGGAACTTGAGGCAGGAGAAGTTTACTCTTCTCATTCGCGAAGAGGGGGCCGCGTTCGCGAAGGGTAAAGTGCAGTGTCCATCGCGAACGCGCGGAAGCGTTCGCGTCCGCGTAGAAGGCGAGACCTGGCCGGACACCAAGCGTTAAAGCTTCGCGTTCGCGAAGGCCAAATTTGGCAAGGCTTCGTGTTCGCGAGGTTGCCTTTGCGTTCGCGAAGAGCAAAGTTTTGGCAGCACAAAAATGTGCTTCGCGAACACGAGCGCGTTCGCGAAGGATAAAAATCCGAAAAACAGAACTTAAATTCTGGAACCATTTTTTATTTTTGAGCTCGGGTAAGGCGATTCTTGGGCGATTTTCACGGAAAAATATTGGGTAAGTGTTTCTTATCCTATATTGATTATATTTCATGATTTTATACTCATTTATATCATGAATTCGTGAAAATTTGGTAGAAAAATCAGATTTTTATAAAATATTTCAAAAACGAATATATAAGATTTGAAGGTTCATTTGACATCAGAATTTGAAAATTTTTATATGGTTGGACTCTTCTCCGAATGGGTGTTCGGATTTCATAAGTTTTTTTGAGATTTGAGACGTGGGCCATACTGTCAATTTTTAAAGTGAATTTGGGATTTTATCCAGAAAATTAGTAAATTCACATGAAATTAATTCCTATGATTCGTATTGAGTATATCGAATTGTTTGTGAATAGATTTGACGCTTTTGGAGACAAATTCAAAAGAAAAAGTTGTGGTCGAGTAATTGATTGAAATTGCAAAGCGAGGTAAGTGTCGTGGTTAACCATGACTTGAGGGAATAGAACCCTTAAATTATTTGTTATGTGAAATGCATGTGAACGACGTATAGGCGAGGTGACGAGTGTCTATACGTCGTCAAATTAATTATTTGCATAATTATTTGAAAATCCTAAATTTGTTTTAATACACGAATTAATTGTTATGATAAATATTTCTCTCCTATTCTGTCAAATATTAATTCTTGAATTCCTGAAATAATTGCTACATGTTGATTTGATTTATGTGCATTAATTACTACTTGGCATTTAGCATATTAAATAGTAAACTGCATATTTTCTCCCAGAGTTTCATAATAAATTGCTATTTGTCATTGTTTTTTTCATAATTAAATCATAATTATTGTATGCTTGTTGTCTTAAAAAATTTATATTAATTGTTGCATTTGTTGGGGCAATTTCTTCTATAAGAATTGGTAAATGGATATATTGGAGGAGCGGGTTGCACGCCGCAACAAAATTGATTGAAATAAACATATTGGGGGATCGGGTTACACGCCGCAACAGACTTGTATTAAAAGTCCATATTGGGGGATCGGGTTGCACGCCGCAAAAGACTTGTTTAAAAGTCCATATTGAGGGACCAGGTTGCACGCCGCAATAGACTTATTTAAAAGTCTATATATATACTTGATTAAAATAAATATATTAGAGGGTTGAAAATGAATATATTGTGTGAGCGGGTTGCACGTTGCAACGGAAATTGGTTGAAATAATAATTGGTTATGACTGTTGAGTTGGCTTCAACTATTAAAAATGAGTTATCTGATTTAATTCTATTATTGTGGCTATTACTATTATTGCGTACAGGTTAATGTAAGTGACTTGCCTTAGCCTTGTCACTACTTCGTCGAGGTTAGGCTCGACACTTACTAGTACATGGGGTCGGTTGTACTAATACAACACTCTGCACTTCTTGTGCAGATTTCGGAGTTGGTCCCAGCGGCGTACCATAGACTTGCTCGGATTTCAGCTACTCAGAGGAGACTTGAGATATAACTGCACAGCGTCCGCAGTTCTGAAGTCCCCGTCTATCGTATTTTAGCTGTGTGTTTACTTTCAGACAGCTTTATTTTATTCAGACCTTTATTTATATTATTCTAGAAGCTCATGCACTTTTGACTCCAGTTCTGAGATGGTATTTAGACATCGCTATTATTATGGATTATTCACTATAATTCAGACTTTACTTCCGCATTTGTTTCTTTGTTATTAATTACATTTAAAATTGTTTTAAAATGACTAATGTTATTCTAACATTGGCTTGCCTAGCAAGTGAAATGTTAGGCGCCATCACGGTGTCGTGACAAGTTGGTATCAGAGCATTAGGTTACATAGGTCTCACGAGTCACGAGCAAGCTTAGTAGAGTCTGAAGGATCGGTACGGAGACGTATGTACTGATCTCTCAGAGGCTATGAAGTTTAGGAACAATATCACTTCTTTCTTATTCTGTCGTGCGATTTATTTCTATCATCGATGATTGAACCAATCTACTCTTATTCTCTCGCAGATGGTGAGAACACGTAATACATCTACCGATGGACAGGGACCAGAGCCCCCGGTGGCAACTATGGCCAGGGGTAGAGGTCGAGGCCGAGGTCATGCTAGAGGCCGAGGCAAAGGTAGAGGTAGAGCTCAGTCTAGATCTCGAGTAGCAGCACCTGTTGTAGAACCTCGGGTGGACCTTCAGGAGGAGGTTCCAGTTCAAATTGTACCGGTTGGACCAGTTCAGGTCCCGGAAGGATTCATAGCTACTCCAGTGCTTCAGGACGCTCTAGTCCATTTGGTGAGTCTTATGGAGGGCGTGGCCCAGAATGGTACATTTCTAGTGGCACCAGCCATTTCACAGGCTGGGGGAGGATCACAAACTCCCACTACTCCCGCTCCGGAGCAGATGGCTCCCTAGAATCAGGCTCCAGCAGCCCCGCCAGTTGGGGTAGTTCAGCCAGTTGTTGCGGCATAGATCGGTGATAGGCCCGCCATGTCTTTTGAAGCCTTATTAAGACTAGATAAGTTTACTAAGCTCTTTCCAGTTCACTTCAATGGTACCCCTTCTGAGGACCCACAGGATTATCTTGACCGCTGCCATGAGGTGCTGCGGAACATGGGTATAGTTGAGACCAATGGGGTCGATTTTGCTATATTTCAGATGACGGGTTCCACCAAGAGGTGGTGGAGAGATTACACATTGACCAGACCAGTCGGATCGCCTGCACTTACCTAGGAGCAGTTCTCTCAGCTATTTCTGGAGAAGTTCCCTCCTATCACACTGAGAGAGGATTACCGCAAGTAATTTGAGCATCTACGGCAGGGCAGTATGATTGTTACTCAGTATGAGTCCCGTTTTGTGGATTTAGCCCGTCATGCTCTCCTTTTACTACCTACTAAGGGAACGAGAGTCATGAGGTTTATTGAGGCACTCACTCACCCTACCAGGCTTCAGATGGCCAAGGAGACCGGAAGTGAGATTTCCTTTCAGGCGGCTGCTAATGTCGCGAGGAGGATCAAGATGGTTCTTGCACAGGAGAGAGGGAAGAGGTCTGATAAGAGGCCTCGTCAGGTTAGTGGTTTCAGTGGTGCCTCGTCTGGAGGCAGGGGTAATTTTGGTAAGGGTCATCCTCCCAGACCATTTCATTCAGCACTTCAGGCATCTCCCAGTGCTTCAGGGAGTCACAGTCCTATTATGCCTTACTCTGGGCAGCCAACACTTAGTGCACATTTAGCTCCTATCAGTGCACCACCACTCCAGAGTCACTAGAGCGGTTATCCAGCCCATTCGGGTTAGTTTCAGCTTCAGCAGCCACGGCATCAGGATGGGTGTTATGAGTGTGGGAATATTGGTCACATAAAGACTTATTGCCATAGGTTAGCGAGTAACAGATCTCGGCAGGATTCTCGTGCCATCATACCGGCACCGGTTGCTTCACCGCCTGCTCAACCAGCTAGAGGTAAGGGTCAGGCAGCTAGAGGTAGAGGTCAGGCCATTAAAGGTGGAGCTCAGGCCATTAGAGGTGGAGGTCAGACCGTTAGAGGTGGAGGCCAGCTAGCTAGAGGACGTCCTAGGGACGCAGTTCAGGGTGGTGGGGCTCAGCCCCGATTTTATGCTTTTCCAGCTAGGCCTGAGGCCGAGTCATCTGATTCTATGATCACAGGTATTATTCCAGTTTACTATAGAGATGCTTCAATTCTATTTGATCCAGGATCTACTTATTCCTATGTGTCCTCCTATTTTGCTTCATATTTTGTTGTGCCTTGTGATTCTCTGAGTGCTTCTGTATGTGTATCTACACCGGTGGGAGACTCTGTTGTAGTAGATCATGTCTATCGTTCATGTGTGGTTACTATTGATAGTTTTGAGACTAGTGTGGATCTTCTACTTCTTGATACGGTAGATTTTGATGTCATCTTGGGTATGGATTGAATGTCACCTTATCATGCTATATTGGATTGTCATGCCAAGATAGTGACCTTAGCCATACCGGGGTTACCTCGGTTAGAGTGGAAAGGAACTTCTGTCCATTCTGCCAGCAGGGTTATTTCTTATATGAAAGTTCGGCGTATGGTCGAGAAAGGGTGTCTAGCCTATTTGGCTTATATTCGCGATCCTAGCGCGGATGTTCCTTTTATGGACTCAGTACCAGTGGTTCGTGAATTTCTAGAAATATTTCCTGCAGATTTGTCGGGAATGCCACCCGATAGAGATATTGACTTCTGTATTGATTTAGCTCCAGGCACTCAGCCCATTTCTATCCAACCATACCGTATGGCCCCGCCGGAGTTGAAAGAATTAAAGAAGCAGTTACAAGACTTACTTGATCAGGGATTCATTAGACCCAGTATCTCGCCCTGGGTGCACCAGTATTATTTGTAAAGAAGAAAGATGGTTCTATGTGAATGTGTATAGATTATCGGCAGTTGAATAAGGCCACTATCAAAAATAAATATCCGTTGCCAAGAATTGATGACTTAATTGATCATCTTCAGGGTACCAAGGTATTTTCGAAGATTGATTTGAGGTCGGGTTACTATCAGTTGAAGATTAGGGCATCTGATGTCCCTAAAATAGCTTTTCGGACTCGGTATGGGCATTACAAATTCCTAGTGATATCATTTGGGTTGACAAATGCCCCAGCAGCATTTATGGATTTGATGAATCGGGTGTTCAAGCCCTATTTGGATTCTTTTGTAGTTGTATTCATTAATGATATCTTGATTTACTCCAGCAGTGGAGAGGAGCATGAGCAACATCTTCGGAGTGTGCTTCATACTTTGAAGAATAATCAGTTATATGCCAAATTTTCAAAATGTGAGTTTTGGTTAGACTCAGTTGCCTTTTTGGGGCATGTTGTATCGGCAGAAGGCATAAAGGTGGATCCTAAGAAGATAGAGGCTGTTCAGAATTGGCCTAGACCTATTTCAGTTACAGAGATCCGGAGTTTCCTGGGTTTAGCAGGTTACTATCGTCAGTTCGTGGAAGGGTTTTCATCCATAGCAAGCCCATTGACCAGACTGACCCAAAAAGGTGTCCCATTCAGATGGTCAGATGAGTGTGAGTTGAGCTTTCAGAAGCTCAAGACTGCTTTGACTATGACGCCAGTGTTGGTATTACCCACAGGTTCAGGATCGTATATGGTATATTGTGACGCATCTCACATTGGGCTTGGTGCAGTATTAATGTAAGATGGCGGGGTGATTGCATATGTGTCGCGGTAGTTGAAAGTTCACGAGAAGGTTTATCTTGTTCATGACTTAGAATTGGCAGCCATTGTTCATGCACTGAAACTTTAGAGGCATTACCTCTATGGTGTCTCATGTGAGGTATTTACTAATCATCGTAGCCTTCAGTATCTGTTCAAACAAAAAGATCTTAATTTGAGGCAGAGAAGATGGTTGGAATTGTTAAAAGACTATGATATCACCATTTTGTATTACCCTGGAAAGGCCAATGTGGTGGCCGATGTTTTGAGTAGAAAAGCTATGAGTATAGACAGTCTTGCATATATTCCGGTTGGTGAGAGGCCGTTAGCTGCAGATGATCAGACTTTGGCTAATCAGTTCATGAAGTTAGATGTTTCAGAGCCCAGTCGGGTTTTAGCTTGCACATTCGTTCGGTCTTCTTTATATGAGCGCATCAGAGGGCGGCAGTATGATGATCCTCATTTACTTATCCTCAAGGACACGGTGTGGAACTGTGATACCAAACAGGTTGCTGTGGAGAAAGATGGAGTTCTGCGAATGCAGGGTCGTATTTGTGTGCCTAATGTGGATGGACTTCGTGAATTAATTCTTGAAGAGGCACATAGTTCCAGGTATTCTATTCATCCAGGTGCTGCCAAAATGTATCAAGATTTGCAGCAACATTATTGGTGGAGGAGAATAAAGAAGGATATAGTTGCATATGTAGCTCGGTGTCTGAATTGTCAGCAAGTTAAGTACGAGCATCAGAGACCTGGTGGTTTGCTTCCGAAGTTAGAAATTTTCGAGTGGAAGCGGGAGCGTATCACTATGGATTTTGTTGTTGGACTTCCACGGACTCAGAGAAAATTTGACGCAGTATGGGTTATTATGGACAGGTTGACCAAGTCGTCACATTTCATTCCAGTGGCAGTTACCTATTCCTCAGAGCGGTTAGCTAAAATTTATATTTGTGAGATTGTCCGTCTTCCCGTGTCTATTATTTCAGATCGATGTACACAGTTTACCTCACACTTCTGGAGGGCTGTACAACATGAGTTAGGCACACGGGTTGAGTTAAGTACAACATTTCATCCACAGATAGACGGACAGTCGGAGCGCACCATTCAGATATTGGAAGATATGCTTCGCGCTTGTGTTATAGACTTTGGAGGTTCTTGGGATCAATTCTTACCACTTGCGGAGTTTGCTTATAATAATAGCTACCATTCAAAGATTCGGATGGCTCCATATGAGGCATTGTACGGAAGGCAATGCCGTTCGCCAGTTAGCTGGTTCGAACCGGGAGAGGCTCGATTGTTGGGTACCTATTTGGTATAGTATGCCTTGAATAAGGTCAAGGTTATTCAAGATCGACTTCGCACAGCTCAGTCTAGGCAAAAGAGTTATACCGACCGTAAAGTTCGTGAACTTGCATTCATGGTTGGAGAAAGATATTGCTCCGGGTTTCACCTATGAAAGGTGTAATGAGGTTCGGAAAGAAGGGCAAGTTGAGCCCTAGGTATATTGGACCCTATAAAATTCTTGAAAGGGTGGGTAAAGTAGCCTACAGGCTTGCATTATCACCTAGTTTATCAACGGTTCATCCGGTGTTCCATGTGTCTATGCTACGGAAATATCATGGTGATAAACAGGTAAAACACTTAGCAGGAACAAGTCAGAAAAATTTAAAATACGAAAATATATTAATGATAATGAATAAAATAGAATAAAATAATTTAATTAATATTCAACAGTTCTCTACACAATTTAAAGACATAATATTCCACATTTAGTCCGTGTACACACTCGTCACCTCATGTACACGACTTTCAACACATTACAATTGTCACATCAATACCAATCCTAGGGGGAATTTCCCCCACATAAGGTTAGACAAGTCACTTACCTCGACTTGCTCCAATTTAATCCACCAGTAGGCCTTTTCCTCGATTATCCAACTCTGAATGGCTCGAATCTAGCCAAAATAATTCGATACAGTCAATAAAAATTATATGAATCAATTTCATAAGAAAATACTACATTTTTCAAAAAATATCTGAAATTAACTCAATTTATAAAAATGCCTGACAAATAAGTAAAAATATTATTTATAGACTTAAATGCTTCAAAATAATAACTTTGTATTATAAAAATATAAAATTCTATTTTGACACAAATAATATAAATAAAGAGCATTTCTGTACAGATATAGGCTATTACTGCAAAATTACGCAAATAGCTTAAAAATATTAATGTAATTACATAAAATGAAGTAAAATATTTGAAACATGTATTATAGGTGCAAAAATAACAACTTTAAGTAGTTAAGTCATCATAAAATAATTTGAAGGAATAATTAATAAATTTTCAAGCAATTTAAATACAGAAAAATCAATTTTAAAGCTCTAAATATTATAGAACATTATAGAAAAAATAATTGTATAGATTTGTAAACTAAATAATGATGTAAAAATGATGTTTTGAAAGTATATATATTTTTGAGAAAATATGAGGGCAAAATTGGGTATCAACATTTGTAAAGGAAAAAAAAGGCTAAATTGAGTGTTGAGTTAGCCGAATTGAGGTAAGTGTCTTGCCTAACTTTGTTGAGAGAATTTTTCCTCCTATTTGATATTGTTTGCTACATCCGGGGGTGATACATATATGAGATGACGAGCGTATATGTAAGTGCCAGGGTTAATCATGTTCGGGGGTGGATTATGTTATATTTGTGTTTGTAGAGTTACGTGACCTTCCTGCTTCATGCCTTACTTGACTCTTAGCTACTAAGAACATAGTATTAAATGTTAGAAATCAAGACTTAGCTTATTATAACTTGATCAAATTTGACGAAGTTCTGAGTATACATTGACGTGTCTAATTCGGTCATCACTATGCGTAATCATTACTACGGCTGATGTTCTTGAGATACTAGACTCTATACTTGTGTTGTGGATCATTTGTGAGATTTTTGGAAGTATTTGAATAAGACGATTCTTGAGGGTTTATTGAATCATTGTTGGCTTGGAAAGTTATGATTTGGGATTTGTTTGGAATATCCGTTAAAACACTCTCCTTTATGTTATTTATGCTTCCTGCCTTGTTTGTCGTCGATATACATATGCTTCGTAAGGAAGAGTGTAAAGCACGAAGGATGATGTCATGCCATTGTATATACATTATCATGTGAGGGAGAGTGTAAAGCACGAAGGGTGATGCCGTGCCATATTATTGAGAGTAAAAGCATGAAGGGTGATGTCGTGCCATATTATTGAGAGTAAAAGCACGAAGGGTGATGCCGTGCCATATTATTGAGAGTAAAAGCACGAAGGGTGATGCCGTACCATTTCATTTATATTGTTATGCTTTTATTATCGTGAGATCATGCACGATGGATGTTTCCGTGCAGGTGAGGACGAGGGACATGCATTATGATGTGATATATGTTTCCCGTGTATACGTTTGTACCTTTACCTTGAGTTGTTATTGTCATACTTATAGATCTTGTGTGACTTGTTGTTATTGTCCTGTCCTTGATCTCTATCTCAATTATTGTTGTGATGCCCATGTCTTCTACTTGTATAACTTGCAAATACCATGTCTACTTCCTGCTGCTATAATCACACCCATGTCGTAACTATTCGGTCACACCTTAGTACAAGCCCTTTTTCTAAGTTAGTCATTCATGCCTCTACTTGTTAACTTGTAAAGATCATGTGTTTCCTTCTTATTTGTTATACCTGTATTTAAGCCTTCATCATGCTAGATAGTTGAAGTTGATATTCCTTGTTTCCAATTGTTGTCGCCTAGTCTTTTACTGTTGCCCATATAGTTATCCTTGCTCATTATTGCTACTTGCATATTTCCTACCTTGTGATTTCATGTTATCGGTATTTCTACCATCTGGTTGGTTTTGTTATACGCATATTGGGTGAGGATGAGATAAAAGCACGAAGGGTATTGCTGTGCAATTGACTTGATATCTGAGTACATTCCTCATGCTATGAAATTTAAGAATTGACTGTTGTGGTTTATTGGTTTCATTCTAATGAAAGGATTGGTCGAGGTATTTGAAGATGCCAAATTGTGATCTTTGTTAACACTCGGTTATTGTTTTGCGTATATGTTTCATGTATTCTTCTCAATTATATTCTGGTATAGTTCTATCGTTGATTCAAAGTGCAGGTTTTATCAGTAAGTATCTTTTAACTAAAAAGCCTCGTCGCTACTTCGACTAGGTTAGACAAGATACTTACCAGTAGATGGGGTCGGTTGTACTAATACTACACTTTTGTACATTGCGTGCAGATTTTTGGAGCAGAGCTGCTGGTGATATCGGGTGCTGACTCTGAAGATGTTCGTGCATTCCGGATATAGCTGTCACTTGTCCTTGGTAGCTTAGGTTTTGCTAATTTGTTTATGTAACTTTCAAACAGAACGTGTAATTATTTGTATCAGTTTTGAAATTTCAAGTCTTAGAAGCTCGTGATTCGTACTACCAGTTCTTGGGTCAATTTGTAAATGTTCAGATGATTCTTTACTACTTTCCTATAATCTCTTTTAGATTGTATTTTCTGTTAGTTGGCTTACCTAGCGGATCGATTTAGGTGCCATCACGACTAGTGGTTTTTGGGTCGTAACAACTAAGCTCACACCTTCATAGCAAGGGCAATTCTACTTATTCTTTGCAAATACTAGTATACTTGAGCTGCAATTGATATTCCATTTGTCCATGATTTTTTTCATATTTGGTGAAAGTATTTAGAAATTTATATATATCCTACCAAAATAGTATGTTTTTTCGTTTCTCTCTTGTTTCTTCCTTGAAATATTCTACAGTAGTATTTTTTTTATAACAGTGATTGATGAGAAGCTGCACCAGACGGGTGCAAACATGAACAAGCAAAAACTCAGTACCTTCATAGATGCAAGAAACTGAGGGAATCTGACAAATTATCCATAACATGTACACTCAACATTTCCTAGACAAAACCAAAAAAACAAGCACTTTAGTTTCACTTGTGTGTGGGTTTCTTCTTTCCTTCAAAGTACCTCTTATTCCTTTCGCCCAAGTTACCCAAAGAAAAAGGGCAAGATAAGGTGGTAGACCACATGCTTCTGCTAAATAACTTGATAAACATGTCTTACATTTGTTTGGTCGCCTAAAAATGCAGGAGACAGTGATCTACATCTTCTGCTTCATTCTAAGGCAAAAACCACCTATTGTTAATATTGAAACCCCTCTTTTGCAAATTACACTAAGTTAAGAAAGCACCATGGGCTGCAATCCAGTTAAAGCTTTTCGTCCTATTAGATTTCCAAGGCCAGGGAAGTGACAGTACATCAACATAGAAGTATAGCATAGGCTGATTTTAACTAACAATTTTTCATTCCGCTTAATAGAAACAGGCATCTCTTGTGTTATCTGTGGCCCTTCCAATCTATTCAATAGTTGTGACATTATTTCTACCTTTCATTCTTAATAATTATTCAAATTGCTAGTTCTCAACCATATTATGATTTATGAGATGCAACTTCTTCATCAGTATTCATGGCAAAGTTGAACAGGTCAGGAAATTCCTCCTTAAATGTTACTCTCCTCCCATTCATCAGGCCAAAGGCTTAGTTTCTCCCACACCAACATAGAACTAAATTTGGTATTTGAAGATCTCACACTACTTCACTCTGTTGTTTGACACACTTATGCTATATTATGATATATCATGTTTTTGTGTCTAAGGATTAAGCACACAATACCCTGATGAAAGATGAATGATTTAGCATTTAGTATTTGTTCCATACCTTTTTCCCATAGTTCCTGCATATTTGGCTGAATCAACTGCTGCTTGAATAATATACAGGGACAAGAATGGGTTGCTGTAGTACTTAAAACAAAGGTTACTACCAAGTACTGTTTCAGATCTGTCCCATCCTATTTGAACGTGGTGAATAAAGAAATTCAAATAATTATTTAATGCAGAGTAAGGCTGCGTACAATAGACCCTTGTGGTCCAGTCCTTCTCCGGACCCCGCACATAGAGGGATCTTAGTGCACCAAACTGCCCCTTTTATTTAAAATTGAGAATGTGCGGCTGGAATTTTAAGAGCTTTATAGATTTGATTGACAAATGTGGAATCTTACCAACTAAATGACATGCCAAGATGTCAGAATAGCTAAGAAGTGAAACTTCTTAAGAATGGCATCAAGGAATGGAATGTCAAGGTACTTGGCAAATTGGAAGAAAAGAAACTACAATCTTGCCTCGAGGATTTGGATTATGGATAGAGAAAGAGAGACAAGGGCATGGAATGAGAAGGATTCAGCTGTTAACAAAATTTTCTTACATGAGCCAAAAGATACTGTAAAGTTTAAGTAGCATCTTGGAGGGCAAAAATCAAGTTATTATGGCTTTGACGAGCGAAATGGTCTATGAACACAAGAGAAACAATCACATAAATAGACGGGAAATAAAAGGAAAGCTAGTACAACTTAGAGGCACATATTAAAATTCTACGAACAACTTAGCTCAACCATCATGGAAGTTGGAATATACCTCAAACTTGTCCACACCTTGGGCCGGATCTGCTATGGCAATTCCAAAAAAAGACTTTGTGTAGTCAATCTACACAATATAATCCTGTTGCAAGAAAATCAATTAGTGTGAGCATAATGTGGTGGGGAGAATTAAAAGAGTGAATATGTAAAACCTACCAATGTCTTCTTAACATATTTCATGACCCTGGAAATAAAATTGTAAGTTTAGAGCCATACAAAATTAATACCCCAAAAATTAAAAAGTAAGTTTAAAATCATAAGTTATGGAACCCTTATCGGTTTCATCAATTGGATTAAACGAGAAGCTTTCATTCTTGTACGCTCCTCTTCCAACTACCAACTCATAATACGTACCAGCGACAAGATTAGGGAATTGAGTCTCCAGTCCGGGCAGGTTTGCGGAAAGCTTTTATGTTAAAAACTAATAAAAATAAGAATTTTTACCTTAAAAGTTGATTTTAGTTGATTTCGGTCAAAATATTTGGTAAACGGGCCGGAATTCGTGCTTTGACAGTGCCGCTAGGTCCGTATCAAATTATGGGACCTGGGCGTATTCCCGGAATCGAATTCGAAGGTCTCTAGCTTGAGTTATAAATTTTTGATAATAAATTAAAAGTTGGAAATTATTTGCTTTTAAGAATTTATTGATATTTGGCATTGTTAGTATCAGGTCCGTATTTTAGTTTCGGAGCCTGGTGGAGGTTCATTATGATATTTAAGACATGTTTGTCAAATTTGGTGAGAAACGGAGTTGATTTGACGTAATTCGGACGTCCAGTTGAGAAATTAGAAATTTTAAAGTATTCTTGAGATTTTCATTTGATTTGGAGCTAAATTTAGAGTTATAGGTGTTATTTTGGCGATTTGATAGTGCGAGCAAGTTCGTATGATATTTTTAGACTTATGTGCATGTTTGGTTTGGAGCCCCGAGGGCTCGGGTGGGTTTCGGATAGGCCATAGGATGTTTTGGACTTTGAAAATCTGGTTTTTCTGCACAGTCTGAGTTCTGGCATGTCCTTCTTTGCGTTCGCGAAGGTACTCTCTCGAACGCGAAGAGTAAGCTGAGCAGCTGAGGATTTCCTCTTCGTGAATGTGAAGGCTTGGTCACGAACGCGAAGCGATGGGGGTGTGAACGCGACAAGCCCATCTCGAACGCGTAGTTTTAGGCACTAGGAGGGGAAGTCAACCTTTTCTTCATCGCGAACGCGAGCAATGTCTCGCGAACGCGAAGACCAGGGAAGGGTAGCCTACGCGAACGCGAGCACTGCCTCGCGAACGCGAAGGCTCGGCATCCCATACACTTCGCGAGTGCGACAGTACTCTCGCGAACGCGATGAACACTGTCGTCCAGCACTTAACAGAACCCAAAAATGGGATTTTAGCCAAAAATTCATTTTTCTCAAAAACCAAACGGTGAGAGGCAATTTTTCAAGAGTTATTTTTTCCCCAAATTGTTGGTAAGTGATTCTAAACCATTTTTTTTTAATTACCCATTACATTTCTTGAATTTTCAACCTAAAATCTAGAGTTTTCATGGTAGAATTAGGGGTTAGGGTAGAAACTAGAGATTTCGGGAATTTGGGGATTTAGACCTCAATTTGAGGTCGGATTCCAAAATTAATTACATATTCGGGCTCGGGGGTGAATGGCTAAAAAGATTTTGGTACGAACCTCGGGTTTTGACCAAGCGGGCCCGGGGTCGATTTTTTGACTTTTTGGAGGTAAAATTTGGAAAAATTAATTTATGAAATATAATTGATTCCTTTCGCTATATTTGATATTATTGAGTTATTTTTGAATAGATACGAGTGTTTTGGAGGTGAATTCCAAAGGAAAAGCTGTGATTGAGAATAAAGTGGCATTCGGAGCGAGGTAAGTGTTGTGTCTAACCCTGACTTGAGAGAATTAGGAACCTTAGATTATTTGCTAAGTGAAATTCATGTGAGCGGCGTATATGTGAGGTGACGAGTACCTATGCACCGCCAATTTACCTGTTTTTCCATGTTTCTCTATTTTTCTGATATTGTCTCATTCCTATTCCAAATTGCTACGTGTTATACTAGTGTTGTTCAAATTATCATTCTTATCATGTTTACGGATTTTTCTGGAGATAACTGAGTTTTTATTTCAAAGTTGAGGTTGATATTATGGAACCAAATGTTGAAGTAAGGTTTGTACTTGTTATTCTATCTCCCTATTGTTATTTGTGCATTGCATTATGGTAAGGGAGAGTGTTAATGCACGAAGGGTAATGTCGTGCCATATTGTGAGTATTAATGCACGAAGGGTGATGCTGTGCCATATTGTGAGTGTTAATGAATGAAGGGTAATGCCGAGCCATATTGTGAGTGTTAATGCGCGAAGGGTGATGTCGTGCCATGATATGAGAGTAAAGCACGAAGGGTGATGCCGTGCCATTTTTATTAATTTTATGGTGAGATTGAGAGTAAAAGCACGAAGGGTGATGTCGTGCATTTTTCCTTACTGTATTCACTATTCCTGATGATTCATGGTATATTGACTGCTCTGATGATCATTCTGTTGTAGTTCTTTATCTTGTATTCCCCTCAGTATGTTTCCCCTCCCGACATTTCATGTTTAGTTCTTCATTCCTGTTATTTGCGTATACACTGTTAAATTATACAGGTTGATTTATAGGTGCTTTGCCTTAGTCTCGTCACTACTCCGTCGAGGTTAGGCTCGACACTTACTAGTACATGGGGTCATTTGTACCGATGTTGCACTCTGCACTTTCTGTGTAGATTTTAATATCGGCCCAGGTTGATCGAGATTTGCTATTGGTCCGCTGTCCGGAGACTCAAGGTAGATCTGTCAGCGTTCATAGACCTTGAAGTCCCCGTCTATCTTTTTATGTCCTACTGCTTTTCTTTTTATTCAGATAGGTATATTTCTTTCAGACTATTACTTGTGGTAAATTCTAGAATGCTCATGAATTGTGACTCCAGATCCGGGTGGTATTAATTAATACAGTGTTATTATATTCCGCACTTATTATATTTCATCTTAGTTAGTTATTGTTATTTACTGAATGAAAACAAGGAATTGGTTTAACGATTTCCTAACGTTGGCTTGCCTAGCAAGCGAAATGTTAGGTGCCATCACGGTCCCGTCGGTGGGAAATTTCGGTTCGTGACAGTTGGTATCAGAGCACTAGGTTGCTTAGGTCTCACGATTCACGAGCAAGCTTAGTAGAGTCTGGAGGATCGATACGGAGACGTCTGTGCTTATCTTCCAGAAACTATGAAGTTTAGGAACAAGTTTCACTTCTTTCTTCTCTGTCGTGCGATTTTGCTTTCTCAGCTGGCGAGAACATGTACCGCCTCCTCAGCTGAGCAGTAGCCAGAGCCTCCAGTGACAGCTCCTACGCGGGGCAGAGGTCGAGGCCGAGGCCGTGCCAGAGGCCGAGGCAGGGGCAGGGCTTAGCCTAGGGCCCGAGCAGCAGCCCCAGCAGTGGAGCCTCAGATAGAGCCTGGCGAGGAGGTTCCATCCCAGACTGTTCCTGTCGGACCAGCTCAAGTTCCGGAGGGGTTCATTGCTACCCAGTACTTCAGGACGCTTTGGTCTATTTGGTGGGCCCCTAGAGATAGTGTGGCCCAGACTGGCGCATTTCCCATGGAACCACCAGTCTCTCAGGCTGGAGGAGGAGCCCAGACTCCTACCACTCCCGCTCCGGAGCAGATAGCTCCCCAGTATCAGGCTCCAGCAGCTCAGCCAATCGGATTAATTCAGCTGGTTTATGCGGCACAGGTCGGAGATAGGCCAGCTATGTCTTCTGAGGCTTTGTGGAGATTGGACAGGTTTACCAAGCTCTTCCCTGTTCAGCTCAGTGGTGCTCCTTTAGAGGACCCCCGGGAGTATCTTGACATCTGTCACGAGGTTCTACGGAACATGGGTATAGTGGAGACCAATGGGGTCGATTTTGCTGCATTTCAGTTGACTGGTTCCGCCAAGAAATGGTGGATAGATTACTTGCTGACCAGACCAGCTGGGTCGCCTGCTCTTACTTGGGACCAGTTCTCTCAGCTCTTCATAGAGAAATTTCTGCCTATCACATTGAGAGAGGAGCGTCACCGTCAGTTTGAGCATCTCCAGTAGGGTAGTATAACTGTTACTCAGTATGAGACCCGTTTTATGGATTTGGCCCGTCATGCCATTCTTCTGCTTCCTACCTAGTGCACCTCCACTCCATAATTATCAGGGTGGTTATTCAGGTCGACAAGGTTAGTTTCAGGGTCAGCAGTCACAACAGCCGAGGTTATGTTATACTTGTGGTGATCCGAGGCACATTGCCAGATTTTGCCCTCGGGCAACGGGCAGCTCACAGCATCAGAGTTCTCGTGCCATGGTTCCGGCACCAGTTGCTGCACTACCTACTCAGCCAGCGAGAGGCATGGGTCAGGTAGCCAGAGGTAGGGGCCAGACAGTTAGAGGTGGAGGTCAGGCCGTTAGAGGTGGAGACCAGCCAGCTAGAGGTCGTCCCAGGGACGTAGTTCAGGGTGGTGGGGCCCAGCCCCGGTGTTATGCTTTCCCAGCCAGGCCTGAGGCTGAGTCATCTGACACTGTTATCACAGGTACTGTTTCAGTTTGCAGTAGAGATGCTTCAGTTCTATTTGATTCGGGATCTACTTACTCCTATGTGTCATCCTATTTTGCTTCCTATTTGGTTGTGCCCCGTGATTCTTTGGGTGCTCCTGTGCATGTGTCCATACCAGTGGGAGATGCTATTATTGTAGATCGTGTTTATAGTTCGTGTGTGGTCACCATTGGGAGTCTTGAGACTCGTGTAGATCTCCTACATCTTGACATGGTTGATTTTGATGTCATACTGGGTATGAATTGGTTGTCACCTTATCATGCTATATTAGATTGTCACGCCAAGACAGTGACCTTAGCCTTGCAAGGGTTACCTCGATTAGAGTGGAGAGGAAATCTTGGCCATTCTTCCAGCAGGGTTATCTCTTATATGAAGGCTCGGCATATGGTCGAGAAGGGGTGTCTAGCTTATTTGGCTTATGTCCGCGATTCTAGTGCGGAGGTTCCTTCCATAGATTCGGTGCCGGTTGTTCGTGAGTTTCCAGAGGTGTTTCATGCAGACCTGTTGGGGATGCCACCCGATAGGGATATTGATTTCTGCATTGATTTGGCTCCGGGCACTCAGCCTATTTCCATTCTGCCATATCGTATGGCCCCGCCAGAGTTGAAAGAATTGAAAGAGCAGTTGCAAGATTTGCTTAATAAGGGCTTCATTAGACCTAGTGTCTCGCTCTGGGGTGCACTTGTGTTGTTTGTGAAGAAGAAAGATGGATCGATGAGGATGTGTATAGATTATCGGCAGTTGAGCAGAGTCACCATCAAGAACAAATATCCATTGCCAAGGATTGATGATTTATTTGATCAGCTTCATGGTGCCAAGGTGTTTTCAAAGATTGATTTGAGATCTGGCTACCATCAGTTGAGGATTAGGGCATCCGATGTTCCTAAGACAACTTTTCGAACTCGGTATGGACATTATGAGTTTCTAGTGATGTCATTTGGGCTGACAAATGCCCCAGCAGCATTCATGGATTTGATGAACCGGGTGTTCAAACCCTACTTGGATTCCTTTGTGGTTGTGTTTATTGATGATATCTTGATCTACTCCCACAGTCGAGAGGAGCATGAGCAGCACATTCGGATCGTTCTTCAGACTCTGAAAGACATCCAGTTATATGCTAAGTTGTCAAAATGTGAGTTTTGGTTGAGTTCAGTTGCTTTATTGGGTCACGTTGTATCAGCATAGGGTATTCTGGTGGATCCTAAAAAGATTAAGGCAATCCAGAATTGGCCTAGACCTACATCAACTACAGAGATCTGTAGTTTCCTGGGTTTGGCGGGCTATTACCGTCGATTTGTGGAGGGTTTTCATCCATAGCAGCCCCGTTGACCAGATTGACCCAAAAGGGTGCCCCATTCAGGTGGCCAGACGAGTGTGAAGCGAGCTTTCAAAAGCTCACAACTGCTTTGACTACGGCACCAGTATTGGTGTTACCCACAGGTTCAGGATCTTATACAGTATATTATGACGCATCTCGTATTGGTCTGGGTGCTGTATTGATAATGGGTGGCAAGGTTATTGCATATGCTTTACGGCAACTGAAGGTTCACGAGAAGAATTACCATGTTCATGATCTAGAGCTGGCAGCCATTGTTCACGCGCTGAAGATTTGGAGGTACTATCTTTACAGCGTGCCATGTGAGGTATTCACTGATCATCGGAGCTTGTAGTATTTGTTCAAGCAGAAGCAACTCAATTTAAGGCAGATGAGGTGGCTGGAGCTTTTGAAAGACTATGATATCACCATATTGTATCATCTCGGGAAGGACAATGTGATGGCCGATGCTTTGAGTAGAAAGCCAGTCAGTATGGGTAGCCTTGCATATATTCTAGTTGGTGAGAGACCGCTTGCATTGGATGTTCAGGCCTTGGCCAACCAGTTCGTGAGGTTAGATGTTTCTGAGCCCAGCCGTGTTCTAGCTTGTACAGTTGCTCCGTTCTTCTTTATTTGAGCGCATCAGAGATCGGCAGGATGACAATCCTCATTTACTTGTCCTTAGAGACACAGTGCGGCATGGTGGTGCCAAGCAGGTTACTGTTGGAGATGACGGAGATTTGAGGATGCAGGGTCGTATTTGTATGCCTAATGTGGATGGACTTCGTGAGTTGATCCTTGAGGAGTCCCAAAGTTCCCGGTATTCTATTCATATGGGCACCGCCAAGATGTATCAGGACTTGAGGCAGCATTATTGGTGGAGGCGAATGAAGAAGGACATGGTTGCCTATGTAGCTCGGTGCCTACATTGCCAGCGGGTAAAGTGTGAGCATCAGAGACCTGGTGGTTTACTCTAGAGGTTAGATATTCCTGAGTGGAAGTGGGAGCGTATCACTATGGATTTTGTTGTTGGACTCCCACGGACTCTGAGGAAGTTCAATGCAGTTTGGGTTATTGTGGACAGGCTGACTAAGTCAGCGCATTTCATTCCTGTGGCAGTTACCTATTCCTCGGAGCGGTTGGCAGAGATTTATATTCGGGAGATCGTCCGTCTTCACGGTGTGCCCGTGTCTATCATTTCTGATTGAGGCACGTAGTTTACCTTGCACTTTTGGAGGGCAGTTCAGCATAAGTTGCGTACACGGGTTGAGTTGAGCACAGTATTTCATCCTTAGACGGCCGGGCAGTTCGAGCGTACTATTCAGATCTTGGAGGATATGCTCCGCGCTTGTGTTATAGACTTCGGAGGATCGTGGTATCAGTTCTTGCCCCTTGCAGAGTTCGCCTACAACAACAGCTACCAGTCGAGCATTCAGATGGCTCCCTATGAGGCATTATATGGTAGGCGGTGTCGTTCGCCAGTTGGGTGGTTCGAGCCGGGAGAGGCTCGGTTATTAGGTTCAGATTTAGTACAGGATGCCTTGGATAAGGTCAAGATTATTCAGGATCGACTTCACACAGCTCAGTCCAGGCAGAAGAGTTATGCCGACCGTAGAGTTCGTGATGTTCCACTCATGGTCGGAGAGAGAGTGTTATTTCGGGTATCACCCATGAAGGGTGTAATGAGATTTAGAAAGAAGAGCAAGTTGAGCCCTAGGTATATCGGACCTTTTGAGATTCTGGAGAGAGTGGGAGAGATGGCTTATAGGCTTGCGTTGCCACCTAGTTTATCATTTGTTCATCCGGTATTACATGTGTTCATGCTTTGAAAGTATCACGGTGATCCGTCCCATGTGTTAGATTTTAGTTCTGTCCAGTTGGACAAGGATTTGACTTACGAGGAGGAGCCGTGGCAATTCTAGCCCGGCAAGTTCGCCAGTTGAGATCAAAGAGTTACCCTTCAGTTCGAGTACAGTGGAGAGGTCAGCCTATTGAGGCATCTACTTGGGAGTCCGAGTCCAATATGCGGAGTAGATATCCCCACCTTTTCACCAGCCCAGGTACTTTTCTATGTCCGTTCGAGGACGAACGGTTGTTTTAGAGGTGGAGAATGTGATGACCCAAAAGGTCATCTTATGTTTTTGAATTCAAATCGGCACTCTTAAGCCTTAAAAATCTTATTTTTACCCTCTTCGATTTGCGTGCACAGTCCGGGCAGTTTTTCGAAAAGCTTTTATGTTGAAAACTAATGAAAATAAGAATTTTTGCCTTAAAAGTTAATTTTAGTTGACTTCGGTCAAAAGTTTTGGTAAACGGTCCCGGATCTGTGCTTTGTCAGTCTCGGTAGGTCTGTATCGAATTATGGGACCTGGGCGTATGCCCGGAATCAAATTCGGAGGTCCCTAGCTTGAGTTATAAATTTTTGATGAAAATTAAAAGTTGGAAATTATTTGTTTTTACGAATTTATTGATATTTGGCATTATTAGTATCGGGTCTGTATTTTAGTTCCGGAGTCCGGTACAGGTTCATTATGATATTTAAGACATGTCTGTGAAATTTGGTGAGAAACGGAGTTGATTTGACGTGATTCAGACGTCTAGTTGAGAAAATAAAAATTTTAAAGTGTTCTTGAGAATTTCATTTAATTTGGTGCTAAATTTAGAGTTCTAGGTGTTATTTTGGCGACTTGATCGCGCGAGCAAGTTCGTATAATTTTTTAGACTTGTGTGCATATTTGGTTTGGAGCCCCGAGGGCTCGGGTGGGTTTCTGATAGGCCACGGGATGTTTTGGACTTTGGAAATCTGGTTTGTCAGCAGAGTCTGTGTTCTGGCATGTCCTTCTTCGCGTTCGCGAAGGTACTTTCGCGAACGCAAAGAGTAAGCTGGACAGTTGAGGATTTCTTCTTCGCGAATGCGAAGGCTTGGTCGCGAACGCGAAGCGATGGGGGGCGTTACCCTTCGCGAACGCGTAGTGTTAGGCACCGGGGAGGGGGAGTCAGCCCTTTTTTCATCGCGAATGCGAGCAATGTCTCGCAAACGCGAAGACCTGGGAAGGGTAGCCTACGCGAATGTGAGCACTGCCTAGCGAACGGGAAGGCTTGGCAGCCCATACACTTCGCGAACGCGACAGTGCTCTCGCGAACGCGATGAACATTGTCACCTAGCACTTAACAGAACCCAAAAACGGGATTTTAGCCAAAAACTCATTTTTCTCAAAAACCAAACGGTGAGAGGCGATTTTTCAAGAATTATTTCTTCCCCAAATTGTTGGTAAGTGATTCTAAATCATTGTCTTTCAATTATCCATTACATTTCTTGAATTTTCAACCTAAAATCTAAAGTTTTCATGGTAGAATTAGGGGTTAGCGTATAAACTAGAGATTTCAGGAATTTGGGGATTTAGACCTCAATTTGAGGTCGGATTCCAAAACTAATTACATATTCGGGCTCGAGGGTGAATGGCTAAAAAAATTTTGGTCCGAACCTCGGGTTTTGACCAAGCGGACCCGGGGTCGATTTTTTGACTTTTTAGAGGTAAAATTTGGAAAAATTAATTTATGAAATATAATTGATTCCTTTCGCAATATTTGATATTATTGAGTCATTTTTGAATAGATACGAGTAGTTTGGAGGTGAATTTCAAAGGAAAAGCTGTGATTGAGAATAAAGTGGCATTCGGAGCGAGGTAAGTGTTGTGTCTAACCCTGACTTGAGAGAATTAGGAACCTTAGATTATTTGCTAAGTGAAATTCATGTGAGCGGCGTATATGTGAAGTGACGAGTACCTATGCGCCGCCAATTTACTTATTTTTCCATGTTTCTCTATTTTCTGATATTGTCTCATTCCTATTCCAAATTGCTACATGTTATACTAGTGTTGTTCAAATTATCGTTCTTATCATATTTACGGATTTTTCTGGTGATAACTGAGTTTTTATTTCAAAGTTGAGGTTGATATTATGAAACCAAATGTTGAAGTAAGGTTTGTAATTGTTATTCTATCTCCCTATTGTTATTTATGCATTGCATTATGGTAAGGGAGAGTGTTAATGCACGAAGGGTGATGTCGTGCCATATTGTGAGTATTAATGCACGAAGGGTGATGCCGTGCCATATTGTGAGTGTTAATACATGAAGGGTGATGCCGTGCCATATTGTGAGTGTTAATGCACGAAGGGTGATGCCGTGCCATGATATGAGAGTTAATGCACGAAGGGTGATGTCGTGCCGTTTCTATTAATTTGATGATGAGATTGAGAGTAAAAGCACGAAGGGTGATGCCGTGCATTTTTCCTTTACTGTATTCACCATTCCTGTTGATTCATGGTATATTGACTGCTCCGGTGATCATTCTGTTGTAGTTCTTTATCTTGTATTCCCCTCAGTATGTTTCTCCTCCCGACATTTCATGTTTAGTTCTTCATTCCTGTTATTTGCATATACAGTATTAAATTGTACAGGTTGATTTGTAGGTGCCTTGCCTTAGCCTCGTCACTACTTCGTCAAGGTTAGGCTCGACACTTACCAGTACATGGGGTCAGTTGTACTGATGCTGCACTCTGCACTTTCTGTGCAGATTTTGATACCGGCTTAGGTTGATCGAGATTTGCTATTGGTCCGCTGTCCGGAGACTCAAGGTAGATCTGTCGGCGTTCACACCATCTACTTCAACTTTAACCACACAATTAAAGTCAGTTTGCTTTTAAAATTTTAAATGGCGTCTTTGGGACATAGTGGTCTATTCGGATCACTATTTGTAAGTAAGAATATTCAATAAAACTCTTCAACGTTATGAATTTGAATATTATTTAGCAATTTATTTTGTAACCATTAACATTTTTCATTAAATAAACTTTTATCCTACTTTCAGTATTTCTATTTTACCATGCATATGTCCTAAAAGAATATGAGTTCTTACAGCTTGACTAGTAATTTTTATTTAAATTAACTTACCTTTGACTTTTGTAATCTCTTTACTTTGTGGTAAGTAGCAATTCCAAATACTGTAATTATATTTCTTTATATTTTCACTCTGTTCAAATCTATTTTATTCTAATTTACATGCATGTATATATCAACTGCAACAACTGCTCAATCAATTAGTTTAAAGAATTTGTGAGAATATAAATATAAACAACAAACTAAAAAGTCATAGTCCATACCTGAGCTTTTAGAGAAAAATTCATGCTCCCCATTCCTATCTAATTTAGAATAGACATTTTAGTATTAATAAAAAATATTTAAAACTCGACGTATTGCTTTCAAACAACTGAGATATAAGATAAGCAATAAAATGTTGGATAATTAGTTTCATGTACGGTATCATTTAATTCAGATGATGTCTAAGTAGGTTCATACTTAAAAAATATTATCCCCACAAAATTTATTGTTGTATATCTTGACATCGGTTCCTCCTTTTTTTGTACATTCATGAATGATTTAACTCCCTTATAACATTACTAGAGTTGCACTAAAATTGATAGAATCAAACCGCATGCCCCATGACCTTTGTCTTTTTGAAAATCGCTTGAAATTGTTAGAATCCAAACTACATACATTACACATTTTGATTCTCAACCTAAAAGGCCAATTGAGCAACATATATAGAGAATAAATTTTTAAATCAATTTAAATTATATTTTCTCGTACTATCTCTATTCCCCTCTTCCTATGTAACGATATGATCGTTCGTTAGCGGGTCGTTCGACGTTTTGAGGCTTTGAGTAGTTTTACTTCATCTATTTATGACTTGTACGCGTAGTCATAATCGAATTTTGGGAAGTTCAGAGTTGATTCGGATAGAAAATTCTAAATTTGGAAGCTTTAAGTTGGAAGAGTTGACTAAGATTTGACTTTTGAGTAAACGGCCTCAGAATCGGGATTTGAAGGTTCAAATAGGTTCGTATGAGGATTTCAAACTTGGCGTATGTTCAGGTTGAGTATCGGGTGGTCCGGGATCATTTCGGCGCTTATTATGGAAAGTTGGAATTTTGAAGGCTTTAGAATTTCCTAAGTTTGGTTTAGAATTTCAGACTTGGTTTGAATTTCCTAAGTTTTGTCCTTTTGTCTTTTTGTTTTCTTGAGCCGAGAGTCTTTCGGAAACATCCTTTCTACTCCTTTGGGGTAGGGGTAAGGTCTGCGTACACACTATCCTCCCCAGATTCCATTAGTGGGATTTTACTGGGTTGTTATTGTTGTTGTTGTTGTTGTTGTTTGTTGGTTTGAAGTGGACTTTGGTGTTATCGATGTCTGTTTGAGGTTCCATCATTCTGGAATGTTTAAGTATGAATCTGACGCAAGTTTGAATGTTTGAAAGTTTAAGGAAAGGTTTCGATCGTCGATTCGTAGTTTTGATATTGTTTGGCATGATTTGAGGCTTCGACTAAGTTTGTATCATGTTTTAGAATGCGTTGGTATGGTTGGATGGGATCCTGAGGGCCTCGGGTGTGTTTTGGGATGGTTTCGGACCAAGTTATGATGAGTTGATGTTGTTGGTTCGAATGTGCTAGTTTTATTCTTCGCGAACGCGAAGGGTTTCACGTGTTTGTGAATAAGGAATTTGAGTTGGGGCCTTTTGTTCTATTAAATACATGAATTATACATGGATTTGAACATGGAAATTACTCGAAATTGTGAGACTTTGAAAAAAACCTAGAATTTTGGTATTTTTGGATTTTTACCACGAAATTAGACATGAAATTAGGAATAAATTATATATTTGATTTCGTGGTGTTATGGATAATGATTATCTTCAAGAATTTTCGAAATCCGGGCACGTGGGCCCGAGGGTTGACTTTGTTGACCTTTTCAACAAATTTGAGAATTATTATAAATTGTTAAATTGTATTCATTGGAGTATATTTTGATTGATCATGTTGTTTGACTAGTTTCGGATTGTTGGCTTTGAGTCGAGGAGTTAGAGAGGCATTTGAGCCGATTATGAAACTTTGGAGCAAGGTAAGTCTCATGTCTAACCTTGTGAGGGGAAAATTATCTCCTAGGTGATGTAATTGTTATGTGCTACTAGTTGCGGGTGCTACGTACGCACGAGGTGACGAGAGTCCATACGTAGCTAAAGCATATTTATGTTCGGGTAGACTCAGGACTCTATCATGTAATATTTGAATTATTTGGACCCCATTTTCTAGCTTAAATAATTGAATTTATAATTGAAATTGATTTAGAAATACATATAATGTTGCCAAGAAATTTGATAAACGGTAAAGGTTATATTCACTATTATACACCTGTATCTGTGTTGCAAGCACGTAACTCGTAATTCGATAAGTTCCTTCTTTTCTTGTGGAGCGAGCTGAACGCCTCGACAGTATATTGATATGCATCTCTGGTTCATGCTGGCCTACCCTCGGCAGTGTACATACCACTCTGGATCGGGTCGTACGACCTCGGCATAATTGTGCATTATATCTCTAGCAGTCCGAATATTCACGAGATTATCCTTCCACTGATACCTGGCGTTTTATATGGTATTCCTTATCATTTTGAGATCGACACTTGACATTTTTCGAGTGGTTGTGATAGGATACGAGATTGAGAAATATATATCATTATTTTGTTTTTTGAAAGATTATGTTAGTTATAATTTTTACCTCACTACTACTATTGTGCTTCATATTTGTTTATGATTTATCATACTGCTTTATTGGATCTCTAGTAAGTATCGATGTCGATCCCTCGTGACTACTTCTCCCGGGTTAGGCTAGATACTTACTGGGTACGCGCTGATTTACGTACTCATGCTACACTTCTACACTAAATATGCAGAATCAGACATGTTCAATTGGTGGTCATCTTGGCGCGTAGGCGCAGCTGCTGAAGAGAATTTATAGTGAGCTGCATTCCAGGCTACGTATCACTGGCCATAGAGTCTACATCGTATCATTTACATTATCGTGTCTTATTTACATTCCAGAAAGATATTTTATTATTATTGTACTCCTTAGTAAATGCTCATGAACTTGTGACACAAGGTTTTTGGATACTCTAGTGGTTGTTTATGGTTCGACTTGATATTGTCATTTTTTATTTTATATCTTACTAATATTTTAAGTATTCATAATTTTTAAACGCATTGAATCCTTTACTTAGTAAGACTTATGATTTTAAAAATAATAAAATAAATAATTGAATTGATAGTTCACCATTGGCTTGCCTAACGGCGATGTTGGGCGCCATCACGACCTATAGTAGGAAATTGGGTTGTGACAGCTTGATATCAGAGCTCTAGGTTTACTTGAGTCTTACGAGTCATAAGCGAGTCTACTAGAGTCTTGCGGATCGGCACAGAGACATCTGTACTTATCTTCGAAAGGCTACAGGGCTGTTAGGAGCACTTTTCTTCTTGATTCTTCATCGTGCGATTTGATTCCATTAAAGCTTATGCCTTCATTTCTTTCCTGCTCAATCTTATGCAACGTGGAGAACTTGTTATCAATTAGGCATCGAGGAGTTATAATGGTACTGCAGATGTGGTGCAGGATATTTCTCCATGCGTATTTGATTGGGCTATTGGTGTCGCCTCGTGGAGGGATGTTCTGTAATTTTAGTGCAATGTTAGTGTTGCCTACTGTTTTGCGGCTATGCACGGTGCATTATGATGTTCATGAATGGTTATCGCACATTGTTGGTGTAAATGGTAAGGTACTTATTTATGTGCAGTGGCAAGGAATGACTCGAAATGAGGACTACTCGATTCATGGTTTAGAGGTTCGGCATTTAATTCCAGCGGAGGAGAGGCAATTGGACTATGGATGTTCAGACCTCGGTTGACGGAGTAGCGAGATCGGATATTTTTGAACTTGGTGGAAATTCTCATTTTTGATATGGTGTCGTCGCCCTTGTTTGAACGCATTAAGGCTCGTCGGTGTAATGATCTTCTTTGATTTGCCTTCGGGACAGGGTGTTGTGAAATTATGCCTGAGAAGCGATTGTCAGAGATGGCGGTGTGTAGTGTTTTCAGAATCGAATCGGTGTTTCTGATATTGATGGCTCGAGAAAGATGATCTTCGAGGAGTCTTAAAGTTGGTAACAATTTATTAGTTTAGGTGCTACAGAGATAGATTTTAATTTGAGTCAGTATTTGGGTAGTGAAGGATGAGGAAAGACATGGTGGGAGGTGTCTCGCAGTGGTTGAATTGCTAGCAGGCCAAGTATGAACAACAGAGGCTAAGAAGTTTGCTTAAGGAGATGGGTTTATCGAAGTGGGAGTGGCAGAGCAGCATATGAATTTAGTGGTAGGATAGCCACATGCTTTGAGGAAGTTTAGACCGATTTGGGGATCATGGTGGTCAATGACTAAGTCTATAAATTTCATTTGGGACGGTGGCTACTGTACTGAGGAAGATTGAAAATGACAGAGAGGAGTTTGCTTGAAAGAAAGAGGGGTGTGAAATGCTTGATTATCATTTTCGGGTGCAACCTGACTTTGAGTTTGGAATGTATGGCTGGACTTTCAGTGGATGTTAATGGGGAAGGAAAGACTTTTTGTAATGACCTGGCCGGTCGTTTTGAGTATTACAGCCTCGTTCCCCCATAAACTGCTCAAATTGTGATTTACGATTGTTATTTGGCTTGCCGGGGGTAATTGGTTTGGGTCCGGTGAGATTTTGGAATGATTTAGAATACTTAGTTCCAAGGTTTAGAATTTAAGTTGAAAAGGTTGACCGGATGTTGACTTATGTGTAACGAACCCGAAGAATTTCTGCTAAGGAAATTAAGGTTTTGTGGTGCCGAGGTAGATCAATTAGTACAAAGGTCGCGGCTCGGATCTTTTGGGTTTAACAATGCACCGATGTATAAAGAAAATTGTTTGCCGGAAAAGAGTCATTTCTGCGGCCCACTATGCAGTCGCAGAATCACTCTACGGACTGAATAATGGCCGCAGAGTGAATCAGAAGTGGGGCAAGTGTGGAGGAAAGTTTGCGGCGCATTATGCGACCGCATATCAGTTATGCGGTGAATTATGCGACCATGGATCAGTTATGCGGTGCATTATGCGATTGCAGAATAGGTCTACGGACCGCATAATGACCGCATACTAAGGCATCCTTGCCCAGTTCCGGAGGCCACATTTCGCGGCCATTTCATGAGCCGCAGAAGCGTTATGCGGTCACATATGCGACCGCATAATGTGTTTCGGGGCTTAATTTTTCTGGTTTTATAAACCCGACCCCATTCCTATAAAACACTATTGGGTCATTTTGAAGGGTTTCATCTAACATTTTAGAGGGATGTGAAAGCATTTTAGAAAGAGAAAGTGAAGACTTAATCATTTATCCATCAATTCTTGTTCAAGGTTTGAAGATTTTACAAGAATCTTGCTAGGGCTTCAAAGAGGTAAGAATTGCTTTCCCCAATTCTTCAATTTTGGATTTGGAGTAAAAGATGGGTGATTAAGAGTATGATTCTTGGGTGTGAGTATTAATTATACATACACTGTCATGACCCAACTGGAGGGTCATGACTAGCACCCGGGCCATACTTGCCGAGCACCAACGTACATTTTATCTAACCTTCCTTATTATCTTTAAGGGCCGACAAGATCAATATAAATGGTAGACATGGATCATGAACATCCAACAATGAAAGATAATGTCATGAACATACATAACATGGGACGACAAGACTGTCAAGAAACTATATATAAGGTACGAGCTACCATGAGTCGACACCTATCTATGAGCCTCTAAAGGAACATAAGTTCTACAACATTGCCGGAACAGGGCCCCGACATACCCATAATATCTATAACAAAAATGCATACCAAGACCACGGCAAGTCCGGAGAAGGGATCTCGCCAATAACCGCTGAACTGGACAGCCTACTGTTGTGGGGGAGCTGCGTCTACCCGTCTATCAGGACCTGCAGCGTCCACAAATAAAAGGGACGTCAGTACGAATAAAGTACTATGTATGTAAGGCAGGAAAGCATAAGTAAGAACAGTAATGTAAACAGGGATAGGGAATATACAACCTGTGACATCTGGGTACCTCTGAGGGCTACTGACATGAAACACATGATACATACATATATATACATAAAATTTTAAAACATATGCCTTTGTGGGCATCACCATCATCATATCGTACCCGACCGTAATAGGCTCGGTAAAACGTACTCGGCCATCATAGGGCTCGGTAGAATCATACCCAGCCACGTGGAGCTCGGTAAAACCCAACTGATCAGTGGTTGAACAATAGGTGCCATACCCGGCCGACTATAGCGCGGCTCGGTAGAGTAAAATAGATACATATATATGATGCATGCTGGACTCATTGGAATCACATTTTGAACCTTTCGGAGTGACGTAAGGTCAGTATCCTTCGTACACGTTATTAGGATTAACTCTTCATCAAGAATCTTATAAGAATCATGAACTACCAACAACATTGATAATATAAGAATAAGAGAAGTAACATCAATATCAATCGTTTCATAAGAAGGGCAGCAATGTAAGTACTGCTAGCTTCTAAGAGTAGAGTATCTTTGGGAGCTCGTTCATTACATTATGTACAATCGGAGTCGTGCAAAAGAATGAAGGGGATATCCTCACATACCTTGTATATACTGCCCAACCTCAAGCTATGCAAATGTCACGACTCCTTAGTCTACAATAAGAGAAATGACACTATCATTATCGTTTAAGCGTCGTAACTATTATGTATCGACCGCAACCTATTTTACGATAAAACGGACAGCACCTCCCCTATTTATATGACTTCACACAAGTCAATAAAATCACCAAACAGCCCAAACAACATCATTAATAATCATATTGAGCTTCCCAAAACAGTCCACCAACCAACAATATTACTACCAAGCCTTTCGATATATATTTCATAAGTTCTAGCTTCAACGACTTAGCCGCAACTTGGATAATCTTAAATATATATATAGAGAGTAAGAGGTTCCTTACCTTTAAACAGAAATAACAAATCCAATTTGACCTTAATTTTCCCCGAAATATCTCTCCAATTCTGCCACAAGAACAAGGAAGCGAAACTAGCAATCAATTCGGGTTTTTTGGCACTAGAATTACTTTAGAAGACTTGAAATCACCTAGGGTTGATATTAAAAACTTGATGGAGTATTTACAGAACATAAAACACTTAAAACAACCTCCCACACGAGCTGGAACAACACAAAAATCCGCAACAACAAGAAGAACAAGAAACTTACTAGCGCCACGGGATTCCCGACATTTGATTTGTGTTGTTTGCCCTTTGTTTGGGTTTTGGATCATGAGAGAACCTTGAGAGACCGTTTTTAGGGTTATAAGGTCTGAATATACTGAAAAATAATGACTTAAAATGGGGTTGAGGTATCTTATATATGTCCATATGTCTTAAACCGCCTTTGTGGGCCCCATAGAGAGCAGCTTGGCGCACTCTTGCAAACACGTGAATATCTCTATATTTCGAGATCGTATCGATGAACGGTTTATTGCGTTGGAAACTAGACTCATAGATCTTCAATTTGATAGGTAGATCACCCCATAATTCTAAGCACATTGGGAGAAAAATGCAGTAACATTTGACCTAAAGTTTAAGTAAAATTATAAACCTAAGTTAAACTCGCTTGACTTCAAGACTTATGATACGGATATTATATGATTCAAATACATTAAAACAAGACCTCTTGGGACAGTTAATCACCTCTAGTGTTACCCGAAAATACGGGTTACAACATCCTTGATTCGTTTAACTTCTAATACTTGTTAACCACTCTTATACACCCTTGTATCGTTTAAGACCAATAGGATTAACTTCTTATCATCTCAAAGATAATATCTTCTTGGATTTATGTCGACTAACTTACGGCGTGATCTATGGTATGCGAATTTGGGTTGTAACACCCTCTCCCCCTTAGGAACATTCGTCCTTGAATGTAAGGGTTTATGGGGTGTCTGACTCATCGTGGATTCCGACGGAGATTTCTGGCTGAGTTTCCCCTATAAAATGGACACTAGCCAAACTTGCAAGTAGTTAAACCCAACCTATGGCCTTACAAGACTATACAAAGCATTATGGATATGTACATTATCTGCATATCACCATTTTGTATTAAAAAAAGAGTATTCACAAGCTATTGCTTACCTCATAGAGCCGTTTCACCTTATAATGCGTCCTTCTTTCCCCCGGCATCCTCGTTATCTTCACTCTAGAATAGGTAAGGGTATTTAGACTTCATCTCCTCTTCTGCTTCCCATGTCATTTCTTCTATATTCTTGTTCCTCCATAATACTTTCACGGAAGCTACATCCTTTGTTCTCAGCTTGCGGACTTGTCGATCTAATATAGCCACTGGCACTTCATCATATGATAGATCCTTTGTAACTTGTACATCTTTGATAGGGACGACCCGAGAAGGGTCTCCAATACATTTCCTCAACATAGATACATGGAATACCCGGTGGACAAATTCCAATTCAGATGGCAATTCTAACTCGTAAGCAACCTGTCCAATTCGTCGAAGAATTTTGTACGGTCCAATATACCGCAGACTCAACTTATCCTTCTTCCCAAAACGCATAACACCCTTCATCGGCGAGATCTTCAGGAAAACCCAATCACCAACCTCAAATTCCAGATCATGACGTCGGACATCGGAATAAGACTTTTGCCTTCTTTGTGCCGTCCTCAGTCGCTCTTGTATCACTTTCACCTTCTCAATGGCTTGGTGAATCAAATCTGGCCCATATAATTCTGTCTCACCGACTTCGAACCATCCAACTGGTGATCTACATCTCCTCCCATACAGTGCCTCATACGGGGCCATTTTAATACTGGAATGGTAGCTATTATTGTAGGCAAATTCTATAAGTGCCAGATGGTCATCCCAATTCCCCTTGAAATCTAGAACACATGCTCGTAGCATATCTTCAAGCGTCTGGATGGTACGTTCAGCCTGTCTGTCAGTCTGCGGATGAAATGCAGTGCTGAGATTTACTTGTGTGCCTAAACCCTTCTGAAAAGACCTCCAAAAGTTAGCCGTAAATTGAGCTTCTCGGTCTGATATAATAGATACCGGCACACCATGAAGCCTAACAATCTCCTTGATATACAACTTCGCATAATCTTCAGCCGTGTAAGTTGCCTTAACTGGTATAAAATGGGCAGATTTTGTAAGTCGATCAACTATCACCTAGATGGAGTCAAACTTATGATAAGAGCGAGGTAATCCAATAATGAAGTCCATATTAATCACCTCCCATTTCCAGGTCGGAATCTCTATATTCTGAATCAATCCACTGGGTTTCTGATGCTCGATCTTTACTTGTTGACAATTAGGACACTGGGCTACAAATTCTGCAATAGACTTCTTCATGTTATCCCACCAATACTGCTCCTTAACGTCATGATACATCTTTGTTGAGCCAGGATGGATAGAATATCGGGACTGATGAATCTCAATCATAATCTTCTCTCGCAACCCTACCACACTAGGCACACATAATCGGCCCTGGTATCTCAGTGTCCCATCTCCTCCGATCTTGAAAGCTGTAATCTTACACTGCTGAATTCCCTCTCTCAATCTTACTAAGGTAGGATCTTCATATTGCCGTTCTTTTACCTCGGCTACCAAAGATGATTCTGCTGTATTTTGTACAGTAACACCTCTGTCATCAGAGTCCAACAATCTGATTCTCATATTGGCCAGCTGGTAAAGCTCTTTGGTCAACCCTTGTCTACCTGCCTCAATATGTATTAAGCTTCCCATTGACTTTCGGCTAAGAGCGTCTGCCACAACATTGGCTTTACCGGGATGGTACAATATCTCGACGTCGTAGTTTTTCAGTAATTCAAGACACCTACGCTGCCTCAAATTCAACTCCTTCTGCTTGAAGATGTATTGTAAACTCTTGTGATCTGTGTAGATGTCAACATGGACGTCGTATAAGTAGTGTCGCCATATCTTCAAAGCATATATTACTGCAGCCAATTCCAAATCATGAGTCGGGTAATTCTTTTCATGCTTCTTTAATTGTCTTGATGCATAAGCAATCACCTTCCCACGTTGCATCAATACGCACCCCAAACCTATACCTGAGGCATCACAATATACCACATAACCTTTTGTTCCTTCTGGGAGAGTGAGCACTGGCGCGGATGTTAATCGATTCTTTAGCTCCTGAAAACTATGTTCACAAGCATCAGACCACTGGAACTTGGTAGTTTTCTGTGTTAACTTAGTCAATGGTGCTGATATAGAGGAAAACCCTTCTACAAACCTCATATAATATCCTGCTAGCCCCAGGAAGCTGCGGACTTCTGACGGTGTTGTAGGTCTCGGCCAATTCTTCACTGCATCGATCTTCTGAGTGTCGACACTAATACCCTCATCAGATATCACATGGCCAAGGAATGCTACTGAGTTCAGCAAGAATTCATATTTAGAGAGCTTAGAATATAACTTATGATCCTGAAGGCTCTGGGCATAAGCCTGAATACGAGAAATATCCATGCCCTCTACCAAGGAGGCTGTTGTGCACTCATTTATCAGATGTGGTCCCAACCCGTTCACGAACAGATGCACCCTATCACTCATCTCGGACACCATATGGGGAGCATACCTTGCTAAAGAATCAAACTGTATACTATACTCTCGTACACTCATATTACCCTGTCGAAGGTTCAAGAACTTATCAGCTCTAGCTCATTGTATCTCAACTGGCAAGTAGTGACGAAGAAAGGCCTCAGAAAATTCCTTCCACACGGCTGGAGGAGCGTAATTCTAAATGAATTGGAGCATCGTACTATTATTTTGAAGCTTGGACTTGAGGTAAGTTGATTAATACTTACTCTTCTTGAGGGATTTTCTCTAAAATCATATTTGAGTTATTACGTGAGTTTGTTTGTAAATGTGCATCCATACTTGTGGGGACAAGCGGGAAAGGATGTCACCATGTATTTTGAGTTGTATTGCATAAAGAAAGTTTTGTTGTTTTACAATTGGAAAATCTTGTTGCTAAAGATTTTATGTCAAATGATGCTTGAGGAAAATGTTATAAGTTTTATTCAAACTTGAGTATTGGAAAGAATATAAAATATTTGAGTGCTAAAGATTTATTTTTATGAAAAGTATTTCCTTCTGAAACTTGATTAATGGATAGCACTCGTTGTATCTTTGAAATATGGATGTTAATTTGCTAAAGGCTTTAACATGAAAAATATCATATGTTTGATTGTTTTATTCAAATGGTTTAGTTTGGCCATGAGCAATGATTTGATAAAAATAGATCCTTTGAGGCTAATATGCTATGAATCTATTTTTGAAATATCAAATATTTTGGGAGTTACTAGTGGAGACCACCGAGATTGGTTCAAATGTTGAGTTCGTTACCATGGAAATACACGTGCCGGTGTAGGGAAACATTCCAAGGCTAAGCCGAGGTTTGTCGGATAAAGTCCCCCATTGAGAGGGCAAATGATTATTACTTAAAGTAATGAGGTTAAGTCGACTCGTACGACACTACGGGAAGCCGCCCAGACAAGTACGGTCAAATACTTGTTGCTAGGTCGATCACCTAGTAGTTGTTTATGTCGGTGTCGGTATAGTAATCCTTGTGAAAAGGTAAAAGCTAATTTTGTTATGTTTAGGCCTAAGGAGCCGGAAGTGATTTCAATGACTTAATGAAGTTGAAATGATTTTACATGATTTTTATTAGAATCATGGGTTGGTATAAATATTTTAAAAGTTTGTATCACGATTTACATTTTTCTAGTCTTTTCATTTAAAATGATAAAGAGCATGAATTGATATAATTATTATCGTTTTATATCAATGTTGGTTGCATTATTTTTGTAAAGCCTTGTCCCAGGAACTTGAGTTAGAGAAATAAGACGTGGTGTACTCAGCCCTCAGGGCCCCTCTCCAGGGTCTCACTTACTTTACATGTTTTCAGGATAAAACGTGGTACATGATGAGCTGATAGGGCAATAGGATGACTCTCTTTCCTGAGCATATAGCAAGGCACCACTTCTATTCCGTGGTAGTCTTCATGTTGATCTTACTTACGTTTGGTTGGGTTTGTCCCAAGTATTCACTTCATCATTGTGCCTTAGAGATTCCATAGACAATTATTATTCTTTGGAGTTGTAATTGAGAGTTATTCGTAAGTCATACATGAAAGAAATATTGTTATTCTTTTGTATTTTTCAATTATTGAAAATCAATGGATTTAAACATCTTGTTTCATATATGGTTTTAATCATTTAAAATGATTGTGTTTTCAAAAAGGTTTCCGTATGTATTTACTTTGCATATAGATAGCATTCTTGTACGGTTTGGTTCGCCCAAGTTGGATAGTGTGTCGGGTGCCGGTCACGTGATTTTGGGTCGTGACAAACTTGGTATCAGAGCACTAAGTTTTAATTCGAGTTCTAGGAAGTGTATGGAATCGTGTCTAGTAGAGTTCTCCTTATTGGTGTGTTGTGCACCACACCCATAACGGGAAGGCTACATGGACATTGTAGGATTGTCTCATTCCTTTCTTCTCACTCTAGATCGTGCGTTAAAGCTTGAAGTGAGGAGAAAATTGTCTGTATGTATTGACATCCAGACGGGGTTTATGAAGGAGAGTGCTGAGCATAAGTAACGATACTAGCTACTAAATGAGCTGGCAAGAAAGAGTCGGTGCCTCTGCATATGAATATGTAAATGAGTTGGCAAGAAAGAGTCGGTGCCTTTGCATATGAATATGTGGGCAAAGATAAGAAATAAAATAAAATGGATTCAAATCGAATGATACAATAACGAATCATATTTTTTGCCAAGAGCTAATGACTGCTTGAAGGAAGATAAGATGGGAATTTCGTTGACGGTTGTCATGATACATCACGAATTATAGGAAGTTTGTGCTACCAAAAATTATAATCGCATCTTGAGAGGACATGACCCTAGTGCCCTAGTATATGATTGGGATTTCTCGGGAAAAAGGACATGAATATAATATGTCAACTAGCAGTTGTGAAAGGCAAGTAGAACAAGAATAGGTAAAGTTTAGTCGAGTGAATCGACTAAAGGAGTTCGTATCCCGAGATTTTATAGATGGATATTGAAAGTTGATGTGGGCCAGATGGACACTTAGTATGACAGGTTGTAGTCATTATCATGTCACATGAGCTAACAACCACATGTCTAGAGTATCAAAGCACTTTTCTGAGTGATCAAGGCAATATGAATGGCATTAATAGCTAATAACAAATGAGGATATACATGGCTTAAATATAAAGACACTGGAATGGATAAGTAGAAGACATGCCAAGGTACGAAGTGTACAAAAGGCATGACCTCAGAGGTTAAAGGGGTAACATAAATTGTTTATAAGGCAAGTCGTCATGAAAGGACGATATTAAACTTGTATAGACGGGGTATGTCTTATTTGGTGATGATAAATTTGTGAAAGGAGAAGTTTCGAGATTATACTCCAAAAAGCTTTATGCCAATAGAGCAACTGAGTGTGGATTGATTAAAACGCTTACATTGTAAAGGGGTTGAACGTGTTGAATGAAGTACGGGGCTAGGTAATACTTTTGAGGAGTTGTAAAATATTACATGAACGAATTAAGGCTAAAAGGCTGGAGAACAGTAATATTACATTTTGAAAGTCAACGAATTATAAGTGTTTCAAAGATATGTATTAATGTCTTGTGTATCCTAAAGATGTTGCGCGGAAATAAGGCTAAGGATATCATATTAGATATGGAGATTCTCATTGTTTAAACACTTGTTAAAATTCATGGGTAGTAAGGGTATGATCAAAAAAGAAAAGAGAGAAAAAAAACAAGGTTTATTATGAAAAACTACTTAAAGTTATGACATATGGATTTTTATCGTAAAGCAGTCTTACTTGTTCAAAATGGTTGAGCTTCAGCTCAGAGGCCTAAGGGAGTCATACTTGCTAATGACATATTCGGGCATGGTCTTAGAAGCATAAGGAAGTTGCACTTGCAGAAAAATATATGTGAATATGAACTCATGAATAATACAACAGAGTTGTAATCTAAATGCATATCTCAGGCCGCCCTCTACCTCTTCTCGTACCTTCCAAAACCAGCCGCTTACACCTCCTAACCGGGGCATTTATGATTCTCCTCCGCATGTGCCCGAACCATATAAGTCTCGCTTCCCGCATCTTGTCGTCCACGGGAGCAACGTCCACCCTCTCCCGAATATCTCCATTACTTATCTTATCCAGTTTAGTATGCTCGCACATCGATCTAAATATCCACATCTCGGCTACTTTCCTCTTCTAGATATGTGAATTCTTTATTGGTCAACACTCAACCCCATACAATATAGCCGGTCTAACCACCACTCTGTAGAACTTACCTTTGAGTTTCGGTGGCACCTTCTTGTCACACAAGACTCCAGACGCTAACCGTCATTTCATCCACCCCACCCCAATACGATATGTTACATTGTCACAACCTAATTTTACCTATAGGTCGTGATGGCGTCCAACATCACCGCTAGGCAAGCCAACTAGTGAATTAAACATATATTTTCTCTTTTAATAAGTTTTCGAGTAATTAAACTTTCCTTACTTGCAAGATTTAAGAAAAATAGAAATTCTACATAAATTAAAAAAACCAAAATAATAATTTCAAGACCACAATTCTACTAGTGTATGTGCCAAGACCTGGTGTCACAAGTGTATGAGCATCTAGTAGATTATACAAACTTCTAACCACTATCTGAATATGAAATAGACAGAATATGAAATACAAAAGAGAGAGATTCTAGGGCTGCAGAACGACTCAGGAAGCAGCTCACCACTAGGCCTCGGGATATCAGGGATGCGCACCGGTAGGACCGACTGATGCACCTATCTCAGACCCTGCACAAAAAGTGCAGCAAGCGTAGCATGAGTACGTAAACAACGTGTACCCAGTAAGTATCTAGTCTAATCTCGAAGAAGTAGTGATGAGAGGTCGACTTCGACACTCACTATGGGTCAATAATATAAAGATAAATATATTTAAATAAACATGGTTTGTGTGATTAACAATAATCTCCTTAACAAGCAGAAATAAATAATTCTTTCATAATTTAATAATTCCCAATAAATTATTTATCTTCACAAGCTGCAATAAAATGTCAAAGCATCGTGTAATTGTTATTATTAAGCACGATTTATACCGAGGTTGTACGGTCCGATCCAGAGTGTCATGTCCACTGCCGAGGGACGTGCAACACGATTTCATAGATGCATCTATCTACTGCCGAGGCGTTCGGCCCACTCCACAGGAAGAGAAGGATATTTTAAGCATTTGACTTAATCATTATTAATGATTTATATCCAAGGTAATACAAATCTCATTAACTACCTTTCAAAATTTCTCTAACAAGTTCTAATATAATTTAGGTATTTTAATTTAACAAGTATAGTGCAAAATTCCAAGTAGTTCATGAATTGGGTCCTAAAACTACCCGAACAATTGTATAATAGTAGTTACGCACGGACTCGCGTCACCTCATACGTGCGTAGCCCCCACAATTAGGAACAAATATTTATTTAAAATACTTATGGGGTAAATTCCCTCTTACAAATTTAGACAAGAGACTTACCTCGTCTCAAAGCTCACTTCCCGATTACAATTTCATGTTAAAGCCTCAATTTGGTGTCGAAAAATCCGAAACTAGCCAAATGTTATATAATTTAATCAATACATGCTCAATAATTCGAAATTAAATCATTAGATTAATTAACCAACCCAAATTGATAAAATTCTTAAAATTCACACCGGGCCCAGGTGCCCAGATTCCAAAAATATTCGGAAGAAATCGTTACCCATAACCTTAAGAACTCAAATACACAATTTGCATCCCACTCCATAACCATTTTCGTGGTTAAAATCTCATTTTTATAAAAACCTAGGTTTTTCATCTAAACCCTTGATTTTCACAATTTATATATTATAATCTACCCATAATCTATGTATTTAACTCATAATAGGTAGAATTAACTTACCTCCAAATTGCTAGGTGAATACCCCTCTCAAGAAGCTCTAAAATCGCCCAAGAATGAAGAAAATTAGGCTAAAAATACTCAAAATCCGACTTAAATGAAGGTTATGCCTTCTGCAATTTTCGCACCTGCGGAGGTACGGTCGTTTTGCGGTCCCGCATCTATGGGAAAATCCTCGCATATGCGGTCTCCTCTAGTTGAGCCAAAATCCGCACCTGCAGACCACTTGCCCGCTCCGAAGGGTTCGCTTCTGCGAGCTCGCACCTGCGGCTGTCCATGCGCAGGTGTGGTTATACCAGAAGCTTCAGTCATTGCTCTAAGTCCAAACTTGGTTTAAGCCTCATCCGGTTGAGGCCCCCGGGGCCCCGTCCGAATATACCAACAAGTTTGAAATCATAAAAGGGACTCGCTCGAACCCTCGGAACGCGTAAAACAACATCAAAACTAAGAATCACATCTCAAACCAAATTTATTCAACTTAGAAATTTTAAATTCTTCAAACATACTTAAACTACTTAGAATGACACCAAATTTTGCGTGCAAGTCTTAAATCATCATACGGAACTACTCGCAGGCTCGGAATTCCAAACGGACCTCGTTTACACAAAAATCTACTCCAAACCAAATTTAAAGAGCCTTAAAATCTTCAAATAGATAACTTTCACTATTAAGCGCTGAAACATTCCCGGTTTGTCCGAAACCTGATTCGAATATACGCCCAAATCCAAAATCATCATACGAACCTATTGAAACCGTCAAATCCCAATTCCGAGGTCGTTTTCTAAAAATGTTGGCCGAAGTCAAACTTAGCTTTTTTAAAGCCAACTAACGAACCAAGTGTTCCGATTTTAACCCAAACCCTTACAATTCCTGAACTAACTATCCCCGCAAGTTATAAAACAGTAAAAGCACATACGGGAAGTCTTATTTAGGGGAACAAGGTTCTAGAAGGCAAAACGATTGATTGGGTCGTTACATACATCCTCGTCGATCCCCCATCTCCCTAGATAATTGACCTTAGGTACTTGAAACTTTCTCTCTTGGGGATGACTTGTGAATCGAGCCTCACCACCATGTCTGTTTCCCCTGTCACGCTGCTGAACTTACACTCCAGATACTATTATATCATTTAGAGAGAATCAGGTAAATCATTACAATATAAATGATATTGGATTCATTCTCTCTACCTTTTATGTTAATATCCATTTCAAGGGTAACTACGTAATGGAAGCTTTAAAATGATGAGTTTGCTTCAAGAGTTGTAGAAACTTGTCGTATGTATTTTACTCTCGAGATTGATATGCTTTCAAGATGTTTTATCTATATTATTACTTTATTGGAATACTACTTGTTTGATGCAGTGTTTCTTCTCTTACATGGTTTACGTTGAATCAGTACATAAGTTTTGTAATAATTGATTAGAGACTGTTGGCAAGCGCTCTGGTAAGATCTTGTTTCAGTCACTCCACTATTGTATAAAGCTCTAGACATGAGAACTGTGTCATCCAAAATTGATATGCTGCAAAATTGCTTTATGTTAGATGACTTCCAAAGTTGCATATATGTTGATCATTGTGTCAATATGGTTCATGTAGGGACATAGCTCTTTGCTCCCTTCCTCTTCAATCCCTCTAGTTTCAATTACAACAGCAACAACTATGCCTCAGTCTCTCTAGTTTTGAATGGAAAAAGATAATTGATGGTTTGGCTGATTGGAATAAGTGGATAAAGCAATAAAGAAGGTATCTGAGAGAAGTTGGGATTCAAGGTGGACGGAGGAACCAGAGCATCTTACACATTTTGGAATACAAGTCATTTTGTTGTAAATTTGTTATCTATATACTTCTTTATCTATCAGGATGGACTCATGCATATATCAATTGATGATCACAAAAAAAACGAGATATTTTCTGGTATATTGCAGTGGCCTGATCCTTGTCGTTTCTCCAAAATAGAATTCGATTTGTTCCTTCTAATCCTTCCTCATGGATCATAGCTGTATGGTGTATTGTGGTTGGTCGTGTTTTGTTATGCTTATTGCTTCTTGTAATTAAGATACTGATCAGATTCTTGATATTGTGTGTTAAAAGAAGCGCTACAAAGAACTTTACATTTTCCTCAAGATCTGGCATTCATGGATGCTTCATATATACCCAACGAAAACAGAGACAATACTTATTTAATTGGTAAATTTTATCGAGTGAACGGATGCCTTCACGTGAATACCTAAAAAAGATGGGATGTTTTGAAGGGAAGTGGATGAAGTCAGACTTCTCTTTTGCGTTTCTTTGATGAACAAAAAAACGATTCAAGTGCAACTTGTGAATATAGTCCACCTTGATAGAAGTATTTTAATTTTTTTCGATTCCTTCTTTAATGATTTTTTCATGTATTTGCAGACATTATCTGTTGGACGACAACCAGCTTTTCCATTGACTAGAAGGGATCTTGTTCACGCCAGGTTCCATAGTTTCCAACTCGTGTTCTGCCTTATAAAGGGATTCATGTTTTCAGGGGCGGCCCGTCCATAAAGCGGGTAAAGCAATTGCTTTAGACCCCACATTTATGAGGACCCCATTTTTTGATTATATCTAAATTATATATATATATATATATATATATATATATATATAATTTAAAAAATATTACAAAATGAAACGGGAAGTTTGAACACAAATTTGAGATAGTGGACCACAAGTCCACAACTTTCTCAAACAAAACTTTGTTGAGCAAAGTGAAGACAAGTAGACAACGTGTGCGTTGTGCACTAATAGCTATGCCACTATATTATATTTTATACTTTGTTCTTACTCCATTCTTCAACAGTTCAACTTCAATAGCCAACATTATCGTGGAGCTGCTGAAGTGAGGACAACGTGACTAACTGACTTTGTCGAGCAAAGTGAAGAACACTATACCACTATATTATATTTTATACTTTGTTCTTCAATTAATCACACCTCATTCTTCAATAGCCCACTTCATTCTTCAATAGCCAAAGATCAAAGCTTTATTGTGGATCTTCAGAGTTCAGTGTATTGATTCAAGAAATAGTGGAGTGTTTTTGTTTGTTCTATTTTCATAATTCAAGTCTTACAACAAGCATACCCGAACAGAAAATTTAATTTCATATCAAGCTATCCGTTCTTGAATCAGGTTCTATCATTCTATCTTTTTATTATTTTCTCATCTAAAATTTAATATTTTGCTATTTATTCTATCTTTTTATTATTTTCTCATTTAAAATTTAATATTTTGCTATTTAGTGCATTTTTAGATTATTTATTACTTATTAGAAGATAAGTATGTCAAATAGAAAGTGTGAATCTGGTTATGAAAAACTCAAGAAAAGAAGAAGAATTCAAAATCTAATACAATCTCAAAAAGGTGCTCTTGACAAATTTTTATTGAATAATAAAAATCTTGAATCAGAAAATTTGGGAGAGTGTTCTCTAGATGAGCAAGTTAGTAATTCGGTTAAGTTAGATAATTCTAAAATTAATAATATTCAAGTAGAAAAAGAACAAGTAAGTGACAAGTCGAAAATAGATCCTCAAAATAATACATTGATGCTTATGAATGAAATAAATAATTCAACTCCTATAAATATATATGATCCTAGTCAATGGACTAACGTAGATACAAAGTTGAGAGATCTATTAGTAGAAAAGGGGCCGATTAGAATAACTGACACAAATTTTCCGAATGATACATTTTCAAGACATTTTTCTACTACACATTATATTCAAAAATTGGCGAATGGTGAAAGACATGATAGAAGATGGTTAGTTTATTCTAAAGACTTAGATAAAGTATTTTGTTTTTGTTGTAAGTTATTTAGTTTGAGTTCCGGAACTTGTATTAGTAAACTAACTAGTGAAAGTAGTAATGATTGGAGAAATATTAGTACTAAGCTCAAAACTCATGAAACAACAAATGAACATATTAATAACATGGCTGCATGGATTGATTTAGAAATAAGACTGCAAAAAGATAAAACAATCGATAAAGATGTTTAAGAACAAATCAATAGAGATAGAGAGCATTGGAAAAATGTATTGTCAAGAATTATTGCCGTGATCAAAACTCTTGGAAAAAATAATTTAACATTTAGAGAAAAAAATAAAAAGATATATCAAGAGAATAATGGAATTTTTTTAAGCTTAATTGAAATGATTGCAGAATTTGACCCCGTCATGCAAGAACATATTCGACGAATTAAGCATGATGAAATTCATAGTCATTACCTTGGGCATAGAATACAAAATGAATTGATAAACTTATTGACAAGTGAAATTAAGAATAAATTTATAGAAGCAAAATATTTCTCTATCATAATTGATTGCACTCCAGATACAAATTATCAAGAACAAATATCTTTTATACTGCGGAGTGTAGATATTTCGGCAACTCCAATAAAAATTAATGAATATTTTTTAGAATTTTTAAAAGTAGATGATACAAGCGGAAAAGGTCTTTTTGAAGTTATTATAGATGAAATAAAAAATATTGGACTTGATATTGATAATTTAAGAGGGCAAGGATATGATAATGGGTCAAATATGAAGGGAAAATATCAAGGAGTGCAAAAAAGACTTCTTGATATAAATCCTAGATCATTTTATAGACCATGTGGTTGTCATAATCTAAATTTGTTACTTTGTGATATGGCTAATTCTTGTACAAAAGCTATATCATTTTTTGGAGTGGTACAACATATATATTCACTATTTTCATCTTCTACTAAGCGATGGAAAGTATTAAAGGATAGTGTACCTAGTCTAACTCTTAAATCATTGTCACAAACTCGTTGGGAAAGTCGTATTGAAAGTATTAAAGCAATAAGATTTCAAACTCCACAAATAAGAGATGCTTTATTGAAATTAGTAGAAATTAGTGATGATCCAAAAACTAAAAGTGAAGTTAATTCCTTAGTAACATATGAACTCGAAAATTTTGAATTTTTATTAGGTATGACTATTTGGTATGATATATTATTTGTTGTTAATTCAGTTAGCAAAAGTATGCAGTCAAAAGACATGCATATTGATGTTGCCATAGATCAATTAAAAGGTTTGATTTCTTTTTTTTAACAAATATAGAGAAGAAAGATTTGTAACTGCTATGATTTCTGCCAAGGAAATTGTATTTGAAATAAATATCGAACCTGAATTTCATAAGAAACGTGTGATATCTAGGAAGAAAAAATTTGATGAGAATGTTGATAATGAAATCTCAAAGTCTCTTGAAGAGTCCTTTAGAGTTGATTACTTTTTATACATAGTAGACAAGGCTATTTTTTCACTTCAAAGTAGATTTGAACAATTTGAAGCATGTGAAAATATTTTTGGTTTTCTATTTAGTGGTAAAAAAACTAAGATCACTAAATGATGGAAATTTAAAAACACATTGCCTTAATCTTGAATTTTTCTTAAAGCATAATAATCAATCCGATATTGATGGTTTCGATTTATTTTCTGAGTTGAAAGTATTAAGGTAAATAGTACAAGTAGAAGATAATAGTTTAATCGATATACTCAATCAAATAAAGAGACTTGATTCTTTTCCAAATGTTTATATTGCTTATAGAATAATGTTAACAATTCTAGTTACCGTTGCTTCAACGGAAAGAAACTTTTCAAAATTAAAATTGATAAAATCTTATCTAAGATCAATAATGTCTCAAGACAGATTAAATGAGTTAGCTATATTGTCAATTGAGAAAGACTTATTAGGAGAAATTGATTATAAGAAAATTATTAGTAACTTTGCATCTAAAAAAACTAGAAAAATTGACTTCAAATAATAATAAAAAAATTAAAACATTAAGGCCCCTTATTAAAATTTGGCTTTAAGTCCCAAAATACGTCGGGCCGCCCCTGCATGTTCCTAAAATGCTGGTGATACTGATTGAGCGTGAACAAAGACTGGGGCGTGCATTCTTGCCAACTGGTTGAGGTTTACTTCTGGTTAGTCATGTCCTAGTTTATTTTCCTGTTTATGTTACATTGACAGCTGATACTGTAATACTCTTTCCACATTCTCCTTCCATATTTGAGCAAATTAAACTAATAACACTTCTATGCACTCTAAACAGATTTATCGGTCCATTATGTTAATAAAACAAGATTTAGGTAGAACCAACAGTTGTTGTGCTTGCAGCTGTCCAGTCATTAATTTGTTTTTAAAAAGGACAGTCCGGTACATTAAGTTCTCGCTATGTGCGGGATCCTGAGAACGGCCAGACCACTATTTAATTTGTTCTTATTAAAAGAAATTGAGTATGGACTTTGGATCAGTCAAAAAGGTGTCATATATATCAAGACTTCACAAAATCATACAATCTTCAAAAAACATGAACACTTAATGTCAATTGTCCATTCAGGTTTTAGCAAGAATGAATTTTTTTTTTTTTTTGAAGCTTTGGTAGGGAACTTATTTTCACTCTGATTTTTATGGTTTGATTTTTTCCCCCTCTTTTCCAGATTGCTCAAGCCTTTGATTCTCTAATTCACTAAGGTGGAATCTGGACTTGCCAATGGTTATGAGATTGTGATTATATTGCTTCTGTTCAATATGTGTGCGAATTTGAAGATCGGATTTTTTTAACCAAGCATACAACAATTTTTTCCAGATTTTTTTACTTTTGGTTTTAGTACATATTAATGGTTCAAAAAAACTCTGAGTGGTGCACCATAGATATTGGTTTTATATTTTCATTTGCTTGACAAGAGGAAAAGAACGACATAAGAAGAAGAAAGTGCATGTGTAATGCATGAATACTAAATTGGTTTATGAAATTTCATTGTCTCGTTTTTCTTTAAGGTGAAGGATGAGTTTAGTTTCAAATTTCATAAGAACTTTATTGACTCTACTCTTTTCCATTGTCAATTTTTGGTGGAATTAAAAAAAAATAGACGAAAAGTAAAAGAAATAAATTACTTCTTCCATTCAATTTTACTTGTCCCACAATAAATTTTGCACGCCCATTAAGAAATAATAAATAAATAAAATATTTTTACTATAATACTGATAATGGTAATAACATTTTAAGAAGTGTTGGGAAATGAAATGAGTATTGAGTAGTTAATGATAAGAGTAAAACATGAAAAACAAATGATTTTTTTTTAATTTGCTAAAATAGACAAGTAAAATAAAAATATATTTTTATTATAGTGAACAAGTAAAAGTGAATGAAAGTTAAAAAAATGAATACTCCAATTAGTTAATTTAAATTTTGTTAAATTTTTGAAAATATATTCAAAATGTAGCGCCAAAAAGCTGAAATTCAAATCCAATTGGATGACAACTAAAATTTCCTAAAATAGTATAGTAACTTTTGAAGTTCCCGGCTTCGGCGGCAGTTGGTCCCTTGCCGCGTCCTTGTGTTGTTCTTTTCTTTCCAAAACCATTGTATATTTTTGTTGTTCTTTTCTTATAAAAAGTATATACTCCATTATATTGTTTTTATCCTTACAACTAGGAGGTAGATTGTTTTCTATTTCTTCTTATTGTTGGTTTACTCATCTCCAACCTTTATTTTTAAGACTTGAATTTGTTCCTTTTATTTGGAGGCGAAGGAATTGCAACTATACCATCATACTTGATAATCCAAAAGATTGTTTTCTAATTAACAAATATAATATATATATATATATATATATATATATATATATATATATATATATATATATATATATATTTGATTCAAATCAATTGGCACGATATATAAGCAAAACAATTTTGTTTTGGCTTACTATGCACATGTCACAATGAGAATCAACAGCTAGAATTATGCTTTGAGGTTGCTTGCTTGTTATATGTGCATAGTGGGTGGCACAAATTTTGTTTGTTGATTTCTTATTCAATGTTTCCGATTAATTTAGATTTATGTTGCATAAGGTTTTTCCTATCAGATTTTAATTATTTGTGAAGCTTGAAGTCGAGATCTATAGCAAAAGGTATGTGACTTATATCCATCTCACTACAATCTTTAGGGGTGGATAGCATGAAATTACGAGTGTCAAATTCGAGTATTTTTTATTTAAAAGTTAATTACTATCTTCGGTTCATTTTAAATATATATATTTTAGTTAAATAGATTTTAAAAAATAAGTTTAATTTTACGAAACCTATAATCTATATCAAGTTCCCTCTTGTTTTGCTCCATTACAAGGAATGTGTGATTTTTCACATCATCACGAACGTGTAATTTTTTCTTTAATTAAATATTTATTAAATGACTAATGAATCACTGACTACGTTGATTTTTATCATCAAAATCAACTTATTAAACTTTTGGGCTAATTAAATTAGTTGTTCCAACTAAACGAACCCTCCAATAACTAGGAACTTTTACATATATATACTAAATTATAAACTTATATATAGTCTGTCATCGTACACATCTAATGTATGGTATCTCTTGGTATCAATTTGATTATGTCCTTTCAATTCACAATTTTTTTAATTTATTTGCAAGTTCCTTTACATCCCTTTATTAATTTCTTGACTATTTCATTTATATACAAGTTTAATTTAGCTTCATCAATCATCAAAACTTATTATTTATAAAAGATCGTTATTTTTCAATAATAGAATATAAAAAACGGTACCTTTGAAATCATATATAACAAAAAAGATTTAAAAAAATGAACAGGTAAAAAGGCAAAATCATAAGTGCATTTTTGTCAACTAAAATATTTGTCTTGTAATTTATCAGTTATTATTGCCTCCGATCCATTTTAAATGTCGTTTAAGATCTCACACCCATATTAAGAAAATTATTTAATTGCATTAAATTAAAAATATTATTTGACTAATTTAACTTTTATATCTATCCGAAGATTTTAAATTATCTATTAGAGCAAGAGTATATTTGAATAAGAAATTAATGTCTTTTTTATTTTTTTTAAAACGACACCTATTTTTCATTTAAAATTTAGAATGATACTAGTACAAAACACAATAAAGATTCCTTCATTTTCTATAGATTGTATTTTCTCTGTCTTTAAGACAACAAATCCTCTGTCCTTTTATCATTTCCAGTCATCACTTTGTTCTTCAAAACCCTAAACTACTGAATTTTTGGGTAAAATTTATTCTCCAAAATTTGTTTTTTTTTCCTTTCCCTGTATAGAAATGGGTTCAATTGTCCCATTTCAAGACCTTAATTTACAACCTGAAATCCCTACAACTTCCAAGATTTTCCCTAAAATTGAGCCAAAACCTGAACCGCTTGATGAATTCACCCCTCAATTTACAAACCCTAGTCCAAATTTCAACAACATTAATCCACAGTTTAATGCTACTAGTTCTCAAAATGCACGTGGGTGTGACGAGGGAGGTGTGTACTCTGAATATAATCGAATATCTGAGCTGTTTCGAGCTGCTTTTGCACAGCGTAATGGAGATGTTGAAGTTTTGCAGGACCCGAACCCGGACCCGAATTGTCGAGCAATTGTTCCCGTCAGCAATGATTCCCAGGTTGGGTTTTCAAATTTAGTCCATTTAAGTGTATTTGTCCATGTGAAAAAAGTAGGGCTTTTTACACTTTTAGCCCGCCTCAGAAGAAAAAGTGTATAAAATTTGTATATCACATACAAAATGTGTGTGTATATATATATATAGACACATTTTCGGATATTATTTTGAGAGCGACTATACAATTTGATGCTATGAAATAAAGTTATTTGCAATTCTCTTTTATTTGGGGGCTAAAGGATTAAAGTTATATACACTAAAAGTGTAATACATCTTTTACACCATCAATGTAATTTAATTGTTATAGGAGGTGACTTACTATTTATTTTAGGATACCAAAATTGATGCTATGAAATAAAGTTATTTGCAATTCTCTTTTATTTGGGGGCTAAAGGATTAAAGTTATATACACTAAAAGTGTAATACATCTTTTACACCATCAATGTAATTTAATTGTTATAGGAGGTGACTTACTATTTATTTTAGGATACCAAAATTGATGCTATGAAATAAAGTTATTTGCAATTCTCTTTTATTTGACTTGACTGTAAATAATTTTTACATTGATAGTGCACATAACTTAATCTCTAATCTAAATTAACTCATGAAAAAGTTTGGGTCCATCTAAAAAATTTGAAAAAATATTTGGTCATAATCTAAAGGATTTAAGTTATATACATTGATAGTAAAATGCTTTTTTCACACCATCCATGTAATTTAACTTGTTACAAGTTACTTACCATTTATTTTAGGTTACCTATTAAATAGAGTTACCAACAATTACCTTTTGATTGACATGATTGTGTAAATCTGTGCTTATAACTTAAACTCCTAATCTAAATTAACTCATGGAAAAGTTTGGGTCAATATAAATTAACTTGCATGAAATTTTGTTAAAAAATAAAAAGGAATTTGTTTGTTAGTTTAGTTGTTGTTCATCTAGTTTCTCTATTGAAAAAATGTTGTTTCTAATTAGGTGTGGTAACTAAATAGATCATTGAAAGGCAGTGTTTTTCTTTTTTGGTTGGCACCCAATGGTGTGACCTAGCGGTTAATGAAATTGGAATTAAAGGACAAGGTTCGGGTGCTACCAGGAAAAGTTAAGTGATTCCTTCTCATCTAAGCTTAGAGTTATCCAGTTTCTATGTTGGTGGGAGGATGTAGGTACCCTGTGGAATAGTCAAGGTGTGTTCAAGTTGGCCGGACATTGCCGGTACATATAAAATAAAAATAAATGAAGAAAAGCGGTGTTTTTTTTGTTTTTTTTTGCTTCAAAGGATATAAATTATTAGCTGAAAAGCAATGATTTTGAGTTGAGTTCTTGCAAAATCATTTATGAGAAGTGCTCATCATAGTTTGGTGAGGTGGATCAATTGTTTAGCCAAAATTAATCTAATGCATCTTGCCCCAAGCTATGTTTTGGGTGGCGTGGATCAACCCATTTTAACCCGTCAACTTTGATTCAACCCCCGCCCATTTGACATGCTTATTCTCAGGTTTCTGATATCGTCGTTGCAAGAAGGAAGTATGAGAAGCGGTCATCGGAGTTGGTCAGAGTGACAGATCTTAAGCCGGAGGATCAACGATATTTTCGGGATTTGGTTCGCAAAACACGAATGCTTTATGATTCTCTACGAGTTCTTGCAATTTTAGAGGATGAAAACAACCAACATTTGGGTCCTAGACAGACCAGATCAAGAGGGGACTTGAAGGCGTCACAAATTATGAGAGAGCATGGACTTTGGCTGAGTCGGGATAAGCGCACTGTTGGTGCAATCCCCGGAATTATCGTCGGTGACTTGTTCTTGTATCGAATGGAGCTTTGTGTGGTAGGATTACATGGGACGCCTCAAGCTGGGATTGATTATCTTCCTGCTAATCAGAGCTCAAACGGGGAGCCAATTGCCACAAGTGTAATTGCTTCGGGGGGTTACGAGGATGACGAAGATGCGGGGGATGTGATTATATATACAGGGCAAGGTGGACAAGATAAGAACTCGCGGCAAGTTGTGCATCAAAAATTGGAAGGTGGGAATTTGGCATTGGAGAGGAGCATGCACTATGGAATTGAGGTGAGGGTAATTCGTGGTTTTAAATATGCAGGTAGTTCTAGTGGTAAAGTGTATGTGTATGATGGATTGTATAGAATCTTGGAATCCTGGTTTGATGTGGGTAAGTCTGGATTTGGAGTGTACAAGTATAAGCTTGTTAGGATTGAGAATCAACCAGATATGGGAAGTGCTGTTCTTAGATTTGCAGAGAGTCTTAGGATCAGACCGCTGGAGGTAAGGCCCATGGGATACATTACTCTTGATATATCAAGGAAAAAGGAAAATGTGCCCGTATTTTTGTTCAATGATATTGATAATGAACGTGATCCAGTTTGTTATGATTATCTGTTGAAGACTGTATTTCCTCCATATGTCTATCAGCATGTGGGAAATGGTTCAGGTTGTGAGTGCACAGACGGGTGTGGGAATAATTGCTTTTGCATGATGAAAAATGGTGGACATTTTGCATATGATATAAATGGGATCTTGTTGAGAGGAAAGCCGGTTGTTTTTGAATGTGGACCACATTGTCCATGTCCTTCAACTTGTCGGAATCGAGTTAGTCAGAAAGGTGTGAGGAACCGGTTTGAAGTGTTTCGGTCTAGGGAGACTGGTTGGGGGGTTAGGTCTTTGGACCTCATCCAAGCAGGGTCTTTTATTTGTGAATATACTGGTGTTGTACTCACACAAGAGCAAGCTCAAATCTTTACAATGAATGGTGATAGTTTAATCTATCCAAGTCGATTTGCCGAGAGATGGGCAGAACGGGGAGATTTGTCCCAAATAGATTCTAATTATGTCCGACCGGCATATCCCTCCATTCCTCCTTTGGATTTTGCAACGGATGTATCTAAGATGAGGAATTTAGCCTGTTACATGAGTCACAGTTCAAGCCCCAATGTTCTAGTACAACCTGTGCTGTATGATCATAATAGTGTATCTTTCCCTCACCTTATGCTCTTTGCAATGGAGAATATCCCTCCTCTAAGGGAGCTCAGCATTGATTATGGAGTGGCTGATGATTCGACAGGGAAGCTTGCCATCTGCAATTAGTCACTACCTCGTAGAAATTGATGCAGTTTTGAATGGGATACAGCATAGCCATTTTTGACACATACTGAGGTAAGCAAACATTAACAGTCAATAAATCCTGAGAATTTAAATTTATGGAAGTCATCATAACATTTTCCTGAATTGCTAATTTTTCAATTAGATTCTGTAAATTGGTCATCTTACTGAAGCTGCCTGTGCTCTAAGAAGTACATTGTACTCTTTGCTTTCTATGTCTAAGAAGCTTCCAATTTATTCTTGAAGAATTAAATACAGTAAAAGAGTTAAAACTTTTGAAATATTAACTGCACCAACTGGACAAAAGAAGATTGTGGCCAATGTCATCTTTTATTAGTTTATTTCTGCTTTAGCACCTATAAGCATTATCTGCCACACATTATGGAGTACTTGCTTGCTTTGAAGACTATCTATGTTCTCATCTGAAGACTGCTCCAGTGTTTCAGTTGAAGCACCTTAAAGACTGAGACCCGTCTCTGAAGCCCTTTATGTGTTCTATATCGCAAGTCAAAAAGCGAGTCACCTTTTTTTGATAATTGTATACTCACCTGGCTAATGTATGCTTTCCTGATGTTATGAATCTTGTTTAATGCCACTTGTCCTATACCTTGTTCTCTTCTTTGTTGATTTTATTCTCTTGCAAATATGGTGCGAGCAATTTTAATAATTTTCTTTTTATCAGAGTAAAGTGAACTTCATAGGATCTTGTTTAACCTTTATTACAACTTCTACAATCCTGGTTTTTGACATCAGTAGCGTCGATGATACGATTATTTGTTGGAGAACACCTAGCATGTGATTCTGCAGGAAGCGGTTGGGTTGTGGTTGTCACTTATAACAGCCTTTTGTTTAAATGTCTACTGATATTAGATTATTTCTCATGCAGATGAAGGGCAAACTGTTTCCCTGTTCCCTTTGCTCTACAATACTTGCAGTCTTGATGATAGAATCTAGTAGTAGTCCACTTAACGAAGAACATGTCGCTCATGGTTTTGTTCTAGCATCAGTTCGCAGACCCTATCTTGTAGATATCAAGGTGTGGTTAATGACTAGCTGAGAAGATAGAAGAAAGCTTCTTGCAGGAGTAGGAACCTCTTTCACCAATGTATCTCATTAGTAAAACTAACCTGGTAGTAATATTGTTCGCAACAACAACAACAACAGAACCTAGTAAAATTACACAAGTGGGGTGGGAGTAATATTGTTCGCTATTGTAAGAATTTTTGGGTTATAGTATTAGCTACTTCTTGTTTGTGTCTTTCATTCAAGAAAAGGTAGTAGCTTGTAGATATGAAGACCGGACTTCATATGATTATGTAAAGAAATTTGTATCGATCCTGTGTCATGGATAGTTGTAATCCAGATCAAATGCTTTTTCTTCTTCTAGATAATAGAGAAAGTAGAACTAGATGGTGTCAAATTGGAGTGCATGGATTTGCAAGGATTGAAGAGAAACCAAATTTGAGGATTGTATATTCAGTTTTTCCCTTCTGAATATGACAAATTGTAAGAGATAACAATGGATGAGTATTTGATACCAGAGTTTCATTTTCATTGTTTTATCAGATTGGAAGTACACTGAACAAACTTACTACCAAGATGGTGTCAATTTTCAAATTTTTTGATTATACAAGAAACATATTCTTATCTGATGCATTGGATATCATATTTTAGTTAACAGGAGAAGGGCAAGTTAATAATTGGAATGATGTTTACTCTTTTTATATCTGTAAATTTGCTTCTATTGGATAAGTTGTCTTAAGTACAATATTAACAGATTGTGAAAATATTCCATCATTATTTCACCAATCTAAATAAAAAATACTTTTTGATTTTCTGACACACAAACACAAAAAGAAACATGTTTTAAATTGTCCGGCAAAACCAACTACTAGTCTTAAAATCCTATATCACATATCTTTCAACTTATTTTGTTCAGCAAGTCCAAATGGCATAAGATCATTAACCAAATATTCAATAAACTGTTAACTCCCCAAATAAGCTTACAAAAGTTCTGTTAATATACTTAGATGTAGCATAAATTATGTGCTAAAAATTTTGGAAAATATATTAACCAAAAATGTTTGAAATAGAAAAATGTACTAATTAAAACTTCCCCAATATACCAAGTAAAAAAAATATGTAATAAAGCAGCCAAACGTGGTCGGCAGGATTCGAACCTGCGCGGGCAAAGCCCACATGATTTCTAGTCATGCCCGATAACCACTCCGGCACGACCACTTGGTGATAACAGAGGTTATTTCTTATTATATATATTTTGCTAATGATATTCTGTACTTCAATGCAATCTGCTAGAATATACTTTCAAGTTGTTAAATTCTCAAAATATGTATTTGTTGATTTGGGTTCCCAATCTTTGCATTGTTAACCTTCAGTGTACAAGAGTTCTTCTATTCAATCCTTTTCCTTATTGTTGCTAGATATCTCGTTCGTTATATCTTTTCTTTGTTTCCCAAACCTCTAGTGAGTTACAGATAAAATTCGAAAAAGTTATTGAAGTTCGAATCTAATTCTCTCGTAGGAGAAAAATCAAGAGTAACTCATTCAATGAAGTTATCACGATTCGCGAACATTTATAAGTCTTATCAAGATTTATACATTTATAAGGGACACCAGGAGAAATAGTGGGCAAGGAACAAATGGACTTCATTTATTCTTTGTTTAATTGGACTACGTAGTAGATTGCATCAAGTTTCAGTGACACACTTATTCTGCGCTATATGTGTAGCGAAAAAGTACGTATATCCTCTTTGAGTTTTTTCTACCTTATGTGGAATTGAGATTACAATTATTATTTTATCAATTAACAACCAATTGCGCCTTCTTCAACCATTCTTATGTCATATAGATCCAAATAATTTTTTGTTTAAAAGAAAAATCATTAAAATTTGAATAAATTTTAAATTTTGAACTCATAGAGATAAAAGTGCGATGTGTCAAGAGTAACAACATAAAGATTGAACTCATCAAATTTAAATTCTGAATCAACCTGTATAAAAGATAAAAGAGCATTTCCATATTTACATTATGAGACAAAAAGGTCAAATAAGAACGGATTTGTGTATCAACTATATTACTATAAGAGGGGTTTTAAGATCTACAGTCAAACCTCACTGTAATAGCCTCATCTGTTCCAAATTTATTTTTTGTTATAGCAAAGTAATGTTATAAAGAACATATATTATAGCATCTATACTATATTAAAAGCACGAAAGCCCTTAACGAAATGTCGTTCGCTTTTTTGGCCCTTAAAAATAAATGTTTTATTGGACAAAATTGTAATTGTAATTGTGATTAAATTATTTTCCTAATATTTAGGACTTAAAAATCAACTAAAATATTGGTTATTAAATCTTCGGCAAAGGGCCAAATATACCCCTCTACTTTTGAAAATGGTCTAAGAATACTCCTCGTTATACTATTGGGTTATCTATACCCCTGCAGTCATACTTTGAGTTCAAATATACCCCTCATTTAAACGGAGGAACACGTATCATCGTCCTGTTGGTCAATTCTAAATATCTCCTAATTAATTAAAAAGACTCATTATCCATACCCGAAAAATAATATTTTTTTTCTAAAAACTGGAAAAAACTAAACAAAAAACATTTTTACTAAAAACTGAAAAAAACGAAAATATTTGTTTTTCCAATTTTTACAAAAAATTGCTTTATAAAACTGAAAAATATTTTCTAAAACAATATTTTTGTAAAACCTGAAAAAAAAAACTGAAAAGCAATTTTCTAAAGCAATTAAAAACTAAAAAAAACTGAAATATTTTTAACTAAAAACTGAAAAAAAAATATATTTATTTTTTCAGTTTTTACAAAAACACTGCTTTAGAAATTTGCTTTTTAGTTTTTTCTTTCCAGTATTTACAAAAATATTATTTTAGAAAATAATTTTCAGCTTTTTTTAAAGCATTCTTTTTTGTAAAAACTGGAAAAGAAAATATTTTCGTTTTTTTTTCCAGTTTTTAGTAAAAATAAATTCAGTTTTTACAAAAAGCATTTCTTTAGAAAATTGATTTTTAGCTTTTTATTTTTCAGTTTTTTCAAAAACATTGTTTTAGAAAATATTTTTCACTTTTTTCTAAAGTAGTTTTTTTGTAAAAACTGAAAAAAAAATATTTTCATTTTTTTCAGTTTTTAGTAAAAAATAATTTCAGTTTTTTCCAGTTTTTACAAAAAATTACTTTTCGGGTATGATTAATGGGTCTTTTTAATTAATTAGAAGGTATTTAGAATTGACCAACATGACGAGGATACGTGTTCCTCCGTTTAAATGAGGGGTATATTTGAATCCAAAGTATGACTGTAGGGGTATAGATAACCTAATAGTATAACGAGGGGGTATTTTTAGACCATTTTCGAAAGTAGAGGGGTATATTTGGCTCTTTGCCGTTAAATCTTTCCTTATTGAACTAGGTAGGAAGTTCAAATATTTAGGAATCTATTATTTATCTTTTTTCGAATAATTTAAGCCAAGTAACTATTTAAGCAAGATTAACGCCTCTACTTACATATAAACAAATCTTGTGTTTAGATTTATGGACGGTTTTCATCATCTAAGTTCAATAAGAGATACAAAAGTTAATTTGATATAACATTTGTTTTCAAAATTTTCACGACTATTTATTTTATTAAAAATCTTGTGGAAAACTATGTCAATTAGAAAAATAGTCTAATTAAAAAATTACTATACACATGATTTATATAGTCAACATTTGACTATACACATGATTTATATAATCAACATCTGCTAATTGAGAATTAACACTTCATTAGTTGATTGAATTGTTTTTAATAATTTTTTTTAAACTCTCTAATATTAAAAATTTGACGTTTATTAGAAACTATGAAGATAATAATGATGACATATAAACATCTCATTTTTTATTCAACCATGTCATTTGTCAACAATTTTAAGGTACTTAGTTTACATAAATACAAGGCCTTAATTTACATAATACAAGGCTTGATTGTTGATATTATATTTGATTTATATTACTTTAAAAAATAAAATAAGCTAGAAGCATCTTAAACTTGTGACTACAATAATATTTTAAATTGTTGCTAAATCAATATAGTTGAATCTTTAAAATAATGATAAGTTATAATTTTTTCCCCTATAATTTTGAAACGTTATCCTCAACAACAACAATAACCCAGTATAATCCCATTAATGAAGTCTGGGGAGGGTAGTGTGTACGGAGACCTTACCCCTACCTTGGGGTAGAAAGGTTGTTTCCGATAGACTCTCGGCTCCCTCATTCCAAGAACTCCACACCTTGCTCTTGGGGTGACTCGAACTCACAACCTCTTAGTTGGAAGTGGAGGGTACTCACCACTAGAGCAACTCACTCTTGTCAAAATCTTGAAAGTTATCCTCATCATTGTAAAATCTTGAAATTTTAAAGCTAATTGGTAGTTCCATCAAGGACTGAAATGAATTTAGAATAGTCATTAATTTTATTTGACCTTTGGACAAACATAGTAAAGAAGAAGTTTTAGACTCCGTGATAATACTATAACAACAACAACAACAACAACAACAACAACAACAACCCAGTGTAATATTACAAGGGTGGTCTAGGGAGGGTAGGATGTACGCAGCCTTATCCCTACCCTGGAAGGGCAGAAAGACTGTTTTCGACAGACTCTCGGCTAAAGAAGATGGAAGAAGCCCTGATAGCAAGTAATAGCAAGACAATATAATTCGAAAACTAAATCGAAGATAGCAATAGAGAATTATGAAAGAGGTACCGATAGCAAGTAATAATAAGACAATATATACTCCGCGAAAATAAATCTATTAATTGTTTTACACAAGAATAGGTTCATTTAGCTTACCTATAATTTTGATAAACTAGGGATGGCATATAAGATTTTTATGTTCTTAAGTTACCAAAAAGAAATATGCATCACCATATAGAAAAAAGATCTATAAATACCAAAAATTAAAGAAAAACTAAGAATCACAATTGAAAAAAGAAGGATTAAAAAAGTAGAGCATGTTTCTAATTTTTATCAATCTCTTTTGTAATACTTGAAAAAATCAAATAACTTGTGAAAAATATCTTAACTTCATTTTTTAAAAATAAAACATATAGTTCAGAATCATGACATATTAATATCTTATCTATTTTTATTCTAAAAAAATGGAAACCTTATCTTCATAAATTAGAATTAAGTTGAAAGTTATCTATTGATTTCTTTTACGGTAATTTCAAAAGATTTTATATGTCATATTACTAATACAACTAATTTAATTTAATTCATCATCATGTTCAGAAGATATATATTGAGTTTAGCTGCTAGCCTGCTACATATGTTAATAAAATAGTTTTTTTTTATCATTTAAATAATTATTTGTATTTATTTTAACCAAAATTGTTATTTTTCAAACATTTGTTCGTTATTTATATATTTTTCTATTTTTTATTAATTGACGCAATGTCCATGTGCACTAAAACTAGTAGCATGAAAATTGATTCCAAAGAAACCAGACATTAAATGGTTATTATATAACTATGCTGTTATATAGGGGTCTGACGTTACCCTAAACGAGACTTACATTGGAAAAAAAAGAAGAAAAAGAAGAAGTAGAGCTAATTTAGACAGAAGAATTGGTACAAAACAAAATTTGCAACCATAGAAAAGTATAAAAAATGACTAGACAATGAATAGATTGCTTTTGTTTTGTGTCTCTCCATTGTTTTATGCGATTCTTCTTCTACATACCAACTCCACTGGCCTCAGAAGTCCTCATGATTTTTAGCCTTTCCACAGTGCTGAGAAACATCCTATAGAAGATAATGCAGAAAAATATGTAAGAACCAATGAGGAGAATGAAATTTCAATTACTCCTATATATTTCTTCTCCATTTTGTAAGTACTTTGATTATGAATACTTCCATGCTTTTGTATGCCAAGGTTTTAGCTAACTATAGAGCACTAAGGACAGCTATGCTCACAAACCATCCTACGTTTACACAGGGACTAGAAAAAAAGACCGAACTCTTAAGACTGTAATATAGGCAGCCTACACTAATATAAACATTAGTGATTAGGTTACACAAAAATAATTTTATCGTTATTCCAAAACTCCCCTCGAGAGTACTATAAAGAATTTCTTACCCCCATGGAACATCTCCCACAAGCATCGAATCTCCATCTTTATCCTAGTATGTTAGAACAAACTCTGATGATCCATCAAGAGCTTATAGGACTTTGTCAATTCTTCCTTTTTTTCATGACCTATTTCAAATAGCACAATGCAATTGAGCATTATACAATCACTAACAAGAACAATCACACTCTAACATACAATCAACTTGTCGATAGGGATTTAACTAATTAATTATATACATGCACTCGCACTATCTATCAAGTAATAGATTTTTTTGTTAATAACTTAATATTAACAGTTTAAAAATACAACTAAAGAGCACCTAATAATTATATCCACCTTCAAGTAATATATTTTAATTATATTTTAGATGAGCTTATAGTGTATAATAATTTTGTAATACAAACCCTCGTAATCCCAAACTAATTAATGCAACATGATTTTAAAGCGAATATATTAATTTAACAAAGGGCAGTCCGGTGCACAAAGCATCCCTCGTTCAGGCAAAATCTGGAGAAGGGCCGCACCCCAAGGGGTACGATGTAGATATATAGCCTACCCTAATGCAAGCAATAGTGGCTGTTTCCGCGGCTCGAAGCCGTAATCTATAGGACACGTAGTGACGTAGACAACTTTACCATTGTTCTAAGTCTCCCATTTAAATATAGTATTTTAACTAGTGGAAACATAATTTACTAAGTAGAATTCATACTCATCGTTGATTTGAAGAACATTTCCTCCAAGGTTTTGGTTAAGGTTTCATAGCAAGAATGAGCATTCAAATCCACCATTCTTGTAATTGGCAATCCATTCATATTCACCTTCACAAACCCTAGTTGCCCTTTTTCTTTGATAGTAGCAACATCATTCTTGGTATTTTCATGATTTATTTTCTTCTTGGAATTCTCCTCCTTTTCGTTCCCCCCAACTAACTTTTCTAGTTCAACTTTTGTAACCTTTGATTGGTTAACCAAACTGTTCATCCTGTAAGTCCTTATTGGTGGCCATCCCACAACCTGACTGCTTTAGAAATGCAAATGTGTCAATTATAATCCATAGCGGCGGACCCAAAATTTTTAGTAAGGAGAATCAAAATATAAATAAATAAGCATGCAAAGAAATCAAGAGGAATCAACATATAATATATATACATAAAAATAATAATTTAATCTATCTATGCCGTATAATTTTTTGACGAGGGTGTTAATTGCAACGTAACATGTCAAAAAAGGGGAAAGAGAGACAAGATATTCAACTTATTTACCAAATTAATTTATATATAAAAAATATCTCGTAATGTGTTTAATCAAAAAATAAAATATATTGTTACGGAAGTATATTTACTCGTTATATATGGGAATTCTAGGTGTCAAAGTGTGGACTTCAAGTTGGCCTATCAACTTACTTTGTCAAGAGGTGACAGAAGCTCAACAAACCTTAGTCTAAATCTACTTAAACAACCTAAAAATGTCCCTAGCAACCACAATATTCCCCACCACCCACACATCAAATCAAGAAAAGGAGAAAAATAATTAAAAATAAAAATATGAAAGTAGAAGGTGAATATAGAGTAGGCAGCTAGCCTTAAAGGAAGAATGGACCAATAAAAATAATTGCAAAGTGACAGAAATGAAACTATGCATAAAGTACAAAACTTTTGGCCTATTTTTGTAAAATTCCCCCAAGTATTATGGCATGGAGGAAATATAACGGTAGATTATCTTTATATTAGAATAACTAACAAAAGAGATTCTTTAGCAGATAGTATAAGATTAAAGAAAGAGATATCCCGCCAAAGTCTGTAATTTTCAGCACACACTATCTTTTACGAGTATCTTCTTGTTCTTGCCATAAATCCTGTTTCATTTTATTCTGTTCTAAAGGCAATTGATACTTTTCTGTAGGAGTATTTGAAAACTCCTTAATTTTGATTGAATTTTTCTCTAACATTTAATGATATACTTTTATAATAAAAGTAACCTGTTTAAGGCTGACAAGTTACATCCTCAACTTTTTGTATGTGCCGAAATTTATACAAAGAGATAAGTAATAAGATAAAGAACATTAGAGTAAGAAAATAATCACTTTATTACTGGTATTTTCACTGGTTCGATTAATCTAAATTTGTGTCACCTTAGGCCCATAAAAGGTAAGCTATTCCTATGAGGAATTTCTCTATTCCCGAATTCGAGACCTCTGTGCATCCACACGGTAAGAAATACTATAATCACTCGAAAAGCATAACTCAAAAAAACACAAAATTTACCAAAAAACTAACTTGTATAATTAGCAGAATAAATATATTAACAATTAATTGTATAAAAATTAATTGTTAAAACAACTTTCACGATGTGTTTCCAAACTTCAATTTTAAGTATTTTATTTAATAAATTCCACTCAAATATTATCGAACGACCGCTAAAAGCTCGAGACGAGAAGATAAAAGCATGTCGCATCAAAGAAACAAGCAGACACAATTCACGTAATTCGTAGAATGTCAAATGCCAGGTAATCCGACAGGTCAAGCGGCTGACCAGGGAAGTATATTTTCACTTTAATTCTTTTTTCTTTTTGTATTTAATATAGTTAAATTCAGAACCAATTCTTCCAAAATACGACTAATTGCTTCAGGATAACAAAAAGACTTTTTGGCAAGACAAATATTTTTGCAACAAATAAAGACATATATATATATATATATATATATATATATATATATATATATATATATATATATATATATATATTTAATAACAACTAGTCAAAATATTAGAGAAGTTCAACTAATTTTTCACTTTAATTTTTATATGTTAAGGAGTCATTTGGTTACAGGTATTAAGTGGGATATCCCAGTATAAAAATTGAGATTACATTTATTCCATATTTGATTAGTCATATTAAATAATACTGGTATAATTTTATAACAAATATTGGTATAAACTTAACCCACAGAGGTGAAATAACAATACCGATATTATAATCCCTTGGATAAAGATTTCGTGAAAACCGGATTACCCCTCCAAAAGTCCTTTTCACTGCATCTCTACGTTTGTTTTGTCAGTTCTCCACAAACCGAGCTTCACATCTCAACCATGGCTCCCTGATATCACGAGGGAAAATCTACTTCTCCTTCTCAGTAAGTTTTTATTTCTTTTCTTCCCTTATCTTGTTACTTCCCCTTATTAACCTCATTCTCTATTATTACACGAAAGTCTTTCTCTAAAAAACTTTTTTTTTTCTTTTTTTCCTTCCCTTTTTTGTTACTTCTCTTTGTCCAAGGTATCTATTTTCTGTTTGTTGAGTAACAACTGTTGGGGTTTTGATGTTGGTTTGTACTTGTTTTGTTTGCTGAAACCCAGAAATTTTCAGCATTATTTTACATAGTAAATGTAGTTTTAGTGAAATATTAATGATTTTTACCATTCTCAACCTCATTGCGCCCAAGTCGCCCTATGCTGCACTAATATAAGTGAATAAAACAAGTGATGTCAGGTGAAAATATCGCAGTAGATTAGCATTTTAATTCCTTCCAGATTTAAAAACAAATCAATATGTAAAAACAAGGCTCAGCATCTCTACTTTGAGATATTTTGTCTCCCGCAAGTCTTTCTAGATTAAAGTTGAAGTTGGAGTGGATTGAATTTGTGAATGTAAGAATACAAAAAGAAATGTGGTAGTTACCAGTACAAAAAGGAGTTGATTGCATCTTCATTGTGTGCTTTTATGAGATTTATATGATGGAGTTTATTATTATAAAATTTTATTTTCTCTGTTTTGCTAGCTTCCTAAATGGATTGTGAAAAATAAAGTTCATCCCTTTCTATTTCTTTACTTGATTAGCTTTCCCACAAGATCATAAATGAGTAATCACGCAGCACCTCCTAATCAAGCGTCGAAAAGGTCAAGGAGATCAACACCTCAGTGTCGAAGGACATGGACACTAGAAGAAGAACGCACTCTTGTTGTTGGTTTAAAAGATTTAAGTACTATAGGTTGGAAAGCTGATAATGGAACCATTTAAGAATGGATACTTGATGGAATTATAGCATCATTTATAGAAAGTTCTTCCTAACTGTGGATTAAAATCTGCACCACATATTAATTCTAAATTGAAAGCATGGAAGAGGGACTATAGTACTATAGTTTCATTAAAAAGTCTAAGTGGATTGGGCTTTCAATATGGTGAAGGAAGAATTATAGTTGATGATCTAACAAAATGGGATGAGTTTGTTAAGGTAATGAAAGTTTTATTTTCAAGTAATCGAATATGTTAGTTCCTTAGAATTTATTTTTAATTTATTAATTATGTTCTTTTGTAACTAATTTATAAAATACTCATGGACATAGTGGAGCTTCTTATAGTGCAGATCATGGACACCGTCAAAGTCAACAACAAGCTAAAAATACTAGAAGCTCCTCTTCTAATATCAATGATAAGGAGAAAAGCAGAAAAAGAAAAAAGATCTATAGACAAATGATGACGAGACGATTTTAAAGAGTTTAGTCGATGTTATGAAGCAATTTATGGAAAACCATGACAAAAGGATGGGTGCTTTAGTTGAAAGGTTTGGGGGGCGTGATGAGTCTGAAATTCGTGGAAAAGTTCTAGATATCCTCTCGTCCCCTGCTTTTTAGTTGTACACTTCAGAACAACAAATCAAGGCAGCAATGGGGCTTACTTCTGAGGTTAGAAGAATGGATATGTTCTTACGGATGGGTGAACTTGAACGTCAGAATATGGTCTGGATGATTATCAATGATACATTTCCAAGTATATAAGATATAATTGTAAAGGTTGGGCATGAGTTTGATGGTTTTTGCTAAATTGACGACCTTCAAAATGTTTAATAGATGTATTATATTTTTGATGCCTTAGCTCCATAAACTTGATATGTGACTAGTATGAGCATGAGGATGCATATGTAAATGTAATGCATGAATGCTAATTGGTATGGGGATCATACCTTTTGTCTATTTATAGCTTTTTATGATTGTGTGATATTGTTTTAATATTTGCGACATGCTTGAACAATTTCGCGGTGATTTTATGGCACTATTGGTATTCCAGAGCAATGTGTATGTTTGCCGCTGCACTTTTTTAGTTTCAATTTCTGCAGATTTTGACTGCAGTTTCTACACTTTTTCTTATTGTAGGTATCTGCACTTATTTTAGTTTCGATTTCTGCATATTTTAATTTCAGTTTGTAGTTTTTAAGTTTCAGTTTAGCAGATTTTAGTTTCAGTTTCTGCATAAGCTTCTGTACTCTTTTTGCTGGAGTTTTTGCACAATTCTTGTATTTTTTGCACTGTATTTGAGTAATTTTTGCATAGTTCCTGCACTTTCTGCATTCTTGGTGCACAGTTTCTGCATGATTCCTGCGTTTTTCTGCTATGTTTTTACATTATTTCTGCACTTTTTTTGCATAGTTTCAGCAGTTTTCTGCATTGATTCTGCACTCTTTTCATTAAATCTACACTATTTTAGCTTCAGTTTGTGTACTTCTTTTGCAACAGTGCAGCAACAATATAATTGTCATGCATCTTGGATGAATGAAGTAATGTCTTTGAGTATTTGAATTTAGTATAATAAGAAAATATTGTTGGGTGGAGTTTTCTATTAAGAAAAATATCGTTTGTATAAGTCATGAAATATCTAAGGTTAAAATAGGAAATAAAATTTTATCCAAGTTTATCCAACTTTAAATCAAATACATGTTTTGGATTATATATGGTATATCCCATTTTTAATCCAATGAACCAAACAAAGTAATAGCACTAAGTAACCCAAGGGATTATTAATCCCAAGATAATTCTGTCCGCGAACCAAACGACCCCTAAGATTAAATTATTTGACTTATTTTTTCTAGCATCTGACATCCTCCAAATATAATGTACGTTCCTTGTGTGTTCTTTAGAATTTTCTAAACAACAATTCTTTAGAAAATAGCAGGCGAATATATATATATATATATATATATATATATATATATATATATATAATATAAATATAATCATGTATAATTATTGTATAATCATGTATATTTGTGTGAGAAAATAAACAGTGAAATTAATCGATTATTTGCTTAAAGATCCCAATATATATAGTTATAAGCGTTTGAGCGAAGTGCTTTTTTGCGAAACAATAAGAAAAGAAGATTAGCAATCAACCATGCATAAGACAATAAATGATTTATAGTCTGGATAAGTTTATCTTCAGAAACCAAAATTAAAAAAAATTAATACAACATCTTATAAACAATAATAATTAATATTTTCTTTGGAAAAGTGGCCTAACCAACATAAATCCCCTAATAGCATCTTGTAGTATATGGATGTTCTCCTTCAAAATACAATTGCAAAGTTGAATGTGTTTTCCTTCATTTTCCTTTCCCTTATTGCAGTTGGGCCTTGAACGCTTACTTGGGCTTGGGCTTTTCACACCCATGACCGGCTTCCAACTGATGGGCTTTGAAACTTTGGGTTCAAACTTTTCCTTTTGGGCTTACCACAAATGCATTGACATTCATAACCATAAAAGTTACCAAAGCAAGAAAACAAGCCACTTCCACCATCAGTATGCCTTCTCGTGTGACGACCGGTCGAATGGTAGCTACTCGAAGCCATCCCACGGTCGTAGAGTGGCGGTAGCTCGGTTCGCCACCTCTCGAGCTTCGACCTGAGTCCTTCGACACTCTCATCCAAACTCCAACCATCCAAAACTGAGCTCTTTTCCTCTTCCAATGGGTATTTCTTTTCAGCCATAATTGCAGCCACTTCAGAGGGTGAAGGCCCAACTTCTGAATCAGACCACATTGAATGGGCCTTATATGGGCCTCCAAATACAAACTTCCCATTTTTCCCTGGGCCTAACCCTTTTGGGCCTCCATAATCATATCCACCATTCCTTGGCATGAGTTTTCCTATTACTGTGGTTTGTTTCTCTTTGGGCATTTCACCAACTCCTAAGCCTTTAGACTTTGTAACAGATTTTTCATCAACTGCTTTAGTTGTTGGTGAGTCAGTTCCAGTCTTCTTTTCATTTATGGGCTTGTCTTTGTCCCCAAGTTCTAACTCTATAAGTTTGAGTTTGGGCTTGTCATCTTTGGGCCTATTGTTATCTTTGGGCTTGGGCTTATCATCTTTGGGCCTGTTTATAAGACTAGATGACTCTTTACTCACAATTGAATCACTTAGGACTGAGCCAGACTTACCTTTCTTATCTTTTGTTTTTGGTTTTTCCCTTAGCTCAGCACCACTTATTACAGAACTTGCTTTCCCTTTCTTCTTCATCATATGCTTTGGAGGTTCAAAGGAAATGCTAAGTATTGAACTCTCTTTTTCTACAGCCACAGCCTTCTTTTTTGGAGGAACTGCAACTAATGAACTGTTAGCCATTGAGGCACTATCGAACGTGACACGTTCGCTACGTTCACTCTTTGTACGACGTAGTATAGGTTTTATCGTGGTGGCATTGTTGTTGTTGTTGTTGTTATCGACCTTGTTATTTTGAGTTTCTATTTTTTCGTTATAGTTGGGAAGATGTGCATCTTCTTCCATCAAATCGCGATATCCAACTGCTGACATACTCAATTGTCTATACAATGGCATGCTTCTCATAGTGCCACCCAATAATGTCACACCAATGTTTAATATTCCTTGAGGACGACCTGATGGACGACGTATCTATACCAAAAAAAATCCACCTTTAGATCTAATTGCACACTTATTAAATCGGGTTTGCAGAAATGCGTTGAGAAATATACTAAATATGTACATATAATAAACTACGAACCCAGTATAAATGGGTTATGAATTCGGTGACAAATAATGGTCGTCATAACCCATAAGCTTTAAATTCTGAATTCGTCTATGAAATAAGCAACATCAAATAGCAGAAAAGGAAAAATAGAGGACAATTTACATTTCATAATTTCCTCTCTATAAAATTATATTTAGAAACTGAGAAAGGAGATTAAAAAGAGGAAAATCAAATATATACATGCATGCAACTTTCTACGTGGACGTAAACAAAAAAAGACTAAATCAAAAGAGATTAAATAGAAAGAAACAAACCTGAAGTGCAACAAAACGCATACCAATATGGTGTTGGTGTTGAAGCCTAGTAGGAGGAGGGATGAGATTTCCGACGAGGACACGAACGGAGCCGACGAGCGAATCCCGAAACCAATGGACGGAATAAATGTCAATCTGAACGGCAGATGTGTCCTGCCGAAGAAATTCCTCATCTACCCGAAAAACAAACTTGTCGTTCCACGTGGGGTTGTTACTTCCTTCGGTATCAACCCCGGTGGTAAGTTTTCGGGTAGGGTGGACCCACGCGGTAGCGTAGGTTTTCATTTTTTTGGACACAGGTTCCAAATCTTGGGCAGAAATAATGTTTACTTCCAATAATTGAAATGGTTTCAAAACTCCCATTTTGGGAGGCATTTTGAATACTGATGGTGGTAGTGGTGGTTAATAATGAAATAAAGAATTTCCGCTCGTCGCCCGTCGTTGATGGGACGACGAGGGAAAAGTTTTGCATTAACGTGGAAGGAGACCCCGAGTAGGGAAATTGGAGAAGGAGAGGAAGGTGATCTCTCGAGAGAACATTAAAGAAAAAAACTAATACAAAAGAAGTAATTGAAATTCAAAGTCTTTTTTTGACCGTAAGGCTATCAACACATTTGGATGATTTGTAATTCTCTAAATGTTTTCTTCTAGTCAATAATCGTGGACCTTTAGTTATAGACGAAAATCTTTTCACATGTGAAATTTTCACAAATAAAATCTAGTCATTTGGGCATTGGTTGCACGTGTATATAATAACTTAATATAGTAAAAGAGAAGTCGAAAAAGAAAACATAGAAAACAAAAAAAAAAAAAAAAAGGGAGAAAAACTTTCTATGTTCTAAGCACCTAGGAGTATTTTTATGATAAAGGCATATCGGTTGGTATGAGTGATCAATTGAGAGAGCTCTTTTCTCTTTCTTTTTTTAAAAATAAAAATAAAAATAATCCTTTTCCAATATTTTTATAATGTTTTCGAATGCAATCTTTAAATAAAGAGTTTAATAAGTTCTAAGCAATACTGACAGCTCGAAGTTATACTATTTACCGAATCAGGTTACTTGTAATTGATAATAATAAATAATTGTTATCTTTCATCACGATTATAATTGCATTTACCGTGTAAAAGATATTAAATTTCTAATTTATATGACTCAAATTCAGGGTTAATTTCACTGATGGTCATTGAACTATCTTTCAATTTCACTAAAGTCATATAACTACTTTTTGTCACTTAAAAGTAACTAAACTTTATCATGGTCACTTAAAAGTCATTTTGCCTCAAACCCCTACCATAAATATGACATGGAATTAAATTTTATGATAAAAATCCAAAAATAAATACCACACAAGCTAATATGGGTCATACCCATTTTAGATCCATTTATTCTTTAATGTGATTTGATCCATAATCCAAATGAGTTTCGATAAAAAAAATATTAATTCCACATTAGTTTAAAACAGTATTTTAAAAGGCGTGGGCGTAAGGTGGGGCATTTTACATATGCCTCAGCGGGGCGTAAGCCCCATAGGTATTTAATTTTTAATATTTTATAAAATAATATAATGACAGTTAATATTTATAAACAGGTAAAATTGCATACAAATTGAAGAAAACTATATATATGTGTGCTCCATCCCCACAAAAAACTAATCAAAATAATCTATCATACGTTACTTACAAGCACAATTAATTTGAGTCTAAAAGAATAAAGTTTTCTACATGGAGGAACAAAAAGGATGGTTAACCTGCAATTTGAACTTTGAATTTGCTGCTATGAAGAAAAATGTAGTTCTCTTTGTATTTGTAATAAAAATTAAATATTCGTTGCTTTTGGGAGATATTAGCACACTAGCGGACAAGATAAAAAATTGAGAAAATCATGAATTATGGCTTAAATCAATAAAAAAGCTCTTTACTTTTAAATTTAATACTTTTGAGTTCCTTTTTAAACCTTTTGAGTAATTACCAAACCGACTTTTGAGAATTTGGGTATTATATGAAGGACTAATTCAACAAATTTTATTTTAATTTGAAAAAGTCTCTAGGGCTTAATCCTTACTAAAACAAACGCGCCCCGAACGCCCGGGCATACGCCCCAAATTGCGGGGCGTACATCTCTTGAGACTTTCGCCCCACACCACCGCCCCGAGGCATTTTTGGTACGCCTCGCACCGGGGCTCTGTCACGACCCGAAATTCCCACATTCGGACCGTGATGGAGCCTAACATTTCACTTGCTAGGCAAGCCAACGTTAGAATAACATTATCCATTTTAAAAATAATTTTAAGTTTATTAATAACAAGGAAGCAAATACGGAAGCAAAGTTTGAATTATAGTGAATAATTCATAAAAATAACGGTGTCTAAATACCATCCCAGAATTAGTATTACAAGTGCACGAGCTTCTAGAATAAATACAAATAAAGGTCTGAATAATATAAAGCTGTCTGGAAATAAACACACAGCTAAAGTATAATAGACGGGGACTTCAGAACTGCGGACGCCATGTAGTTATACCTCAAGTCTCCTCCGAGTAGCTGAAATCCGAGCAAAACTATGGTACGCCGCTAGGACCAACTCCAAAATCTGCACAAGAAGTGTAGAGTGTAGTATCAGTACAACCGACCCCATGTACTGGTAAGTGCTGAGCCTAACCTCGACAAAGTAGTGACGAGGCTAAGGCGGTTCACTTACATTAACCTGTACGCAATATTAATAACAACAACAAATAATAGAAATAAATCAGATAACTTATTTATAATAATTCAAGCCAACTCAACAGTCATAATCTATTATTATTTCAACCAATTCTGTTGCAGCGTGCAACTCGCTCTCACAATATATTCACATTCAATTATGTTGCAGCGTGCAACCCGCTCTCCCAATATTTTCCTTTTAATCAAGTCTGTCATATATTTATTTCAATCAAGTATATATTTAGACTTTTAAATAAGTCTGTTGCGGCGTGCAATCCGATCCCCAATATTGACTTTTCAATAAGTCTATTGCGGCGTGCAATCCGATCCCCCAAGATTGACTTTTCAATAAGTCTATTGCGGCATGCAATCCGATCCCCCAATATTGACTTTTCAATAAGTCTATTGCGGCGTGCAATCCGATCCCCCAAATATTGACTTTTAGTAAGTCTGTTGCGGCGTACAACCCGATTTTTAATAAATCTGTTGCGACGTGCAACCCGATCCTCCAATATGAATTTTTTAATAAGTCTGTTGCGGCGTGCAACCCGATCCTCCAATTTATTCATTTACTAATTCTTCTAGAAGAAATTTCCCCAATAAATGCAACAATTAATATAAAATTATAAGACAACAAGCATACAATAATTATGAAACAAACAATGACAAATAGCAAGTTATTATGGCAATCAGAGAGAAAATAGACAGTTTAATGTATAATATACTAAATGTCAAATAACAATTAAGACATATAATTCACATAGCATGTAACAATTAATGCAAGAATTCAAGAATTAATATTTGACAAAGAATAGGAGAGAAACAATTATTATAACAATTAATTCATGATTTAAAATAATTTATGATTTTTTTAAGTAAGTAGGCAAACAATTAATTTGACGACGTATAGACACTCGTCACCTCACCTATACGTCGTTTACATGCAATTCACATAACAAATAATTTAAGGGTTCTATTTCCTCAAGTCAAGGTTAACCCCGACACTTACCTCGCTTTGCAAATTCCAATCAATTATTCAACCACAACTTTTCCTTTTAAATTTGCCTCCGAAAGTTTCAAATCTATTCACAAACAATTCAATATATTCAATACTAATCATAGGAATTAATTCCATATGAATTTATAAATTTTTCGGATAAAAATCCAAAATTTATTAAAATATTCGGCAGTGGGACCCACCTCTCAAATCCCGGAAAAACTCATGAAATCCGAACAATCGTTCCGATACGAGTTCAACCATACCAAATTTGTCCAATTCCGATATCAAATAGACCTTCAAATTTAAATTTTTCATTTTTGGAAAGTTTTACAAAAATTCCAATTTCTTCCAACTAAATCCGAAATAAATGATGAATTTAGACATAGATTTGTGAAATATAATCACTTTATGATAAAGAACACTTACCCAGTTCAAAGTCGTGAAAATCCCCCTTGAAATCGCCCAAATCCGAGACTCAAACTAAAAAATGAGTAAAAATGGCTAAGACCCGATTTTATGTATTCTGCCTAGCATTTTCGCATCTGCGGTGCCTGGGCTCGCACATGCGAGCTCGCATCTGCGAGAAATATATTGCATCTGCGAAAAGGGGCTGCCAGGCGAGGTTCCGCATCTGCAGACAAAATGTCGCACCTGTGACGTCCGCTTCTGCGCAAAATGGCCGCACCTGCGATGGCCGCATTTGCGAATGAAGTCTCGCTTCTGCGAGCTCGCACCTGCGGTCAAATTTCTGCAGGTGCGATTATACCAGAACCCAAATTTCAGATTTTTACTTAAGTCCAATTCTTGTTCCGATTTCAATCTGTTTCACTCTCGGGGTACTCGGGACCCCGCTCGAATATACCAACAAGTCCCGTAACATAATACGGACTGACTCGGGGTCTAAAATCACATCAAACAACACTGAAATTACAATTCACACCCCGATTCGAACTTTGAGTTTTAAACTTTTAATTTGCAAATCTCGTGCCAAAACATATTAAATGAATCCGGAATGACTTCAAATTTCGCACACAAGTCATAAATGACATAACAGAGCTGTTCAAATTTTTAGAATTGGATTCCGGCTCTGATATCAAAAAGTCAACCCCGTGGTCAAACTTAAAATATTTAAACTTTAAATTGCTAATTCCGTTAAATGGTCATAACTTGAGTTAGGGACCTCCAAATTAAATTCCGGACATACGCCCAAGCCCCAAATCACGATACGGAGCTACCCGAATTTTCAAAATACTGATCTGGATCCGTTTGCTCAAAATGTTGACCAAAGTCAACTTAGTTGAGTTTTAAAGCTCTATTTCCCATTTTAATCCATTTTTCACATGAAAACTTTTCGGACAATTTTACGGACTGCTCACGCAAGTCGAGGAATGATAAATGGTACTTTTCGAGGTCTTCGAATACAGAATTACTTATTTAATTTAAAGATGACATTTTGGGTCATCACATTCTCCACCTCTAAAACAAACGTTCGTCCTCGAACGGAGTTAGAAAAAGTACATGAGCTGGAGAAAAGGTGTGGATATTTACTCCGCATGTCTGACTCGGACTCCCAGGTAGATGCTTCTACCGGCTGACCTCTCCATTGCACCCGAACTGAAGGATAACTCTTTGACCTCAACTACCGGACCCGCTGGGCTAGAATAGCCACCGGCTCCTCCTCGTAAGTCAAATCTTTGTCCAATTGGATTGAGCTGAAATCTAACACATGGGGCGGATCACCATGATATTTGCGAAGCATAGACACATAGAACACCGGATGAACCACTGATAAACTAGGTGGTAATGCAAGCCCGTAGGCTACTTCACCCACCCTTTCAAGAATTTCAAAGGGTCCGATATACCTAGGGCTCAACTTGCCCTTCTTTCCGAACCTCATTACACCTTTCATAGGTGAAACCCAAAGCAATATTCGTTCTCCAACCATGAATGCAATATCACGAACTTTACGGTCGGCATAACTCTTTTGCCTAGACTGAGCTGTGCGAAGTCGATCCTGAATAATCTTGACCTTATCCAAGGCATCCTGTACCAAATCGGTACGCAACAACCGAGCCTCTCCCGGTTCAAACCAACCAACTGGTGATCTGCATCGCCTTCCGTATAATGCCTCATATGGAGCCATCTGAATACTCGACTGATAGCTATTATTATAAGCAAACTCCGCAAGTGGCAAGAATTGATCCCAAGAACCTCCAAAGTCTATAACACAAGCGCGGAGCATATCTTCCAATATCTGAATAGGGCGCTCTAACTGTCCATCTGTCTGTGGATGAAATGTTGTACTCAACTCCACCTGCGTGCCTAACTTACGCTGTACATCCCTCCAGAAATGTGAGGTAAACTGCGTACCTCGATCTAAAATAATAGACACGGGCACACCGTGAAGGCGGACAATCTCACGAATATAAATTTCAGCTAACCTTTCTGAAGAATAGGTAACTGCCACTGGAATGAAATGGGCTGACTTGGTCAACCTGTCACAATGACCCAAACTGCGTCAAATTTTCTCTGAGTCCATGGGAGCCCAACAACAAAATCCATAGTGATACGCTCCCACTTCCACTCAAGAATTTCTAACTTCTGAAGCAAACCACCAGGTATCTGATGCTCGTACTTAACTTGCTGACAGTTCAGACACCGAGCTACATATGCAACTATATCTTTTTCAATCTCCTCCACTAATAATGTTGCCGTAAATCTTGATACATTTTAGTGGTACCTGGATGAATAGAATACCTAAAACTGTGTGCCTCTTCGAGAATTAATTCACGAAGCCCATCCACATTAGGCACACAAATACGGCCCTGCATTGGCAAAACTCCAGCTTCCCCCACAGCAACCTGTTTAGCATCACCGTGCCGCACCGTGTCCTTAAGGACAAGTAAATGAGGATCATCATACTGCCTCTCTCTGATGCGCTCATATAAAGAAGACCGAGCAACTGTACAAGCTAGAACCCGACTGGGTTCTGAAATATCTAACCTCACGAACTGATTAGCCAAAGTATGAACATCTGTAACTAATGGCCTCTCACCAACCGGAATATACACAAGACTGCCCATACTCACAGCCTTTCTACTCAAAATATCGGCCACCACATTGGTCTTTCTGGGGTGATACAAAATGGTGATATCATAGTCTTTCAACAACTCCAACCATCTTCTCTGCCTCAAATTAAGATCTTTTTGTTTGAACAGATACTGAAGGCTACGATGATCAGTAAATACCTCATACGAGACACCATATAGGTAATACCTCCAAATCTTCAGCGCATGAACAATGGCTTCCAATTCTAATTCATGAACAGGATAATTCTTCTCGTGAACTTTCAACTGCCGCGACGCATATGCAATTACCTTTCCATTTTGCATTAATACTGCACCAAGCCCAATGTGAGATGCGTCACAATATACCGTATACGATCCTGAACCTGTGGGTAATACCAATACTTGCGCCGTAGTCAAAGCGATCTTGAGCTTCTGAAAGCTCAACTCACACTCGTCTGACCATCTGAATGGAATCCCTTCTGGGTTAGTCTGGTCAATGTGCTTGCTATAGATGAAAATCCTTCCACGAACTGACGATAATAACCTGCCAAACCAAGGAAACTCCGGATCTCTGTAACTGAAGTAGGTGTAGGCCAATTCTAAACAGCCTCAATCTTCTTAGAATCCACCTTTATGCCTTCTGCCGATACAACATGTCCCAAAAAGGCAATGAGTCTAACCAAAACTCACATTTTGAAAATTTGGCATATAACTGATTATTCATCAAGATGTGAAGCACACTTTGAAGATGCTGCTCATGCTCCTCTCGACTGCTGGAGTAAATCAAGATATCATCAATGAATACAACCACAAAAGAATCCAAATAAGGCTTGAACACCCGATTCATCAAATTCATAAATGCTGCTGGAGCATTTATCAACCCAAATGACATCACTAGGAACTCGTAATGCCCATACCGAGTCCGAAAAGCTGTCTTAGGGACATCAGATGCCCTAATCTTCAACTGATGGTAACCAGATCTCAAATCAATTTTTGAAAATACCTTGGCACCTTGAAGCTGATCAAATAAGTCATCAATTCTTGGCAGCAGATATTTATTTTTGATAGTGACCTTGTTCAACTGCCGATAATCTATACACAACCGCATAGAGCCATCTTTCTTCTTTACAAATAATACTGGTGCACCCCAGGGCGAGACACTGGATCTAATGAATCCCTTATCAAGCAAGTCTTGTATCTGCTCTTTCAATTCTTTCAACTCTGGCGGGGCCATACGGTATGGTGGAATAGAAATGGGCTGAGTGCCCGGAGCCAAATCAATACAGCAGTCAATATCTCTGTCGGGTGGCATCCCCGGCAAATCTGCAGGAAATACTTCTGAAAATTCACGAACAACTGGTACTAAGTCCATAGAAGGGACATCCGCACTGGGATCGCGAATATAAGCCAAATAGTCTAGACACCCTTTCTCTACCATACACGGAGCTTTCATATAAGAAATAACCCTACTGGCAGAATGGCCAAAAGTTCCTTTCCACTCTAACCGAGGTAACCCCGGCATAGCTAGGGTCACTATCTTGGCATGACAGTCCAATATAGCATGGTAAGGAGACAGCCAATCCATACCCAAGATGACATCAAAATCTACCATATCAAGAAGTAGAAGATCCACACTGGTCTCAAGATTACCAATAGTAACCACACACGAATGATAGACATGATCTACTACAACAGAGTCTCCCACCGATGTAGATACACACACAGAAGCACTCAGAGAATCACAAGGCACAACCAAATATGAAGCAAAATAGGAAGACACATAGGAATAAGTAGATCCTGGATCAAATAGAACTGAAGCATCTCTATGGCAAACTGGAATAATACCTGTGATCACAGCATCAGATGACTCGGCCTCAGGCCTATCTGAAAAAGTATAAAATCAGGGCTGGGCCACACCACTCTGAACTGCATCTCTGGGACGGCCTCTAACTGGCTGGCCTCCACCTCTAACGGTCTGACCTCTACCTCTAATGGACTAACCTCCACCTCTAACTGCCTGACCCCTACCTCTAGCTGGATGAACAGGCGGTGAAGCAACCGGTGCCGGTATGATGGCACGAGAATCTTGCCGAGATCTGTTACTCGCCAATCTAGGGCAATACCTCCTGATGTGACCAATGTTCCCACACTTATAACACCCATCCTGATGCCGTGGCTGCTGAAGCTGAAGCTGACCCAGGTGATCCGGATAACCACTGTAGTAACTCTGGAGTGGTGGTGCATTGATAGGAGCTGAATGTGCACTGAATACTGGCTGCCCAGAGTAAGGCATAATAGGATCGTGAATCCCTGAAGCACCGGGAGATACATAAAGTGCTGAATGAAACGGTCTGGCAGGATGACCCCTACCAAAATTACCCCTGACTCCAGACGAGGCACCACTGTAACCACCGAACTGACGAGGCCTCTTATCGGACCTCTGCCCTCTTTCCTGTGCAAGAACCATCTCGATCCTCCTTGCGACATTAGCAGCCGCCTGAAAAGAAATCTCACTTCCGGTCTCCTTGGCCATCTGAAGTCTGATAGGGTGAGTGAGTCCCTCAATGAACCTCATCACTCTCTCTCCCTCCGTAGGTAGTAAAAGGATATCATGACGGGATAAATCCACAAAACGGGACTCATACTGAGTAACAGTCATACTGCCCTGTTGTAGACGCTCAAATTGCTTGCGAAATTCCTCTCTCAGTAAGATAGGGAGGAACTTCTCCAGAAATAGCTGAGAGAACTGCTCCTAGGTAAGAGCAGGTGATCCGACTGGTCGGGTCAATGTGTAATCCCTCCACCACCTCTTGGCGAAACCCGTCATCTGGAATACAGCAAAATCAACCCCATTGGTCTTAACTATACCCATGTCCCGCAGCACCTCATGGCAGCGTTCAAGATAATCCTGTGGGTCCTCAGAAGGTGTACCACTGAAGTGAACTAGAAAGAGCTTAGTGAACTTATCCAGTCTCAATAAGGCCTCAAAAGACATGGCGGGCCTATCACCGGTCTGTGCTGCAACAACTAGCTGAACTACCCCAACTGGCGGGGCTGGTGGAGCCTGATTCTGGGGAGCCATCTGCTCCGGAGTAGGAGTAGTGGGAGTTTGTGCTCCCCCCAGCCTGTGATACGGCTGGTGCCACTGGAAATGTACCATTCTGAGCCACGCCCTTCATAAGACTTACCAAACGAACTAGAGCGTCCTAAAGTACTGGAGTGGCTATGAATCCTTCCGGGACCTGAACTGGTCCAACTGATACATTCTTAACTGGGACCTCATCCTGAAGGTCTACCCGAGGTTCTACAATAGGTGCAGCTACTCGAGCTCTAGACTGAGCTCTACCTCGGCCTCTGGCACGACCTCGGCCTCGACCTCTACCCCTGGCCATAGTTGCCACCGGGGGTTCTGGTCCCTGTCCATCAGTAGAGGTATTACGTGTTCTCACCATATGCGAGAGAATAAGAGTAGAATGGTTCAATCATCGATGATAGAATAAAATCGCACGACAGAATAAGAAAGAAATGATATTGTTCCTAAACTTTGTAGCCTCTGAGAGATAAGTACAGACGTCTCCGTACCGATCCTTCAAACTCTACTAAGCTTGCTCGTGAGACCTATGTAACCTAGTTCTTTAACACCAACTGTCATGACCCGAAATTTCCACCTTCAGACCGTGATGGCACCTAACATTTCACTTGCTAGGCAAGCCAACGTTATAATAACATTATCCATTTTTAAAACAATTTTAAGTTTATGAATAACAAGGAAGCAAATGCGGAAACAAAGTTTGAAATATAGTGAATAATCCATAAAAACAACGGTGTCTAAATACCATCCCAGAATTGGTGTCACAAGTGCATGAGCTTCTAGAATAAATACAAATAAAGGTCTGAATAATATAAACCTGTCTGAAAATAAACACACAGCTAAAGTACAATAGACAGGGACTTCAGAACTGCGGACGCCATGCAGTTATACCTCAAGTCTCCTCCGAGTAGCTGAAATCCGAGCAAAACTATGGTACGCCGCTGGGACCAACTCCAAAATCTGCACAAGAAGTGCAGAGTGTAGTATTAGTACAACCGACCCCATGTACTGGTAAGTGCTGAGCCTAACCTCGACGAAGTAGTGACGAGGCTAAGGCGGTTCACTTATATTAACCTGTATGCAATATTAATAACAACAACAAATAATAGAAATAAATCAGGTAACTCATTTATAAGAATTGAAGCCAACTCAACAGTCATAATCTATTATTATTTCAAACAATTCTGTTGCAGCGTGCAACTCGCTCTCACAATATATTCACATTCAATTTTGTTGCAGCGTGCAACCCGCTCTCCCAATATTTTTCTTTAATCAAGTCTGTCATATATTTATTTCAATCAAGTATATATATATAGACTTTTAAATAAGTCTGTTGCGGCGTGCAATCCGATCCCCAATATTGACTTTTCAATAAGTCTATTGCGGCGTGCAATCCGATCCCCCAATATTGACTTTTCAATAAGTCTATTGCGGCCTGCAATCTGATCCCCCAAATATTGACTTTTAGTAAGTCTGTTGCGGCGTGCAACCCGATCCTCCAATATAGATTTTTTAATAAGTATGTTGCGGCGTGCAACCCGATCCTCTAATTTATTCATTTACTAATTCTTCTAAAAGAAATTTCTCCAATAAATGCAACAATTAATATAAAATTATAAGACAACAAGCATACAATAATTATGATTTAATTATGAAACAAACAATGACAAATAGCAAGTTATTATGGCAATCAGAGAGAAAATAGACAGTTTAATGTATAATATGCTAAATGTCAAATAACAATTAAGACATATAATTCACATAGCATGTTACAATTAATGCAAGAATTCAAGAATTAATATTTGACAAAGAATAGGAGAGAAATAATTATTATAATAATTAATTCATGATTTAAAACAATTTATGATTTTTTTAAGTAAGTAGGCAAATAATTAATTTGACGACGTATAGACACTCGTCACCTCACCTATACGTCGTTTACATGCAATTCACATAACAAATAATTTAAGGGTTCTATTCCCTCAAGTCAAGGTTAACCCCGACACTTACCTCGCTTTGCAAATTCCAATCAATTATTCAACCATAGCTTTTCCTTTTAAATTTGCCTCCGAAAGCTTCAAATCTATTCACAAACAATTCAATATATTCAATACTAATCATAGGAATTAATTCCATATGAATTTATAAATTTTTCGGATAAAAATCCGAAATTTATTAAAATATTCGGTAGTGGGACCCACGTCTCAAATCCCGAAAAAACTCATGAAATCCGAACAAACGTTCCGATACGAGTTCAACCATACCAAATTTGTCCGATTCCGATATCAAATAGACCTTCAAATTTAAATTTTTCGTTTTTGGAAAGTTTTACAAAAATTTCAATTTCTTCCAACTAAATCCGAAATAAATGATGAATTTAGACATGGATTTGTGAAATATAATCACTTTATGATAAAAAACACTTACCCAGTTCAAAGTCGTGAAAATCCCCCTTGAAATCGCCCAAATCCGAGACTCAAACTAAAAAATAAGTAAAAATGGCTAAGACCCGATTTTATGTATTCTGCCTAGCATTTTCGCATCTGCGGTGCCTGGGCTCGCACATGCGAGCTCGCATCTGCGAGAAATATATTGCATCTGCGAAAAGGGGCTGCCAGGCGAGGTTCCGCATCTGCGGACAAAATGTCGCACCTGTGACGTCCGCTTCTGCGCAAAAGGGCCGCACCTGCGAAGGCCGCATTTGCGAATGAAGTCTCGCTTCTGCGAGCTCGCACCTGCGGTCAAAATTCCGCAGGTGCGATTATACCAGAACCCAAATTTCAGATTTTTACTTAAGTCCAATTCTTATTCCGATTTCAATCCGTTTCACTCTCGGGGTACTCGGGACCCCGCTCGAATATACCAACAAGTCCCGTAACATAATACGGACTGACTCGAGGTCTAAAATCACATCAAACAACACTGAAATTATAATTCACACCCCGATTCGAACTTTGAGTTTTAAACTTTTAATTTGCAAATCTCGTGCCAAAACATATTAAATGAATCCGGAATGACTTCAAATTTCGCACACAAGTCATAAATGACATAACAGAGCTGTTCAAATTTTTAGAATTGGATTCCGGCTCCGATATCAAAAAGTCAACCCCGTGGTCAAACTTAAAATATTTAAACTTTAAATTGCTAGTTCCGTTAAATGGTCATAACTTGAGTTAGGGACCTCCAAATTAAATTCCGGACATACGCCCAAGCCCCAAATCACGATACGGAGCTACCCGAATTTTCAAAATACTGGTCTGGATCCGTTTGCTCAAAACATTGACCAAAGTCAACTTAGTTGAGTTTTAAAGCTCTATTTCCCATTTTAATCTATTTTCACATGAAAACTTTCCGAAAAATTTTACGGACTGCGCACGCAAGTCGAGGAATGATAAATAGTGCTTTTCGAGGTCTTAGAATACAGAATTACTTATTAAATTTAAAGATAACATTTTGGGTCATCACAGGCTCGCCCCGGGGATCGCTCCAGAAACGCTTTTTAAAACAGAAGTTTAAAATAATTATCCTATACTACAAAGTTTTATCTTTTCTGTCACAACACATTCATAATTATTCTATACTAAAATAATCTATACTAGAAATTTTTTATCTTGTTTGTATGCCCTATCCGAGTCATTCATAATTATTTTATACGAAAATAGTCTATGCAAGAAAATTCTTATTTTGTTTGTATGCCCCATCCGAGTCATTTTAAAATACTATTGTATACAATAATATTTTAGCTTCAGTAGAGTTATAAAATGACTCAGATGAGGCATACAAATAAGATAAAAAATTTCTAGCATAGATTATTTTAATATAGAATAATTATGAATGTGTTGTGACAGAAAAGGCAAAACTTTGTAGTATAGGATAATCATTTTAAATTAATGTGGAATTAATATATTTTTTTATCGAAACTCATTTGGATTATGGATCAAATCACATTAAAGAATAAATGGATCTAAAATGGGTATGACCCATATTAGCTTATGTGGTATTTATTTTTGGATTTTTATCATAAAATATAATGCCATGTCATATTTATGGTAGGGGTTTGAGGCAAAATGACTTTTAAGTGATAATGATAAAGTTTAGTTACTTTTAAGTGATAAAAATAGTTATATGACTTTAGTGAAATTGAAAGATAGTTCAATGACCATTACTGAGATTAACCCCTCAAATCCAAAAGAAAATCACTTACATAACACTAGGCCGCCCACAAGATGATCTATTTTTGAAAGTGTATCCAAAGGATGAAGGTGATGAAGTTTCTATTATATAGAAGAGGCAAGAATGGTCGACCAAGAGCAAAATTGCTATTTTACTCTGCCATTTAATTTAATTTTCTATCTACACGTATAAGTGCTGCCAAAGCACTCTGTCATAATTCTAGAACTCTCATCTGCTTTCATAAACCTATTTTCACCTCCACACTTTGAACTACTCCTCCTCAATGAGTTACATTTATCTTCTAGACAGGTCTCTCTATTTCTGGTAACTTTTTCACTTAATTTTTGCTTTAATCTTCTCCCATTTTTGCTTGTCTGAATCACTTATTTGTCCTTGATGTTGCTTATTGTGCTTCCTAAAGAAATGTCTTATGTGTAAATTCAAAGGCAACCCAAAGCCACCTATTACTCTACCATCGTTCTACCCCTTCAATACAGATTGAGTGTACGCCGGAGCTTGCGGATGTATCAAAGCCGCAGATATATCGGAGCTGCCTCTTCTTTTGTTTAATCTCAAGAAATCTCATCCATTAAGATCGAGTCTGGTAAATGGTTAGATCATTTATTTGTTAAATATTTTCGGTTGTGACAAAATTTCCAAGGTTAGTTTTCTCAACTACCTTTTCCTATTAGTTGAACAAAACTGATTTTTAAGATAGAAATCTAAATATATAGTAGAGGGATAAAAAGTGTCTAATTGTTTTCTTTATTTCTCAGTTTAAGCTTTTTATTCTTTTTTTTCCCTTTACATAACGTGGCGCTTATTTTTTGCAACAACTGCAGATAGTACTAAGATGTTGACAAAGAATTTTATTTGAGGGATGGGTTGAAGTTTCATAAGATCATGAGCTAATATAGTATTGCTTTTTCCTTACTCTCAGAATTGGCATGGCTCAATCTGCGCAATCAGTAATTTCTTTTCTTTCTAATTAATATTTGTTGATGACTTATTCACAAAAAATTAATATAGATAATTCATTGTAAAAAAAGACAGCTCGATGCATTAAACTCTCTCTATATGCGGGGTTCGGTGAAGGGTCGGACCACAAGATAATTCATTATAGTAAGAAATTAAAGAAATAGTTTTTACTGTTAATGAGTATAAAATGTTCTATTAAATAATTGAGTAATACAACTAACTGAATCGTGTCAAATAGAGTTCGCGGATGACCTGTATAATCACTGTTGAATTTGTGTCAACAACTAAACAAGCAAAGAGAGTAAGAAAGAAAGAATAGAGGATCCATGAACAATAAGTAAATTAAGTGAGGTTGCACTAGACAGTTGTGCAGGAGCCGATGTAATGACCCGATCAGTCGTTTTGAGTGTTATAACCCCGTTCCCCTATTTACTTCTCAATTTATGCTATATAGTTATTTTATGACTTACCGGGTTAGTTGGTTCGGGTCCGGAAGGAATTCGGAATGAAATGAGACACTTAGTCTCATAATTAAAAATTTAAGTTAGAAAAATGGGCCTGATATGGACCTATGTGTAAATGACCTCGGATTTGAATTTTGATGATTCCAATAGCTCCGTATGGTGATTTTGGTCTTAGGACAATGTCCGAAATATTATTTGGAGGTCCGTAGTAGAATTAGGCTTGAAATACCGAAAGTTGAATTTTTGAAAAGTTTGACCCGGGGGTTGACTTTTTGATATCGGGGTCGAAATCCGATTCTAAAAATTTGAATACCTCCGTTATGTCATTTATGACTTGTGTGCAAAATTTATGGTCAATCGGACGTGATTTGATAGGTTCCGGAGTCATTTGTAGAAATTAGAAATTTCAAAGTTCATTAGGCTTGAATCTATGTGTGATTCGTGTTTTACTGTTGTTAGATGTGATTTGAAGGCTCGACTAAGTTCGTATAATATTTTAGGACTTGTTGAAACATTTGGTTGAGGTCCCGGGGGCCTCGGGTGAGTTTCGAATGGTTAACGGACCAAATTCAAACTTAGAAGAAATAACTGAAGTTTCCGCCCTCTGCTGCAATCGCACCTGCGGAAATTCTATCGCAGGTGCGAGCTCGCAGAAGCGAGCCTAGCAAGCACAGATGCGCAAATGGACTATGGGACAGTGGTCGCAGGTGCGAGAAAAATTCCGCACCTGCGTGAGTGCAGTGCGGAGGGACGCGCGCAGTAGCGGCCTGCACAGGAGCGCAAACAAGCGCGCAGATACGGGCAAAGGCGCATATGCGGGACCTTTTCGCACATGCCGTTGGCCCAGAAGCGGCCAAGTTGCCGTAGATGCGAAAATCCCTAGACAGTACAAAACGAGAGGGATTCCGAGCTTTTGCCATTTTTGGGCATTTCAAGCTCGGGTTGGGCAATTTTGAGCAAGGTTTTCACGGGAAAACTTGAGGTAAGTCCCTTGTGATCATTTCTACTCCCTAATATTGAATTATCATCGAATAATCCGACTAGATTACATGTTTTTGAGGTGTAAATCGGGGGTTGGAACTTAGGGATTTGAAAATAAGATTTGAAGCTTTGGGGGTCGAGTTGAGGTCGAATTTTGGTAAAATTTGTATGGTTAGACTCGTGGTTGAATAGGCTTTCGGATTTTATAACTTCTGTCGGGTTCCGAGACGTGGTCCCCACAGACGATTTTTGAGCTAAATTTCGGATTTTTATGAAAAATTAGTATTTTCTTATGGAATTAATTCTAATAAATTTTATTGTCTGAAATGAATTATATATGACTAGATTCGAGGCATTCAGAGGCCGATTTGCGAGGCAAAGGCATATCAAAGTAAAGAGGTTCACGTTTTGAGGTAAGTAACAGTTTTAAATCTGGTCCTGAGGGTATTAAACCTCGGATTTTGGTATCATGTGATTATTTTGGAGGTGACGCACATGCTAGGTGACGGGCGTGTGGGTGTGCACCGAGAGGATTATGACTTGGTCCGTCCCGAAAAACTGTAAAGTTGAATAATTTGTTGTTAGTTATATGCTCTCCATGTGTTGATAAAAATTTGACTGTAAATCATGTTAGAAATTATGCTTAGGCTATGTGATAGTACTGTTGGGACCCATAGAGGTCGCGTACTTGTTGAATTGCCTGCTAAATGCTATATGTACTCAGTCTCAGTTTTTACTTGCACATTTTATCTCAGTCTCTGTTATTATTTTTGATACATCATATCATTATTGTTTGGGCTGATTTCATGATTAATGAGAGCCTAAGAGACTGGAGAGATTTATGACTGAGAGAGACTGAGGGCCTGATTGTGAGATATTGATATCATAGCACGTGAGTTGTCCGTACAGCACGTGAGTTGTCCGTACAGCACGTGAGTTGGCCGTGCGGATACTTATATTATACTATAGCACGTGAGTTGGTCGTGCAGCACGTGAGTTGGCCGTGCAGATCCAGATATTTATATTATGGCACGTGAGTTGTCCGTGCAGATTATAGTGCTTGGGATATAGGAGCCCCTCCGGAGTCTGTACAACCCCAGTAAGCGCGGGTACCCATTGAGAGTGAGTGATGAGGGCTGGGAGCCCAGGGAATGATTGTTGTCCTAAAAAGTTGTACTTGATTTCCATTTATTGTTGCACTTAGTTGCTATCTATCATTGTTGTGAAATCTCTAAAAGATTGTTGATGTACGGATTACATGAACAGGAACTGTATAAAAATTGATTTGACATTAAACTGCTTAGATTTGATAGCATGTATATTCTTTGCTGGAATTACTGGAAATGAACCATAACTGTGTAGCTCGTTACTATCTTCAGTTCCTTATTTATTATTGTTACTTGCTGAGTTGGTTGTACTCATACTATACCCTGCACTTCGTGTGCATATCCAGGTATTCCCAGACATATCGGGTGTTGATCCTTTCGCACGGTTGATTTTCAGGAGATTTTGAGGTAGCTGCCGTATTCCGCAGACCTTGTCTCTCCTTCTCTATCTCTTTGTTCACTGTATTTGGTCTCAAACTATTATAGACTATATTTTTCATACTTGTATTCGTATTAGATGCTCATGTATTCAGTGACACCAAGTTTTGGGGAGTGTTTATATGGTATTTAAATATTATATTTTCAACCTTAAAGAGAAGTTTTGATTTATTAAGATTCTCAGCTTGCCTAGTATCGAGATAAGCGCCATCACGATAGATTGGAATTTTGGTTCGTGACAGTCGAGGAAACAAGAATTTGCGAAAGATGAATTTAATAGCCTTCTTATTAAGATTGAAGGCAGTTGGTACTTTATTCCATTCTTTGACATCCCATAGCTGCAAACGCAACAAAAATGTGCTTGAGAAAAAATGAATTCAATGAGGTTTAATTTGTATGAGTTGGCATGTTTTTTCTTACAAATGCAGTTATATATGAACCAAAGTTGCATGTATGGGACATTTTTAACTGACTTTGATTATCAGTTTCCAGAATGGAAGATTTGAATTCTCTATTGATTGATTAATTCTAATTGCACTAGAAGTTAATAAAGATGTAGTACAACTCTATGTTATTGAGAACTACTTTAGAAATTGATGAAGTGTATTGTAGTTTAGTGTTATTGTAAAAAGTGGTAGGAGTATGCAGTTATTTTGAGTTATCGGGTCATCTTAATGTGTATATGTGAGTCGTATTGCTGATTTATGTCTTTTTCCCTCTTATGTCTTACCTTTGAGCGCGCTAATGCGTTGAAAGATTACTAAGATATTTTAAATCCTAATTTTGGTCCATTTAAAGTTTTTACTTTTTGTAGGAAAACGAGGAAATATATCTAAAGTTTCTTATGCAAGTGACATGCTCTTAAATTCTTTGATTGAATGTAGTTTCTCTTTTCAATACAAAAGCTATAGGACCAAAATAAACCTTGTAGATTGTGCTTTGTGGTTGAAAAGCTATTGCTTCTGGTCTTACTATTTGAGTTGAATCTTCATTTATTGTCTCTATTATGTTATCCAGTTTATTGAAGTGGTCCTCTTCTGATATATGTAGGTGGAAGGCTTCGAATTTTGCAGCTCGAAGAAGTAGTTCAGCGTCATTTTTTAATGTCGTGAAACCAGAAATTGATGTCTTGCAGCGGGCTGGAGCACATATAGGATGAGCGAAGGTTGGAAGGGGATGTCAAAGCATGGGACGGCTCAAAAACTTACTCTGCAATATTGACTAAAAGTTGTGCATTGTCCAAAATCTTTTTCATTCATCCTAAGTTGCATTAGAGCTTTTATATGTATTCATCCATATTGCTGCCTACTTAAGTGACTATTTGTTAGAGTAATATGGAATTGAATTCTCTCAATAAAGAAAATCTCTGCGAATTATTTTAGTAAGTTATTTTATTCTTCAAGAGTGACAATTATCATGGAACTGATTCTTTCTTCTACTCTTAACGCTTGTTTTGAAAGTTAAAGCTCTCAACTTTTCTTCTACAGGTGAGTGTTCCCTTGTGGGATTCTGCACATGTGTTATATGAATAAAATTAAAGTGTTTCCATGAGTTAAAATATCTCATAGCTGAATCTTTTTATATTAGCTTCTTCTATTTGAATATTGTATGTTGGACAGTTGAAGATGGGAAAAAAATACACATTGAAGAGCAATAGATGTGCATGCCATTGTATATTTGTCAAAACAACAATAAGGTTGTCTTTTGAAGAAGAAAAAAGGGGAAAATGCTAGGAAAACAATAGAGAAAAATACTAGAAAAATAATCTGCAAAATCAATTGACGTATCCTATATGTTGGTAACCTGGATTTTCCTATTTGTTGGTAACCTGGATTTTAGAGACTCGATTTAGGTGTTTTTCATCCTTACATTGAATTGGCTATCATTGGTTTATAGTATTAGTTATGTTTCCTTATGCTTCGTGTCTGTTGCTATCGATTTTCCAATATGACCATAAGTTTGACATTATTGTAAAAAACTATTTGATTCTTGTCATTTTCTCTCAAAATTGTCGGAGATTTAGATTTGATTTAGTTCACATGAACAGAGACATCTAAGTTACAACGTTGGGCCGTGCTCAGCACGGGCGTCAGCTCATCTAGTAACAAATAGAAAAAGATGATGTGTCTTTTAATATTGTACAATGTTCTGAGCTTTGAGTCAAACTCTTATAGTTTCTTTTTTCCTAAAAGGTTTCCGTATTTCTACATCTTATAATCTAATATGTAATTGTTTTTTGAATCTACTTTAATTCGAGACTTTATTGGCACGCTTAACAATTTCTCAGATCCAATATGTTTAGTAGAGATGTCGACTTAATTAATTACTTAATAGCTTAAAAGTATGCAATTAATCATTCATGAATATATGCTTTTGAAATTCAATGATGTGAATGTTATTAGAAAAAGATGTGGGAACTGCTGGTAGCGGTCAATTCGAAAAAGAAGAATAATGAACATAGACTAAAAGGGATTTGAAATGTTTGAAAATCTAGTGAATTCTATTTCCTCGAATTATCACGTGAATATTTTCCTGTGCACCTAACAAAAGTTAATATTGTTAGTCAAACTATAACGCTATAATATAATGAGATCTCGAAATAATCAAATATAATCTGAAAATAAATTTCGGAATGAAAATCTAGCTCATTGAATGCACGATATGTCGTTAAGAAATTAATCTCCTCAAGTATCTGAGGTGTTGGAATATTATCCTCTCATGATAGAAAGATTTAACTCACCAGAGTATTGGTACAAAAAACGCCGGTGAACGGTGAACTACTTAATGACTATAAATTACACTGGAATTTACTTATGCAGAAGAAAGGAGAAGAAGTTCAGAAAGTTTCGTAAGGAAAGATTCTGGGATCAAGGCATATTTATAGCCATTTTCCGACACTGTTTATGTCACGACCCAAAATCTCAACCTGTCGTGATGACGCATATCTCGATACTAGGCAAGCCGACAACCTCGATAAACCACAATTTCTTTTAAGTTTGAAAATATAATATTTAAACACAATCCAAAAATCTCGTAAATATCGATACAAACACTCTCAAAACCTGGTGTCACTGAGTATATGAGCATCTATACATTACAAGTCTGGAAAACGTGGTCTATAATAGTCTAAGACCAAATACAGTAAACAAGGAGATAGGGAAAGAGAGACAAGGTCTACGAAATATGACAGCTACCTCTGAATCTCCGAAAAATCAACTGTGTGAAAGAATCAACACCCACTATCTTCGGGATCACCTCGATCTGCAACGAAGTGCAGGGTATAGTATGAGTACAGCCAACTCAGTAAGTAACAATAATAAATAAGAATTGAAGGTAGTGACGAGCTTCACAGCTAAGTCCAAATACAGTACTTTTCCATATAAAAGGGTAGGCATGCTCTCAAGTTCAACATTTAGAAGTTCACAGTAGTTTCATATCAAATTTGACTGAAACATAAAATAATATTTTTTCGAAATTTCCAAAAATAGTGATATATGACAGTTGAAATGTAGCAAATAATGAAATTAATGCATCCTCTCAGAGTAAAAGTCACTCAGTCCTCCCATTCACTCCAACCTCACAGTAACTCTTTCCTCACAGTCAATCATTCCTCACAGTCACTCATTCCTCACAGTCACTCGGCACTCGCACTCGCACTCAGGAGGTACATGCACTCACTAGGGGTGTGTACAGACTCCGGAGGGGCTCCTTCAGCCCAAGTGCTATATCAAGCCAATCATGGCATAAATCAATGAAACATGCTGCGGCATGCAGCCCAATCCATAAATATCGTCACAATTAGGCCCTCGGCCTCACTCAATCATCAACCTCTCCAGTCTCTCGGGCTCAAGATGTCATGAAAATCAGCCCCAAAATTATAATATGATGTATCAATAAATAGCAACAGAGACTGAAATATAATATAAAATGAATGAACATGACTGAGTATGAAATTACAATTTGAACATATAATTCAACCACAGAAATGACCCCAGTGGGTACCAATAATAACATCATATGTCTAAGCATGATTTTTAATACGAGCCTCAACTCAATTTTCTCTAATACGTAGAGAATGTACGAATATCAACAGATAATTCAACTACATAGTTCTATGGAATTTGACCAAGTCACAATTCCTACGGTGCACACCCACACGCCCGTCACCTAGCATGTGCGTCACCTCAAAACAAATCACATAACACATAATTCAGGGTTTCATACCCTCAGGATCAAATTTAGAACTATTACTTACCTCAAACCGTGTAATTCTTTATTCCGCTATGCCCTTGCCACGAGAATTGGTCTCCGAAAGCCTCGTATCTAGCCACAATTAATTTGATTCAGTCAATACCAATTATTGTAATTAATTTCATAATGAAATACTAATTTTCTAATAAAAATCAAAAATTAACTCAAAAATCGCTCGTGGGGTCCACGTCTCGGAATCCGATAAAAGTTATAAAATATGAATGCTCATCCAACCACGAGTCCAACCATTCAAATCTCACCAAATTCTGACATCAACTCGACCCTCAAATCTTCAATTAAATTCTTTGAAGATTTCTACCATTTTCAACCCAATCTTACCCATTTGAACTCAACAATCTTTCCATAAACCTTATTGATTCGTATAAATAATACTCTTACACCCAAAAATCATACTCTTAATCACCCATCTTTAGTCAAACTCGAAATTGAAGAGTAGAGGTTAGAACCTTACCTCTTGGGTGAAGATCTTGTGATATTTCCCTTGTTGGATTTCAAAGCTTGAACAAGATCTTGATAAACAAAGCACTTGAGCTACTTGCTCTCTCTAGAACATTCTCCTTTCTCTCTAAAAATGTCAGATTTTTGCTCTAAAATGAGCTTCAAGGGCTATAAATCGAAGTTGGGTCGGATTATAAAAACCCAAAAAATGAAGCTCCGGACAGGATATGCTGTCCGCATATCGGCCGCAAAATTGGCCTCCAGAACTGGGAAAAACCTTCCTGGGTTTGCGGTCACTATGCGGCCCGCAGACCTGTTCTGCGATCGCATAATGAACCGTAGAATAGTTCTTCGGTCGCATAGTCGACCGCAGAATGTCATCCAAAATGGCCCCTTACCTGCCTCACTTTGCGGTCATTATGCGGTCCGCAGAGTGACTCTGCGGTCGCATATGGACCGCAGAAACACATTTCTCTGTCACAAATTTTCCTTTACTCCCCAGTGCATTGTCACAAAATGTACTAATTGATCTACCTCGGCATCACAAAACCTTAATTTCCTTAGCAAAAATTCTCCGGGGTCATTACACATAAGTAAACATCTAGTCAACCTTTTTAACTTAAATTCTAAACCTTGGAACTAAGTGTTCAAAATTATTCCAAAACCTCACAGGACTCGAACCAATTACCCCCGGCAAGTCACATAACAAATGTAAGGCATAGATTAAGCAGTAAATAGGGGAACGGGATTGTAATACTCAGAACGACCGGCCGAGTCATTACAGTTTATGAAATATTTGCAACCTTTCAGAAACAACCATGGTTGTTGGAACATGCTGGAACGTTCAAAATATTACGAAAAAATAATTTAAAATAATCCGAGAAAGAAACGAACTAGGTCGGTCGCGGATCGTGGGTTATTCTGGGTTGACTTGTCACGACCCAATTCTCCCTCCGTAAGACGTCGTGACGGCACCTAGTCTCTACGACTAGGTAAGCCTAACAAAAACAGAAATAACAAAAATGAAAGCAAAACTTATCAATTAATTCCCCAGCTTCCGCACCTGCGCTCTAGGCCTCGCACATGCGGGCTCGCAGGTGCGGCCAAATCCTTCGCGCCTGCATGCCAGCCTTGGCCTCACATTTTTTCGCTTCTGTGCAGCAAATTCTCACGCCTGCGAAAGCGCACCTGCGCGTTTCCTCCGCTTCTACGAAGCCTGCCTAGCATTCCCTTTTCCGCATCTGCGCCCTAGGTTTCGCACCTGCAGGTTTGCAGATGCGATATCCTTCTCGCACCTGTGCATTTTGCCTAGCCTAGCATTGCCCGCACCTGCGGACTCCCCATGCGCACCAGCGGCCTCGCATCTGCAACTCTTTCTTCCGCAGGTGCGGAAATAGCAGTAGCAGCGGCTTCAGCTGCATTTTCCAACTTTGACAAATTCGTTAACCACCTGGAATCACCCCGAGGCCCTCGGGACCTCAACCAAAAATACCAACAAGTCATATATCAACATACCAACTTATTCGAACCTTCGAATCACTCAAAACAACATCAAATCATCAAATTACCCTCAGATTCAAGCCTAAGAACTTCTAAATTTTCTAATTCGGCAACCGATGCCGAAACTAACCAAACCACGTCCGAATGACCTTAAATTTTGCACACACATCACAAATGACACTACGAACCTACTCCAACTTTCGGAATTCCATTCCAACCCTGATATCAAATTTTCCACTGCCGACTGAAATCGCCAAATTTTCAATTTCGCCAATTCAAGCCTAATTTTACCACGGACCTCCAAATTATATTCCGGACGCACTCCTAAGTCCAAAATCACCTAACAGAGCTAACAGAACCATCAGAATTCAAATCCGAGATCGTTTACACATAGATAAACATTCGGTTGACTTTTCCAAGTTAAGTTTCTACTTAAGAGATTAAGTGCCTCATTCCACTCCGAAACTACTCCGGGCCCGAATCAACTAACCCGGTATATCATTATATAGCTTAAGAGCATAATTGAAACAACAATGGGAAAAATGGGGCTATAACTCCCGAAACGACCGGATGGTTACAATTGGCCTTCTCGGGATGGTACAAAATAGTAATATCATAATCCTTAAGCAGCTCCGACCACCTCCGCTGACGCAAGTTAAGATCCTTCTGTTTGAACAGATGCTGCAAACTCCAATGATCGGTGTAAATCTCACAAGGGACACCATACAAATAGTGCCGCCAAATCTTCAAGGCATGGACAATAGCTGCTAACTCAAGGTCGTGGACAGGATAGTTCTTTTCATGAACTTTAAGCTGTCTAGATGCATAGGCAATCACTCTATGGTCCTGCATCAAAAACGTGTCGAGACCTATCCGCGACGCATCACAATATACTGTATAAGATCCCAAACCTGTAGGCAATACCAATACTGGGGCTATAGTCAAAGCTGTCTTGAGCTTCTGAAAGCTCTCCTCACGCTCCTTTGTCCACCTGAATGGAGCACCGTTCTGGGTCATCCTGGTCATAGGTGCTGTAATAGATGAGACAACCTCTACAAATCGACGGTAATACCCTGCCAAACCAAGAAAACTCCGGATCTCCATAGCTGAGGACAGTTTGGGCCAACTCTGCACTACTTCAACCTTCTTTGGATCCACCTGCATCCCATCACTCGATACTACATGACCCAAAAATGCCACTGAGTCTAGCCAAAAGTCGCACTTTGAAAATTTTGCGTATAACTTCTTTTCTCTCAAGGTCTGAAGCACAGTCATCAGGTACTGGTTATGATCCTCCCGAGTCCGGGAGTACACCGGAATATCGTCCATAAACATAATGACGAATGAGTCAAGATAGGGTCGGAACACACTGTGCATCAAGTGCATAAATGTTGTTGGGGTGTTGGTTAGCCAAAATGACATCACAAGGAATTCGTAGTGACCGTACCGAGTCCTGAAAACAGTGTTTGGGATATCTGGCTCCCGAATCTTCAACTGATGATAGCCTGAACGTAAGTCAATCTTGGAAAACACTCTGGCACCCTGTAACTGATCATATAAGTCATCAATACGAGGCAATGGATACATGTTATTCACTGTAACTTTGTTCAGCTGGTGATAATCAATGCACATACGCATAGAACCATCCTTTTTCTTCACAAAGAAGATAGAAGCACCCCAAGGTGACACACTGAGCCGAATGAAGTCCTTATCAAGAAACTCTTGTAACTTCTCCTTCAACTCCTTCAACTCAGGAGGAGCCATATAATATATAGGAATAAAGATGGGCTGAGTGCCTGGCAACAAATCAATGCCAATGTCAATATCTCTGTCGGGTGGCATGCCCTATAGATCAGCTGGAAACACATCTGGAAAGTCCCTCACTACTGGGACTGACTCAACTATAGGGGTATCAATACCGACATCTCTCACATAAGCTAGATACACGTCACACCCCTTCTCAACCATTCGTTGAGCTTTAAGAAATGAAATAACTCTACTGGGAGTATACTCTAAGGTACCTCTCCACTCTAATCGCGGTAATCCTAGCATAGCCAGCATCACGGTCTTAGCATGACAATCAAGAATAACATAATGGGGCGACAACCAGTCCATGCCCAAGATAACATCAAAGTCTACCATACTGAGCAATAGTAAATCGGCTCTTGTCTCAAAACTACTAAGAGCAACCCAACACGACCGATACATGTGATCCACAACAAGGAACTCAAAGAATCCCGAGATACGCCCAAGTACGGGGCAAAATAAGAGGACACATAGGAATAAGTAGAGCCTGGATAAAATAAGACCGATGCATCTCTATGATAGACCAGAACAATACCTACAATGATAGAGTCAGAAACAACTGCCTCTATACGAGCTGGAAGAGCATAATATCTAGCCTAGCCTCCCCCTCTAGGGCGACCTCGACCTTCCCGACCTCCAACTTAAGCTCGCTGAGTAGGTAGGGCAGTAGCTGGTGCTGGAATCATAGCCTGAGGACCCGGTGGAGAACGCGGTGGCTGAGAAGTCTGTGGAGGTGCACCCCTCCTAACTCTAGGGTAATCTCTCACCAAACAAGCTCTCGGAGGGCGTGGCTACAGTGACTGGTTCGGGCCAAGTCTGTTGGACTGGCCGCTAAAAGCACCCCATACAGGAGGCTCGTTAGATACTAGCGATGCATAATAAGGCTCCTGGGGCCTAGAAGGGACCAGAATACCACTGGCGAATGGAAGAGCTGAATAAACGGGGCAACTCCCAAAGAACCTACCATGGCGAACTGCAGCTGGGGTATGGGTACCGCTATATGTGCCAGAATCTCGAGGCCTCTTGGCCTCCCTCTCCTCTCTCTCTCTCTCTCTCTCTCTCTCTCTCTCTCTCTCTCTCTCTCTCTCTCTCTCTCTCTCTCTCTCTCTCTCTCTCTCTCTCTCTCTCTCTCTCTCGAGCAAATACCAGAATTTACTAGACGTATTCTCTCAAACTACGCTAGATGTCCATCTCCAACTCCCGGGCCATGCTAAGCCTGATACTGGGGTGGAGTACCTCAATAAACTGACGAACCCTCTCTCGAACTGTGGCAACCAAGGTTGGTGCATGTCGGGCCAAATCACTGAAGCGAACTGCATACTCTGATACAGTTATAGCATCCTGGCGTAACTGCTCCAACTCCGTGCGCCATGAGTCCCTAAGGCTTTGAGGGACATACTCTCTAAAAAACATGTCCGAGATCTGAGTCCATGTAAGTGAAGCTACCTCTGCCGGACTACTCAACTCATAAACACGCAACCACTGATATGGTGCTCCTCTAAGCTGGAATGTAGTACGAAGAATACGGTGACAATCCTCTAGAAAACCTAGGCATCCTCTGACGCCATTCCACTGAAGGTAGGAGGGTGGTACTTATTGTACCTCTCAAGTCTGTGCTGCTCCGCCTCAAAAACTGCTGCCCTAACCTCGAGCTGAGATGGAGCTATCGCTGCATCGGTAAAATCTCTAGAACCTGGTCGACCTAAACCCACTGCTCTGGAGTACCGGCGACGGGAGTCTGTGCTCCTCCCCCGACCTGAGATGTGGCAGGAGCAAGTGGAATCAATCCTGCCTGAGCTAAGGTGTTGAACATGCTCAGAAACTGGGCTAGAGTCTCTTGGAGGGCTGGTGCAGCAACAAGTATCTCAGGTGTCTGCCCTCCAGCTGGAGCTACTGGGAGCTTCTCTGTGGCAGCTCGTGCGGATGCTTTGGCTGCACCGCGTGGACGTCCTCAGCCTCTATCCCTGCCCCGGCCTCTCGTGGATCTAGCAGGGGGCTCGGGTGCCTGCCATCAAATCCTCCTGTACGTGCCCTCACCATCTGTGAGAGAATAAAATACAGAAGTTTAGATTTTTTTTGAAGTCAACAATTTTCGCACTATAAGGAATCGAAGTAGTGGAATTCTTTTCTAACAGTTCCATAGCCTCCTGAAGATAAGTACAGGCGTCTCCGTACCGATCCGCGACACTCTAATAAATCGGCTTGTGACTCATGACACATATGAACCTAGAGCTCTGATACTAATTTGTCACGACCCAATTCTCCCTCCGTAAGATGTCGTGACGGCACCTAGTCTCTACGACTAGGTAAGACTAACAAAAACGAAAATAACAAAAATGAAAGCAAAACTTATCAACTAACTACAACAGATAACAAAATAACTGGTAACAATGCAGCTCGACATTTAAAATAACCAACACTCTAGTAATACACAGTATTCCCAAAACCCGGAACAACATAAGTCACAAGCTACAGAAGGAAACTAGTATCTCTATACACCAGAGTCTAATAAAAAGAGTATGGAAGGTAAATGACACATGAGAGAATAGAAGGGGACTTCGAGGTCTGTAGACGCGGCAAATGTACCTTGAAGTCTCCGTACAACAACAAGCACTCTCATCTAATAGTGGGACTGATAAGAAGTACCTGGATCTGCACACAAAACATATGCAGAAGAGTAGCGTGAGTACACCACAACGGTACCTAGTAAGTGCCAAGCCTAACCTCGGTCGAGTAGTGACGAGGTCAAGTCAGGCCCATTGGTAAATAATAAATAAGGCAGAAGAATATACAGTATAATAAAAGACTAGAATTTAGCAAAAAGGAAACACATCAAAGCAACAGTACAACACACATGGGTAAACAACAGGGGATCTCCCGAGATACCGTCTCACAGTCCCAAAATAAATATGCAGGGAGAACTACCGAGGTACCACCTCGAAGTCTCAAAAGTAAATATACAGGGAGAACTCCCGAGGTACCACCTATTAGTCTCAAAAGTAAATGTGCAGGAAGAACTCCCGAGGAACCACCTCGTAGTCTCAAAAGTAAATATACAGGGAGAACTTCCGAGGAACCGCCTCGTAGTCTCAAAAATAAATGTACATGGAGAACACCCGAGGTACCACCTCGTAGTCTCAAAAGTAAACACACGGCTCAAACCGATAAATACAACAGTTAACAGCAAGATTTCTACAGTTGATACTGATACAGAACAAGGAAAAATAGGAAATCAACAAGGCATACTTCATAGAGTTCAAATAAGCAGTTAAAGCACGTAGACATGCGATATTAGACTAAACAGGATAACTACACAGGTTGGTATAACACAATTAAGAATGAAAAATAGATTACTACTTAGAAAAAATGGTATAATCCAAATTATAAGGAAAATAGGTTGCTACTCAGTAAAATCGGGTTTTACAACAAATAGCCCGTGTACTGTGATGACCCAAAGGCTCATCTTGTGAATTAAGACTCTATTCCGGGCCCGTTAGCCTTAAAAACCTTATTTTCACTCACCTCGATTTACGTGCGCAGTCCGGCATAAATCCGAAAAGCCTTTATGTGGAAATTTATGAAGTAATAATTTTTGGGATTTAAAATTAATGTTTAGTTGACATTGGTCAATGTTTTAAGTAAACGGACCCGGATCCATGCTCCGACATTCCCGGAAGGTCCGTAGTAAAATATGGGACTTAGGCGTATGCCCAGAATCGAATTCCGAGGTCCCTAGCTCGAGAAATGAATTTTTGATAAATATTGTAAGACTGAAATTCTATGGATTTAAGGAAATTGATTAATGTTTGATCTCATTGGTATCAGACCCGTATTTTGGTTTCGGAGCCCGGTATAGGTTTAATATAATATATAAGACTTGTCTGTAAAATTTGGTGAGAAACAGAGTTGATTTGACGTGATTACAAATTTAAAAGGAAAAGCTATGATTGAGTAATTGATTGGAATTTGCAAAGCGAGGTAAGTGTCGTGGTTAACCTTGACTTGAGGGAATAGAACCCTTAAATTATTTGTTATGTGAAATGCATGTGAACGACGTATATGCGAGGTGACGAGTGTCTATACGTCGTCAAATTAAGTTTTTGCGTATTTACTTGAAAAATCATAAATTATTTTAAATTATGAATTAATTATTATAATAATTGTTTCTCTCCTATTCTTTGTCAAATATTAATTCTTGAATTTCTGCATTAATTGTTACATGCTATTTGAATTATGTGCCTTAATTGTTATTTGACATTTGGCATATTAAATATTAAACTGCATAATTTCTCTCTGATTTCTATAATAATTTGCTATTTGCCTTTGTTTGTTTCATAATTAAATCATAATTATTGTATGCTTGTTGTCTTATAATTTTATATTAATTGTTACATTTTTTGGGGAAATTCTTCTATAAGAATTGATAAATGAATAGGTTGGAGGAGCGGGTTGCACGCCGCAACAGAATTAATTATAATGAATATATTTGAGGATCGGGTTGCACGCCGCAACAAACTTATTAAAAGTCCATATTGGAGGATCGGGTTGCACGCCGCAACAGACTTATTAAAAGTCCATATTGGAGGATCGGATTGCACGCCGCAATAGACTGGGTTGCATGCCGCAACAGACTTATTTAAAAGTCGACATACATATATATATATTGGGGGATCGGGTTGCACGCCGCAACAGACTTGATTAAAATGAATATATTGTGAGAGCGGGTTGCACGCTGCAACAGAACTGAATGTGAATATATTGTGAGAGCGGGTTGCACGCTGCAACAGAATTGATAGAAATGATAATTGGTTATGACTACTGAGTTGGCTTCAATTATTATAAACGAGTTACCTGATTTATTTCTACTATTATTGTTGTTACTAATATTGCGTACAGGTAATGTAAGTGACACGCCTTAGCCTCGTCACTACTTCGTCGAGGTTAGGCTTAGCACTTACCAGTATATGGGGTCGGTTGTACTGATACTACATTCTGCACAAATTGTGCAGATTTTGGAGTTGGTCCGAGCGACGTACCATAGACTTGCTCGGATTTCAGCTACTCAGAGAAGACTTGAGGTATAACTGCACGACGTTCGCAGTTCTGAAGTCCCCATCAACTTTACTTTAGCTGTGTGTTTGTTTCCAGACAGCTTTATTTTATTCAGACCTTTATTTATATTTATTCTAGAAGCTCGTGCACTTGTGACACCAATTCTGGGATGGTATTTAGACACCGTTATTTTTATGGATTATTCACTATATTTTAGACTTTACTTCCGCATTTGTTCTTTGTTATTAACAAATTTAAAGATTGTTTAAAATTTGGTTAATATTATTCTAACGTTGGCTTGCTTAGCAAGTGAAATGTTATGCGCCATCACGGTCCGAAGGTGGGAATTTCGGGTCGTGACAGTTGGTATCAGAGCATTAGGTTACATAGATCTCACGAGTCACGAGCAAGCTTAGTAGAGTCTGAAGGATCGGTCCGGAGACGTTTGTAATTATCTCTCATAGGCTATGAAGTTTTGGAACAATATCACTTCTTTCTTATTTTGTCGTGCGATTTTATTCTATCATCGATGATTGAACCATTCTACTCTTATTATCTCGCAGATGGTGAGAACACGTAATACCTCTACCGATGGACAGGGACCAGAACCCCCGATGGCAACTATGGCCAGGGGTAGAGGTCGAGGTCGTGCTAGAGGCCGAGGTAGAGCTTAGTCCGGAGCTCGAGCAGCTGCACTTGTTGTAGAACCTCAGGTGGACCTTCAGGAGGAGGTTCCAGTTCAGAATGTACCAGTTGGATCAGTTCAGGTCCCAGAAGGATTCATAGCCAGTATAGTACTTCAGGACGCTCTAGTCCGTTTGGTAAGTCTTATGGAGGGCGTGGCCTAGAATGGTACATTTCCAGTGGCATCAGCTGCCTCACAGGCTGGGAGAGGAGCACAAACTCCCATTACTCTCACTCCGGAGCAGATGGCTCCCCAAAATCAGGCTCCAACGGCCTCGCCAGTTGGGGTAGTTCAGCCAGTGGTTGCGGCACAGATCGGTGATTGGCTCGCCATGTCTTTTGAGGCCTTATTGAGACTGGATAAGTTTACCTAGATCTTTCCAGTTCACTTCAGTGGTACATCTTCTGAGGACCCACATGATTATCTTGAACGCTGCCATGAGGTGCTGCGGAACATGTGTATAGTTGAGACCAATGGGGTTGATTTTGCTGTATTTCAGATAACGGGTTCCGCCAAGATGTGGTGGAGAGATTATAGATTGACCTGACTAGTCGGATATCCTGCACTTACATGGGAGCAGTTCTCTCAGCTATTTTTGGAAAAGTTCCTCCCTATCACACTGAGAGAGGAATTACGCAAGCAATTTGAGCGTCTACAGCAGGGCAGTATGACTGTTACTCAGTATGAGTCCCGTTTTGTGGATTTGGCATGTCATGCTCTCCTTTTACTACCTACGGAGGGAGAGAGAGTAAGGAGGTTTATTGAGGGACTCACTCACGCTATCAGACTTCAGATGGCCAAGGAGACCGAAAGTGAGATTTCTTTTCAGGCGGCTGCTAATGTCGCAAGGAGGATCGATATGGTTCTTGCACAGGAGAGAGGGTAGAGGTCTGATAAGAGGCCTCGTCAGTTTAGTGCTTTCAGTTGTGCCTCGTCTGGAGGCAGGGATAATTTTGGTAGGGGTCATCCTCCCAGACCGTTTCTTTCAGCACTTCATGTATCTCTCGGTGCTTCAAGGAGTCACGGTCCTATTATTCCTTACTCTGGGCAGCCAGTATTAAGTGCACATTCAGCTCCTATCAGTGCATCACCACTCCAGAGTTACTATAGTGGTTATCCGGCCCATTTGGGTCAGCTTCAGCTTCAGCAGCCACGACATCAAGATGGGTGTTATGAGTGTGGAAACATTGGTCACATTAGGAGGTATTGCCCTAGATTGGTGAGTAATAGATCTCGGCAAGATTCTCGTGCCATCATACCGGCACCGATTGCTTCACCGCATGCTCAGCCATCTAGAGGTAGGGGTCGGGCAACTAAAGGTGGAGGTTAGGCCATTAGAGGTGGAGGTCAGACCGTTAGAGGTGGAGGCCAGTTAGTTAGAGGCCATCCCAGAGACGCAGTTCAGAGTGGTGGGGCGCAGCCCTGATTTTATGCTTTTCCAGCTAGGCTTGAGTCCGATTCATCTGATGCTGTGATCAAATGTATTATTCCAGTTTGCCATAGAGATGCTTTTATTCTATTTGATCCAGGATCTACTTATTCCTATGTGTCCTCCTATTTTGCTTCATATTTGGTTGTTTCTTGTGATTCTCTGAGTGCTTCTGTGTGTGTATCTACACCGGTGGGAGACTCTGTTGTAGTAGATCATATCTATCGTTCGTGTGTGGTTACTATTGGTAATCTTGAGACTAGTGTGGATCTTCTACTTCTTGATATGGTAGATTTTGATATCATCTTGGGTATGGATTGGCTGTCCCCTTATCATGCTACATTGGATTTTCATGCCAAGACAGTGACCCTAGCTATGCCGGGGTTGCCTCAGTTAGAGTGGAAAGGAACTCCTGGCCATTCTGCCAGCATGGTTATTTCTTATATGAAAGTTCGACGTATGGTAGAGAAAGGGTGTCTAGCCTATTTGGCTTATATTCGTGATCCCAGTGCGGATGCTCCTTCTATGGACTCAGTACCAGTTGTTCGTGAATTTCATGAAGTATTTCCTGTAGATTTGCCGGGGATGCCACCCGACAGAGATATTGACTTCTGTATTGATTTGGCTCCGGTCACTAAGCCTATTTCTATTCCACCATACCGTATGGCCCCATTGGATTTGAAAGAATTGAAAGAGCAATTACAAGACTTGCTTGATTAGGGATTCATTAGACCAGTGTCTCGCCCTGGGGTGCAACAAGTATTATTTGTAAAGAAGAAAGATGGCTCTATGCGGATGTGTATAGATTATCGGCAGTTGAACAAAGCCACTATCAAAAACAAATATCCGCTGCCAAGAATTGATGACTTATTTGATCAGCTTCAGGGTGCCAAGGTATTTTGGAAGATCGATTTGAGGTCTGGTTACCATCAGTTGAAGATTAGGGCATCTGATGTCCCTAAAACAGCCTTTCGAACTTGGTATGGGCATTACAAATTCCTAGTGATGTCATTTGGGTTGACAAATGCCCCAGCAACATTTATGGATTTGATGAATCAGGTGTTCAAGCCTTATTTGGATTCTTTTGTGGTTGTATTCATTGATGATATCTTGATTTACTCCAGCAGTCGAGAGGAACATAAGCAGCATCTTCGAAGTGTGCTTCACACCTTGAAGAATAATCAATTATATGCCAAGTTTTCAAAATGTGAGTTTTGGTTAGACTCAGTTGCCTTTTTGGGGCATGTTGTATCGGCAGAAGGCATAAAGCTGGATCCTAAGAAGATTGAGGCTGTTCAGAATTGGCCTAGACCTACTTCAGTTATAGAGATCGAGTTTCCTGGGTTTAGCAGGTTATTATCGTCGGTTCGTGAAAGGGTTTTCATCTATAGCAAGCCCATTGACCAGATTGACCTAGAAAGGTATCCCATTCAGATGGTCAGACGAGTGTGAGTTGAGATTTCAGAAGCTCAAAATCGCTTTGACTATGACGCCAGTGTTGGTATTACCCACAGGTTCAGGATCGTATACGGTATATTGTGACGCATCTCACTTTGGGCTTGGTGCAGTATTAATGCAAGAGGGCAAGGTAATTGCATATGCGTCACGATAGTTGAAAGTTCACGAGAAGAATTATCCTGTTCATGACTTAGAATTCGCAGCCATTGTTCATGCGCTAAAGATTTGGAGGCATTACCTTTATGGTGTCTCGTGTGAGGTATTTACTGATCATCGTAGCCTTCAGTATCTGTTCAAACAAAAGGATCTTAATTTGAGGCAGAGAAGATGGTTGGAGTTGTTGAAAGACTACTATATCACCATTTTGTATCACCCCGGAAAGGCCAATGTGGTGGCCGATGCTTTGAGTAGAAAGGCTGTGAGTATGGGCAGTCTTGCGTATATTCCGGTTGGTGAAAGGCCATTAGCTTCAGATGTTCATACTTTGGCTAATCAGTTCGTGAGGTTAGATGTTTTAGAATCCAGTCGGGTTCTAGCTTACACAGTCGCTCGATCTTCTTTATATGAGCGCATCAGAGAGAGGCAGTATGATAATCCTCATTTACTTGTCCTTAAGGACACTTTGTAGCACGGTGATGCCAAACAGGTTGCTGTGGGGGAAGATGAGGTTCTGCTAATGTAGGGTCGTATTTGTGTGCCTAATGTGGATGGGCTTCGTGAATTAATTCTTGAAGAAGCACACAGTTCCGGGTATTCTATTCATCCAGGTACCGCCAAAATGTATCAAGATTTGCGGCAACATTATTGGTGGAGGAGAATGAAAAAGGATATAGTTTCATATGTAGCTTGGTGTCTGAATTGTCAGTAAGTTAAGTACGAGCATCAGAGACCTGGTGGTTTGCTTCAGAAGTTAAAATTCCTGAGTGGAAGTGGGAGCGTATCACTATGGATTTTGTTGTTGGGCTCCCACGGACTCAGAGAAAATTTGACGCAGTTTGGGTCATTGTGGACAGGTTGACCAAGTCACCACATTTCATTCTAGTGGCAGTTACCTATTCTTCAGAGAGGTTAGCTGAAATTTACATTCGTGAGATTGTCCGCTTTTACGGGGTGCCCGTGTATATTATTTCAGATCGAGGTACGCAGTTTACCTTATATTTCTGGAGGGCTGTACAGCGTGAGTTAGGCATGCGGGTGGAGTTGAGTACAATATTTCATCCACAGACAGACGGACAGTCAGAGCGCACTATTCAGATCTTGGAGGATATGCTCTGCGCTTGTGTTATTGACTTTGGAGGTTCTTGGGATCAGTTTTTGCCGTTAGCGGAGTTTGCCTACAATAACAGCTACCAATCGAGCATTCAGATGGCTCCCTATGAGGCATTATATGGTAGGCAGTGTAGGTTGCCAGTTGGGTGGTTTGAGCCGGGGGAGGCTCGGTTATTGGGTACAAATTTAGTTCAGGAGGCCTTGGACAAGGTCAAGATTATACAGGATCGACTTCGTACATCTCAGTCCAAGCAAAAGAGTTATGCCGACTGTAGAGTTCGTGATGTGGCATTCATGGTCGGAGAGAGGGTATTACTTTAGGTATCGCCCATGAAGGGTGTTATGAGATTTGGGAACAAGGGCAAGTTGAGCCCTAGGTATATCGGGCCATTTGAGATCCTCGAGAGAGTGAGAGAGGTAGCTTATAGACATGCGTTGCCTCCAGGGTTATCCTCAGTTCATCCTGTATTCCATGTGTCTATGCTCCGAAAATATCATGGTGACCTGTCCCACGTGTTAGATTTCACCTCTGTCCAATTGGACAAGGATTTGACTTATGAGGAGGAGCAGGTATCTATTCTAAACCGGCAGGTTCGTCAGTTGAGGTCAAAGAGTTACCCTTCAGTTCGAGTGCAGTAGAGAGGTCAGCCTGTTGAGGTAGCTACTTGGGAGTCCGAGTCGGACAATGCGGAGTAAATATCTCCACTTGTTCGCCAGTTCAGGTACTTTTCTATGTCCGTTCGAGGACGAACGTTTGTTTTAGAGGTGGAGATTGTGATGATCCAAAGGGTCATCTTGTGAATTAAGACTCTATTCCGGGCCCGTTAGCCTTAAATACCTTATTTTCACTCATCTCGATTTGCGTGCGCTGTCCGGGCGTAAATCCGGAAAGCCTTTATGTGGAAATTTATGAAGTACTAATTTTTGGGATTTAAAATTAATATTTAGTTGACTTTGGTCAACGTTTTGAGTAAAAGGACCCGGATCCGTGTTCCGACGTTCCCGGAAGGTCCGTAGTAAAATATGGGACTTGGGCGTATGCCCGGAATCAAATTCCAAGGTCCCTAGCTCGAGAAATGAATTTTTGATAAAAATTGTAAAACTGAAATTCTATGGATTTAAAGAAATTGAGTAATGTTTGATCTCGTTGGTATCAGGCCCGTATTTTGGTTCCGGAGCCCGGTACAGGTTTAATATAATATATAAGACTTGTCTCTAAAATTTGGTGAGAAACAGAGTTGATTTGACGTGATTCGGACGTCTAGTTGATAAGATATGAATTTTAAGTATTCTTGAGAATTTCATTTGATTTGGTGCTAAATTCGTAGTTCTAGGTATTATTTTGGCAATTTGATCGCGTGAGCAAGTCCGTATGATATTTTTAGACTTGTGGGCATGTTCGGTTTGGGCCCCCGAGGGCTCGGGTGAGTTTCAGATAGGCCACGGGATGTTTTGAACTTAGAAAATTTTGCTGGTATAACTGAACCTGTTGCAGGCCTCTGATCTCGCAATTGCACGATCAGGCTACACAAATGCGAAATAAGCAGGCCTGGCAATTGCGAGGTATCTATCGCAATTGCGAAGAAGGCCTGGGCCAGCATGTTCTCGCAATTGTGAGAATTTCTTCGCAATTGCGATGGGAGTCTGGGAAGGGCAGGTTCACAAATGCGAACATCTACTCGCATTTGCGAGGTTCAGTGGTCGCAAATGTGACACTTTCCTCGCATTTGCGAAGGCAACAGGATTGTGAAGGGCATCACAATTGCGAGCTTCGCATTTTCGAAGCTCAGGTCGCAATTGCGACACCTACAGCTGAGTAAAAGGGGGCTTAGACGGGATTTTTCATTCATTCTTCAATTTTTCGAACCCTAAACCTCAAGAGGCGATTTTTGGGCGATTTTCACGGGAAAATATTGGGGTAAGTGTTCCTTATCCTATATTGATTATATTTCATGATTTCATACTCATTTATATCATGAATCCGTGAATTTATGGAAGAAAAATCAGATTTTTATAAATTCTTCCAAAAACGAAAATTTAAGATTTGAAGGTCCATTTGATATCGGAATTGGATAATTTTTGTATGGTTGGACTCGTCTCAGAATGGGTGTTCGGATTTCGTAATATTTTTTGAGATTTGAGACATGGGTCCCATTATCAAATATTTTAATGAATTTTGGATTTTATCCGGAAAATTAGTAAATTCATGTGGAATTAATTCCTATGATTCGTATTGAGTATATTGAATTATTTGTGAATAGATTTGAAGCTTTTAGAGACAAATTTAAAAGGAAAAGCTGTGGTTGAGTAATTGATTGGAATTTGCAAAGCGAGGTAAGTGTCGTGGTTAACCTTGACTTGAGGGAATAGAACCCTTAAATTATTTGTTATGTGAAATGCATGTGAACGACGTATAGGTGAGGTGACGAGTGTCTATACGTCGTCAAATTAATTTTTTTGCGTATTTACTTGAAAAATCATAAATTGTTTTAAATTATGAATTAATTGTTATAATAATTGTTTCTCTCCTATTCTTCGTCAAATATTAATTCTTGAATTCCTGCATTAATTGTTACATGCTATTTGAATTATGTGCCTTAATTGTTATTTGACATTTGGCATATTAAATATTAAACTGCATATTTTCTCTCTGATTTCTATAATAATTTGCTATTTGCCTTTGTTTGTTTCGTAATTCAATCATAATTATTGTATGCTTGTTGTCTTATAATTTTATATTAATTGTTGCATTTTTTGATGAAATTCTTCTATAAGAATTGGTAAATGAATATGTTGGAGGAGCGGGTGGCACGCCACAACAAAATTAATTATAATGAATATATTTGAGGATCGGGTTGCACGCCGCAACAAATTTATTAACAGTCCATATTGAAGGATCGGGTTGCACGCCGCAACAGACTTATTAAAAGTCCATATTGGAGGATCGGATTGCACGCCGCAATAGACTTATTTAAAAGTCGACATACATATATATATATATATATTGGGAAATCAGATTGCACGCCGCAACAGACTTGATTAAAATGAATATATTGGAGGAGCGGGTTGCACGCTGCAACAGAACTGAATGTGAATATATTGTGGGAGCGGGTTGCACGCTGCAACAGAACTGAATGTGAATATATTGTGAGAGCGGGTTGCACGCTGCAACAGAATTGATAGAAATGATAATTGGTTATGACTGATGAGTTGGCTTCAATTATTATAAACGAGTTACCTGATTTATTTCTACTATTATTATTGTTACTAATATTGCGTACAGGTAATGTAAGTGACCCGCCTTAGCCTCGTCACTACTTCGTCGAGGTTAGGCTCAACACTTACCAGTACATAGGGTCGGTTGTACTGATATTATACTCTGCAATTCTTGTGCAAATTTTGGAGTTGGTCCCATCAGCGTACCATAGACTTGCTCGGATTTCAGCTACTCAGAGGAGACTTGAGGTATAACTGCACGGCGTTCACAGTTCTGAAGTCCCCATCAACTTTACTTTGGCTGTGTGTTTATTTTCAGACAACTTTATTTTATTCAGACCTTTATTTATATTTATTCTAGAAGCTCGTACACTTGTGACACCAATTCTGAGATGGTTTTTAGATACCGTTATTTTTATGGATTATTCACTATATTTTAGACTTTACTTCCGCATTTGTTCTTTGTTATTAACAAGTTTAAAGATTGTTTAAAATTTGGTTAATATTATTCTAACGTTGGAATGCCTAGCAAGTGAAATGTTAGGCGCCATCACGTTCCGAAGGTAGGAATTTCGGGTCGTGACATGCACGTACTCGTCACCTCGAGTACACGACGCTCACACATCACAACAGTACCAAGTCCTAAGGGGATTTCCCCCACACAAGGTTACGCAAGCCACTTACCTCGAACCAAGATCAATCAATTAGTAAGAATGCCCTTTCCTCGAATTTCCGACTCCGAATGGCCCAAATCTAGCCAAAAACAATTACATATCATAAATACAACTATAATAGACTAATCTAATTAATGAAATCAAGATTTTAACAAAAATTCCGAAATCCATCCTAAAAAGTCGATCCGGACCCACGTCTCAGAATCGGGTAAAAGTCACAAAATATGAACACCCAATCAACCACGAGTTCACTCGTACCAAAAATTTCTAAATCTGATATCAAAATCCGAATCAAAACTCAAAACTTAGTTGAAGAACTTCCAACCTTTTTTCCCAAATTTCTCAACTAAATTCCTTAATTAAATGATGAAAACAACTATAGATTAGTGGAATATAATCATAAACGAGTTAAGAATCATTACCCCAAAGTTCTCTCTGAAAAATCCTTGAATTATCGCCTCAATCCGAACTCGTAAAGACCCAAAATTGAAAATGGGATAAAACCCTCGAACTTGGCCTTTTCTACCCAGCAATTTTGCACTTGCTGACCTCTAGTCGCACTTGTGATGCCGCACCTGCGAAAATTCCATCGCAGGTGCGAAAATGACTTAAGGTGACTGGGACCGCTTCTGCGATCAGGTGGTCGCACCTGCGGACAATGGTCCGCTTTTGCGGTCTCCCTCCGCGCATGCATTTCCTCTAGCGCATCTGCGGACATAGCAGATGCGGCATTTTCCACGCACCTGCGACCCCTGAACAAGCCTCCCAATTCCGCTTCTGCGCCATATTGCTCACACCTGCGGTTAACCTTGCGCAGATGCGATTACACCAAAACCAAAAAGTCTTTAGCAACTAGCCTAAGTCCAAAATCAATCCGTTAAGCATCCGAAACACACCCGAAGCCCCCGGGACCTCAACCAAACATAACAACCAGTCCTAAAATACCATACTAACTTAGTCGAGCCCTCGAATCACATCAACAATGCTAAAAATACAAACCACTCTCCGATTCAAACTTAATGAACTAGAAATTTTAAATTTCTACAACTGATGCCGAAACCTATCAAATCACGTCTGATTGACCTCAAATTTTGCACAAAAGTTATATTTAATATTACGGACCTACTCCAACTTCCGGAATCGGAATCCAACCCCGATATTAAAAAGTCCACTTCCAGGCAAACTTCCTAAAAATTCAACTTTCGCCATTTCACGCCTAATTTAGCTTCAAGCCTCCAAAACACCATCCGGACACGCTCCTAAGTCCAAAATCACCCAACGGAGCTAAAGAACCGACGAAACTCCATTCCGGAGTCGTCTTCACACTGTTCCAATTACGGTCAAAATCCTAAGACTTAGGCTTCCGTTTAGGGACTAAGTATCTCACAACACTCTAAAACCACGATCAAAACCTCCCGATAGGTCACATAATCAGAAAAAAATACGGGGAAAACTGTAAACAAGGGATCAGGCCTACTACTCTCAAAACGACCGGCCGGGTCGTTACATGACTTTACGTTAATCATCTATATATATAAATGAGGGAAACAAGGAAGTGACATGGCAACTCTTATAGTCTAGGATTTATATTTCTCTTTTTTCTCAGAATTTTGGCTTTTTCCCTACCAGTTATCTGTTACATTTAAAAAAAACTGAAACGGCACTTTAAATTCTTAAGCATTATGACCTTTCCATATCTATGTAGCGGTTACATATCCTCTCCAGGAAGAGATCTTCTAAAAGCTTCTTCTTTGTTGCTCGTGTTTTTCAATTACAATTGCTTAAAATTGGAGTGTCAATTGTTATTACTCCCTTCGTCCTATTTTTATTGATGTTAGTTGGAAATATTGTGCTTTTGATCTTTATTTGAGGCTTTCAGTTAGTTCGTGGTGTTTCTTTCTACCTTTTTATTTGTTTATAATTTTCCATATTTTATTGATTTTAGGTCTGTTGTTTTCTGCAGGTTGGCTTCCTTTCATTTTTGCAGTTTTGTGGTAATTGTTGCAGTGATCATTACCTTCTAAGAAGAGTAACTTCTTTCTCTTGCGTTTTTGTTTCTTTTCCCTTCTCATTTTTTTCCGATAAAGGATCAAGCTTTAATAGAGTTGGAAGACCACCACAAATAAATTTATTTTTTCCGATGACAATGGTAGCCACTTGAAATTATAAGAAGTAAAGTTACTCAAGAATTATTATGGATACTCTTGGAAAACTATGATCTTCCTCCTAAGAGTTATAGTTTTTGACTATAAATTTTTTGTATAATATGGGTATCAGAGTTACATTATTTGTAATTACATATATATGGAATTTAATTAAAATCCATGAATACTTTCATATCATTTATTCAGTTCTCCAATTAATTTTTGAATAATAATGAGCTTATTTTCATGGATGAGTGACATCTTATGCTATAACCTATACTTGAGTTTAATTGGTTCTTTTCAGGGACTTCTTTTTTTTAGTTGTACGATTCACTAAGCGAAGAAAAAATCATCTTTCTATCTCTCCTTAATTTATAAAAGATCATTCCACATTCATTATTAGATCGCGCGAAGCGCGGTCAATTGCACTAGTTAATTAAATAATTGAAAGAATTTTTATCCAAAAAGATTAATCAATCAATCTTTGACCGAAGTCAAAGTCAAGCGAGCGATGACGTCGGCGCGAGACTTACCTTCTTTCCAACCATTTAACACCAAGGAAAATGTTTTCTAAATATAAACACATTCCATTTTCTTTCCACCACCGATGAAGGGCAATTGCTCTTTCCAAAGCATAAGAGTGCTCACTTCCCCCTCATTTCTTCCCTCCATTACCAAACGTTAATCCCAGCAAATATTTAACCGGAAGTCTTTCATTTGAATTCTTTTATTCATCTAATAATTTGCATTTGTCTAGACATTATTATAACCCTCATAATTATTACTACAAGAATATATATGTCGCCTGAATCAGTGGACTTTTCTCTATTTTTTGTTTCGTTACATAAGATTATTATCGTATATGTGGAGGAACAAAATCACACGTACGTGATGTCGTTTCAATTTTCCCCTCCGTCTTATATCTTTCTCTAAAATTTTCTTTTAGGTGTGGGTACTGCACATGTAAATCTCCCTTTCCGAAATTTATATCACATCATCAATTAAACAAGTTTTGGTTTTAGTACAAGCACTTGAAAAGTAAAACATCGATCCAAAGTTGCTATTCCATTATTCAAAGTTGTCTTCATGTCATATCCTCACTAGAATTATTAAAGTAAGTTTGAATTTTCTTATTTTTACTACTCCCTCTATTTCGATTTATGTGAACCTATTTTCTTTTTAGTCCCACTATTAAAAAATAATATAATTCCGTCCACTATTTCCGACCGAAATCGGTCAAAAATTGATAATTTCCGACCGATTTTAATTGGTCGGGAAAAGGATGATCGCAAACGTATACCGACCGAAATCGGTCGAAAACTTCAAAGCGTTCACTGACTGTCAAACTTTAATTTCCGACCGAAATCGGTAGGAAATAAATAAATATATATTTTTTTAATTTTCAAATTTCCGACCGAAATCGGTCGGAAACTATTAATTATTTTTTAAATTTTCATTTTCCGGTCGAATTCAGTCGAAATTTTTTTTTAAAAATAATTTTATTTAATTAAATAATTAGTTATAAATTGTAATAAATTGTTAATTTATTTTTAAAAATAAATATAAATTCATAATTTCCGACCGAATTCGGTCGGAAATCTGGGTAAAAATTGGGCAGAAAATGCCTATTTTTGAGCTACACCACCTGCTAATTATAACCAATATCCATCCTATAATGGCAGCATTACATTGCTGCCATTCAACCATAATTAATCAACAACAATGAATATACTAACAACAACAACAATAATTAACTAACAAAAACTATTAACTAACACTAACAACCATTATCTAACAACAACAACAACTAATAACAACCACAACAACAACTACTAAAATATTCAATAACAAAATAACAATATAATCATCATTCAAAACTAGTCTCAACTAAATATTGACAAGTTCAATACTTTGTTTAGCAATACCCACCATTCAATGAGTTTTTTATCTAGCATCATCTCCATTTTCACTCCTAGAACCTTCATCGTCGGCACATGGGGAAGGCTCACGAGACCGGATAATGGGAAAAGCACCACTAGCAAGAAGATTGGCCAGCTGACTTTGAAGAAGATTAAATTGTCCGTCCCTCCTTTCTAGCTGAACTTGAAGGTTACCAAATTGTTCATCTCGCTTTTTTTTTTCCTAGCCTTTGTCTCTTCAAGCTCTGCTGTCAGCTTTGCGATCTTCTGTTCCATAGACGATATAGTCGACCTATCAATCGCCTCGCCTTGGGCGGAAGTCCCTATACCTTGCAATCCAGCCCTGTAGCGCCGAAATGATTTATCTGGAAGGCCGTATGCTATCCCCTTTTTAGGACCATCGACAACATCCAACCATATCCTCTGCACTTCTTCGTCTAAAATGGGCGGTCACTCGCCTTGCTCATTCGGTGGCAAGCTCTGAGTGTACTTTTCCAAATTAATCTTGTAGCGACCCTTTATTTAAAAGATAGAAAATTACTAACTATATAATATTATAAATATTTATAGTAGTTATGAAATTTACATGTGTAGTCTCCGCCCGGTCCTCGACCCATCTTGTAACGACCCGACCAGTCGTTTTGAGTATTACAACCCCATTTCCCATTTACTTCTCAAATTATACTTTACAGTTGTTGTGTGAATTGCCGGAGTAATTGGTTCGGGTTCAGTGAGGCTTTGGAATGAATTGGAACACTTAGTTCCAAAGTTTAAAGCTTAAGTTAAAATAGTGAACGGATGCGGACTTATGTGTAAATGACCTCGAATTCAAATTTTTATGATTCCAATAGCTCCGTATGTTGATTTTGGACTTAGGAGCGTGTACGAAAAATTATTTGGAGGTCCGTAGTGGAATTTGGCTTGAATTGCCGAAAGTTAAATTTTTTGAGAAGTTTGACCGGGGGTTTGACTTTTTGATATCGGGGTCGGAATCCGATTCTGGAAATTTGAATAGGCCTGTAATGTGAAATGTTACTTGTATGCAAAATGTGAGGTCAATCAGACGTGATTTGATAGGTTTCAGCGTCGTTTGTAGAATTCAAAAATTTTGAAATTTATTAGGCTTGAATCCGTGTGTAGTTCATATTTTTGAGGTTGTTAGGTATGATTTGAGGCCTCGAGTAGGTCCGTGTTATGCTATGGGACTTGTTGATACAATTGGTTGAGGTCCCGGGGACCTCGGGTGAGTTTCGGACGGTTAATAGATCAAATTTGGACTTAAGGAAATGCTGGAACTGCTGCCTGCTGGTGTGATCGCACCTGCGAAGATTTTGATCGCACGTGCGAAGCCGCATGTGCGTGAAATAAGACGCAGAAGCGGTCAAGAGTGGGACTAGGCAGTGCTCGTAGGTGCAAGGAATTTGCCGCAGGTGCGAAGGCATTGGCGCAGATGCGGATTGGGGCTGGCGTGAGGCGACCGCGGGTGCGAAGGGGAATGCGCATCTGCAAAGCCTGCAGATGCGAGAATAGCGCCGCAGATGCGAGATTTCAGAGGGCCGACTGTTTTTTATAGGCGCGTATTTTTATCCGCAAATGCGGATGCGCAGGTGCGAGCCCAGGCACCGCAGGTGCGGAAATGCCTGGGCAGTGATTAAAACGAGGGTTTCAAGATTTTTTCCCATTTTCGGATTTTGGATCTCGGGTTGGGCGATTTTCGAGAGAAAATTTTCCACACAACTTGGGGTAAGTGTTCTTAACTCCCTTGTGATTATATTCTATGAATTAATCTTCATTTTTGGTGTAAGATTATTGAATCTTCAAGAGAAATAGAAGAAAATTTCTATCATGTCACAAAACGAATTTTTCAAGTTTGAATACCGACTTGGAGTCGGATTTGAGTGAAATTAGTATGGTTGAACTTGTAATTGGATGGGTTATCGTATTTTGTTAGTTTCATCGGATTTCGAGATATGGGCCCCACAGGTGATATTTGGGGCATAATTTCGGATTTTATGGAAAATTTTAGCGTTTTGATATGGAATTAATTCTTATAAATTTTGTGGACTGAGTCAAATTATTGTGACTAAATTCGAGCCATTTGGAAGTTGATACCGCATAATAGAATTTTTGGAGCATTGCTTAGCTTGCTCGACATTGGATTTGACTTGTTCGAGGTAAGTAACTCTTCTAATCTTGGAGTTGAGGGTATGAAACCTGAATATATGTATTTCATAAATTTTTGGGAGGTGACGCACATACTAGGTGACGTGCGTGTGGGCGTGCACTATAGAAATTGTGACATAATTGTTTCTGTGGAATTTTGTAGTTAAATGATCTTGGCATTTTTCATGCGATTTTATGAGTTAAAGAAATTGAGCTGCAAAGCATATTAAAAATCATGTTGAGGCTATGTGTCAGTATTATTGGGACCCACAGAGGTCATATTGCTGTGGATTATTTGTTTAAATTAAAAATTCATACTCAGTCATATTTATTTCATTGCATATCATATCTCAGTCTCTGTTGTTATTTATTGATACATCATATCATCATTTTGGGCTATTCTCATGACATTGTGAGCCCATGAAAGAGAGACTGGAGAGATTGATGACTGAGGGAGGTCGAGGGCCTGATTGTGAGGATTTTTTTGGGATCGGGCTGCACGCCGCAGCAGGCCATGTTGGCTTTATATATATTATATTATATTATTATTGCACGTGAGTTGGCCATGCGGATCCTTATATTACTATTGCATGTGAGTTGGCCGTGCAGCACGTGAGTTGGCAGTGCAGATCCTTACGTGAAGATCCAGATATTATTATTGCACATGAGCTGGCCGTGCGGATCCAGATATTTATATTATGGAACGTGAGTTGTCCGTGCAGCACGTAATTTGTCCGTGCTTATAGCGCTTGGGCTGTAGGAGCCCCTCATGAGTCTGTACACCCCCAGTGAGCGCAGTCGACTATAAACAGGGATCGGGCTGCACGCCGCAGTAGGTATTGTATAGCGCTGAGTGATTGAGTGTGTTGAGCACAGTGAGAGAGAATGTGAGATAATGAGATTGAGTACTCTGAGAGTGCGAGTACATGAGTGCAATCTGTGAGATACATTGCATTGACATGCACACATGACATGTATGCATAGAGATGTGTTTTGCTCATGCTGTACAGTATCACATTATTCATGATTTCTCTCACATATTGACAGATGTGCATAGTGGTGCATTTGTTTTACACTGGTTATCTGGGAAAGAAAATGAGATATCTTATTTTTTATTGAAAGGATTTTGGAATAATTACTGTTTTCAAACTTATTCATATTTTTGGTAACTTCGGTATACGATTCAGGTTTTCATTGATGTACTTGAAAGGCAGAACTATTTTCAGAAGTCATGATTTAGCTGAGCATTTATTCTTGAGTTACTTCTGGTATTACTTGTTTAATATTGTTATGAAGTATTGTTGGTTATGGAAGTTGGACCCGACCTTGGTGGAAGCTCGTCACTACTTTCAACCTACGGATAGGTTTGTTACTTACTCAGTACATGGGGTCGGTTGTACTGATACTACACATCTGCACATTTTGTGTAGATGTTGACTGCTATTGTTGCTATGCTCGATGGTTGCGGGATCTGAAGATGTACCCGCTTTCATGTTGTAGCTGCCTCTTGTTCAGGGTAGACTTAAATTTATAAAAGCTCTATTTATGTATTATTCAAACAGACTATGTATTTATTTTATTTCCGCTTTGTACGCTCTATTCTTAGAAGCTCATAATTTGTACTACCAGTTCTTGGGGAGATGTATTAATTTTAGATATTTTCTTTTAATTAATTTTATTGGAATTGGATAGTTGAAAATTGGCTTACCTAACGGGTTGGGTTAGGTGCCATCACGACTAGTGAAATTTTGGGTCGTGACACATCTAGTTGGATCTGTCGGTGCCTTCTTCTTCCGGACGTGAGTCTCCATGAAGAACTCATCATGACTCATCTTCCTCCCATATTTTTTTTCCCACAAATATAATAAAATGTGTTAACGAAATTAACATATATAAATATAGTTCGATAAAAATAGACCGAAATATTTTAAGGAATTACCAGTTGTCTCCTCGTATCCCCCATGCTCCTTGAACCCAGATAGTGCAAGGAGCCACCATTCTCAGATGCTCGGGCCTTCTTTCCCAGTTCACTATGCTTCTCAAATTTCTCGGTGGCCCAATACCTCTGCAGATCCACCCATACATCCGGTAGAACCCATGAAGGCTTCTTTTTAACCTTTCGAGTAGAGCTGAAGGAATCAGAGAGTCTCTTACGGCATTTGTACTCCCAATTTTTACAAATTTTACGGTTATACCGGTCCTCCCAGGCACACTTAGTTTGCAAATAAACTATGTAACGTTAGATGAAAATATTGTTAATATAATACTTAAATATATAAGAATTATGTTAAAACCTTAAATTGGTTGAAAATCTGTTGCACGAGATCCTCTGGAAAGTCACTCCAAGTCAGATAGGGTGCATTATACAACCCTCCAAGAATATCAGTGATTATCTTTGTAACCTGATGATTAGGAATGAACCAGCAACATAACAATTACATTAAATAAACAAGAGTAGCTATGATAATTCAGCAAAAATAAAGAAGTAATAAATAAATCTTACCCATTACCCTCGGGCCTGATGATGATCCTATGATAACGATCATAACGCACATCATCTGGATCATTATCCTCTGATGAATCTGAAGCGTGCGCAGAAAGGGGGGGCGCATCTGGCTCAGTGCTACTATCCCGAAGACGAAGTCTAGAAATGCTAGGAGACGAACTCGGTGGAGAGAGAGACGGGGTCCCTGATGAAGATGGCTGCATTCCACATCCCTGCATCGATCTAGACCCCTGCTGCGATCCAGATCACTGCTGCGATTCGGCCGGCTAAAATCTAGATGGATGCGATCCAGCTGGAGATGAAGAAAATGGAGCAGATGACGAGCGTACCACATAGCTCTGTGACTGGTCACCCGATGCACCCATGTTAGTACTGGTAGGATCATGAGGAGGAAGCGGGGTATATCCCTATGGCGGAAAATGGTGATAATACTGCTGGGCGGGCGAATGGTGGGTAGTATGATGAGTAGATGGATATGGTAGAATAGATCTGTGCCTAGAAGATTGCTGCCGGCCATCAGCAGCAGAGGGATGCAAGTGTGGTGTGGAAGGAAGCGTGGGTGTAGCACCATCATCATGATCAATAGGCCTTTTATCCTTCCTAGACCTACCTCGACCCCTACCGACCATCTGCATAAATTAACGAAAATGTTAGAATTGAGAATATAAATCTATATAAGTTGAGAGCGCTTGAAAAAACTAACATGCTAGCCGTCTTCGTCGACGTATCCTTCCTCGTCTGAAAATCCTTCCTCTTCACTTATTTCATTTTCATTAGGTGATTCTTCATCCTCATTTTCTATGATTGTTATTTCCTCCATATCAACTTCTTCTAATATGCGTTGAGGATGCTCCAAGTAATTTTTTAACTGATCATCCACCATTTGGTTAACACTTGAGGTATCATTTTGGTAAACAACATCTAGCACATTCTCAACTTCCACCCTACCAACTTGCTTCATTTTGATTACAACTAACCAATCAGCCTTATCCCTTTGCAATGGATATGGAGCATAGTACACTTGCCTAACTCTTTATGTAATTATAAAAGGATCATAGCGATCATACTCCCTCTTTTTATTAACCTCAATTATGTTGTACTGCGAGTGTACATTTGTACCTCTTCTAGGTGTTGGGTCAAACCACTTGCATCGAAAAAGTATGATCTTCTTATTTGGCCAACCTGAATATGACAATTCTAGAATCTCTTTGATCACACCATAATAATTATTTTTCCTATCCTGGTTGCCTTCACCACTTTTGACACACACCCCACTGTTATTGCTTTTTTTATACTTGGATCATTCCTCGGTGTGAAATTTATAACCATTCACATAATACTTAGACATAGTCGTAACCGTAGGTGCAGGTCCCTAAGATATGTCTTTCAAAAATTGATTAACACCGTTGTTTGAATTATTAACCTACATGTAGGGGTAAATAAATCACAAGTGAGCAAGTATATTTACAAGTATGTATATTCACATGCGAGTTAGCTGCACAAACATTCTCAACCAATGTGTAAAATAAAATCAGCAGTAATCAATTTCCAATGGAAAATAAAACTAAAAACAGTACCACTGTTTCAGATAAAACCAAAACTTGAGTCTTGTTAATTTTTCCCAAGCAGAAAAGGAATCTTCATCTGTATTGTCACTTTGCAATAATTTTTCCCAAGACTTGATAACCAAAACAGGAATAATCCACAAATGCTTAATCCACAAATGCCAACTATCTAAATCCAATAATTAGCAATTACTTTGAACCTTGAATCTTGTTAATTGGATCGTTATTATCTCAATTTACAACATAATAGTTAAGGAAAAACAAGAACCCAACCAGAGATATGAGAGCACTCACTTAGGCAAACAATTGAGTGGTTTATTATATTGGAATGAAAATCATAAAAGATCATAGTTAAATCTATCAAAATTTTGATACGCAGAGAGTGCAAGTAACAAGCAGAATAACCAAAGTCTGTCTCTAGTTAATCTAGCTAGTAATTACCACCATTAAAAGAATTGAACTTTGCAGAGTAACAGAAAAACAATTGCAACCTATGATAACCCTTTTATTAAGTGCTCTTCATTTACATGAACCATCAATTCTCTGAAACAAAGAGTCTTGCAGAGAAACACCAACCATTCCACAAATCTAATGGAAAATAAAACTAAAAACAGTACCATTGTTTCGGATAAACCCTAAATCTAATTAATCATTAACTAAACCCTAGTTTATACAATAGAAGAATATAAATTACTTAAATTAAAAAATGTAGATAACTAACCTTGAAATAGAAAAGAAGGGGTTTGATTTTGGGTGGTAAAAGCAGTGGGTGATGGTGGCCGACGGAGGAAGCAGTGGGTGATGGTGGCCGGCGGAGGAAGCAGTGGTGGCAGCCGACGGAGGAAGCAGTGGTGCCCGACGGAGGAAGCAATGGAGGCTTTGATTTTGGGTGAGGAGGGAGACAAGAATTGATTTTGGATGTGGTTTTGAGAGGAGAAGATGAGAAATGGAAGAGAAATAGAGAAAATGGGGAAATAGGGAAGAAGCCCGTCCCTGGCAGATCTAAATTGGAAATTTTCGACTAAAATCGGTCGGAAAATTCGGTCGAAAATATTAAGTGACATTTGACCGTTTGACCATGCCATTTCCGACCGAATTCGGTCGGAAATGTTTAGTTAATATTTAATAATTAGTTAACTACTTATTATTTAAAAGCTCTTTATTATTTACACACAAATATATATTATATATATATATATATATATATATATATATATATATATATATATCAAATAAGTATTAAATATTATTTATTTAAAAGCTCTTTATTATTTACACACACAAATATATAGTATAGTATAATATATATACTAAGTGTATAGTATATAAGTTATACAAAAGTTGTCACGACCCTAACATTTCACTTGCTAGGCAAGCCAACGTTAGAATAATATTAACCAATTTTTAATTTTTTTTTAAATTTGTTAATAACAAAGAACAAATGCGAAAGTAAAGTCTAAAATATAGTGAATAATCCATAAAAATAATGGTGTCTAAATACCATCCCAGAATTGGTGTCACAAGTGCACAAGCTTCTAGAATAAATACAAATAAAGGTTTGAATAAAATAAAGCTGTCTAAAAACGAACACACAGCTAAAGTAAAGTTGATGGGGACTTCAGAACTGCGAACGCTGTGCAGTTATACCTCAAGTCTCCTCTGAGTAGCTGAAATCCGAGCAAGTCTATGGTACGCCGCTGAGACCAACTCCAAAATCTACACAAGAAGTACAGAGTGTAGTATCAGTACAACTGACCCCATGTACTGGTAAGTGCTGAGCCTAACCTCAACGAAGTAGTGACGAGGCTAAGGCGTGTCACTTACATTACCTGTACGCAATATTAGTAACAACAATAATAGTAGAAATAAATCAGGTAACTCGTTTATAATAATTGAAGCCAACTCAGTAGTCATAACCAATTATCATTTCTATCAATTCTGTTGCAGCGTGCAACCCGCTCTCACAATATATTCACATTCAATTCTGTTGCAGCGTACAACCCGCTCTCATAATATATTCACATTCAGTTCTGTTGCAGCGTGCAACCCGCTCCTCCAATATATTCATTTTAATCAAGTCTGTTGCGGCGTGCAACCCGATTCCCCAATATATATATCCCCCAATATATAAATATGTATGTCAACTTTTAAATAAGTCTGTTGCGGCATGCAACCCAATCCTCCAATATGGACTTTTAATAAGTCTGTTGCGGAGTGCAACCCGATCCTCCAATATGGACTTTTAATAAGTCTGTTGCGGCGTGCAACCAGATCCTCCAATATGGACTTTAATTAGTCTGTTGCGGCGTGCATCCCGATCCTCCAATATATTCATTATAATTAATTCTGTTGCGGCGTGCAACCCGCTCCTCCAACATATTCATTTACCAATTCTTATAGAAGAATTTCCCTCTAAAATGCAACAATTAATATAAAATTATAAGACAACAAGTATACAATAATTATGATTTAATTTTCGAAACAAACAAAGGCAAATAGCAAATTATTATAGAAATTAGAGAGAAAATATGTAGTTTAATATTTAATATGCCAAATGTCAAATAACAATTAATGCACATAATTCAAATAGCATGTAACAATTAATGCAGGAATTCAAGAATTAATATTTGACAAAGAATAGGAGAGAAATAATTATTATAATAATTAGTTCATAATTTAAAAAAAATTATGATTTTTCATGTAAATACGCAAAACATTAATTTGACGACGTATGGACACTCGTCACCTCGCCTATTCCCTCAAGTCAAGTCAAGGTGAACCACGGCACTTACCTAGCTTTGCAAATTCCAATCAATTACTCAATCACAACTTTTCCTTTTAAATTTATCTCCGAAAGCTTCAAATCTATTCACAAACAATTCAATATACTCAATACAAATCATAGGAATTAATTCCATATGAATTTACTAATTTTTCGGATAAAATCTAAAATTAATTAAAATATTTGACAGTGAGACCCACATCTCAAATCTCGGAAAATCTTACAAAATTCGAACACCCATTCCGAGACGAGTCCAACCATATAAAAATTATCCAATTCCGATATCAAATGGACCTTCAAATCTTAAATTTTTGTTTTTGGAAGAATTTATAAAACTCTGATTTTTCTTCCATAAATTCACAGATTCATGATATAAATGAGTATGAAATCATGAAATATAATCAATATAGGATAAGAAACACTTACCTCAATGTTTTCCCGTAAAAATCGCCATAAAATCGCCTCTTAAGGTTTACGGTTCGAAAAATTGACGAATGAATGAAAAATCCCGTCCAAGTCTCTTTTACTCAGCTGCAGGTGTCGCAATTGCGATATGAGCTTTGCAAATGCGAAGCTCGAAAATGAGAAGGAACACTCGGAATTGCGATTCCCTTCACAATCCCGCTGCCTTCGCAAATGCGAGAAAAGTGTCGCATTTGCGACCACTGAACCTCGCGAATGCGAGTAGATGTTCGCATTTGCGAACCTGCCCTTCCTAGACTCCCATCGCAATTGCGAAGAAAATCTCGCAATTGCTAGAACATGCTGGCCCAGGCCTTCTTCGCAATTGCGATAGATACCTCGCAATTTCCAGGCCTGCTTATTTTGCATTTGTGAAGCCTGATCTCGCAAATGCGAGATCAGAGGCCTGCAACAGGTTCAGTTATACCAGCAAAATTTTCTAAGTTCAAAACATCCTGTGGCCTATCCGAAACTCACCCGAGCCCTCGAGGCCCCAAACCGTACATGCCCACAAGTCTAAAAACATCATACGGACTTGCTCGCGCGAACAAATCGCCAAAATAACACCTAGAACTATGAATTTAGCACAAAATCAAATAAAATTCTCAAGAACACTTAAAATTCATATCTTCTCAACTGGACGTCCGAATCACGTCAAATCAACTCCGTTTCTTACCAAAATTCACAGACAAGTCTTATATATTATATTAAACCTGTACCGGGCTCCAGAACCAAAATACGGGCCCGATACCAACGAGATCAAACATTACTCAATTTCTTTAAATCCATAGAATTTCAGTCTTACAAGTATTATCAAAAATTTATTTCGCGAGTTAGGGACCTCGGAATTCGATTCCGGGCATACGCCCAAGTCCCATATTTTACTATGGACCTTCCGGGAATGTCGGAACACGGATCCGGGTCCGTTTACTCAAAACATTGACCAACGTCAACTAAAAATTAATTTTAAATCCCGGACTGTGCACGCAAATCGAGGTGAGTGAAAATAAGGTTTTTAAGGCTAACGGGCCAGGAATAGAGTCTTAATTCACAAGATGACCCTTTGGGTCATCACACTAAGTGTATAATATATAAGCTATATTCGATATAACATTAGCTATATATATATATATATATATATATATATATATATATATATAGTATAATGTAGTATATATACTAAGTGTATAGTATATAAGCTATATTCGATATAACATTAGCTATATTAAGATGTCTATATATATATATATATATATATATATATATATATATAATATAATGTAGTATAGTAAGTGTAACGACCCGACTTGTCGTTTTAATAAATTATGCCTCGTTCAGTGACTTAGAGTCTCGAGAAGCTTCGCAATATGTATTATGACCCGCGTGTGTGGTCGAGTTTGGTTTCGGAAGATTCAGAATTTAATTTAAAGAAAAATTCTCATTTTGAAGCTTAAATGGAAAGAGTTGACCGGGGAGTTAACTTTTGAGCAAACGACCCCGGAATGGAATTTCGATGATGGCGATAGCTTCGTATGATGAATTCGGACTTAGGCGTATGTTCGGATTTGGATTTGGAAGTCCATCGGACAATTCGACACATTTTGCGAAAGTTGGAAAAAGAAGATTTTGGAAAATCCTACCGACGGATGAATTTTTGATAACGGGGTCGGATTTTGATTCTGTAAATGGGAATAGCTCCATTACGTCAATTATGACTTGTGTGCAAAATTTGAAGTCATTCCGGATTGATTTGATACATTTCGGTACAAAATATAGAAGTTGGAGGATTCGAAAACTTATAATTCGATTCGATACGCGATTCATAATTTCGGCGTTGTTTGATGTGGTTTGAAGCCTCGACTAAGTTCGTATTGTATTTTGGGACATGTTGGTATAATTGGTTGAGGTCCCGGGGGCCTCGGGTGGATTTCGGAAGGTTAACGGAGCAATTCGGACTTGGAAGAAGCTGTTGGAAAATGGCAGCAATTGTTGGATTCGCACCTGCGGAATTTTGGGCGTAGGTGCGACCATCGCAGAAGCGAGAAGAAGCTCGTAGAAGCGAAATTGGCTGGGCTGGACTGAGGCCGCAGGTGCGAAGAATATCCCGCACCTGCATGAGCGCAGAAGTGGAAGATCTTGCGCAGGTGCGAGGGCAGCGCTAGTGGACGTCATAGAAGCGAGAATTGACTCGCAAAAGCGAGCTTGCAGGTGCGAAAAAATGGTCCGCAGGTGCACAAACTGGGCAGAATGTTAAGGACCAAAAATGGTCATTTCGCCATTTTCGTTTTGGGAGTTTTGGAGCTCGGATTTAGGCGATTCTGGAGGGATTCTTCATAAGCTTGGTTAGGGTAAGTGTTCTATATCCTAAAGCGATTATATTTCATGAATCTATGATTATATTCATCGTTTAATTCTAATTTAAATGGAAGAAATCAATATTTTTACAAAATCTTCCAAAAATGAAAATTTAAGATTTGGAGATCGAGTTGTTATTGGAATTCGATAAAATTGGTATGGTTGAACTCGTATCGGAATGGGTGTTCGGATTTCGTGAATATTATGTCGGGTTTTGAGAAGCGGGTCCCATGTTGACATTTTGGAATAAATTTTTAAGTTGACGTATTATTATCCGGAATTGTTTCCGATGAATTTTAATGAAGTTATACAATTAATTTGGATAGATTTGAGCTGTCCGGAGGTCAATTCAAGCAAGAAGGCAATTTTGGAATATCGGCATAACTTCAAAGAGGTAAGTGTCTTGCTTAATCTCGAGTGGGGGAATTACCCCTTAGGCATTGAGTCTTATGTGCCATTTGTGAAAATGTAAAAAGCCGTGTACGTGAGGTGACGAGTACGTACTCGGGCTTATACGTGCAAAATTCATTGAATTAAAGTCTTAGGCATTTTTGTGTAGTAAATTGGAAAATTGTGAAAAATTATTAAATCATCTGTTTGCCATGCCTAAATACTTATTGTTGAATTTGTTTTTATATGACAATTTGATGTGATTGTTACTTGATTATTTATGTAATTTCGTGAATTTGCTGGTTTGATAATTGTTGGAATTTAATTTCATTTTGAATTTTTCCCTCTGCAAACAATTAATTAAATGAGCTTAAGAAGAGGTGTTTATATAATTATTGCAAATTTGATTTTTATGAAGACTTTGCTTTATGTTGAGTAATTTCTATCTCTATTAATTATTTTTGGGTGTTGTACGCATTGTGTGGAGATTTTGGCTATTTTTTGTAAAATTAATTGACTTGGTTGTAGCTTTGGAATTTGGTTGTGGCCATTAGGCAAATTGTGATATGAATTAATTTTTGTTATGTTGCTGTGATAATTTTCCGTGTAAATTGTTGTGTTGTTTGAGTTGTTATTTTGGGGAGATAAGGGTGGCATTTCACTGTTGGTATTATGTGGTTATAAGGGTGGTATTTCACTGTTGTTGTGTTTGTTGGAATATTTTCTGGGCGGAGCGATAAGGGTGGCTATAAGAGCGATAAGAGTGGCTATTAATATTGTCTGGGCGGAGCGATAAGGGTGGCTATAGGAGTGATAAGGGTGGAAATAGGAGCGATAAGGGTGGCTAATGTCAGGGACGATATGTGATGATGTGAGGTTTGTGGTGTTGATGATTTTTATTTGATGTTGTTATTTTTCTTGTGTTTATTTTTATGCCTTGTGCAATTGGTCTTGTTGATAGTAAATTGATAACAATCTGTTTAATGCTGAAATTGAGAACCTGTGGCTATTGCCAGGTGGATTATGAATTGAAATATGGGCACGAGATGCCGTGAGTAAATAATGATGATATTTGGCACGTGAATTGTCCATGCAGTTCTGATATGAAATGTGGGCACGAGTTGCTATGATGAAATGGAAATGATATTTGGCACGTGAATTGTCCGTGCAGTAGTGAGATGAAATGAGGGCACAAGGTGCCGGGGAAATATGATGATTTAATTATGGACACTAGGTGCCGTGAAAATATGGAAATGGGCTAAGACCCGCATTTACGAAAAATATAAAAATGGGCTGAGACCCGTATTTTTATGATTATGAAATGAGGTGTCACATGGTGACTTTTTAATTGAAAGAATTATATTCAAAAAAATTATTTGGAAGGATTATTACTTAGAAAGTATTATATGAAAGAATTGTATTTGAAAGATATTTATTTGAGGAAATTATATTTGAAAAGATTTATTGAAAGAATTATATTCAAAATATTTATTTGGAAGGATTTTCACTTAGAAAGTATTATATGAAAGAATTGTATTTGAAAGATATTTATTTGAGGAATTGTATTTGAAAAATAATCACTTGAGAAAATTATTTTTGAACGAGAGCTATCTGGAAGAATTATATGTGAAAGACATTTATTTGAAGGACTTGATTTAATTGGGTGTAATTGTACATATTAATTGTTGAGCGATCTTAATGGTATTCTTGTTGTCTGCTGTGCATATCACTGGTTGTTTCATGTTGCCCTATTGTAATTTGTTTCCTATTATTTTTTTATATTATATTGCACAGGTTATTAGACTAGTGAGTGTCTTGAATGTACCTCGTCTCTACTCCATTGAGGTTGGTCTTGATACTTACTGGGTACCGACCGTGGCGTACTCATACTACACTTCTGCACATTTTTGTGCAGAGTCAGGTATTAAAGATAACAGACTTGAGCAGAGTTACAGATGGATCGTAAGGATTCAAGGTAGATCTGCTTGGTCGTCATAGTCCCCTGGATTCTTTTCGTTTCATTGTACTGTTAACTTGTAATCAAACAGTATTGTATATTCGGTCCTCGTGATCATTCTATATATTCAGTTAGAGTTCGTGACTTAGTACTACCAGTCTTGGGAGGTTGTATATTCATATTTATTCCGCTGTTAGTTTTGGTTACTTATTTAATTAAAAAAAATGGCTTCAAATTGTAATAGAAATCGGCTTACCTAGTCTTAGAGACTAGGTGCCATCACGACGCCTGTGGTGGGATTTTGGGTCGTGACAATATTACTATAACCTTAGTCAATGGAGCATTAGCTATATTAAGATGTCTATATATATATATATATATATATATATATATATATACTAAGTGTATAGTATATAAACTATATTCGATATAACATTGGCTATATTAAGATGTATATTGTAACGACCCGACTTGTCGTTTTAAGAATTTAAGCCCCGTCTGGCGTCATAAGGTTCTGAGTAGCTTCTTATTATGTGTATTGACTTGCGTGCGTGTGATGACCCAAAAGGTCATCTTATATTTCAGAACTCGAATCTGCGCTCTTAAGAATCTCATTTTTACCCTCCTCGATTTGCGTGCGCAATCCGGATAGGTTTCTGGAAAGCTTTTATGTTGAAACTTGATGAAAATAAGAATTTATGCCTTAAAAAGTTGATTTTAGTTGACTTCGGTTAACAGTTTTGGTAAACGGGCCCATATCCATATTTTGACGGTCCCGGTGGGTTCGTATCGAATTATGGGACTTGGGCGTATGCCCGGAATTGAATTCGGAAATCCCAAGCTTGAGTTATGAATTTTTGATGAAAATTAAAAGTCTAAAAAATTAATTATTTTTAAGAATTGATTGATGTTTGGCATTGTTAGTGCTGGGTCCGTATTTTTATTCCGGAGCCCGGTACAGGCTCATTATGATATTTAAGAGTTGTCTGTGAAATTTGGTGAGAAACAGAGTTGATTTGATGTGATTCGGACGTCCAATTGAGAAGATATGAATATTAATGTGTTCTTGAGAATTTTATTTGATTTGTTGCTAAATTCGTAGTTCTAGGTGTTATTTTGGCTATTTGATCGCGCGAGCAAGTCCGTATGATATTTTTAGACTTGTGGGCATGTTCGGTTTGGAGCCTCGATGTGATGTCCCAAAATGTCATCTTTAAATTTAATAAGTAATTCTGTGATCTAAGACCTCGAAAAACACCAATTATCATTCCTCGACTTGCGTGCGCAGTCCGTAAAATTTTTCGGAAAGTTTTCATGTGATAAATGGATTAAAATGTGAAATAGAGCTTTAAAACTCAACTGAGTTGACTTTGGTTAACATTTTTAGCAAACGGACCCGGATCAGTATTTTGACAGTTCCGGTAGCTCCGTATCATGATTTGGGACTTAGGCGTATGCCCGGAATTTAATTTGGAGGTCCCTAGTTCATGTTATGACCATTTAACGAAACTAGCAATTAAAAGGCTAAAGATTTCCAAGTTTGACCACGGGGTTGACTTTTTGAAATCGGAGCCGGAATCCGATTCTGGAAATTTAAACAGCTCCGTTATGTTATTTATGACTTGTGTGCCAAATTTGAAGTCATTCCGGATTCATTTAATATTTTTTGGCACGAGGTTTGCAAATTGAAAAGTTTAAAACTTAAAGTTTAAATCGGGGTGTGAATTATAATTTCAGCATTGTTTGACGTGATACGAGACCCCGAGTAAGTCCGTATTATGTTATTGGACTTATTGGTATATTCGTATGGGGTCCCGAGTACCCCGAGAGTGATACAGATTGAAATCGGATCAAGAATTGGACTTAAGCAAAATCTGAATTTTTTTCCTTCTGTTGTAATCGCACGTGCGGATTTTTGCCCGCAGGTGCGAGCTCGCAAGTGCAAGCCTTCCATCGCAGATGTGCCCAGGCGTATCAAGGTTTCAATCGCAGAAGCGGACAGCTTCTCGCAGAAGCGTGCCCGCAGATGCGCAACAAATCACGCAGATGCGGGACTGGGCTGGCCTGGGGTCTTCGCAGGTGCGACCATTTTGCGCAGAAGCGGATGTCGCAGGTGCGACAGGAGTGTCCGCAGATGTGGAACTTCACCTGGCAGCCTGGCATCGCAAATGCAAGCTTTGTCTCGCAAATGCGGAACTTGTATCCGCAGATGCGAAAATGACTGGGCAGAGCCCATAAATTCGGAAGTCGCCATTTTTACTCATTTTTGAGTTTCAAGTCTCGGATTTGGGCGATTTCAAGGGGGATTTTCACGACTTTGAATTGGGTAAGTATTCTTTAACCAAAAGTAATTATATTTCACAAATCCATGTCTATATTCATCATTTATTTCGGATTTAGATGGAAGAAATCAGCTTTTTATAAAATCTTTCAAAAACGAAAAGTTAAGATTTGAAGGTCCATTCGATACCGGAATTTGACAATTTTTATATGGTTGAACTCGTATCGGAACGGGTGTTTGGATTTCGCGAGTTTTTTCGGGATTTGAGAAATGGGTCCTACTGTCGAATATTTAAATAAATTTCTAATTTTTATTCGAAAAATTAGTAAATTCATATGGAATTAATTCCTATGATTAGTATTGAATATATCGAATTGTTTGTGAATAGATTTGAAGCTTTCGGAGTCAAATTTAAAAGGAAAAGCTGTGGTTCAATAATTGATTGTAATTTGCAAAGCGAGGTAAGTGTCGTGGTTAACCTTAACTTGAGGGAATAGAACCCTTAAATTAATTGTTATATAAATTGTATGTGAACGATGTATAGGCGAGGTGACGAGTGTCTATACGCCGTCAAATTAATTGTTTGCCAGCTTACTTGAAAAATTATAAATTGTTTTAAACCATGAATTAATTATTATAATAATTGTTTCTCTCCTATTCTTTGTCAAATATTAATTCTTGAATTCCTGCATTAATTGTTACATGCTATTTGAATTATGTGCCTTAATTGTTATTTGACATTTAGCATATTAAATATTAAACTGCATATTTTCACTCTGATTTCTATAATAATTTGTTATTTGCCTTTGTTTGTTTCGTAATTAAATCATAATTATTGTATGCTTGTTGTCTTATAATTTTATATTAATTGTTGCATTTATTGGGAAAATTCTTCTATAAGAGTTGGTAAATGAATATGTTGGAGGAGCGGGTTGCACGCAGCAACAGGATTGATTATAATGAATATATTGGAGGATCGGGTTGCATGCCACAACTGACTTATTAAAAGTCCATATTGGAGGATCGGGTTGCACGCCGCAACAGATTTATTAAAAGTCTATATTGGAGGATCGGATTGCACGCCGCAATAGACTTATTAAAAGTCCATACTGGAGGATCGGGTTGCACGCCGCAACAGACTTATTAAAAGTCCATATTGGAGGATCGGGTTGCACGCCGCAACAGACTTATTTAAAAGTCGACATACATATATATATATTGGGGGATCGGGTTGCACGCCTCAACAGACTTGATTAAAATTAATATATTGTGAGAGCGTGTTGCATGCTGCAACAGAACTGAATGTGAATATATTGTGAGAGCGGGTTGCACGCTGCAACAGAACTGAATGTGAATATATTGTGAGAGCGGGTTGCACGCTACAACAGAACCGAATGTGAATATATTGTGAGAGCGGGTTGCACGCTGCAACAGAATTGAATGTGAATATATTGTGAGAGCAGGTTGCACGCTGCAACAGAATTGATGAAAATGATAATTGGTTATAACTGCTGAGTTGGCTTCAATCATTATAAATGAGTTACCTGATTTATTTCTATTATTTTTGTTGTTACTAATATTGCGTACATATTAATGTAAGTGAACCGCCTTAGCCCCGTCATTACTTCGTCGAGGTTAGGCTTAGCACTTACCCGTACATGTGGTCGGTTGTACTGATACTACACTCTGCACTTCTTGTGCAGATTTCAGAGTTGGTCCCAGCGGTGTGCCATAGACTTGCTCGAATTTCAGTTACTTTAGCTGTGTGTTTATTTCCAGACACCTTCATTTTATTCAGACCTTTATTTATATTATTCTAGAACTTCGTGCACTTGTGACACCAATTCTGGGATGGTATTTAGACACCGTTGTTTTTATGAATTATTCACTATATTTCAAACTTTGCTTCCACGTTTGTTTCTTTGATTATTAATAATTTAAAAATTGTTTAAAATTTGGTTAATATTATTCTAACATTGGCTTGCCTAGCAAGTGAAATGTTAGGCGCCATCACGGTTCGAAGGTGAGAATTTCGGGTCGTGACACCCGAGGGCTCGGGTGAGTTTCGGATAGGCCACGGGATGTTTTGAACTTAGAAAATTTTGCTGGTATAACTGAACCTGTTGCAGGCCTCTGATCTCGCAATTGCGAGATCAGGCTTCGCAAATGCGAAATAAGCAGGCCTGGAAATTGCGAGGTATCTATCGCAATTGCAAAGAAGTCCTGGGCTAGCATATTCTTGCAATTGCGATGGGGGTCTGGGGAAGGGTATGTTCGCAAATGCGAATTTCTGCCCGCAAATGCGATGGGCCAATTGTCACAATTGCGATATATTCTTCGAAAATGCGAAGGCACCAGAAATGTGAAGGATCTCGCATTTGCGATGACCCCTTCGCATTTGCGAGCTTTACAATTGTGAAGTTCAGGTCGCAAATGCGACGTCCGCAGCTGATAACTTTGGACTTAGACGGGATTTTTCATTTCATTCTTCAATTTTTCGAACCTAATCTTAAGAGGCAATTTTCCAAAGACCAAATCTTCCCCAAATCACAGGTAAATGATTCTAAACTAGTCTCTTTCAATCTTTTACATCTTATATGAAGATTTCAACCTAGAATCTAGAATGTTTATGGTGAAATTAGGATTTTTGGGTAGAACTTAGGAATTTCGAAATTTGGGGATTTAGACCTCCAATTGAGGTCGGATTCCAAAACTAATTGTATATCCGGACTCATCTCGGAATGGGTGTTCGGATTTCGTAAGTTTTTCTGAGATTTGAGACGTGGGTCCCACTGCCGAATATTTTAATAAATTTCGGATTTTATCCGGAAAATTAGTAAATTCATATGGAATTAATTCCTATGATTCATATTGAGTATATTGAATTATTTGTGAATAGATTTGAAGCTTTCAGAGACAATTTAAAAGAAAAAGTTGTGGTTGAGTAATTGATTGGAATTTGCAAAGCGAGGTAAGTGTCGTGGTTAACCTTGACTTGAGGGAATAGAATCCTTAAATTATTTGTTATGTGAAATACATGTGAACGACGTATATGCGAGGTGACGAGTGTCTATACGTCATTAAATTAATTGTTTGCGTATTTACTTGAAAAATCATAAATTATTTTAAATCATGAATTAATTGTTATAATAATTGTTTCTCTCCTATTCTTTGTCAAATATTAATTCTTGAATTCCTGCATTAATTGTTACATGCTATTTGAATTATGCGCCTTAATTGTATTTGACATTTAGCATATTAAATATCAAACTGCATATTTTCTCTCTGATTTCCATAATAATTTGCTATTTGCCTTATTTGTTTCATAATTAAATCATAATTATTGTATGCTTGTTGTCTTATAATTTTATATTAATTGTTGCATTTATTGGGGAAATTTTTTCTATAAGAATTGGTAAATAAAAATGTTGGAGGATCGGGTTGCACGCCGCAACAGAATTGATTATAATGAATATATTGGAGGATCGAGTTACACGCCGCAACAGAATTAATTATAATGAACATATTGGAGGATCGGGTTGTACGCCGCAACGGACTTATTAAAAGTCCATATTGGAGGATCGGGTTGCACGCCGCAACAGACTTATTTAAAAGTCGACATACATATATATATATATATATATATTGGGGGATCGGGTTATATATATATATTAGGGGATCGGGTTGGACGCCGCAACAGACTTGATTAATGTGAATATATTGTGAGAGCGAGTTGCACGCTGCAACAGAACTGAGTGTGAATATATTGTGAGAGCGGGTTGCACGCTGCAACAGAACTGAATGTGAATATATTGTGAGAGCGGGTTGCACGCTGTATATATATATATATATATATATATATATATATATATATATATATATATATATATATATATATATTAGGGGATCGGGTTGGACGCCGCAACAGACTTGATTAATGTGAATATATTGTGAGAGCGAGTTGCACGCTGCAACAGAACTGAGTGTGAATATATTGTGAGAGCGGGTTGCACGCTGCAACAGAACTGAATGTGAATATATTGTGAGAGCGGGTTGCACGCTGCAACAGAACTGAATGTGAATATATTGTGAGAGCGGATTGCACGCTGCAACAGAACCGAATGTGAATATATTGTTAGAGCGGGTTGCACACTGCAACAGAACTGAATGTGAATATATTGTGAGAGCGGGTTGCACGCTGCAACAGAACTGAATGTGAATATATTGTGAGAGCGGATTGCACGCTGCAACAGAATTGATGGAAATGATAATTGGTTATGACTGCTGTGTTGGCTTCTATTATTATAAATGAGTTACCTGATTTATTTATATTATTGTTGTTGTTACTAATATTGCGTACAGGTAGTGTAAGTGACCCGCCTTAGCCTCGCCACTACTTCGTTGAGGTTAGGCTCAGCACTTACCAGTACATGCGGGTCGGTTGTACTGATACTACACTCTGCACTTCTTATGCAGATTTTGGAGTTGGTCCCAGCGGCGTACCATAGACTTGCTCGAATTTCAGCTACTCATAGGAGACTTGAGGTATAACTGCATGGCGTTCACAGTTCTGAAGTCCCCATCTACTTTACTTTAGTTGTGTGTTTGTTTCCAGAAACTTTATTTTATTCAGACCTTGTGACACCAAATCTGGGATGGTATTTAGACACCGTTATTTTTATGGATTAATCATTATATTTCATACCTTACTTCCGCGTTTATTTCTTTGTTATTAATAAATCTAAAGATTGTTTAAAAATTGGTTAATATCATTCTAACGTTGGCTTGCCTAGCAAGTGAAATGTTAGGCGCCATCACGGTCCGAAGGTGGGAATTTTGGGTCGTGAGAGTTGGTATCAGAGCACTATGTTACATAGGTCTCACGAGTCACGAGCAAGCTTAGTAGAGTCTGAAGGATCGGTACAGAGACGTTTGTACTTATCTCTCAGAGGCTCTGGAGTTTAGGAACAATTTTACTTCTTTCATTCCTTATCGTGCAACATTGATTTATCTTGAATCATATATCTCATATTCCTTTTTATCCACTCGTGTATGATATTGCGCACTCGGTATCAATTGTGCGTTAACGATTCGTGATGCCGCAATGTGATGACCCAAAAGGTCATCTTATATTTTGGAACTCGAATCTACGCTCTTAAGCCTTAAAATCTCATTTTTATCCTTCTCGATTTGCGTGCAGAGTCCAAGCAGGTTTCCGGGAAGCTTTTATGTTGAAAACTAATGAAAATAAGAATTTTTGCCTTAAAAGTTGATTTTAGTTGACTTCGATCAACTTTTTTGGTAAACGGGACCGGATCCATATTTTGACGGTCCCAGTAGGTCCGCATTGAATTATGGGACCTAGGCGTATGCCCGGAATTGAATTCGGAGGTCCCTAACTTGAGTTATGAATTTTTGATGAAAATTAAGAGTCTGAAAATTAATTGTTTTTAAGAATTGATTGATGTTTGGCATTGTTAGTACCGGGTCCGTATTTTTGTTTCGGAGCCCGGTACAGGTTCATTATGATTTTTAAGACCTGTCTGAGAAATTTTGTGAGAAACGGAGTTGATTTGACGTGATTCGGACCTTCAGGGTGAGAAAATAGTAATTTTAAAGTGTTCTTGAGAATTTCATTCGATTTGGTGCTAAATTCGAAGTTCTAGGTGTTATTTTGGCGATTTGATCGCGCGAGCAAGTCTGTATGATGTTTTTAGACTTGCGTGCATGTTTAGTTTGTGTCACGACCCAAAATCCCACCACAGGAGTCGTGATGGCACCTAGCCTCTAAGACTAGGTAAGTCGATTTCCATTGCATTTTTGAAGCCATTTTTTATGTATTTATATAGTAACCAAAACTAACAGCGGAAATAATTACAATATACAACCTCCCAACACTGGTAGTACTGAGTCACGAACTCTAACTAAATACATGGAATGATTACAAGGATCGAACATACAAAACTGTTTGATTACAATTTAACAGTACAATAAAATGAAAAGACTCCAAGGGACTGCGACGACCAAGCAGCTCTACCTTGAATCCTTACAATCCCGCTTAAACTCTGCTCAAGTCCGTTATCTTCAATACCTGGCTCTGCACAAAAATGTGCAGAAGTGTAGAGTGATCACACCACAACGGTGCCCGGTAAGTATCAAGACTAACCTCAATGGAGTAGAGATGAGGTACAGTCAAGACACTCACTACTTAAAAAACCTATATAATATAATATACAAAAATAATAGGAAATAAATAATAATAAAGGTAGTATAAAACAACCAGTGATATGCACAACAAACAACAAGAATACCAATAATATCACTCAGCAATTAATAAATACAATTACACTCAATTAAATGAAGCCTAATTCCTCTACGGACTTCCAAATAATATTCCGGACACATTCCTAAGCCCAAAATTACCCAACGGAGCTAACGGAACCGTCAGAACTCCATTCCGGAGTCGTTTTCACACATTTTCGACTACGGTCAAAATCCTAAAACTTAAGCTTCCGTCTTAGGGACTAGGTGTCCCAAATCACTTCGAATCATCCGTAATTCCAACTCGACCATACACGCGGGTCATAATACATATTGCGAGGCTGCTCGAAATCTTAAGTCACTAAACGGGGCATAAATTCTTAAAATGAAAAGTTGGGTCGTTACATTCTCCACCTCTTAAATAAACGTTCATCCTCGAACGTGCTAAGAATCTTTCTGAGGACTTTAAATTACTTTGTATATTCTTGCACACATACTTGTGAGTGATTTTACATTCCCGCAATTTAACACGAGTCCGACAACACCATCTCAATTGAGATTATTTCTTTTCTCCATTCTTATAAGCTTTAAAGCAAAATCCCTAACTCTCCAATCATTTCCAAAAATGCCTGAATTCTCACAACAACACATAATATTAGTCTCAACTGACTATAGCAACTCGTGCCTATGCACATATAAATTTCCTCAATAGTGTTGAAGTAATTCAAACCTTTCTCTGGGGTGCTACATTATTCCCTGCTTAGGATCATTCGCCCTCAAACACATAATATAATTTATCTCTTCCTTTGTAAATCTCAATCCTCCAAATTTTACTAACTCCCAAAATTTTCAGAAATTTCGGCAGAGTCTCCCCTGTAATTGGGCCTATCCACCTGCCAGAGTAACACCCAAACAACATATCCACAACCTAACAAAATAACACAGGGTATATATCAATAACATTAATCTCAGCAATGCCTGATCATAATGATATCAGGACATTAAGCACATCATATGTATGCTCATCACCACATCTCTGGTCTTAAAAAGATGTTCATAATTAATTCCAACATCATCAATTAATCTCATATTAACCATCACCTCGTTTCGAATTTTCACAATACTGACAACAGAACGTGAGGCATGAAGACATTATGATTACTTACTCGGATTAATGAGTCACATTTAACGCCACCTGGGCACTCACCTCATAGGCTAAAACTCAATATTTACAGCACAAAAATGGATGAATATGAATAGAAAATATACAAGCATTATCAAATAAGCCTAACAGGCATGACTCCCTATTAATATTATTGCACAAATTAAATTTCACAAGGGAGAATTTTAAACTCATAAACATTTCACCACAAAGACCTTGTCCTTATATAACTTCCATCGCGGCTTGCAACCTCACATCATATATAAAATTCGAGGATCTCGCCCTCAACTCCGAGTCACAAGTATTGTGCACATTGTGCCAACTAAAATTTTCAATTTCCTTTCTTTCTTCTTTTCCATATACTTCATAAATAATTTTCACAACATATAATAAATTCTCATACCGGTAGGGTGTATAATTCATAAAAATTGGAATCAATTATTCCGAAACACATTAAACTCACTGTATTAAATAATAATTTTTTTTTCTTTTGGACTTATAGCCCTCAATGGTGCACAAAAATAAAGTGACAGACACAGGCTCACATCTTTAAATCTCCCAACAGGGATACACATATAAGTGGGTCACAAATTTACGAAGCTCACCATAAGTGGAGCATAATAGGAGGACCCACCTCAATATTTAGAACCGAATCAAATTAAGGAAAATATCCTTTATCATAAAATCAGGATCGTACCTGTAACGACACCATCTGGTGTATTGGCCTCAGCCAAATCATAGTGATTAAATCAACGGGTCGGGCCTCCACCTCTTAGGCGCCCACTACCCGTCTGTCCTCCACCTCTAGCTGACTGTGCATGTGGAGTATCAATTGGAATAAAGCTTGTAGCTGGAGTGTTCTAAAGAAATCCACCCCTCCCAAGTCTGGGATAATCTCTCATTATATGCCAAGTATCACCACACTCATAACAACCCCTTTGAGGTCTCGGCTACTCGTACTGAGTCTGTGCCGGATAACTAGAATAACCATGTAAGAATCTCGTGTTGGTGGTACACTGTAAGATGGAGCACTCCGAGTATTCTGATGTGCGGACTGAGCTGACCGACTGCTCGAGCCTCCGCTATAATGGGTTCTAGCTGAAGAGTAAAATCCACTGAACCCTCTAGATCTTCGAGACATTTTGGCCTCCTTAGACTCCCCTTTCCTCACCCAAAACACCCTCAATCTTCCTTGAAATCTCCACTACTTGATGAAATGAAGCATCAGTTTGCAATTCTCGAGCCATGCATATTTTGATATCATAATCGAGCCCCTCAATGAATCTGCGGATCCGTTCTCTGATTGTAGGAACTAGGATAGGTGCATGACTGGATAACTCACTGAACCTGGTAGCATATTCTGACACTGTCATAGTGCCCTGACGTAACCGTTCAAACTCTGTGCGCCACGTATCTCGGAGAGTCTGGGGAACAAATTCTTTCAAGAACATTTCTGAAAATTGAGCCCAAGTTGGTGGTGTGGCATCGGCTGGTCTACCTTCTTCATAGATTTTCCACCACCGGTACGCTGCGTATGACAGTTAAAACGTGGTAAAGGAAACTCCGCTCACTTCCACAATACCCATGGTGCGGAGAATACGGTGACAGTTTTCTAGAAATTCTTGGGCATCCTCTGTAGCAGTGCCACTGAAAGTTGGTGGATCATATTTCTTAAACCTTTGAAGTCTCTTTTGTTCTTCTTCTGATGCCTCGGGCCTGACCTTAGGCCGAACCAGAATAACAGATTGCACCAGTACTACACCCGGAACCTGACCAACGTGAACCTGCTGTTCTGGAGTTGTGATAGGAGTCTGAGCTACTCCCCCAATCTGCGGAATATTTGGTGCAACAGAGATCAATACCGCCTGAGTTAATGTACCAAACATACTCAGGAACTGTGCTAAAGTCTCCTGAAGTCTTGGGGTAACAACAGGTGTTTTCGGTACCTGTCCCCCAACTGGAGCTACTAGTGGCTCCTCAATTGTTATTCTGATAGGTGCTCTAGTCGCAGCACATGCCCTTCATCGACCTCTACCTCGACCCCAGCCTCTTGCAGCCCTAGCAGTATGTGCGGATGCCTGCTCAGCTAACCCAGTAGCAAGTGTCCTCACCATCTGTGAGAGAATGGATATACAAAGTTCAAATTTCAAATTCAACAAATTTCGCATGACAGGAATGAAAGAAATGGAAATTTCCTAACAGTTCTGTAGCCTCTCGAAGATAAGTACAGACGTCTCCGTACCAATCCTCAAGACTCTACTAGACTCGTTCGTGACTCGTAGAACCTATGAACCTAAAGCTCTGATACCAACTTGTCACGACCCAAAATCCCACCACAAGATTCGTGATGGCACCTAGTCTCTAAGACTAGGTAAGCCGATTACCATTGCATTTTTGAAGCCACTTTTTATTTATTTATATAAGTAACCAAAACTTACAGCGGAAATAATTACAATATACAACCTCCCAAGACTGGTCGTACTGAGTCACGAACTTTAACTGAATACATGGAATGATTACAAGGATCGAACATACAATATTGTTTGATTACAATTTAACAGTACAATGAAATGAAAAGACTCCAAGGAACTGCGACGACCAAGCAGCTCTACCTTGAATCCTTACGATCCCGCTTTAACTCTGCTCAAGTCCGTTATCTTCAATACCTGGCTCTGTACAAAAATGTGCAGAAGTGTAGAGTGAGCACACCACAGCGGTGCCCAGTAAGTATCAAGACTAACCTCAATGGAGTAGAGACGAGGTACAGTCAAGACACTCACTAGTTTAAAAACCTATGCAATATAATATACAAAAATAATAGGAAACAAATAATAATAAAGGTAGTATAAAACAACCAGTGATATGCACAACAGACAACAGGAATACCAATAATATTACTCAGCAATTAATAAACACAATAACACTCAATTAAATCAAGCCTAATTCCTCTACGGACTTCCAAATAATATTCCGGACACATTCCTAAGCCCAAAATCACCAAACAAAGCTAACGGAACCGTCAGAACTCCATTCCGGAGTCATTTTCACACATTTCCAACTACGATCAAAATCATAAAACTTAAGCTTCCATCTTAGGGACTAGGTGTCCCAAATCACTCCGAATCATCCGTAATTCCAACTCGACCATACACACGGGTCATAATACATATTGCAAGGCTGTTCGAAACCTTAAGTCACTGAACGGGGCATAAATTCTTAAAATGACAAGTCGGGTCGTTACAGTTTGGAGCCCTGAGGGCTCGGGTGCCATTCGGGCAATGCGCGAGTTGAGTTCAAACCTCAACAAAGCTGCTGGTGCACCAAATTTGGTATACCCGCACTTGCGGACTTCTCTCCGCAGGAGCGGGACAGCAAAAACGGAACCCTGTTTGCAGGTGCAGCCCCAGTTGGCGCAGTCCTTTTCCGCAGAAGCGCACGTCCTGTCCGCACGTGCGGATGCACAGGTGCGACCAAAGCACCGTAGGTGCAAAGGTCGCTGGGTAGTGAGTTTATTTAATTCGGACTCGAGCCATCTTTTCTTCTCGTTTCAAAAGGATAGGAGGCCTAGGGCGATTTTTCAAAGACATTTTCTTCCCCAAATCATAGGTAAGTGTTCCTTAACTCATTTTGTTCAATATTTTACATCATATTTACAAGAATTCAACCTAAAATCTAGAGTTTTCATGGTATAATTAGGGGTTAGGGTAGAAACTAGGAATTTCGGAAATTTTGGGATTTAGACCTCAATTTGAGGTCGGATTCCAAAAATAATTACATATTCGAGCTCAGGGGTGAATGGGTAAAAGGATTTTGGTCCAAACCTCGGGTTTTGACCAAGCGGGCCCGGGGTCGATTTTTTGACTTTTTGGAGGAAAATTTGGAAATTTTAATTTATGCAATATAATTGATTCCTTTAGCAATATTTGATATTATTGAGTCATTTTTTAGTAGATACGAGAGGTTTGGAGGTGAATTCCAAAGGAAAAGCTGTGATTGAGAATTAAGTGGCCTTCGGAGCAAGGTAAGTGTTGTGTCTAACCCTAACTTGAGGGACTTACGAACCTTAGATTACTTGCTAAGTGACATTCATGTGAGCGGCTTATATGTGAGGTGATGAGTTCTTATGTGCCACCAATTTACCTGCTTTCCATGTTTCTCTATTTTTCTTATATTGTCTCATTCCTATGCCAAATTGCTATGTGTTATACTAGTGTTGTTCAATTTATCGTTCTTATCATGTTTACGGATTTTTCTAGTGATAATTGAGTTTTTATTTCAAAGTTGAGATTGATATTATGGAACTAAATGTTGAAGTAAGGTTTGTACTTGTTATTCTATCTCCCTGTTGTTATTTATGCATTGCATTATGGTAAGGGAGAGTGTTAATGCACGAAGGGTGATGCCGTGCCATATTGTGAGTGTTAATGCACGAAGGGTGATGTCGTGCCATATTGTGAGTGTTAATGCACGAAGGGTGATGCCGTGCCATATTGTGAGTGTTAATGCATGAAGGGTGATGTCGTGCCATGATATGAGAGTTAATGCACGAAGGGTGATGTCATGCCGTTTCTATTTATTTTATGGTGAGATTGAGAGTAAAAGCACGAAGGGTGATGCCATGCATTTTTCCTTACTGTATTCACTATTCCTGTTGATTCATGGTATATTGACTGCTCCGGTGATCATTCTGTTATAGTTCTTTATCTTGTATTCCCCTCAGTATGTTCCTCTCCCGACATTTCCTGTTTAGTTCTTCATTTTTGTTATTTGAATATACACTGTTAAATTGTACAGGTTGATTTGTAGGTGCCTTGCCTTAGCCTCGTCACTACTTCATCGAGGTTAGGCTCAACACTTACCAGTACATAGGGTCAGTTGTACTGATGCTACACTCTGCACTTTCTGTGCAGATTTTGATACCGGCTCAGGTTGATCGAAATTTGCTACTGGTCCGCTGTCCGGAGACTCAAGGTAGATCTGTCGGCGTTCACAAACCTTGAAGTCCCCGTATACTTTTATGTCTTACTGTTTCCTTTCATTCAGAAAGTTGTATTTCTTTCAGACTATTACTTGTAGTAAATTCTAGAATGCTCGTGAATTGTGACTCCAGATCCGGGTGGTAGTAATTAATACAGTTTTATGATATTCCGCACTTATTATATTTCATCTAAGTTAATTTTTGTTATTTACTGAATGGAAATAAGGAATTGGTTTAACGATTTTTCTAACGTTGGCTTGCCTAGCAAGTGAAATGTTAGGCGCCATCACGGTCCCGTCGGTGGAAAAGTTTGGGTCGTGACATGCAGATGGATTACGAGAAGCCATAGATGCTCAACATTGCCTCAACGTGTGGTTCCGACTGAAGATGCGGATGTATTGAGAGTTCAACCAGTGAATCATGTGAGGGGTGCAACGGACCTTAGCATCTGGTTGATTTATACGAGTTGTGAAGGTTATTACTGTGGATCATCGGACGTGGTGAACTATGACTTCGCACCGAGTGGGGGGAAGTCCACTATCAATGGATGGATTGCGGGGTCATGTGTTATATCAGTTTTGGCCTGAAATATATATATGTGGTACTGAAGGTTCCCTAAATATTTACACATATTTAAGGCCTGAGATTTTGTAGAGGATAAGGTTGTGACTTGCGGTATGTCCGCCTACATAATAATCTTATACTCCAGTACCAAAGGAATTAGAGAAACAACTTTAAATCTATAGAATGTCTACTCAACGTGGGCGTCATAGTTACAGATTTCGGAGTGCTTCGGAGGAAGTACAGTGGTTGACGAGATTCTGGACTATGTGGTTCGTACCAAGATTTGCCTGTATGGAGCTCTACTTTTGTGATCGTTGTGTATAAATGGCGGTAAGGGTTACCCCTAAGAAGATTCGAATACTATGTTAAAGAAATAGGTCAGCTCAACAGTGTTGAGTCAGCATAACAAAAGAAGAAATTGGCCTTGGGAGAGATAATTCTCCACAGGTGTCCGTGGCAAGCCTATGAAGAGGGCAGACCAGCCAATGCAACACCGCCTACTTGGCTCAGTTCCCAGAACGCTTTTGAAAGAGTTTGTTTTCCGGACTCTCCGTAATGCGTGGCGCATAGGGTTTGAATGGTTGCGTCAAGTCACCATGACAGTGTCATAATATGCCATCGGGTTCAATAAGTTAGCCCATCATATTCCTACTTTTCTTCCTATAGCCAGAGAGCGAGTCCACAGACTCATTAAAGGACTCAATTATGATCGTAAAATTTTGTATGACTCGGGAGCTACAGGCTGATACTTCATTTTCACTAGTGGTAGAAATTGCCAAGATATTAGAATGTGTTCGAGGTGAGGAAAAAGGAAACTAAGGAGGCCAAGACGTCTCGAGGTTCTGGGGGGATTCAGTGGATTCTATTCTGTGAGTATAAATCATTATGGCGGGGGCTCAAGCAGTTGGCTAGCCCAGTTCGCACATCGGATTAATCGAGGTGCTCCAGTAAGTTTTTTTTTATGCACCACTGACATGAGTTTCCTATAATGGTTATTCCAGTTATCTGGCACAGACTCAATATGAGCAGCCAAACCCGCAAAGGGGTTGTTATGAATACGGTGATACTAGGCACATCATGAAAAAATTGTCCCAGACTCGGGAGAGATATATTTCATCAAAGCACTCAGGCTACGCGTCCCATTGCAGTTACCACACCACCCACACGATCAGTTAGGGGTGGAGGACAAGCGGGTAGAAGGCGTCTTAGAGGTGGAGACCCAGCCGTTGTTATATTTGTTTTATGGTATGGCGGAGGTCACTACATCAGATGGTGTCGTTATAGGTACGACTTCGATTTAATATAAAGGAATAATTTCCCTAACTTGATTCGATTCTAAGTATTGAGACGAGTCCTCCTATTGTGCTCCACTTATGAGAAAGCTTCGTAATTCTATAATCTACTTATGTGTTTACTCTTGTTGGGAGATTCTATGGAGATAACTATGCCTATCATTCCATGTTGGTCACTAATAAGAGCTGTGAGGCTAAATGTGGCTTTTTGTTACTCATTTCGGTGAGTTTTGATGTAATTTACGGATAATTAATTACAAATTATGAATTATATGCCCTATTGGTGTGAGGTTCATTATGTGTTATGATTTTGTTTAACGAAAGTTATTTAAAAGGAGAAAATGGAAAGTTTGATTGGCAAGATGTGCATATTACTTGTGATTCAGAACTGAGGCCGAGGTCCTCGTATTTTAAAATAAATTGATATGTTTAAACCGGGCTATGAGTTGCAGTGGAAGTTATATAAGGACGAGATCCTTGTGATAAAAATCCTTGTGTTTAAATCCTCCCTTGTGAAATTAAATTTGTATTATAGTACTAATAGGGAGTCATGCCTGCTAGGCTTATTTAAAAATATTTGTAAGAAATTCTCTGTGCATACTTGCTAAATTCGTGTTGTAATATTGAGTTGTAACCTACGAGGTAGGTGCCCGCCCAGGTGGCGTTAAATGTGACTCGTTAATTCGGGTAAAAAATTATGAGGTCTTCATGCCTCGCATCTCGTTATTAGTATTGTAAAGGTTTGAAACGAGATTTTTGTTAACATGAAGTTAATTGACGATTCTGTAATTGATTATGAACAACTATTAAAACCAGATTGACCCAGAAGGGTACCCCATTTAGATGGTCAGACGAGTGTGAGTTGAGCTTTAAGAAGCTCAAGACCGTTTTGACTACAACGCTAGTGTTGGTATTACCCACAGGTTCAGGATCGTATACGGTATATTGTGACACATCTCACATTGGGCTTGGTGCAGTATTAATGCAATATGGCAAGGTAATTGCATATGCGTCGCGGCAATTGAATGTTCACGAGAAGAATTATCTTGTTCATGACTTAGAATTGGCAGCCATTATTCATGCGCTGAAGATTTGGAGGCATTACCTCTACGGTGTCTCGTATGAGGTATTTACTGATCATCGTAGCCTTCAGTATCTGTTCAAACAAAAGGATCTTAATTTGAGACAGAGAAGATGGTTGGAGTTGTTGAAAGACTATGATATCACCATTTTTTATCATCCCGGAAAGGCCAATGTGATGGCCGATGCTTTGAGTAGAAACGCTGTGAGTATGGGCAGTCTTGCATATATTCCGGTTGGTGAGAGGCCATTAGCTGCATATGTTCAGACTTTGGCTAATCAGTTCGTGAGGTTAGATGTTTCAGAACCCAGTCGGGTTCTAGCTTGCACAGTTGCTCGGTCTTCTTTATATGAGCGCATCAGAGAGAGGCAGTATGCTGATCCTCATTTACTTGTCCTTAAGAACATAGTGCGTAACGGTGATGCCAAACAGGTTGTTGTGGGGGAAGGGATTCTGCGAATGCAGGGTCGTATTTGTGTGCTTAATATGGATGGGCTTCGTGAATTAATTCTTGAAGAAGCACACAGTTCCAGGTATTCTATTCATCCAGGTACCCCAAAATGTATCAAGATTTGCGGCAACATTATTGGTGGAGGAGAATGAAAAAGGATATAGTTGCATATATAGCTCGGTGTCTGAATTGTCAGCAAGTTAAGTACGAGCATCAGAGACCTGGTGGTTTGCTTCAGAAGTTAGAAATTCCTAAGTGGAAGTGGGAGTGTATCACTATGGATTTTGTTGTTGGGCTCCCACGGACTCAGAGAAAATTTGACGCAGTTTGGGTCATTGTGGACAGGTTGACCAAGTCAGCACAAATCATTCCAGTGGCAGTTACCTATTCTTCATAGAGGTTAGTTGAAATTTACATTCGTGAGATTGTCCGCCTTCACGGAGTGCCCGTGTCTATTATTTTAGATTGAGGTACGTAGTTTACCTCACATTTCTGGAGGGCTATACAACATGAGTTAGGCACGCGGGTGGAGTTGAGTACAGCATTTCATCCACAGACGGACAGTCAGAGCGCACTATTCAGATATTGGAAGATATGCTCTGTGCTTGTATTATAGACTTTGGAGGTTCTTGGGATCATTTCTTACCACTTGCTGAGTTTGCTCATAATAATAGCTACCAGTCAAGCATTCAGATGGCTCCATATGAGGCATTATACGTAACGCGATGCCGATCGCCAGTTGGTTGGTTTGAACCGGGAGAGGCTCGGTTGTTAGGTACCGATTTGGTACAGGATACCTTGGATAAGGTCAAGATTATTCAGGATCGACTTCGCACAGCTCAGTCTAGGCAAAAGAGTTATGCCGACCGTAAAGTTCGTGATATGGCATTCATGGTTGGAGAAAGAATATTGCTCCAAGTTTCACCTATGAAATGTGTAATAAGGTTCGGAAAGAAGGGCAAGTTGAGTCCTAGGTATATTGGACCCTTTGAAATTCTTGAAAAGGGTGGGTGAAGTAGCCTATAGGCTTGCATTACCACCTAGTTTATCAGCGGTTCATCCGGTGTTCCATGTGTCTATGCTCCGAAAATATCATGGTGATCCATCCCATGTGTTAGATTTCAGCTCAGTCCAGTTGTACAAGGATTTGACTTATGAGGAGGAACCGGTGGCAATTCTAGCCCGACAAGTTCGCCAATTTTGATCAAAGAGTTACCCTTCAGTTCGAGTGCAGTGGAGAGGTCAGCCTATTGAGGCAGCTACTTGGGAGTCCGAGTCCGATATGCGGAGTAGATGTCCCCACCTTTTCACCAGCCCAGGTAATTTTCTATGTCCGTTCGAGGACGAACGATTATTTTAGAGGTGGAGAATGTGATGACCCAAAAGGTCATCTTATATTTTAGAACTAGAATCTATGCTCTTAAGCCTTAAAAATCTCATTTTTACCCTCCTTAATTTGTGTGCGCAGTCCGGGTAGGTTTCGGGAAAGCTTTTATGTTGAAAATTGATAAAAATAAGAATTTATGCCTTAAAAAATTAATTTTAGTTGACTTCGGTCAATACTTTTGGTAAACGGGCCCGGATTCATGTTTTGACGGTCCCGGTGGGTCCGTATCGAATTATGGGACCTGTGCGTATGCCTGGAATCGAATTCGGAGGTCCCTAGCTTGAATTATGAATTTTTGATGAAAATTAAAAGTCTAAAAAATAAATTGTTTTTTAGAATTGATTGATGTTTGGCATTGTTAGTGCCGGGTCCGTATTTTGGTTTTGGAACCCGATACAGGTTTATTATGATATTTAAGACTTGTCTGTGAAATTTGGTGAGAAACGGAGTTGATTTGACATGATTCGAACGTCCAGTTGAGAAGATATGAATTTTAAAGTGTTCTTGAGAATTTAATTTGATTTGGTGCTAAATTCGTAGTTCTATGCGTTATTTTGGCGATTTGATCACGCGAGCAAGTCCGTATTATGTTTTTAGACTTGTGGACATGTTTGGTTTGGAGCCCCGAGGGCTCGGGTGAGTTTCGGATAGGCCACGGGATGTTTTGAACATAGAAAATTTTCCTGGTATAACTGAACCTGTTGCAGGCCTCTGATCTCACAATTGCGAGATCAGTCTTCGCAAATGCGAAATAAGCAGGCCGGCAATTGCGAGATATCTATCGCATTTGCGAAGAAGGCCTGGGCCAACATGTTCTCGCAATTGCGATGGGGGTCTGGGGAAGGGTATGTTCGCAAATGCGAATTTCTGCTCGCAAATGCGATGGGCCAATTGTCATAATTGCGATATATTCTTCGCAAATGCGAAGGCAGCGGAAATGTGAAGGATCTCGCATTTCCGCCGACCCCTTCGCATTTGCGAGCTTCGCAATTACGACATCCGCAGCTGATAACTTTGGACTTAGACGGGATTTTTCATTTCATTCTTCAATTTTTCGAACCTTAAACCTTATGAGGCGATTTTCCAAAGACTAAATCTTCCCCAAATCATAGGTAAGTGATTCTAAACTAGTCTCTTTCAATCTTTTACATCTTATAACAAGATTTCAACCTAGAATCTAGAATTTTTATGGTGAAACTAGGATTTTTGGGTAGAACTTAGGAATTTTGAAATTTGGGGATCTAGACCTCGAATTGAGGTCGGATTCCAAAACCAATTGTATATCCGGACTCGTCTCGGAATGGGTGTTCGGATTTCGTAAGTTTTTCCAAGATTTGAGACGTGGGTCCCACTGCCGAATATTTTAATAAATTTCGGATTTTATCCGAAAAATTAGTAAATTCATATGGAATTAATTCCTATGATTCGTACTGAGTATATTGAATTATTTGTGAATAGATTTGAAGCTTTCGGAGACAATTTAAAAGGAAAAGTTGTGGTTGAGTAATTGATTGGAATTTGCAAAGCGAGATAAGTATCGTGGTTAACCTTGACTTGAGGGAATAGAACCCTTAAATTATTTGTTATATGAAATACATGTGAACGACGTGTAGGCGAGGTGACGAGTGTCTATACGTCGTCAATTAATTGTTTGCGTATTTACTTGAAAAATCATAAATTGTTTTAAATCATGAATTAATTGTTAGTATAATAATTGTTTCTCTCCTGTTCTTTGTCAAATATTAATTCTTGAATTCCTGCATTAATTGTTACATGCTATTTGAATTATGCGCCTTAATTGTATTTGACATTTAGCATATTAAATATTAAACTGCATATTTTCTCTCTGATTTCCATAATAATTTGTTATTTGCCTTGTTTGTTTCATAATTAAATCATAATTATTGTATGCTTGTTGTCATATAATTTTATATTAATTGTTGCATTTATTGAGAAAATTTCTTCTATAAGAATTGGTAAATGAAAATGTTGGAGGATTGGGTTTTCTTCTATAAGAATTGCTAAATGAATATGTTGGAGGATCGGGTTGCACGCCGCAACAGAATTAATTATAATGAACATATTGGAGGATCGGGTTGCACGCCGCAACAGACTTATTAAAAGTCCATATTGGAGGATCGGGTTGCACGCCGCAACAGACTTATTTAAAAGTCGACATACATATATATATATATTGGGGGATCGGGTTGCACGCCGCAACGGGTTGCATGCTGCAACAGAATTGAATGTGAATATATTGTGAGAGCGGGTTGCACGCTGCAACAGAATTGAATGTGAATATATTGTAAGAGCGGGTTGCACGCTGCAACAGAATTGATGGAAATGATAATTGGTTATGACTGCTGAGTTGGCTTCAATTATTATAAACGAGTTACCCGATTTATTTCTATTATTGTTGTTGTTACTAATATTGCGCACAAGAAATGTAAGTGACCCGCCTTAGCCTCGTCACTACTTCGTCGAGATTAGGCTCAGCATTTACCAGTACATGGGGTCGGTTGTACTGATACTACACTCTGTAATTCTTGTGCAGATTTTGGAGTTGGTCCCATCGGCGTACCATAGACTTGCTCGGATTTCAGCTACTCAGAGGAGACTTGAGGTATAACTGCACGGCGTTCGCAGTTCTGAAGTCCCCGTCTACTTTACTTTAGCTGTGTGTTTGTTTCCAGATAGCTTTATTTTATTCAGACCTTTATTTATATTTATTCTAGAAGCTCGTGCACTTGTGATACCAATTCTGGGATGGTATTTAGACACCGTTGTTTTTATGGATTAATCACTATATTTCAGACCTTACTTCCCCATTTATTTCTTTGTTATTAATAAATCTAAAGATTGTTTAAAAATTGGTTAATATTATTCTAACGTTGGCTTGCCTAGCAGTGAAATGTTAGGCGCCATCACGGTCTGGGAATTTCGGGTTGTGACAATAAATAAGCTATATTCAATATAACATTAGATATATTAAGATGTCTATATGTTGTATATATAGTATAGTATAATATATATACTATGTGTATAGTATATAAGCTATATTCGATATAACATTAGCTATATTAAGATGTCTATATAGTATAGTATAGTATAGTGTGTATATATAGTATTGTAATGACCCTGCCAGTCGTACACACACACACACATACACACACACACACACACATACAAAGATATAGGACATTGTGATGACCCAAAATGTCATCTTTAAATTTAATAAGTAAATCTGTGTTCTAAGACCTCGAAAAGCACCATTTATCATCCTCGACTTGCGTGTGCAGTCCGTACAATTTTTCGGAAAGTTTTTATGTGAAAAATGGATTAAAATGTGAAATAGAGCTTTAAAACTCAACTAAGTTGACTTTGGTCAATATTTTTAGCAAACGGACCCGGATCAGTATTTTGATAATTCCGATAGATCCGTATCATGATTTGGGACTTGGGCGTATGCCCGGAATCGAAATTCGAGGTCCCTAGCTCAGGTTATGACCATTTAACGGAACTAGCAATTTAAACGCTAAAGATTTCCAAGTTTGACCACGGGCTTGACTTTTTGATATCGGAGCCAGAATCTGATTTTGGAAATTTGAACAGCTCTGTTATGTCATTTATGACTTGTGTGCCAAATTTGAAGTCATTCCGGATTCATTTAATATGTTTTGGCACGAGATTTGCAAATTGAAAAGTTTAAAACTCAAAGTTTGAATCGCGGTGTGAATTGTAATTTCAGCGTTGTTTGACGTGATACAAGACCCCGAGTAAGTCTGTATTATGTTATTGAACTTGTTGGTATATTCGTACGGGGTCCCGAGTACCCTGAGAGTGATACAGATTGAAATCGGATCAAGAATTGGACTTAAGCAAAATCCAAATTTTTGCTTCTGTTGTAATTGCACCTGCGGATTTTTGACTGCAAGTGCGAGCTCGCAGATCGAGCATTCAATTGCAGATGCACCCGGGCGTGGCTGGGCAAAAGTCCGCAGGTGCAAAAACCTGCACGCACCCGCGCGTCCGCAAAAGAGGACACAATAATCGCAGAAGCAAAGGTAGCGCAGGTGCGCATTTTTCCTCTGCAGGTGCGAGGCCTCGCCTGGCAGCCCCATTTCGCAGATGCGAGATTTTTCTCACATATGCGACCTCGCATGTGTGAGCCCAGGCACCGCAGGTGCGAAAATACTTGAGCAGTGTATATATAGAAGAGTCCGATATTATTTTCACATTTTGGCCGTTTTAAGCTCGGTTAAGGCGAACTTTTAGGCGATTTTGTAACGACCCTGTCACGACCCAAAATTTCCCACCGACGGGACCGTGATGGCGCCTAACATTTCACTTGCTAGGCAAGCCAACGTTAAAAAAATCATTAAACCAATTCCTTATTTCCATTCAGTAAATAACAATAATTAACTAAGATGAAATATAATAAATACGAAATATCATAAAATTGTATTAATTACTACCACCCGGATCTGGAGTCACAATTTACGAGCATTCTAGAATTTACTACAAGTAATAGTCTGAAAGAAATACAACTGTCTAAATGAAAGAAAACAGTAGGACATGAAAGATAGACGGGGACTTCAAGGTCTGTGAACGCCGACAGATCTACCTTGAGTCTCCGGACAGCGGACCAGTAGCAAATCTCGATCAACCTGAGCCGGTATAAAAATCTGCATAGAAAGTGCAGAGTGCAACATCAGTACAACCGACCCCATGTACTGGTAAGTGTCGAGCCTAACCTCGGCGAAGTAGTGACGAGGCTAGGACAAGACACCCACATATAACCTGAACAGTATAATCATGCTAGTGGCAACAACAGTAAATAAAGCAATAACGCAGAAATAATGGGAAGGGGACATACAGTGGGGGAATACAACATAAAGAGTGAGAATAATGAAAAGACAGAATTAAACAGAAAATCCTTAAACGAATTGAGCAATTAAAACAACAAAGGAAAACTACACGGCATCACCATTCGTGCTTTTACTCTCAACCTCACCAAATAAATAAATAGAACGGCACGGCATCACCTTTCGTTCTTTTCACTCTCCCTCACAATATAAATAATGCATGCACGACATCACCCTTTGTGCTTTACACTCCTTCTCACCAATCACAAAATCAATAACAACGGATATATAAGAGTATCACAAAGAAACCAGTATTTTACCCATAATCAATAGCACAATATAATCTCAACCTTGAATCAATATTCGAAAGTTACCAAATCTCAGTGAAACCAGATATGAGTCACCCTTCATTTCAATAACCCGATAAGCATGGATAGTAGAATTTAAGGCTCCAAAATAAACAAGAATAGGATTTCACTTGCATTCTATGACTCGACAACAATGCATAGATGCTTGTTACCTCACCTATACATCGTATTTAACAATCAAACACGTAGCAAATGAACACATAATACCTATTCCCTCAAGCCAAAGTTAGACACGACACTTACCTCGCTCCGAAGGCCACTTAATTCCCAATCACAGCTTTTCCTTTGGAATTCACCTCCAAACCACTCGTATCTATTCAAAAATGACTCAAAAATATCAAATATTGCTAAAGGAATCAATTATATTTCATAAATTAAGTTTCCCAAATTTTCCTCCAAAAAGTCAAAAAATCGATCCCGGGCTCGCTTGGTCAAAACCCGAGGTTCGAACCAAAATCCTTTTACCCATTCACCCCCGATCCCGAATATGTAATTAGTTTTGGAATTCGACCTCAAATTAGGGTCTAAATCTTCAAATTTCCGAAATTCCTAGTTTCTACCCTAACCCCTAATTCTACCATGAAAACTCTAGATTTTAGGTTGATAATTCATAAAATGTAATGGGTAATTGAAAGAAAATGGTTTAGAATCACTTACCAACACTTTAGGGAAGAAAATGACTCTTGAAAATCGCCTCTACCCGTTTGGTTCTTGAAAAATGTTGAAGAAATGACTTAAACCCATGTTTGGAGTCTGTTTTAAGTCACTGAACAGGCCTTCATCGCGTTCGCGAGAGGCCTGTCGCGATCGCGATGCACAACGGCCTAAGGCCTTCGCGTTCGTGAGTCCTTCTACGTATTCGCGTAAGGCAGCTCCCCCCAAGCCTTCGCGTTCGCGACCCAGTGGATGCGTTCGCGTAGAAGAACATGACCCCCCCCCCCTCCCCTAGGTCCCTTAAACTATCGCGTTCGTGTGAGACAGATCGATTTTGCGAAGGGTACCATCCCCAGTCCTTCGCATTCGCGAAGAAGAAAATTCCCCTACCCCCATTTTACCTTTCGTGTTCGCGACACTACCTATGCGAACGCGAAGAAGGGCACACCAGAACAGCTGCTACAGCAAAAATCTAAGATTTTCTAAGTGCAAATCACCTCGTAGCCTATCCGAAACTCACCAGAGCCTTCGGGGCTCCAAACCAAACATGCACATAAGTCTAAAAATATCATACGGACCTGGTCGCCTAATCAAATCACCAAAATAACACCTAGAACTACGAATTTAGCACCAAATCAAATGAAATTCTCAAGACCACTTTAAAATTTCTATTTTCTCAACTGGACGTCCGAATCACGTCAAATCAACTCTGTTTCTCACCAAATTTCACCGACAAGTCATAAATATCATAATGAACCTGTACCGGGCTCCGGAACTAAAATATAGACCCGATACTAACAATGCAAAATATCAATCAATTCTTAAAAACAAATAATTTCCAAACTTTTAATTTTCATCAAAAATTCATAACTCAAGCTAGGGACCTCCGAATTCGATTCCGGGCATACGCCCAGGTCCCATAATTTGATACGGACCTACCGGGACCATCAAAGCACGGATCCGGGCCCGTTTACCAAAAATGTTGATCGAAGTAAACTAAAATCAACTTTTAATGCAAAAAATCTTATTTTTATTAGTTTTCAACATAAAAGCTTTCTGGAAACCTGCCCGGACAACACACGCAAATCGGGGAGGGTAAAAATGAGATTTTTAAGGCTTAAGAGCACAGATTCGAGTTCTAAAGCATAAGATGACCTTTTGGGTTATCACATTCTCCACCTCTAAAACAACCATTCGTCCTCGAACGGACATAGAAAAGTACTTGGGCTGGAGAAAAGGTGGGGATATCTACTCCACATATCGGACTCGGATTCCCAAGTAGCTGCCTCAATAGGCTGACCTCTCCACTGCACTCGAACTGAAAGGTAACTCTTTGATCTCAACTGGAGAACTTGCCGGGCTAGAATTGCCACCCGCTCCTCCTCGTAAGTCAAATCCTTGTCCAACTGGATAGAGCTGAAATCTAACACATGGGATAGATCGCCGTGATACTTTCAAAGCATGGACACATGGAATACCGGATGAATAGCTTCTAAACTAGGTGGCAACGCAAGCCTATAAGCCATATATCCCACTCTCTCCAGAATCTCAAAAGGTCTGATATACCTAGGGCTCAACTTGCCCTTTTTTCCGAACCTCATTACAACCTTCATGGGTGATACCCGAAGTAACACTCTCTCTCCGACCATGAATGTAACGTCACGAATTCTACGATCGGCATAACTCTTCTACCTAGACTGAGCTGTGTGAAGTCGATCCTGAATAATCTTGACCTTATCCAAGGCATCCTGTACTATGTCTGTGCCCAACAACCGAGCCTCTCCCGGCTCGAACCACCCAACTGGCGACCGACACCGCCTACCATATAATGCCTCATAGGGAGCCATCTGAATGCTCGACTGGTAGCTGTTGTTGTAGGCAAACTCTGCAAGGGGCAAGAACGGATCCCACGATCCTCCGAAGTTTATAACACAAGTGCGGAGCATATCCTCCAAGATCTGAATAGTACGCTCGGACTGTCCGTCCGTCTGAGGATGAAATGCTATGCTCAACTCAACTCGCGTACCCAACTCACACTGAACTGCCCTCCAAAAGTGTGAGGTAAACTGCGCATCTCGATCATAAATGATAAACATGGGCACACCGTGAAGACTGACAATCTCACGAATGTAAGTCTCTGCCAACCGCTCTGAGGAATAGGTAATTGCCACAGGAATGAAATGTGCTGACTTAGTCAGCCTGTCCACAATGACCCAAACTGCATCGAACTTCCTCTGAGTTCGTGAGAGTCTAACAACAAAATCCATAGTGATACGCTCCCACTTCCACTCAGGAATTTCTAACCTCTGAAGTAAACCACCAGGTCTCTGATGCTCACACTTTACCTGCTGGAAATTTAGGCACCGAGCTACATAGGAAACTATGTCCTTCTTCATTCGCCTCCACTAATAATGTTGCCTCAAGTCCTGATACATCTTGGCGGTGCCCGGATGAATAGAATTCTGGGAACTGTGGGACTCTTCAAGGATCAACTCACGAAGTCCATCCACATTAGGCACACAAATACGACCCTGCATCCTCAAAACTCCATCATCTCCAATAGTAACCTGCTTGGCACCGCCGTGCCGCACTGTGTCTCTAAGGACAAGTAAATGCGAATCATCATCCTACCGATCTCTGATGCGCTCAAACAAAGAAGACCGGACGACTGTACAAGCTAGAACACAGCTGGGCTCAGAAACATCTAACATCACAAACTGGTTGGCCAAGGCCTGAACATCCAATGCAAGAGGTCTCTCACCAACTGGAATATATGCAAGGCTACCCATATTGACTGACTTTCTACTCAAAGCGTCGGCCACCATATTGGCCTTCCCAAGATGATATAATATGGTGATATCATAGTCTTTCAATAGATCCAGCCACCTCCTCTGCCTCATATTGAGTTCCTTCTGCTTGAACAAATACTACAAGCTCTGATGATCAGTGAATACCTCACATGGCATGCCGTAAAGGTAGTGCCTCCAAATCTTCAGCGCGTGAACAATGGCTGCCAGCTCTAGATCATGAACAGGGTAATTCTTCTCGTGAACCTTCAGCTGCCGTGAAGCATATGCAATAACCTTGCCACCCTGCATCAATACCGCACCCAGACCAATATGAGATGCGTCACAATATACTGTATAAGATCCTGAACCTGTGGGTAACACCAATACCGGTGCCGTAGTCAAAGTTTTCTTGGGCTTCTGAAAGCTCGCTTCACACTCGTTTGACCACCTGAACGGGGCACCCTTCTGGGTCAATCTGGTCAACGGGGCTGCTATGGATGAAAACCCCTCTACAAATCGACGGTAATAGCCCGCCAAACCTAGGAAACTACGGATCTCTATAGCTGATGTGGGTCTAGGCCAGTTCTGGACTGCCTCAATCTTCTTAGGATCCACCTGAATACCCTATGTTGATACAACGTGACCCAAGAAAGTAACTGAACTCAACCAAAACTCGCATTTTGAGAACTTAGCATATAACTGGCTGTCTTTCAGAGTCTAAAGAACGATCTGAAGGTTCTGATCATGCTCCTCTCAATTGTGGGAGTAGATCAAGATATCATCAATAAACACAACCACAAAGGAATCCAAGTAGGGTTGGAACACCCAGTTCATCAAATCCATGAATGCTGCTGGGGCATTTGTCAGCTCAAATGACATCACTAAAAACTCATAATGCCCATACCGAGTCCGAAAAGCTATCTTAGGAACATCGGATGCCCTAATCCTCAACTGATGGTAGCCAGATCTCAAATCAATCTTTGAAAACACCTTGGCACCCTGAAGCTGATCAAATAAATCATCAATCCTCGGTAATGGATACTTGTGCTTGATGGTGACTTTGTTCAACTGCCGATAATCTATACACATCCTCATCGATCTATCTTTCTTCTTCACAAACAACACAGGTGCACCCCAGGGCGAGACACTAGGTCTAATGAAGCCCTTATCAAGCAAATCTTGCAACTGCTTCTTCAATTCTTTCAACTCTGGCGGGGCCATGTGATATGGCAGTATGGAAATAGGCTGAGTGCCCGAAGCCAAATCAATGCAGAAATCAATATCCCTGTCGGGTGGTATCCTCGGTAGGTCTGCAGGAAACACCTCTGGAAACTCACGAACAACCGGCACCGAATCTATGGAAGGAACCTCCGCACTAGAATCGCGGACATAAGCCAAATAAGCTAGACACCCCTTCTCGACCATATGCCGAGCCTTCACATAAGAGATAACCCTGCTGGCAGAATGGCCAAGATTTCCTCTCCACTCTAATCGAGGCAACCCCTGCAAGGCTAAGGTCACTGTCTTGGCGTGACAATCTAATATAGCATGATAAGGTGACAGCCAATCCATACCCAGTATGACATCAAAATCAACCATGTCGAGAAGTAGAAGATCTACATGAGTCTCAAGACTCCCAATGGTGACCACACACGAACGATAAACACGATCTACAATAATAGCATCTCCCACTGGTGTGGACACATACACAGGAGCACTCAAAGAATCATGGGGCACAACCAAATAGGAAGCAAAATAGGATGACACATAGGAGTAAGTAGATCCTGGATCAAATAGAACTGAAGCATCTCTACTGCAAACTGAAACAGTACCTGTGATAACAGCGTCAGATGACTCAGCCTCAGGCCTCGCTGGGAAAGCATAACACCGGGGCTGGGCCCTATCACCCTGAACTACATCCCTGGGATGGCCTCTAACTGGCTGGTCTCCACCTCTAACGGCTTGACCTCCACCTCTAACAGTCTAGCCTCCACCTTTGGCTGCCTGACCCTTGCTTCTGGCTGGCTGAGCAGGTGGTGCAGCAACTGGTGTTGGGACCATGGCATGCGAACTCTGATGCTATGATTTGCCCGTTGCTCGAGGGCAAAATCTAGCAATGTGCCTCGGATCACTACAAGTATAACATAACTTCGGCTGCTGTGACTGTTGACCCTGAAGCTGGACCTGTCGACCTAAATAACCACCCTGATAACTCTGGAGGGGAGGTTCACTAATAGGAGCTGGTGGTGCACTGTAGGCTAGCTGGTCGGAATAATGCATTTGAGGACCACGACCACCTAAGGCACCGTGGGATGCCTGGAGCGCTGAATAAAACGGCCTGGGAGGATGGCCTCTACCAAAAGTACTCTTGCCTCTAGGTGAGGCACCGCTAAACTCACCGGAATGACGAGGTCTCTTGTCAGACCCCTGACCTCCCTAAGTAAGAACCAGTTCGACTCGTCTGGAGACATTAGTAGCCGCCTGAAAAGAAATCTCACTCCCAGTCTCCTTAGCCATCTGCAATCTGATAGGCTGAGCAAGTCTATCAATAAACCTCATCACCCTCTCTCTCTCTCTCGGTGGGAAGCAGAAGAATAGCATGACGGGCCAAATCCACAAAACGGGTCTCATACTGAGTAACAGTCATACTGCCTTGCTAGAGACGCTCAAACTGACGGCGATGCTCCTCTCTCAATGTGATAGGTAGAAACTTCTCTATGAAGAGCTGAGAGAACTGGTCCCAAGTAAGAACGGGCGACCCAGCTGGTCTGGTCAACAAGTAATCTCTTCACCATTTCTTGGCGGAACCAGTCATCTGAAACCCAGCAAAATCAACCCCATTGGTCTCCACTATACCCATGTTCCGTAAAACCTCGTGACAGCTGTCAAGATACTCATGGGGATACTCTAAAGGAGCACCACTAAAGTGAAATGGAAAGAGCTTGATAAACCTGTCCAATCTCCATAAAGCCTCGGAAGACATAGCTGGCCCATCTCCGACCTGTGCCGTAATAACCGGCTAAACTAATCCGACTGGCTGAGCTGCTGGAGCATGATACTGGGGAGCTATCTGCTCCGAAGCGGGAGTGGTGGGAGTCTGAGCTCCTCCTCCAGCCTGAGAGACTGCTGGTGCCATGGGAAATGCGCCAGTCTGGGACACACTCTCCATAAGGCCCACCAAACGGACCAAAGCGTCCTGAAGTACTGGGGTGGCAATGAACCCCTCCGGAACCTGAGCTGGTCCGGCAGGAACAGTCTGGGCTGGAACCTCGTCGTCAAGCTCTATCTGAGGCTCCACTGCTGGGGCTGCTTCTCGGGCCCTAGGCTGAGCCCTGCCCCTGCCTCAGCCTCGACCTCTGCCCCGCGTAGGAGTTGTCACTGGAGTCTCTGGTTGCTGCTCAGCTAAGAAAGCGATACGTGTTCTCGCCATCTGCGAGAGAATAAGAGTATAAGAGTTCAATTAGTATTGAGAAAGCAAAATCGCACGACAAAGAAGAATAGAAGTGAAACTTGTTCCTAAACTTCCTAGCCTCTGGAAGATAAGCGCAGATGTCTCCGTGACGATCCTCCAGACTCTACTAAGCTTGCTCGTGAATCGTGAGACCTAAGAAACCTAGGGCTTTGATAATAACTATCACGACCCGAAATTTCCTATCGACGGGACCGTGATGGTTCCTAACATTTCACTTGCTAGGCAAGCCAACGTTAGAAAAATCGTTAAACCAATTCCTTGTTTCCATTCAGTAAATAACAATAATTAACTAAGATGAAATATAATAAGTGCGGAATATCATAAAACTGTATTAGTTACTACTACCCAGATCTGGAGTCATAATTCACGAGCATTCTAGAATTTACTACAAGTAATAGTCTGAAAGAAATACAACTGTCTGAATGAAAGAAAACAGTAGGACATGAAAGATAGACGGGGACTTCAAGGTCTGTGAACGCCGACAGATCTACCTTGAGTCTCCGGACAGCGGACCAGTAGCAAATCTCGATCAACCTGAGCCGGTATAAAAATCTGCATAGAAAGTGCAGAGTGCAACATCAGTACAACCGACCCCATGTACTGGTAAGTGTCGAGCCTAACCTCGGCGAAGTAGTGACGAGGCTAGGACAAGACACCCACATATAACCTGAACAGTATAATCATGCTAGTGGCAACAACAGTAAATAAAGCAATAACGCAGAAATAATGGGAAGGGGACATACAGTAGGGGAATACAACATAAAGAGTGAGAATAATGAAAAGACAGAATTAAACAGAAAATCCTTAAACGAATTGAGCAATTAAAACAGCAAAGGAAAACTGCACGGCATCACCATTCGTGCTTTTACTCTCAACCTCACCAATTAAATAAATAGAACGGCACGGCATCACCCTTCGTGCTTTTCACTCTCCCTCACAATATAAATAATGCATGCACGGCATCATCCTTCATGCTTTACACTCTTCCTCACAATATAAATAATGCATGCATGGCATCACCCCTCGTGCTTTACACTCTTCCTCACAATATAAATAATGCATGCACGGCATCACTCTTCGTGCTTTACACTCCTCCTCACCAATCATAAAATTAATAACAACGGATAGATAAGAGTATCACAAAGAAACCAATATTTTACCCATAATCAATAGCACAATGTAATCTCAACCTTGAATCAATATTCAAAAGTTACTACATCTCAGTGAAACCAGATATGAGTCACTTCATTTCAAATAACCCGATAAGCATGGATAGTAGAATTTAAGGCTACAAAATAGACAAGAATAGGATTTCACTTGCATGATATGACTAGACAACGACGCATAGATGCTCGTTACCTCACCTATACATCCTATTTAACAACCAAACACGTAGCAAATGAACACATAATACCTATTCCCTCAAGCCAAATTTAGACACGACACTTACCTCGCTCCGAAGGCCACTTAATTCCCAATCACAACCTTTTCTTTGGAATTCACCTCCAAACCACTCGTATCTATTCAAAAATGACTCAATAATATCAAATATTGCTAAAGGAATCAATTATATTTCATAAATTAAGTTTCCCAAATTTTCCTCCAAAAAGTCAAAAAAATTGACCTCGGGCCCGCTTGGTCAAAATCCGAGGTTCGGGCCATAATTCTTTTACCCATTCACCTCCGAGCCCGAATATGTAATTAGTTTTGGAATCCGACCTCAAATTGGGGTCTAAATCCTTAAATTTCCGAAATTCCTAGTTTCTACCCTAACCCCTAATTCTACCATGAAAACTCTAGATTTTAGGTTGATAATTCATAAAATGTAATGGGTAATTGAAAGAAAATGGTTTAGAATCACGTACCAACACTTTGGGGAAGAAAATGACTCTTGAAAATCGCCTCTACCCGTTTGGTTCTTGAAAAATGTTGAAGAAATGGCTTAAACCCGTGTTTGGAGTATGTTTTAAGTTACTGGAAAGGCCTTCATCGCGTTCGCGAGAGGCCTGTCACGATCGCGATGCACAACGACCTTAGGCCTTCGCATTCGTGAGTCCTTCTACGCGTTTGAGTAAGGCAGCTCCCCCAAGCCTTCGCGTTCGCGACCTATTGGACGCGTTCGCGTAGAAGAACATGACCCCCTCCCCCGGTCCCTTAAACTATCGCGTGAGATAGATCGCATTCGCGAAGGGTACCACCCCCAATGCTTCGCGTTCGCGACCAGTCCTTCACATTTGCGAAGAAGAAAATTCCTCTGCCCCCATTTTACCATTCGCGTTCGCGACACTACCTACGCGAACGCAAAGAAGGGCACACCAGAATAGCTGTTGCAGCAAAAATCGCAGATTTCCTAAGTGCAAATCACCCCGTAGCCTATCTGAAACTCACCTAAGCCCTCGGGGCTCCAAACCAAATATGCACATAAGTCTAAAGACATCATACGGACCTGCTCGTGCGATCAAATCGCCAAAATAAAAACCTAGAGCTATGAATTTAGCAACAAATCAAATGAAATTCTCAAGAACACTTTAAAATTTCTATTTTCTCAACTGGACGTCTGAATCACGTCAAATCAACTCCGTTTCTCACCACATTTCACCGATAAGTCTTAAATATCATAATGAACCTGTACCGAGCTCTGGAACCAAAATACGGACCCCATACTAGCAATGCAAAATATCAATCAATTCTTAAAAACAAATAATTTCCAAACTTTTAATTTTCATCAAAAATTCATAACTCAAGCTAGGGACCTCCGAATTCGATTCCGGGCATACGCCCAGGTCCCCTAATTCAACCTACTGGGACTGTCAAAGCACGGAACCGGGCCCGTTTGCCAAAAATTTTGACCGAAGTCAACTAAAATTAACTTTTAAGGAAAACATTCTTATTTTCATTAGTTTTTAACATAAAAGCTTTCCAGAAACCTGCCCGGATAGCGCACGCAAATTGAGGAGGATAAAAATGAGATATTTAAGGCTTAAGAGCGCAGATTCAAGTTCTAAAGCATGATATGACTTTTTGGGTCATCACAGACCCGACCGGCCATTTTGTGCATTTACGCTCCCTTCAACTATTTGAAGTCTTGAATAATTTCCTACGAGGTATTATGACTTATGTGAATTGTTGGTTTTGGTTTTAAGGTATTTCGGAGTTAGCTTGGAAGCTTAAGTTGAAATAGTTGACCGGATATTGACTTATATGTAAAAGACATCAAAATTTAATTCTGATGATTCCAATAGCTCCGTATGGTGATTTTGTACTTAGGAGTGTGTCCGCAAAATTATTTGGAGGTCCGTAGTGGAATTAGGCTTGAAATACCGAAAGTAGAATTTTGGGAAGCTTGATCGGGGGGTTGACTTTTTGATATCAAGGTCGGAATCCAATTCTGAAAATTTGAATATCTCTGTTATTTCATTTATGACTTGTGTGCAAAATTTGAGGTCAATCGGACGTGATTTGATATGTTCCAGAGTCGTTTGTAGAAATTAGAAATTTCATAGTTCATTAGGCTTGAATAGAGGTGTAATTCATGATTTTAGCATTGTTTTAGGTGATTTGAGGGTTTGACTAAGTTCGTATGGTGTTTTACGACTTGTTGGTATATTTGGTTGAGGTCCCGAGGGGCTCGGGTGAGTTTCGGATGGTTAACGGGTTGGATTATGGACTTGGAACTCTACTGGAATTTTTCTGATGCACCATCTAGTTTCCTTCATCGCATTCGCGAGTGGAGCCTCGCATTCGCGAAGAGGAATTGAGAGGTGTGCATCGCGAATGCGAGAGGTGCTATGCGTTCGTGAAGAAGAGAGGAAGCAGCTAAGGACCCCAGGCAATTGGTCAATGCGTTCGCGTAGGGGGTGTCGCATAGTGAGGGGGAACGAAGCATCGAATTCGCGAAGGGTTGAACGCGTTCGCGTATGTAACGACCCGGCAAGTCGTTTAGAGAGATAGAGCCCCGAACCCTACTAACTACTTTCCTCATATCTATTTCTGCTATTGTGACTTGCCGGGATAATTGGTTTTGAGTTTCGAATGGTTTTGGGACACTTAGTCCCTAAATGAGAGCTTAAGTCTTAGAATTTGGACCGTAGTTAGAACTACGTGAAGACGGATCCAGAATGGAATTCTGTCGACTCTGTTAGCTCCGTTGAGTGATTTTGTGCTTAGGAGCGCGTCCGAAATGTGTTTTGGAGGTCTGTATTAGATTTAGGCTTGAATTGGTGAAAGTTAGATTTTCGGCGATCTCGGCCGATACTGAAAATCTTGATATCGAGCTCGGAATGGATTTCCGAAAGTGTTTGTAGGTTCGTAGTGTCATTTGTGACCTCTGTGTAAAATTTGAGGTAATTTGGACTAGATTTGACGTGGTTCGGCGTCGTTTGTAGAATTTGGAAAATTTCTAAGTTCTTAGGCTTGAATCCGTGCTTAATTCATGATTTTTGGTGTTGTTCGATGTGGTTTGAAGGCTCGACTAAGTTTGTATGGTGTTATAGGATTGGTTGGTAGGTTTGGTTGAGGTCCCAGGGTACTCGGATGTGTTTCGGATGCTTAACAGAATGAAATTGGACTTAGGAAAATATGGTACTTTTGTTGGTTCTACTGTAATCGCACCTGCGCAAGGCAGCCCGCAGGTGCGAGCAAATTGGTACAGAAACGAGAAAATGGAGAAGTGCCAGGGATCGCAGGTGCGAGGTGTTTTCCGCATCTGCGATTCCCGCATATGCATTAGGGGTCTTCGCAGGTGCGCAAGGTCCGCAGAAGCGGAAGGGAATTCCACAGGCGTGCACGCGGAGATGCGGCCCTTTCATCGCAGGTGCGAAGGCAGAGGGGGCAAGTAAATTGCGCAGATGCGCACAATTTCTGTACAAGCGCACCCGCAGGTGCGAGCCCAGGCTCCGCAGGTGCGAAAATACCTGGGCAGTGGTTAAAACTGAAGGGCTTCGTGACTTTTATCATTTTTGACTTTGCAAACTCGGTTTAGGGAGATATTTGAGAGCATTTTCGAGGCATTTCTTGAGGTAAGTCCCTAGTTCTTATTTTTGATCAATAATCTTGCTTTGCCATGTATTTTCCCACCTAGTTAATGTGTATTTAAGGTGGAAAATTGGAAGTTGGAGGCTAGGGATTTGGAAGTTTGATTTGTGGATTTGGAGTACCATTTGGTATCGGAATTTAGTAATTTTGGTATGGTTCGACTCGTGGTGGAATGGGCGTTACTATTTTGTAACTTTTACCCGATTCCGAGATGTGAGGCCAGGCCAGGCCAGATATAATGCGCTCCCTGCTCAAACAGAGGCAGTTGCTTCTGATTCTGTCATTACAGGTATTGTTCCGGTCTGTCATAGAGATACGTCGGTATTATTTGACCCAGGCTCTACATATTCTTATGTGTCCTCTTATTTTGCCCCGCATTTGGGCATATCTCGGGATTCTTTGAGTTCCCCTATTTATGTATCTACTCATGTGGGAGATTCTCTTGTTGTGGACCGCGTGTATCGGTCGTGTTTGATTGCTCTTAATGGTTTTGAGACCAGAGCCGATTTATTATTGTTCAACATGGTTGACTTTGATATTATTTTGGGCATGGACTGGTTGTCGCCCCATTATGCTATTCTTGATTGTCACGCTAAAACCGTGACGCTGGCTATGCCAGGTTTATCGCGATTAGAGTGGAGAGGTACCTTAGAGTATACTCTTAACAGAGTTATTTCTTTTCTTAAAGCTCAACGAATATTTGAGAAGGGGTGTGACGCGTATCTAGCTTATATGAGAGATGTCAATATTGATACCCCTACAGTTGAGTCAGTTCCAGTAATGAGGGACTTTCCAGATGTGTTTCCAGCTGATCTTCCAGGCATGCCGCCCGACGGAGATATTGATTTTGGCATTGATTTGGTGCCGGGCACTCAGCCCATCTCTATTTCTCCATATCGTATGGATCCTCCTAAATTGAAGGAGTTGAAAGAGCAGCTACAAGAATTGCTTGATAAAGGCTTCATTCGGCCCAGTGTGTCACCTTAGGGCGCTCCTGTCTTATTTGTGAAGAAAGATGGTTCTATGCGAATATGTATTGACTACCGCCAGTTGAACAAACTCACAGTAAAGAACAGGTACCCATTGCCTTGTATTGATGACTTATTTGATCACTTACAGGGTGCCCGAGTGTTTTCCAAGATTGACTTACGTTCAGGTAATCATCAGTTGAAGATTCGGGAGCCGGATATCCCGAAAACTGCTTTCAGGACCAGATATGATCACTATGAGTTTCTTGTCATGTCATTTGGGTTGACCAATGCCCCAGCAGCCTTTATGCATTTGATGCACGGTATGTTCCGGCCTTATCTGGATTCCTTCGTCATTGTATTTATTGATGACATCCTGGTATATTCCCATTCTCGGGAAGATCATGAGCAGCACCTGAGGAACGTGCTTTAGACTTTGAGGGAGAAGATGTTGTATGCAAAATGTTTTAAGTGTGAATTATAGCTTGATTCAGTGGCATTCTTGGGCCACATAGTGTCTTGTGATGGGATTAAGGTAGATCCGAAGAAGATTGAAGCAGTGTAGAATTGGCCTAAGCCGTCCTCAGCTACAGAGATCCGAAGTTTTCTTGGTTTGGCAGGGTATTACCGTCGCTTTGTAGAGGGATTCTTATCTATTGCAGCACCTATGACCAGGCTGACCCATAAGGGTGCTCCATTCAGGTGGACAGAGGAATGTGAGGAGAGCTTTTCAGAAGCTCAAGACAGTTTTGACTACAGCCCCAGTATTGGTATTACCTACTGGTTCGGGATCTTATATTGTGTATTGTGATGCATCTCGGATTGGTCTCGGCGCAGTGTTGATGCAGGACGGTAGGGTGATTGCCTATGCGTCCAGATAGCTGAAGGTGCACGAAAAGAACTATCCTGCCCACGACCTTGAGTTAGCAACTATTGTTCATGCCTTGAAGATATGGCGACATTATTTGTACGATGTTCCTTGTGAGATTTACACCGATCATCGTAGTTTGCAACATCTGTTTAAGTAGAAAGATCTTAACTTACGTCAGCGGAGGTGGTTGGAGCTGGTAAAGGATTATGATATCACTATTTTGTACCACCCTGGGAAGGCCAATGTGGTGGCTGATGCTTTGAGTCACCGGTAGAGAGTTTGGGGAGTTTAGCATATCTACCAGCAGCAGAGAGGCCATTGGCATTGGATGTTCAGGCCTTAGCCAGCCAGTTTGTGAGATTGGATATTTCTGAGCCGAGTCGAGTATTGACTTGTATGGTCTCTCGGTCCTCTCTTTATGATCGTATTAGGGAGCGTCAGTATGATGACCCCCATCTGCTTGTCCTTAAGGACACGGTCCAGCACGGTGATGCTAAGAAGGTTACTATTAGAGATAATGGTGCATTGAGGATGTAGGGCATGCTATGTGTGCCCAGTGTAGATGGTTTGCATGAGTTGATTCTTTAGAAGGCTCGCAGTTCGCGGTACTCTATTCATTCGGGTGCCGCAAAAATGTATCAGGACTTGAAACAGCATTACTAGTAGAGGAGAATGAAGAAGAACATAGTAGAGTATGTGGCTCGATGTCTAAATTGCCAGCAGGTAAAATATGAGCATCAGTGACCAGGTGGATTGCTTCAGAAGTTAGATATTCCGAAGTGGAAATGGGAGCGGATGACTATGGATTTCGTTGTTGGACTCCCACGGACTCAGCGAAGGTTTGATGTAGTTTGGGTGATTGTGGATAGGTTGACCAAGTCGGCTCATTTCATTCCTGTGATGACTATTTATTCTTCCAAGAAGCTAGCTCGAATCTACATCCGTGAGATCGTCAGGCTTCATGGCGTACCGGTATCTATTATCTCTGACCGGGGTACGCAGTTTACATCACGGTTCTGGAGAGCTGTACAACATGAGTTGGATACTAGGGTTGAGTTGAGCACAGCATTTTACCCTCAGACGGACGGGCAGTCCGAGCGCACTATTCAGATATTAGAGGATATGCTCTGTGCGTGTGTGATAGATTTTGGGGGTGCTTGGGACCAGTTCTTGCCACTTGCGGAGTTTGCTTAAAATAATAGTTATCAGTCCAGCATTCATATGGTACCATATGAGGCTTTGTACGGTAGGTGGTGTCGGTCCCCAATGGGTTGGTTCGAACCCGGTGAGGCCAGATTATTGGGTACGGACTTGGTTCAGGATGCCTTGGAAAAGGTGAAGGTGATTCAGGATAGACTTCGCACAGCCCAGTCCAGACAGAAGATTTATGCGGATCGGAAAGTTCGTGATGTGGCATTCATGATTGGAGAACAAGTCTTGATCCGGGTTTCGCCTATGAAGGGCATTATGTGGTTTGGAAAGAATGGCAAGCCGAGCCCAAGGTTCATTGGTCCATTTGAGGTGTTGCGTCGAGTTGGGATGTTGCTTTTAAGCTTGCCTTGCCTCCCAGTCTAGCAGGAGTTCATTCGGTATTCCATGTTTCTATGCTCCGAAAGTATCACGTTGATCCGTCCCATGTGTTAGATTTCAGCTCAGTTCAATTGGACAAGGATCTATCTTATGTTGAGGAGCCAGTGGCTTTTTTAGACAGGCAAGTCAGAAATCTAAGATCAAAGAACATTGCTTCCATGAAGGTTCATTGGAGGGGACAGCCGATCTAGGAGGCGACTTGGGAGACCGAGTAAGATATGCACAGTCGTTATCCTCATCTTTTCACCACTTCAGGTATGTCTCTAAACTCGTTCGAGGATGAACGATTATTTTAAGAGAGGGAGGATGTAACGACCCGGCCGGTCGTTTTGAGAGTTAGAGCCCTGAACCCATATTAACTGCTTTCCCCATATCTATTTCTACTATTGTGACTTGTCGGTATGATTGGTTTTGAGTTTCGGGGTGTTTTGGGACACTTAGTCCCTAAATGAGAGCTTAAGTCTTAGAATTTGGACCGTAGTCGGAACTGTGTGAAAACGAATCCGGAATGGAATTCCGTCGACTCTGTTAGCTCCGTTGAGTGATTTTGAGCTTAGGAGCGCGTCCGGAATGTGTTTTGGAGGTCTGTAGTAGATTTAGGCTTGAATTGGCGAAAGTTAGATTTTCGGCGATCTCGACCGATAGTGGAAATTTTGATATCGAGCTCGGAATGGATTTTCGAAAGTGGTTGTAGGTTCATAGTGTCATTTGTGGCCTGTGTGTAAAATATGAGGTAATTCGGACTAGATTTGACGTGGTTCGGCGTCGTTTGTAGAATTTGGAAAAATTCTATGTTCTTAGGCTTGAATCTGTGCTTAATTCATGCTTTTTGGTGTTGTTCGATGTGGTTTGAAGGATCGACTAAGTTCGTATGGTGTTATAGGATTGGTTAGTAGGTTTGGTTGAGGTCTCGGGGGCCTTGGGTGTGTTTCGGATGCTTAACGGAATGAAATTGGACTTAGGAAAAACTGGTGTTTTTGCTGATTCTGCTGTAATCGCACCTGCGCAAGGCTGCCCGCAGGTGCGAGCCCTCATGTGCGAGCAAATTAGCGCAGAAGCGGGAAAATGGAGAAGTGCTAGGGGTCGCAGGTGCGAGGTGTTTTCCGCATCTGCGATGCCCGCAGATGCGTTAGGGGTCTTCGCAGGTGCGCAAGGTCCGCAGAAGCTGAAGGGAATTCCGCAGGCGTGCATGCACAGATGCGGCCCTTTCATCGCAGGTGCGAAGGCAGAGGGGGCAAGTGAATTGCGCAGATGCGCACAATTTCCGCACAAGCGCACTGGCAGGTGCGAGCCCAAGCTCCGCAAGTGCGGAAATACCTGAGCAGTGGTTAAAATCGAACGGCTTCGTGAGGTTTGTCATTTTTGACTTTGAAAACTCGGTTTAGGGCGAGTTTTGAGAGCATTTTCGAGGCATTTATTGAGGTAAGTCCCTAGTGCTTATGTTTTATCAATAATATTGCTTTGCCATGTATTTTCCCACCTAGTTAGTGTGTATTTAAGGTGGAAAATTGGAAGTTGAAGGCTAGGGATTTGGAAGTTTGATTTGTGGATTTGGAGGACCATTTGGTATCGAAATTTAGTAATTTTGGTATGGTTAGACTCGTGGTAGAATGGGCATTCCTATTTTGTAACTTTTACCCGATTCCGAGACGTGGTCCCCACGGACAATGTTTGAGTTAATTTCGGGATTTTTGTTAAAGTGTTGATTTCATTAATAAGATGAGTCTATTATTATTGTATTTATGATATGTAATTACTTTTGGTTAGATTTGGGCCATTCGGAGCCGGATATTCATGGGAAAGGCATTGTGACCGATTGATTTAGCTTGGTTCGAGGTAAGTGGCTCGCCTAACTTTGTGTGGGGGAAATCCCCTTAAGATTTGGAACTATTGTGATATGTGAGCGCCATGTACGTGAGGTGACGAGTACGTACACGGGCTAGTTGTGATAAAACCTAATTTTCTTACCGAGCAGCAACATGTCTTCCTGTTATTTTGAGTTATATCGTTTTAATGAGTACTAATCTATTTTCATTCTTAATTGAGTTATTCCAATATGTGTAGCTATCATGTTTAGTCTAATACAACGTGTCTACGTATCTTAAATGTTTATGTGAATTATGTGCAGCATGCTTAGTGAATTTCCTGCTTCTTCCCTGACTGGTACTTAGTCTAAATTGTAAGAATTTTGTGATGTAGTTGTATTTCTACCATTCACGCTGCATATTTACTTTGGGACTACGGAACGGTATTCCGGGAGATCCCCCTGTACTGCATATTTACTTTGAAACTACGGAACGGTATTCCGGGAGATCCCCCTGTACTGCATATTTACTTTGGGACTACGGAACTGTACTCCGGGAGATCCCCCTGTCTTGCATATTTACTTTGGGACTACGGAACGGTATTCCGGGAGATTCCCCTGCACATTTACTTTGGGACTACGGAACGGTATTCTGGGAGATCCCCCTGCTCATTTACGTTTGGGACTACGAGACGGTATCTCGGGAGATCACGTGTTGTGTTTTTGTGTACTGAGCTGTTACCTTCTATGATTTCATTGTTGTTAAATTTCAGCCTTTATTTTATTGCAGTATTACACTCTATATTGTTTTATTATATATTTACCAGTAGGGCACTGACCCGACCTCGTCACTACTCGACCGAGGTTTGGCTTGGCACTTACTGTGTACCGATTGTGGTGTACTCATGCTACTCTCTGCACATATTTTTCATGTGCAGATCCAGGTGAACCTTATCAGCCGCACTATCAGTGAGCCAGGACAGTTTTGGAGACTTCAAGGAATATCTGCTGCATCCGCAGGCCTCGGAGTCCCATTCTACTCTTTCCCATGTCCATTATCTTTTGTATTTTTCCTTGTTAGACTCTGATGTATAAAGACACTAGATCTTTCCTTCTGTAGTTTGTGATTCACGATGTTCTGGGTTTTGGGATTTGTTGTGTATTTTTTAATAATTGGTTAAATTTATATTTTTATTTCATTATTCCGCAAAATGTTAGGCTTACCTAGTTGTAGAGACTAGGTGCCATCGCGACGTCACACGGAGGGGAAATTGGGTCGTGACAGCATAGAAGGTATTGAGGCAGAGGCATTTTGTGCTTCGCGAACGTGAGGGTGATGTCGCATTTGCGAAGGAGGAATTTGGATGGGAGCTATTTTGTGCTTCGCGAACGAGAGGCACTGACTGCATTCGCGAAGAAGAAAAGCCTGGACAGTGAGTTTAAGTTCTGAAAATGGGAGTTTTTGACGGATTTGAGCTCGGGAATAGGCGATTTTTGGGAGTTTTTCAAGGAAAACAACGGGGTTAGTGATTCTAACTCGGTTTTGGTTAAATTACATGAACCTATTATTGTTTTTATCAACAAATTAGTATTTTGGATTGAAAATAGTAAAAAAATTCATAGACTTTAATTGAGGATTTGAAGGCCGAGTTGTGGTCGGATTTGAGTAATTTTGGTATGGTCGGACTCGTGGTTGGATGGGGGTTCGGATTTTATAAGTTTTATCAGATTCCGAGATGTGGGCCCCATGGGTGATTTTTGGGGCGTAATTTTAGATTTTTGGAAAATATTAGTATTTTGATATATTGATTCCTATAAATTGTGTGGACTGAATCAAATTAGTTGTGGTAGATCCGAACCATTTGGGAGTTGATACGCGCATAATGGGATTTCTGGAGCATTGTTTAGCTTGCTCGACATTGGATTTGGCTTGTTCGGGGTAAGTAACTCTTCTAATCTTGGAGCTGAGGGTATGAACCCTGAATGTATGTATTTCGTGAATTGTTGGGAGGTGACGCACATGCTAGGTGACGGGCGTGTGGGCGTGCACTATAGAAATTGTGACATAATTATTTCTGTGGAATTTTGTAGTTAAATGATCTTGGCATTTTCCATGCGATTTTATGAGTTAAAGAAATTGAGCTGAAAAGCATATTAAAAATCATGTTGAGGCTATGTGCCAGTATTATTGGGACCTACGGAGGTCATATTGTTGTGAAATATTTATTTTAAAATGAAAATTCATACTCACTCATATTCATTTCATTGCATATCATATCTCAGTCTCTGTTGTTATTTATTGATACATCACATCATCATTTTTGGGTTATTCTCATGACATTATGAGCCCATGAAAGAGAGAATGGAGAGATTGATGACTGAGGGAGGCCGAGGGCCTGATTGTGAGGATATATTTGGGATCGGGCTGCACGCCGCAGCAGGCCATGTTCGCTTTATATATATTATATTATTGCATGTGAGTTGGCCGTGCAGCACGTGAGTTGGCTGTGCGGATCCAAATATTTATATTATGGCAAGTGAGTTATCTGTGCAGCACATGAGTTGTCCGTGCTTATAGAGCTTGGGCGGTAGGAGCCCCTCATGAGTCTGTACACACCCCCAGTGAGCGCAATCGACTATAAATAGGGATCGGGCTGCACGCTGCAGCAGGTATTGTATAGCGCTGAGTGATTGAGTGTATTGAGCACAGTGAGTGAGAATGCGAGACAGTGAGATTGAGTACTCTGAAAGTGTGAATACATGAGTACAATCTCTAATATATATTGCATTGACATGCACACATGACATATATGCATAGAGATGTGTTTTCCTCATGCTGTACGATATCACATTATTCATGATTTCTCACACATGTTGACAGATGGGCATAGTGATGCATTTGTTTTACACTGGTTATCTGGAAAGAAAATGAGATATTTTATTTATTATTGAAAGAATTGTGGAAAAATTTTATGTTTTCAAACTTATTCACATTTTTGGTAACTTTGGCAAAAGATTTGGATTTTCACTGATGTACTTGAAAGGAAGAACTACTATTTCTGAGAACATGATGTGACTAAGCATTTATCTATGAGTTACTTCTGGTATTATTTGCTTTATGTCGTTATTAACTATTGTGGATTAGTGGTTTTGGACCCGACCTTGGTAGAAGCTCGTCACTACTTTCAACCTAAGGCTAGGTTTGTTACTTATTCAATACATGGGGTCGGTTGTACTGATACTACACTTCTGCACATTGCGTGCAGATGTTGACTGTTGTTGTTGCCGTGCTCGATGGTTGCGGGATTTGAAGATGTACTTGCGTTCCTATTGTAGCTGCCTCTTGTTCATGGTAGCCTTATATTTATAAAAGCTCTGTTTATGTACTATTCAAACAGACTATGTATTAATTTCATTTCCGTTTTGTATACTCTATTCTTAGAAGCTCATGATTTGTACTACCAGTTCTTGGGGATTGTATAAGATTAAGATCTTTATTCACTTAAATTGCTTTAATAATTATTATTGGAATTGGATAATTGAAAGTTGGCTTACCTAGTGGGTTGGGTTAGGTGCCATCACGACTAGTTGGATTTTGGGTCGTGACAAGGTGGTATCAGAGCTCTAGGTTCATAGGTTCTACAAGTTATGAGCACGTGTCTAGTAGAGTCTTGCGGATCGGTATGATGACGTCCATACTTATCTTCGAGAGGCTACAGGGCATTTAGGATATATATACTTCCCATCTTTCTTTCCTTATCGTGCGAGATTGATTCAGCTTGAAACATAACTCTTTGAATTTCTTCCACGCATTCGTATGCGCACATGAGCGCTCGGTATCAACTGTGCATCGCCGACTTGTGATTCTATGAACGAGGTTCAAAATTTGTATTCTGTGATTTGGTGATGGGCCAGTCTGGAGGACTTGAGGCTAGGTTTAGACCATAGCTTAGGCTGGGTAGCTTCAGTTATAACCTATACATTTGGACTCATATGTACGGTAATGTCCCTATGAGTGGAATTTGTGGCTCGATGAGCGGTATAACGGCTTTGTGATGAGTATGATGTAACTGAGGGGTGTGTTAAGACGATTTGAATGTGACGATAAGTGATTCCTTGAAATGTAAAAGAAGTCCATTGAGTGCTTTATTTTTGTTTTGATGTGACGTACAATCTCGAGTGTGAATGTTTTGAAATATCTTTCACATTGTTAAATTTTGGGGTAAATTAATTCTCATGTTTTGTCAATGAATTTGGACTCAAGAAGAGTAAGTGATTGTGTAGTATTTGTGGTTTTGAATGGGTATTTCTGATGATGATGGCTCGAGAAAGATAATCTTCGAAGAGAATTAGAGTCGGTAACATTTTGTTGGTTCTGGTACGACAGAGATGTGTTTCGAGTTGATGCAGCAATTGGGCAGCAAAGTATTAGGGAAGACATGACGAGAAGCATTCTGCGGTGGTTGAAATACTAGCAGGTCAAGTAGGGGAAGTGGAGTTTGAGAAGTTGCTTAAAGGAAATGGTTAACCGAAGGAAGAGTGGCAGATTAGCTTATGGATTCTGTGGTAGGGTAGTCGCGCGCCTTGAGAAAGAGTAAAATGGTTTGGAATCGCGATAGAATATGATTTGGCCTACAGACTGTATTTGGAGTGATGGTTACTGTACGGAGAAAGATTGAATATGCAGAAATGAGTTTGTTTGAAATGAAGAGGGATGTGAAGATTTGATTATCATTTCAGGCACAATATGACTTACAGAGGAGGAGATCGAGGATGACTTGGGTAAGTAAATTCCTGGATACGGGATACATTACACTTTATGAAAACATGATGTTATTTTGAAGGATGTAGTGCACACGAAGTATGAATTTGATTGGTCGTGATAAGGCAGGGTTACTTATTTGAGTGTTGATTGTGCTAAAGGAGCACATGTCTTTCGGCCCGTTTGGGGCAGAGTAAATTAGATTTGAGCAGAGTGGATGACTCTCGAGAGGGTTCTAATGGATTCAAAACGTATATGTGGAAATTGAAAAAAAAAATTGAACTTGTATATCACTAGAATCAATTACTTACATTGGATGGTATCAGGACGTGCGGTAATTCTGTTTGACTAAGGATTCTACATTTCAGTATAAGGAAAGAGGAACAATTTTAAATTCGTATAAGGTATTTTCAGAGTGAGTGTTACGGTTGGGGTATTTATGGAGGTGCTTAAGAAAAATACAGTGGCTTATGGGCCTTAGGGCGATGTGGTTCTATGTTAGGATGTCTTATAGGGAGCTTTGGGTAAAGATAGAAGTGTTCTGACAAGGAGAAATATCAACTTGAGGGTAATTCAGAAGAATTTTGGAGAAAATAGGACAAATGGGTAATATGCTGGATTGATATGGTAATAGTATGCTCGGTTCTTTTGGTTCTTATGATGGGGTGAGGCTTTACGGGTGTTTTTGTGGCAATACTCACGGATTTGGCAACATGTGTGGCTTGGTCGAGTTAGAGGAGTTCAGTTCTGATAGCTTGGTTATGTGCAGATAAATTTCAAAGTGTTCATGATGGTTTCTACCATGGTTTGAACCGAATATTTTCTACCGGTGTGGGAAACGTGTAGTGCCGGATATTGATTTACATGTACAAGGTGGCAGTTCATTCTTAAAAGGAAGATCACGAATTTTGGACAGAATGGTCAATTTCAGATAATTAGATGAATGTTATAACTGCTCAGTAATCCCTGAGAAGGGTGCGCATTTCAAAAGGCGCATTGTATTTTGACTTACGGATATTCATTGGTATTGCAGTACTCACCTGGTTGATAGACTGCTGATATTCAAATTATTGCTATATGGCACGGAAGAATTATGAAAGTATTCCTTATGGGAAGATCGTGAATGGAAGATGTGCTAGTCATGCTAGTGTTGGAGTTGGGATCAGTTACGATAATTCATGTGTTCGATGAATTTGGAGACTAGGAGTTCTCAGAAGTATATTGTTTCGGGTTACCGCCTATTTAAGGTGAGTATTTTATTTTAACTCAGAGGAGGCACTAGTTGTGTTAATTATTTGTGATAGCTACGCGCTATAAGTGTACATATATGTGAGGTTGGAGCCCATGTGCGGGCATTAGAGCAAGTATTCATATTCGGAAGAATGCTTAGACTATTATATTCCTAGAGTCAACTATTAAGCGTAAAATTATAACGTTTTCCGTAATCGTACCTTTGTTGAGAACTATCTGGGCTATACTTGAGGTTACAAAGAAGATGACTCCCTAAATAAACAGGGTAGTTACTAATTCTGCGTAAAATTGCCGATTTGAAGAGTGATAGCAGACTTTGCACATGCTTGCACTATGGCGTGCTAATTATTCTAGTCCATGAGCATGAGAATATTATTTCATTATCATATACAAGTGTACTTGTTTAATTGCTCCTCTATAATATGCTGGGACTGGAGGCATGTGACCATGCTGGGCGTTTCATATTATTGGCACGTGAGTTGTCCGTGCCGTGTGTGGGAATTCTATTTCTATGATAATTTATCTTATTCATTAATTTTCTTCCTCTACAATTATGCCCATGCGTCTACGGTTATCCTCTTCACGAAATTTGAGGAGTTGGTTGTAATATTATGGTTGTAGTGGTGCTTGTTGAACGTGCAATATGGTTCCCTTCCATAAGACATCTCCCATATTTGGGTACACGGATTGTGCAGTTGTGTCTTGAGTTATATTGATGTGGCGTGTCTGTGGGATAGTTGTGTTTAAGTATATAAGGTCATTGGACCTAGAATGGGTACTATCAGGTTTGATTACGGTATATTCGGGAGGATAATATTGAAAGTCGGCTTAGAAAGTGATTATGGTTCTGGTTGGGGCGAGAGAGCTCCATGACTTGTTGCTCTGATAAGGGGTCATGAGATTTTTGCATGTTTCTTTTATTATCAGCAGTGTACGAAGGTTTTGGAACGAGGTTTGGCTTGATATGAGGTTTAATACTTGCACTTGGTTGGTTTGGAGTAATTACCGTGATCGGGAATAGTGCTGCGAGCATGTGAGTTGTGTAGTATGCAATGTGATTATATCTGAGGTTATGGATATGGTTTGATACAGCTTGTTCAGGCTTATACGGTGTGTGGATGTGAGATTCGGGTCTTGAAAAGAATTCTGGATGTTAGAAATTTGGCTCCAAGGAATTTTGGGCTAATGTTAAATTAATGATTTTCAGTTATTTTGTGTGGTCAGGCCTATACAGAATAGGGTGACGTGATATCACCCCCGGGGTATGTGCGTGGTAAGGTGGAATAGAGATTTAAAGGTTAAGAACAACTCTTGGCACATTCGAGGACGAACGTATGTTTAAGTGGGGGAGATTGTAACGATCCAACCGGTCGTTTTGAGCATTTACGCTCCTTTCAACTATTTGAAGTTTTGAATAATTTTCTACGAGGTATTATGACTTGTGTGAATTGTTAGTTTTGGTTTTAAGGTATTTCGGAGTTAGCTTGGAAGCTTAAGTTAAAATAGTTAACCGGATATTGACTTATGTGTAAACGACCTCAAAATTTAATTCTGATAATTCCAATAGCTCCGTATGGTGATTTTGGACTTAGGAGTGTCTCCGGAAAATTATTTGGAGGTCCGTATTGGAATTAGGCTTGAAATGCCGAAAGTTGAATTTTGGGAAGTTTGACTGGGGGGTTGACTTTTTGATATCGAGGTCGAAATCCGATTCTGAAAATTTGAATACCTCTGTTATTTCATTTATGACTTGTGTGCAAAATTTGAGGTCAATCGGACGTGATTTGATAGGTTCCGTAGTCGTCTGTAGAAATTAGAAATTTCAAAGTTCATTAGGCTTGAATTGAGGTGTAATTCATGGTTTTAGTGTTGTTTTAGGTGATTTGAGGGTTTGACTAAGTTCGTATGATGTTTTAGGACTTGTTGGTATATTTGGTTGAGGTCCCGAGAGGCTCGGGTGAGTTTCGAATGGTTAAAGGATTGGATTATGGACTTGGAACTCTCCTGAATTTTTCTAATGCACCATCTGGTTTCCTTCATCGCGTTCGCGAGTGGAGCCTCGCGTTCGCGAAGAGGAATTGAGAGGCTGATAATATTTCCTCTTCGCGTTCGCGAAGAGAAGAATGCGTTTACAAAGGGTGGACTGGGTGTGCATCGCAAATGCGAGAGGTGTTACGCGTTCGCAAAGAAGAGAGGAAGCAGCAGAGGACCCCAGGCAATAGGTCTACGCATTCGCGTAGAGGGTGTCGCGTTCGCGTAGTGAGGGGGAACGAAGCATCGCGTTCGCGATGAGTTGAACGTGTTCGCGTAGAAGGCATTGAGGCAGAAGCATTTTGTGCTTCGCGAATGCGAGGGTTATGTCGCATTCGCGAAGGAGGAATTTGGACTGGAGCTATTTTGTGCTTCGCGAACGCGAGGCACTGACCGCGTTCGCGAAGAAGAAAAGCCTGGGCAGTGAGTTTAAGTTCTGAAAATGGGACTTCGTCCCATTTTCAATTTTTGACGGATTTGAGCTCGGGAAGAGGTGATTTTCGGGAGTTTTTCAAGAAAAACAACGGGGTAAGTTATTCTAACTCGGTTTTGGTTAAATTACACGAATCTATTATTGTTTTTATCAACAAATTAGTGTTTTGGGTTGAAAATAGTAGAAACTTTCATAGACTTTAATTGAGGATTTGAAGGCCGAGTTGTGGTCGGATTTGAGTAATTTTGGTATGGTTGGACTCGTGGTTGGATGGGGGTTCAAATTTTATGAGTTTTATAAAATTCCGAGATATGGGCCCCACGGGTATTTTTGGGGCGTAATTTCGGATTTTTGGAAAATATTAGTATTTTGATATGAAATTGATTCCTATAAATTATGTGGACTGAATCAAATTAATTGTGGTAGATTCGAACCATTCGGGAGTTGATACGCGCATAATGGGATTTTTGGAGCATTGTTTAGCTTTGTCATGACCCAATTTCACCTATAGGTCGTGATGGCGCCCAACACTACAGCTAGGCAAGCCAACTTAATAAATTAAACATATATTGACAAAATTTAAAACCAAGAAAATAATAAAATACCAAATTTTACCAATGTGTGTGCCAAGACCTTGTGTCACAAGTGTATGAGCATCTAGTAGATTATACAAAGTCTGAAATACTGTCTGAAATAAAAATAGACAGAATGAAAAATACAAGGAGAGACACTAGTAGCTGCAGAGCAGCTCAGAAAGGCAACTCACCACTATGCCCCTGGATAACGTGGGTGTAAGACGATAAGTCCCCCACTAATACTTGCCTCAGGTCCTGTACAAAAAGTGCAGCAAGTGTAGTATGAGTACGTAAACAACGTGTACCCAGTAAGTATCAAGCCTAATCTCGAAGTGTTAGAGACGAGATGACCGACTTTGACACTCACTATGAGTCAATAATAATAATAATTGAAATACAACTAGGATATTTAAATTAGCATGATTTACAGAATTTACAATAATTTATTTAATCAGTGAAAATAATCAAATTCCTTCAAATGCAACAATTCTCAATATATTAATTAAATTCCTTAAATTCAAATAATTTCCAATTTATCAATTAATCTCATTTACAGGAATAACAATTAATTCATTAACAAGCGGGAATAATAATTCATTAAATTTCAAGGATTCTCCAATTTATCAATTAGCTTCGCAAGCTGAAATAACTATTAAAGTATCGTGTAATTATTATTATTAAATACGATTTCTGCTGAGGACGTACGGCCCGATCCAAAGTGTCGTGTACACTGCTGAGGGACGTGCGGCGCGATCAATAGATGCATCTATCCTGCCGAGGCGTTCGGCCCGCTCCACAAGAAAGGAGGACATTTCTTATGTACCTCCGGAAGGAGAGTATATTTATTATAAGATAAGTTCGGGAGGAAGAACAATTTCTTTTAACAATTAATTAATTTAAACAGAAAATCAAGCATATGAGATTTCCATCCTTTAATATCTTTATCTAACAATTCACAATATATTCATATATATCAATTAATATTAATTAAACAAAGAATATAATTTACACAAGTAATTCATTCTTTGAGTCCTAAACTACCCAGACTTTAGCATTTATAGTAACTACACATGGACTCTCGTCACCTCGTGCGTACGTAGCCCCCGCAATTAGCAACAATTATTTAATTTAATCCCTATGGGATAATTTTCCCCTCACAAGATTAGACAAGAGACTTACCTCGTCTTAAAGTCCACTTTCCGCTTACCACGCCGCGTTGAATTCTTGATTCGACGCCGAAATATCCGAAACTATCCAAATATTATACACAATAATTAATATATGCTAAATGATTCAAAATTTATCTATTAAATAAATTACCTTATCCAAAATGGTAAAATTCCTAAAATTCACCCCCGGACACACGTGCTCGGATTCTTGAAATTTTCGGATGGAAACGTTACCCATAATCTCAAGAACTCAAATATATAACTTCTATCCAATTTCATAACTATTTTCGTGGTTATATCCCATTTTTATAAAAATCTAGGTTTTTCATCTAAACCCTTGATTTCTAAGATTTCTAAGATAATCTACCTATAATCTATATATTTAACTCAAAGGGTGTGGAATTAACTTACCTCCAAGTTGTTAGTTGAAATCTCCTCTCAAAAAGCTCCAAAATCGCCCAAGAATGGAAGAAAATGGGCTCAAAATGACTGAGCCCCGATTTTTAACACATTCTGCCCAACAGTCATTTTCGCACCTGCAGATAGTGTACCGCACTTGCGACTTTCGCACCTGCGGAAAATCCTCGCAGGTGTGAGTCTCACTAGCCTTGGCCAAACTCGCATCTGCACACACTGCTTCGCACATGCGCGATCGCAGGTGCGCCAAAATTCTGCATCTGCGGCGATGGCCTCCCCTTCCCTTTTCCGCTTCTGCGAAGAAATCTCGCATTTGTGAGTGCCGCGCCTGCGAGCTTCTATCGCATCTATGAATGTTGCACCTGCGACTGGCCAAGCACAGGTGCGATTCTGACAGTAGCTGGGAGCTTCAGTTTTGGCTCCCAACTTCCAACTTGGTCCGAGCCTCGTCCGGTTGACACTCGGGGCCCCGGGACCCCGCCCGAACATACCAACAAGTTTGAAATCATAAAACGGACTCGCTCGAACTCACGAAACGTGTAAAACAATATCAAAAGTATGAATCACACCTCAAACCAAATTGATTCAAACTTAAGAATTTCAAGTTCATCAATTTACTTCCAATGCGCCGAAATATACTTAAACTACTCGGAATGACACGAAATTTTGTGTGCAAGTCTTAAATAACTATACAGAACTATTCCCAAACTCGGAATTCCAAACGGACTTCAATTACTTAAAACCCTACCCCAAAACAAATTTAAAGAATTTTAAACCTTCAAATAGTTAATCTTTACTATTAAGCGTCAAAACGCTCCCGGGTTTTCCAAAACCCGATTCGGACATACGCCCAAGTCTAAAATCATCATATGAACCTATTGGAACCGTCAAATCCCGATTTCAGGGTCATTTTCTCAAAATGTTGACCGAAGTCAAACTTATCCATTTAAAGCTAACTTAAGGAACCAAGTATTTCGATTTCAACCCACACACTTCCAAATCCCGAACCAACCATCCCCGCGAGTCATAAATTAATATAAGCATGTTCGGGGAGTTTTATTTTAGGGAACAGGTTTCTAAAAGTTAAAATGACCGGTTGGGTCATTACAAGCCTGCTCGGCATTGGATTTGGCTTGTTCGAGGTAAGTAACTCTTCTAATCTTGGAGCTAAGGGTATGAACCCTGAATGAATGTATTTCGTGAATTGTTGGGAGGTGACGCACATACTAGGTGACGGGCGTGTGGGCGTGCACTATAAAAATTGTGACATAATTATTTCTTTGAAATTTTGTAGTTAAATGAACTTGGCATTTTCCATGCGATTTTATGAGTTAAAGAAATTGAGCTGAAAAGCATATTAAAAATCATGTTGAGGCTATGTGCCAGTATTATTAGGACCCACGGAGGTCATATTGTTGTGAAATATTTATTTTAAAATGAAAATTCATACCCAGTCATATTCATTTTATTGCATATCATATCTCAGTCTCTGTTGTTATTTATTGGTACATCATATCATCATTTTTGGGCTATTCTCATGACATTGTGATCCCATGAAAGAGAGACTGGAGAGATTGATGACTGAGGGAGGCCGAGGGCCTGATTGTGAGGATATATTTGGGATCGGGTTGCACGCCGCAGTAGGCCATGTTGGCTTTATATATATTATATTATTGTACGTGAGTTGGTCGTGCAGCATGTGAGTTGGCCGTGCGGATCCAGATATTTATATTATGGCAAGTGAGTTGTCCGTGCTTATAGCGCTTGGGCTGTAGGAGCCCCTCATGAGTCTGTACACACCCTCAGTGAGCGCAGTCGACTATAAACAGGGATTGGGCTGCACGCCGCAGCAGGTATTGTATAGCACTGAGTGATTGAGTGTGCTGAGCACACTGAGTGAGAATGCGAGACATTGAGATTGAGTTCTCGGAGAGTGTGAGTACATGAGTACAATCTCTGAGATATATTGCATTTACATGCACACATGACATATATGCATAGAGATCTATTTTCCTCATGCTGTACGGTATCACATTATTCATGATTTCTCACACATGTTGACAGATAGGCATAGTGATGCATTTGTTTTACAATGGTTATCTAAAAAGAAAATGAGATATTTTATTTATTATTGAAAGGATTTTGGAAAAATTTCTATTTTCAAACTTATTCACATTTTTGGTAACTTTGGCAAAAGATTTGGATTTCCACTGATGTACTTGAAAGGAAGAACTACTATTTCTGAAACCATGATGTGACTGAGCATTTATCTCTGAGTTACTTTTGGTATTATTTGCTTTATGTCGTTATTAACTATTGTGGATTAGTGTTTTTGGACCTGACCTTGGTAGAAGCTCGTCACTACTTTCAACCTAAGGCTAGGTTTGTTACTTACTCAGTACATGGGGTCGGTTGTACTGATACTACACTTCTGCACATTGCGTGCAGATGTTGACTGTTGTTGTTGTCGTGCTCGACGGTTGCGGGATTTGAAGATGTACCTGCGTTCCTGTTGTAGTTGCCTCTTGTTCATGGTAGCCTTATATTTATAAAAGCTCTGTTTATGTACTATTCAAACAGACTATGTATTTATTTTATTTCCGCTTTGTATACTCTATTCTTAGAAGTTCATAATTTGTACTACCAGTTCTGGGGATTGTATAAGATTAAGATCTTTATTCACTTAAATTGCTTTAATAATTATTATTGGAATTGGATAATTGAAAGTTGGCTTACCTAGCAGGTTGGGTTAGGTGCCATCACGACTAGTTGGACTTTGGGTCGTGACAGACCCGACTTGTCGTTTTAAGAATTTAAGCATTGTCTGGCGGCATAAGGCCCTGAGCAGCTTCTTATTATATGTATTGACTTGCGTGCATAATTGAATTCAGTTACCGGAAGAATTTAGAGTGATTTGGGACACTTGGTCCCCAAAACGGAAGCTTAAGTCTTAGGATTTTTACCGTAGTCAAAACTATGTGAAGACGACCCCGGAACCGTATGGTGGTTATGGACTTAGGAGCGTGTCCAAAAAATTATTTGGAGGTCTGTAGAGGAATTTGGCTTGAAATGGCGAAAGATGAATTTTTGAAAAGTTTGACCGGGGGGTTGACTTTTTGATATCGGGGCCGGAATCTGATTCTGGAAATTTGAATAGCTTCGTTATGTCAATTATGACTTGTGTGCAAAATTTAAAGTTATTCCGGATTGATTTGATGTGTTTCGGTACGAGATATAGAATTTGAAATTTCAGAGTTCATTAGGCTTGAATTGGGGTATGGGTCGTCGCTTTGATGTTGTTTGATGTGATTTGAGGCCTCGAGTAAGTTCGTGTTATGTATTGGGACTGGTTGGTACGATTGGACGGGGTCTCAGGGGCCTCGGATTTGATTCGGGGTGGTTCCGGACCAAGTTTGGGTGTTTTGATGCTGCTGGTTGCTGGTTCTGGTGTTGTTCTTCGCGTTCGCGAGAAGCCTCTCACATTCGCGAAGAAGGATTTTGCTGTTGGGACTTTGTTCTTCACGTTCGCGAAGAGGTTCTCGCGTTCGCGAAGAGGTTCTCGCGTTCGCGAAGAAGGAAATTTTATTGTTTGTTGTCTGATTTTAGAGGCTCATATCTCACAATCTATTAAGAATTTGGAGATGATCCAAAACTAAAAGTTGTAGCTCTTTGTGTCTAGTTTTCAGAAAGGTAAACCATTTGGCATTTGGAGTTGTGTACAAAAAGTTATGGTAGATAAACTATAGGCTATCCGGGAAGAATTTGGAAATCTCTGTTGCACATGACTGCCTTTGGAAGCTTATATCTCATAATCTATAAGGAATTGGGAGATGAGCAACAAATGATAGTTATAGCTCTTGGAGTCTAGTTTTCAGAAAGTCAAACCATTGATCATTTGGAGTTTTGTATAAAAGGTTATGACCATTATACTAGAAACTGTCTTAGAAGAGTTTGAAAATGACTTTTGAAGAATTTGTTCATCGCGAACGCGAGGGGAGTCTCGCGAACGCGAAGAACAAACCCTGGGCAGCAGAATAAAGTCCAAATTCGTGTCACTCTTCCATTTTTGGACCAAGGAAGCTCGGGTGAGGCAATTTTTCGAGAGTTTTTCAAGAAAAATATTGGGGTAAGAATTCCTAACTTGATTTTGGTTAAATTACATGAATCTATTGTTATTTTTATCACTAAATTAGTGAATTGGGTTGAAAAATTTAGAAAACCCTCTTGGTTTAAATTTAAGATTTGGAGGTCGATTTATTATTGGAATTCGATAAAATTGATATGGTTGAACTCGTATCGGAATGCGTGTTCGAATTTTATGAAAATTATGTCGGGTTCCGAGAGGCGGGTCCCGCGTTGACTTTTGTTGACTTTTTGGAATAAAATTTTAAGTCGACATATTATTATCCGGAATTGTTTCCGATGAATTTTAATAAAGTTGTACAATTAATTTGGATAGATTTGAGATGTCCGGAGGTCAATTCAAGCAAGAAGGCTATTTTGGAATATCGGCCTAACTTCAAAAAGGTAAGTGTCTTGCCTAACCTCGAGTGGGGTAATTACCCCTTAGGCATCGAGTCTTATATGCTGTTTGTGAAATGTGAAAAATTGTGTATGCGAGGTGACGAGTACGTACTCGGGCTTGTATGTGCAAAATATATTGGGTTTAAGTCTTAGGCATATTGTGTAGTAAATTGGATAATTGTTGGCATTTATTTAATCATCTATTTGCCATGCCTAAATCCTTGTTGGTTGAACTTGTTTTTATATAATAATTTGATGTGATTGTTATTTTAATACTTATGTAATTCTGTGAGTTTGTTGGTTTGATAATTCTGGGAATTTAATTTCATTTTGAACTTTTCCTATGCAAATAATTAATTAAGCAAGTTTAAGAAGAAGCGTTAATATAATTATCTAAATTTGCATCAATGAAGGTTTTGCTTTATGCTGAGTAATTTCTATCTCTATTGATTGTTTTGGGGTGTTATATACATTGTGTGGGGCCTTGGGCTATTTGTTGTGAAATTAATTGATTTTGTTATATCTTTGAAATTTGGTTGTGGCCATTGGGCAAATTGTGATATGAATTGATTTTATTATATTGTCGTGTTAATTTTCCGTGAAAATTGTTGTGTTGTGTGAGTTATTATTTTGGGGAAATAAGGGTGGCATTTCACCGTTGATATTATGTGGGTATAAGGGTAGCATTTCACTGTTGTTGTATTTGTTAGAATATTGTTTGAGCGGAGCGATAAGGATGGCTATCGGAGCAATAAGGGTGGCAATAGGAGTGATAAGGGTGGCTATTAATATTGTCTGGGCAGAGCGATAAGGGTAGCTATAGGAGTGATAAGGGTGGCAATAGGAGCGATAAGGGTGGCTATTGTCAGGGATGATATGTGATGATGTGGGGTTGTGGTGTTGTTAATTTTCATGTGATGTTGTGATTTTCTTGTGTTTATTTTTATACCTTGTGCAATTTGTCTTGTTGTTAGTAAATTGATAACAATCTGATTTATGTTGAAATTGAGAGCATGTGGCTATTGCCAGGCGGATTATAAAATGAAATGTGGGCACGAGGTGCCGTGAGTAAATAATGAGGATATTTGGCACGTGAATTGTTCGTGCAGTTATGATATGAAATGTGGGCACGAGGTGCCGGGAAAATATGATGATTTAATTATGGGCACGAGGTGCCGTGGAAATATGAAAATGGGTTGAGACCCGTGTTTACGAAAAATATGAAAATGGGCTGAGACCCGTATTTTGATGATTATGAAATGAGGTATCACATGATGACTTTTTAATTGAAAGAATTATATTCAAAATATTTATTTGGAAGGATTTTTACTTAGAAAGTATTATATGAAAGAATTGTATTTGAAAGATATTTATTTGAGGAAATTATATTTGAAAAGATTTATTGAAAGAATTATATTTGAAAAATAATTATTTGAGAAAATTATATTTGAAAGAGAGTTATCTGGAAGAATTATATGTGAAAGATATTTATTTGAAGGGCTTGATTTATTTGGGTGTAATTGTGTTTATTAATTATTGAGTGATATTAATGGTATTCTTGTTGTTTGTTATGCATATTACTGGTTGTTTTATCCTGCCCTTATTATTATTTGTTTCCTATTATTTTGTATATTATATTGCACAGGTTATTAGACTAGTGAGTGTCTTGACTGTACCTCGTCTCTACTCCACTGAGGTTAGTCTTAATACTTACTGGGTACCGACTGTGGTGTACTCATACTACACTTCTGCACATTTTTGTGCAGAGCCAGGTATTGGAGATATCGGACTTGATCAGAGTTAAAGCGCGATCGTAAGGATTCAAGGTAGAGCTGCTTGGCCGTCGCAGTCCCTTGGAGTCTTTTTATTTCATTGTACTGTTAATTTGTAATCAAACAGTATTGTATATTCGGTCCTCGTGATCATTCCATATATTCAGTTAGAGTTCGTGACTCAGTACTACCAGTCTTGGGAGGTTGTATATTCATATTTATTTCGTTGTTAGTTTTTATTACTTAGTTTTAAAAAAAAAATGGCTTCAAAATGCAATTGAAAACAGTTTACCTAGTCTTAGAGACTAGGTGCCATCACGACGCCTGTGGTGGGATTTTGGGTCGTGATAGATTTTCACGAAAAACATTGGGGTAAGTGTTCCTTATCCTATATTGATTATATTTCATGATTCCATACTCGTTTATATCATGAATTCGTGAATTTATGGAAGAAAAATCAGATTTTTCAAAAATCTTCCAAAAAACTAAAATTTAAGATTTGAAAGTCCATTTGATATCGGAATTGGATAATTTTTATATGGTTGAACTCGTAGCGGAACGGGTGTTCGTATTTCGTGAGTGTTTCCGGGATTTGAGACGTGGGTCCCACTGTCAAATATTTTAATAAATTTTGGATTTTTATCCGAAAAATTTATAAATTCATATGGAATTAATTCCTATGATTAGTATTGAATATATCGAATTGTTTGTGAATAGATTTGAAACTTTTGGAGATAAATTTAAAAGGAAAAGTTGTGGTTGAGTAATTGATTGAAATTTGCAAAGCGGGGTAAGTATCGTGGTTAACCTTGACTTGAGGGAATAGAATTCTTAAATTAATTGTTATATGAATTGCATGTGAACGATGTATAGGCAAGGTGATGAGTGCCTATACGTCGTCAAATTAATTGTTTGCATAATTATTTAAAAATCCTAAATTTGTTTTAATACATGAATTAATTGTTATAATAATTGTTTCTCTCCTATTCTTTGCCAAATATTAATTCTTAAATTCTTATAATAATTGCTACATACTTATTTGAATTATGTGCACTAATTCCTACTTGACATTTAGCATATTAAATATTAAACTGCCTATTTTCTCCCTGATTTCCAAAATAAATTATTGTTGCCATTGTTTGTTTATAAATAAATTGTAATCATTGTGTGCATTGATGCTTAATAGTTTCTCATTGGATGTGGTATTTATTGGAGTAACTTTTATTTATATTATGAGCTGTTTAAAGTTATATATATTGGGGGAACGGGTTGCACGCTGCAACGGAAATGAAAGTAAATATATCTAATTTGGAGAATCAGATTGCACGCCGTAATAAACTTATTTAAAAGTCAATAATGAGGGATCGGATTGCACGCCGCAACAGACTTATTTAAAAGTCTATATATATACTTGATTGAAATAAATATATGACAGACTTGATTAAAAGGAATATATTGGGAGAGCGGGTTGCACGCTGCAACAGAATTGAATGTGAATATATTGTGAGATCGGGTTGCACGCTGCAACAGAATTGGTTGAAATAATAATGGATTATGATTGCTGAGTTGGCTTCGATTATTATAAATAAGTTACCTGATTTATTTCTATCATTTGTTGTTATTATTAATATTGCGTACAGGTTAATGTAAGTGAACTGCCTTAGCCTCGTCACTACTTCGTCGAGGTTAGGCTCAGCACTTACCAGTACATGGGGTCGGTTGTACTGATACTACACTCTTCACTTCTTGTACAGATTTCGGAGTTGGTCCCAGCGGCGTGCCATAGACTTGCTCGGATTTCAGCTACTCAGAGGAGACTTGAGGTATAATTGCACGGCGTTCGCAGTTCTGAAGTTCCCGTCTAATTTACTTTAGTTGTGTGTTTGTTTCCAGACAGCTTTATTTTATTCAGGCCTTTATTTGTATTATTTTATAAGCTCGTGCACTTGTGACACCAATTCTGGGATGGTATTTAGACACTGTTATTTTTTTATGAATTATTCAATATATTTCAGACTTTACTTCCGCAATTGTTCTTTGTTATTAATAAATTCAAAAATTATTTTTAAAATGGATAATACTATTCTAACGTTGGCTTGCCTAGCAAGTGAAATGTTAGGCGCCATCACTGTCCGAAAGTGGGAATTTTAGATATAAGACATAGTGTCCATATAAAAGTAATTTTAAAACACACACACAATATATATATATATATATATATATATATATATATATATATATATATATATATATATATCAAATAAGTATTAAATATTGTTTATTTAAAAGCTATTTATTATTTACACACACACACACACACAAATATTCATAAATTTATATTTTAATTATTTTAAAATTATTTTTCCGACCGAAATCGGTCGGAAATATTTAATTATAACTTATTTCGGTTGTTTAATTAAATATATATAATTTTTGTCTTGGGCGGGAATTAATTATTTCAAACTTTCCAACCGATTTCGGTCGGAAATTTGGAAAAGTTTTAATAAATAATTATTTTTGTACATTATATACACGTATGACCAAATATTTGACCAATTTCCAACCGAAATCGGTCGGAAAGTTGGAAAAATTTAATAAATAATTATTTTGTATATTATATACAAGTATGACCAAATATTTGACCAATTTCCGACCAAAATCGGTCGGAAAGTTGGAAATATTTTAATAAATAATTATTTTTGTACATTATATACAAGTTTGACCAAATATTTGACCAATTTCCGACCGAATTCGGTCGAAAATTTGGAAAAATTTTAACAAATAATTATTTTTGTACATTATATACAAGTATGACTAAATATTTGACCAATTTCCGACTGAAATCGGTCGGAATTTTTATTTTTTTGCTGTCACAAAAATTTTGTTGACTTTTGCGACCAAATACTCTTATTTCCGACCGATTTCGGTCGGATTTTTTTTCTGACCGATTTCGGTCGGAAAGCCTTGGGCGGAAATCACCTGATTTCTAGTAGTGTCCGTGCAAAAAAGAATGACATCTTTCTATATTTAAAAATAATTTACCTTTATATAATGATTTATAGCCACACAAAATATACGTACCTCATTTTACACCACAAGTTCAAAAGTCTTCTCTTGTTTCTTAAATTTCGTGCCCAGTCAAATAAGTTTAGATAAATTGAAACGAAAAGAGTATTATATTTCGTTTGCGTATCAATGAACTTATCACTAAGAGAACCGAGTCTAGAACATGAGTGAATATATATATATATATATATATATATATATATATATATATATATATATATATATATATATATATATATATATCATACTTGTTAATAATATAAATATAATAGAAGAATTAACCTAAATAGCCTCTCACCCAATACGTAATTAAAAGTATTTGGCGCATATATAAAATATATCTAATCCATATATAATATATGTGTAACCGTATATGATCAATGTATACCAGCTAAGAAAAGTAATCATCCGTCCGACTATTTATGTAAAGATCTCATAATAATACCTCAAGAAAACACAACATAAAGTAGACAACTTCAAGCCAAAATGCCAAAAATTAATTAATCTTGGAACTTTTGAAGAGTTGATAAAAGTATATATTAAGCATAGGAAGAAGGATTAGCAAGGAGATAAGCTTCAACAGCCTTGAAAAGTTCCACAGCTTTCTCTTCACCTTCTTTAATCTCCTCTTCCTTTACCACAAAATCATCTTTGGTATGGTAGTTGCTTATTGTCTTGCAAATACAGCCTCCATTTTCAGATCCCTCAAAACTAACAACGTACGAAATGTATTCAAGATTTTCTCCTAGAACTTCTCCTTCGATCAATGAATACTTGATTACCATGTTCTTGCCGTCGACGATATGGATCTTGTGTTTCAAGTACTTTATCGGATATCCTGCCATTTTCATAAGGAAGATTATTTTCTTGCTATTCCTATTTAATTAGAGTACTATAAGTCGTTTATTAAATTTATTTTTTCTTCATGTTGGAGAAGTTATAATTGACTTATTTTTTCAGCTTCCTAGCTTACTTTTGTGCTTTTAATGATATAAAATTTTATGAAATTAAAGAAACACAAGAAGAAACCGAATGTATGCAAGGAAAGTGGCCATAAGAAGTGGAAAAGTTGTCAAAAAAGACTTTTCGTAGTAAAGGGATTGTCACGTAAAGTTGCCATGGAAAATCTCATTTCTTGTAGGGAAGAAATTCTCACTTTTTCATCGATTAAATGATATTATAGCTACCTCTTTTTTTTTATAGCTAGATAATTATATAAAAAGTTGATCATTGCACTAACAAATCATATAAATGAGTTGTTCATTGTCTGACAGTTCACACAACCTATGATAATAGAACCACTTTAACCTTTTAAGGCAAAATCTTTTTTTCGAAAAACTTTAAACAGCAACTTTTAGCTTAAAGAACTGTTTATTTCATTTCTTTCGTTAACCACTACGAAAATCAAGATTCTCGATTTGAAATGAATTAGTAAACCTAAAAGCTAAGAAGAAAAGTAACCTTCAACAAAGTTCATCTTCTTGATGCTTTGAGCACCACCATCACCTTCAACAATCTCAATGTTTTTCACAGCTTTTGGCATTAACTTTGGTACAACGTTTTCTGCATCAAGAACCAAAGCCTTGAAAACCCTATCAGGAGCAACTAGAGTTGCAATATCTTGTGTATATGTGGTAATACCCATAAATATTTTTGCCTAAAATAAATGAGAAGGTTAATTTGAGCTAAAGGATAAAGTTTCTAGTTGAGAAAGTTATTTTGAGCTGTGTTGGTATAGTGAAATTTTAGATGGTATTTGTAGGAAAAATGAAGTGAGACTTTAGATTTCAGTCAACAGGTCCACTTCATTCAATTTCAACATTCAAAGCACTCCATTTTGGACTTCCTTTACCCAATTTAGAGATGTCTTCTATACGGTCTCTGAATAAAGTTTTAGGTAATTCACCCTAGCAAAAATTCAAAGGGACCTTCGGGAAAGGATAAAGTTAATTTCAGTGTAACCTATAGGCTATAGCAGTGGCGAAGCCAGGAAATTCAATAAGGATGTTCAAGTTTTGAACACCCTTTGCCAGTAAGCTATGCAAGGTGTTCAAAGTCTATTTTTAATCAATAACAAGTAATATTTTACCTTATACGTCAGTTGACCACCCTTGGGCCAATATAGCTTCGCCCCTGGGCTATGAGTTTGAGCAGTAGAATCAATCAGTACTGATACTTGTATCAAGTTAGGCTGCCTACATAATATCTCTTGGGATGTTGCTCTTCCTCGGATCCTGCGTGAGTGCGTGATACTTCGTACACAGATGCTTGTATCAAGTTAGGCTGCCTACATAATATCTCTTGGGATGTTGCTCTTCCTCGGATCCTGCGTGAGTGCGTGATACTTCGTACACCGGAATGTACTTTTACCCTAGCAAAAACCCCATGCTTTTGGAAAAGTTTTCTTTACGACTGGTCAAGCACGTCTAGAATATATTATGATGGATTATAATGAGATCCTAAGTCAAGTGTATTTAGAACAATGTTGAAAATTCTGAAAATAGTACGTATGTAGTATTAGTTATAGAAGATGTTGACTAGCTAGACTACAGAGTTTAAGGGAAAAACAAATACTTTTGGATTTTTTTTTTGTTGTTGAATAAAGATGCATACTTTGGGAATTTGATTTGTGAAACTAAGATTTCTTAGCTATAAAAAGCATATTATCAAGAGTAAAATAAAATTATATTGATAACTACTTGGTTTGTCCTCTGTGTGGTCTAGCTGATGAAAGTCATGATCATCTCTTCTTTCTGTGTGAGTTCTCTACTAATGTTTGGAGTAAACTATTACAATGGCTAGGAATCTATCAAACTGTACAAAACTGGATTAATGGAGAAATCAGTTGGGCAACTACTCATGCTAGGGGAAAGAACGTGCAAGCTGTGATCTTTAGAATGACACTACCTGGTGCTGTATATCTTATTTGGCAAGAAAGGAACATGAAATTATTTCATAACAAGTAAAAGAACACCTGCGATAATAATTAGGCAACTCGTACAATAAGTATATTGCAGGGGGGCAATGAAAAGTAGATTAGCAAGAGGTTTGGAACAGTTTGATTTTTATCCTAGTTAGATGTTGAGCTGATCTAATAGGATAGTACAACAATCTTACGTAAAGTTATCAGAGTACGATTAACCTCTGGATTTGAAATCACTGCTTATATATCCAGTATTGGCCATAATTTACAAGAACATTCTGTAGTCTTAGTAAGAGGGGGAAGGGTTAAGGATTTACCCAGTGTGAGATATCACATTGTTCGAGAAACCCTAGATGCTGTTGGAGTAAAGGATCGTAAACAAGGGCGTTCTAGTGCGTTGTAGATTCTTATCCAAGACTTGTATCATTTGATGATGTCATGTGAATCGCTAGAAACATGTAAAGTGTATAGCTAACCCAATAACGAAAGTTTCGTAAGGGGATTGGAGCATGCTACCATGAGACAAAAGATCTTCTTTCTAAAGAGATTCGATTCGGAACTCTTATACGTCCAAGGTTCAATATTGAAATAATTTCAGAGGTTTTTCCTAACTTTGTCCGTGTCAACAAACAATTCGAAATACCTCGACTTTTTTAGAACAGGTCCAAGTCAAATAACAATGATTCCAAACACTTTTTTTTACACTCTTTCGGAAATCCAAAGACTCAATCGTATAAATATGTAAAATAGAAGTTTGCTGGGATTAGCATGTTTGGGGCAATTGTCCAAATCTTGCTTTTTTGTTTTGTACTGTTATACTTGGTAATAAAAGTTTCTTTATTTACCAAAAAAAAAATTAAATTATTCTTAAATATCAAAATATATTATTATTGTTGTACAAATTAATATGAAAATAGTGTCACATCAAATAAATTGGAGCAGAGTATAAATTATGTCCTAATACGGAGAATATAAATCGATAACATCTTCGATATTCTAGGCTTTTACTTTTGTCTGTCTTTTAGTCTCTGTTTCCCTTTTCATCTACAGTCACTCCTCATATATGTCCCATCTGATTAAATCCAAAACATCGAATCTAGTAAATAGTAATCATGTTAACCTAAATGGCGTAATTATATTTTTAGAGTTCATTATTCAAAAATTACTCAATTATCTAAACTTATCTAGTAAGGTTGTGCTTATTTTGTTTGTAACAGAAAAGTCATTTAACTATTTTTATATCACTTAAAAAATTATTCAATTAGATTTCTCAAACTTTCGGTGGTCAAATCCATATTTACTCTTTAAAGTATCAACTTTTATATTTGTAATACTTTTTGAATATTATAAGTTTTCTCGTTTTACTCTATATTATGGACTTACCTATAAAATAAATAAATCTTATTTATAAATTTAAAAAGAAAAAAATAATTTTCAAGGCATGTATTAATATTGGAAGAAAATAATTGAGTAAAGTTTTCAACCATATATAATGTATATTATAAATATACCTCTATTTTAAATAATTAGTATTTTTTATCATGCATGAAATTTATCCTTTAAAAGCTTTTATTCTCTTTCATTGTCAATTGTGTAAATAAATTTTTGAGTTTTTCTTGTTATTATCAAAATTATTGATACGAACAAATTATTCTAATTAAACTTCTTACCGTGCTCAATTATTTTATTCATCAATTTAAGGTGGTTAAACTCTTATTTTATAACTCAAATATAGTTTTTAATATAATATTTATGTGATTTAAAAAAAATTACTCATCAAAAAAAAGATACACACAACCATAAAAATCAGCGATAAAAGACAGCAAACCATTTTTTTTTTGTTTTTTTGAAAAATAAATAAATTCGGACAGATGAAATTTTCTTTCTTTCTTTCTTTTGAAGTTCTGATCTTTCGGCTGTTGGGACAACTGGACAATCTCCCTTCTCCATCCAAAGTTCTTTCCTTTTCCCCTCATGCACATAACTAAAAACAGCAAAATAATAAGCATCCCTTTCTACATTCACGTTCTTTAAAAAAAGAAAACCATTGTTTGTTCTCAATTTTAAAGCTTCTGAATTGGGTAGCAGCTAAAAATAGGGGGGGAAAGGAAAGAAAGTGGAAAAAAGCTATGAATGCCATAAAAGATACAGTTTCTGAGAAGCTTTCACGTCTTTTTTCTGATTCTCCTTCTAAATCTTCTGATCAACAACCTCCTGTTCAGGTTCTTTTTCTCTCCTTTCTCTCTTTCTCTATTTCAAATTCTTATTATAAAAACCCCTATATTTTGTATGAGTATGTTGTTATGAGATTGAGATCTTTGCTTTTAATCTGTTTTTGAGGTAGATATTTTGATTATTAAGCAATGTCATTGTAGTTTGGATATTATTGTTTTGATTAACGTAGTGTCCCGGCCAGCTTGCGCTCACTGCAAATCTCCTGCCAACAGAGATACCGGGTAACTCGGACCACTAATTTGTAGGCATATGAGGAAGAACATTGTAGTTTCAATATTAAAGTTTGAATCTTGATGATCCCTTAATGAGCTGACTAATCTGAATGTATTAAAATTAAATTGTTTGTCCTTAAAAATAAAGATAGAGAGAACTATGTATTATGTGATGGGAATTATTTTTCTTTCCTTATTAGAAGGATTGATTGGTTTTCATTATTGTTTGCTTTTCCATGGGGCTTTGGTCTAGTGTTAAGAGCGCTACACGATGTTGTGGATTAGGCGCATATCATGAGTCAGAATCTTGCGCAGAGTCGCAAACAAAGCCTAGTATTTAAGTGGATAAGGGTAGAGGAGCATATGCCCATTATCCACAGAGTTTCGAACTGTGCGGACGCTCGGGGATTTCCTTGGTTAAAAAAAAAATATAACCCGTTCCTTAGTTTTTGATAACAAAAGACAAGTTGAGTTAAGCACTAGTCATGTTGGTGTACTTACATTAGGTGTTTGCGAGGTGTCTTTGAAGTCTTTTTGAGACTTGTATGTCAGTAGAAAGTGCAGAGAACCTCTAATGTTAAAGACCTCCAAGTTATTGTGTATTGGCATGAAACAGGTCCAAAATGAGTGACACGGATATTGAGGATTTATATAGCCACACCAGCAAGCTTTATCATGTTCCAAGAACAAAACTTTTATCGCAAAGAACACTGGACATTCTAACTGAAGTCCATTGATTTCAATTTTCTGCTAAGTTGAGCAACATCCTACATATTTTCCTATTTGATCCTTTTGAGGTAGGATTTTGGTTTATTCAAGCAGAAATTCTGAGACTTTTTTCCCCTTTGCGTTTCCATATCAGGAGACTTACTGTTTTCTAAAGTATTTTAATATGCAACCTTTGATTGACCTATTATTTGTGACACTGTGCTTCTCTGTGTTTAGGCCAGGCCATACACCAAAGAGGGTAGATCTTTATCATCTATACTTTCTTTCTTTCTACCGTCGACAAATTTTGTTAAGCTCAGAGATCAAAATGATGCCAAGTCACTTAAATCTCATTCTTTTACATGGAGAAGTAAAAGTTTCTCATGGCGCGATAGACCTTTGGAGAGATACACAGATTGTGATCATGATGATTACAAAGAGATGCCAAACGAACCATTCTATACACCTAGATATAATGGAGAACCTAATTCTGCAAGGAGTGTCGCCAGCGGTTTCGAAGCTTTTGAAGATGCTCCTGATGGAGACAATTTAGAGCAATCCGTGCCTAATCTCATTGATGATTCTGTTTTCATATCGCCGGGCTTGTATGATTTTTTCCAGTCTTCCCTCCCTAATATAGTGAAAGGTTGTCAATGGGTCTTGTTATATAGGTAACTTCGACTTAAAACTAGTTTCTACTGCAAAATCTATTGCAACTCTCGGGCTTGAATATTCATATTTATTCTGTTTATTTTAATGAAGGGCAGCACTGCGAAACATGGTATATCACTTCGTACTCTAATTCGTAAGAGTGCTGATACTTCTGGTCCTTGCTTGCTGGTATTTTCGCCTCCATAATACTGCAAAAACTATCTGTGCATGCATTCCCAATATTTTATCATTTCTCAAAATTCTTTTTCCTTATCTTCAATGTGAATTTTTCATAATCATGCTTGTTACAGATTACTGGTGATAAGCAAGGTGCTGTCTTTGGCGGATTGCTCGAGGCGCCACTCAAGCCTACTGCGAAGAGGAAGTACCAAGTAATATCTTTTTTCTCCTTTTATATGACACAAGTGATAATAGCCAGTAATTTGATTTTCTTTAATCAATCCGAACTAAAGGTAAACTAAGATTCAGAGAGCAAACACCATCTTTTGTTGTCTAGTGTTGAACACCCTTCCGCAAGAAGAAATATTGTATATCCTTAGCAATCAAGTAAAACAGTTTGAAAGGTGCTGTATTTGGTGGATTGCTTGAGGCACCACTTATGCCAACTGTGAAGTGAAAGTTCCAAGTAATATTTCTTTTCTCCTTTTATATGAGACATGTGACAATACCGCATATTCACTTTCTTTAATCAATTTGAACTAATGGAGTAACGGTAAATTAATATTCAAAGAACAGATTACCAGCTTTTGTTCTCTAGTGTTACCCTTGGTAACTTTGCTTAGTCAAACACCCTTCCACAAGAAGAAATATTTTATATTATTAGTAGTCACGTAAATATTTGAAACAAGTAGATATTTTTTGCCTTTTTCATCCTAACCGATCTCTTTTTTTTTTTTTATATGCTTATTTCCAATGCTAAGGTACCTTCATTCTATGACTATGACAGGGAGCAATTCAAACATTTGTATTCACAACTGTATATGGTGAACCAAGGCTATTTAGACCTACGGGTAAGTATATCACCAGGCTACAATACAAGTCCTTAAAAAGCAGTAACTGGAAATTTCCTTTAACAAGAAATTTTCAAGCTTGAATGGACTTTGTAATCCCAATTAAGTACATAGTTAATTTGTCTAAACATTTTTGTATAGAAAATGGCTACTCTGAACTGTTGCATTTTGTTGGATAGCCACCTCATGACTGAATTTCTGATAAAAATTTCATGATTGAAAATAGAGCGGAGTTTAGCCCATTTTCCTTTCCATGTCAACTTGACTTGTAGCAGACTCCACTCTAAATCCTGTGAGCTTCATTTAGGAGTTGAATCAGATCGATAAACCCTTAATTTATATATTTCTTGGATAGCAGTTCTCTTTGTTACATCTGTGAGATCAAGCTACTTATCTTCAATATAACCTATTTGAATTTACAGTTAACTGTTAAGACCAACTTCAAACTAAATTGAGGTGATAAACATATCTTATAAAGCTAACACTCTGTGGTAATTATCAGCAAAGATGCTTTTCCTTAGTCCAATGCCTTCCATATGCAGTTAATCTGTCACTTTATGAGATTCTTTCTGATCCATTAGTGTTGTATTTTTCATTTTTCCCCCTTTCTTTTCATTTGAGGAGCAGTGGTAATGGGTCAAAGTTTCCCTTTTCTATTGGCTTGTCTTTCTAAGTTAGTCTAAGATTGACTCGGCGCCTTGATATTAATCTTTAAGGCAGTTGAGGAATTCTAACATTCTATGTATTTCGTCTATATTCTCCATTATACAAAGTCGAACGAGATTATATTGGTCTAATATGTGTGTGTGTATATATACACATAAGATTTTCTTCAACATTCATATATACTGATCATGTAGCTGTAGTCTTGTTGTATGATACTGCTCGAGCTTGCTGTGTAACTATCCATATGGTTCTTAATATAAAAGGTAAACATTACTGACCTGTTTGATACATGTAATGCATAGTACAAAGACAAATCTCAGGAGCAAATTATCACTGAAGTAATGCATGAGAGGGTGCATTCATAAGCTAATCTTCTTTTCTTTTCTTGGATTAGGTGCCAACAGATATTTTTACTTGTGCATGAATGATTTCCTGGCACTTGGAGGCGGTGGACATTTCGCTTTATGCTTGGACGGAGATCTGTAAGTTTCTCTCCCTTGCATTCAACACTGCAGCTTGCAGATTTCTTCTTTCTTACAATTTTCTGAAGTTCCATTTTTGTGATAAAATAATTTTTAATGAAGGTTATCTGGCAATAGTGGACCTTGTGATACATTTGGGAACTCGTGCTTGGCACATAATGAAGAGTTTGAGTTGAAGAATGTTGAGGTAATGTCTTCTTTAATTATTAGTCTTCTCGACCATTGATTATTCATAAATATAGCTTTTGTCTCTAGTTTCCAGTACTCTTTGAGAAACATCGCTGAAAGTAAAATTAATCCTTCTTCATACAAAGCTTCTCTGGTACGAAATGGGCCACTTCAAATTGGTTCATTGCTCCGGCCCAGAATACGATTAATCCAGCTTGGGCTGCATGAGCTCTCAGATTTTAGCTCCATGTCACCTATCTGGCACAGAATAATACGAACCAAAAAAAGTCGCACCCGTGCAAAAATAAGAGGTAGGAAAGGGAACTTAGAGGAAAGGGAACTTAGGTGTACACTCATTTATAATTCCTAGTTGGGTCTGTATTCAGAAAAAGGGGAAAACTCTTGTCTGGTTTTCAGTATTTCTACCTCTCCCCTTACTTTTCTAATCTACTAAGGATAGTCCACACATGGATGCATAATAACTGTATAACAAAGGCACTTCTATTTTAGAAAAGTTCGATCTCACTTGGTCCAAAGATGAGGACAACTAGAAACCATAGTTGCTTGAATTTTTCAAGACTGCTTTTTCTGAAGCTCAACAAAATTCAAATGGTGTAATAATGCACTCATAAAAAGGTCTCTTAGAGAAGGATAAAAATAGAAAATATATTGAAGAACAATTCTCAACTGATGTGCTCTCGTTTAGAAGGGGAGCCTTCGAGCAACGGTCAAGTTGTCTCCGTATGACCTATAGGTCATGGGTTCGAGCCATGGAATCAGCCAACATCAGTCAAGTTGTCTCTGTGTGACCTATAGGTCATAGGTTCAAGTCGTGGAATCAGCCATTGATACTTGCATCAGGGTAGGCTGCCTATTTCTTGGATAGCAGTTCTCTTTGGGGTCCGGCCCTTCTCTTGACCCGTGAGCGTGAGATGCTTAGTACACTGAGCTGCCCTTTGTGTTGTTCTCGTTTACATTTTAAGGTTATAGATTAGGGCAGGAAAAGATATCATTTTATAAGGTTGTTCTAGTGTTAGGGAAGCTTATAAAACGCAATCTGCTCTGCTCTCATACCAAACCAACCTATTATTGATAAGGATTATGGCTTAAATAAGTCAAATAGGATCATTCACCAATGCCTGAAAGCTTAAGCTGTCTCAAACTCACTAGTAAGGTGTTCTAAAACGCGGACACTTTACACGTCGTAGCAAGACTCAAGAAAATTATTTAGACAATTTGCTCAAAATTGTACTACCAATCTTGTCCAGAAGGTATACTGTTTGGATTTAACATTCTATTACCGATGTTTGACAATTTCTTTTTCTTGGGTGCAGCTGTGGGGTTTTACACATGCATCTCGGTACCTTACCTCGTAGCAAGCCTGAAATGTTATTTTTTTATTTATCTGTTAAAAATTATAAATATGATTATTTATTCTTTCATGTCCAAGAAGCAGCAGTCCATTTTAATCTTGGAGTGTTCCTGCTGTAAATGGACAAGTTGATGAGATTCTAGTTAGTGTAGAATGTAGATTAAATCAGCTGATCATTATGCTTGTAAGTACTCATTCTTCTTGTTTATGACATTATGAGTCCTTTCTAATCATACAAAATACAGGTCTTAGCACTCATGAGTGTTATTATATGACCTCTTTATAATAAAAATGAGTGTTATTATACAAACCACAGCAGTTAAATATTCTGCACATAATTTGTAGTTAACCTATTTGTGTATTGCCTTTTGCTTATTGAGTGTCTTGGCAATGGCTTTCCTTTTCGAAGGCCAATATATTTTTCTTAAATCTACCACAAATGCTGGTAATCGTAATCTCACGAGGATTATTATCGATAACTAGAAAATAGATTACACTATATCCAGTTCATCTTGCGACTCTATAATTAGGATTGGATTATCTACGAATCCGTTCTTTAGTTTTCCCACAACGCAAACAGACGCAGATGAATGTGTGACAACATTCATTCTTTTTGATGGTTTTATAAAATTGTAACCAATCTTATTATTTTCCAAAAATTGAGAAATCACCACCAAGTTCAAGCGAACCAGATATGGTGCTAATAGCATTAAGATGATGGATAGTTGGATCAACGATGCTTCACTGGTTCAGGTCCGTTTTGCTCCTCTCACCAATAAGGTCGTAATGTTAGATTCTGAAGAACCAACAGTTCTGTTGGAGAAGACAGTTTTGCTGTCGTTAGATTGTGTCAACGTGAGGAGAAGATAGAAGATTGTATTCAAAATCTGAGTCCGAATTGGCCACTTAAGCAAGTTCTAATTTTCCTGGAAAATGGACAGCGGATACATATGAATGAATGATACATCACTATTCAAGAATTGTTTTACATCACTTCTATATTATCCCATGTTAGTGGGTACAAATGTTTCCCTGCTTCCCCTACTAGAATGGAACTATACTGAACAAAAAACCACTGAAGTTACACTTGAAAGAACAATAAATCTCTATCAACCTTTCTTCACCCTGCAACATAAATGTGCCGACCCCGCAACAGGACTAGTATCTCCTTTAGCAGCTCTAACTGAGCCTAACTTTCTGATTGATCCTCCCCAGGCAGCCCGAATATTCTTAAATTCCGATCCATGGATCCAACAGCTATGTACTTCGCATCTGGTCCGAATTTCAGACATGTTGCTTTACCTGCACGTGACAATAACAGGCTCCATCTAAATAAACAGGGATGAAACAGAGGACATCAAAAGCACAGATAGGCAAAAAGAGCGAGCAGAGAAAGCTTACCTGTGCCTGACAAGTCAGGGAAAGTTTTGATGAGATTCCATTCAGACTTGACACTTGCAGCTTGATGAACTCTGATTCAGAGCAAAATTATATTGATATTAATTCTAATGTATCAACAGAAAGCTCCAAACAGCACTCAGCATTTAAATACATAACGGAATAGAGGGCAGTCATAATCAAAGTAGCAACAATGACAAAGACAACTACACCTTAATCCCATTCTAGTTGGGGTAATAACTAAAGCCTCATTGATTTTTTTTCATTTTGGAGGGCTAAAGATCCTCGGAACCCAGTAAGGCGTAGGGTGATGACAAAGTACAAAATATAAGTTCAAGCAAAATTAGGAGACTTTAACAACATATGGTCTAAGGGGGTAATGCTCCTTCCTTATTCAGTACCCAGCATGGGAAGTTTGTAAAGAAGTCTTACCTTATATCTGAGCCTCCTAATGCAAGATAACTTCCACTGTGGTCAAATTCCACTGCAAGTATAGGAGAAGCAGCTGGTCAGTTTTTAAATGCATAGAAATTTCCATATAAGACACATTTACCTTAGAAAATGATTACAAACTGCAGTAATGAAAGACATTTCAGATATCATTTGTACAAAAATTATCTTTAAAAGCAAGTTTGACAGGTAACCTTAACATTATGAAACATCAGAAAGGAAAAAGGTTGAAGTATCCCAAGAGGGAAATGATCCATATGTACATGCAACTCCTAAAGATAGTATAATCATATATATATTATAGTTCATATATAAAGCAAGAAACTTGGCTTTTAAACTGCTTAGTGCGTACTAAAAGTAAAATTTTGCTACACCACTTAGCGAAGTCCTTTTGATTAACACAACTCTTCTAAAATATTTTTCATGTCAAACTCCAGTAGAATGCACTTAGTATTTATACCTGATTGAGTTGCTGTATCTTCATCATAAGGAGTAAAGCTTCTGAAGTTTCTCAATTTGCGTAAATCCCAAAGTTTGACACCATCTTGAGCTGCAGTCTGAAAAAAAATGAAAAAAGGAAACCCACCAGTAAAAATTTTAATCATAAAACTCAGGTAATGCTGGTAAAAGAATGGTCAACAAAGGTTCATTCAGTAACAGAATACTCACTGCTAAAAAATAACCATTTTCTGAGAAGGAGATTGCAGTTACTGCTCCAACATGGCCATCAAATTTTGCAACATTTGCCTATATAGCAAGCACCAAAAGGGAACCCAAGGAAAAAAAAAAGGATGAGGAACTGTAAAAACACTGAGATAGAAGAGGAATTATATCAGTAGCTTATGCAGCTCTTCAAGAATACACACCTGGCTTTTTACATCCCATATCTTGACCAGAGCCCCCGAAGTTCCTGCTCCAAGGATCAGACCATCAGGATGAAAAGCTGCAGATGTGTAGCCCTCAGATTCTGAAGCATCTGCTACCTGCATTAGAACTTTAGAGTTGATGACCCCAGAAATCTGAAAATTGTTTCTGGAAAAGAGAACAAAGGAGCAAGATACCTGAGCAAGGCATAAACCAGAAGCAAGTTCATAAAAACACCATGTGCCATCAAGAGAAGCCGTCACAAAGTACTTATTGGTTGCATGGACTGTGACAGCTTGCACCTGAATTTATTGGTAGATGCATTAACGTTAAAAATTCACTATAGTTAACAGAGAACTAAAATTTCAGTTGCGGGACCATATTGTGAAGTCGAAGTAATATTCATGCTCTGAAGAACTCGTATAATAAAACAAGGCAGGGAACAAGGTATTACCAATTTCCACAGAAAATCCTTTGTTTTTCCTACAAGCATGTGGAATGGTGTTAAAGAGCTTTCCTTCCTTTGACCCACCCAAGTATGTATTTTAGAGGTGGAAAATAGCAATGCGGCTAGCTCTGGTAAAGAAATAATGACATCTACAGCCAGCTATCTTCTCTCTTTTCGCTCCTGTCTTTCTCTAGCTAAAAATGTTCCTTGTCTCTAATTTTGTTTGTATTGCTTCCTCACAAATATTCATGGTGAAATATATACAACCATTATGTCATACAACTAAGCATCAGCCCCTATGGAATGACTTCCATCCCAATCTTTCACCACTTAGGAATGGATCACTTTCCAATGATATTCCAGCCTAGGAAAGAAACATTCAAATGGCGAACCTAAGGCGGAGCTCGAATATCAATGCAATCAACCACAAAGTGCATTCTAAGTTTGAGAGCCCAAGCAAAAGAAGGTTTTACATAATCCATCTTAATTCGTCAAATCAGGATAACTAGTAGCACCTTGTTAAAATATTTAAAAAGCCAAACAACATCATAACTTTCAGTATCAATAAATGAGATAAAAAGATGAAGTACCTCAGCACTGTGATCCTTCAAAGTATGCCTACAGTCATAATTTCCATTTTCAGAGCTTTGCCACACACATACTGTCTGCAAAGGTCAACTGCAGAAGTTCAATAGAACATGGAAGGCAAGAAAAATACATGCACCAGTTATTGAATTGAACTTCAAGCAATAACAGCATTTAACAAACCCATCTAAATTGATAAGTAACATCTGAAACTAAAGCTGTTCTTATGTTTCATATGTACCACTTTTCAATCCTACCTCAACCAGAGCTTAACCTAGATCCTACCTCAACCAGATCTTAACATAGAAATGAAGGACACAGGAATCACTAACGAACGCACAAGTTTGACCAACATGCCCTTTATCTTTATTTAGCATTCTGTTCTTTAAAGCATATCAAATAGTATAATTTTGTGGCAAAGCAAATTGTCACCAAATATTTCCGATTTAAAGAGATTATGTACTTTCACAGTTAAATCTTGGATACCATGTATTTCTATATCCTTCACAAGTAAACCCACCTTTCATTAATTCCAAACAACTATTACCGATCCATACCACCATATGATAGGAAACATTGGGAGAAGTAAATGTTCTAACTGACAAAGAAGAAGATGAAGTTGACTATCAAGGAGAATACGATCATGACAACTGAATCCAAAAAACAACACACAGGAAAGGAACAAGTCAATTGCAACTTCTGATCAAAGAGAGTCAAACAGGTTTACCTTATCTGCAGAGCCAGTAACTACTAGTTCACCCTCAGCAGCAAATCTGACACTGGTAACCTAAAAAAGAAGAATGTGAGCCACAAATTCGTTTCGGGTAAGGTTAATGAATAAATATGTATTAATCAGGATATCAGAAAAGGAGGATATCATGAATCAGACATTCTTGCTTGTAATAAAATAATGACGTATTGGAAAAAGATAACAGACCCTCTTTGAGTGACCACTTAGTGTCGATACAATCTGCCCTGAAGGCCGATCAAAGACCACAGCATTTGAATCAACCCCACCAGTAGCAATGATGTCCTAATACATAAGTAAAAAGAAATTTGAGCTACCAATACTGTGTTTGGTGATACATCTTCTACATTGAAAGAAGACATAATTTTTAACCGAGATAACAAGATGCAAATGCAATGTCTGATAAGTGACAGCATTTGACACCAATACAGTGTGACTATATATTTTGGTAAAGCACAATGCATATATTTAAAATTTGACAATAAATTTATCATGACCAATTAAATGTGTGAAGATTCAACAACAGGGAACATCCTCGAAAATTATGCAAAAGTCCTAGCACCAGACTAAACCTACCCATTAAAAATATATATAGTACAGTTTAACAGTAAAGTATTTTTGCTCATTGACCACAACGGTTTTAGCTTGATAGAATCCAAGAGGTAATCCTTAGATCTACATTTTGGTCCTAATAAAAGGTTAGTGACCTGTTGATTAAGCAGGAATACAGTAATAAAATTGGCTTTCAAGATTTCATTAGCTTTTCTATATCAGATTTACTACTTACATCCCCTCTTAGAGGGACATATGGAGTCTATCAGATAGCGCACCTCTACAAAAGAGTAGCCATGGTTTGAGAATGTACAGAAGGGTAATAGCTTTGCGAGTTGCACAAAAATCACAAGTGTTTCCTGTTTCGTACATCTAAAATGAAATTGTGAACTCAAGACAACTAAACATGAAATGCAATCAAGCATAGTATGTTTTTTCCTTCTTCTCAAGAAATGAGTTCTCCAGAACAATACTCAACAGACATTAAGTGAACATCATATGCATACTTTTGAGAAGGTTAAGAATATAAATTACTAGCTCACTTTTAAGTCCTTAGTCAAAGCACCTGATACTGTAAAAGCGTTGGACAAAGTCCAGTGAAAACTGCTGATATTCTTAAGACAAGCACTCACAATTCATGTAGAAACAAAGAAGCAACAAACCCTAGGCAACTATACATAGCCAGAAGTTTTGCTAACAAAATGACTCATATATCCACTTCTGTAGTTCAGAGATGCAATCATAATCAAAATGATCAGTTGCTCGGCCTCGTGTATGAACAAGAAAGGGAAGGGAATAGATGAACAAGAATTGAAAAGGAATCAATAAAAATAGTCCAGATAAATATGGAGCCCATACCTTAGGATAATGGATATCCAGAGACAAAATGCCTGGTTTGTTTGTTTTATGAAGAGGATAACTATTCAGCTGGGTATATCTTTCAACAGCATCAACAGGAGCCAATGTTGCAGGAATCTAGGTGGCAAACAACAGTTGTATAATCATTTTGCATTCAAACTGGGGGAAAGCTAAATAGCTCATATACTAGTGACTTTAAAATGTTCATACAATTAATTTAAAAGAGGAAAGCATATAAGCTAGAAGATGAGCGGGGAAAGAATAACACCATAACAACATCTTTCCGATTTATAGAGTTTTTTCCATAGCAGATATTACCTGTCGCCTTTTCCTTTGTTGTGAAAGAGCAGCATTACAATCTTGAAGCTCTTTAATAACATCGCCTGATATTCCTTGGCGAATTTTCTTACCACCAGGACCCATCTCCTCCTCCGCAGCTATTGATACAAGTTGATAACACAAATCAGCAAGTATGGAAAGAAACATGGCATATTATAGACCTAACAGTAAAATTACAAAAATCAAGGACCTCTTTTCCCATTGCTTAAAGCAGCACCATTAGGTGCAGTTGTAGTTGCTGCCATGGGTACTTGTCTTTCAGCCTGCGCAAGCAATGCTCTTGCCTCGTCCCTTTCCTTTTTCAGCCTAGCAATTACCCGGCATGCAGCATCATGCTGCCAAGACAGGGCAGATACTTTCAGCAAAGAATACTTTTTTCTATAAAGAGCAAAGAATGCAACAGATAAGACATGCATGTCCATACAAGAGGCAAACAAGTAGGCAACAGAGGAATATGAAAGAAAGGGAAAGGGCCATATTTCAATCATAGAATATGAGAGAGAGAACATTTGAGATACAAAAGAGTAAGATAAAAAATGAGAAATATGATTGAGCACTTTTTGGTGTCATAAAATCATTTGATTCATTCACAAAGACAGTGCTAAAAAGATATGGTAGGAAGGCTATCCATGAACCCCTATCAAGCCCAACAACCTATATAAACAAACAGGAATTCTTTATTTGCACCAAGAATATAAATGAGAAAAGGAGCTCTATAAATTCCTTAAGCTTGTCTCAATGCTTTGAAAGATGCTCTATATTACCTGATATAGAGCATGACTCAGCTCTTGCCTTGCAGTATGTAATTGTTGTTCCAATGCAAAATTGGATAGCATCAGACCATCCCACTCCTATAAGACAAAATAAAAACTATGATTTTAGACCCATCAATGTAAAATATAAAGATTTTTATATAGTTACTAAAAAGAAATCTAATATTACAGATCCACGTTTGACTCCAACTACCAACCTCAACACAGAATTGTGTATAGTATACATGAAATTAAAATGTGCAAGATGTAAATTTTTATCAGATATTGCAAACATGCTAACGGGGGTAACAATAAGAAAAGGAAAAAAAAGACACAAGAGCCAAAAAAACTAAATAAAGAGATCTCAATTGTGCAACAAATGCTGCCTTTGAAAGGAGAAGGAAGAGGACATTAATCATTTGTTTCTTCACTGCAAGTACACAACACAGTTTTGGCATTTCGTTTTCAATTTTATATCATGGGTCTAAAGTGGTGCATGCCTGTTTCTACATTTCAGTTTCTTCAAAGTTGGCATAGGAAGGATCTATACAATGCCTCATATCCTTATAGAAGCACCATTCCAGCTGCTGCTTGGTGAGCCATTTGGAAGGAAAGTAACATTAGATTTAGACTCTCTAGCTCATTACACAACTTGTAATAGCCTCAATATTTTGGTTCTAACTCCCCCCAGCTTTACCTTTTTGCTGGTAGTTCAATATAGGTTACACTTTACCTATCAAAAAAGACTGATTTCATACTACGCCTCACCTCAAAGTTTTTGAATCTATTTATGTTGCAAATAATGCATAGAAAACGGAAGCAGAAAATCTAGGATCAGAAATACATACTATCTGAAACATTCCCAACATCCCAGGAATACTGGCGGCCTGCACAGGTTGGGGCTTCACTATCTGCAAAAGGTCCCAAGTAAAGGAAGCTGCACTATAAAAGCCCATTTGGCATCATATGGTATAGAAACTTCAGAATTGCTGTCAAACACTACAAGTAAATCATGCTAATAAACTTCAAATGGATTTGTACCTTGCCAGTTTTAACTGGAATAATGTCATCCTTTGTCAGTGGCTCTCCAGTGACCGGACATTTACCATAATCCTATACGAACAAAAAGAAACGGAAATATAGAAGAAACACACCAAGCAACAACAACAACAACAACCCAGTGAGATCCCACAAGTGGGGTCTGGGGAGGATAGTGTGTACGCAGACCTTACCCCTACTCCAGAGGAGTAGAGAGGCTGTTTCCGGTAAGAAACACACCAAGCAAACATGAGAAAATGCAAAATATTTTTCTCATAAATCAAATGTATTTATTAATGTTACTCCAAGTTCGCATCGTATTACAGAACTACATCATACAAGCACGCATTAAAACTCCCGAAAATCTAAACAATTATCTATACAAATCAGAATTTCATGTACACACCAAATATACAAGGTAGACAAAAGAGAATTCGTAATGCAACAATGAACTCTTGACTCTTGGCCCCTTCAAAAGTTTTCAATCTCTCTATATAATCCAAAAAAGAAAATACAAAAGGGTGCCATATTATAACAAATTAAATGAGAAAATGGAGCATATACCTAAAATCATTAGACACCAACATTAAACATATTTTGAAACAAAAATTATGATATAGTTTACTAAAAAACTAGGAAAATTTTCCAATGATCAAATTGAAAATTAAGCGTGTAAATAATTTCATCGCTCTGTTCAGTTATTTTCCTCCGGAAAGAAGCTGATTTGACCCAAGTCAAAGATAGGGAACATCACATCAACCTAGCTATCAAGATAACCTAGGTCAGTACTCTTACTTCAGTAGGAGGGGCAGCGATGGAAGTTCGAAGAGATAGAGACCAATAAATTCCAAATTTGTGCTAATGGGTAGACATGTAGAATCATCCAACCTAATAACATTCTTAGTCGCAATTACGTAATCATAATTTTGGGTTCTAATTTTCTTTACATATAATCAATCAATCATTTTTTTAGGACGGTGGTATTCAGGCTAGTTTGTGCACACCTCGACTATTCCACCGGGTACCTGTTACCTTATACCAGCAAAGATACCAGCTAACTACAATCAATCAATCATATTAAACTTTATAGACCAATATTTCACTCAATATGGGAGCTATATGAATCTTCTACTATTCACTCCGATTTTATCATGTCCATTTGGTTTTAATATTAACCAATTCTCTTTACTTTTTTGTTTATGACAGTGATGTCCGGGCCAACTTGCTTACACCTCAACTAATTCCATTTGTACCTGCTACCAGTACAAGTACCGAGTAAGTATGTCCACCAAAGACTTAGATATATGGGAAAAACTACTTAGTATTTTTTATTCCATTGGGATTTGAACCTAAGACCTCATTTTAAGCGGTTCTCTTTACTAAGCACTTATTCTCAGATTTTAAACCTTTTTTACTTCAAAATTTACTTTAATGACTAAGATAAGCAAAACAAAACAACTTCCACAAAAAAAAAAAAAATCCCCATGAAAATATTTTCACGCACTAAACACACAGAGAGTAATAAAAAAACTAACCGAGATGTGTCTTTCGATTAAACGCTTCTCAAAAATAAGTCCAGATTTCATTGACACTACTGGATCTTCCGGTACCTCACCAGAAACTGTACGGACAATTGAAAAAACATAGAAAACGATAAATCAGATATAAAAAACATAAAAGCATATATTAAAGCTATGAAGATTATGCATAAAGAGTACGTATATAAGGGATTGGGAGTTACTTGAACAGTTCATTGTTGAAAATTGAGAGCTAGGGTTTTGGATTGAGAGCTGAGTTTCTAGTTCGCCGTGAGCAGAAGCAAGAGCAGCTGATGAGCAGTGAGAGCTAAAGAGGAAAAAAAAAATCAAAATGAATTCTTGTAAAAATAGAATTGATACCCGACCCGAAGTGAAACGGACGGATCATGACCCGTCTTCCTCTTTTTGTATTTTTTATTTTTATTCAAAATACTTTTGAATTAGGAAACTTAACTAGGTAAGTACTACTCGCTCTTGTCCCTTTAAACATTAAAAAATAACTAATTAAAAAATAATTTAACTGAATTGTGTACTTATTTATTCTTTGATCTCATTTAATCACTATTATTTTTTCACTATGTTAATTTATTTTCATAATTATTGGAGTAAGACAAAATTAATTAATGCTTTCTTCATTTTTTTACAATGACAAGTATTTTGAACTAATTATTTTAGTAACTATAACAACTAAGAGAGAGAGAGAGAGAGAGAGAGTGAGTATATTTAACACACCCATATTTACTATAGCAGCTCCTTGTAATCAGCTTTTACATTATATGGTATTATCAAATAATATTTTTAAATTATTAGGTCGTTATCTTGTAAAATAGTATTTTCAGCTACATTATTATATAAATAGTAGTTATGTCATCAAATTGTATTTTTTTTATATCATCAGCGTATGAAGTTAAAGCCATCAGTTAATTAGAATACCTAAAAGTTAAAGTTTTAAATATAATCGTCTTGATCATATATTACAATTTAATCTCAGTGCGAATAAATATAAAGTGGCATAAATCCCTCACTTTATACCAACAAAGATATTTCCTTATGTTTGACTTAAGAAAAAGAATCAAATATCTCCACGCGTTTGCAAATCTATAATAAATTACTAATAAACATATAGCATCCTTTTCAATTGTTTAAATTTCTGGGCGTGTTTCATTCATTTAAGAGGTTTTAGGCCTTCTTGCCTTTTACAATGTTAAATTTAAGAAAATATCTTTTTTAGATTTCTTACGTGTAAATGAAAGATCTCTTACGTGTAAAAGTAAATCTCTCATGTATAAAAAAAAAAGGTATGGTCATAAAACTAAAAACAAGTTTGTAAAAGGTCAAAAAACCAATTGAATACGTCCAAAACATGAGGCATGTGACTCTTGGCACAAATTTTGAATTTTCATACCCAAAAGATAGCAATGAAGCAAACTGCAAGGAAAGAAAAAGGGGGAAAGAATGAAGGAATTTTGCAGTCACTTCACATTAGAATCTCAGTGTCTTGTTTGCCCAATGTAAGCTGATGCTCTTCTCCACCCCCTTTGGCTTGAAAGATCAAGAAAGAGTTTCTTCTTAAAAGTACTCTTAAACAGCTTATTAATTATTTATATTGTGTGGACTCTTCAACACAGTTGTCGCACCCGTATCGGATCCTCTAAAAATATATTACTTTTGGATGATCCGGCATGCACTCATCGACATTTCCGAAGAATCCGAGCAACATAACTAATTACAACCATCTCATCAATGGTTCGTTGGAATATATTTTCCAAACTATAAAACATGACATATATATATCTTGGATTCCAACTTAGAACTTGTTTGGATGGTTATTACATATCGTTTCATAATGTATTGTATTGTACTGTATCGTTTAATGAATATAATAGACTGTATCGTTTGTCGTTGTTTCATGATATCACGCACCAACAATATGAAGAATAAACTTGCAACATTATAAAGAAAAATTATGATACTGGATAAAATTATTATATAAAAAGATAGGGTAAATGATAAAATAAAATTATTTAATCATAATGAAGGGTAAGATGAAAGAAAAAGACAAGGTAACGATGCGACCACATCAAATCGGTCGTTACATAAAGTGGCACATTTCTTCGTTACGTAACGATAAATTTAACGATACGATACAATAAAATTTAAATAACAATCAAAACAAACATCATATTTAAAATAACAATACGATACAATACAATACAATAGGTAACAACCATCCAAACAAGTAGCTGATCAGATTAATTATATACAACTTTCTATCGGAAAACGTTTTATCCTTTGAAGTTGTTCTTTGCTAGAAGAAGTAAAAAAACCTAGATGAACCTAGAGAATGTCTGCTTGTTAGTTATAGATTAATCATGAATTTACACGAAGTGCATTTCACCACATTAGTATAAACATTCTTCCCAACATTAGCCAACCAAAAGAATATTTTTGAGCCATCTTTTCTGGTAATCAAAATATGAACTAATTTGACTAACCTGAGTTGTATCAGGTAAGCTTACTAAGGGGGTAAAATGCTCTTACGAAGACGTTCTTCATTTCTAAAACTCAAATCTGAGACCACTGATTTGTAAGGACGAAGAGGTTTCGACCATCCAACCAGAACCCGGTGGTTCATTCCTGTTGTATATAGAGGCGGACCAATGCAGTAATTAGAGGGGTCACCAGCACCCAGAGAGTTCGGCAAAAATTCCATGTATAGATGTAAATGTTTTTAAAAATAGTAATATATTGTAGTGACACCCGATATACACCGCAGATTTTGGTTGAATGCAAAAGTACATTCTCATCTTCAAATCCTAGGTCCGCCTCTGACGGTATAGTACATAGAGGTACCTAGTTGCTACTAGAACTCTAATTCAAAAGCGTTATCTAGAATATTGGATCCATAAGAGATGCTGTTCATCCCTCTAGCTTTGTTTACATATTTATATAGCAAAGATAATTCCTCATCAAAACTGTGAATACCAGGTGTATTGTCATTTTAGCAGATGTTTTCGAACCTTAGTACTGTTCAAGCTAGTTAAGTAGGAAAGAGGTACCTTTTAATTTTCACCAAAAAGGCAAGAAGTGTTTACAGATGTCAATAGATTGGGATTATTGTTTGATACCGTTACGTAAATATGCCAAATAATAATTCAACGAATAAGAAACTTATGCTACTCTTAGGATAAGGTTTAGGATTAAGTGGCGTTATGCTTAGACGTATATATACCGAAAAGGATGTGTTTTTGCAAATCGTGATGAAGTGATCACTAAATGCCAAATATTACAAATGCTATTCCAAAAACTCTCGTTTACAAAGTGGAAAATAGTAAATCTTTTGTTTTTCACGCACACACAATCAATTGTTGTGGAGTGATTAGCTTTCTTGTTAGAATGACTGTATATATCCTCTACAAAGATTTGGATAATTTTGCTTAGTACTAGCTAGAAAATGTCTTTGACTGAAAAATGCTAAAGAATAAAAATAGGATACAACAGCTAGCTAATTCATTGTCTAGTGAAAGTGAAAAAGAAGTTTATGGGGAGGTGACTCGCATCACTTCATTTGAAATATTCAATAATTGATTAATCTAATATATGTAATTCATAGCGCAGTGACTAATAACTTGCTTTTTTTCCTTTTCCCAATTTCAATTAAAACGTATATAAATCTATTGTGACGATATATTAAAAAATATACAAAACTTATGATTGGCCATGCGTTTTGAAGTTATTATGGAAATGATAACCTTTTAGTTACAATATGTTATTTAAAACAAAAAAGATTTATGCATGCCAAGTTTGTCAATGCAAATACTTTTAAGTATAATATTTTACTTAATTTTATATAATTACAGTTTCACTTTCTATGTTTATTTTACAAAAGTATCATACCATAACATTTTTTGCACCTAATCTTTTATGTAAATGAATCTAATGTAATAAATTAAATATGAGTGTCAACAACTTTATACATGAAACTCTAAGTGTATTGTCTAAACATATTGTATATATAAGAGACAAGTTGTAGTGAAAATGTAAGTAACTTCATCATATAACAAATGTTAAGTATTTTAGTTATATGACCCTTTTTGTAGGAGATCACTAAAAGATAATAGAGAAAATAACTAAAAGACATGAAATATTTGTAGAGTCATTTTCTTTTATTCAAATTGTAAGTACACATAGAGATCATTCTCTCTTTTTGTCACGATCCAAACAACCATTATCTGGGCGTGATGGCGCCTAATTCACTTGCTAGGAAAGCGAAGCATAACAAAACATATCAAAATAACAAAATTAATGGAAATCGTACAAGTCTAAAACGAAATATCATAAATAAGTTGCGTCAATACATAAAATCCTCCATAGCTCGTAATATAGAGTCATTAATTATAAGATAGAAGTACAAGTCTAGAAACACAAAATGGATATACTATCTGAATAATGACAACAACAACTGAAATAGAAAGAGACACCAAAGACTGCAGTCGAAATGCAGTTCTACCTCGTCTCTCGGCAACTTACAGCAACAATCCCAGCGACTCTCCGCTTGATCCAATTCCTGGATCTGCACAATTAAGTGGAGAGTATAATATGAGTACAACCGACCACATGTACTCAGCAAGTATCATAACTAAACTCGGCGAGGTAATGGAGGCAAGAACTACCAATGATACTCGCTAATAACCTACCCAGTTCATGAATTTCACAAGTACACAATAATAATATCATCAAATCATAAAATACAGGTAAAATTATCTCGGCGCACAAAAAAATAGCGTGCCAAGCTCTGTATCAGTTAACAACCCAGCATATAGAGAAAATATGCATATGTGATCAAGTCTCGTGTGCAAAGATAAATATATAGAGAAGATATATACCATGCTCTCACTAATAAAATCAAACAACATATAGAGATGATATGCAAATAAAATATTTATATGTCCAAGAAAATTGCAAATAGAGAAGAGATGCAATAACTAATTAACCAAACACTGACCAGTTTTTCTCATACCGTGTGTACACCATCAAGAGAGAAACATGAGAGGGTGACCCTAGGGGAATGGATCCTTATCCACATGCTGCACTGACAATTCGCGTTCCATATATAATAAGCACAAACAACTCACGTGTTATCATAACTCAGATCCGCACGGACCACTCACGTGCTATCAACCTATTCCATGTACATGAATAATAGATATTAAATTACATACTCATGGACTGATATAAGTGATATGTTAAGGTATCGGCATGTGCAAAGTGTACTATCATTATTCAAATTAGGCGATTACACCACAAAAGTAGTATTTAACATGTTTGAGCAGGAGATAAACCAACAAATAGCCTCTAATATGATTCAATTAACTCACAAATGAGGTACAAACATAAGAAGCGTGATAGCATGAAGCTTATCAATCAATCCAGGGCATAACATAACATAAACACTACCCCGGGCATGGATAAAACTCCAGTACACGCACATGAGCTCAACCCCTCGCATATGCGCCACCCATAACACGTAGCCATCATTAATAACTAGGAAACTAGTGCCTCAACCAAGTTTAGGTAAGATACTTACCTCAAGCAATCCAAATCAATACTCTAGAAATCTCATTCCCACGCGAATCGACCTCTGAACGGCTCGAATATAGTTAAAAATAACTTAATAATATAAATAGAGGCCATAGAAAACAAGCCTAAACAAGAAAGTTTTGGTCTTTATACAAATACAAAGTCAACCAAAAAGTTAACCCGCACCCCGAAACCCGACAAAACTCATAAATCTCGAACACCCATTCCACTACAAGTCCAAATGTAACGACCCCAATTTCTCACCTTAGGATGTCGTGATGGCACTTAGTCTTTAGGACTAGGTAAGCCTAACACATGCTGATTATTAATGGAATTTAACTAACTTAACTGCAATACCTTAAATAATATCTGTAATAACATAGCTGAACCAACAACAATTACATAACCCCGAAAACGGTAGTACAAATCATAAGCTTTTCTAAGAGTCACTAGAAATAACAATACATCATTTTCTTAGAATAATAGGAAACAATGGAAATAAAGTACAACATAAGGTGACTTCGGAGCATGCGAACGTCCAACAAGTATATCTTGAAGTCTCCATCCGCACATGCATAAGTCTCAAAACCAAATAGATCTGAAGTACCTAGATCTATGCGAAATGTGCAGAAGCATATCATGAGTACACCACAGTGATACGCAGTAAGTATCAAGCCTAACCTCGGTAGAGTAGTGATAAGGCCAGGTCAAGACACCTACCAGACAAGTAAACATGTGCAGGATATAACATAAAGCTAACAAGGAAAGAACATCAATATAAGGCCAATTTCAGAAGGATTACAACTTTACAATCAACAATGGACATAATGGAAGCACGAATGGCAACTAGAAACAACCAAGTAATTAAGCAATAATATAGTCGGGGTACAGATGAAATATGAATGTGTTCAAGTAAGGAAAACCGATGACAACTCAATCAATGAAGTTATTCCTAAATCACGAATTTCAACTAGAATTACCCCAGGTACCACTTCTCGTAATCTCAGATCATAAGTCACAACCTCCAAACTTTACGCACATGGCAACTTGTGCCTACATTTTTTAAATCACATTCGCACGGCAAAATTCACGTGCTACCATGTACATAGTATCCGTGTCAAATACTAATTAAAATGTTCAAGAGATTTATTTATATACGATAAAGCATAATAACAACTTTGAATAAAGTAGGAAATCAGATGAGAAAATGAATTTATTTTAGAAATCATTTGGGTACAAAAAATAATATTTTTAAATAAAATAAAGCATCAGATAAGCTACCGAGTTAAATATAGAAGTTGTTAAATTAAAATATAATAATAATTTTTAAGCAAAGTAAAATTATCAGATAGAATAAGGAGTTTAAGTTGAGAAATCAATTAAAGTGAAATACGACAACTATTAAGAATAGTAAAGTACCGAATGAAACGACGGGTTTTAGCTTAAGAGTTATGTAAGATAAGCATGTTAAAATTCTTTTACTTTAAAACCGTTATGTTACTAACAACTCAACAAGATATGAGATAATGACTCAACATAGTAAATTCATCATGAAAATCGATTCACCAAAATAATATAAATAAGAAAGGAAAACATGAAATGACGGCAAGGCAGTAGACTAATGAAAACAACTCAATCCTCAAAATCAGTAAATCCAAAAATATCCGTCCTCAGAATCTCATATGATAAATACCGAAAGCTAACACAATACAATAATGAATACAACACACATAATCCGTTCGCGCAACTCGATCTCATCTTACAAACACATTCCTCCCTTATTTCACTTGTTGTGGCGTGCAACCCGATCCCACTGTATCAATATCAATTAATCCTATCTTGTTCCACCCATTGCGGAGTGTAACCCGATTCCACCGTATCAATATCAAATAATCCTCCCTTATTCCACCTGTTGCGGCGTGCAACTCAATCCCACCGTATCAATATCAAATAATCCTTCTTTATTCCACCTGTTGCGGGGTGCAACCCGATCCACAAGCAACTTAAATTAACAACAACAATCCAATACTCAATTTACAAGAATTTCTACAATCATAGGGTATGAGTACATGACAATAAAGGAACCACGTAATAATCAAGGAACACAACAAATATTACAAAAATAATAGGACAAGTGAAGTACGTGACAACTAAGGTATGTAATTACAACAATTAAGGCAAGTAGCAGATAAGCGCAGAGCCATGGAAAGAACTCAACAATTAAGATGTCATAAGACAATAAGTAAGGCAACAACTTCAACTAAAGCATATGAGTGCAAAATAACAAGTAAGAGGAAGAAAAGGTGCTAACAACGTCAAGTAAAGCATGTAAGAGTAGATAAACTGTAATGACTCAATGGTCGTTTTGAGAATTTAAGTCTCGTTCGGCGGCATAAGGCCCTGAGCAAATTCATATTATATGTATTGACTTGCATGCGTGGTTGAATTCAGATACCGGTTATTTCGAAGTGACTTGGGACACTTAGTCTCTAAAACGAAAGCTTAAGTCTTAGAATTTTGACCGTAGTCGGAACTATATGAAGACGACTCCGGAATAGAGTTTTGTCGGTTCCATTAGCTCCGTTGGGTGATTTTAGACTTAGGAGCGTGTCCGAACATTAAATCCGAGGTCTGTAGCTGATTTAGGCTTGAAATAGCGAAAATCGATTTTTTGGAGATTTGGACAGGAAGTGGACTTTTTTGATATCGGGTTCGGAATGTGATTCCGAGAGTTGGAACATCTCCGTTATGTTATTTGGGACTTGCCTGCAAAATTTGACATCATTCCAGGTTGATTTGATAAGTTTCGGCATGGGTTTTATAAGTTAAAAGATTTGAAATTTATAAGTTTGATTCATGGTGCGATGTGTAGTTTCAATGTTAGTTGATGTGATTTGAGGGCTTGACTAAGTTCGTATGGTGTTTTAGGATTGGTTGGTATGTTTGGTTGAGGTCCCGAGGGCCTCGGGTGAGTTTCGGGTGCTTAACGGATTAAAAGTTTGATTTGTGTTACTGCTAAGTCTTCAGGCTTCTAGTATTTTTGCAACTGCGGTGAAGAGATCGCAGGTGCAAGAGCGCACGTGTGGAGAGGCAAGCGCAGAAGCGGAAAAGTGGAGGAGTGCCAGGGGTCGCAGGTGCGAGGAAAATTCCGCATCTGCGATGCCCGCAGATGCGAAGATTTAGGCGCATGTGCGAGAAGAACTGGACTTGACAGTCTCCGCAGGTGCGAAGAAATTATGCGCATCAGCGGCTCCGCAGAAGCGGGTTTTGGCGAGCAGAAGCGAGAGGAAGCGCAAGTGCATTTTGGACGTGCGTACCTGCGATCGCGCAGATGCGGCTAATTATGCGCAGGTGCGGTCACGCCTGGGCAGAAAAAAGAAATTCAAGGGTTTGGTTTCATTCTTTGTTTTGGGACTTGAGAGCTCGGAATTTGGCGATTTTTCGAGGGATTTTCATAGGAAGCTTTGGAATAATGATTCCTAACTCGTTTTTGGTTGTATTTCACTAATCTATAGTTGTTTTCTTCATTAAATTTTGGGTTTGGATTGAAAATTTAGGAAAAATGGGAAGAAGTTCTTCAACTAAGAGTTTTGAGTTTTGATTGGGATTTAGACATCAGATTTGGATAATTTTGGTACGAGTGAACTCGTGAGCGAATGGGTGTTCGTATTTTGTGACTTTTACCCGATTCCGAGACGTGGGCCCGGGTCAACTTTTTAGGGCAAATTTCGGAATTTTTATTAAATATTGATTTCATTAATTAGATAAGTCTATTATTGTTGTATTCATGTCATGCAATTGTATTTGGCTAGATTTGGGCCATTCGGAGTCGGATAATTAAGGAAAGGGCATTCTTATAGACTGTTTGAGCTTGGTTCGAGGTAAGTATCTTGCCTAACCTTGTAGGGGATTTTCCCCTTAGGATTTGAGTTTTCTATATTGATTGTAGCCCGTGTGCACGAGGTGACAAGTGTGTGCACAGACTTATTTGTGGAAAGTTGGCCTTTTAGGATTCTTAGGTCCTTATATTCACTGAGTATGAAGTTGTTCTTGATATGATTAAGTTCCTAATTACTAGTTTCGCTTCTACATACTTTAATTAAAATTAATTGCTTTCAGGATTCACTCTTATTGCCTATTTGACTCTTATTTGACTTAACTGAAGATTTTACCTCATCTATTGTCATGCTATCTTTTCATAACTTCTTATCTTTATTTGAAATTATTATTGTATCATCTTATAATTTGTTCAGTCTTAATTGAGGTTATGATTATCTTTCCGCTGCTTATCCTTAATTTAATTGTTGAAAATCATTAGTAATTTCTCAACCTTAAAAGAAGTTTTAGATATCCTATGTCTTAGTCGATTTATTTTATTTGGAATTATTTGATTCGTGTTAGTTTCCCTATTGTTGAAATGTATATTGTGGGATCGTTGATACACATTAGTTTCCCCTTGTTGAGTTGTTTCCTTTACGCCTATCATTCTTTACTGTGGTTGTTCCTTGTGATTTGGTCCCACATTTTCCTGTGATTTAAAAGTTCTTGAGTTGATTTACTTGTCGTACTTTGTATTATTTCCATTGTTGTTGTTGTATTTGTTACGGTGATGCACGAGGTTTCTGCCGTGCGGTTGTTGTTATGGGGTTGCACGAGGTTTCTGCCGTGCTATTGTTACTATTGATATTTGCACATGCGGCGTGACAATGTGGGATATATATGTGGGTTGCGCATGTGGCAAGACAAGGTGGGAATATTATTATACACGTGTTGCGAGACAAGGCGGGCATTTATGTTACTATTGCACACGTGGCGAGACAAGGTGGGCTGTGTCAGGGATTGATTTGTGGCCTAGGGGCATTCTTGTTGTTGATATTTGTGAAGTGGTATACATACTTGTGTGAGCTTTATCTTGTGAAAGCTGTGAGAAAATATTCTACGTGTTGTCCGTTCTTTTTCCTTATGCTTATTTGCAGATATGGACTATGGTAAGATACTTGCACAAACATACACGTAGTTAAGCACTCTTATCGGATAAGAGGTGTTCTTGATATTGTTGAGCATAGATGATCACCCTTTTTTACTTGTCTTCTATGTGAGAATGTCTCTATTGGCACGTGAGTCGTCTGTGTGGTCATGAGGTGTTATGAGGGCATAAGATGCCAAGTGTTAGGGTTCAAGTATTGAGACCTGTGAGTTGTGAATTGTCCGAGGTTCGGTACCTCGTGGAGTTGTTGACTAAAACCTGATGTAAAAGCGGTTGTAATTACTGAGTTATTACTTGTCCTTGCTGTATTCGTGATTCCGGATTTAGGTTGTGTTCCATTTACTTTGTCTGCATCATTTTCATGATATTCCGCTGATACTTATTGTTTTCTTGCTTTAATGCCATTACTTTATTGTGAGCCATATTGCATAGTCTTTATGTATACATCATACTTCTGTTATTCATGTGCTTATAACTGTTCAGTTTATTAGATCAGTGGGTGTCTTGACTATTCCTCGTCACTACTCCACCGAGGTTAGTCTTGATACTTACTGGGCACTGTTGTGGTGTGCTCATGCTACTCTTCTGCACATTTTTGTGCAGATCCAGGTACTTGTTCGTTAGCTAGTTGTGTGGATTGTTGCTGTAGAGACTCAAGGTAAACCTGTTGCTGCGTTCGCAGGCTTCGGAGTCACTTTTCAGTTTTCGTTTTGCACTGTTTATCCTTATTTCTGGACAGTTGTATTTAGAAGTTTTCTAGCAAATACTCTGTAGAGCTTATGACTTGTACTACCGGTTTTGGAAATTTTAAGAGATTCTATTTAAATAACATTGTTGTTTTAATTATTGTTAGGCTTACCTAGTCCCTAAGACTAGGTGCCATCACGATACCTAACGGAGGAAAAATTGGGTCGTGACATAAATGATGGGAGATATTATAGATTATGACACTTCAATTAAAGTGTCTAGATACTTGAAGCCGATCAAATAACACATATAGACCGTGTACCCACTCGTCACCTCGCGTAGACGGCTTCCACATAACACGAATAGCACAATTTACTCAATTCCTAAGGGGTAGTTTCACCCGCACAAAGTTAGGCAAGATACTTACCTCAATTCGGCCAAATCAATACTCAAAGCTCGGCTCAATCTAGCCAAAGATGACTTAAATACATCAAATAATGCAAGAATAAACAATTTCAATTAACAAAGCTATGATTTCTTTATACAATTTCTAAAAAGTCAACCACGGGCTCGCCCGGTCAAAATCCGGGTCCAAGGGTAGGTCTTGACTACTCATAGCCCCACGAGTTTATATACGTGTTTTGTTTCCGAATCCGAGTCCAGTTCGACTCTCAAATCCTAAATTTTTATTTTTCAAAACTTTGACAAAATCTCCAAATTTTCCTCTTAGATTCTCATGAATTTGATTTTAAATCTAATGTATAATCATAAAATATAATTGAAAATTGATTAGAGTCACTTACCCAATTGTTTGGTATGAAAATCCTTCCACAAAATCGCCTCTCATCGAGGCTAGGGTTCAAAACATGATAAATGAAGCTAAGTCTCGGAATACTCAGCTATATGCAGGTTGCAGATGTCGCATTTGCGACATGGGGTTCACAAATGCGAACCCCGCAAAAGCGAACTAGGGGAAACTCGGCTATAATCGCATTTTGCGACCCAAAACATTGCAAATACGAAGATAGCTGCCATCGCAAATGCGGCAGATATCTTCGCAAAAGCGAACAACCAACACTCGCAAATGCGAGGAATATCTTCGTGAATGCGAACTCTTCCCCAGCAGCCCAGTTTCGCAAATGCGAGGGCTATCACATTTGCGACAAAAACATCTCAAATATAATAGAACCAGCACCAACACTCAAAATTGAACAAAATTAATTTGAAACCAATTCGAAACTCACCCGAGCCCCCGAGGCTCCAAACTAAACACCCATATCAGTCCAAAAACATAACACAAACTCGCTCGCATGATCAAAATATTAAAATAACCTCTAGAATCACGAATCGGACGCCGTACGTATGGAAATTCCCATGAACTTCAAGAACTTCTAGAATCGCAATCAAGCGTCCGAACCATATCAAATCAATTCCAAATGACACCAAATTTTGCATGCAAGTTCCATATGACGAAATGGACCTATTCCAAGTCCCGAATCCGAAAGCTGAATCTGGTAGCCTTAAAGTCAAACCATTGTCAAACTTAAAAAAATTCTAAAACTTTAAATTACTAACTTCCGCCAAATGATGCTGAAACCCTCTAGAAACATCCAAATGAAAATTCGGGCATACACCCAAGTTCAAAATTACTATCCGGACATACCAGAGCCATCAAATCTTCGATCTGAGGCTAAATACCCAAAAAGTCGGACTTGGTCAATTCTTTCAACTTCGAGCTTCTCAAATGAGAGTCACCCCTTAAAATCATTTTTGAAACACTTATAAACCAAAGCCGATAATGCACGTAAGTCATAATACACTATGTGAAGCTACTCAGGATATCAAACTGCTGAGACAGACGCAATGCTCAAAATGACCAGCCGAGTCGTTACACCAAATATATGTGTTTCACCCAAATCTGACATCAAATCGCCTTCCAAATTACCAATTTTTATTCTCCAAAAATCATAGCATAAAAACCCGAATTTATCCTTTAAATAACATAATCTAGGAGTAATAATCCATGGGGAAACAAGATCTAACATCAAAATCAAGTAGAGATTACTTACTTTTCAAATTGCAATGAAAAACTCTTCCAAAATCATCCCTAGCCGAGCTCCAAAACTCCAAATAATGAAAAATATTCAAATATTCGAAATAAATATTCTACCCAGCGGTTGTCGCTTTTGCGGACTGAAATTCCGCTTATGTGGTGCTACATTTGCAGAAAACCCATCACAAATGCGGGAGTCACTTAACTTCCGTCCATCCGCTTATGCAGACTTTTCATCGCAGATTCGTATCCGCTTCGGTGAAAGTATCTTCGCACCTGCGACAACGCTTTTGCGCTCAATCAGTCGCATCTGCGGTCCTTGTCTCATCCAGCCTAACTTCGCTTATGGGCCCTAAATCCGCTTCTGCGGACTCGTAGCTGTGACAAAAAACTTGCAGGTGCGATAACACCAGAATATGATTGCCAAACAACATGGAAATGATCTGAAACTCATCCGAAACACACCCGAGACCTCCAGGATCCCGTCCAATCGCACCAACCAGTTTCAAAACACAACACGAACCTACTCGAGGTCTTAAAGCATAGAAAATAACATCAAAACCACAAATCGCACATCGATTCAAGCCTAAGGAACTAATCAACTTTTAACTTTTCAAAACTCATGCCGAACCACGTCTAATCAACTCGGAATGGCCTCAGATTTTGTGCACAAGTCCAAAATAGCATAACAAACTTAATCGAACTCCCGCAACGAAAATAAGAACCTGATATCAATAAAGTTAACTCCCGATCAAACCTATGAACCTTACAAACCTTCAAATTACCAACTTTCGCCAAATATAACCAAATCAACCTAGGAACCTCCAAATCCGGACATACACCTAAGTCCAAAATCACCATATGAACCTATTGGAACCATCAAAACACCATTCCGAGGTCTTCTACATAAAAGTCAAATTTTGGTCAACTCTTACAACTTAATTCTCCAACCATGAAACTAAATATTCCAATTCACTTCAAAACCTTCCCTAACCCAAACAACCATCCATGCCAATCACATAACAATAAATACACATACCAGAAGTATCAAATAGGGGAACAAGACTAAAATACACAGACGATCGACCGGATAGTTATACTTTCGGCCCCCTTTTATACATTTAATATCTTATTACTATATTAGCGTATAGTAGTATTTATAAAGCAACTCAAAGACACTTTTAATATAGTGCGATATTGTTTGCTCTGAGTAAATTCCAAACAATTATTTTTAAAAACACCATTAAAAGTTCGCGTATACCTTATATGTAACTTTGACTTCTTATCACTTTCTAATCATGTAGAACTTTATTCGCCAAGATCTTTTTCTAAGTGTAGGGGTTAAGAGGAAGATATATAATATCTATGGACCTAATTAAATTTATTCTTATTTCTTGATGCACGTGAGGATTCAAAGCACTCGCAACTATAGAAAGCCCAGACATATCATGAAATGTTATTGAACATAAAACAAAATTGAGTTCACATGAATACTAATCTTAGTTTTACGTACTTAATGATATATTCTTATTGCCTCAATACAATTTTAAAAGATGACAAAGGATCAAGTATACTGTAAATAGAAGCGAATGAAGTGTGACAGTGACGGGGAGGCCCCCGACACATCCACTTTTGCCTAGAATTAGTCGTAATTTTTATTCCGAAAATTAGTTTACTAGTAAAGTTCCTATCTTGACAGCAACTCCATCATCCAAATTTCATCCAAATTAAGTACTCTCTATTCACTACTAGAAATTCGACAAAAACTGACCAAGGTCGACTGATCAACTTTGATCGGTCAAAAAATCGGCCAATAAACCGACTAAAGTTGGTCGATTTTTCAAAATATTTTATTTTTTAATTTTTTTTACGAAACCGACCAACTTTGATCGGTTTTCTTTGGCGCAAAAATGTGGGACACTATTTTTGAGCCGCGAAATTTATTTTTCAAGAAACCGACCAACTTTAGTCGGTTTTTCAATTAAAATAAATAAAAATTAATATTAAAAAAAGACCAAAATTGGTCGGTTAATTCGGCCGGTCATTTTAAAAAACCGACCAACTTTGGTCGGTTATTTTATTTTTAATAAAATTAACCAATTTTGGTCGGTTATTTTCATGCGAAAATATAATTAAAGAGTATAAATCAAATAAAAGACGGTCTTAAAACAAAATGCACCAATGGTCTAGTGGTAGAATAGTATTCTGCCACAATACAGACCCCGGTTCGATTCTCGGATGGTGAATCTTTTGATTACATAATTTAAAAACCGACCAACTTTGGTCGGTATGCCTTTCCGACCGCTAAAATACCGTCCACACGTAAATGGTCGCGTTTTGGACGATTATTGGCCATTACCGACCAAAGTTAGTCGATTTTTACCGAATATCTAATAGTAATTCTTGAAGCTTGTTTACCCGAAAAATCGAATAACGTTATATTTAGGTATGGTTCTAAGGATACGCAAATTCCTATGATACAAAAATGACAATACAAGTATTTTTGCTATAAAGTGGGAATAATGAACATGAAGGCTGAATGAGCACCATGAAATCTCAATGCATGCTCGGGGAGATGGGTCTATTGAACTTTATGTCCCTTTTTATAATAGAGGGTCATTACTTTATCTATAACAACATAATAAAATAATACATATAGTGGAGGACCCATGATGGTTTATCTCTTCCTTGATTCCTGCCAAGATTCTCTCCCTTGGTGTTGTAACGGCTTTTATCTGCGAGCTTGGCACTGGCTCGAGCTCGGTGTTAGATCGAACCTCCGGTCTTGGTTCGAGCTCGATTCTTCCTTGGGGCATCGATATTCGGGGCCTATGTCGGTCGGTGTTGCCTCGTACTTTGATTCGGATATGGGCTCGATAATGATACCGAATTTTGCCGTCGACCGGTCTTATAGCTCGAAACTCGATGCCCCTACTCCGGAATTCCTCCGAGCTTGTCATGTGAATACCCTTCGATCGAGACGTCATCGTCTCGACCAGTCTTTATGACCGAGAATCGATTTTGACCGTACACAGATAGTCCCCTTATTTCTCGAAAAGGATGTGGTGAGAAACGATATGATTTCTCTACGACTCGATCAAATTTATGCCGACGTTTCTATCGACCCCGATCATGACGTATGTGATAATTGTCCCATCGACTCGGTTTTACCGAGGCTTTTAATATGTGTCAGATGGTGGTCGGCCACCGCTAATACCGAATCGTCATGCCTTAGCCTATAAATAGTCTTTCCATACAACCTTTACCACTTTTGCGCCTTCTCTTATTCCAAATTCTCTTATTTATCCTCTCTATTTCGCTGCTTCATGGCCGCCCATACCAGAGTTTTGGTGCTGTCCATTCTTTCACCTTACTTTGCACTCTTTCCTCTCATATCAATGGTGAAAACTTCCAAAATCGTACCTCAGAAGGAGAAAGCTTCTTCCTCACGGCCGTTTGATGATAAGGCGCCGGTGGAGCCATCCGTTCATGACTATGTTCCTGGCCCGTGCATTTTGAAGACCGATTTTAAAGTGGATAATCCTTCATCCGTTCTGGGTCGATGTGAGCACGTATCGATGTATACATGCTCTATAACGAAGGATCACCTCGAGGCCGTCAGAAAAGACTGCAACTGGGGTTCCGAGGTTGTGTTGCAAATTCCATCCTCCGATGAGAGCGTCACCACTTATGTGGAGGGGTTTTTAAGTATTTATACTTATCCCTTCACATTGGGATCCGTCGACCCGGTGATTATTGATTTCTGCAAAAGATATCAGGTCACCCTTGGCCAAATTCATCCTTCTTTATGGCGTATAATGATCTTGTTGCGCTTCTTCTCTATCAAAGCCGGGGGGTTGGATTTTTTTCTGAACCACCTCATACGACTGTACCTGCCTCAGATTTTTTGAGGACTAATTAGACTTCATCGTCGAGCATCGAAGGCTTTGATGTCGAGCATCGATGAAGACAAGGATCGGGGTTGTATGGGTCGTTATATTCGAGTGAGGACCCGTGATCTTATTCCGGAGGAGAAGATGCCGTTCCCTGAAGAATGGAATTTTGACCATAAGTGATTCTTGTTTACCTTTCATATCCTTTTCCGATTTTTTCTGATGTCCTTCCCTGATGTTCAGCTGCCCCTTGGATGCCATAAGCGGTGCCTGACCTCGAGGACTGGGTTTGGAAGTTAGCCTCGAGCTCCTCTTATGTCGAACGCGCTTGGCGTGATTTGGCAAAAGGCAGATGGGAGGCCAAGAACCATGGTGAGGTTTACTTCTTGTTTCCTTCGAAGTATTCTTTGCATTCTTTTTGTTACCGATTTCCTTTTGTGTAGGCGTAACCAGGGATGTCGCTTTGAGGCCTTCGAGTGGTGAAGAAGGAAACAAGTCCCTGGTCCCCAAACAGGGGAAAGATAAGAAGTGAAGAGCTTCCTCTCGGTCAGAGGACCCCAAGCCCAAAAATCGAAGGGTGAGGAGAAAAGCAATTGCCCTTTCGATTGACTCGGTCCAACGACTGAGAGAAGAAGAAAAAGAAAATTGCTCCTCGGCTTTGGTAATCCGATCTACGGAGGCCATCGAGGTTGCTAGAGCTCCCGAGCCGATGGCGGCTGTGCCTGTCGGGGTTGGTTCCGAAGACCTGAGTCTCGACCGGAGTACTCCAAGTGATTTGCTCGGGGCTATGACAATGGGTCATTCGCCTTCTCTTCCATCTTTTTCTGAGGCGTTGAAGGAAGCTCGAGAGTTGAAGACTCCCGATATCGGCGCAGGCTCTGGTGCAGGGGATCCTTTTAGGGATTGTTTTACTGGAGTCGACGATGGTTCCGATATCGGTGACACTTCTCTTTTATTAGAGGAGGCTCAGCATTTTATTACTCGGGTAATAATTCTTCCACACTTGGTTTCTTTGTTCTTTTCCATACTTGACTCCTGTTTCTTACTGTGCAGGCCATTAGTAGGTTTCGAGTCGATCTTAACCAGTGTGTGGCCGAGCTCCAAAAGGTCTCAGGTGAGAGAGATGCCCTGCGGCTTCTTTGCAGCCAAAAAAATTAGGCTATAAAGGATCTCCAAGCGGATTTGGCTAAGGTCCGTGAAGAAGGGGTCGAGCTCGATAAGCAGGTGAGCCTCCTTCTGTTAAAGTATGGGTCTGACTCAACTGTGGAAGTTAATCCTTCATTGTCTCAGTTGCAGCAAAAGATCGAAAAGATCGGGTTACTTCGAGAAGAAGTAGATCAAATCTGCGCTAAATGCAATTGGTGGAAGGAGACCATCGACCGCCTGGCAGCGGAAAAAGAAACCATCTCAACAAAATTATTATCGGCCGACGTTCAACTTCGAAGTGTCAAGAAAAAGGGGTCGGTTCAAGCTAAGAAGATCGATGAGCTTGAAACACGACTTGCTGAGGCTAAGGCGGAGGTTGATTCGTCAAAAGTCTTGGCGGATAAGTCCATTGCTATATATCGGGCTGATGCTGAGGCTGCTCAGATGGAGGCCTGGGAAGCGGCGAAGACCGCCGATGCTCGAGCTCATTGGGTTGCCAAACTTGCTAAGTGTAGATCTCGAAGGGAGACTCTCGAGGAGATACATGCTCGAGGTTTCGACCTTACCGATGTGGTAAAAAAGGCAAAAGAGCTCGAAGCAGAAGCTGAAGCCTTGGCTTCTGATGATGATGATGATGATGATGGTAGCAAAAGCGGATCCGAGGATGGGGAAGAGCTCGACCAGGAAGCTTAGTTTCTAATTCTTCATGTTTGTAAATTAATCACGTAGGCAATTTTTGTATATATATGTATAACGAGATCGACTTGTTTTTGTTTTGTGAAGACTTTTTTGACCTCGTAGTCTCTCTGATCGATCAGATTTGTAGCCCCTAGGTTTTCTTGTTGAGTCGATGATTCAAACTCTGAAGGAACATAATCCGCAGGTGTAATGTAACGGTTGAGTTAATGTAAACTCAGAATAAAAGTAGCTTATTAGCCGTAGAGTGAATGTTTTGAACTCGAGATAATGTAGCCCGTAGGCGTAGTGGTCGAGTGAGTGTTTGCTCGAACTCGGAATAAACGTATCCCGTAGGCTTTATAGTCTGTGAATGTTTCAAACTTGAAATATTGTAGCCCGTAGGCATAATGGTCGAGTGAGTGATTGCTCGAACTCGGAATAATAGTAGCCCTTAGGCTTAATATTCAAGTGATTATTTTGAACTCGAGATAAAGGTAGCCCGTAGGCTTAATAGTCGAGTGAATATTTCGAACTCGAGATAATGTGGCCCGTAGGCTTAATAGTCGAGTGAGTATTTCGAAACTTGAGATAAAGGTAGCATGTTGGCTTAATAGTCGAGTGAATGTTTCGAACTCGAGATAATATGACTCGTAGGCTTAATAGTCGAGTGAGTGTTTCGAACTCGGGATAATGTGGCCCGTAGGCTTAATAGTCGAGTGAGTGTTTCGAACTCGAGATAAAGGTAGCCCGTAGGCTTAATAGTTGAGTGATTATTTCGAACTCGAGATAAAGGTAGCCCGTAGGCTTAATAGTCGAATGATTATTTCGAACTCGAGATAAAGGTAGCCCGTAGGCTTAATAGTCGAGTGAATGTATCGAACTCGAGATAATGTGGCCCGTAGGCTTAATAGTTGAGTGAATGTTTCGAACTCGAGATAAAGGTAGCCCGTAGGCTTAATAGTCGAGTGAATATATCGAAATCGAGATATTGTAGCCCGTAGGCGTAATGGTCGAGTGAGTGCTTGCTCGAACTCGGAATAAACGTAGCCCGTAGGCTTAGTAGTTGAGTGAATCTTAATTTTGGCTGCACAATAAATCTCAAGTCATTGTACATGTGTTCATGTTTTGCGCCTATGTTCGGGCCAATCTACATGAGCATGGTTCGTTTTGACCATTTGGCTCTTACACTATTTCCTCTTGGAACCCTATTATTGTGAAATGACTTTCCTGTATCTGAACTTGATGTATTTGAGGCCCTGATGCCCCCCGGTATTCGAGGTCAATTGGAAAGAGGCCTCAGATACTGTTAAAAGTGCAACACGATCGATGGTTTCCTCATTAAAAACTTGCCGAAAAACCCATTTGGGATAAAACCGGTCTAAGGAAAAAAGAGTGCAACACGTGCTTTTAAGCGAAAGATCCACCTCAGCTCTTGTCCGGACTTTCTGCAGGGGTCAGTTAAATGAATATGGAAAGGTCGTACCTTAGCGGTAGTACCGTTTTAGATGTGATACATTCCAACTGCTTGATAGCTGTTTGCTGTTTATGATGCCGAGCCTGTATGGTCCTTTTCCGACGCCCTCGAGCACCTGATATGGTCCCTCCCAATTTGGTCCTAATTTTCCTTCGTTTGGATTCCGGGTATTGACAGTGACTTTTCTTAACACTAAGTCCCCGGGTTTGAAATGGAGAAGCTTAGTTCTTCGATTATAATACCTTTCGATCCGTTGCTTTTGGGCAACCAATCGGATGAGGGCAGCTTCTCGTCCTTCGTCCGATGATTCAAGGCTGGTGTTCAAAGCCTCGTTATTTGATTTTTCCATCATGAATTGAAATCTGGGACTAGGTTCACCGACTTCGACCGATATCAATGCTTCGGAACCATATACTAAGGAGAATGGGGTCGCCCCTGTGCTGGATTTTGACGTTGTCCGGTATTCCTAAAGGACTTCGGACAGGATTTCTCTCCATTTTCCCTTGGCGTTGTTCAACCTTTTCTTCAGGTTTTGAAGAATAGTCTTGTTTGTTGATTCGGCATGTCCGTTCCCACTGGGGTGGTATGGCGTTGATAATATCCTTCTTATTTTGTGATCTTTGAAGAATTTTGTGACTTTGCTGCCAACGAATTGCTTTCCATTGTCACACACTATTTCGGCGGTTATCCCGAATCGGCATATGATATGATCCCAAATAAAGTCTATAACTTCCTTCTCTCTTATTTTCTCGAACGCCTGCGTTTCAACCCATTTAGAAAAATAGTCAGTCATAAATAAAATGAATTTGGCTTTACCTGGGGTCGATGGCAGAGGGCTGACGATGTCCATTCCCCATTTCCTGAACGGCTATGGGGATAGGACCGAGTGAAGTTGCTCTCCGGGTTGATGGATCATTGCCGCAAACCTTTGACATTTATCACATTTATGAACAAATTCTTTCGCATCTTTGCTCATATCGATCCAATAGTACCCCGCTCTCATCACTTTTCGAACTAATGTGTCGGCACTAGAGTGATTCCCATAAGTGCCCTCGTGCACTTCCCGGAGGATGTAATTTGTATCTCCCAGACCTAATCATACTGCCATCGGTCCATCGTAGGTCCTTCGATATAGTGTTCCGTCAGTGGCCAACGTAAATCGAGCAGCTTTAGTCCGTAGGGTCCTAGAATCTTTATGGTCAAACGGGAGCTTTCCATTTTTTCAGTATTCAATATACTTGTTTCTCCAATCCCAGGTTAAGCTAGTAGAATTTATCTCGGCATGCCCATCTTCGATTACCAATCTTGAAAGTTGACGACAGTCCCCGAGCTCAAATCATCTACCTCGACCGACGATCCAAAATTTGCAAGAGCATCGGCCTTATTATTCTGTTCTCGTGGAACATGCTGTAGAGTCCATTGTTTGAAATGGTGCAAAGTGATAAGCAGTCTGTCCAAATACCTTTGCATCCTACCTTTTCGGACTTCGAAGGTTTTGTTTACTTGACTCACCACCAGCAAAGAGTCACAATGTGCCTCAATGACTTCTGCTCCCAAGTTTCTAGCTAGTTCGAGACCTATAATCATGGCTTCATACTCCGCCTTGTTGTTAGTTAACCTGATAGTTTTAATAGCTTGCCTAATAATGTTACCCATAGGGGGTTTCAAAACTATGCCTAGCCCGGACCCCTTTACATTCGAAGCCCCGTCCGTAAAAAGGGTCCATACCCCTGACGATATACCTGATTTCAAAAGGAGTTCTTTTTCGATTTCGGGTACGAGGGTTGGTGTGAAGTCGGCCACAAAGTTTGCTAAAATTTGAGACTTGATGGCCGTACGGGGTTGATATTCGATATCGTACCCACTGAGTTCGATGGCCCATTTGGCCAATCGGCCTGATAGTTCGGGCTTATATAAAATATTATGGAGTGGGTAGGTGGTTAATACACTTATAGAGTGACATTAAAAGTACGACCTTAACTTTCTGGAGGCGCTTACTTGCGCAAATGCTAATGTTTCTAAGTGTGGATACCTAGTTTCCGCTTCTCCTAAGGTTCGACTTACGTAATAAACGAGAAATTGCGTACCTTGCTCCTTTCGAACTAGGACACTGCTTACGGCGACTTCCGATACCGCCAAGTACAAGTACAGTTTTTTGCCGATTTTTGGAGTGTGAAGCAGTGGTGGGCTCGATAGATATCGTTTCAATTCCTGTAACGCTTGTTGGCATTTTGGTGTCCAGGCGAAGTCGTTCTTCTTTCTGAATAGGGAGAAAAATTTGTGACTTCGATTTGATGATCTTGAAATGAACCGGCCTAAGGCTGCAATTCTTCCCGTTAACCTTTGTACAGCTTTCACGCTGTCCACGATGGTAATGTCTTCGATGGCCTTGATTTTGTCGGGGTTAATCTCGATTCCCCGATTTGACACCATGAAGCCAAGGAACTTGCCCGAACCTACCCCGAAAGCACATTTTTCGGGGTTGAGCTTCATGTTGTATTTCCTCAGAATCTCGAACGTTTCTTGCAAATGGGCCAAATGGTCCTCTGCGCGCAGGGACTTAACTAACATGTCATCAATATAGACTTTTATTGATTTACCTATTTGTTCTTCGAACATTTATTTACTAGGCGTTGATAAGTAGCTCCTGCATTTTTTAGCCCGAAGGGCATTACGTTATAACAATATGTTCCATATTGGGTCACAAATGAAGTCTTTTCCCGGTCGTCCGGGTTCATCTGAATTTGATTATACCCAGAATAGGCGTCGAGAAAGGTGAGGATCTCGTGGCCGGCCGTGGCATCGATTATGCGATCGATGTTGGGCAGTGGAAAGGAATCTTTGGGGCATGCTTTGTTCAAATCTTTATAGTTCACACACATTCTAAGTTTGTTCCCCTTTTTAGGCACTACAACCACATTTGCTAACCATTCGGGGTATTTTACCTCCCGAATGGACCCTATCTTGAGAAGTTTGATTACCTCGTCCTTTATGAATGCATGCTTTCCCTCGGACTGGGGTCTTCTTTTTTGCTTCACCGGTCTGAACCTAGGGTCCAAGCTTAACTGGTGCGTCGTTATGTCCGGTGGGATCCCTGTTATATCTAGATGGGACCAGGAAAAACAGTCGATGTTATCGATAAGAAATCGAATGAGTTTCTTTCTGAGTTCGGGGATCAAACCTGTTCCCAGGTATACCTTTCGCTCGGGCCAGTGTTCGATCAGTATGATTTGCTCCAGTTCCTCAATTGTTGATTTGGTGGCATCAGAATCATCGGGGGTTACGAAGGATCGAGGGATCCATCGATGATCATCTTATTCAATGTTCCGCTTACCTGACTGGGTCGAAGCCGATGTCTGTGATTGCTATTTGGCGCTTTGCTCTTCGATTGTGTCTCCTTCTGAACCTGATCCTTTTATCGGCGAAGACGAGGATATTGATTTTGCTTCTTCGACGAAGAACATTTCCTTTGCAGCCGGTTGTTCTCTGTACACTATTTTGACACCTCTCGATGTTGGGAATTTGAGGACCTGGTGTAGGGTCGAGGGTATGGCTCTCATGCTGTGGATCCACGGCCTTCCGAAAAGGGCGTTATATCTCATATCGCCTTTGATCATGTGAAACTTTGTTTCCTGGATGGTTCTGGCCATGTTTATCGATAGGGTAATCTTGCCTTTGGTGGTTTCACATGCCATATTGAATTCGTTTAGAACCAGAGTTAGGGGTACGACCTGATCTTGCAGGCCGAGCTGTTCTATGACCCTCGATCTGATAATATTGGACGAGCTACCTGGATATATTAACATACGCTTAATCTTAGTTTTGTTCATGAGTACGGATATTACCAGTGCATCGTTATGGGATTGGATGATTCCCTCTGTATCTTCATCATTGAAGGACAAAGTCCCTATGGGTGTGTAATCTTGAGTTCGAGATTGCTTTTCCCTCACAATCGATGTTTTAGTGTGTTTAAGCATCAGTCCCTGAGGGGTGTCGGCGCCGCCAATGATCATTCGAATGACGTGTTGCGGTTCTTCTAGCTCGTTTTGCTTGCCGAAGTCCTTGTTCTTAAAATGGTTCTTCGCCCTATCACTCAGAAATTCCCGAAGGTATCCTTTGCTAAATAAGAGGGCTACTTCCTCTCTTAATTGCCTGCAATCTTCCGTTTTGTGGCCATGGGTGCCATGATATTCGCACATTTGATTGGGATTCCTTTGGGCAGGATCGGTCTGCATGGGTCGAGGCCACCTGGTGTCTTTGATGCGTCCGATGGCCGATACGATGGCGGATGTATTGATGCTGAAGTTATATTCTGATAATCGAGGAACTTCTACAGGATCGGCATATTTATCAAAGCCGCTCTTACTCATAAGTCCCCGAGAATTTTGCCCCCGATCAGTCCTTCGGTTGTTCCGAACCATATCACGTGCTGAACCGTTATCCATCCGATCTATGACGTATGGTTGGTATCGGTCTCTGTTCGATCTTTGTTCTCTGTTGATTTCCCTCTGATTTTTAGTGGCTGTGCAGTTCTGATGCGCGGGTCCATACAGAGCTCCCAATTGATCATCTTCGACCCTGATTTTTGATTGGTATCCGTTGTGTACATCTGCCCAGGTTATTGCCGGGTACTCGATCAAATTTTATTTCAGCCTGCTGTCGAACTTAACCCGTTCAACCCTTGGGTGAAAGCTTGTACAGCCCAATCATCTGTGACCGGTGGCAAATCCATACGTTCCATTTGGAATCGGGATACAAATTCCCTCAGCATTTCGTCACCCCTTTGTTTTACTTTGAAGAGGTCTGATTTCCTTGTTGCGATTTTTATGGCACCAGCATATGCTTTTACGAACGAATCTGCTAACATGGCAAAAGAATCAATAGAATTTGGCGGCAAATTGTGGTACCAGATCATTGCTCCCTTTGCGAGGGTCTCTTCGAACTTTTTCAACAACACAGATTCGATCTTATCGTCCTCCAAATCATTGCCTTTGATGGCACATGTGTAGGAGGTGACATGTTCGTTAGTATCGGTTGTACCATTATATTTGGGAATTTCGGGCATACGGAATTTTTTGGGGATTGGTTTTGGGGCCGCACTCGAGGGAAAAGGCTTTTATATGAATTTTTTCGAATCAAGCCCTTTTATCATCGGCGGAGCCCCCGGGATTTGATCGACCCTAGCATTATATGTTTCCATTTTTTTGTCGTTGGCTTCGACTCGTTTTGTGAGTTCCTCGAGTAATTTAGCAATTTCAGGAGCGGTCCCTGATTCTTGCTCGTTTGATTTCACTACGACGGGCTCTGTTCTGGGGGTGACTTCTCGAAGAAGTGGATTGAAGTTCGGCCTACTTTGCATATGAGTTTGGCTCTGCAACTGAGTTATCGCTGCTTGTTGGGCTTGTAGCATTTTAAAAATCATACGCAAGCTGACCCCGATTTCCCCCATGCTGTGGGTGTCTCGGGCTATAGGTCGAGCACCGCCCTGAACGCTTCTTTCCGGTTCAGAACGCTGATTCACTTCTAGAGCTATTTGTGAATTGATATCCAATGGTACTTCAGCTCGAATTTCGGGTTCTTCGATTCGAGCCTCGTTGCCATCGTCAGGTAGCCTTCCGGCCCCGGGCGCCATGTTGTTGGTTTCATCTTGAAGGCCGGCTTCGAGGTCGATAGGTAGAGCCATTGCTGATTTGAGGTTGTAAGCTGGAGTGTACTGTAGATTTATATCAAACAATCACTGTTACCCTTAGCCCCACGGTGGGCGCCAAATTATTTACCCGAAAAATCGGATAACGTTAAATTTAAGTATGGTTCTAAGGATACGCAAATTCCTATAATACAAAAATGACAATACAAGTATTTTTGCTAAAAAGTGGGAATAATGAACAAGAAGGCTGAATGAGCACCATGAAATCTCAATGTATGTTTGGGGAGATGGGTCTATTGCAGTCTATGTCCCTTTTTATAATAGAGGGTCACTACTTTATCTCTAACAACATAATAAAATAATGCATATAGTGGAGAACCCATGATGGTTTGTCACTTCCTTGATTCCTGCCAAGATTCTCTCCCTTGGTACGGTTGTAATAGCTTTTGTCTGCGAGCTTGGCACTGGCTCGAGCTCGGTGTTAGATCAAACCTCCAGTCTTGATTCGAGCTCGATTCTACCTTGGGGCATCGATATTCGGGGTCTGTATCGGTCGGTGTTGCCTCGTAGTTCGATTCGGATACAGGCTCGATAATGATACCGAGTTTTGCCGTCGACCGGTCTTATAGCTCGAAACTCGATGCCCCTACTCCGGAATTCGTCCGAGCTTGTCATGTGGATACCATTCGATCGAGACGTCATCGTCTAGACCAATCTTTATGACCGAGAATCGGTTTTGACCGTACACAAAGCTACTCTCATAAATCCTTGTCTTTGGAAAAGTATATAGCTATATTCACGAATTAGACAATCAACCTATTTATATTAGATCACCAAATGAATATTCTCATGTACACTATAATTTTGAGTTAATGAAATTCATAGCTATAGAGAGATGGTTTTATCAAATTAAGCTTAATTGACTTTCTTTAATAGTCACGTAGTGATTCAACTTCATGGTTAGTATAGGAACACGTTAGGCCGATAGCCAAGCTCAAGTAGTAAAGTTGTGTTTTTGTTTTAACTATTCGGTATGCGAAATTTGTTGATCGATTAATTTGAAATTATATTGGATATTCAATAAGGGAGTAAAACAATACCTAAGGTCAACTTAATTTGAGCAAAGTACAAGTCATGTGAAACAGTACAATTACTTAACCAAGTCATTAAACAACAGGCCTCCACGTGTCAGCACAAACTGAATGGCCCACCGACAACCTAGGTGTGACTACATTGTACGGTCAGACATGTACCTATATAACTAACTTTCTATTTCTAGTTACCCCATACCCCCTCTCCACCCCCTCCACCCGCCCCCCCCCCCCAAAACCAAATCCAAAATTCTTCATATTATACCTTCTTGTCTTTAAACCAATCTCTCTGTTTTCTAACTTCTCTCTCTCTCTCTCCTATTTTCTTGCATGGAATTCTCTCTTCCATTGGTTCAAAACTTGCATTTCCTTAAGGTAAGATGAAAAATGGCAATCACAGTTTCATAGAAACAAACAATGGTTTTCATGTTCTTTGCCTAAAGCTTTGATCAGTTCATGGGGTCGATTTACAATCCAATAAATATATCTTTTTCAAAACAAAAATTAAAAAGAGATTATTCTTTCCAGAAGAAGAAGAAGAAGAACAATAATGTTGCAGAACACGGCTAATACTCAAGAACATCAGCTTTCTATTGTACATATCTTATTTTCTCACACTTTTTTTGAGCATGTATTTACCTTGTTAACTCTAATGTTGTTTTTTTCTTGTTAATGAGTTAGTAATTAATTTGTTTTTAATGTATACAATAATATTACCAGACAAGACTCAACTTAATTCTATTAACATGGGGGTTTGAGAGTTGAATGCTGTTTTTCCTCTTCTTTTTTTATTATATAGTCCGTCTTTTCCTCTTTAAATAACGGTTTGAGATCTTGAATTAGATCATTAATTTCTTTTCTTGTTTTCTTTTTCCAATTTTTGCTGAATTTCAACTTTACAATTTATAGTGGTTTTACTCCAAATCAGATTCTTTTTTTTTTTTCTTTTCCGAGTTACTTAAAAATATTACTATGTAGATCACCCCTAGCAATGTTAGTCCCTCTTCTAAATTATTTCTATTTTGATTATAATGGAATATTTAGCTTTCCAAGTGTATTGCTTAAGTTTCCCCACAATGTAAAATGATTCTTTTTTTGGCTCCTAAGCAGACTTGGAGGAAATGAACTTTATTGCAAATGGAGCACTTCACATGCTAATAATAATGTGATATTAGTGCTACTAAAGTTCTCATTGCTTGTCTAAATTTGGAATATTTAACTCAATATTGTACCAAAGATCAAATGCCATGAACTTCCTTATTCTTTGGTTTTTTGCTATCCAATTCTTGTTTTCATTTGCATACCATATTCAGATCCCACAGGTCACATGAAACACAAGTTCATGTATTTTTACATGTTTGGAAATATATTCCAATGACATGATCATTATTCTCTTGATAATTCGTGTTTTTTAGATTGTCATGTGACCAGCAAATCACGAGTTCGAGTCGTAGAAACAGCCTCTTGCAGAAATGCAGGGTAAGGCTGCGTACAATTGACCCTTGTGGTCCGGCCCTTCCCTGGACCTCGCGCATAGCGGGAGTTTAGTGTACCGGATTGTCATTTTAGATTGTCTTTAGATGCAAAGAACTCTAATTTTTGGAGGGGAAGGTGTTAGGCATCTCTCGTATTCTATTATTTCGGAAATAGCACACCATTCATGCACTTTAGTCGGGTAAAGATGATTACTAGCTAACATACGTAAGGATTTTGATTCCATTCTATCATGAAAAAAGGTAGAAGAAAGATGCTACAAATTAAGGTCCTTTTTAGTTTTTACTAAAGAAAAATGAGATGTAAAATTGTGACAGATTTTAATTGTGGATTTTGTTTTTGCAGGAAGAGATGTCAAGCCCCCTTAGTGATCAAATTCTGAATTTCTGTGAGTCTGAATTGTTTCCAAATGTACAGAATTCAGAAGTTGCTTCTAGCTCAAATTGTTGCAGTTATGAGGAACAGAGTTCATATTCTACCAATCTTGACATGAACAAATTCAATAACACTATTGAGAAGAATGAAGAAACCAACATCACCACAGTTACCTCTAATATTAGCCCTTCACGAACCAACAACAACAACAACGACAACAACAACATTAATAACAACGCTCTCTCAATAATATTTGATTCTCAAGAAGATCAAATTGAGAATGATATTTCAGCTTCAATTGAGTTCACACAAGATGCAAACTTCTCAATCCCTCATCATTTACTTCATCATCAACAAGAATTATTCGACATTAATTCTCTCAACAATCAACATATCAAAGTGACCGATGTTTCTCAGTATCCTCCTGATCATCCTCCTCCTATTGTTCCACTTATGGGACCTCCATTAGGACATATATACGAAGAGGAATCGTTGTCATCAGTTCCTTCTTATATGCGAGTTCCTACTTCTTCTTCTTCTCCTTCTTGTCCTCTTCTTGATCCTACGCTCGCAAACTACTTACCTTTAAACTCAAATCCCACCATGCCTGTTGCTGAATCTTCAGCAATACTTGCTGCTGCCACCACTGGTGGTGGCTTGTTTTTCGGTGCTGAGTTTCCACAAGTACAAGAAATGGAATATCAAGGAGACAGTGGTAGATTATTTTGCCCTGATGCCTTGCCAAGAGTTTATAACTGCTCTAACGAGCTTCAGGTACTGTTATAGTGAGTAAAGTTAATACGACAAAAGATAGTTCTAATGTTGAAGCTAGCTCTAGCTTTTGTTATAGTTATATTCAATGTTACAAAATTTTTGTTATAAATTTTAATTTTGTAGGTACTCAGCAATGAGAGTCAACATTTGGTTAGTGCTACCGGATGTTCTAACCCTTTGGCATCAGATATAACAAGTTTGGATGATCCTTCCTTCAGTAATAATGTTGTCAAGTGCTCTCCTGAGGAGAGGAGGGAGAAGATTAATAGATACATGAAGAAACGAAACGAAAGGAATTTCAGCAAGAAAATCAAGGTCTGCATCTACTTTTAAAAGAGTTTTTCTGTGCATTGACAATATATATAAGTTCTTTACACCATCAAGAAAAATTGACTTGCAATAACGGGTAACTTCTCATATCAAGTTTGTTATGGTAACCTCGAAAATAAAGTAAGAATTTGCTATAATCAGTTACATAGTACTGATAAATAAATTATTCTTTATACTGACGGAGCCAAATTTTTCAGTATGCATGCAGGAAAACATTAGCAGACAGTAGGCCAAGGGTGAGAGGAAGATTTGCAAAGAATGATGAATTTGGGGAAGCTAATAAAGCAACTTCTTGTGGTACACATGAAGATGACACAAAAGAAGATGTAAAACTCAATCTTTTATATCATCATGATCCTAATATGATTACTTCTTCGGTACATGAAAATAATGGTCGGATTTTCACTTCCAATTGCCATTCATCTAACAGTCCTTATGATATTTGCCCCCCTCTGTATTGCACAGATGGCCAGTTGCACTAATGAATTTCACAGCTGAACAAGTACTCTTCAAAAACTATCTTTAATCTGTTTCTTTTCTTTTTCCTTCCTATTATAAGTTGTGAAGGGGAGCCTTGGCGTAACTGGTAAAATTGTTGTCATGTGACTAGGAGGTCACGGGTTCGAGCCGTGGAAACAGCCTCTTGCAGAAATGCAGACTGCGTATAATAGACCTTTGTGGTCCGGTCCTTCCCCGGACCCTGGGGAGCCTTGGCGTAACTGGTAAAGTTGCTGCCATGTAACCAGGAGTTCACGGGTTCGAGCCGAGGAAATAGCCTCTTGCAGAAATGCAGGGTAAGATTGCGTACAATAGACCTTTGTGGTCCGGCCCTTTCCTGGACCCCAGGGAGCCTTGGCGTCAATGGTAATGTTACTGCTACGTGACCAGGAGGTCACGGGTTCGAGCCGGAAAAACAGTCTCTTGCAGAAATGTAGGTAAGACTGCGTACAATAGACCTTTATAGTCCGGCTCTTCCCCGGACCCCGGGGAGCCTTGGCGTAACTGGTAAAGTTGCTTCCATGTGACCAAGAGGTTCACAGGTTCGAGCCGGAAAAATAGCCTCTTGCAGAAATACAGGGTAAGACTGCGTACAATAGACCTTTGTGGTCCGGTCTTTCCCCGGAATCCGGGGAGCCTTGGCGTAACTGGTAATGTTACTGCTATGTGACCAGGAGGTCACGGGTATGAGCCGTGAAAACAACCTCCGTGCAGAAATGCAAGGTAGCTCTACACAATAGACCCTTGTGGTCCGACCCTTTCCTGGACCACTAGTAAAGTTACTGCCATGTGACAAGGAGGTCACGAGTTCGAACCATGGTAACGGCCTCTTGCAGAAATGCAGGGTAAGGCTGCGTACAATAGACCATTGTAGTCTGGCCCTTCCCCGGACCCGCGCATAGCGAAAGCTTAGTTCCCGGGCTTTTCTTTTTTCCTATTATAAGTTGTGATTCCATTGACTTTTGCTAACGAGTTTTGTTTCTTTTTTTGGTTGAAGTTAGGTCTGGTGGTGAAAAATATCAAGATGGAACTGGTGAAGTTATAGGATATCATTGCACATACCCATTGGTGTAAATAACTTCAATAATTAGCAAATACTTCAACCACCAATCTTGGGTTTCATCAGGCAGCTTTAATTTGTGTAGTTTTCAAACAGCAATTTAGTATAACGTGGGTCATTTCAACATTGAAGTTTAGTAATAACTCAATGAATATCATAGTAAGGAGATGTAAATTTTGTAAATCTGTACTATCACAAGTTGCATTCTTGTCAAGCACTTGCATTTTATTAGCTTTGATGAGTTGCCAACTTGATTAAAGTTGTGTTTGTACTTGTTCTAGTCATGTTAATTATATGTATACTTTCTCTTGCAATATATATAAGAACTGAAGTGATCCATATTCATTGCTTTAGAAATATCTTATCTAATTGAGCTGTTAATTATATGTATGCTTTGTAACGGCGAAATTGTCGAAGGTCTATCGGAAACAACCTTTCTATCTTCACAAAGTAAGGATAACGTCTGCAACTTTGCATACACACTACCCAAGTTGCCAAAGGTCTATCTGATATTTTAACTTCAATACCACACAAGAGGGGGAGGGGGGAGGGGAGGGGGGGATTTGTGTGGTGTCCAATTTTTTGCGTGCACAGATTATAAAAAGGACCTGATTCTTCTATGTGTTCCTTATACTACTGTTGCGGAATAATAAATGCAGAAATTAAAGAACACAAGTATTTTACTTAGAAAACACCTGGCTCAAAAGGTTAAAAAACCACGACCTACTTCCCAGTAGGATTTTTCCATACTCTTCACTAAATCACTGAGCCAAAAACTACATTTACAAAATACTTTTGTAAACCTAGGATTAACTCTAATCCCATTGTGGTAACCAACCTCTAACTGCTGCGACAACTTCAAGTTAACTCTAACTTGAATACTCTGAGTACCTATTAAAATTGCCTCTAGATAAAGCTGAAAGGTACAATATGAAAACACCTACTACAATTGAACTAGAATAAAAGACAGACACTTGGAGTTGGTTCTTCTATCTAGTTCATGTAGCTTCAAGTTCACACACTTGAATCACACATGAACTGCTTGCAAAATGCCTTGCTATTTTACTCTCAATTTACGTTTAACTTCTTCTTTTGTGCGTCTCATGTAGAATGAAAATATCCTGCGATTTATAGAGTTAGTAGAGTAGAAAATGACTAGAGTTCTAATGTTACTCTTCCTTGGTGGAAGAGTTCTATTTGATCTCAATCTCTAACTCCTCCCTTATCTTGAATAGTGTTCTCTTTGATTAAGGAGTCCTTCTCCTTATCAATTATGCAACTCTTTTTGATCAGGAGATATTAATTAGACCAAGTTAAGCTTATCTCCTTCACGTGCATTCCACATGCTCGAATCTGCCCGTATCTATGCACACAAGGGATGGACCTGGTTCATGCTTGAACTTCCTTTGTCAATCTTCAAAACTAACCTTCACTTAGGCCAATAAATATTTCCCTTTGATGATGACAAACTCTGTGATTTTTATAAGCTTAGGCCCTGTTTCAACTTAGCTCAATATCAACACAATGTTAGAAATATTTTTTCTTTTTATCACTTATCATTAAGGACCAGGTACATTAGGTTATAAATATCACTGTTCAAAGTGTAAAGCACAACCTTTTTCTCCTTTTCACATCATCAAAAAGTTGCATAAAAAATGTGAGATAACTAGATTTTAAAACTTACTCATGGCCACTGGGACTACTTCAAATGCATTCATGGATTAATCATCATTGATCAAGCTAAGAATTTTAACCATCAAAGAAATATAAACAAACAGTTAGAGCAAAAACTAGCAAATTTCATTGATACTTGATATGATTCTTCCACAAAGCATAAAAAGACATAAAAATACTGAAAACATAAGCAAGCAAAAAATATCCCAAACTGGGTCACTGGTTGATCTACACTAGGCTAGGAGGCTTAAGGTTGGAAAGGACTAGGTGCTTGGTTTTTGGCTTGGAGGAGTTTCAGCATATTCTGAAGAATGTCATCATTCTTCTCCTTTTCTCTTGCCAGCTCAGTTTTGAGAGTATCTCTCTCAGTCTCCACCCCTGCCAACCTCTTCTTCAGCCTCTCAATCTCAGCATCCTTAGCCCCACTTTCTTCAGTAGGTCTGCGATGGTTTCCTCTACAGATGAACCAGGTTTATCTCTATTTTTTTCAAGTTGAACAAGCCCTTCAGCAGCTTCTCCAGACACACTTCCCCCTGTTTTCTTGATACTTTCCTCCACATTATTTGCTCCAAAAATAGCCATTCTACCTGTATCAGGAGTGGGTGAAGATTCAACCACTCTTTTACCCATTCCCCTCACAGCACTCCTAACTCCCTCGCTCTTTTTTTTCTTTTCCCTTTTCATTTTTACCACCAACTTCTCCATATTCAGTGCTTTCAACGCCTGCCATAGACCCTACTATTACAAGCCTATTCTACAAATTTGTATCAACTTCGGATATTGTCTCAGGAGTAACTTTAGGGCCAGAAGATACCTGTTTAGTTTTAGAAGAAACCATTTCTTCCCCCTCAGTAGCAGATTTGAATGATTCATCAGATTTCTGGGGTTCTTCTTCCTTACATGCTTTCAATTTTTCATTTATTTTCTTGATTTGTTCTCTCCCCGCAACAACCTTGCGAGCAAGCATCTTTACTCTTTTCTTAGAGGTTGGGGCGGTGGAAGGGATGATAGTGGGTGTGAAAGTCTAATCAAACTGAATTTTAGTTTTAAAAAGACTTTGGAGTGTGTCCCTAGAATCTAGGTACTTCAATTCGGTTGGGACTCTTTTGAACAGAACTGGTTCACTTGTAACGGATAAGTCCAAAAGGAGTTTGGAATTAAGTAGGACTCTGCTCATGATCCAAATATTATTATTTCAAATTACACAGAGTGTAAAAAACATACCGTGTTATCTTGATGAATCAGGTTCTTCACTGATAATTCTCTTGTGTAAGTCTAAATTTGCCAAAATAGAGAAAATATCATTAGAGATTAATGAGTCATTTTAACACATGGCACAAGAGTATACTATTAAAATTATGAGTCTCAGCAAAAATTAATCTAATTATATACACATTTTCAGATTTTCTAACTAAAACAATTTTTTTTCATTTGTTTTTTAATTTTTTTCGTTGTGAATTCTGAACTGGTCATTTTAGGTGATCTTAATCATCTCTAATTCTAACATGTTCCTTTCAAAGTGATCTCTACTTAGTGCTTTTGTGAAGATGTCTGCTATTTGCTTGTCAGTAGCATAAAATTCCACAGTGATCAACCTTTTTTCATAGTTATCCCTCAAAAAGTGATGCCTAACATCTATGTGCTTAGTTCTCTTATGATAAACCGGGTTCTTGGTCATACTAATAGCACTAGTGTTATCACAAAAAATAGGGATACAACCAACATCAATTTCAAAGTCCATTAATTGTTGATTGATCCACAACAATTGAGCACAACATGAAGCAGCATCAACATACTCAGCTTCAGCAGTAGATAAGGCCACTGAATTTTGCTTTTGGTATCCCAAGACATAAGACATGAGCCAAGAAAGTATGCCATACCTGAGGTGCTCTTTTTATCCACTAGAAAACCAGCATAATCAGCATCAGCATATCCCACTAGATTGAAATTACTACCTTTTGGATACCATAGACAGAGATCAGTGGTGCCTTTTAGATATCTCAAAATTTTCTTGACAGCAGTCAAGTGAGACTCCTTTGGATTTGCCTGAAATCTTGCACAGAGGCCTACACTAAAAATAATATCAGGTCTACTAGCAGTGAGATACAACAATGAGCCCATCATTCCCCTATTCAACTTCAGATCAACAGATGAACCAGGTTCATCTATATCCAACTTTGTAGCTGTTGCAATAGGAGTGTCAATTTCTTTGGAATCTTCCATTTTAAACCTTTTAAGCAACTCTTGGAATCTTTCATACCATGCTCTTGGAGCCTGCTTGAGTCCATAAAGTGCCTTACCAAGCTTGTACACATGATGAGGACATTCCTTGCTTTCGAAGTCCGGATGTTGCTTGACAAACACTTCTTCCTTTAGATAGCCATTGAGTAAGACACTCTTGACATCCATCTAATGGAGAGTGAATTCCATATAAGCAGCAAAGGCTATGTGGAGTCTAATTGCTTCCAATCTTGCAATTAGAGCAAATGTTTCATCATAGTCTATGACCTCCTCTTGACTATATCCTCAAACCATCAATCTTGCCTTGTTCCTTGTAACTGTTCCGTCTTCATCAAGTTTGTTTCTGAAGACCCATTTTGTGCCAATTACTGATTTGTCCTTGGGTCTTGGTACCAGATGCCAAACTTGACTTCTCTTAAATTGGTTGAGTTCATCTTACATTGCATTCACCCAGTCTGTATCCTGCAAAGCCTCAGCAATATTTTTAGGTTCAATAAGAGATAAAAAAGCATCAAAAGCACAAAGATTCTTCAATGAAGATCTGGTTTTGATTCTAGAGGTTGGATCAGTAATTATGTTCTCAATGGGATGAGAACTTTGATACTTGTAAGGTTTCACAACCAGTTGGTTTCCTCTAGATGTTCCTTCAATGGTTTCCTCTAGATGTTCCTCTTTGTTCTGCTCCCCCTGTCATGTTGCCCTGGGTGGAAGGACCTGTTCCATCGCCTGTTCCTTCCTCTGGTACAACTTCAGTCTGGGTTGTGGCTTCATTTAAATTTCTTACCAGCCCAATTGCTTCATTAACATGTTCCTGTCTCTCAAAAAGAATATTAGTTTCATCAAAAACCACATGAACACTTTCTTCAACACACATAGTTCTTTTGTTATAGACTTTATAAGCTTTGCTATGTGAAGAATATCCCAAGAATACTCCCTCATCACTTCTTAGATCAAACTTAGGGAGTCTTTATCATTATTGTGCACAAAGCACTTGCATCCAAATGCCCTAAGATGGGATATGTTTGGTTTTCTTTCTTTAAGTAACTCATAGGGAGTCTACTCTACAAGAGGTCTAGTCATGCACCTATTTATGATGTAGCATGCAGTATTTACAACTTCTGCCCAAAAGCTATGGGGCAGTTTACTAGAAAGAAGTATAGTCCTAGCCATATCTTCAAGTGTCATATTATTTATTTCAACTACTCCATTTTGTTGTGGAGTCCTAGGAGCAGAAAAATTATGATCTATGCCATGCTCATCACAAAATTCAGCAAATTTTGCATTTTCAAATTCAGTACCATGATCAGACCTAATTGATGCAAGTTGATTACCTAGTTGTTTTTGAGTTTTTCTAACAAAAGAAGTGAACATGTCAAATGCTTCATCTTTAGATGTTAAAAATAATGTCCAAGTAAACCTAGAGTAATCATCAACAAGCACCATCACATATCTTTTACCACCTCTGTTTAATGTTCTCATTGGACCACAGAGATCCATATGGACCGGTTTCATCGTTCTGGTGGTACTTACCACTTTCTTGCATTTAAAGGAGGATCTTACCTGCTTCCCCCTTGCACAAACTTCACAAACTTTGTCTTCCTTGAACTTGATGTTAGGCAGTCCTATCAACAAGTCCTTGGAGACTAATTTGTTGAGTTGACTCAGACTTGCATGTCCAAGTCTCTTGTGCCAAAGGTGGGGATCATTGTCTAACACACTTAAGCAAGTGAGTTCATTTTTTGAAAGTATGGACAGATCTACAATATATATATTGTTCACTCTTTTTCCCTGCAAAACAATCTTGTCAGTGGTAAGATTAATCACAAAATATTTGGTAGAGGTGAATGCTACCAAGTTACCTCTATCACACAGTTGTGATACACTAATTAGACTGTATTTTAGGCCGTCTATCAAATAGACATTCTCAATCGAGTGAGAGTCAGTCTTACCTACCTTACCAACCCCAATGATCTCACCTTTCTTCCCATTTCCAAAGGAGACATTACCTCCTTTGAGGTCCTCAAGTGAAAGGAACTGGTTCTTGCATCCAGTCATGTGCTTTGAGCAGCCACTATCCATGTACCATATTTGTCTGCCCCCCTTCACTTGGACCTGCAAAAGGAAATCAAGGGTTAGTCTTAGGAACCCAAACTAGTTTGGGTCCCTTTCCATAGGAAAAAAGGATGAATCAAATTCTTTTTATCCCAACTTGGCAGCCTATTTTTCCCTTGAGCAAACTTTTTATTCTTTTGACTAGCCTTTTCTTTTGCAGTGCATTCACTTTTATAGTGACCAGTCTTACCACAGTATGTGCAAATTTATTCTCGGGAAGCGTGAGATACTTGCTTTTGGAATCCCATTTAGGTGGCAGATTCCCAAAGCCAGTTCCTCTTCTATTGCTACTATGATGTTCCTGTAGCCATGACAGTGCATCGGAGGACCTGTTCCATTTACAAATTCCGTCTAGTTTATGTTTGATCTTGCCTAGATCCTCTGTCAAAATTCTTACCTGCTCATCCTTCTTATACAACTCATCTTTTAGTTTACCTACATTTTCTTCTAGAGTGAGTTGTGTGCAATCAACTGTCTTCTTACTTGTTCCTAATTTCAGTTTTAGGTTTTCAGATATAAGTTCCAGGACATTCGATTCAAATGCATGAACCTGGTTCTTTAGAGCAATATTTTCACTTACAGTCTCACTAACTCTAAGTTCCAGGTTCTTACACTTTACTTTTAAAATCACATATTCCTTAGACAGTTGTTCCTTTTCATTGTTTATATCCTCAGATTCATCAATGAAATCTAGAAGTAACTCAGATAGCCTTTCTTTAGACAAAAACTTAATCTTGTCTTTTAGATGGATTATACTTACTTCAGATTCCTCATCGGATTCTCCAATTGCCATAAGTGCTTGTTCATCTCCATCTTCATCATCTGAGTCCTCATCTGAGCTTTCTCCCCAAGCAGCAACCATAGCCTTTATTGATCCTTTGTTCTTCTTGGGATGGACATGTTCCTTCTTTCTTTTTCTTCGTTCAGCTCTTTCCTTCTTCCATTCAATTTTCTATTGAGGGCAGTTTTTGATGTGGTGATCAGTTTTTCCACACTTGTAGCAGCCCTCATTGGTCTGTTTTTCAGTAACCCTTGGTTTGCTGTAGCGTCCACTTCTTGAAGAACCCTTTCCTCTCATTAGGTACTTCTTGATGTCCTTTGTGATCATAGCCATTTCATCTTCTAGATCAGAACCTTCAGTGATTCTGAGTGCCAGGCTCCTTTCCTTCTTGGGTATATCCATCTTCATGGTTTGCCTTCTAAGTTCATAAGCAATGAGATTTTCAATTAGCTCATCCAACCTAAGAGTGGCAATGTTCTTTGATTCCTGAATGACAGTGATTTTGCTTTCCCAAGTAACTAGCAGAACCCTTGTCAAAATCTTCTCAACTCTGTCTTCTTCAGAAATAATCCTTCCAAGAGATTTAAGTTTATTTGTCAGTGTGGTGAACCTTGTATACATCTCTTGGATGGTTTCCCCTTCCTTCATGGTGAAATTCTCATATTGAGAATATAGTAGTGTTCCTCTGGACCTCTTCACTTGAGGTGTTCCTTCATGGGCCGCTTGCAAAGTGTCCCAGATTTTCTTAGCAGTGGTACAACTTTGGATTCTACTGTATCTGGACCGAGTCCACAAACAAGTCATTTTTTGGCTTTAGCATTCTTCTCCCATTTTTTCAAGTCGTCAACAGTGCAATCAACTCTTGTTTTTGGCACCTCTTCTCCTTCAGCATTTATCTTCATGGTAGCCAATTGACCATCTTTGACAATGTCCCATAACTTATAGTCTTCTCCTATGATGTGATCTCTCATCCTGTTTTTTCACCAAGAGTAATATTGGCCGTTGAAGAGTGGTGGCCTAGCAGTGGATTGCCCTTCCCAGTTTCCAGGTGGTGCACTCATCTTGATCTTCTCCTAAGGTGTTAGCCTCTTCAAGGATAACCTGCTTTGATACCAATTGATATTTTAACTTCAATACCACACAAGATGTGGTGTCCAATTTTTCGCGTGCACAGATTATAGAAGGACCTGGTTCTTCTATGTTTTCCTTATACTATTGTTGTGCAATAATAAATGTAGAAATTAAAGAACACAAGTATTTTACGTGGAAAACACATGGCTCAAAAGGTGAAAAAACCACGACCTACTTCCCAGTAGGATTTTTCCAAACTCTCCACTAAATCACTGAGCCAAAAACTGTATTTACAAAATACTTTTGTAAACCTAGGATTAATTCTAATCCCGTTGTGGCAACCAGCCTCTAACTGCTGCGATAACTTCAAGTTAACTCTTACTTGAATACTCTGAGTACCTATTAAAAATGCCTCTAGATAAAGCTGAAAGGTATAATATGAAAACACCTACTACAATTGAACTAGAATAAAAGACAAACACTTGGAGCTGGTTCTTCTATCTGGTTCATGTAGCTTCAGGTTCGCACACTTGAATCACACACGAACTGCTTGCAAAATGCCTTGCTATTTTGCTCTCAATTCACGTTTAACTTCTGCTTTTGTGCGTCTCATGTAGAATGAGAACATCCTGCGATTTATAGAGTTAGTAGAGTAGAAAATAACTAGAGTTCTAATGCTACTCTTCTTTGGTGGAAGAGTTCTAGTTGATCTCAACCTCTAACTCCTCCCTTATCTTGGATAGTGTTCTCTTTGATTAAGGAGTCCTTCTCCTTATTAATTATGCAACCCTTTTCGATCAGGAGATATTAATTAGACCAAGTTAAGCTTATCTCCTTCACGTGCATTCCACATGCTCAAATCTGCCTGTGTCTTTGCACACAAGGGATGGACCTGGTTCATGCCTGAGCTTCCTTTGTCAATCTTCAAAACTAACCTTCACTTAGGCCAATACTATCGGAAATAAATTCTCTACTTTCACAAAGTAAAAATAAAATCTGCATGCACACTACCCTCTTCGACCCCCACTTGTCTGATTGTCGAGAGGGGTCTGTTGTCCTCCTCACTATAGTCCACCTAGGATCCAAAACATTTCGTCGAAACCTAGGATCCAAAACATTTCGTCGAAATATATCCTGTCTTGTCACCTTAATAGTCCTATGCATACTTGGATGGCAAAAGTAGTCGATGCCAAAATACAAAACGCCTTAACTAGTAACATATAAAGAATTAACTAGTAAAATATAAAGAAACTAGTAACATATAAAGAATTAACTAGTAAAATATAAAGAAAGATCTGTATATCAATTAGATAATCCCACATGCCTTGTAAAGGCAAAACCACTCTTATATAAGGGGTGTCAATTAACACACTTCATTTCTCAAATATTACACTTCGCTCGAAAATTATACCCAGGTAGTAAAACCAGGTAATATGTTTTACTACGCCTCGAGGTTAAGGTTATTACATGCCATTAACATACTTCAAGAACCAAACAAGTGAACATTGTAACATAGAATTAATCAAGTATTTAGGACTACTGGATTCATTTTTTATAGACAATCTTTACAACGATTAGACACTAGGCAAGACCAATTCTAGTACAAAGACTTAGAAAAACATGGCAAAATAAAAGTTCAATTCCAGGCTATTGCCCTGCTTATTACAATGCTTTATATATATACTCTTAATAATAGTCTTTGCCAACTCTTTTTATTAGGAGCATTCATCTGCAGTTCACATTGCAACTATTCTTCCTTTAACCATCCCTCAGCTTCCATTTGTATCTTGGCACAATAATCAAACAAACTTCCGTCGAAACAGCGCCTTATCGCTTCTTTAGATAAAAACCCATCTTGATCTCTAGCAAGAACATACAGAATTCCCCACTCCAGTTTAGCTGCAATCCTGCACAATTACACAGCAAACAACGATTGAGAAATTTATACACGAATGGCGATAAAGAAATCGCCGTTCATTTGAGACAGTAGTACTAGGGCGCGCAGAGCTAAAATGAGAGCATTGGAGCCTGAAGAGTTACCAGCCAAAAAAGTCGAACGACTCCCTGCTGCCTTCAGTCATGTCCCAGAGTTCTCCAAGAGTAAGCTTATCAGGCAACGTACGAGCATACTTGCTAAAGATGTTCTCAAAATGCACTGGGAAATACCTATAGGAGACGACCAGATAAACAAAAATCATCAACTTGACTTCCAAATGATGTTGAAAATATGAGTTAAAGAGGGATTGTAAACTTGTAATATACTAACCTTCCCTCTCTGTCGTAGGTGCGAGTATCACTTCCATGCTTGCACTTATGTATATTATGAATATATATTGGGAGAAATGGAGAAGGAAACCACCCCTGCAGAGTCGCATCGAATATCGCTTTAATGAAAAGAGAGTATATACACAACAACAATAATTATGTCTCAGTTCCAAACTAGTCGGAGTAAGTGAAGAGAGGATATATAAAATAGTAAATAACAAATAAATAACCTTAGCTCTATTGAATGCAATAACATATCTTAGGACAGATTAACTTACTGGCAAAGTAGGATAACTCAAAGCAGCATTGATGATAATGGCAATTATAAGAGATGCTATCATATTGAAACCGATTTGACGAAGTCCTGTTTAAGTTGAAAAGAAAAGAGCAGAGGAAGTTTCAGATTAAGCTTCCACAGATACCACAATCAAACACTTCCGGATAGTTAATGAATCACATCGAGGATATCTGCTGAATGAACTAAATTCTTGAACTGAACATGCTTAAATGTTTAAGTCTGAATGCTATAGATGACACATTTTCTCTGTAGAAATGCTCAATAAACCAGATCCTTACCTGCTTAAATTATTCAATATAAATTTTTCCCTAGTAGAATGAGGGATAAACAGATAGTAATACAGCCTAGCAATGCTTATAGCCCCTGAATTCGACAGCTGGAAAAGAGTTATCCGAGAGGCTGAATTACGGATCACCAAGTGGATTAATCATATAACACTAGAGTGTAGCTACATACTATCCGTTTTCAACAACTTTAATCCTCATATAGTCGGCGGCGGAACCTGAATTTTTACTAGGGGCGTCAAAATATTTTAAAAAAAATATATATACGAAGAAGTTCAGGAGATTCAAAATATATATAAGGTGGAAATTTACCTAACTACACCGTGCAACTTTTCAGTCAAAGGGGTGTTCCGCCACTTTATACTGTTACCTAAATCAGCAGTTAGACTAATTTCGAAATAGGATGATTACCTGAGTAAGTTTCCCATGGGTAAATAATGCCATTTTCATCCTGATCAAAGAAGGCGACATGCTGCTGCATAACGCTCAAGCCGTGGTGCCTGTGGCCAGGAGTTCCATGGGGATGCTCCATATCAGGAGCCACTAATCCCCTTGCCAGATCTGAATATACATACCACATCTTTAAACATTATATTATTATACAACAACAACAACAACAACAACAATCCCAATCCCATTAGTGGGGTATGGGGAGGGTAGTGTGTACGCAGACCTTACCCCTACCCTGGATAGAGAGGCTGTTTCCGACAAACCCTCGGCTCCCTTCCCTCCAAGAACTCACCACTTTGCTCTTGGGGTGATTCGAACTCACAACCTCTTGGTTGGAAGTGGAGGGTGCTTACCACTAAAGCAAGCCACTCTTGTCATACTATAATAACAATCTTTAAGCAAAAATCCCATACTTACACATAGAGGCGGAGCCATGATTTGAACCTTATGGGTTCGGAATTGTAATCTTTTTAAGTTATTAGGTTCTAAATTAATAAGTTGTACATATTCAATGGATTTTTTAAGACATATACAGTCAAACCTCTCTATAACAACGTCGTTTGTTCCGAATATTTTTGGATGTTATAGCGAAGTATTGTTATAGAGAATATATATTATAACATAACATAAAAATTGGTTCCGAAAAAGCTTGGCTTTTATAGTGAAGTGTTGTTATATAAGGATGCTGTTATAGAAAGGTCTGACTGTACATGGTTTGAACAAAAGCTACCGGGTTCGGCCGAACCCGAATCGAGCACTGTACCTCCGCCCCTGCTTACACAGTATGTGGTACTCCAAACTAACAAATCTACTAGTTGAAGTCTGAATCAGATGTTGAACAACCAAAACAGAAAGTTTACAACAATTTTCCACTTTTAGAAGAAGAGAGAGTAGCTAGGCAAAGGCAAGAAGTTCTATTTCTCCCTTCAATTAATAATTCTTCTAATCAGAAACTCTACCTCAATAAGGCTACATCGATACAAACTACTTCGATAGTGTGGTTCCAAGTTCAATTTTTTGAAGTTGTGGTTCGATAGTGTATTATTTCGGGTGAAATTTTTTAGGTCTTCAGCTTTTACTCTCAAATTTTAAACTTCCATAAATCCTCCAAAGTCAATAGATTGCTACTATTCAAATACATATTTTCCAAACTCAACTTCAGACAATTCTATTTTCCAAACTTCAATTTCATATGTTTTCCAAACCTCATTGTATCTACAAGTAGTCATTCCACTAAAAGAGAGTCACCATGTTCTATTCCCTGGGCGGATCCAAGATTATGGGTTCCCACAACGACCTAATATACCTCAACTTAACTTAATAGTTATCTCAGGTTAATAAACAATAATTTAACTTAATATAACGTGACCTCACTAGGTTCACAGTTAAATATTTAGATATTTAATAAATTTCTTAATATATATACAAGGTAGGGACAAAAACTACTAAATTCACGTGAACCCAAAATTCTCCTCGTAGATCCGCCCCTAAAATCTATTTTATAAGAAAAATGCACATATCATAATGCTAAAAAGCTATTAAGCATTATATATGTTGACAAACACGCTAAACTGAGTATATTTTAACTACTCTGAAGTTTTACTTGAAAGGTTTGCAAGTAAATTATCAAGAAAAGTGGAATTACTAACTCGAAAAATAAGACTAATTACCTTTTACAACAAGTTAAATTGCATTAATAATGTAAAAGTTACATTACACCATCTGTGGAATGACTTAAGTCTTCATTTGCAAACACAACACTACCCACATTAATCAGAAGAGAAAAACGAGCTTACAAGGCTTTGGAATAGAAGTTTCCAAGTCTGTTCTAACTTTCCGTTCAATAGTCACCGGAGCAAGCGGCGCCTCCGGCGATAACGCCGCATTACGATCAATCCCCGTCACTGCAACCGTCGCCATTTCACCAAATTCTCAAACTACAGCAACTTCTCAAACCACCCTTTGGTACTTAAAAAATTCCAAGAAAATACCAAAAGCGTGACAATAAACAAGAAATGTGAAGAAAGACACAAAGAGATCAGCTCAAGAACTTCGTGGCGTAGTGCATGCATTAGAGCATTTGGATTATATAAACTAAGTGGAATTGCATGCATGCAATTTACACCCAGCAAATGACAGTTGTTGCTGGTTTTGACACGTATGCTTCAGAGGTGTCATTGTTTTTCTGACTTGACAGCTTAAAAGTAAGGGTAGATGTAAAGTAGCTTGAGTCGGCGTCATCTAAATCTAATACTTTTAATACGAAATATAAATTTATATATAAAAATTTACTAAAATTACTATAAATGGATAGATCTGAATTCATAAATATAAAAATAGAATAAATTCAATTCCAAAAATCTTATAGATTACATCTATAAAATTTAAATTCTGAATATGATAGAATGGATTTTTTGGATTAATTGTCATCTTCTTTGGAAAAAGCTTGTAACGCTTAGCCTCTGACATAAGACTTCTTGGATTTACATAATTCAATGCTGAACTGTACAAACATTTTCTCGAACAAGCAAACACAAGTATCTTTTGTATATATTAGTGAGTGTTAAATTTTTAAAAATTTATATAAATATTATTTTCTCTATTTTAATTTATATAACATATTTTTTTTAAAAAAAAGAATATATATATATATATATATATATATATATATATATATATATATATATATAGATTCATGTATATTTTTTAGTTGTTGACGAAAATAATATATACATAGTAATTAATATTAATCATAGATCCAATGTTATTTGTTTTTAGTCCTCTTGTATTTAGAAAAATATAGATCGGCTTGCGACTTTGAATAATTTTAATACCGAGTTTTAATTTTGTGAGTTAAAAGTTTTCTTTTCTATTTTTTTTAGGACAAATACCAATAAGATTTGCTGCCTTCAACTTTTAGAAAATACAATTCCACCAACCAAAACTTAATTAATGTTTTTAGTAAACTTTGTGACTTTATTGATTACTGCAACTTTTCTACTAATAATCCGTAATTGTAACATTTAAATTGCTGAGATTTCTGACATTGATCAATTATTTGTTTGGTTGGAGTTATGTTTTTGTTGTTAAACTAAATGTTTCATAACACTAATAATTCATCATCTTTCTATCTATTTAAAGGCTCTTGAGTCTTGATTACTAATTCTTGAGTCTTGATTACTAATAAATATTTCCTCCGTTTTAAATGATTTGTCGTATTTCTCTTTTACACATCTTTAAAGAAAATATTAATTAGAATAAATTTTTGACTATATACCCTTATTTATGTCTTTAATATAATCTCTCTTCATTGAACATTTACTTTATTTATGTGTCATCTCCATCTTCAAGAATAATTACTACTAAGGATAAAATGAAAAAAATAATTAATTTTATCTTAAACTTCTAAAATGATAAATAATTGAAACATCTATTTTTAGACATTATGATAAATAATTTGAGAAAGAGTGAGTAGAAATTAATTCTTCATATTAATTGTATATTGGCTTATTTTAACTCTAATTCCCTGTCTAACTTTACTTTTAGAATAATCAATAGTACTGGAAGAACCAAAATAGTATTTCTTTTCTTCAAATTAAAAAGTAATAGCATTTCTTCATTTTTTGACTTTAATGTCTTGAATACAAATATAATGTTTAGTGGTTAGATATTAAAACATTGAAAATTTGAATTCCTAAAACGTAGTTTAACGTCAAAATTAGTTGTTATATTTGGTCCTAAAGATTAGGATTTTGAATTATAAAAGGAAATTTTTATTGATTTAAATGTCCTAAACATTGAAATTTTCTACTATAATAAATAAAGTGTAGTTGATTTCAAAATACTAAATATTAGAAAATTAATAAAATGACTATTCTATCCTTTGTGAATTGTATTTTTTAAGGGTAAAAAAGGCGAACGACATTTCGCTAAGGGCTTTCGTGCTTTTAATATAATATAGATTTTTCAATAAAAGTGGTGCTTAGTTCAGTTTGCACGTCTCGATTATTTTATCCAATGCATGCTATTTTAATTATACATCAAAATTTAAGTAATTAAAAAAAATCATTTAATGCACTTTTCATTTGAGTATGTTCCAAAAAAAATATTTTTTATATTTAAAACTAATTTTTTTTTATTTCTAATAAGATAATTTATAGTCCCACAAGTGTCTATGCTTTATTTTAGACCAATTTTCTTTAGTATTTTAATATCTTTGGAAAGGTCAGATTTACACTCAAACGCCAATGATGTAACTAATCCATTTTTCAAGCTACTTAAGTACAATTTTTTGAAAATTTTCGGAACTAGTATAAACATTGAAAAATTACTCAGTATTCAATCAAGTGTATCATTAAGCCTTTTTGGAACATGGATATAAGCAGATAATATTAGTCCAATTCTACAAAATACATACATTTTTTTTTTATTAAAATCAAATACCCAGGATTTCAACCCTGTGGCTTTGGGGGGTTTGGCATGACCCCTACCTTGTTTATTCATAGCACAATAATACAAAGAAGGGGGACATAAACTGTTGGGTCCAAACGCACACTCACGCAAGTATACGTGGTCGTCAAGTAATAGAGTAATGAGTAGAGTATCGCTCCCACGAAGACCTATGATTAACTTTCGACTGATTCTAACTCAAATGCCTTATTGATTCAAAAGATTTCTCACAAAATAGATAATTTACTAATTTAATACCTAAAAATTATAAAGTAATGAAATAACTAGTTATCAACCAAAACAGTTAAGCAATTTCGGATAACAATCAGTAGAGAAGGATATTCCAGGGTTACGGGTTAACTCACAATCGTGTTACGTTCTTGACTTAAAATGACTAATTGATTTATCTAGGTTGTTGATTGACAGGGTTGATATTACTCATAAGAATCTGTCGAGTTCTTACTCGCCTGTTCAAGCTAACTTAATGCCTATATGTCTATGGAGTTAAGATTAACAAGAATGCATTTACACTTCCTGTATTTCAACCGAGCAAGACAATTAGGTATATTTCTATCCTAATTGCAAATCCGTTCTCCGACGCCCGGGTTCAAGAACTTGCTCTATTTAATTCTATATGCAATCTAGAATTCCTACTTTTGAGTTCAACTCTAGATTCGTAGATTGTAATTCACTGTTAGCTACTCAGCAAATTAATTAAAAACAGAATTAAATAAACAACCCAATATGATAAAATCAACTTTGTCATATTAAACTTCCAACATCAACATTCATGTATCACCCATAACCCTAGAATAACAGGGTTCTTAGCCACTCATGTTCAGGCAATCATCAAAAATTCACAAGAGTGCATAAGAATCAATAAAAGAAGGAGAAAATAAGAACTCAAGACGAATTCTGTGGTTTCCAAGCTTTGTCGTGGCTTTTTCCCTCTCCTCAATATGTTAGATGACCTAAAGGAGGCATTTTTGGCTTATATATTGCGTACAAAAGTCGTGGGCCAAAGTTCTCCTATTCCTAGTCCAAATCGGCTTCAGGGATTGATGCTAGGGTGGATGCGACGCATCCTCAGGGATTGATGCTAGGGTGGATGCGACGCATCCACCTCGTCCTCCATTTCTCAGCTTTGCATCCCTTTGTTCCTCCATCTCAGCTTTGCATGTGAGGGTGGATGCGACGCATCCACCCTTTGTTCCTCCATCTCAGCTTTGCCCAGGTGTGGATGCTAAGGCGGATGCTATGAGCCGTCTTCACTTCTAAGGGTGCACGAAATCTGATATTTTTCTAGATTGGATGCGACGCATCCAATCCCTCTTCCTCTGGCTAGAGCACCTTTTCTTCATATTTTTGCACTCCAAACACCTTAAATCATCTCACACAACTCAATTAGTCATAAAACCAATAATTAAACCATGTTGGGCATTTTAAAGATCAAATAGCATCAAAAAGCGGTTAAAATATGGGTAAAGTAACATCTACACATATCGAAATATGCCCAACATCACCACCCCACACTTAAACCTTTGTTCGTCCTCGAACAAACCATCACTATAGTAGACGAAACAAAATTAAGCTCTTGTCATTCGAAGCACTCTACACCTATCACCATGGTTATTTGCAACAATTAGGCTCTAGAATATGCATCATATACCCTTCCCTTTACTTATGTTATTCTTTAAAAATATTTAAACAAAGACAACATGCTCACAACAATCCTAACCTCAAAAACTGACTCAATGTCACAATGCATCATGGCTTGAACACCCAACATCATAGAGAAGTCTAATAACGTTATCTATCCCTCGTGAAACCATGTGCCCTCACAACAAGAACAAGTGAGCTAGTTCAATCCACACATTCGAATTTCATGATCAAATATATTTTAATGACTCACATATATCAAAGAAAATCGCTCACTCTCACAAAGAATTCACATGCATGCAATTGGTACCATAGGCTTGCCCTTAATGTAAATCTCTACTAATGTAAGCTCGCTCGATCTAAAATCAATTAGGACTTTTTCATGGGTGTAATGTGGGCTAAGGGATGGGTAGGATATATTTTAGGAATAGTGACTCAACCTCCTAAGCACTTTAACACATCACCAAATAACTTAAGCGTAAATTCTTCTACACCACTTCAATTTCACAAATAATATCACCCCCAACAATATTTTTCTTTCTTTAAGCACTAGTTTAATTCATTCCCACTAGCAAGAACAAGATAATAATTTATTCACCAATATTTATTTAAATTTTTTTTTTGATTTCCGCTAGTGGTGTATTATTTTACAAAATAAGTGCACCTTTTTTCCTTTCATTGGTTCCACTCAAAAGCCACTCCACACTTAGTTCCTTCTTACTTCTTTTAACGCTCATCTAATAATTAAAGTGCTTTAAGAGGTAAAAGGATCAAAATAATGTCAATTAAGAATAAAAAGGGTATAGGCTTGTAATGTGGGTACCAAATAAAAGTCAATAGGCTCAAACTGGTTAACTAGGAATAAATTTTATGTATGATAAGCAATAAGCTCAAAAAGATCAAAGAAAGCCTAAAATCATTTTTCAAACCGAGCATCACCTCAAATTTAGCTTCAACTCACATACCGGGCAAGTTCTAGACACAAGTACAATACATGGACTACACAAAAACCTCACCACACATGGCACATGACTCACTAAGGACGATCACATTCCGACTCTCAAACAATGTAAGTATTCACGGAGCAACGAGATATTAAGCATTAAGCACAAAGTGAACATAAGTTATGTAAACGAGACATAGGTGTCACAAAACATGCTATCCAATTTATAAAGGCTTCATGATCAATTTTAAAACATAGGAAAGGCACTACACATGCCAAAGCCTGAATATGCTACTATCAAACAAGTCAAGAGCCCCTAGGAATCTCATATTTCTTCCTCCATTTATTTTCTAACTCTAATCTATTCTAAAAGAAAAAAAAATTACTACCCGGTTCAAAATACATCCCATGGAAAAGAACCGAGACACAAAGAAAAACCACAGGGGATTATTACTACCTACAATTTTTTTTTTACTAATTACTCAAGGCTACTACTCTATTTTTGTGCTTTTCTTTAGTTTTCTGTCAATCTCCTAATACTAACACTAATTTCAAGAATCAAATGAAAATCTTTTTGTATTTTTTTCTAAGGACCTTAATCCCTCGAGAGAACTGTCCGTCGTCCGGAAAAGTCCTCTATTTTCTAATTTTTTTTAATTTATTTTTATATATAAGGTTACTTACTACGACTAGACATAACAATCAACTGAGAGTTACTCCATATAGATGAATTTACTAACTATTACAGGCCATTAATCCAGTGAATATTACAGCCCCCAACAGTCAAAATCAATAAAAATTGTAACAGTTAAGTACATTCATCCACACAAAAAATATGAATAACCCCCACCCCACACTTAGAACTGTGCGTTGTCCCCAATGCACATAAATAAGGTAAAGTAGAGTGAGAAGAAACTCCCTCAAGTCAAGGTGGAAGGCTCATCCGCAGTCTGTGGAAGAGCATCGACATCCATGGCATTTATCAAGACCCCTCCGGCCTTGCAATATCATCCTCACGCATAGGGAGAGCTGTCATTGTCCTATCATCACCAACTGGAGCTGATTCTGTAGCAGGTGGTACAGCGACCTCAGTAGGCCTGGTGTGTGGAGCCTCAGGGACTATAGGAGGAACAAGAGTGGATGGTCCGGCAATGGACGATGCAAGCAGCTGTGAGATGTCTATATCTGCACATTGAACCAGAGCTCTGAGGAGTAATGATATCTCCCTCATCATCGTGGCCTGCTCAATCTGGACTCGGCTTAGATCCGCACGAGTCTGACTCAACTCGTCTCTGGTGGCACTCAACTCTACACGAGTCGCTATTAACTCAGCTTTGTTCTCTTGGATATCCTCTGGCATTTGCTCAAACAACTGTTGAATGGTGAGCTTAGAAGACCTTCCCTTGTTCGGCTCTAGTACCTGAGTAACATCATATGGCCCTGGAGCTTTAGGCTCAATGTCGTCATTCTTCTTGTCCCATAGTACTCCCATCTCTGTCAAGAAAGCTGATAGGGTATTTGCAAAGAACAACCTCCACTTGTAGTTCATCCTAGTACGCTGCATTTGGTCATGCATGATGGCTCCCAAGTTGAGCGGTATCCCCTCCAATAAAGCATACAATACTAGTGCTCGGTATCGAGGGACATCAGTTTTGTGTTGGCATGGCATCGGGCGGTTGCATATGAAATTTAGAGCCACACGTGCTAACGCACTCATGAATTCCTTGGCCATAGAATGGTACTCCATACTCCCATGCTTACAATTTGCATCCTTCCTGGTAGGGCATAGGACAGACTTAATGTGTGCATAATCTGGTGCTTTGCATATGGAGTCAAACCTATCTATTAGTGTGTGTGGCACCCCTAAGAAATTATTCAGAGCTTCAGCTGAGACATTAATATCCACCCCTCGTACTCTCACAATGCTGCCCCTGGAGTGACGCCAATTGGCGTAAAGCTCTCTGACGATAGTGAGGTTGGCCTTGCTGTGGCCCTTCAAAATAGGTCCCCATTGTTGCACCTCTCGAATTGATTTTAGAAACTCTGGGTACTTTTTCTTAAGTGCTCCGATGTTGATTGGCTTTTCTGGAATGTACTTCTTTGAACCCAGTATCTTATTATAAGCTCGAAATGCCTTTTCATTAACAAAGCTCTTCTCCCAAGCAGCTCGGTCTATTGGTTCACCCTCATCTTCGTCACTCATGTCGCCAGGTAGAAGCTCATTATCCAAATCTGACTCGGACTCAGATTCTGCAGTAATCTTCTGCTTTCCTTTATCATTCGGGTCACTCTGCTTGGAGGCTTTTCTCTGGTATGTCACAGGTTCTCTTATCTCTATCCCTTTGCTTGGCGGATTTAATGATGTTGTTGTAATACCCTTTTTCAATGTCCTCCTTACTAATGGTTTTTCTTCTTCTTACTCTGATTCATCAATTAACTGCCTAGTCTGCAGTTCCTTCTCCTTCTCAGTCCGCTTCCTTTTTTTCTGTGGATTTGGAGCACCTGCTGCCTTTCTGGTAGGTTGTTTGGGCGGTTGCTTGTTATTATCTTTGTCTTATTTCTTGGACGGTTTGCTCGTTGCTGCCATTTATGAACCTAAGTACCTGCAATGAAAAGAAATCAACGATTAGCGTATAAAACAGTGAAGTTCAGCTATAAAGCAGTTGCAACAGCTTGCACTTCCAATTATTCGCAGAGTCATGCCATTCAATACTTCATAAAACTATAGCTCATGGCTTTCAGCAGGGATCTGATAACTCTCTTCAAATTTTACAAATAAGCATTGCGCTATATAGATATCATTATGCCCAACATGAGGTTTATCCGAGCGACGCTCACTAACCATGTTCAATTGCACATAGCACCTCACTCGACCCCACACTTATTCTCACGACATATCATTACGCATAGAGCTCACACAATTTAAATCGAGTAACACTTTATAATTCAAGATGTCTAGCATGTGCCGGATGTTCAATTTATTTAGACAATATATCATAGGCTCAAAACATTCCGACAATGCTGTACACAATCAACACAAATGACCTCACACTTATTCACTAGCATATACTAATGTCGCTCGGTTACTCAGACTTCACCGGCGCCTAAATTTACCTCACGGGAAATTCGTCGAACATGTGATATACAACAGTTGTGCCTAGTTCTTTCTATCAGTGGGGTACTTCAACTACCCTCCCAAAATTAACGAGATGAAGGGAATTATAGTTTATCATCTCGCAACCATTACAACTAACAGGAATGATATCCCCAAACCTCAACCTTTTTGAATCACATGTGTGGCATTTAAATTGGGGAAACTTAACCTAGGGGAATTTGGGGCAGGGGGTCTATTGCTACCAGCGAGAGAGAAGATAGGAGAGTGAAGAAAAAGAAAGAATGAGGGCAAAGATACATACCTGTCGCGAGAGAAGAGAGGAGATGTGTTTTGTCGCAAGTGAGATGAGAGGGGAGGGTCTGGGCAGAAGGCAATTTTGTGTGTAATTGTGTTTTGGCATAGAATGTGTTAAAATATAACACTTACCTGTACGTGCGATCTTGGACGCGACGCATCCCCACTGTTTCTCTGAAATTGGTTGGACGCGATGTGGACGCGATAGGCAGATTTCACTGCCTTGAGCAATTGGTCCGTCAAAATTTTTTATGCTGAGGGGGATGCGACGCATCCGCCCTGTTTTCCCATATCTGGACCCTTTTTTTTTAATTATATACGTACAAGATCTAATTCCTAGAAAAAAATGAACTAACTAACTTGGGTGGCCTCCCAAGAAGCACCTGATTTAACGTCGCGACACGACGCAACACGTTCTTCATGCCTCCACTAAATCCATCGAGGTCTTGTGACATGCAATGTCACCACCCCAATAGTGTTTTACTCTCTGGCCATTTACCAAGAATGTCGCATTGAAACCCGTATCACGCAATTCCACCGCCCCATGAGGTTTCACACTAACCACTTCAAACGGACCCGACCATCGAGATTTAAGCTTTCCTGGAAAAAGCTTTAGCCTTGAATTAAACAAGAGAACTTCTTGACCTGGCTCAAACTCACGATGTTGGATGTGCTTATCATGCCACCTTTTGGTCTTTTCTTTATACAATTTGGCATTTTCATATGCATGCAATCGAAACTCATCAAGCTCGTTGAGTTGTAGCAATATCTTCTCACCGGCCAAGTCCATCTCCATATTTAGCTTTTAATCGCCTAATAGGCTTTGTGTTCAAGCTCGACGGGCAAATGGAACACCTTCCCATAAACTAACCTGTATGGAAAAGTACCTATGGGGGTCTTGTATGCAGTACGATATGCCCATAATGCGTCATCCAGCTTCCCGGCCCAGTCCTTTCTATTCCCACTTACTATTTTCTCCAAAATCTGCTTTACCTCTCTGTTGGAAACTTCTACTTGACCACTCGTTTGGGGATGATAGGCAGTGGAAACCTTGTGCTTAACTCCATATTTTGCAAGAATATTATTCAGCAATTTGTTACAAAAGTGAGTTCCCCCGTCGCTTATCAACACTCTTGGAGGCCCAAAACGTGTGAAGATGTGCTTCTTTACAAAGCTTACCACTACCTTTGCATCATTAGTAGGAAGAGGAATGGCCTCCACCCACTTAGAAACATAGTCGACCGCCACCAAGATGTACCTGTGCCCATTAGAATATGGGAACGGTCCCATGAAATCAATCCCCCAAACATCAAAAAGCTCTACTGCCAGAATATTTTGCAAGGGCATCTCGTGGTTCCTCGTGACAGTTCCGATTCTTTGGCATCTATCACAAATTTTAACAAAGGCATGTGCATCCTTAAACAATTTTGGCCAATAGAAACCTGATTGTAGCACTTTTTGGGCGGTTCTATCCCCGCAGTGATGACCTCCATATGGCGAAGCATGGCATTCATGCAGTATAGCATTCATCTCTTCCTCAGGAACATACTTTCGCACCAACTGATCTGCGCACTGCCTATATAAGAATGGCTCATCCCACATGTAGAGCCTCACATCATGTAAGAATCTTCTTCTATTGTCAGGTGTCAATTCTAGTGGCGTCACCCCACTTGCAATAAAATTCACATAATCTGCATACCATGGGGCTTCACCTGAGGTGACTGCTAATAATTGCTCATCAAAAAAATGTTTCTTTGATTGACCCTCCTTCAGCTACATGGTTCCGACTTTCTAATCTGGATAAGTGATCAGCCACTTGATTTTCTATCCCTTTTCGATCTCGGATCTCTAAGTCAAATTCTTGCAAGAGGAGGACCCAACGAATCAGCCTCGGCTTGGCATCTTTCTTTTCAAACAAGTATCTGATAGTTGAATGATCTGTGTAGACGATGACTTTGGTTCCCACTAGATAGGATTTGAACTTGTCAAACGCCCACACCACTGCAAGCAACTCCTTTTCAGTAACTGTATAATTCATCTGAGCTAGATTCATAGTTTTGCTCGCATAATAAATGGAGTGAAAGATTTTATCCCTCCTTTGCCCCAAAATCGCTCCAATTGCTATGTCACTTGCATCGCACATCAACTCAAATGGTTGTGCCCAATCTGGGCCAATGATAATTGGTGCAGTCACCAATCTACCCTTCAGCTCTTCAAATGCTTTCAGACATGCATCATCAAACTTGAAGGTGACATCTTTCTTTAGAAGCCTGCATATCAGAGAAGAAATTTTTGAAAAATCTTTAATGAATCGACGATAAAAACCTGCATGGCCCAAGAAACTACGAATGCCTTTGACAGATGTCGGTGGGGGCAATTTTTCAATCGCCTCCACCTTTGCTTTATCCACCTGTAGACCATCTTTTGACACCTTGTGCCCCAAAACTATACCTTCACGTACCATGAAATGGCACTTTTCCCAGTTTAGCACCAAGTTCGTCTCTTCACACCTAGCAAGCACTTTATCAAGGTTCATCAAACAACTATCAAAAGAACATCCAAACACAGAAAAATCATCCATGAACACTTCTACAAATCTTTAAACCATGTCAGTAAAAATAGCCATCATACACCTTTGAAAAGTTGCAGGTGCATTACAAAGACCAAAGGGCATTCTCTTGAACGCATATGTGCCATAAGGACACGTAAATGTAGTTTTCTCTTGATCCTCTAGGGCTATAGCAATCTGATTATACTCCGAATAACCGTCCAGGAAATAGTAGTATTCCTGTCCAGCTAACCTATCAAGCATTTGGTCAATAAAGGGAAGGGGAAAGTGGTCTTTCCGGGTGGCATTGTTTAATTTTCTATAATCTATGCAAATTCTCCATCCAGTGACAGTTCTTGTAGGAATTAAGTCATTATTTTCCTTAACTACTACAGTCATTCCCCTTTCTTTGGCACACATTGAACGAGGCTTACCCATTTGCTATCAGAGATTGGAAATACAATACTTGCATCAAGCCACTTAATCACTTCTTTTCTTACCACTTCTTTCATGATTGGATTTAGTCGGCGTTGATGCTCTACACTTGGCTTGTGTCCGTCCTCCATGAGGATTTTGTGCATGCAGAAAGCTAGACTAATGCCTTTGATGTCAGACATTGTCCACCTAATTGCTCGCTTGTGCTCACGTAGCACTCTCAATAGCTTTTCTTCCTGCAATTTAGACAAGTGAGAAGAATCAATAATAGGTAAAGTGTCAGAACTACCCAAATAAGCATATTGAAGGTGAGGGGGTAGGGGTTTAAGCTCCAATTTTGGAGCTTCTTCAATTGACGGCTTTGGAGGAGGCCTACTTGGCCTATTCAGGGGATCAAACGGGTGTATTCTTTGCATGTAAGCACATGATATATCTAGGATATGCATCATCTCCTCAACCTCATCATCAATCATCAAGATATCAAACAATATGAGTGTTTTTTCTAGAGAGTTGTCTAGATATACACTTGTGTCAAGAAGTTGCTCGTCCGCCTCCACAACAGATATCATAGAGAGCTCCTCATAGTGGCAGGGAAGTTGGATTGCTTTGTAGACATTAAAGACTGCTTCCTCGTTGTCCACCCTCATAATCATTTTTCCCTCTCTCACTTTAATTATTGCATCACCAGTAGCCAAGAGAGGTCATCCCAATATGATTGGAACTTGTTCATCAGCCTCAAAATCTAGAATAATGAAGTCAGCTGGGAAGATAAATTTCCCAATTTGCAGCAGCACATCTTCAATCACTCCTTCAGGGTAGGCTATGGACCTATCAGCTAATTGCAATATCACAGTGGTTGGTCTTGGAGCTCCCAAACCCAATTGCTTAAACAAGGACAAGGACAGTAGATTTATGCTTGCCCCCAAATCACAAAGAGCATGACCCACATCACTATTACCGATTCAGACTGGGATGGTGAAGCTGCCAGGATCCTTAAGCTTTTGAGGAAGCTTGTTTTGGACCCTTGAAGTGCACTCCTCAGTAAGTGCAACTGTCTCGAACTCAGTCAATTTCCTCTTGTGAGTCACTATATCTTTTATGTACTTAGCATACTTTGGAATTTCACGAAGTACATCCACCAATGGAATATTTAATTGAACCTGACTCAGCATAGAGAGAAATTTGTTAAACCTTTGATCGTCATTCTTTTTCTGCAATCTCTGGGGGAAAGGTGGTGGTGGCCTTGCAGCCTCCACTGGCTCTGAACTTGCATCATTTTTCTTTGACTCGGGTATTGCCTTAGGGGTCAGCTCCCCCTCAGGTATAGGTTTGTCCTTTCTCTTCTTAGGCACTTCCTCTAGTTCCCTCACATTTCTAAGTGTAACTGCATTAACTTGAGGGTTCTTCTCTGTATCACTGGGAAGAGAGCCTGTAGGTCTAGTATTTTAATTTGCTGCTAACTGCCCCATTTACCTCTCAAGATTTCTGAAATCGGTCCTGAGCTGTTGATTGTCTAGCAACAACTTTTTCAGCAAGTCATTCGTACTCTCTTCTATTTGTTGGGATGGCTTCTGAGGCTGATTGAAATTTCCTTGAGGCCTATATTGTTTCTGATTCTGTTGATTTCCGCCCCATGAGAAGTTAGGATGATTCCTCCAATTTGGATTGTAAGTGTTCTCATATTGTGCATGTTAATTCATAGGACCTCTGTTTTGTTGCCCCACATAGTACATAGATTCAGGATTCGTGGGGCACATGTCACTCATATGACTGTCACCACATATTTCGCAACAAATAGACATCTGTTGTACATGTTGCGTTTGTTGTGTTGTCAGTCGGTTCATCTAATTTGCCAGCTTTGCAATATCTGCTCTCATGGCTGAGAAGTTATCAAGCTCAATCAACCCGGCTGACTTCTGTTTAATTGCTCTTCTTGCATCCCCATCTCCTTGCCAATTATGATCATTAGCTGTGAAGTTGTTTAGCAAGAGTTGAATTTCACTGTACGGCCTCGCCATGCAACTACCCCCACAAGCTGAATCCAGATTCATCTTTGATGCCTGGTCTAGCCCATCAACAAAAGTGTGACCCAATACCTCATCAGTCTGACAATGATGTGGGCAGTCTCTGAGTAGCTTCTTGTATCTTTACCAAGCTTGACGAAGTGTCTCTCCATCCCGTTGTTGGAACCCAAGAATTTGGCTCCTCAGCGATTTTGTCTTCCTAGTAGGGAAAAACTTGATTAGGAATTTCCTTGCTAAATCATCCCAAGTGTGGATTGAGTTCGTGGGCTCCTTTTGCAACCATTCCTTAGCTTCCCCCAACAGTGAAAAGGGAAATAATGTCAGCCTGACATAGTCCTTGGAAACGTTCGGATAATTGTAAGTGTCCGTAATTTCCAAGAAGTTCTGAATGTGCCTCTGCGGGTCTTCATGAGACAGACCCATATATTGTCCTGTGGATTGAATCAGCTGTACCATGTACTGTTTGAGTTCAAAATGCCCCATGATGTCAGGCTTCACGATAGCCTGAGTCATATTAGCAAGATTGGGCCTTGCGGCTTCTATCACGTGACGCTCTTCATTACCTGCCATCTCTATTGGCTGTGGTTGAACTACGATGTCCAAATCTCTTTCTATTCTCGTTCTAGCTTCGAATTCCTTTCTCACTCTATGAAGTGTTCGTTCAATTTCTGGATCAAAAGGAAGTAGGTTGTTTGCACTTCTACTCCTCCACATTCAAGAGAAGAGCCTGCGTTAACACAAACAAGGCAAACTGAAAATTAAAACTTGAACAAATAAGTATTAAAAGCTTAACTCAGTCAAGTAGCTAATTTTTAGGTCCTCAGTAACGGCGCCAAAAACTTGTTGGGTCCAAACGTACACTCACGCAAGTATACGTGGTCGTCAAGTAATAGAGTAATGAGTAGAGTATCTCTCCCACGAAGACCTATGATTAACTTTCGACCGATTCTAACTCAAATGCCTTATTGATTCAAAAGATTTCTCACAAAATAGATAATTTACTAATTTAATACCTAAAAATTATAAAGTAATGAAATAACTAGTTATCAACCAAACCAGTTAAGCAATTTCGGATAACAATCAGTAGAGAAGGATATTCCAGGGTTACGGGTTAACTCACAATCGTGTTGCGTTCTTGATTTAAAAATGACCAATTGATTTATCTAGGTTGTTGATTGACAGGGTTGATATTACTCATAAGAATCTGTCGAGTTCTTACTCGCCTATTCAAGCTAACTTAATGCCTATATATCTATGGAGTTAAGATTAACAAGAATGCATTTACACTTCCTGTATTTCAACCGAGCAAGACAATTAGGTATATTTCTATCCTAATTGCAAATCCGTTCCCCGAAGCCCGGGTTCAAGAACTTGCTCTATTTAATTCTATATGCAATCTAGAATTCCCACTTTCGAGTTCAACTCTAGATTCGTAGATTGTAATTCACTGTTAGCTACTCAGAAAATTAATTAAGAACATAATTAAATAAACAACCCAATATGATAAAATCAACTTTGTCATATTAAACTTCCAACATCAACATTCATGTATCACCCATAACCCTAGAATAACAGGGTTCTTAGCCACTCATGTTCAGACAATCATCAAAAATTTACAAGAGTGCATAAGAATCAATAAAAGAAGGAGAAAATAAGAACTCAAGACGAATTCCGTGATTTCCAAGCTTTGTCGTGGCTTTTTCCCTCTCCTCAATATGTTAGATGACCTAAAGGAGGCATTTTTGGCTTATATATTGCGTACAAAAGTCGTGGGCCAAAGTTCTCCTATTCCTAGTCCAAATCGGCTTCAGGGATTGATGCTAGGGTGGATGCGACGCATCCACCTCGTCCTCCATTTCTCAGCTTTGCATGTGAGGGTGGATGCGACGCATCCACCCTTTTTTCCTCCATCTCAGCTTTGCCCAGGTGCGGATGCTAAGGCGGATGCTATGGGCCGACTTCACTGCTAAGGGTGCACGAAATCTGATATTTTTCTAGATTGGATGCGACGCATCCAACCCCTCTTCCTCTGGCTAGAGCACCTTTTCTTCATATTTTTGCACTCCAAACACCTTAAATCATCACACACAACTCAATTAGTCATAAAACTAATAATTAAACCATGTTGGGCATTTTAAAGATCAAATAGCATCAAAAAGCGATTAAACATGGGTAAAGTAATATCTACACATATCAAAATATGCCCAACATCATAAACCAAAATCTTCCAAACATAAAATTGAAGAAGAGCTACTATAAAGGAGTATTCAATAAGAACAACAGTTGCCATTCGGTATACATTCATGGAGGCCCAAAGTACCATCCTGTGTGTTTCTTTGGTCTGATCCTGAAAGTTGGAATTTGCAATCTATCCATTCTAATGGCTCCTCTTGCTTCACTAGGGAGGTCCATTTCATTGGTGAAAAGGACCTTATCAGTAAGATTAGAAGCATATTTGGATATGATGTCTGCAACTTCATTCCCCTCTCTGTAGCAGTGTTTCACTTTGATTCCAAACTGTGCAACTTTATGTTGTAAAACCTCAATATTATCCTGTAATTTCCATGGGACTTTGTGGAGTTTGAAGATCATATTTAGTACCAAGAGAGAGTCTAGCTCTAAGATCAGTCTTGTGTAGTTTTGCTCACAATACCATAAAACACCTTGAATGACAGCTTGTACTTCGGAGTAATTGTTAGTCGATAATTGGATTGGTGAAGCATAAGCCATGACCAACTCTCCATTTCTATTTCTAACAACTCCCCCTGCTCCAGCTATTCCTTTTTGTGCCATATAACTACCATCATTATTCAGCTTTCAAGTATTATGCTCCGGGAAGACCCATCTGACCATAATACTTTTAAGACTAGTTTTGTGTTGCTCAACTGTTAAGCATACTTCATTCCAGGATAGGTTCCGGTCAAGTTGACTGAACTTTTGGCCCAATGTGATTTTAACCTGGAAAAGTATTTGTTGGCAAATTCTGAAAATCGAGATTGTCTTCTTGCCATATTTCTTGCCACATCTTGATTTCCAGATTTCCCAGCATGTAATAACTGGTGTGATGTGTAGTAGTAGTTTCTAAGCTGCATTCTTTGGTTGTTTGTTCCACCAACTATGTAAGATGTTGGTGATGCTTCTCCTTGTGGTCTAGAATCCTATTGGACTCGATAGAGTATTTCACACCTTCATGGCTATACCACATGTTGCAAAGACATGAGCTATGGATTCTTCTTCTGGTATCCTGCAATAACAACATCTAGAAACAATGTTAATACCAAAGTTTTTTATAGTATCGTAAAGAGGTAACCTTCCTTTTAAGAGTCTTCAAGAGGTGAATGATATTTTAAAAGGAAGATATTTATTCCATACTTTAGAAAGGATAGGCTCAAAATTTCCTTTTTGCCTTGTTAGTTCATAAGCAGTAGAGCAAGAGAAAACTCCTTATGGATTAAGAGTCCAAATAACTTTATCATTGCAACTTGGATTTCCTATTTTGACCCGTGAGACCTCTATAGCTAGCTGGGATGGTATTATATGTTACAGCCTCTTCAAATTCCAGCTGTTGTTATTGATGAATTCACAGATCTTAATGTTGCCAGTTTTGTAAGTGATATTGGCCCTCTGCTTGGTTGTTCCTACAGTGGTCCATCTGTCTACCAGAAGAGTCTGTTGCCTTTGTTAATTTTCCACATGATTTGATTTTTCACCCTATCCCTGGTTTCAAGAAGATTTCTCCATGAGCTGGAGTCTTTGGGGTTGGGTAGTTTGGACATAGGATTGGATCTATGGTAGTATTCTGCTAGGAGAAACTTGGTCCATAGGTTATTTTTCACCCTGAATCTCCACCATCTTTTGGCCGCAAAAGAGCTGCATATGTCTTGTAATCTCCTGAATCCAAATCCTCCTTCATCAGAAGGTAGGCTCATATTTTTCCATGAGCACCAATGATAGTTATTCTTTCCTTCATTTCCCCCCAAAAGAAATTGGCAATATACATTTCAATCTGTTTGACAATGGTCTTTGGTGGATGTCACGCCCCAAACTCGGGGAGTGCCACCGGTGCTTAACCGAGTGAACCCGGCTGAGCAAACCTATTAGATTTCCTTCTACCCAAACTCATCCATGAATAAGGATAATACATATTTTCGTTAATCAAACAATAAAGTAATCATGTATGGAATACCAATTTTTTACCATTAGTTACTTCCCTTTTTAAGTCTCAAATATCACACACATGTTTCATAGTCTGAAGTGGAAATAGTAATTCAAACATAACATAACTAGTTTGACTTAGTGTTCACATATCATATTATACAATTATGCGTTTCATAGACTGTCCATAATGTTTATTCATACTGTACACCTATACATCTCATACACAATGCACCTATGCGTTTCATAGACCGTCCACAAGATTTGATAACATAATATACCTATGCGTTTCATAGACAGTCCACAGGATTTCATAACACAATATACATATGCGTTTTATAGACTATCCACAAGATTTCATAACACAATATACCTATGCATTTCATAGACCGTCCATAGAGTTTCATAACTCAATATACCTATGCGTTTCATAGACCGTCCATAGGGTTCCTAACACAATATACCTATGCGTTACATAGACCGTCCATAGGGTTTCATAACTTAATATACCTATGTGTTTTATAGACCGTCCATAGGGTTCCTAACACAATATACCTATGCGTTTCATAGACCGTCCATAGGGTTTCATAACTCAATATACCTATGCGTTTCATAGACCTTCCATAGAGTTCCTAACACAATATACCTATGCGTTTCATAGACCATTCATAGGGTTCCTAACATAATATTCCTATGCATTTCATAGACCGTCCACAGGGTTCATAACACAATATTCATATGCGTTTCATAGACCGTCCATAGGGTTCATTCATTATTCCCATTTTGGAAAACAACCATAATTCATGTTCATAATATCACTTACTTGTACTAGCCACGGGTGATCGATCATAGGACATTAATGGCCTTATTATGTAAAGGAGCTAAAACTCATCTCATAATGTTCGCACATTCTTTCATTTCATTGGCACTATTGGCCACATATGTAATTCTCATTCTGGGTACGATGGCCACATTTAGTATTCCATACTCACCCTTTTCACTTTCAAACATCATCATCATCAACAACAACAAAGCATTATAAATCAATATTTTTAGTACACATGTGAGCAATTAAGAGTCTTAGGCACATAGAGGTTTTCTCACATAATTTGGCATCATAACCTTCATTTAGAACACGACTCAAAGACATAGCATTTTAATGCACATATAATTCTTTAACACATTCCCAAAGGATAATATAATGTGATAGGAACATTCGGAACAAGTTTTGATTACACAATTCTCATCACTTTGCTTATTTGGGACAATCGAATTTATTGGGAACAACTCGGAACATAGAAAAAGGAATTTGAGACAACCATACTTGGAACTTATGGGAACATCATAGAATTCAATTCTAAGAGAGAAAGTTTAGCCAACATACCTCGCTTTGAGCTTCCCTTAAATTACTATAACGTTTCGGAAATTCTAACAATCCCAATCAATATTGAGACATAACAAAATTGAACACAAATTAGGAAGGTTTTCATGGTTTCAACTCATTTAAGCATTTTATCATACACTAGGTGTGCATCAAGATTTCAAGGTCCTTTTATGGAGGATTCCATCATCCCACAACCCATTATTTACCATTTTAGCTCAACAATCTTCTTACATCCTTTGATAACACATGTATGCAAGATGGACAACTCCCATGACCAAATATTATCTTACTAATTACCCAATTTTAGACAAAATTTAAAATTGAGGGTTAGGGTGTAGAATCTTACCTTTAGGATAAAGACCTTATGGGTTTTCCTTGTCAATCTTTCAAGATTTGAGCAAGACTTGATGAATAATTAGCCTACAGTTTCCTCTCTCTCTAAAACACTCCCACTTCTCTCTAAAACATTAGATATTTGCTCAAAAATAGCCCATTGCGTGTATTTAACGAAGTAGGATCGGGTTATAAAAACCCAAAAATAAAGCTCCGGAATAGGATATGCGGTCCGCATATCGGCCGCACAATTTGATGCCAAAAATTGGGAAAATTTTGCCTGGGCCTGCGGTAGTTATGCGGCCCGCAGACCTGTTCTGCGATCGCATAATGCACCGCAGAACTGGTCTGCGGTCGCATAATGTACCACAGACTTTCGCCCAAACTACCTCGCCCCTGCTTCATTCTGCGACCATTATGCGGTCCGTAGAGTAATTCTGCGGCCGCATAGTTTTGGGCCACAGAAATACATTTTTCTGTCCAAATATTTCCTTCACTTTCTAGTGCATTGTTCAACCCAAAAGGTCCGAGCCGCGGCGAGTCTTGAATTTATTTGCGAAATTTTTACGGGGCTTTACACTTAAATACTTCGAAATATTTTGGGGTGTTACAGCGGAGCCATTACAGCCATCAGGTGGAAGGTATGTGATTGGAGAACATGCTTTATGATGGTTTCTCTTCCTCCAAAGGACAATATTTTGCCTTGCCATCCTCCAGTCTTTGCAAGCACCCTGGAAGCTAAGTCTGAGAAATGACAAATCTTCTTCATGCCAGTGTAAATTGGGCAGCCAAGGTAGGTGAAGGGGAACTGGGCTTGCTTCATGCGTGTCCATTTCCTTAGTCTTCTATCCATTCTCCTGTTCTTGAAGTTTTGTGTCAAGAAGAAGCTTTTGTCTTTGTTGATTTCCTGTCCTGATGCTTTTTGGTTTTCATTTAGCACATTCAGGATTAGTTTAGTTGATTTCCTTTCAGCAGAGAAGAAAAGTATTAGATCATCAACATAACTTAAATGATTGATTCTAGGGCCTTTAAGACTCATTGAGAAGCCAATGAATTGGGCATGCTGATTAAGTTTTTTCAAGGCCCTAGAAAGAGTTTCAGCAGCTAAGATAAATAGAGCAGGTGAAAGAGGGTCTCCCTGTTTTAATCCTCTGGATGATTTGAAGAAACCAAATTGGTGCCATTGATAAGGATGTAGTACTAGTTGTCTGATATTAACCTGAATATGATGTCAATCACTGCCTTTGAGAAGTTGAGTTTCCTAAGAGTAGTAGTGAGAAACTTCCAGGAGATTTTGTCATATGTTTTGGACATGTCCAGTTTAATGACAATGTTGCCATCCTTTGTCTTTTTGTTGATTCCATGCACAATGTTTTGTTCCAGTAGTATATTTTCTGTGATCAGTCTACCCTTAACAAAACCTAACTGATTATCAGATATGATCTTGGGGAGAACACTTGACAGTCTATTAGAAATAATCTTATTTGACATATTGCAAAACTAATAGGTCTAAGTTGGGATAGAGTGTTAGGAGCAGTTACCTTGGGGATTAGCACAAGGTTGGTGTGAATGAAATACTTGGAGAGGTTGTAGACATTGAAGAAATTTGGAACAAACTTGCATACCTCCTTTTTAATTATGTCCCAGGTTGCCTGGTAGAAATGTCCATTGAAGCCATCTGGTCCTGCATAGTTGTTTGGGTCTATTGAGAAGACTGCTTATTTGATTTCCTCCTCCCCAGGGATCTTGCTGAGAAGTTCATTATCTTCATCAGTTACTAGTGGGTCCACACACTCAAGAATAGACATATTGTTGCCATTTCCATTTTGGGTGAATAAATCACTGAAGTGCTTAATGGTTGCATCTGCAATTGCCTCATTGCCTATTATCCATGAGCCTTGGTTGTTTTTGATTCTATGTATGTGTGACCTCCTTTTTTGGTCTTGATCACACTGTAGAAATACTTTGAATTAGTATCTCATTCATCAACCCATCTGATTCTTGCCTTTTGTTTTAAAATAGAGTCTTGCATTTTGAGCCATCTAGTGTACTTAGCTTGAGCTTTGTGTATACTTTGTCTGTTGGAGTCAGTGTTGTTATCTTCGTAGATCTATTCCAGAAGGCCAACTTTCTCATCTTTTTGTTTGACTGAGGCAAAAATATCACCTATAGTATCTCTTGACCAAGCACTTAGACCTTTAGCCACAACTTTTAGTTTCTGCTGTAGTACCCATTGGCCATTTTCTTGGATATCAGTGTTCCAAATATTTTCAACCAGATTTAGATAGTCACCCTGCTTAGTCCAGAAGTTTAGGAATCTGAAGTATCTGATGGCACTATGATTAGGATTCCTAAATTTGAAGATGATAAGGGAGTGATCAGAGCCAGATCTACCGTGGTGATCGACCCTGTTAGTTTTTTTAGCCTCTGCCCATTCCTGATTTATCATTACTCTATCTAATCTTTTGCTTATCCTTTCCTTCTCTTCCAGCCATTGCACCAGGTAAAGGGATATCCTGTGAATCCAAGATCAGACATGCCACAGTCATCCATACAGTTCATGAAATCTGTGCTTTTGCTAATTACATGTGGAATACCACCCCTCATCATCTGTCATGATGGAGTTGAAGTCAATAAGAATGGTCCATGGACCATTGATAATGCTGCTGATGTCTCTCAGTTTTTCCATAAACCTTTCCTTTTAGTAGATTTAGTTCTAGCATAAACAACAGTGATCCAGAAGACACTACCATCATGTTCCACTTTAAGAGAAATTTGTTGCCTACTTTTGTCAATGTGTGATGACCCGATAGGTCATCTTATATTTTAGAACCTAATTCTATGCTTTGAACCCTTAAATACCTCATTTTAGCCTTTCTCGATTTTAAAAACTAAGAAAATATGAAATTTGTGCCTTAAAAATCCATTTGAATTGACTTAGGTCAACGTTTTGCAAAAACAAACCCGGATTTGTGTTTTGACGGTCTTGGTGTGTCCGTATCGTGATTTGAGACTTGGGCGTATGACCAGAATAGAATTCAGAAGTCCCTAGCCCGAGTTATCGCACTTTGTTAAAATTTGAAAGTTAAAGGCTTAATGACTTTGAAATATTTGACCAATGTTTGACTTTTTAGATACCAGGTTCGTATTTTGGTTTCGGAACCTGGTATAGGTCCAATACTATCTTTATGACTTGTCTGTCAAATTTGGTGAGAAATGGAGTTGGTTTGACGTGATTCAGACGTCCGGTTGTGAAATTAGAAGCTCATGAGTTTTCTTGAAAATTATCTTTGATTTGATGCTAAAACTCATAGTTCTAGGTGTTATTTTGGAGATTTGATCGCGCGAGCAAGTTATTATGATATTTTTAGACTTGTGTCCACAATTGGTTTAGAGCTCCGAGGGCTCGGGTGAGTTTCGGATAGGCTACAGAGTGAAATTGGATTTAGAAATATTGCTGGTGTGTTTCAGTTCTGGTGCAGGCCTTTGATCTCGCATTTGCAAGGTCGGGCTTCGCATTTGCGACTTCTGATGGGTTCGCATTTGCGAGCAATCATCACATTTGAGAAGAGTAGCTGGAGCACCTCAAGTTCGCATTTGCAAAGTGGGTCGGGGGGGGGGGGGGGGAGAGGGGGTATAGTGATCCCAGTTGCGATCAAACGGTCGCATTTACGGAAGTTCAAAGTTCGCATTTGCGAACAAATCATTGCAAATGCGATGACAGTAGGAATGTAAGGGACTTCGCATTTGCGATTGTTTCTTCGCATTTGTGGGGCTCGCATTTGCGAACCCCAGGTCGTAAATGCGACATTTGCAACTGATCAAAATGGGAGTTAGATGGGATTTTTGTTCATTCTTCAAATTTTCAAAACAAGAAAACCCTAGAGGCCATTTTTCAAAGAACTTTTCTTCCCCAATCCATTGGTAAGTGATTCTAACCTATTTTTCTTCAATCTTTCATCACATTGCATAAGTTTTTAACCTAGAATCTAGTGTTTTCATGGTGGAATATGGGGGTTTGGGTAGAATTAGGGATTTTTATAAAATGGGGATTTAGACCTCAAATTAAGATTGGATTCCAAAATAAATTACATAATCGGGCTCGAGGGTGAATGTGTTATCGGGTTTTGGTCTGAATTTCGGGATTGGACCAAGCGGGCCCGGGGGTTGACTTTTGTTGACGCATTCAATATTGACCTAAATTGAATCCTTTCCAATTGTGGATAGTTCCTAAGGCTTAATTTGAATCGTTTGGTTGGTAATTTGCTAGATTCTATTAGTTCAGAGGCTTGTTTGAAAGGCAAAGCTGTGATTGAGCTTTGAGTAGAACTTTGGAGCGAGGTAAGTGTTGTGGTTAATCCTGACTTGAGGGATTAGGAATTGTTTGTCTATTTTCTACATTTTTAGATGTTGGGTACAATGTATATGTGAGGTGATGAGTACTTATGCGTTGTTGTCGGGTTAAAGCATGCGGGTGGGACTTGTTCCTTGTAGTTTATTGCTTACTTTGATCTTGTTATCCATGCTTAGAATAGTTACTTACTAAATTGATCGTTCTTATCATGTTTACGGGCTTTTGTGATAATTGAGTATTGATTCCAATGTTGAGATTTGTATTATGGAACCATTGTTGAAGTAAGGCTTGTTCTTGTTAATTTTATCTCCCTACTATTACTTGTTCATTGATATGTGGTAAGGGAGAGTGTTAATGCACGAAGGGTGATGTCGTGCCATATTGTAGGTGTTAATGCACGAAGGGTGATGTTGTGCCATATTGTGAGTGTTAATGCACGAAGGGTGATGCCGTTCCATATTGTGAGTGTTAATGCACAAAGGGTGATGCCGTGCCATATTGTGAGTGTTAATGCACGAAAGATGATGCCGTGCCATATTGTGAGTGTTAATCCATGAAGGGTGTTGCTGTGCCGTATCTATTAATTTTCATTGTGAGGTTGAGAGTAAAAGCATGAAGGGTGATGCCATGCAATTTTCTTCATTGTGTTTAGTCATTTTCACTAGTTAAAAGCATGTTGACTGTTCTGGTTATCATTTCCATTGTATCTCTTATATTTTGTGCCCCTTTAGCATGTCCCCCCCCATTAGTACATGTTTAGCTGTTATTGTTGTTTTCTTATACATATGCTGTTATCTGCACAGGTTTATTGTGTGGGTCTCTTGTCATAGCCTCGTCACTACTTCATCGAGGTTAGGCTCGACCCTTACGAGTACATGGGGTCGGTTGTACTCATACTATACTCTGCACTTTCTGTGCAGATTTTGGTACCGATCCTAGCTGATCGTGAGGCTTAACAGCTTGGACTTGCTTATTGGAGACTCAAGGTAGATCTGTTGGCGTTCACAGACCTTGGAGTCCCCTTCTATCTCCCCTATTTTACTGTTTCTTTTCATTCTGAACAATTGTATTTCTATCATACTCTGTTTGTAGATACTCTTAGAAGCTCGTGAGTTGTGACTCCAGATCCGAGTTGTATCAGATATTATGGGCTTTATGTTATTTCGCGTTTCAGTTTTAGCTTCTATTTAGTTTAATTGATTATGTTATTGAAATTGACTAAAATTGGTTTAAAGAATCCTCTAACACTGGCTTGCCTAGCAAATGAAATGTTAGGCGCCATCACGGTTCCAAAGGTGGGAATTTCGGGTCGTGACAAGTTGGTATCAGAGCACTAGGTTGTCTAGGTCTCACAATTCACGAGCAGGCTTAGTAGAGTCTGGAGGATTGGTACGGAGACGTCTGTACTTATCTTCCAGAGACTATGAAGTTTAGGAATTTTTTTTACTTATATTCTTCTTTGTCATGCAATTTTGTTCTCTCATTGCTAATTAAACTCTTCTACTCTTATTCTCTCGCAGATGGTGAGAACACGTACTGCATCTTCAGCTGAGCAGCAGCTAGATCCCCCAGTGGCAGCTCCTACGAGGGGCAGAGGCCGAGGTCGAGGCAGGGGTAGAGCTCAGCCCATAGCTCGAGCAGTAGTACTAATAGTGGAGCCTCAAGTAGAGTTTGACGAGGAGGTTCCAGACTGTTCCTGTCGGACCAGCTCAGGTCCCGGAGGGGTTCATCGCCACCCCAGTACTTCAAGACGCTTTGGTCCGTTTGGTGGGCCTTATGGAGAGTGTGGCCTAGGCCGGTACATTTCCCATGGCACCAGCCATCTCTCAGGCTGGGGGAGCACAAACTCCCACTACCGCTTAGGAGCAGATGACTCCCCAGTATCAGACTCTAGCTACTCAGCCAGTCGGAGTAGTTTAGCCGGTTGTTGCGGCACAGGACGGTGATGGACCAGCTATGTCTTCTGAGGGCTTATTGAGATTGGAAAAGTTCACCAAGCACTTCCTAGTTCACTTCAGTGGTGCACCTTTTGAGGAACCACATGATTATCTTGACTGCTGCCATGAGGTTTTGCGGAACATGGGGATAGTTGAGACCAATGGGGTCGATTTTGCTGTGGTTCAGATGACGAGTTCCACCAAGAGATGGTGGAAGGATTTTGTATTGACTAGACCAGCAGGGTCGCCTTCTCTTACTTGGGACCAGTTCTCTTAGATATTTCTTGAGAAGTTCCTTTCTCTCACACTGAGAGAGGATTTTCGCAGGCAGTTCGAGCGTCTCCAGTAGGGCAGTATGTCCATCACTCAGTATGAGACCCGTTTTGTAGATCTGGACTGTCATGCTATTCTTCTGCGTCCTACCGAGAGAAAGAGGGTGAGGAGGTTTATTGAGGGACTCACTCACCCTATTAGGCTACAGATGGCCAATGAGACAGAAAGTGAGATTTCCATTTAGGCGGATGCTAATGTTGTGAGGAGGATTGAGATGGTTCTTGCACAGGAGCGATAACAGGGGTCTGATAAGAGGCCTCGTCAATTTGGTGTGTTCAGTGGTGCCTCTTCTGGAGGCATGGGTAATTTTGGTAGAGTCCATCCTCCTAGGCAGTTTCATTCAGCACTCCAGGCATCCCACGGTGCTTCAGGTAGACATGGCCCTCATATGCCTTATTCCGACCAGCTAGCCTACATTGCACCACCAGCTCCTATTAGTACACCTCCGCTCAAGAGTTTTCAAGGTGGTTACTCAGGTCGACTGGGTTAGTTTCATGGTTAGCAGTCATAACAGCCGAGGTCCTGTTATACTTGTGGTGATCCGAGGCACATTGCTAGATTTTTCCCGCGGGCATCGAGCAGTTCTCAACATCAGGGTTCTCGTGCCATGGTCCCGGCACCGGGTGCTTCACCGCCCGCTCAGCCAGTTAGAGGTAGGGGTCAGGCATCCATAGGCGGTGGTCCGACCATTAGAGGTGGAGGTCAGGCCACTAGAGGTGGAGGCCAGCTAGCTAGGGCCCGTCCTAGAGATGTAGTTAAGAGTGGTGGGGCCCAGCCCCGATGCTATGCTTTTCTAGCCAGGCCTGAGGCTGAGTTATCTGACGCTGTTATCACAAGTACTCATTCAGTTTACAGTAGAGATGTTTCAGTTCTATTTGATCCGGGTTCTACTTACTCCTATGAATCATCCTATTTTGATTTATATTTGGTTGTGCCTCGTGATTCTTTGAGTGCTCCTGTGCATGTGTCCACACCTGTGGAAGATTCTATCGTTGTAGACCGCATTTATCGTTCGTGTGTGGTCACCATTGGGAATCTTGAGACTAGTGTAGATAATCTACTTCTCGATATGGTAAATTTTGATATTATCTTGGGTATGTATTGGATTTTACCATATCACGCTATATTGGATTGTCACACTAAGACAGTGACTTTAGCCTTGATGGGGTTGCCTCGATTAGAGTGGAGAGGGACTCCTGGCCATTCTACCAACATGGTTATCTCTTATATGAAGGCTTAGCGTATGGTCGAGAAGGGGTGTCTAGCTTATTTGGCTTATGTCCGCGATTCTAGTGCGGAGGTTCCTACCATGGATTTAGTACCAGTTGTATGTGTGTTTCATGCAGACCTGTCCGGGATGCCACCCGACAGGGACATTGATTTCTGTATTGATTTTGCTTCGAGCACTCAACCCATTTCTATTCCTCTATACTGTATGGGCCGGCCAGAGTTGAAAGAATTGAAGAAGCAGTTGCAGGATTTGCTTGATAAGGGCTTTATTAGACCTAGTGTCTTGCCCTGGGGGTGTGCCTGTGTTGTTCCTGAAAAAGAAGGATGGATCGATGAGGATGTGCATAGATTATCAATAGTTAAACAAAGTCACCATCAAGAACAAGTATCCATTGCCGATGATTGATGACTTATTTGATCAGTTTCAGGGTGCCAAGGTATTTTCAAAAATTGATTTGAGGTTGGCTACCATCAGTTGAGGATAAGGGCATCCGATGTCCCTAAGACAGCTTTTCGGACTCGGTACGGGCATTATGAGTTTTTAGTGATATCCTTTGGGTTGACAAATGCCCCAACATCATTTATGGATCTGATGAACCGAGTGTTCAAGCCTTATTTGGACTCCTTTGTGATTGTGTTTATTGATGATATCTTGATCTACTCCCGAAGTCGAGGGGAGCATGAGCAACACCTTCGTATTGTACTTCAAACTCTAAGTTATATGCTAAGTTTTCAAAGTGCGAGTTCTGGTTGGATTTGGTCGCTTTCTTGGGGCACGTTATATCAGTAGAGAGAATTCAGTTAGACCCTAAGAAGATTGAGGCAGTTCAGAATTGTCCTAGACCCACTTCAGCCTTGGAGATTCGGAGTTTCTTGGGGTTGACGAGTTATTACCGTCGATTTATGGAGGGGTTCTCATCTATAACATCCCCATTGACCAGGTTGACCAAGAAGGGTGCCCGTTTAGATGGTCAGATGAGTGTGAGGCGAGCTTTCAGAAGCTCAAGACTGTTTTGATTACAGCGCCAATGTTGGTGTTGCCCACAAGTTTAGGATCTTATATGGTATATTGTGATGCATCCCGTGTTGGGCTCGGTGTAGTATTGATGCAGGATGGCCGGGTGATTGCATATGCGTCGCGACAGTTGATGGTTCATGAGAAGAATTACCATGTCCATGACTTAGAGTTGGCAACCATTGTTCATGCGCTGAAGATTTGGAGGCACTATCTTTACGGTGTGTCGTGTGAGGTTTTCACGGATCATCGGAGCCTACAGTATTTGTTCAAGCAAAATGATCTCAATTTGAGATAGAGGAGGTGGTTGGAGCTATTGAAAGACTATGCTATCACCATCCTGTATCATCTTGGGAAGGCAAATGTGGTGGCAGACGCTTTGAGTAGAAAGGAAACGAGTATGGGTAGCCTTGCGTACATTCTAGTCAGTGAGAGACCGCTTGTATTAGATGTTCATGCCTTGGCCAATCAGTTTGTGAGGCTGGATATTTCGGAGCCCAGCCGTGTCCTAGCTTGTACAGTCGCTCGGTCTTCATTGTTTGAGCACATCAAGGAGCGACAGTATAATGACCCTCATTTGTTTGTCCTTAGGGATACAATGCGGCACGGTGGTGCCAAGTAGGTTACTGTTGGAGATGATGGAGTTTTGAGGATGCAGGGTTGTGTTTGTGTGCCTAATATGGATAGACTTCGTGAGTTGATTCTTAAGGAGGCCTACAGTTCCCGATATTCTATTCATCATGGCGCCGCTAAGATGTATCAGGACTTGCGGCAACATTATTGGTAGATGAGGATGAAGAATGATATAGTTACATATGTAGCTCAGTGTCTAAATTGTCAGCAGGTTAAGTGTGAGCATTAGATACCTGGTGGTTTGCTTAAGAAATTAGAGATTCTTGAGTGGAAGTGAGAGCATATAACTATGAACTTCGTTGTTGGACTCCCACAGACTCAGAGGAAGTTCGATGTAGTTTGGGTCATTGTGGATAGGCTGACCAAGTTAGCGCACTTTATTCCTGTGGCAATTACCTATTCTTCCGAGCGGTTGGCAGAGATTTACATCCGCGAGATCGCCCGTCTTCACGGTGTTCCTGTGTCTATCATTTCTGATCGAGGCAAACAATTCACCTCACACTTTTGGAGAGCAGTACAACATGAGTTGGGCTTGCAGGTGGAGCTGAGCACAACATTTCATCCTTAGACAGACGGATAGTCTGAGCACTTTATTCATATATTGGAGGATATGCTCTACGCTTGTGTTATAGACTTCAGAGGTTCTTGGGATCAGTTGTTGCCGCTCACAGAGTTTGCCTACAACAACAACTACCGGTCGAGCATTCAGATGGCTCCCTATGAGGCATTATACGGTAGATAGTGCCGATCGCTAGTTGGATGGTTCGAGCCGGGGGAGGCTCGGTTGTTGGGTACATATTTAGTACAGGATTCCTTGGATAAGGTCAAGATTATTCAGGATCGACTTCGCACGGCTCAGCCCAGGCAGAAGAATTATGTTGACCGTAGAGTTCGTGATGTTACATTCATTGCCGGAGAGGGAGTGTTGCTCCGGGTATCACCCATGAAGGGTGTGATGAGGTTCGGGAAGAAGGACAAGTTGAACCCTAGGTATATCGGGCCTTTCGAGATTCTTGAGAGAGTGGGAGAGGTGGCTTACAGGCTTGCGTTTCCACCAGGTTTATCAGCAGTTCATCCAGTGTTCCATGTGTCCATGCTCCGGAAGTATCACGACGATCCGTCCCCTGTGTTAGATTTCAGCTCTATCCAATTGGACAAGGACTTAACTTATGAGGAGGAGTCGATGGCTATTCTAGCCTGACAGGTTCGTTAGTTGAGGTCGAAGAGTTATCCTTCAGTCTGAGTGTAGTGGAGAGGTCAGCCCGTCAAGGCAGCTACTTGGGAGTCCGAGTCGGACATACGGAGTAGATATCCCTACCTTTTCACCAGCCCAGGTACTTTTCTATGTCCGTTCGAGGATGAACGGTTGTTTCAGAGTTGGAGAATGTGATGACCCGATAGGTCATCTTATATTTTAGAACCTAATTCTGCACTATGAAGCCTTAAATACCTCATTTTAGCCTTTCTCTATTTGCGTGCGGAGTCCGAGTGTTTTTCCGAAAAGCTTTTATGTTAAAAACTGAGAAAATATGATTGTTTTGCCTTAAAAATCCATTTGAGTTGACTTCGGTCAATGGTTTGAGAAAACAGACCCGGATTTGTATTTTGACGGTCCTGGTGGGCTCGTATCGTGATTTGAGACTTGGGCATATGCCCGGAATCGAATTCGGAAGTCCCTAGCCCGAGCTATCGCACTTTGCTAAAATTTAAAAGTTAAAGGCTTAATGACTTTGAAATGTTTGATCAATGTTTGACTTTTTGGATACCGGGTCTGTACTTTGGTTCCAGAACCCGGTATAGGTCCAATACTATGTTTATGACTTGTCTGTCATATTTGGTGAAACCGAAGTTGGTTTGACGTGATTCGGACATCCGGTTGTGAAATTAGAAGTTCATGAGTTTTCTTGAAAATTTTCTTTGATTTGATGCTAAATTCGTAGTTCTAGGTGTTATTGTGGTGATTTGATCGCGCGATCAAGTTCGTATGATATTTTTAGACTTGTGTGCACAATTGGTTTAGAGAACCGAGGGCTCGGGTGAGTTTCGGATAGGTTACAGAGTGAAATTGGACTTAGAAATATTGCTGGTGTGTTTCAGTTCTGGTGCAGGCCTTTGATCTCGCATTTGCGAGGTCAGGCTTTGCATTTGCGACCTCTAATGGGTTCGCATTTGCGAGCAACTCATCGCATTTACTAAGAGTACCTGAATCACCTCAAGTTCGTCTTTCAAAGTGGGTCGGGGGGAGGGGGGTACAGTGATCACAATTGCGATCAAACGGTCGCATTTGCGGAAGGTCAAAGTTCGCATTTGCGAACAAATCATCACAAATACGATGACAACTGGCATGGAAGGGACTTCGAATTCGCAATTGTTTCTTCGCATTTGCGGGGCTCGCATTTGCGAACCCGAGGTCAATGGGAGTTAGACGGGATTTTTTTTTCATTCGTCAAATTTTCAAAACAAGAAAACCCTAGAGGCGATTTTTCAATGAACTCTTCTTCCCAATCCATTAGTAAATGATTCTAACCTATTTTCCTTCAATATTTCATTACATTTCATAAATTTTTAACCTAAAATCTAGTGTTTTCATGGTGGAAATTGGGGGTTTGGGTAGAATTAAGGATTTTTATAAAATGGGGATTTAGACCCTAAATTGAGGTCGGATTCCAAAACAAATTACATAACCGGGCTCGAGGGTGAATGGATAATCGGGTTTTGGTCCGAATTTTGGGATTGGACCGAGCGGGACCGGGGGTTGACTTTTGTTAACTTTTTCAATAATGACCTAAATTGAATCCTTAGCAATCATGGGTAGTTCCTAAGGCTTAGTTTGATTCGTTTGGTTGGTAATTTTCTAGATTCTATTGGTTCAGAGGCTTGTTTGAAAGGCAAAGTTGTGATTGAGCTTTGAGTGGACCTTTGGAGCGAGGTAAGTGTCGTGGTTAATCCTGACTTGAGGGATTAGGAATTGTTTGTCTATTTGCTACATGTTTAGATGTTGGGTACAACGTATATGTGAGGTGACGAGTACTTATGCGTTGTTGTCGGGTTAAAGCATGCGGGTGAGACTTATTCCTTGTAGTTTATTGCTTACTTTGATTTTGTTATCCATGCTTAAACTAGTTACTTACTGAATTGATTGTTCTTATCGTATTTATAGGCTTTTGTGATAATTGAGTATTGATTCTAAATTTGAGATTTGTATTGTGGAACTATTGTTGAAGCAAGGCTTGTTCTTGTTGATTCTATCTCCCTGCTATGACTTGTTCATTGATATGTGGTAAGGGAGAGTATTAATGCACGAAGGGTGATGCCGTGCCATATTGTGAGTGTTAATGCACGAAGGTTGATGCCGTACCATATTATGAGTGTTAATGCACGAAGGGTGATGCCGTGCCATATTGTGAGTGTTAATGCACGAAGGGTGATGCCGTGCCATATTGTGAGTGTTAATGCACGAAGGGTGATGCCGTGCCATATTGTGAGTGTTAATGCACGAAGGGTGATGCCGTGCCATATTGTGAGTGTTAATGCACGAAGGGTGATGCCGTGCCATATTGTGAGTGTTAATGCACGAAGGGTGATGCATGTTGACTGTTCTGGTTATCATTTCCGTTGTATCTCTTATATCTTGTGCCCCTTTAGCATGTCCCCCCCCATTAGTACATGTTTAGCTGTTATTGTTGTTTTCTTATACATATGCTGTTATCTGCACAGGTTTATTGTGTGGGTCTCTTGTCATAGCCTCGTCACTACTTCATCGAGGTTAGGCTCGACCCTTACGAGTACATGGGGTCGGTTGTACTCATACTACACTCTGCACTTTCTGTGCAGATTTTGGTACCGGTCCTAGCTGATCGTGAGGCTTAACAGCTTGGACTTGCTTATTGGAGACTCAAGGTAGATCTGTTGGCGTCCGCAGACCTTGGAGTCCCCTTTTATCTCCCCTATTTTACTGTTTCTTTTAATTCAGAATAGTTGTATTTCTTTCAGACTCTATTTGTAGAAAATGTTAGAAGCTCATGAGTTGTGTCTCCAGATCCGAATTGTATCAGATATTATGGGCTTTATGTTATTCCACATTTTAGTTTTAGCTTCTATTTAGTTTAATTGATTATGTTATTGAAGTTGACTAAAATTGGTTTAAAGAATTCTCTAACACTGGCTTGCCTAGCAAGTGAAATATTAGGTGCTATCACAGTCCCGAAGGTAGGAATTTCGGATTGTGACACAATAAAATTGCAATTCAGTCTGTTATTCCAAAAGCCCCAGATTTTGGTGCTGTCATTAGTGATGGCTTGATCAAATTCTAGGTACCTTTTGTATTCCTCTACTTGATCTAAGGATAGAAAAGGCTCATGTAGAGTAACCAGGTCCACCTTATGCATTTTGATTAGTCTTGCTAACCTTTCACTTGATCCTTTGAATTTTATCCCTTTTATATTCCAATTAATGATGTTTATCATTAGAAAGGTTGGGGGGATAGTAAGTCACCTTGCTTTTGATTGGCCTTACTGACCTTAGGTTCTATCTTTTTCCTTTTGTATTTTTCCTTTCCCTGTCCCCTGGGTGATAGTCCTTATTTTTCTATGACATCCTCTGTCTTCTTGAACACTGGGCTGATTGGTTCCTTTGGAGCAGTGGCAAATGCTTCAACTAGGTTGTTGGAGATCTCATCATTCTCTTCATCAGTATCTTCTAGAGAGCTTTCTGCCACTTCCTCAGTAGAGTTTTCCTCCTCTCGAAAATCAGTGTTGATATCTTCTCCTGATTCATATTCAGAATTGTTGTCTATGTCAGGGCCATGACAATTCTCCAGCTGATATCCACCAAAGTCTATTTCAATATTTCCCCCTAGCTGTAGCAAACATGTAGTGTCAGTAGTGAGTGGGGTTAGTATGCATGCATTGAGACTTCCCTGACTATTGTCCCTAGCCTTGTTGAGGTCCTTATCATTGTTGTTGACTTGTTTGTCTTTGCTTTGTTGCTTTGATCTATCTTTTTCCTTTTCCTTTGGAAGAACAATGCTGCTCTGTTTTTGAACTGCCTCAATATTTTTTTCCTCAATGTGTCTTGTTTTTTGTTTAGTCCATAGTTTGCTTTTCACGTTGAGAATATTTCCAATAATTTTGTTAGACTTCTTTTTCTTGCGATTGTTTCTCTTCTTGACATGTTCCTTGTCTTCCTTTTGCTTTGGATTGGTATGACCTTGCACAAGGTTCTGCTCCTTTTTCACTTGCCCAAATGCTTTATTTTCTTTTCCTGATGTGCCTTCTTCCTGTATATAATGCTGGTCATTGCTTTGATCCTTTAATTGGATTTGGCTGCTACTATCTGTCTTTGATTGATTTCTTTGTTGTTTATTTCTTCTTCCTGTTTCTTTTGCTTTTCACTTGCGTGAATCCATCATCATCTTGGTTCTTTGGTAAGTTCTGTGCTTCTTTAATCACTACAAGAATTTTGATCTTTGATGACCATACTTTTGCGAAAGGACATAAAATTGGTCGTTATAAGTATACTTCTAGTGGCCGGGAATTATTCTAGACATTAAAGTCAAGTTTGGATTCAACATTAGTGAGGGTAAAATATCTTGCTGTTAAAAGTATATCATCCCTTCGTGAAAACATAATTTATAGAGTAATTAAAAAAGAAAAAAGGCAGTCTTTTCCCAAATCCCCCCGCCCCCAAACCCACTCCCACTCCCACTCCCATGTCCCCTTTCTAACTAAAGTGAAACGAACCGGACTCTGCTTCTCATTATTGTGATTTTTCATTCTCTGCGCCTCTCTAGTGAATTAATCTTAGGGTTTTTTCTCCTTCTCATGGTAAGTTTCGCCATCTTCATTTTTTGATTGGTTTGATTTCGTGTAATAGTTATGGTTCTACCTAAAGAAATTTATGATCGTACAAAATCAAATATTGAAAATGTTAGATGTAGTCTACAACTAGCACTCTTTTTCTTTTATTCCACCAAACTAAATAGTTAAGAAATGAAAGGTTTTGTCATTTTTTGAATTTTTATATATAAGAACAGTGCCTTCTCTTCGTCTGAATGAAATTATATGCTTTTAGTTTTCCGATTTGGTTGAAAAAATAATCCTAACTGTTGAAGTGTCGTAATTATGTAACTAATGGAGCGGTGCATATATGTAAAATAGAACTACGGGAGGATGTTGTAGTTTATCCCAACACTTTTGGGAAAACAAGCAGAACCTCTTTTTGGGGGCTGAACTTGAATTGTTTCCTCTCCTAATTTAGCTGTGAGATAGGACCTTGATTAGCTGTGATGCCATTCAAATACCATTCATTAGCTGCGATGAGTATTTAGTGTTTGTGCATTTAGGGATGTCCAATTGACTATTCTGAGGTATTTTAGTTGTTTAAGCAATCAAAAGTATTGAGGGTGTTGTGCACCCAAAATCTAAGCTGCTATATAGTAAAAGTTGTCAGCAGAGTGTAATACTATTATTTATTATATTTCTCTATGTGAGCGAAGTGGTTAATATGTGAATTTGAGTTCCTTCTTTGTCTTTTTGTTCCTCCTCTACAATAGATCATCTATGGTTCTCTGCTTATTAAATATAAGGGGCTTGGATAAATGGAAAAGAGAATCTTGGGACCTACTTTATTTGCAAAATTTTGATCTTTATCTTTATTAAACATACAACTTATGTTATATAAGGTGGCTTCAAGATATACTTTATGATGTCACAACAATGTCCTTCATGCTCTATTACCAATAATTTAATCATTAAAGTTGATTCCACATTTGTTTGAGAACTTTGTTGTAGATAGTCTAGGTTTAGCATGATTATTATCATTTCTGTCAGGTTGTATATTAGTTTGTTGTTAGATTAAGGTTTTATATTAGTTTGAATCAGTAAACTTACAATTTCAACTATGACTTTTTTTATTCTGAAGTGTTCTATATGCAAAGTTTCATGTCTTTCTAAAGATGGATATCCTTTCCAACGCATAACCTTAAGTTCTACATCCCTTGAGTATGGTGGTAATTGTTTTTAGCAAGTTTACAAATGTTGTTTCAAAACATAATAGATGTGGTTTGTCATGTTTACAAAAAGTTGCTAACAATGTAATGGTTTAATGGACTTAGCAGTTCGTCATGTTGTTCAGGAGCACTTAGGATAGGCTAGGAGATATGAAGAGGGAGGAGGCTAAGGAAGAGTATGTAGCCTTGATCTCAGATAGAGTTGCAGATTGGAAGATAGATAAGATTGATGTGCGAGTCAATATTATTGACAGCTCGCTCTTACTGATGTTAACAAACTTCCTTTGTAGTCATGTTTTCCCACTGATTAGTTGGTATATGGTAGCTATAACTAATTTCTAAAGATGTCAGACACATTTCATCGAAAAATCCTGTTACTTCGTTGATAAACTGGTGGCAGATTAACTATAAATTGATCTTTCTAGATGTTGTAACGTCTCAGGATAGCCAACACTTTTCGCACAAGTTACTCGATAAAGATGAAAAGGTACACTTTCTACAAATATTGGGATGAATTAAACTAAGTCATAGTCTTTCATTTTGAGTTTTATCATCTTGAGATATGTTTATAACTCTGCGAAACTATAAAATCTGTATGTTTTTGACTTATGAAAATCGATAGTTTTACTTATTAACTGAAATAATTGACTCATTTCTTGTAAATAAACTATTAAAAGACAAAAGAAAGGAAAAACGAAGTCTTGATTGTGATTAATAATGATTTTCACCTTTCTTCTAGTTCAAGTATTAGTAGTTTTTTTTTTTATTAAACTAACATAAACCTATTCTTTTAACAGATCATAAAAAATGATGTGAAGAAACCGGCCTTAAAGAAAGTGAGCAAGTAACAGAATCTGAAATGTTAAAGAACAAGTTGAAGGACAATAGGACTTATGTTTATCAGAAATATTTAAGGTATGACTTCATATCTATTTTCGTGGACAATTTATGGTGGGGTCAAGTTCCAACTATGATGTTTCATTTTCTATTAGAGATGATCCCATGTCTCTCTTCTTGGACATGGTAATTTACAGTGAGCTGTAAATCTCTCAGTAAGCTTTGCATCTAATCTTTATAGATTCAAAATTTGTATAATTAAAGAGGAAGCAAGTAAAGAAACCGAGTCAATAGATCTTAAGACGTTAGTCAGTATGAGTACATTTACATGTTATGATATATGGTGGATACTTCGACATTGTTATTCATCCCTACTACGTTTTCCAATTCATGTTGCGCTTATGTCAATATCTTCAGATTATTTAGAAGATCTTCCATTACCACGATCATCGTGCTTGTGGTATCAATCCTAATAATAGTGTCCTGTTATAGAAAACACAGCTAGAGGGTAGGACTGTTGATTTTACTTGCAACTGGATAATTTCCTCAGAGCTTATGAATTATAGATCAAGAGTAGGTTGCTAAACTTATATCCAACCAAAGTTAGCTCTAGTTTCTCAACTAGAAATAGGAAAAATCTAACCAGTCACTATTCATTTTTTTCCCGAAACACTCATAAACAACTTTTTTCATGGACCTTTTGTAATATATGATTATGAAATATGTTATCCAGTCAATTTACAGCATGCTAAATAGACACCAAGAAATTTGACCAGTAAGATTTTTTTGTTAATAGTGGTAGTAGTAACCGAGGCTGCAATTTCAATTTTATCTCTCATTTGATTTGTGGAAAGAGGTCGCAAAAAGCTTCAGCTTGAGTAGAATATGATTACTAATTCTGTAAGTTTCTTGATACAATAGTCTCCCAAGTAAGAGCCCTGCAGTAGAAGTTTTCTTTTACATCCTAAGTAGTAGCAACCTAGTAATCGAAATCTTATACATTGGTTCTGTAAACAAAATGAGCTAGGAGAAGCTTTCTTACTAAACTAGCTTGAACTTATTGTTTTTACAGGTCAAATTTGAAATTTAATAAATCTTCCCTTGAAGATAGTGCGGCAGAGCAAGTTGAAGCAGTTGAAATATTAAAGAACAAGTTGAAGCCAAAGAGGAACTTACTTTATTTTTCTAGGGGCTGTTTGAAGAGGTTGCCATTTGTGGACCCTACAATTCTTCTCTTCCTTTTTAGGAGTTGTAAAAATAGTGTTGTACAATTTGGATATTTGGTTATGTGATTTTTGTAAAAATAGTGTTGTACAATTTGGATATTTGGTTATGTGATTTTTAGTTCTTTGTAATTTACAATGATAGTTAATATAATTATTGAGTATTTTGTATGTGTTCTTCTATATACATGTGAAAACATATGCAATAATGATTACTATTTGGGAATTACCAAAAAACAATATTAAACTATCATACCAAGGAAGGGAAACTTGGTCGCTAAAAGTGTTAGTTGTGAAAATGATATACAATTAACGAAAGGCAAACTGGCCGTTAAAAAGGAGTTGCAACGACCGGATATCTTGCTGCCGCTAAAAGATATTTAACGACCAGGATTGAATCCGGTTGTTAACTTTTAACGTTAAGGCTTTTAACGACCGGTGACGACCGATTTTTCTTCGGTCGTTATCGACTGGATATACTTTTAACGACCGAATTTTCCCTTGTTAAAGACCATTTTTCTTGTATTGAATGTTGGTGTTCTTTCCTGTGTCATGGTTGGCATTGGGTCTTGGATGATTGTCAATGGCAGATGCCTTTTCTTTGTTCCTGTTTGCTTCTGCTTGTTCCCTTTTCCTAGCTTCAACTTTGCATCGCGCAACATCATGACCCTGCAATTTGCATGTCCTGCAGAATGCAGGGACTTCTTCATATTCTAGGGGTTGATCTTTTTTCCTTTTAGTCCCGACCCATCTCCTTCAATGCCCACAAATAAAGAGTCTGGTTGTGGCTTCATAAGGTCAACCTCAATTCTTACCTTGGCCATGTGTGGCCTAGTTCTAGTGACAATAGCAATGTCTTCTTTGAGGGGTTCCTATTTGTTCTAATACTTGTTTCAAATAATCCCACTTAAACACATGAAATGGGAGTTTTTGTAGCAGCACCCATATAGGGGCGAGGGAGGTTTCTTCGTTTGGGTCAAAATCGGGTGACCATTTAAACATTCTCATTAATGACCCAGTAATTCCCATGAATCGTTGGAAGTAGACAGTATTGAAATCAATTTCATTGTCAAAGTCGATAAAAACGTGTCTGTAATCATAAGCCCCAATTCGTACCTTTCCTTTCAATGGAGTTTGCTCTATGAATTTAGCGAGAATTGCTTCAATTTTTGGTCTCCCCATTGTAAATTTTCCAACTAGAGTCCACTTACAATCTTCCTCCATCACCCCGTAGTAATCGGAAGCTTTGAAGATGACTGCCGGCTTGCCATTATGGATGGTTTGCCTTGCCACAACAGGGGTGCCGTTTTGTGCACTCGAGCTATGTTTGTAAGCGATTGCGGATGAGTACGTGACTTTTGATCTAATTGCTTCTTCTGGTGGCCTGAGCTCCACTGGGGGATCCTTTGGCTGATCAATACGCGCCGGTTGTCCGGCCGTAGGTAGATCCATATAGGTGGCACGTGAGATCAAATGTTTGGTTTAAGAGGTTACCATTGAGAGAGTATTTTGTAGAGAGAGAAATTTTAGTCTTTTAATTGACAGTTCAATCTACAAATACATACATAACGTAACTAGTTTTACGGAAAGACCATGATTTCACGCGCTTCATAATCTGAACTATAAATCCGCCCTCTATTAAGGTTATGCATATGCTAGCTAAAATACTTTTGCTAAAAAAGGAAATAGTCTTATTTGGTTAAGAATAAAAACTGAACTTTTGAAAAGAGAGAAAAGTATTTTTTCAGCGGGATATAGTGTATAAGTTTAATCTTTTTTTCACGGCGTTAAAAAATAATTACTTGATAGAAAAATGTTAAACTCAAATTGTTTTTTATGACTTTCTGAAAGCTACAAGAAAAAATACCGACACGCCTGTTTCATAAACAAACTAATTAAACTGTAGTTCGTTATTTTTTCATAATACTCAAGTCTCGTATTATTAGTTACACCTTCGTTATGTAGTAAGCATTAGTATAAAAGTTAAACAAAGTGACTTGCATTAAAAAATATGATATACGATCGCAATATACTAATATGAAAATGTTAACCATGCAGGTACCAATTCATGAGTTTTTGTTGAAACACTTCTTTCTTTTTATGTGTTATTTTTATAACCAATTAGTATTCAGTATTTATTGGTGCGACTAATTCAAATTCGCGCCAGTAAGAAATATTAAAGGGGAATCACTCCCTACATGAGGTTTCTCCACTCGCATAATCAAATTAAATTCAAGACTTCTGATTAAATGGAGGAATCCCATCTATCCCTATCCAGTGCCGAAGCCAAAATTTATCAAGAATATTCAAAATATAAAAGAAGTACCTAACAAATTTTTTTGATGAGGTGATTCATTGACATCTTGTTCAGCCTAGCGATAATCTGCCATGAACATCTCACTTATCTGTTTCCACCAAAAACAAACAGCCTAGAAATTTTTATTTTTCTCAGTTCTGTTGCTTTTATTTTTCTCAATCCTGTCTTCGCCTAATCAGTAAAATAATGCTCAAGTGGATAGAATCCTGATTTCAATCCAACTATAAAATGGGGCTAGTGATCAATGTTGATAGGTTCCACCTATTTGCAGGTTGATGACATCAGTTGTTGTGGATCATAGATGACTATTTCTTAGTTCTTTAAAATCTACATTACAATTTTATCCAATGAGAATTATATCAATACATTTCGTATTGGAACTTTGTTCTTTTATAATAGCATATATGAATAATTGAGATTTGACAAATTAAATATAACCTTAATATAGGTCCCTGTTAAGAAATAATTTAGGGATGTTTGAGGTTTAGAAACGCTTGATAATTTTCTTTTTTCTTTTTTCTTATAACCTTCGATAGATTTAATTCACGATTACATGTATAAAGTGAAAAATAGTGAAACAAAAGAAAGAAGATACACATGCCGCCTAAACCCGAAACCCTTTCCAAGCGTGAAAACTATATAACCCTTTCCTTTTTGTCAACGTAACATAATGTATTAAGCCTTTTCTCCTCTTTGCCGCCTCCCTACTACAAGTACATAGAAATAATTTGCTTCAAACACCAAAACACTATCTATGGCAGATTTACCCAACGAAATTACTCTGATTATTCTCTCAAAATTACCAGTGAGATCCCTCTTAAGATTCAAGTGTGTTTGTAAACCATAGCATTCTTGGATTTCACATCCTAAATTCGAGCTCTCTAATCATCAACGAGCGGGTGCCTTGGCACTTCTACGGTCCCTCGTTGATTTCTGCAGCATAAACATGTATAGGGTAAAATATGCTATGACACGTGGCCGTCCAAAAGAAGGACATGTGGAATCCAAGACGGGGATGGCCAGAGACCGTACGCAGCTGTTCAGCTTGTCACCGGAAATAATAACGTTCATAAAGGTGTGATAAATGCTATGCGTCCGGTAGTATTTAATAAAGAATATTCTGTGGCATTAAGAGCGATGGCCCATTATAGGAAATTTGGCATTCATGTTCACCGTTACATCTTCATCAATGACCCTTATAATTAGCATTAAAGAAGGGCACGATCCTGGGACCTCCTTCCCTAGACATAACTAAAAATAGTGAGCTTAGTTATCATTGCAAGGGACACGAAATTTTTGGCAAACTTACACTACATTCTATACAAAGCTTAATAAAATCTTACTTTCTCGCTTTTTGATTAAATTATTGTTGTACCCGGAAACCTTGTTCCCGGAACTGTTGCTTCTGCCGTTTCGTCTATATTTTAAGGCTAAGTTTTACATAATTCTTCGATTATTTCAGGATCAAATTAGTTCACTTGTCTAGAAATCAAGTATAAATTTAACTATACCATTTTACGGTAAACAGTTTGGCGCCCACCGTGGGGCCTAGACAGCCGTGCAATTAAATTGATCCTTGTCTTTTTTACTAACATGTTTTGATTATTTTGTCTTAGAAAAAATCATTAGAAATGTCAGATAGCACCGTTAACAACACGCACAACCCCGAGATTCGAGGAGATCAATGTTATTTCGAGGACTCAATCAGTGACACCCATAATGAGAGGAATGACGCCTCACCGGTGCATGACATGCAATATCCTCGACATGTTCAGGAGACAACTCCCGATGATGCTGATAAAAAATATGTCATTGACACGGTAAGGGTCTTATAAGAGCAACATGCGATCATTCTAGGCCACCTCACGCGTATAATGTTATGATGGAGTTGAAACAGGCGCTGTCGAGGGGTTCGAATAATGCAAACCGACGAGATCCAACTCCTCCCGGTGTTCCGCAAACCAAACAATGCATAGGGTCGACAACAACACTCCCAGGGGTGAAGTTGGCTCCGATGGGGTTGGGGGAGCGGATCCGGCCTCAATAGCGAGAATGAACCTTTCAAGAATGAACTTTTACGGTTTATGAGGGAAGTGAATGCCCGCATGGACCAAAACCCGGGCGCGCCACCAGTGCTGAAAGGACCGGACTCAAAGAAGTATACTCAATTTCCATACAAGCCAAGTGCGGCACCAGAATTAATCCCGAATCAGTTCAAAATGCCTGAAGTGCCAAAGTATGACGAAACTTCAGACCCTCAGGAGCATATTACCACCTACACAATGGTGGTAAAGGGAAATGATTTAGCTCCTCACGAAATTGAATCTTTGTTGCTAAAGAAATTTGGAGAAACTCTTACGAGGGGAGCCTTGACGTGGTATTCACTGTTACCCGAGCATTCCATAGATTCCTTTGAAATGCTCATGGACTCTTTCATCAAGGTTCATGTCGGGGCCAGAAAAGTACAGGCCTGAAATGTCGATATATTCAGGATTGCGCAAGGAGAGTCTGAGTTACTACGAGAATTCGTTATCTGATTACAGAAGGAAAGCATGTTGCTCCTAGATGTCCCGGATGAGTGGGCAGCTGAAGCATTCACAAAGGTATTGAATCTGATAAGTTCAGATGCTTCTCGTAAAATGAAGGAAAGCCTGCTTGAGTTTCAAGCAATGACTTGGGCGGATGTCCACAACCGATACGAGTCAAAAATAAGGATCGAGGATGATCAGGTTGGCTTTCCATCATCGACCAAAGGACGGGAGAAGAACAGAAAAAAATCAAAAGATGGTTAGGACACGGACAGACAGACTTCAAGGGGTCAGTTTTTTCCCTACAAACGGACCGAAAGCTATGGCAAAGGTTTCCGGACAATGGACAAGTTCATCATGGACAGGAGGACTGATCGTGGTCAGAACAATAGATCATTGGAGGATCAAGAAACGTCAGGGTCACAGGGTCCTTCTTACCCCAAGTTATTGGAATACAACTTCAATGTAAGTATAACGGAATTGGTTTCAGTCATGAGAAACATCAAAGAGGCACAGTTTTTGAGCAAAGAGATCTAATTCTAGCCAGAAGTATCCCAACTTATGGTGTGATACCATGGGACGAATGGCCACAGGATAGGGGACTGCCGACACCTCCGGGAAGAAGTGGAAACATTTTTGAAGAATGATCACCTTAGAGAATTCTTAAGTGACCGAGCTAAGAACAATTATGGTCGTAACTGGGACAATGCAGAAACCTCAAAAGCAGGATAAGATCCCCCCACACTAAACGATCAACATGATCTTCGAAAGGAATGAGATAAATGGGGTCACATTCTCAGCAGCAAAGAAGACTAAAGTGACAATAACTCATAGTAAAAGGCTCTGGGAAGATGATATCACTTTTACGAAGGAAGGAACAGACGGATTGCTGTTACCACACAACAACGCTCTGGTAATTTCTTTAAATATGCTAGATTTTAAAATTAAACGCATTCAAGTAGATCCAGGAAGTTCGGCTAATATCATACAGTGGAGAGCGTTGGAGCAAGCTAAATATACTAGAAGCATCATTCCGGCCACGAAGCTCCTCATCGGATTCAACCTCACAAGCGTGACAACCCGGGGAGAAATTATATTACTCGCGAACGCTGAAGGAGTAATGAAAACAACTCTTTTCGAAGTGGTAGATGATAATATAGGATGAAACATCATTCTAGGAAGACCGTGGTTGCACGATATGAAAGTTGTACCATCAACATATCATCAATTGCTGAAGTTTCCAATGCCCGAGGGAACTAATCAGATAAGGGGTGATCAACCGGCGGTGAGGGAGATAAATGTAATTCGGTCTCCAGTAGCAAAGGAAAGGAACATGCGGCATAGCAATTACAGGAACCGGCACATACTCCCGAACTAGAAGAAGTTAGCCCGGGGACAGAGGCGTCAGAATATTATCAGGTGCCGAGATATTTTCAAGTTCCAAAAGAGACGGATGCAACGAAATCCATGGCGGAAGAACTGGAGCAATTTACATTGTTCAAAGAATTTCTAGAAAGGAAATTCCACTTGGGGACGGGAATGCACCCAGAGCTCAGGTCTGATTTTATTGAATTTCTTAAATTTAATACCGATTATTTTGCATGGTCGCATGAGGATATGCCAGGCATCCCGACGGAGGTAGTCATACACAAGTTAAGCTTGGATCCCAACATACCTCCAGTAAGGCAAAAGAAACGCCATATTGCCGAAGCCAGGAATAAATTCATCAAAAAAGAGGTAACCTGCTTACTTAATATCGGTTCGATCCGAGAGGTAAGATATCCAGACTGGCTAGCCAATGTAGTAGAAGTTCCTAAGAAGAACAATCAATTTCGCATGGGTGTAGAATATAAAGATCTTAATAAGGTGTGCCCGAAAGACTCCTTCCCACTGTAAAATATCGATCAACTGATTGATTCCACGGCGGGCACGAGTTAATAAGTTTTCTCGATACTTATTCCTGGTAAAACCAAATTAAAATGAACCCGGAAGATCAGGAAAAGACTTCGTTTATACTGAATTTCAGTACATATTGTTACAATGTCATGCCCTTCGGGTTGAAAAACGCCAGAGCCACTTATCAGCAATTCGTGAATAGGATGTTTGAACATCAAATAGGAAAAACTATGGAAGTTTATACAGACGATATGCTCGTTAAGTATTTGAATACAGGTGATCACCTTAAATATCTGTAAGAAAATTTCAACATCCTGAGTAAGCATAATATAAAACTTAATCCCGAGAAATGCGCGTTCGGGGTTAGCTTTGGTAAGTTTTTGGGATTTCTAGTCTCACAAAGGGGAATTGAGGTAAACCCCGATAAAATCAAGGTCATAGAAGACATTCCGGACCAACTGTCAAACGTAAAGGAAGTCCAAAGGCTCACGGGGAGGTTGGAAGCTTTGAGCAGGTTCATTTTCCGGTCGTCAGAAAAATGTCATTGCTTATTCGCACTGCTCAAAAAGAATAATAATTTCGAAAGGACACCGGAGTGCTAGCAGGCTTTGATGGATTTGAAGAAGTATTTGTCAAGCCCTCCATTGCTCTCAAAACCAAAAAAAAGTAAAACGTTACTAGTTTACCTCGCGGTCTCGGAAGTTGCGGGGAGTGTGGTTTTAGTCTGAGAGGATGAAGGTACACAATCTCCCATTTATAATGTTAGTAAAATTTTAACGGGGGGAGAAACGCGCTACCCAGATTTCTTCTGAAACTAAGGGTTTAGAGCAAAATCGGTATTTTACAGAAAATCGGACAAATTTCGTCTTTGATATTGTTTCATTGTCACAACCCTAAGGGTTTAGAGAAAAAAAGAAAACACAAACAGTATAACTAAATTATTTATATCTCACATATGGAAGGCGGCAGGGAAGGGTTTATATTTTATACATATTTTTCAAGGTTTCGAAAGGGTTTAGGGTTTTGAAAGAAAAGGAAAATGAGTTGTGCCCTCCTTGTGTAACGGAGAATCTAAGAGATCTGTTTGAATCTAAAAATTGCATACACTTTATTGGATAATTTATAATTACAAGGGCAGTCCTAGATTAAATTTCATTTCTGGATGATTTATAAATAAAAGTTGTCCTAGTATAGCGCAAAAAGACAAATAACTAAAGCTACTCAACCCTCATTTGTTTGCATTTAATGGAGGTCTGAATCTTAATCATTCAGATCTCAGTCATTAAGTGCGTCTGTATCTTAGATCTGAGTCTTAATCATTCAGATCTTAACGATTAAGTCTTTTTATTTTATTTTTTCAATTTTACAATCACTTAATGAGTCTGAATATATCTTAATGATTAAGATCTATATTATACATTCAATAATTTAGGTAAAAATGATATTTCACTATTACTTATATACTTTCACCACCGGAATCGATGTCCCCTATCATTATAGATCTAGTCCTTTAGTAGCCAAGATCTGCCATTCAAAATCTCCTTCAAACACTTAGGAGAATTTTGAAAAACAGATTATCATTAAATGTAATGCTACAAAAAATTGGCATTAATACTATCTCTAGCTAATTGTTGTCGTTGCAGGACTCCAGTAGAGGAAACTACAAATAACCTATTTGCTAGTAACAAGATAACAAAAAGGATATGGATAATCATTGCTACACCTCTAGGATTCCAACCACAAGGTAGCACAATTTTCAGCATCATAAACTAATGGTGGAGCATGCAAGTAAAGAATTCCATCCACAAATTTCTCCAACAAATTACCCCAAACATTGTATGCTGGGAATTATGGAAGGCAAAATGTGGAAAGAAATATTAAAACCAATTAATATCAACTTTCAGGATATGCAAACAAGTGTTGTTTCAGGCAAAGGTCTCTTTTGGAAAAAAGTATAGTCAAATGGATTGGGAATAGCCACGGAGCAAAGTATGTCAAGTTGTAGAAGCCTACATGCCAAAAATTTAAAGTTTGATGGTTAAATGGGACATGCTAGAAGGGGATGCATGGAAGCTGAACACAGTCAGAAGTTACATGGTTAATAAGGGTAAAACAGATGTTGGTGGTGTTGTTAGGAAGAGAAATGGACAAATGGTAATGGCCTATGCAGCACCTATCCAATTCTTAACTAACAATTACTCGGAGGTTCAAGCGGCTCTAAAAGGAATCCTTTGGTGCTGCAATCAAAACTGCACTAACCTCACCCTTGAAATTGATTCACTATTGGTTGTCAATATGATACTAGGAAAATTCAACCCTCCATGAAATCTACACAATGATATCTCCCAATCCAAAACAAGGTATCTCAATATGGCATATCTATAAAGCATTGCTTCAGGGAAGGAAATGAGGTGGCAGACACGTTATCCAAATATGCCATTTCAATCTCTGATAGTTAATTTTTCTTCAATGAAACTAATTTGCCTAATGAAGCTAGAGGCGCCATTCGAATGGACAGAATGCAAATTCCAGCTTTTAGGATAAGGGCAAAAAAACATTCTGGTTGGTTCTTCTAACCACCATATGCACCATCGGCAGAGCTACATTAATGTACTCGAATCCTCAGTCCTCCGGTAGCTCTTCCCTCTCCTTTTTGTAATGTGCTCGCACAACCCAAAGCCTAGGTCTTAGTCAACTACTGTTACATGTGTTTGGCTCTTTATTCCCAAAGGTTTTGGTTTTATGCCCCCTACTTTGTATCTTTTGCTCATCAAATAAACAAGGTAGAGTCCAGCAAAAATAAAAAAGCAAGTGGAAATTATCTGAGATGGCGTCAAAATAAATTACCTCATATTGAGGACCAAAAAGTCAGAAATATTTCCACTTTGTATCTGCATCTTCATCCCCCGGTTCATCATCGTCATCCATGCTACGCCAATCGGGACTAAGTCTATTTCTTCCGACTAAACTCTCATGCATGTCAAAATAGTTATCTTCGAGATTTGTCCTAGAGTGAAGCCGTCCATGCATTTTGATCCCATCACGGGCCGAGAACATATCATAGGGGATTTCGATGCGTCTCCACTTTTTGTCTTTAAGACTTGCAACCAAAGCATAAGCACCATCACTAGCATAGACGGACTTATTGTATACGTAGAGAAGTACCTTGTATTCATTCTTGGAGAAGTCGAAACAAAGTCCCCCAGCACTTATAACATGTTCATCGCTTATCAATAGGTAGAGTTCAATCACTTTGTTGGAAAATCGAGTAGCAGGATTCCACAAGAAAATATGCTTGTTTTCGCTTATTATGAGTACGAGACCATTACAAGAACCCAACAATCTTAGACATGGCTCTAAATACTTATTCTTGTAAATACGGCTTTCCAATGCGCCTCCATCATTCAAAATCGCTTCTGCTCTTCCTTGTCGTTGTTTTGAGAGCTCGGGTTCGGGATGTGAAATCCAAGAATGCCATTGCTTTGAAACAATCTTGAATCTTAAAAGGGATTTCACTGCTAATTTTGCGAGAATAGTGATAGTGATTTCGTTGGGTAGATCTGCCCTACGCTGTGAAATTGTTTCATTCTCACAACCCTAGGGTTTAGTGCAACTAAGATACTAGTACTAGTAATATAACTGAATTATATGTCACAGATAGGAAGCGGCAGGGAAGGGTTTTAGGGTTTTGAAAGAAAAGGAGATTGAGTCGTGCCTCCTAGTTATGGCTGTCCAACGGGACGGGTCCCGTCCCGTCCCAGTCCCGTCTCGCATCGCGTCCCGTCCCGTCCCACTTAATTTTAAACGGGATGGCCCCATGTTAAACGGGACACGGGATGGGACGGGATGGCTATTTCGTCCCGTTTATCCCGTCCCATTTCGTCCCGTTTCGTCCCGTCCGTCCCGTCCCGCCCATCCCGTCTGTCCCGTCCCGCCCGTCCCGTCCGTCCCGTCCCACCTGTCCCGTCCCTCGTCCCTTTTTTTATTTTATAATTATAGCCGTTGGGCAACGACTATAATTGCAAAAATAGCCGTTCTCAACGGCCAAAAACGGCCATATTTGGCCCCCACTCCCACCAAAACACCCCCTACCCCCAAACTTTTAGTATAATCCCTAAGTTTATTAAATTATACTTTGGCCCTATTTTCTACTATAAATACCCCAATCCTTCTTCATTTCTTCCCACAAAAATAAATTATTCTCTCTCAAATCCCTTTCATTCTATCTATATTATTCTCTCAATTTTCTCGCAATCAAGTGATAAGTTTCAAGTATTTGGACAAATATTTGGAGTAACTTTCAAGTTTCAAATTAATTTATCAAGTATTTGGAGCAATAGTTTGGGCAATTTCTTCAAGTCTCAATATTTAATCACGGTGCACTCGTTCCATCTCCTAATTTTAATATATATTTTTTGCGCATTATTTTAGTGCTTAATTTTTGTGCTTACTTTACGTGTTCTATTTTCGTATTTCATTTGTGTTTTTAATTTTTGTGTTAACTTTTTAAATTTAATTTCGTATTTAAATTATGGCACATAAAAATATATTTGGCGTATTTTAAAAAACTAGTAAAAAAAGTAGTAAAGGTGAAAGTAGTAGTAATCCTAATCCTAGTCCTAATCCTAGCCCTTCTCCTATAATTAGAAAACATATAGATGAAATGACTCATGTTGATGAAACTTCATTTTTCCAACCCCCGCATGTTATAATATTAATTTCGGAGAACAACTAGATCATGAAACTTTACAAAGACAATTTGGCAAGGATATTTTTATTGAGGACGAAGAAAATGAGGATGAAGAAAATGAGGAAGAAGAATTAAATAAAACACTCACTAGTCCCGCAACACAAGCAGAGAATACAGTGAGATTTCCGTATTATTCAGAGATTGGATTAATTCAGAAAGAAGAAATCTTGGTTTTGAAAGATTAACTACTAGGGAAGAAGAAGAATACAATGAGATACTTAGCACTGGGAGCGATGACGGCATAGAACTCATGGAACATCAATCAACATTGCCAATTCCAGAACAATGTCCAAGAGAAATTATAGATAAGTTACAACGAAATTATATAGGAGCTTATAAATATTAGTATGATACTTTTTTATTGGCTACTAAGAGGCCTAGTTCAAAGTTTAAACAGAACCCTTCCTAGAAGGTGGCTGCATAGATTAGGTGCTCTTCAAAAGAATTATATTTGTATGTGAGATTTGAAAGTTCTATTAATAAAATAAAAGGCTCTAAGCGTTGAATTTGTTTTATGAATTACACTCTTACTTAGTTACTTAATGGATTGAAATTATATTAAATAAATTATAACTCTATTATATATTTATAATTGCTAGAATATTTTATTACAAGTCTTTTGTTTTAATATTTTATAATTCTTTACTTAGTTTCCTAATTTTTGTTTAATTTTTAAATTTATTAAATAAGTCAAAAAACTAGATGTTGCAAACTTTAAAAACTTAGTCATTGCCAAAAGAATATTCGTTGTCAAACTCAATGCTTAAATAATTTTTTTAAAAATGGCACTTAAGGCCCGCGAACTCGTCCCATCTCGTTTGTTAGCGGGACGGGATGGGCCTACCGTCCGTCCCGTCCCGTCCCGTTTGTTAGCGGGACGAGATGGGCCTACCGTTTCGTCCCATTTGTCCCTTCCCATTTCGTCCCGTCCCGCCACCGTCCTGGCTAAATGTCGTCCCGTCCCGTCCCGTCCCGTTAATTTTGTCCCGTCCCGTCCCGTCCCGTCCCGTTGGACAGCCATAGAGGACGAACGTATGTTTAAGTAGGGGTGAATGTAACGACCCGACCAGTCATTTTGAGCTCTAGCGTGTCATTCAGCGATTTGAGGCCTTGAGTAACTTCATTTCATCTATTATGACTTGTACACATAGTCGGAATTTATGTTCGGGAAGTTCGGAATTGATTTGGAAAATAAAATTTTAAATTCTTCTATATAGGATTTCGCTGATACATACGCTCCTTATTCACGATCAGCAGCAGCTCAAACTTACGTGCAGAGAATTGTTGTGATCGTCCAAAATTGCAGAAGCTTCTCTTCCGATTTCAAACTTTTTTTCTAAGTATAGAATTCAACTTTCTCGTCCAAAATTCACCATAAAATTATAGTAAGTTCTAAAGTTTCAGATATCTCTATATGCTTTTGTGTGTTTATGTGGATTTTTATTTCGTTACTGAAGAATAAGATGCTAGGAATTTGATTTTTTTTCTTCTTTTCTGTATTGATAACGTTAAGGACATCGCGTACTTAACTCTGTGATTGTTCTGTAAATATTGAGGACATAATGTAAAGGATTTGGTGTCCTTAACATGACTGTTGTTCTAAAAAATATTAAGGATAAAAGTGTCCTGTGTTTTGCAACTTGTATTAATAAAGTTAAGGACACGATGTCCTTAACTTCATAACTGTTGTTCTAAATATTAAGGACATAGTGTCATGTATTTGCAAATTGTATTAATAAATTTAAGGACACGATGTCCTTAACTTCATGACTGTTGTTCTAAATATTAAGGATACCATGTCCTTAATATTTTCACTGCACACAACAAAGTTAAGGACACAATGTCCTTAACTTTTTTACTGCACACATCAAAGTTAAGGACAACTTGTCCTTAACTTTTACAATGCACACATCGAAGTTAAGGACATCATGTCCTTAACTTTTACAATGCACACATCAAAGTTAAGGACATAGTATCCTGTTTTTGCAACTTGTACTGATAAAGTTTAGGACATGATGTCCTTAACTTCATGACTACTGTGTAAAAATTAAGGACATAGTGTCCTATTTTTGCAACCTATACTAATAAAGTTTAGGACATGATGTCCTTAACTTAATGACTACTGTGTAAATATTAAGGACATAATGTCCTGTATTTGCAACTTGTATTGATAAAATTTAGGACATGATATCCTTAACTTCATGACTGTTGTTCTAAATATTAAGGACATAGTGTCCTGTGTTTTGCAACTTGTATTGATAAAGTTTAGGACATCTTGTCCTTAACTTCATGATTGTTGTATAAATATGTCCTGAATTTCCCATTTTCTTGACTTGCAGGATGGATACAATATGTATTATAGTTGCTTTTAATGGTATATGGACTGCAGACTATAAGTATCATGATCATCAAACAAAGCTTGTTCTAGTACCTAAGGCAATTCGATTTGAAGATTTCATTAACCAGGTCTTTGAAGTTATTGAATTGGATAGAGACAAGTTTGAAGCAATGATATGGTTTGATATCAATCTGGGAACAAGCAAGGGAATGCTTGTATTCAAAGATTTATATCTTCACACATGTATAGAGTTACTAAAAAGTCATTCACTCTTCAAGGGCTGTCGTTTCATTGTTGATATTTCGGAAAGAGTTTTTGATTTTATAAGCACCTTTGAACATGTCAATACAGAAACTCAACAAGACAATCAAGACAAATGCCAACAGATAATGGAAATAGATGTGGTTGAAGCTCAACCAATAACTGAAGAGGTGCTTCAAACATTTGATTCTATTCAAGTAGAAGGACAAAGCATTATAGATATTGATAACGAACAAGCTTTGGGTATTCAAGTCATAGAGAGTGCACCAGTAATAGAAGAAGTTGCTGAAAAAAGCTTTACTCAACTAACTAGACAAAGCTCAAATTCGAAACAAAAAGAATCCCCAACTACGATATTAAGAGAAAATGCTTCGTTGGATGAAATAAAAGCGGGATCAATATTTGACAAAAAGAAGAGTATAATTAACTGATTTTCTAGTATAGCAATTAAAGGACATTTTGAATTCAAGGTTGTTAGATCAATCTAAACAAGATATTCATTGAAATGCAATGATGATAGGTGTGGGTGGTGTATGCGTACTTTCAGAATTAAAGATTCAACACTATTCAAGATAGTAAAGATTGAGAAAAATCATGACTGCTCAATTAACACTATGAAAGCTGATCAAAGGCATGCAACTTCAAAGTTGATTAGTGGTTACATTATCGACAATCTTCGAGACCCAAGGTTTGAAGTTACACCAGCCTTTGTCATGGTAGAAATGCAAAAATTGCATGGACTAGACATTGGTTATCACAAGGCGTGGCGTGCTATTCAACGTGCTTCAGCTTTAATAAGAGGAACTCCTGAAGAGAATTATGAATTATTGTCTTCATACTTGTATATGATAAAAAGTAAAAATCCGGGAACATACACTAACATAAAGATAGACGACAATAATAGGTAAACAATCAAAAAAAATTTTATTAGTCTGTTTTATAAACTTTAGGACATGGTGTCCTTAACTTGGATATGTGCAATGAAAATGTTAAGGACATGGTGTCCTTAACTTTAATGTGTGCAGTGAAAAAGCTAAGGACATGGTGTCCTTAACTTGGATGTGTGTAGTGAAAAACTTAAGGACATGGTGTCCTTAACTTTGATGTGTGCAGTAAAAATGTTAAGGACATGGTGTCTTTAACTTTGATGTGTGCAGTAAAAAAGTTAACGAGATGGTGTCCTTAACTTTGATGTGTGCAGTTAAAAAGTTAAGGACAGTCCTTAACTTTGATATGTGCAGTGAAAAAGTTAAGGACATTGTGTCATTAACTTTGCTGTGTGCAGTAAAAATGTTAAGGACATGGTGTCCTTAACTTTGATGTGTGCAGTAAAAAAGTTAACGAGATGATGTCCTTAACTTTGATGTGTGCTGTAAAAATGTTAAGGACGTGGTGTCCTTAACTTTGATGTGTGTAGTGAAAATATTAAGGGCATGGTGTCCTTAACTTTGATGCGTGTATTATAAAAGTTAAGGACATGATGTCCTTAACTTTGATGTGTGCATTGTAAAAGTTAAGGACATGGTGTCCTTAACTATGATGTGTGCATTCTAAAAGTTAAGGACAAGTTCTCCTTAACTTTGATGTGTGCACTGAAAATGTTAAGGACATTGTGTCCTTAACTTTGATATGTGCAGTGAAAATATTAAGGATTTGGTGTCCTGTATTTTTAACCTTCTGTTAAACTATATTTTCAGTTTTCTTTATATGTTTTATGCATATGAATCATCAATAGCTGGTTGGAATCATTGTACACCAGTGATTGCTGTTGATGCAACTTTTTGAAGTTAAAATATCGTGGTGTTTTAATGATTTCAGTTTCAAAGGATGCAAATAACCAAATATTCCCACTAGCCTTTGGAATTGCAGAATCTAAAAATAACAATTCCTATGAGTGGTACTTTAGTGAGCTTCGCAATGCAATTGGGAGCCGTGACAATTTAATTTTTTTATCGGACATGCATCAATCTATTGCACATGGCATTGCAAAGGTATATCCTGAAAGCCACCATGGGATTTGTATCTATCATTTGGAGCAGAACCTAAAGCGAAGGAAAGTGAAAAGTGAGGTCATAAAACTTTTCCAAAGTGCTGCAAGAGTATACATGCGCAAAGAATTTGATCTATACATGTCAGATATAGCAAAAGTTGATAAGAAGACTTTTGACTTCTTGATGGAAGAACCACCGGAAAGGTGGGTACGTTCTTGTAGTCCATGATGAAGATATGACATGCCCACAATAAATATAGTTGAGTCAATGAATTTTGTGCTATTAGAAGCAAGGGAGTTTCCTATATTAAGAATGATGGATTTCATCCAAGTGAAGCTACAACGTTGGTTTTATGAAAGAAGAAATGAAGCAGAAGGAACTTTTTCTGACGTTTCTTGTTGGGTAGAAGAGGAATTGAAGAAAAAGATAGATTTAGCTTTTACTTTAAATGTAAGTATTATGTTCTTACTTTAGCTTATTATTTTAATGATAATTTAACATAATGTACTAACTTATAGTTTTTCAACTTTGAAGGTCTTCCCTGTTAATTCATGGCGTTCTAGAGTTGAGGAAGAAGTAATTACTTTCTTGGTGGACTTAAACAAAAGAACATGTGATTGTTTTCAGTTTCAATTTGATGAATTACCATGTATACATGCAATTGCAGCTATCGAGAAGAGAAACATCAAGAAGTCCAATTTCTGCTCGGACTGGTACTTAAAGGAATCTTGGCTGAAAACATATGAAAGACAAATACATCCTGTAGGACATACGGATTCTTGGATTGTACCAGAGAGTGTTAAGTCACAAATTATTAAACCTCCAGATTTCAAAGTTCCGCCAGGTAGAAGGCAGAAGAAAAGGCATATTCCAGCTACCGAATCATCAAAAATAACATTCAAATGTGGTCGTTGCAGAAGAATTGGTCATAATAGAACATCTTGTATATATTCTTCGGCAGTCCATCCATTTTCAAGGAAGCATAGAGAATAATAGATATATCCACTTATGTTTATCTACTCTTTTAAGTTTTTGCTATAAATTGGATTCATTTATATTATTTTTATTTGAGCAAGTAAACATTCGCAGATGGTTATATAAAAGATGTCCTGAATTTTCAAAGTTTCTTTGCACTTACTTGCTCTTTGTTTTTTTTTCTTTTTCTGGGAGTTCAATTTACCTTTGTCGGACCAATTATTGTTTATGGGATTTTATTCTTGCCGTAAGTAAACAAGAAAGTCCTTTTCTTTATATAATTTGACGCCTGCAACTTGCTACATCTTTATTTTTAAAATGAGATTGGTACAAGTAAAACTTAAAGACATAATCTTTTACAAGTCCTGAAAATTTCAAGTATGAATCTAATATTAAGGACATAAATTTCTAAAATGTCCTTAACTTCTGGAAATCTCAGATTATTATCTAGATTTCCAGAAGTTCAGGACATTTCAGAAAAATATGTCCTGATTATTATTTTCATCCTTCAACAAATCAGGACGTTTATGAACATAATGTCCTAAAGTTCTACAACAATCAATGTATCTTTTGCTATATCTCTACATATTTAATAAAAAAGCTGGCAATTTAAAATAGACAAATCAATAGTTATAAAACTTGACATCTGCAACTTGCTAAACACAGCTTGCTACATCTTATTTTTAAAATGAGATTGGTACAAGTAGACTTCAGGACATAATTTTTTGAAACGTCCCGAACATTTAAAGTATGAATCTAATATATAGGACATAAATTTCTAAAATGTTCTTAACTTATGAAAATCTCACTTTATTGTCTATATTCCAGAAGTTTAGCACATTTTAAAAAATATGTCTTGAATATTATTTTCATCCTTCAACAAATAAGGATGTAGTTAATAGATTCTGAAGTTTTACAACAATCAATGTATGTTGCTTTGAATTTCTAAAAACTTCAAGACAATTTAATCAAAGATTGGCCCTTTAAAACTGTGAAAAAATGGACAAATCAATAGTTAACAGAAAGAAAGAAATTAATAACGCGATGCCTTCATATTACTGCTGAAACTGTAATTTAGCATAGCTGTGACCAAAAAATTATGCTATGCAAACAAAATAAAGTGCCTTGTGACAATTTACAGGATATTTCAGAATTCATATGGATTCTTTACAGCAATTTTATACCAATTTCACTACAGCTGACTTTCTTTACAACTACACTACAGCTCCTTTGGGCAGGAAGTTTCATTTTCACTATCATAGTCGTCGCCGACATTTTCTGGTGGTGTATCATAACCAGAATTTCTTTTTCACTCTCCATGTGTCCAAAGATTTGCTGCAAGTGCTTTTCTGAAGTTTGATATGTCCTCAGGTTGGAATTTCTCCACATCCTTTCCCATCATCAACAACTCCACATACTTGATTAGGAATGCACCACAATCAGTCCTAAGAAAAATATGGAGTCAATTAAATAATATCTTTAATAAAATAAATCTAAAGTGCATATAAATTATATAGCAAATGACAACACGTACGATCCAGTTTGGTGTGGTGATCTTTGCCACTGAATATCAAATTTGTTGAATGCATTTCCAAAAGACTTGTGATTTTTCTCAAACTGTGAGAACTTTAGCAAATGGCGGATCATGCGTGCATACATTTCAATGTGTTTCATTCCTTGCTCATATGGCTCACTATATATGGAATCGTACACATCAATCTTTCTCTCATTCAAGTCTAATACCCCCAAAAGAAAATGTGTCACAACATCATTATCTTCTGAAGGAAGCCGATATGGAAAATAGATTTTGTCAACCTCTGTCCAAGCAATTCCACATCTACGATTGTCACCCCACACATATGGTGTGAGAACCAACTGATTATCATCACACCAAAATAAATCTGAAGCATCTTCATTGAAATCCTTATACACAATTAGCATATAGTTATCAAAAAGTATATCTATAGTTGTGCAACGAAAAGGATGGGCGCAAGGGTGGTAGCATTCCTTCTTTCTCAAATAATACAGGGCAATGCCAATATGCTTCATAAAAATACAAAAAAAGAAAAACAATCCATCAGTCATAAATAAATAAAAAACAATAAATTAAGAAGAAAGAAATTAAATGCCTTGTGAATTATCAAACCTTATGATCAAGTACAAAGCTACTATCTGCAAGCTCAAGGAGGAACATTTTTCTACTGATTTTTTGATGGGACAATTTATATGGATTCTTTCTCACACCATTATCCTCAGCATATATATCAGTTTGTCCCCTGAAAATTTTGAAAATATCAAAGTTAGAAAGTTTATAAGTTAGTTCTCAATTCCTAATTAAGGACATTTGGTCATGAACTTACAGTAACAAGGTCATAATTTTAGGACACTTGGTCCTGAAGTTAGAGTTGCAAATTCAAAATTTAAGGACAGGATGTCCTTAACTTACAGTTACAAGTTCAAAAGTTAAGGACACTTGGTCCTGAACTTAGACTTACTAGCTCATAAATTAAAGGACAATTAGTCATGAACTTAGAGTAACAAGCGCATAAGTTAAGGACAATTGGTCCTGAACTTAGAGTGGAAGTTCAAAAATTAAGGACACTTGGTCCTGAAGTTAGAGTTGCAAATTCAAAAGTTAAGGACAGGATGTCCTTAACTTACAGTTACAAGTTCAAAAGTTAAGGACACTTGGTCCTGAACTTAGACTTACTAGCTCATAAATTAAAGGACAATTAGTCATGAACTTAAAGTAACAAGCGCATAAGTTAAGGACAATTGGTCCTGAACTTAGAGTTTAGCTCATAAATTAAAGGACATTTGGTCCTGAAGTTAGAGTTGCAAATTCAAAAGTTAAGGACATGTAGTCCTTAACTTACAGTTACAAGTTCAAAAGTTAAGGACACTTGGTCCTGAACTTAGACTTACTAGCTCATAAATTAAAGGACAATTAGTCATGAACTTAGAGTAACAAGCTCATAAGTTAAGGACAATTGGTCCTGAACTTAGAGTGGAAGTTCAAAAATTAAGGACACTTGGTCCTGAAGTTAGAGTTGCAAATTTAAAAATTAAGGAGAGGTAGTCCTTAACTTATAGTTATAAGTTCAAAAGTTAAGGACACTTGGTCATGAACTTAGACTTACAAGATCATAAATTAAAGTCCCGAACTTAGAGTAACAAGCTCATAAGTTAAGGACAATTGGTCTTGAACTTAGAGTGGAAGTTCAAAAATTAAGGACACTTGGTCCTAAAGTTAGAGTTGCAAATTCAAAAATTAAGGACAGGTAGTCCTTAACTTACAGTTACAAGTTAAAAAAATTAAGGCCAGTTAGTCCTGAACTTAGACTTACAATCTCAAAAGTTAAGGACACTTAATCCTTAACTTAGAGTTACAGGCTCAAAAATTTAGGACATTTAGTCATGAAGTTAGAGTTGGAAGCTCAATACACTTAGTCCTGAATTTAAAATTACAAGTTCAAGACACAAATATAAGCAATTAAAAAATAATGAATACATTTAGGGACTTACACTTTTTTGCGACCTTTCCATTTCTCCTTGCCCAACCACCCAATGAATTTCTTCAATAAGTTTTTATCATATTTGGCATAATGAAAAATACATGTACGAGTATATTTTGATTTTATCCAGCCTGTATACTTAGGAGTATTTTTATTGTGTGCCATCGATGTTCCTCCTTTTCTTTTCTGTTCAAAAGGAAATTTCAATTGCCAACTAAGCTTCTTATTCCTTTTCCCTCGACCAAGCTCTTCTTCAACATTTCCTTCAACCTCCATAGACAAACCTTCATCAATGCTCATTTGTGTAGTCGGAGGAGTAGGAGTAAGAATAGCAAATGATGGACCATCAAAACTAATACTATCTCTCTTCCATTTTCTAGTATATTGGTTAACGACTTTATTTTTGTTTTGCTCTGCAAGCAACACTACATATACATTAGTTTGCTGCAAGTCGTCAATTCTATGAATTATCAAATGAAGAGACAAAAACTAAGGACATAATTTTTGAAATGTTCTGACAATTTGAATTATGAATACAATATTAAGGACACAATCAATACTTGTGTTGGCCACGTTGCCTTCTTGTATTTCTTTAACAGACAATAGTGCTGACATATTGCTTGTATTTTCTTTATCTTGCAACTGTTCTCCATGTTCTTCGATTGCAAGTTCACAAGATTCTGCAAAATATTTACAGGAGCTAACACAATTAGTACTTGTTACTAATCTTTGATTAAAATAAACATGTATAAGATGAAAAAAAACTCCGTCTAACCTTTTGCAACTATCACGATCATGCCAGTTAAATCATTATCTTGACTAGCATTTTTTTGGCTTCCCATATTGTCTGTAAGAGAGAGAGGTGTAGAGATATCATACGTTCCTTCTATACATTTGCAAACAATCTCACTTATGCTTGTTCCTTGGGTATTTTCTATGTCTTGAGATTGTCCTCCACTTCTCTCTTTTGAAATTTCATCATCTTGATAGTCCACTCCATCTTCTTTCCTTGCAGTTTCAAAAGATTCTGTAACATTTACAATTAATACTTGTTACTAATAGTTTACTAAAACTAACATTCAACATGTCATGAAAATTCCATCTAACCTTGATTGGCATCATTTTGATTTCCAAATTTCTCTTTAAGTAAGAGAGGTGTAGATAGATCATATATTTTTTTCAACACATTTACATACAATCTCACTTATACTTGTTCCCAATGGATTTTCTAAATCCTTAGATTGCACTCCACATTTACAAATTATGTCTGTTACACTTGTCTCTTTTGGATTTTCCTGGTATTGACATTCCATTCCATCTTGAACTTGCACTCCATCAAAAGATTCTACACACATTTGTAATCACAAAAAAGTTTATATGTATTATGCTATTGAATATAAATTTCAATGATAACAAATTCAAAAACTGTATCTAACCTTTCCCAATTTCGATGCCAATATCAGTTTCATCTTCTAGATGCGCATCTCTATAATCGCTTTCATAATGATCTTCTACATGCACATCTATATCATCACATTGATCATCAACTGCATCTTTGCTAATTGGAACACTAGGTTCTCTCTCTATGGTCCATTCATGAGGTTTGTCAAGAAGCTTCAATAAAGTATCAATCTTTGATCCTATGTTTTTCTTTAAAGCCTGTGAGATAGTATTTAAAATAAGAATCAAAATGTTAGCTTCTTATAAGTTACGGACATTGGTCCTTAACATAGAGGTACAAGAACAGAAATTAAGGACAAGTGTTCCTGAACTTAGAGTTACAAGAATAGAAATTAAGGACATGTAGTCCTGAACTTAGAGTTACAAGTTAAAAAGTTAAGGACAGGTAGTCCTAAACTTCAAGTTACAAGCTCACAAATTAAGGACACTTGGTCTTTAACTTAGAGTTACAAGCACAGAAATTAAGGACAGTTAGTCCTGAACTTAGAGTTTCAAGTTCAAAAAATAAGGACATGTAGTCCTGAACTTAGAGTTACAAGTTAAAAAGTTAAGGACAAATAGTCCTAAACTTCAAGTTACAAGCACAGAAATTAAGGACAGGTAGTCCTGAACTTAGAGTTACAAGTTAAAAAGTTAAGGACATGTAGTCCTGAACTTAGAGCTACAAGTTAAAAAGTTAAGGACAGGTAGTCCTGAACTTAGAGTTACAAGTTAAAAAGTTAAGGACATGTAGTCCTGAACTTAGAGCTACAAGTTAAAAAGTTAAGGACATGTAGTCCTGAACTTAGAGTTACAAGTTAAAAAGTTAAGGACAGGTAGTCCTAAACTTCAAGTTACAAGCTCACAAATTAAGGACACTTGGTCCTTAACTTAGAGTTACAAGCACAGAAATTAAGGACATGTAGTCCTAAACTTAGAGTTACAAGTTAAAAAGTTAAGGACAAATAGTCCTAAACTTCAAGTTACAAGCACAGAAATTAAGGACAGGTAGTCATGAACTTAGAGTTCCAAGTTAAAAAAATAAGGACATGTAGTCCTGAATTTAGAGTTACAAGTTATAAAGTTAAGGACACGTAGTCCTGAACTTAGAGTTACAAGTTAAAAATTTAAGTACGGGTAGTCCTGAACTTAGAGTTACAAGCTAAAAAGTTAAGGAGATGTAGTCCTGAACTTAGAGTTACAAGTTAAAAAGTTAAGGACATGTAGTCCTGAACTTAGAGTTACAAGTTAAGAAGTTAAGGACAGGTAGTCCTAAACTTCAAGTTACAAGCTCACAAATTAAGGACACTTGGTCCTTAACTTAGAGTTACAAGCACAGAAATTAAGGACATGTAGTCCTGAACTTAGAGTTACAAGTTAAAAAGTTAAGGACATGTAGTCCTGAACTTAGAGTTACAAGTTAAAAAGTTAAGGACAGGTAGTCCTGAACTTCAAGTTACAAACTCACAAATTAAGGACACTTGGTCCTTAACTTAGAGTTACAAGCACAGAAATTAAGGACATGTAGTCCTTAACTTAGAGTTTCAAGTTCAAAAAATAAGGACATGTAGTCCTGAACTTAGAGTTACAAGTTATAAAGTTAAGGACATGTAGTCGTGAACTTAGAGTTACAAGTTCAAAAGTTAAGAATATGAAGTCCTAAACTGAGAGTTACAAGCTCAAAAATTAAGTACATAGTATCCTTAACTTAGAGTTACAAGCACAAAAATTAAGGATATTACCTTGATGTAATTTTGAATCCTTTTTTCTGATAAAGCTATTTTTTGATGTATTCTAGTACATTCTACCTCCATATCCTTTTTGAACTTCTCCGATAATCTCTGAATCAAAAACCATAAAAACAAAAAGTCTCTTAAGCAAAAATAAGTAAATAAAAAACTAATGGTATTCAAAGACAGAAAACCTACGTTAACAATTTCGTTAAGCAAGACTTCATCAAATTGTGTTGAAGGCATTGAACTTTGATCTTGAGACAATGGCACATGCACACTAGTGGGCTCCGCATCTACTTCAGAAGAAAGAAATGGTACCATCTCGAGCAACTGATACAACTATTATATAAGAAAAAAAACGTAAGTATTCAGAACTAAAACACATAAACAAAAAAATAGCTAGTAATCCTGTTAACTTACTTTTTCATTATGGAAGTATATTTTACATAGGGTGTTATAATGTGGAGATTTCATATCTGAATAACATAGCATCCGGGGGAACCCACATTCTCTGAAGTTCACAAATTATTTTTCCTGAAAAATTGGGAATACTTCCATAATCCAAACACAGAAGGCGAAAGGGAAGCCAAGTATAGTATAACTGTCCTTCTCTTTATCTTTATCTTTCTCTTTCTCTTACTCATTCTCATTCTCCTTGTCTGAAGTATTTTGTTTGGGCTTCAAGAAGCTCTTCAACGATTTTAGTAACTTTTCATAACAAAGAGAGCCCCAATTGAAAGAAGAGCAGAGTTCATCGTCATCTACGATTTTCATTACCCGCTCAGACACATTTCGATTCTTGCGCTTCCCCATCAACACAGATTCAACAAAATAAATTATTGCCAACTTCATCGCATCATCATGACTGCCTACAAATGATGCAGTTGTACCATATGGGTGACTAGTAATAAAATGTCACAAATCGCCTAACTCGATTCTATCCTTTCCAGGGAAGTAAACTTTCTAAAGCCTATTCTCTCTTTCACGTAAAACTTTGAAGTCCACTGAAGAAGAACATTTCAACCCAGTAATTATCTGGAACACTTCACGTGTAAACTTCACTTCATGATCAAAAACCTTGAATGTCATTGAATGCGAGTCATTGCTTATCATTTCTGAAAGCAACACACAATGAATAAGTCTACCACAGAACTTCACACCTTGTAATCGGAAAAAGTTTCCGAAAACACCATCCCTCAACTCCTTCCATTGCGTGTTCGACAAGAAACATTTTATTGTTTCCTTTTACTGAAAATCTCTTTTCCAATAGCTCATTGAATTACGCCAATCATCAAACTCGAAAACACGATCTCCTTCCATTAGAACACTACAAAGAAGAAAATAGAACGTAAACATTAGGAATATTTTTCTGAAATGTCCTTAATATTTAAACTACAAAACTAAAATCCAGGACCTAAGTAGATGCATCTTTAATAGAAGAACAGTAAACTAAAATTAGCTTACAAATTCTTAGGACTATTTTTCTGAAATGTCCTTAATAATTAAACTACAAAACTAAAATCCAGGACCTAAGTAGATGCATCTTTAATAGAAGAACAATAAACTAAAATTAGCTTACAATTTCTTAGGACTATTTTTCTGAAGTGTCCTTAATATTTGAACTGAAAAACTAAAATTCAGGACCTAATTAGATGCATCTTTAATAGAAGAACAATTAACTAAAATTAGCTTACAAATTCTTAGGACTATTTTTCTAAATTGTCCTTAATATTTAAACTAAAAAACTAAAATCCAGGACCTAATTAGATGCATCTTTAATAGAAGCACAATTAACTAAACTTAGCTTACAAATTCTTAGGACTATTTTTCTTAAATGTCCTTAATATTTAAACTAAAAAACTAAAATCCAGGACCTAATTAGATGCATCTTTAATAGAAGCACAATTAACTAAAATTAGCTTACAAATTCTTAGGACTATTTTTCTAAAATGTCCTTAATATTTAAACTAAAAAACTAAAATTCAGGACCTAATTAGATGCATCTTTAATAGAAGCACAATTAACTAAAATTAGCTTACAAATTCGTAGGACTATTTTTCTGAAATGTCCTTAATATTTAAACTAAAAAACTAAAATCCAGGACCTAATTAGATGCATCTTTAATAGAAGCACAGTTAACTAAAATTTCTAAACACAGTTAGCTTACAAATTCTTAGGACTATTTTTCTGAAATGTCCTTACATAATCAATATATTGATTGAACCACAAACACATTTCAATACCAAAAGGTTCTCAATAACTTTCTCACAAAAATCTGCACCTTATTCCTCAGCGAATCAAGTTATAATCATTATGTTGGACATTTCACACATACTTGATGACAAATACAGCATTGATCACGATTAGAGATATACAAAAAGAAAAATGCATAAAAGCAAAATCGAAAACATACCAGTACGCTGGTTCGCTGCAGAGAAGATGAAAAATGAGAAGAGATTAAGTTGGACAAAGTATACGCAGAAAATTGTTGTGGGCTGGGCAGGAGCGATATTGAGGGAGCAAAATTTTGCTTATGAAATTTTGACTTTGAACTTCAATCGAGAGAAGAGAGTTGCATGCAGGAACGATATTGAGGGAGCGAAATTTTACCTATGAAATTTTGGCTCTAAACTTAAATGAGAGAAGCGTATAAAGGAAAGGTTTGAGAATAAAAGAAATAGAAGAAAGGGTAAAAATATCTTTTCATATTAATTTTAATAGAGTAGTGGCTATTTTTGCTCAACATTATAATTGGTGGATAAAAAATAAATACCACCTTATTTAGTGGCTACCACACGCCATTTTTACTTTGTAAATTGCTCACTGTGCAATAGCTCGGAATGTAAACCGAACTAGGCAAAGCCCGGTGCGACGAGCTCTGATTGAGGAGATTATTTATATTACAGGGGCACTACTAGATTAAATTTCATGTTACTAACGGTCAAAGAAGATATTAAATGTTAAATTAGTTACTCCCTCCGTTCCAATTTATGTGAATATGTTTGACTGGACACGGAGTTTAAGAAAAAATAAAGACTTTTAAAATTTGTGATCCTAAACAAGTCAAAAAGGGGCCACAGTATTTGTGTGGTTACAAAAGCTTCTCATTAAGGGTAGAATTGTAAGTTTAAGCTAAATTGTTACCAAATTTAGAAATGGGTCATTTGTTTTGGAACGAACCAAAAAAGAAATAGGTTCACATAAACTGGAACAGAGGGAGTACATTTGTTTTTTATATTTCTTGCAATATTTAAGGAAGATTATGAAAGGTAGAGAACTAATCCAAACCACAGAAAAATAGAATTAACATATACTCTCTATCCCATATGTGGCAGTTTTCGCTTATCGAGATTCAAACTTTTTAATTTTGACTGTGATTTTGGACATAGAATCTTATAAACTTTTTGAGAAAAAATTTTACGTTTGAAACTATGTAAAAAGTATTATAATTCATAATTCAAAATATATAAAAGGCATATGAAAAATCGCGGTCAAAGAAGGATTCGTTTGACTCTCCAAGTCCAACATCTTCCCATAAATTGAGACGAAGTGAGTAATAAGAAGAAAATTTTACGAAAATGTCCCAAACAAGTCCTAACTTATCAACCTCTAGTAATTAATCATAAACTCACCAAAACTAGCCAAGCATATACAAAAATTAAAAATCCAAATAAATAAGGATTCTTTCTCTCCAAGCATCACATGCAAAGATCTTCTTCCATATTTGTAAGTGTGATTAGCAACATTAGATGAACGGAAAAAAAATTTCATGGATGAGGTAGCAAACAAAGTGATGAAATATATATATATATATATATATATATATATATATATATATATATATATATATATATAAGCAAAAAGGGACCTTTTTCAATGGGTATGATGTATTTCATTAAAAGAAAAATTATAGATGAGACAATATATATATATATATATATATATATATATATATATATATATATATAAGCAAAAAGGGACCTTTTTCAATGGGTATGATGTATTTCATTAAAAGAAAAATTATAGATGAGACAATATATAAAATTTGAGGAAGATTGGAGGTGATTTGGACTGATTGATATCAAAATTCGTAGTTGTAATCGAGTTCAAAATTTTTTTCTATCTCACACATAGGTATACATAGATATACATGCATGCGATACACAAGTGATACAAATATGATACATATGTGATATACAAATGATACACATTGCGATGCACATATCATTTTTTTTCATATTCATCTTTTACTTCGAACCACCTTAAAACTCTACCATGACATCCCAAAATTGAGATTTAAACTTCTTTAGATGTATCAAATCTATTCCAATAATACTCACTCAAAAGAAAGTAAATATTTAATATTTTTTTGGCTACAACTAAGTAATTGACTAATATTGGTAATATTTTATGAATTGACTAATTTTTGTATTAACTTACTTATGGATCGGTAATTTCCTCTAATAAAAAAGGGTCCAATTTGTTTAAGCTGATTCCACTTGTTGATCTATCAATGGTAGTAGTTTGTAATGATATGACGAGAAAATATAATGGGAGTTGGGGCTAATGTGCATGAATCTCATTTTGGTGTAGAAAATACAATTAACGAGAAAAAGACAATCAAATAAAGAAAAAAAAATTAAAAAAAGGGAGATGAGGGGTGGTAAACACTTGTCAATTGTTTGTTAACAGTTACAAATTAAAGTAAAAATATACTACATTCCGTTTCACGTGAACTTATTTAATTGGGCACGGAGTTTAAGAAGAAGAAAAAGAAAACTTTTGAACTTGTAATGTAAAATGAGGCATAAATATTATGTGTGACTATAAATTGTTGCATAAACGTTAATTATTTTCAACTATGAAAATAGGTCATTCTTTTTAGCAGAAACTAAAAAGAAAATAGATTCGCCTAAATTAAAACGAGAGACACAAATCCTTTTCTTTTGGTTGAGTTTTCTTACTTCTTCTTCTTCTCTCTTCCTGTTCTACATTTGGCTTGCAACCTCTGTATATTCAAACTAATTAGCCCGTTAAAGCTCCTGTCTAAAATGTCCACTCTTCATTATCTTCTTATTTCCTTTTTATATTGTTTATTTTCTTTCCTTCACTAATCCATTTCAAAAGATTTATCCATTCTTTAATTTGAACATCTCATTTACCCGTAGTTTATTACTATAATTTTTTGGAGAAAGATGCTCTTATAAAACATGTTGAAAACCACTAAATACTAAGCCCCTAGCTTGTTTCAACAATCATTGCTTATTTCTTAAGTATTGTAAACATTCAAACACTGAAATTAATAACAACAACAATATACCCAATATTATCCCACACCGTGAGGTTTGGGAAGAGTAGTGTGTACGCAGACCTTACCCCTACCTTGTGAGGATAGAGAGGTTGTTTCCAACAGACCCTCGGCTCAGGAAAGCATAAGCACCACATTAATGAAAATATAGAAAAGAAGGGACAGTAACAAAAAGTCATATAAAAGCAGAATAAAAACAACAAGACAACAAGGTGATCAACAATGAATGAAAGAATAAAAATAAAAAGAAATAAACAGATTAATAATAGTAGTATTAGCAGCAGTATTGACAAAAGTTCAAAAAAAATACAAACTTACAAAAAGAGGTTTCTAACATTGTAAGGTCTTATCTGTTACTACCAAACATGATACAAGGCTCAATACCTCCATAGTCAAACAAATATATGTACACACTGGTATAAATTCTTGATTGTAGAACCCTGCAAAAAGGAAAGAAAGGCCTTCAACTTTCCCATGAGTTTTTCCATCTTTTTCTTCAAATTATCCAAGTTGTCCACTTACTTGGAATGCATAATAAGCTAACCATCAACAGATTAATGACTTGAACAAAGAAACTGAGACCACTAACACTAACAGAGAACAAAATAATGACCAAATGTCAGCTAGAAATCATGCATAAACTCTCATATAGATACAAATTGAGATGGAGAAATATATTGGTCGACAAAAAGTTAGCTCGTATCGATATGGAAAACCAGCTTTTAATATTTAATATAGCAGTCCAAATAATTTCCTATCTGATCACGAAGCTTTACAACTAATGTAAACAGTCATTATTTTGATTGCTGTACTATCAGTTCCATGAAACTAGTTGTTGTGGAAATGACTGCAAAAAATATATTAGCTTAAACTTGATAATATGTGACTTTGAATGTGTTAGACATGGCACGTCTTAAATCTCAGAGGTATAGTTATTCTACAGAAAGAAAGAGCATGAATATCCTAGCCTAGGAGCAGTATTTCAAGCAAAGGAAGGGAAACTTTGGAGAAACGGCTAAGTTGTCTCGGTGTGACCTATAGGTCACGGGTTCGAGCCATAGAAAACAGCCACTAATGCTTGCATTAGATTAGGCTGTCTACATCACACCCCTTGGTGCGATCCTTCCCGGGTCCTACGTGAATGCGGGATACTTTCTGCACCAGACTACCCATTATTATTTTCAAGCAAAGCAGAGATAAGGATGTGTAGCACATGAGATTGTACTAGATATTGCTGCATCATGCTTTTGTTGGAATTAACCACAAAGTCTTATTTTCTTTGGGATGAAAAACTTTAAGTTTTTGAGTGTCTAGTTTGCTTACCATCTTTATAATATCATCCCTGTGAGATCTTATGGCCTCTTCCATTCCTTTGGCACAGTTGACGGATAAATAGTCTGCAATAATCCGCCAAACATTTGTCCTGAAATCACCATAAGCTTTGTTATAGTCAACATATAATTGATGTATACATCAAGTGTTGAGATATAGGGGCACACTAGTCTCAACAGAAAAGTATTTCGGGGTTCTTAGGTTCGCGATTAAGTATTCAAGTAAAATGGAATGCACCTTATGTTAACTAGTACAGTCAAACCTCACTATAATAGCCTCATTTGTTCCGATATTATTTTGCTGCTATAGTGAAGTGCTGCCATGGAGTACATATATAATAACATAACATAAAAATTGATTCGAGAAAAATTTGGCTTTTATAATGAATGATTGCTATATAAGTATGTTGTTATAGAGAGGTCTGATGAGGTCTTACTGTATGACTAATTAAGTACCTGATGTTAGCATATTCGGTTTAATATTGGGAAACTTCTTCATGTCGAAAATTTTCCTAAACCGAACTTTGTAAAACTCTTCCCCTTGAACCTCTTGAAGCCTGGTTTGGAAAGTTTCTGGCATGTCTATAACTATTATCTCCTGTATTTTAGTTAGACATACCAATCCATCTGGAACCTTCTCTAATTTCTTGCAACCGTCGATTTCTAGATGAATTAGATTGGGCATTGCTCCTATCTCCACCCTCCAGCTTTCTAAATTTGGAAGCCCCTGGAGTTTAAGAGTATTGAGGAGAGGAAAACCTTGTTGAGAACAACACATTTCCTTGCCAATGAACGCGTTTCCACGTAATGAAAGGGAGAATAGTTTAGGCAGCTTCTGCAGAATAAGCATAGGGTCTTCTTCAAGTCCACTCCTTCTCAAGGTTAACTTAGTGAGGCTTTGTGAAAAGAAGTGGTGTTCTGGTAGCTTACTGATATGTCCGATTAAGTCTAACTTGCGGAGATGGTGACAACCGATCAGTAGCTTCAGAATGTTTAACTCTTTTTCTGAATGAAATCTGTAGTAAACGCGGAATGATGTTTCCTTGAGACTCACAGTTTTTAGGGTGAGGTAATGAGTGATGATCTCTTCCATTTCATCAAACTCTAGTGAGAAAACAGCGGCTAGTTTCTGAATTTTTGTTAACTTGAAGAGATCTCTAAAAGGAGAAACTTGTGTATCAAAGTTCTTAAGCATATCCAATTGGCTTAAAGGACTAAGCTGCAACTTATGTGTGTTCTGATGTGAAGGGGGAAGATATAAATTCCTCAAGTTCTTCAGCTTCTGTATAGTATTCGGCATTGTCAAGTATGAGAAGAAATTCACCCTCAAATCAAGTGTTTGTAGGTACTTGAGATTACCTATAGAAGACGGAAGTCTTTGGAAATGTGAATGTCTTAAGCTCAGGTATCTCAAGTGTACAAAATTACCAATTGCTTTGGGTAAGTTGTCCCCGAAAGAGAACTTCTCAAGATGCAAAACGCGCAACATTGTGAAGTTATTGCACAGACCTTGAAATATAGGCAGGGGATATGTTGTTCCTTCGCCAACTGTCTGTCGTCTGGGAAAGAACATAGCTGATCTAACATGCTGAAATGACTTATCATTAGTAGAGAAATAGTTTTGAACATCATTGTCTACAGTGATAGAGAGTCTGCGTATGGCGCGTGTTGATATTGCTTTAGCTGAAGAAGAGCAACAAATTGATTTTTGGCAATACTGATGAGAAACTGTCTTGAGAAAGTTTTCCTCCTTTGCTTTTGACAAACATGTATCTCGCATCAGATCATGAAGTCGACAAGATTTGATCCTTCCATTTGTTTCTTCTAGTTGAACTTGAACCATGTACCTTTGAGCTAACTCCTGCAGATAATATTCTCCTAACTCCATCATTTCTGTCTCCTCTCCTTGGTTATTTTCCAATGATATAATACCTTCAGCAGCCCAAAGCTGATACAACCTTCGCGCAGAAATCTTTTGATCCTCAGGAAAGTTTCCCAAGTACAAAAAACACGGCTTAAGTTGATATGGTAAATCATAATAACTTAAAGCCAGGACACCATGAATTCCTCCATCTTGTTCAAAACTTTCACCACTCATGTGTGAGTTTAGGTTTTGTCGCGTCCTTCTCCACTCGTCTACTTTAGGCCTTCGAGTTAAAAGTCCAGCAAGTACAATAATTGCTAAAGGCAAGCCTCCGCATTCACTGACCATTTCCTTTCCAAGCCTCTCTAATTCCAAGTCAATCTTCAAATCTGCATACAACAAGAGATGGAATTTTCAATATGCGTGTTGCTTATCAGTATGCTATTATATGAAGGGGAGCCTTGGAGCAATGGTCAAGTTGTCTCCATATGACCTATAGGTCACGGGTTCGAGCCATGGAATCAGCCACTAATGCTTGCATCAGGGTAGGCTGCCTACACCATATCTATGTATTTTGGAAATGGAATAGTTGATTTTTACACTTATTTGAGCAAATTATTTGAATCAAGTTCATTGAAATGAAGATTACCTGGAGTGTTTACTCTGGGGAATGCTTTCCTATGAAGTAACTTCCAACTCTCTTCAGCATCCAAACATCTAGGCTCAAAGAAGAAACAAGTTGGATCTACATGTGTACACACATCCTTCTTGCGCGTTGTGAGCAAGATTTTGCTACAACCTTTCCCCTTAGGAAAAGCATGTCTTACACTATTCCAGAAATTTGTTGACCAAATATCATCCAATACTATCAAGCATTTTTTACTCTGCTGAAGTCTATAAAGTTCCTTAACGAGCTCGTCGTCCATCATCATGTTAATCTGTGTTCTGTTCTCTGGTTCAAGTTTTGTGAGAATTCCCTGCAGAACATCTCTTGCTTGCCATTGTTTTGATATACTAGCCCAAGCAAAAGCTTGAAAATGACTTTGTACATAAATGTGTCGGTATGCTTTTCGGGCAAGTGTTGTCTTGCCTATACCTCCCATCCCACATATGGCAAAAACTCCATGAAATTCATCATTTTCTTCATTGGTAAGTTCAACAACCAATTTATTCACCTCTTCTTCCAATCCAACGAAATCTTCGTCGATAAGATGAGAGTAAGATCTTGTTAGCCATTGACTTTTCTCATATGCTGCAGAATTTGAGGTCTCTCCTTGACCTAAAGTTCTTATTCCAATATCCACATAAGTTTTCATGCACCTTCTTATGTTATCAATTCTTGACATCACATCCTTAGTTTCCATACCTATGTTGTGTAAAGCTATATTCTCTTTCCATATAGACCGATCTTTTCTCAAAACAATTTTGTGTGTATATTTCTCAAGAATATTTTCCACATCATATGAAACTTCCCTAATATCTGCTATCCAATTCCGAACTGTCTCGTATTCAGGTTTTTTAGCATCTGCATCTTGTAAAAAGCATTGTATTCTGTTTAATTCAGCTCGAATATTTTGAACTTGGTTCGGAACATTTAACAGGAATTCTGCCTCGTTCTTTAGTGACTCGTACAGAATTTCAAGGAGAAAAAAGAGAGGACTATCATGCATTTTGTTTTGTTTTGATAAATTAAAACTGTTCAGGGAATTTAGCTATAGAAAAGAGAAACATTGGTGAAGTTCTGGCACCAGATAAATTTCCTGGAAACTTCATAGCTATAGACAAGTAATTTAAAACTATAGATAGTGACATATTACCTACTTAAACTATTTGACTTAAATAGATAAGTAAGTTAAGAGCAAGATTTCATGTTGAAGAGTCAGGACTGTAGATATTGTATTTATTAGCAGAATTAATTGACTAAAAATGACAAAAATAGTCTTTTATGTTTGAGAGTAGGTTCAAAGTAGTCCCTTAAGTATGTATTGAACAGTTTTCATCCTTTAACCGTCAAATATTTACAAACTTTGTTAGATTTAACATGAACTGGGAAAAAATATTTAACTTTAAATAGCAGGAAACTCCTATCAAATCCTAATAAATGCAACACAAAAATGCACCCGACACCAAAATAAACAGAAATTATACCTCAAAAAGCTGCATCTAATTCTAGAAATAGAACAAAAATAGCAGAAACTACCAAAATTGTTTTGTCCAAAAGTCCACCATTGGTGGGTGTTGGGGTTTAGGCAGTAGCCCCAATTCGTATATCATCTAAAAGAATAAGTATACGAAGGAGGACATAAACCATAGCCTCCAATACATGTACAAAAGCATCAGAAGAGTCTGCCTACTTTGGGAGATTTCATTACACTTTGAAATATATGAACTTCTCTAATAGGTGCTATACATATAGTTAACACTATATAAAAATCAGCTATATCTAGAAACATCAAAATAGCAAAATGGTTTTTCCTTGATTTAAATCTGAAGTTTGGGAAATGTGAGTTCCCGCTAATTTTATTTTTTTCATAGTTCCTATCAAATCTAGCCGACAAAGTTTATAGTTAACAGAAACTATAATTTGTTTAGCCAAGCTTCTCCAAGGCCAAAAGCACTTTTTATTTTTTCTAAAAAATAAATATACTTTTTTCAAAGTTGATGTGTTTGGCCAAACTTTTAGAAGAAAAAAAAAGTATTTTTGAGTAGAAGCAGAATCAGTTTTTGATAAGCAGAAAAAAGTAGTTTCTCTCCAAAAACACTTTTGAGAAAAATATACTTCGAAATACTTTTTAAAAGCTTGGTCAAACACTGATTGATGTTGAAAAGTGTTTTTCAAAATAATTAGTCAAACACAAATTGTTTCTCATCAAAAATATTTTTTTGAAAAGTAATTTTAAAAAAATAAAAAGAACTTTTCAAAATAAGCTGATTTTAGAAATTTGGCCAAATAAGGTATAAACTGTTAATTTTTAGCAAAGGAAAAGAACCAAAACTGTTCAATATATACTTAAAAGGACTACTTTGAATCTACTCTCAAACATAAGATTCATACTTAAAGGACTACTTTGAATCTACTCTCAAACATAGGGGATTATTTTTGTCATTTTCTCCCGAATTGACTATTGAAATATTTAATAGACTATGTTATTCCTCTATGATTATATTTTTTTCCCTACTTTGATACAGATGTGTCTGCTGTCTAAGCCTATGTTATTCATGTTGCATAAGTGCCTACAATTTCATAATTTGCTGACTGTTGACTAAAGATTATTTTAATCATTAACTTCCGACCTTCGGTAATTACATAGAACAGATTCATTTAATATACAGTACCTCTTTTATATTCCAACTAAGTTGGTGGATGTTGATAGTCTGACTAGTATATGATTCTAGGATCTCTTATATTTATTTAAATAAATATATATATATATATATATATATATATATATATATATATATATATATATATATATATATATATATATATATGCTGAGGATAATGGTATGAGATGTATTCATGCATCTTGAATGTCACGAACCAAAATTCCACCACAGGCGTAATGATGACACTTAGTCTCTAAGACTAGATAAGTCGATTATAATAACAATTCAAGGCATTTTTTTAAAAACATATAATTTAATACAAGTGTCAAAATCAACGGCGAAAATATTCAAACAACCTCCCAAGACTGGTAATACTGAGTCACGAACTCTAACTGAATATATGGAATGATCTCGAGAACCGAATATACAATATTGTTCTAATAAGAAATTAACAATACAATAAAAATGGAAAGACTCCAAGGGACTGCGACGACCAAGTAGCTCTACCTTAAGTCTTTGCGATCACACTCTAACTTTGTCCGAGTCCGATATCTTCAATACCTGGCTCTGCACAAAAATATGTAAAAGTGTAGTATGAGTACACCACAGTCGATACACTAAGTATCAAGACTAACCTCGGTGGAGTAGTGACGAGGTACAGTCAAGACACTCACTAGTCTAATAACCTATGCAATATAGTATACAAAAGTAATAGAAAACAAATAGCAGTGATAGCAACAATAACCTCGTGCTCATATTTAAATCATCATCTGCACAAACAGTTCACCTGCCAATAATAAAAACCCTCATATTTTTTTCCGACACCTCGTGCCCACATTTTATATTTGTTGTAACGTACAACCCGATCCCATATAACATTAATCATATCTGTTACGGCGTGCAACCCGATCCCATATAACATTAATCATATCTTGTGCGGCGTGCAATCCGATTCCATATAACATTATCTGGCCGACAATAGCCACAGGCTTACGATTTCAACATAGATTAGACTATTATCGAGTTTACCGAAACAACAAGACAAGCTGCACAAAATATAAAAGAGAGACACAAAGAAAATCACAACATCACATAAAAATTACCAACACAATAATCTCACATCATCACATATCATCCCTGACAATAGCCAACCTTATCTCTCCTATAGCCACCATTATCGCTCCCATAACCGCCATTATCTCTCTTATAGCCGCCCTTATCGCTCCGTATAATAGTCATCCTTATCACTCCACCCAGACAATATCCCAGCACACATAACCATAGTGAAATGTCACCCTTATACCCTCATAATATCAACAGCAGAATGCCACCCTTGTATCCTCATAATAATAACTCAAATCACATAACAATTTACACGAACTATTATCACGACAACACAACACAATCAATTCATATCACAATTTGCCCAATGACCACAACCAATTCCAAAGATATAGCAAATCAATAAATTTCTCAACAAATAGCCCAAGACTCCACACAACGTATATAAAACCTCAAAACAACAACAAAGATGGAAAAGTAACTCAGCATAAGACAACGCCTTCATTAATCCAAATTTTAATAAATATAAATTAATGCATCATTTTAAATTTATTTAATAATTATTTGCAGATAAGGATTCCATAATGAATTTAATTCCAAGAAAAATATCAAATCAACAACACACGGAATTCACATAAAAATCCAAGTGACAATAATACCAAATTATCATATAAATTATAAATTCGACAAACAAGGAATGAGACATGATAATTCAAGGACATACTAAGTTCCAACAATTTTCCAATTTAATACATAAGGGCGTCTACGAATTTCAACCGATATAATTTGCACATATAAATTAAGTACGTACTTGCCACCTCGCGTACACGTCTTCCAATCACACAATATCCCCATAAGAATCAATGTCTAAGGGGTAATTCTCTCACTCAAGGTTAGGCAAGATACTTACCGTTATGAAGTTAGGCCGATATTCCAAAACTGCCTTCTTGCTTGAATTGACCTCCGGACAACTCAAATCTATTAAAATTAATTGTATAGCTTCATTAAAATTTATCGGAAATAATTTCGGATACAAAAACGTCAACTTATAATTTCATATTTAAAAAGTCAACTAAAGTCAACGCGGGGCTCGCATCTTGGAACCCGCCAAAATTTTTACGAAATCCGAATACCCATTCCAATATGAGTTCAATCATACTAATTTTATCAACTTTCGGTAATAACTCGGCCACCAAATCTAAATTTTCAATTTTTGAAAGATTTTGCAAAACTCCCAACTTCTTCCATTTAAATCCGAATTAAATGATGAATATAACTATGGATTTATGAAATATAATCTCTTTTGGATATAGGACACTTATCCAAGTTGAAGTCTTGAAGAAATTCCCAAAATCCTCCAAGAACCGTGCTCCAAAAATCCAAAACGAAATGAAGGAAATGACCAATTTTGGTCCTTAAGTTTCTGCCGAATCAAAACACTATTTTGGTCGCTAAAAGTCCAATTTCTGTCGCTAAAAGTGCCAAATTTGGTCGCTAAAGGCGCGCACAAGAACTGTTTACACCAAGAGTTTATGTTTCACTAAAAAGGCTTTAACTCCTTCATACGAATTCGGAATTCGACGATTCTTATTCCTATGAGTCACAAATAATAATTCGAACCTACATGTTTAATCAAAACTCAATTTGGAGCTCATTTGCTTAATTCAATACCAATTTCGCTTGTTAAATAATTAACTCATGTTTCGCGCTAAAAACCCAATCGCAACTTGATGAAATTATACCAAATATTCCAAATCGTTCCTATAATTCATTAGCAAACTCCCGGATATCTCAAAATCGATTTTCGATCTCTAGAACTAAAAATAGACCTTTGGATCATTACATGCTTATGCTCAAAACACCAAACTCTTCCAAAAACTCTTCCCAGACAGTATGTAGTGTATCAACTATAACCTTTTGAACCCAACTCCAACTATAAAAACTAGATACAAAGAGCTACAACTTTTATTTCTGGATTATCACCAAATTCCTTATAGATTACGAGATATAAGCTTCCAAAGTCAGCCATGTGCAGCAGAAATTTCTGCGATGCACACTGTCACGCAAAATAACTACAGTACCAGGCTTCGATTAATCGATCATAACTTTCTGTACAAATATCCAAATAATGAATGGTTTACATTTCTAGAAACTATACTCAAAGGGCTACAACTTTTATTTTTGGATCATCTTCAAATTCCTTACAGATTACGTATAAGCTTCCAAAATTAACCCTCTGCAGCAAAAATATCTGCGATGCACACTGCTGTAGCCAAAAATCAGCAGTTAAAAATGGCCTAGAAATGGTCCGAAACCACTTCAAAACTCACTCGAGCCCCTTGGGACCCTGTCTGAACATACCAACAAGTCTCAAAACATATTACGAAATTAGTCGAGGCCTCAAATCACATCAAACAACGCTAAAACTACGAAATAAAAATAAAAATTGTTGAATTAGTCCTTCATATAATACCCAAATTCTCAAAAGTCAGTTTGGTAATTACTCAAAAGGTTTAAAAAGGAACTCAAAAGTATTAAATTTAAAAGTAAAGACCTTTTTTTTTTTTTATTGATTTAAGCCCTAATTCATGATTTTTTCAATTTTTTATCTTGACCGCTAGTCTGCTTATATCTCCCAAAAGCAACGAATATTTTATTTTTTTTACAAATACAAAGAGAACTACATTCGTCTTCATAGCAGCAAATTCAAAGTTCAAATTGTAGGTTAATCATCCTTTTTGTTCCTCCATATAGAAAACTTTATTCTTTGACTCAAATTACTTGTGCTTGTAAGTAACGTATAATAGATTGTTTTGATTAGTTTTTTGTGGGGATGAAGCATACATATATATAGTTTTCTTCAATATTTATGCAATTTTACCTGTTTATAAATATTTACTGTCATTATATTATTTTATAAAATATTAAAAACTAAATACATATGGGGCTTACGCCCCGGTGAGGCATATGTAAAATGCCTCGCCTTACGCCCACGCCTTTTAAAACACTGATCATACCCCAATTCAAGCCTAATGAAACTAACAAATTACAACTTCTACATTCGATGCCGAAACCTATCAAATCGAGTCCGATTGACCTCAAATTTTACACACTAGTCATAAATAACATAACAGACCTATAAAAAATTTTAGAACTGGATTCCGACCCAGATATCGAAAAGTCAACTCCCCGGTTAAACTTTCTAAAAGTTTTCTATTTTTTAACTTTCGCCAAAATGCGTCGAATTGTCCTACGGACTTTCAAATCCAAATTCGTACATAAGCCTAAGTCCTAAATCACCATACGAAACTATTGACATCATCAAATTTCTATTCCGGAGTCGTTTTGCTCAAAAGTCAAACTCCGATCAACTCTTTTCATTTAAGTTTCAAAAACAAGAATTGTTCTTTCAATTAAATTCCGAATCTTCCAAAAACCAAACTCGATCACACACGCAACTCATAATGTATATTACAAAGCTACTTGGGACCTTAAGCCACTGAACGGAACGTAAATTCTCAAAATGACAAGTCGAGTCGTTACATGGATTAAGAACTCTATTCGACTATAGTAATTCTGGCGATGAAATGTACGAATTGAAATGTGTTTTCTGGTTAGGAGTGTCAAATGGACAGATTCGGTTAAGTTTGGGCATGTGAAAATGATTTGAACTAATAAATCAGTTGGATCATAGTCTAAACAAAATTAGCTTGGATCAAGATTGGCGGATCAATTTGAATTAAACGATAGGTCATAACCTAACCCAATCAACTCAATGTCAATTTCTACTTGTTTGATTGCTCTTTCATAATTTGTTTAATTATCAAATCAAACTAACCAAAACAAATCCATTATCATGACTAATTAACTAAACCCAACTCTTTTTAACGTATCAATAAATTTGTTATCACACCTTCTTGGGGTGCGTCCTTCCTCGTGCGAGAAGTTTTGGCTGTCATTTTATTATCAGTTAATTTAAGCTATATAGGTTGCTCAAATTGATCCGAGTTTTTCACATGAGCTAAGGGATATGTCATGAATTGGTCCACACACGTGTTGGGTGGGGTGGGGTGGGGGTGAGGGGGAGACCTGAAACTTGAGCTAATTGGCGAATTGGCCTATTTAGTAAGGGTTGATGTTTACAAAACTTTAGAGCTGATGGTCAGGTAACTAAAGGGTGATATGGCACACAAATCATTTCATATTCACGTTAAATTCTAAGAAATTAAAAATGTTTTGTGCATCAACATAATACAAATATTATTGGCTACTTTCACCGCTCAAACACGTAATCAATAGGTTACACAGAAAAAATTTTACCGTTACTTCAAAGCTCCGGTTGGATGATAGGAATTGTGCGAGTGGAAAGATTCATGGGCAAGATAAAGATTTGACATTCATAATTAATGCTGGTGGTATCGTTGAATCTTCCAACTAGAGGACCATATTAAGAGTGGGCATATTTTCTTGCGTGCTTCATTTTCCTGCACAAATTCTCAAGACTAGGCTTGATGTACTGCGGTTGGTGAGACGAATTAATTTCCAGGAAATTCATTCGAAGTTTACCATATTTAGATGGCTAAGGAACATATGCTGTATTATTTCTATTACTTGTCAAAGTCTTGTTCTGGTAACAGAAGCATAAATTATAAGTATACCATAAACATTATAAAAAGAAAAGAATAGTACCATAAACCATTAAAAAGAGAGATCATAATGTAATTTAATCCCTTTTGTTTTCTTTCTAAGAATATACCACAAGCAGAAATTCGATAATCTGAAAATTAAGTGGAACTTTAGCCATATATATAGAGTAAATTAATGACTAATCCTTGTACTATAGATGCATTTAGTTAACTATTTTTTAAATGCTCCTACTTCAAGTCTTCTAGTCATCTTTATAATCACGTGATGTGGAAAATCTTTAGTTTTTTTTTTCTTTCATTAACTGCTCAACGATGGTCAGGAGAGGCAATTTTGAGCTCCTGACATTTTCAAAAATTTCGGCTCTGAATTGTATACTTTCTAGTTTCCTACTTACCTATCCCGAGTGATCGAATCTTTAATTGGATATCATTAAATTTGATTCTATACAGCACGCAATTCAATCCCAATAAGATTAAAAATACCGAAATCATAAATTTTATTTTTTCAATAATCGAAAAATTTACTATTTAAAACCTCCAAACTCAATAAATAATGAACTCCATCATCTACCCTTCTCCACTTATATACCAAACTTTATTTCCACCCTATGTTTCATTAGTATGCCTAAACCACATCTCACGTTGTATTGCGTTAAATATTTACCCGCACTTATTGTTTACAAAAAACTTAACAACTAAACCTTAGTATGTAGTTAAAGTGAGAATATATATCATTTAACCATATTGGTTAAATGGTAAAAAGCGTTATAAAAGACATATTTCTTGCACTCATTCGTTTAAGGTAAACACCAAGTGCGAATAAACTTTTATTGTTGTACTATACCTTTGTCGTTGAAAAAAGCTTTGGGGCAGCAGTCTAACCGTATATTAACAAGTGTGATTAGATAAAAACTCATAAACTTTGAGCATTGAACTCAAACATAAGTAAAGAATAAATAAATTCAAAGACATAATATATAAACAGGCCTTCAAACTTGGCCCTGACAAATATGCCTCCAACTTTAGGTGTGCAAGGGTAGACACCTAAACTTGTATAATGTTGAACACATAAATATAAGTGCTGACGTGGCACCGATGTAGCACATAAATTTTGAAGGTATCTAGATGATTATTTTGTAAATTGGAGTGTTCAAGTGACAAACTTGAGACAAATTGAGGTGCCTATTAGTGCTCACCCAAAATTAGAGGGTATACTTGCCGGCTGAGGCCAAGTTGTTTATCTATTATGCCTAAATTCAATTGGTGTATAATAAGTAATTGAATTTAGACTTGGAATGGACAAGGCCAATGTTTCAAGTCCTCATCTTCAACTTTAGAATTGCTGTTGAATTTTGAACTCACTTCAACTACTCCCCCATTCCCTTCCACAAAAGCATTGTACCTTAAGACAAATGCCAAAAGCAAAACAACCCATTCCAAGCAAAATATCAAAATGCATAATCCACCAGCAAATTTCAAGATCGTTGCACCATCTTCTACTCTAACATAAGAATTAAAATTTTCTAATAAATCCAAAGTCCTTGTAAATATAAGGACCGAAGCAGAGCCTTGAAATATAGCCGTTAAAACTGTAGCAACCATGTGGACACCGTACCACTTGTTAGAATCTGCAGAGGCAACAATCGATGTGCAGCTAAATGCTGCACTGGCGATTGTTAGCACGTGGAGGAGGATAAAAAGACCACCGTAGAGGGACGGGATTAACCGAAGGGAGAGAGTGAGGAAGACGCAACTAGATGCTGCTCCTAAGAGAATATAATTTGTAAAGAGGAATATTTTGTGAGTTCTATGATGATCAGAGTGAAATTCAGTTTCTTTAAAATCTGAAGTGGTGATTGATAGACCCATTGGTTTGGATTTGTGATCTGTATATGAAGAATCTAAAAATTTGTATGAAGAATGTAATGCAGAAATTTGAAGTTTTGAGGATTATATACTAGTATTTGACAATCAGACCGTTAAGTAAAGGATTAACGGCTAGTTTTAAAAAATGGGGGGGGGGGGGGGACAGCAAATGGATCTAGAACCAGCAAATAGATCTGGATATTGCAACTTGGCCAGTACAAAGAAATGCAAAAGGGTTCCTTTACCAAATTAAGGTGCACAATTTGTTTTTCAAGACTAGACATATAAAAGATTGGCTACAAATTTACAGCTTGTTTGGATGGTTGTATCGTATTGTATTGTACTGTATTCATTTGATGTATATCAGTTTGGATAGATTGTATTGTTTTCCGTTATTTCATAATGTTACATACAAACAAGACAAAGAATAAACATGCAATATTGCCAAGGAAAATTAACGTACGAGGTAAAATTATTATATAAAAAGGTAGAATAAAGTATAAAATAAAATTATTTAATAACAAGGAATGACAAGATGAGAGAAAAAAATAAGGTAACGATGCGACCACACCAAATCGGTCATTACATAAAGTAGCACTTTTATCATTACGTAACGATAGATTTAACGATACGAAAAAATTTAAGTAACAATCAAAACAAACATTATATTTAAAGTAACAATACGATACAATACAATAGGTAACAACCATCCAAACAAGCTATTAAATTTAAATTGTTCAATCATTTGGCACTTTAACATGGTTTTAGAATATTCGGCCCCGCCCGGTACATTGACACCTTTAGGCTGCACATGTATTTGAGTATTTATATTGTGAATCTGAATCCACAATATAAGAGAGTGTTAGATATTCACTTGGATTTTTGTGTGTACACAATGTACCAATGTCCCAAAACGAATAAATGTACATCGTATTGTAAAGTATGTCTATAAAATCTATTACGCACGGTCCCAGATTCAAGTTGATTCTATTTAGATTCCTCGTTAGAGAAAAACAATCAGAAAACAGTTGTTTACACTCATTCCTTCAATCTCTTCTGATTATTTCTGTTATTTCTCAAAACATCAATATGTTCGATCACACGCCGCGCTTCCTCCTCTGTACCAGGAACAACATTCCTAATTTTTAAACCATTTCTTAGTGAATCAGAGCTGACAGTGAAGGTGAAGTAGAAATTATTCGAAACCTGTTAAAAAAGCAGAGCAGTAACAAACTAATTAGCTGAATCTTGCCACATAAAATAAAACGGAAGGAGTATTAAAGAGTAAATTCTGCATATCAGTAATATCCACAGTACAAATGCAGGATATGCTGATATGGCTGCATACAATAGACTTTTGTAGTCCGACCCTTCCCTGAACGTATGGCGGGAGCTTAGTGCACCGGGCTGCCCTTTTTAGTAATATCTATAGTACATGATATATGCTCACCTCACTGGAAATATGTTTGGGATGTGTAACATGAGCTACAACTTCCACATTAATCAGAGGCCGCGACATGTTTTCTAGTTCTGTATACAGAACACATGATTTGAGCTGGAGGAAATCTCCAACATCTACCTGCATCAGCAAATTTCAGACTTAACTTAAGCATTTTATTTATATATTCGTATCCTACAAATCCAGTATAATCTCATATCGTGGGGTCTGGGTGGGTCGTAAACAAATACTTAAAGTAATAATTTATGCACTTACAGGTTTCAAGAAATCAACATAGTCAACTTCCACAAAGCAAGGTATACTGCCAGCAAATGAATAAGCTGTTGCATAAGCCAATTCAAAAGCTTTCCTCATTAGGAAACCTCCAAATATTTGACCATGCATGTTTCTTTGCTCAGGTTGGCAAACCAAAGAATTTTGAAGACAAGTTTCCTCTATTAGAATGCTGTCTCTATCTAACAAAGCTTCAGCCAACAATCTATTTATCAGCCTATTTACATTGTCTCCATTTGTGTCCTTTTTCTGTTCTCTTTTTTCCTTTCTCATTTTGTTTCTTTCCTCTGCTTCTTTCCAAAGAAGCTTTTCTTTTTCAGTTTCAGGTAAAATCGCGTTGATTCGAGTTGATTTTCCGGACATAGAATCTCTGGCCACAAATGTGAAGTTTGCTGTAAGAGCTACTGACTCTGTGGTATTGTATGCTTCTGCAAAATGATCATACAATTCAACATGGTACCAGAATAGACAGAGATACTGAATTCGAGTCACACCGTTACAAATTATATAATAAATAAATTTATCACATCCTTAGTACATGAAAAAGAATCAGGCTCACACGTTGAGAAAACGTATCGCAAGCTAGTAATTACCTGGAGTAGATTGCTTCACTTCAAGTTGAATTTCTAAAGATGAACATCCAACCCATATAACAGCCCCTTCTATAGTGAGATCAGTGTCAATACGAATAGTTTTTTTCAGAATCATCTTCTCCATAGATGCAGTCACCAATTTTATGGACCTAGATGTTCCATCATTAGAGGAACAATGCTGTTTTGCGAAAAAGAGACAGAATATCATGAGTATGATACTTCAGAAACAGGGATTTTAATTTCTTAATGCATTAAAGAAAATTAACAGGAATATGGTCAAGGATGAGGTAAGTATACTCCAACTACCTAAAATTACCATTTAATATGATAAATTAATACTCTAACCCTTTCTATTTATGTGAACCTTCGAGGGTCAAATTGATTAATTTTTTTGTATGAATTTAGGCATAGAATTTTCATATTATTAAAATAAAATTTACATATTTAGAAATTAGATAAAAAGTGTTATAAGTCACTACAACTAATAATTCAAAATATTAATGAGTATTTGCTTAAAATGTGATCAAATAAAACCTTGTTTGTTTGACTCCCAAAGAATAATAGGTTCACGGAAACTGAAATAGATAAAATATGTTTTTACTGACATTGAAATATCATGAAATATTTAGTATCACAAGTTCAAAATACGCGTTAAACTATGCATTTAGTAATTAAACAAACGCCCATATAAAAATGATTATAAGAAGCATATAAACTATACCTTATAGGATATGGTTGCGGCCAAAGCATCCAAGTCTTCTACCAACTTTCCAATTCTAATCTCATTCCTGGGATTTCTATATCGTTCCCGAAGTTCATAATCAGAAGAAAATTTGAATAAAACACTAGTCCTATTCCTCAACGGTGTTTTAGCAATCAAATCATTTTGAGGAGAGTGAGCAACTGCAAATATTGATGGCCTTCCAAAAATACTCGATCTCGCTTCCCACATTGCATTTTTCACAGGCGAATGATGCATAAACAACAATAAACTATTTGGTTTAGCAATCAAATCACATTGCATTGAAATATTGTTGATGGTATTCGCATTATGACCCGTTGGCTTTTCTGGTGATACGAACGTATTTAAGTAATTGTCGTTAGATGAACCAAGAAAGTTAGTAAACTGAGATTTTTTCTTTCGGAGTAAGTTTGGATATGAAGAAATATCACCATTCAACTCCTTAACGAAATTCTTTGTTTCGGAGTTGTATGATTGTGAAGTAGAAAAATAAGAAATGAGTGTATAGAGTGAAGCATTTTCTTCATACTTGAGAAAGTTGAAATGAAAATTAAGAGATGACGGTTTGAAAAAATGGTGACAAATTGGTTTTGTTGGAGCTTTCATCTAGTAAAAGAAAATAAAACCCAATTAGGAAGATGACAGAAGCTTATACAAGTTGGAGGAAATTAATCTTAGTTTAGGGAATTGTGGATTTCGATATTACTTAGCTTAAATAAGAAGAAAAGAAAATATGGAGATACAATTGGATGGAGAAATTAAAGATGTATGTACCACTAGCAGGGGCGGAGCCAGACTCGGGAGCGGATTTGGCTGAACCCAATAGCTTTGTTTCGAATCCTGTATTTGTCTTAAAAAGTTTATTAAATATATATAAATTATTAATTTCAAACTCAGTAGCTTAAAACAATTCGAATTCCGAACTTATAAATTTGAAATTCTGACTCCGACGTACGCATAAATGATAATATGACAAGATCATAATGTAGATGTGACAGCTAATAATAGCTGTTGTAACTGTAATTCAGAGAGGAACAGCTGGGTATATTTAATCACATGTGAGTTGTGAGATTGAATAATGTTTAATGTTTCTTTTCTTATTTTAATAATCCTCTTAAATTCGGTAGTTCGGATTTCAATTTTGTTCGGATTATACCAACCTCACTAGCGAGTTGTGTTGAATAGGCTTAAGCAAGGGTAACTCAAACATAGACCTAAATTTTTAAAAGAAAGTTATGGCGTACTCCTCCTGTTCGAATCGGGGTTTGAAACCAAACTCCTCCTCAGGAGGATAGATGGGGCGATTCGGATATATATATTTTATTTGAAATCTATTTTGTTATCTTTTCAAGATGCAAAGTTGTTAATTCCTCTAATAATTCCTTTTCAGTTTGATAATATAGCCAACTCATTTAATTTATCTTGAGACATTACTAATCTCAGGTAAGATTTTATCAATTATAATCTTGAAAACTTTTTTTTCTTTGAGGCAACTGTTATAGCAAAATTCTATTTTTATACAAAAAGTGCTAAATTATTCTTTTTAAATACCTATAAACATATTATTAGGGGTGTCATCAATATTTAAAAACCAACTAAATCGACCGAACCGTACCGTCGAACCGATTTTTAGGTTTATTTTAATAAACCCGTCGGTTTTTATATAAACGTATAACCGTACCAATAATTATGGTAGGTTTTTTATTTTAAGAAAATAAACCGAAAAAATACTGAATCACACCGAACAAGTTACATAGAAAAAATATATTTATATATTAATTAAATTTAAATATAATAAAGCATTAAACTTTTCCTTAGACCTTGGAATTATGAAAACGGTTACAAGACAACAAGCAATTAAATTCAAAATCCTAATTCTCAAACCTTTTATACTATTCCAATTGGTACTAAATTATTTTCAGCATATTCACTAGTAAGACTCAAGGTGTTCTAGCAACTTTGAGTAGCAAACTACAATGTATCAAATATGTTTCCTTTCGTATGATCTAAATTTATATTTTCGAATATTTAATCTTCTATAAACTTTATTCTTGAGTCTCAGTTTGCTTAATATCTTTCCACTCGTGTGATTTATATTTTATTTATCTTTGTTTAGTTTCTTTTACGCTGCAGTAGAATAGTTGATGGATCTATACTCTGGTCATCTTTCATGTTTTCTTAATTTATCACTCTTTAAATATTAAAAATGTCTAGAGAGTTTTGTTAAATCCTATAAAAGTACGTATGTTATTTCATTCTGCTTCTACTAGTGACTTTTAAATGACATTTTAAAAGTACCAAAAATTAACCAAACCATACCGATACCGAAGAGAAACCGACATGATTGGTACGGTTTCTAAAAGTCTAATTTTGGTTATACATAGTAGAATAACCGAAAAATTGGTATAGTATAAATTTTATAAAATAACCAGCCAAACCGAATCATTGACACCCCTACCTATTATTTCTAAAAAATGGGGACCCCAAAATTTGGGAGCCTAAGGCCAACGCCTTACTTGAAACAACGTTAGAGCCGGCCCTAGGCTTAAGCCTTCGGGACCAAGCTTATTTTGACTAGCTAGACATGACTCATTTTTTTTTTAATAATTGTGGTGTTTGATCAGTTGTGCGTACCTTAACTAACCGCATGAGATATCTGTTATCTTTTATTAGCACAAATATTGTATAATTTTGTCTATCAAGACACGGACAGATAGAAAAATATCACATAATATTTTTGCCTCTATTGGAAATTAAACCTAAGACATTCCGGGTGTTACTGTCTTGTCTAAGATGTTTCCATGATTTTGTAATGATTTAGTTGAGGTTTGAATTTTTTTGGGACGGTTCAGGAATAATCAACAACATGTGATTTGTGAAATACTGCTACTAATTTTTTTGTGATTAACTCGTACAAATGATCATACTCTAAAACCTTCAACACATTTAAGTTTGATCACTTTAAAAAGGTCAAAACTTAAGTTTGCAACGTATTTTCCAACTTTGTAAACTCTTAGATTCTTTTCGCTCTTTATGCAAAGGAAAATGTTTACTTTTTCAAACCTAATCTTTGGATTTCCGGGGATCTCTCGGCCTAGTCATAGCCCTGGGATCGTGGCGTTTTCTCCTCTGCGATTCTGATTATAAAGCTATCAACCATAGAACTTTTAATTTATTAATTAACAACTTAAAAATGGGAGATCATATCCTTTCTGAATCTTCTAATCACCTTGTTCTCTAACTGGATGCCACGTTGGTCAGATAAAATAAGATCGCCATGTGTAATTTTTCATTACATTAGGAGGGAAGATATTGAATATCATGTCATGGATCGCTCACTAACTTGACTATTTAGAATGGATAAAAATAAAAGAAAATTACGCGACACATCAAATATTTATAATGTATTTATTATTCGTACCTATATTTGAATTTTATAGCAAATCCATAAAATACGAGATTAATTGTTTTGAACCGAAACAAGAGAGCAACAAGCTCTCATATCTAAGTTAGTTAGAGCACATGCTTAGCTAGCGAAGGTCTTGAGTTCAAATCTCAACAAAAATATTTTATTTTCTGTATTTCGTTTTAGTTGTATTCGTTGCGCGAACAAATAGGTATATGAAAATTCCAGGGTTAAGTATAAAGCCACTTAGTTCTAATTTGACTTGGAGGGAAAGATAGGAAAGATCACCAAGTGAGTTATCCCTCAACCTATGCCATGTGTAATTAGAATATTTATTTATTTTTAGATCATTTGTTATTCTTGCATAGTAATAGCGAAATCTACTGTTATGGTCCATTGTAAGGTATGAGACTTGAGTCTCACATCGGTATTGCAATGTGTTGATGTAGGGTTTATATTGCCTTGGGCTCTCCCACTTTAATAGCTAGCTTTTGGGGTGTGGTTCTCCCTTGGTTGTATCAATAGTATCAGAGTCACACACCACCTTCCGTGCCCACCGTGCCATGGATGGTGACGCCGGTATTACAGTGTTCACTCGGGGCTAGAAAAGTCTAGGGTACAGCCGTCGGGACGAAGGATGCGGAGCGTGGTGGTTTGTTATGGTCCATTGCAAGGTATGAGACTTGAGTCCCACATTGGTATTGCAATGTGCTGATGTGGGGTTTATATACCTTTGGGCTCTCCCACCTTAATAGCTAGCTTTTGGGGTATGGTTCTCCGTGGGTGTGGTTCTGAACTCGCTCAAGGCCGTGTTAATGACATAAAAAATCTGGTTTCTCAAAGTAATTTAGTTGAAAAGAGTGTAATTTGTCATGTATGGGACCCAGGACTAAGTCTGCAGCCCTTGAAGTTAAACAATTCGAGTTCCAGCATTCTGTCCTTAATTGTAGTTCCAGCTGGTGCAAAACATGTCTCTTCCATTGAGGCATCTAAGATGCTTGAATCTGCCAGAAATCATATTTCTTGTGCTTATTTTAGTCTACCATGTAATTGCGTGGACATTTGGTTCGATACTGGATATGATTATCAGGCTGATTCTAATGCGCTTTTTATCTAGTGAATCTAAAGAACTAAAACAGTATGATGTATTTGTATCACTTGTCACCCACGCAGAGTTAGACTGTGAATGTGTCGAGGTTGTAACATCTTTTTCTTACATATTCGAACAACCATCTGTAACCTTGGTACCTAATGATGTTGAGTATGAAAACACGATTGTTGAATTTGGAGGTAGTGACTTTCCTTTTGATCCTGGTACTATTTTTCTTGCTACATGCCTTTGGACTATACGAAATTGTGATTTCTGTGAGGCGTTGGGTTTGACTTCAACTACGTGGGATGCTTGCATTGAACCCTTATATCTTCAGTTGACACATATTGAGGCTAGTAAGATTGATACATCAAATTATTGAGAAAGTGAGTTTCAAGTCCTATGGTCACCAACTTGATTATAATGATAATGTGACTAAGCATTCGACTCGATTTATGACTGTGGTTCTAAGTGGAGCTCTCCTAAATTTAATTGTTACATCTGTTGTTTGGATTAACCAAGCTATTCACGCGGCAGTTTCTGAATTCCCTACGAGAATGGCAAAGAGAGGGAGGAGACAGTTCCTTTTGGCTAAAGCTTGTGTTGCGGCTGAAGAGATGCTTTTTGGTTTAGTTAAACATAAGGTTGATCGGGTCGTAACCTTGCTTGAATATGTGAGTTGGTGTGGTTGCTGGCATGATGTACTCATTTTCCTTGAAACTCTGACTGTTTCTGCGCAACTGTAATGACCCGGCTAGTCGTTTTGAGAATTAGAGTCCCGATCCCCTAATATCTGCTTTCCCCATATTTGTTTCTGCTTTTGGGACTTGACGGAGTGATTGGTTATGGAATTCAGAGAGTTTTGGGACACTTAATCCCTAGTTGTGAGTTTAAGCCTAAGAGTTTGGACCGTAGTCGGAACTATGTAAAGACGGATCCGGAATGGAATTCTGTCAACTCTATTAGCTCCGTTGAGTGATTTTGGGGTTAGGAGCGCGTCCAGAATATGTTTAGGAGGTCTGTAGTAGATTTAGGCTTGAATTGGCAAAAGTTAATTTTTCGGCCGATAGTGAAAATTTTGATATCGAGCTCGGAATGGAATTCCGAAAGTGGTTGTAGGCTCGTAGTGTCATATGTGACCTGGGTATAAAATTTGAGGTCATTTAGACTAGATTTGATGTGGTTCGGCGTCGTTTGTAGAATTTAGAAAATTTTAAATTCTTAGGCTTGAATCCGTACTTAATTCATGATTTTGGTGTTATTTGATGTGGTTTGAAGGCTTGACTAAGTTCCTTTGGTGTTTTAGAATTGGTTGGTAAGTTTGGTTGAGGTCCCTGGGGCCTCGGGTGTGTTTCGGATGCTTAACGTGTGAAAGCTTGGACTTAGAGGAATTTTTGAGTTGTTGGTTCTAGTGTTTTCGCACCTGCGGTGGGGAGTCCGCAGGTGCGGCCTTGCAGAAGCGAGGTTGGGATCGCAGGTGCGCTTTGAGGCCAGGGAGTCAGTGGTCGCAGATGCGACAAGTGAGCCGCAGGAGCAGAGCCGCATCTGTGGAAGGGCAGTCGCAGATGCGGAGGTGAGAAGGACCCAAGGTTCCTCAGAAGTGGACGATTGAGCGCAGAAGCGCATCCGCAGGTGAGGACTCAAGCGTGCAGGTGCGTACCCAGTCCGGATAAGTGACCTTCGCACCTGCGTTATTTTTTTCACAGGTGCGTGATCGCAGATGCGGCCCCATGCGCGGAGGTGCGGAAATCGCTAGGCAGAAAAAAGGATTTCAAGGGTTTGAAATTTCATAACACAAAATTCGATTTAGAGCTCGGTGGGAGACGATTTCTCGAGGGACTTTGAAGGAGAACTATTGGGTAACTAATTATAACTCTATTTTAATCATAATACATTAATTTATTGTTATTTTCCTCGTCTAATTAAGGAAATTGAGGGTAGAAGTTTGAAAATGGGGGAAAAGGTTCCCCAATTGAAAATCTAAGATTTGAATGGGAATTTGACGTCAGATTTAGATGATTTTTGTTCGGGTAAACTCGTGAGTGAATAGGTGATCATAATTTATAATTTTTGCCCGATTCCGAGACGTGGGCCCATGGAAACCTTTTGGGCGATTTTTCTAATTTCACGTTTTAGCTTTGAATTAATTAGCTAAATTAATTACTTGTAGTTATATTTACATTATGAAATTAATTTGAATATATTCTGGCCATTTGGAGTCGGATACTCGTGGAAAGAACGTGATATCGAGTTGATTTGAGCGGTTCGAGGTAAGTAGCTTGCCTAACCTTGTGTTGGGGACTTTTTTCTTAAGATGTTTGATATTAATTAATGTGTGGGCACCGTGTATGTGAGGTGACAAGTACATACATGGGCTATTATTGCAAAAATCCCGTTTTTCCTTTCTAAATCATAAACTGTTTTCCTTTATTAAATTGCACTAATACGTTTAATTGTTTAGCTTAGATTAGAGGAGCATGCTTACGTGTTTTAACTGCTTATTTGACATTCTGTGCGCCATACTTAGTTAAGTCCTTATTTTCCTTATATGTGTTCAGTATAAACCGTATAACTCAATGCCATACCTGCCATTACATCTTGCGTTGCATATTTAAATTGGGACTACAGACGTATTCCGGGAGATCTCCCTGTCTTGCAAATTTATTTTGGGACTACAGACGTATTTCGAGAGATTCTCCAGCACTGCATATTTACTTTGGAATTACAGAAGTATTTCGGGAGATCTCCTAGCACTGCATATTTACTTTGGGACTACGGACGTATTTCGGGAGATCCCCCTGTACTGCATATTTATTTGGAACTATGGGACGGTATCCCGAGAGATTTCCCACTGTGTTTACCTTGTTCTGAGCCGAGGGCTCCCTTAACTGTTAAATTTTCGAGAATGTCTTTAACTGTTTTAGCGTAAATTTTACTTATATCTTTTACTGTTTAATTTATTATATTTACTCTGGTAGAGCCCTGACCTGACCTCGTCACTGCTCGACCGAGGTTAAGCTTGGCACTTATTGGGTACCATTATGGTGTAATCATGCCCTTCCCTGCACATGTTTTCGTGTGCAGATCCAGGTGCGAGCTATCAGCCTCGGGGTTAGTACGTGCTGCTGATTTTAGGAGACTTCAAGGTACTTCTTCTTGCGTCCGCATATCTTCGGAGTCCCCTTCTACTCCCTCGCCTAGAGACTTTCTTTATTATCTTCAGACTTTTGTATAGAGTTACATAGATTATAGCAGCTTTTGACTTAGTGATATTCCGGGTCTTGTGAAATAATTTTGTATATGTCGAGTGGTACTACTCTTGGCTATTCACAATATGCTGTTGATCTTTTAAAAATGTTATGTTTTCTTTATATTTTATTTTGTAATATTAGGCTTACATATTCAGAAAGACTAGGTGCCATCACGATACCTTACAGAGGGTTAATTTGGATTGTGAAAAATTGATATCAGAGCACTAGGTTCATAGGAGTCGCGAGTCACAAGCTGGTTTATTAGAGTCTCGCGGATCGGTGCGGAGACGTCCGTACTTATCTTCGGGAGGCTATGTAGCCGTTAAGAACAATCATATTTCCTTGATTTCCTTGTCGTGTGAGTTATTGACACAAATAAATTCTAAGATTCTATTCTATTCTTTCTCACAAGATGGTGAGGACCTGTACAGGGAGGACCGACGATCAGGCACCCGAGCCCCCTGCTAGAGCCGCCAGAGGCCGGGGTCGGGGTAGAGGACGACCACGCGGTGCAGCCCGAGCACCAACGAGAGCTGCGTCAGAGGAGCCCCCAACAGCTCCAGCTGGAGGGCCAGCACCAGAGATCCCTATTGCTACTCCAGCCCTCCACGCGACTTTAGCTCGGTTCATGAGCATGTTTAGCACTCTGGCTCAGGCTGGACTATTTACGATAGCTCCCGCTACATCTCAGGTCGGGGGAGGGGCACAGACTCCTGTAGCCCACACTCCTGAGCAGAGGGTCCAGATTTATCAGGCCCGAGAGTATATTCTTATGCCTCTAGTGGCTCCGGTTCAGCGTGAGATCAGGGTAGCTGCTTCTGAGGCAGAACAACTCAGACTTGAGAGGTACAAGAAGTACCACCCGCCTACTTTCAGCGGACTAGCTTCAGATGATGCTCTGGGTTTTCTTGAGGAGTGTCATCGTATTCTCCGCACTCTAGGCATTGTGGAGATGAGTGGTGTTTCGTTCACCGCTTTCCAGCTGAGGGGAGCAACATATCAGTTATGGCGTGCCTATGAGCTGAGTAGTCCGGATGAGGCAGCCTCACTCACTTGGACTCAGTTTTCAGAGATGTTCTTACGTGAGTATGTTCCTCAGAGCCTCAGGGATGCTTGGTGCGCAGAGTTTGAGCAGTTGCGTCAGGGTGTTATGACTGTGTCGGAGTATGCAGTCCGTTTCAGTGAGTTAGCTCGCCATGCACCGGCTCTGGTTGCTACAGTCAGAGAGAGGGTTCGTCGCTTCATTGAGGGACTCCACCCTAGTATTCGGACCAGTATGGCCAGGGAGTTGGAGATGGACATCACTTATCAGCAGGCAGTGAGCATTGCCATGAGAGTGGAGGGCATGTTTGTCCGGGACAGAGAGAAAAGAGAGGCTAAGAGGTCTCGAGAGACTGGTCATTATTCAAGAGCTCGTGCACCAGCATCACGCTATGGTAGGGGTTTTGTGAATCGCCCTGTTCATTCAGCTCTTCCAGTAGCCATTGGTGTTCCAGCTCCTCCTAGACTTCAGGAGCCCTATTATGCACCGCCAATATCCAGTATGCCTCCTACTCGAGGTGCTAATACCGGCTAGTCCAGCAGGCCAGGTCTGAATCAGTCTCAGCCGTCGCGTCCTCCAAGAGGTTATTTTGAGTATGGTGACACTCATCACATGGTTAGAGATTGCCCTAGAGCTAGGAGGGGTACACATTCACAGACTTATCAGCCTCCACGTGCTCCACCGGGTCCTCCGACCATTCTTCCAACACCAGCTGCTACCCCACCTCCTCAGCCAGCTCGAGGTAGAGGTCGGGGAGGTCGAGGTCGTCCTAGAGGGGGAGGCCAGGACAGGTACTATGCCCTTCCAGCCCGTTCAGAGGTCGTTGCTTCATATTCAGTCATCACAAGTATCATCCATGTCTGTCATAGGGATGCATCAGTATTATTTGACCCATGCTCTACGTATTTATATGTGTCTTCTTATTGTGCTCCGCATTTGGGAATATGTCATGATTCTTTGAGTTTTCCTGTTTACGTATCTACTTCTGTGGGATATTCTCTCATTGTGGACCACGTATATTGGTCGTGTTTGATTGCTCTTAGTGGTATTGAGACAAGAGCCGATTTGTTATTACTTATATGGTAGATTTTGATGTTATCTTGGGCATGGACTGGTTGTCGCCCCATTATGCTATTCTTGATTGTCATGCTAAGACCGTGATGCTGGCTATGCCAGGCTTGCCGAGATTAGAGTGGAGAGGTACCTTAGAGTATACTCCCCGCAGGGTCATTTCATTTCTTAAGGCTCAACGAATGGTTGAGAAGGGGTGTGATGCGTATTTGGCCTATGTGAGAGATGTCAGTATTGATACCCCTACAGTTGAGTCAGTTCCAGTAGTAAGGGACTTTCAAGATATGTTTCCGGCTGATCTTCCGGGCATGCCGCCCGACAGAGATATTGATTTTGGCATTGATTTGTTGCCGGGCACTCAGCCCATCTCTATTCCTCCATATCGTATGGCTCCTCCTGAATTAAAGGATTTGAAGGAGCAGTTACAGGAGTTGCTTGATAAGGGCTTCATTTGGCCCAGTGTGTCACCTTGGGGTGCTCCTACCTTATTTATGAAGAAGAATGATGGTTCTATGCGGATGTGTATTGATTACCGCAATTGAACAAAATCATAGTGAAGAACATGTATCCATTGCCTCGTATTGATGACTTATTTGATCAGTTAAAGGGTGCCAGAGTGTTTTCCAATATTGACTTACATTCAGGTTATCATCAGTTGAAGATTCTGGAGTCGGATATCCCGAAGACTGCTTTCAGGACCAGATATGGTCACTATGAGTTTCTTGTCATGTCATTTGGGCTAACCAATGCCCCATTAGCCTTTATGCATTTGATGTATAGTGTGTTCCAGCCTTATCTTGATTCCTTCGTCATTGTGTTTATTGACGACATCCTGGTATATTTCCGATCTCGGGAAGATCATGAGCAGCACCTGAGGACCATGCTTCAGATGTTAAGGGAGAAGAAATTGTATGGAAAATTTTCTAAATGTGGATTCTGGCTTGATTCAGTGGCATTCTTGGGCCACATAGTGTCTTATGATGGGATCAAGGTAGATCCGAAGAAGGTGAAGGCAGTGCAGAGTTGGCCCAGACCATCATCAGCTACGGAGATCTGCAGTTTCCTTAGTTTGGCGGGGTATTACCGTCGCTTTGTGGGGGGATTTTCATCCATTGCAGCACCTATGACCAGGCTGACCCAGAAGGGTGCTCCATTCAGGTGGACCGAGGAGTGTGAGGAGAACTTTCAGAAGCTCAATACAGCTTTGACTACAGCCCCAGTATTAGTATTGCCTACAGGTTCGGGGTCCTACACTGTCTATTGTGACGCCTCGATGATTGACCTTGGAGCGGTATTGATGCAGGATGGTAGGGTAATTGCCTACGCGTCTAGACATTTGAAGGTGCATGAGAAGAATTATCCGGTTCATGATCTCTAGTTAGCGACTATTGTTCACGCCCTGAAGACCTGGCGTCATTATTTGTGCGGTGTTCCCTCTGAGATTTACACTGATCACCGGAGTTTGCAACACTTGTTCAGGCAAAAGGACCTTAATTTGCTCCAACGGAGGTGGTTAGAGCTACTTAAAGACTATGATATCACTATATTTTACCACCCGGGGAAGGCCAATGTAGTGGCCGACCCCTTGGGTCGCCGGGCAGAGAGTTTGGGGAGTTTGGCATATCTTCCGGTAGCTGAGAGACCCTTAGCCTTGGATGTTCAGGCCTTAGCTAATTAGTTTGTGAGATTGGATATTTCTGAGCCTAGCCGGGTATTAGCTTGTGTGGTTGCTTGGTCTTCTCTTTATGACCATATCAGGGAGCACCAGTATGATGATCCTCATCTTCTAGTTCTTCAGTACAGGGTTCAGTGAGGTGATGCCAGAGATGTGACTATTGGTGATGATGGTGTGATGAGGATGCAGGGCTGGATCTATGTGCCCAATGTAGATGGGCTTCGGGAGTTGATTCTCGAGGAGGTCCACAGCTCGCGGTACTCCATTCATCCCGGTGCCGCGAAGATGTACCAGGATTTGAGACAACACTACTGGTGGAGGAGGATGAAGAAGGATATAGTTGGGTTTGTGTCCCAGTGTCTCAACTATTAGCAGGTCAAATATGAGCACCAGAGGCCGGGTGGATTACTTCAGAGGTTAGAGATCCCAGAGTGGAAGTGGGAGCGGATCACCATGGACTTTGTAGTTGGACTTCCACGGACTTTGAGAAGGTTCGATGCTATTTGGGCGATCGTGGATCAGCTGACCAAGTCAGCTCATTTTATTCCAGTGTTGATAACTTATTCTTTTGAGAGGTTGGCTGAGATTTATATCAGAGAGATTGTCCGCCTTCATGGTAATCCAGTATCCATCATTTTAGACAGAGGTACACAGTTCACATCACGGTTTTGGAGAGCCGTACACTAGGAATTGGGTACTAGGGTGGAGTTGATCATAACCTTTCACCCTCAGACGGACGGGCAGTCAGAATGCACGATTCAGAAATTTGAGGATATGCTCCGTGCCTGTGTGATGGAGTTCGGAGGGTCGTGGGACCAATACTTGCCACTTGCAGAGTTCACTTACAACAACAGTTACCAGTCCAACATTCAGATAGCTGCCGGTCCCTAGTGGGATGGTTTGATCCGGGCGAGGCCCGATTGTTGGGTACAGATTTGGTCCAGGATGCCCTGGATAAGGTGAAGGTGATTCAGGAGAGACTTTGCACAGCCCAGTCTAGGCAAAAGAGTTATACGAACCGTAAGGTTCGTGACTTGGCATTTATGGTTGGTGAGCGGGTCTTGCTTTGGGTATCGCCTATGAAGGGCGTCATGAGGTTTGGGAAGAAGGGAAAGCTGAGCCCGAGGTTCATTGGTCCTTTTGAGATATTGCGGCGAGTTGGAGAGGTTGCTTATGAGCTTGCCTTGCCTCCCAGCCTAGCAGGAGTTCACCCGGTATTCCACGTGTCTATGCTCCGGAAGTATCACGGCGATCCGACTCATGTATTGGATTTCAGCTCATTCCAGTTGGACAAAGATCTATCTTATCTTGAGGAGCCAGTAGCCATTTTGGACAAGCAGGTCAAAAAGCTCAGGTCAAAGAATATTGCTTCAGTAAAGGTCCAGTGGAGGGGTCATCCGGTCGAGGAGGCGACTTGGGAGACCAAGCAGGATATGCACATCCAATACCCTCATCTTTTCACAGTTTCAGGTATGTCTTTATACTCGTTCGAGGACGAACGATTGTTCTAAGAGGAGGAGGATGTAACGACCCGGCCAGTCGTTTTGAGAATTAGAGCCCCGATCCCCTAATATCTGCTTTTCCCATATTTGTTTCTGCTTTTGGGACTTGCCGGAGTGATTGGTTATGGAATCTAGAGAGTTTTGGGATACTTAGTCCCTAGTTGTGAGTTTAAGCCTTAGAGTTTGGACCATAGTCGGAACTGTGTGAAGACGGATCCAGAATGAAATTCTATCGACTCCGTTAGCTTTGTTAAGTGATTTTGTGGTTAGGAGCGCATCCGGAATGTGTTTTGGAGGTCTGTAGTAGATTTATGCTTGAATTGACAAAAGTTAGTTTTTTGGCAATTTCGGCCGATAGTGGAAATTTTGATTTCGAGCTCGGAATGGAATTCCGAAAGTAGCTGTAGGCTCGTAGTTTCATTTGTGACCTGTGTGTAAATTTTGAGGTCATTCAGACTAGATTTGATGTGGTTCGGCGTCGTTTGTAGAATTTGGAAAACTTTAAATTCTTAGGCTTGAATCCGTGCTTAATTAATAATTTTGGTGTTGTTCGATATGGTTTAAAGGCTCGACTAAGATCGTATAGTGTTTTAGGATTGGTTAGTATGTTTGGTTGAGGTGTTTCGGATGCTTAACGGGTGAAAGCTTGGACTTAGAGAAATTTTTGAGTTGCTGGTTTAGTGGTCGCAGATGCAACGAGTGAGCCACAGGAGTGGAGCCACATATGCGGAAGGGCAGTCGCAGATTCGGAGGTGAGAAGGACCCAAGGTTCCGCAGAAGCGGACGATTGAGCGCAGAAGTGCATCCGCAGGTGCGGACTCAAGCACACATGTGTGTACCCAGCCCGGATAAGTGACCTTCACACCTGCATTAATTTTTCCGCAGGCGAGTGATCGCAGATGCGGCCCCATGCGCGCAGGTGCGGAAATCACTGGGCAGAAAAAAAGGATTTCAAGGGTTTGAAATTTCATAAAATAAAATTCGATTTAGAGCTCGGTGGGAGACGATTTCTCGAGGGATTTTGAAGGAGAACTATTGGGTAACTAATTCTAACTCTATTTTGATCATAATACATTAATATATTATTGTTTTCCTCGTCTAGTTAACTAAATTGAGGGTAGAAGTTTGGAAATGGGGGAAAAGGTTCCCCAATTGAAAATCTGAGATTTGAATGGGAATTTGACGTCGGATTTAGATGATTTTTGTTCGGGTGAATTCGTGAGTGAATGGGTGTTCATAATTTATAATTTTTGCCCGATTTTGAGACGTGGGGCCGGAAAGACTTTTTGGGCATTTTTCCTAATTTTACGCTTTAACTTCGAATTAATTAGCTAAATTAGTTATTCGTAGTTATATTTACATTATGCAATTAATTTGAATAGATTTTACTCATTTAGAGTTGGATACTCGTAGCAAGAACGTGATATCGAGTTGATTTGAGCGGTTCGAGATAAGTGGCTTGCCTAACCTTGTGTTGGGGACTTTTTCCTTAAGATGTTTGATATTAATTGATGTGTGGGTGTCGTGTACGTATGGTGACGAGTACGTACATGGGCTATTATTGCAAAAATTCCGTTTTTCCTTTCTAAATCATTAACTGTTTTCCTTTATTAAATTGCACTAATACGTTTAATTGTTTAGCTTAGATTAGAGGAGCATGCTTACGTGTTTTAACTGCCTATTTGGCATTCTGTGCGCCATGCTTAGTTAAATCCTTATTTTCCTTATATGTATTCAGTATAAACCGTATAACTCGATGCCATACCTGCCATTACATCTTGCGTTGCATATTTAAATTGGGACTACAAACGTATTCCGGGAGATCCCCCTGTCTTGCAAATTTATTTTGGGACTACGAACGTATTCCGAGAGATCCCCCAGCACTGCATATTTACTTTGGGATTACGGACGTATTTCGGGAGATCTCCCAGCACTGTATATTTACTTTGGGATTACGGACGTATTCCGGGAGATTCCCCTGTACTGCATATTCATTTGGAACTACGGGACGGTATCCCGAGAGATTTTCCACTGTGTTTATTTTGTTCTGATCCGAGGGCTCCCTTAATTGTTAAAGTTTCGAAAATTTCTTTAACTGTGTTACCGTAAATTTTACTTATATCTTTTACTGTTTAATTAATTATATTTACTCCGGTAGGGCTTTGACCTGACTTCGTCACTACTGGACCGAGGTTAGGCTTGACCTGAACTAGAATGAGACTCTGAAGATCTGCGGACGCAAGCAGCAGTACCATGATATAACGACCAGGATGAGTCGTTACACTTACTTAGTCGTAAAGGCTAGGTGCCATCACGACACCTTACAGAGGGTTAATTTGGGTCGTGACAACAATAGATCTTGTCTGTTCAAATTCTTAAAGGAGTTCTGCCAAATGCTCTCTTTCACATATCTTAAAAAATGAGGCTTGGAAAGGCAATATGTAATCTTGAACATCTGTTACAATTTTGGGAGCAAGATATTAGAAGAGTATTTTCTGTATATCCAACTCAAAGGGCGACATCATGGACACTCTTAGCATCTCTTCACGCACTAGTATCGTTATGAACTATGGGGCTGGTGGTTTGTTTCTGGTACGCAAATGGACCTCGAGCATTAGGATATCAATCTACTCGAACCTTGAGAACAAGATTCTTTTTGAGGATGGGAGTATTGTTGTGAACCAGTCTGACTTAGTAAGAGATTTTGGGAAAGAAGTGTGGATCGAGGCTGATCCAATTGGGACTATTGGGCCCGAAGCTAAAGGCCTAATGATTAGACAACTGAATAGTATGCTAGGACATTATATTTGGGATCCGGGCGGGAGATACAGGGCATGCGTATTATTGAGTAAAATATCTGCTTCTCATCTTCCTCCTTTTTGAGTGTCTGTATTCCCTCATCCCCATTCTTAGTCTGATCTTCTCATCTCTTCTTCTCTATCCTTTATATTTCAGTTTAGTGTCTTTAATTCGTGTAATAGTTTGAGTTGAGTTGTAACTTCCTTTCACTATTGAAATAATAGAAGTGTTAGAAAAACGGGTTTGTTACATCTACTATCATTGGGGAGTTCTTATTGTATATTTAAACTCCAAAGTTATGACTTTTCGGAATTATATTATAATCCCATGTTTTCTACGATCAATTATTTAAGCTACAAAATCCTATAGGGTATAATTGAAAGAAGGTTAATCCAATAAAATAATAAAATTATTTGAATTATTAATGGTAGAATTTCGTTTTTCATACTAGATGTAGCAATATTTTTTATATCATTAAACCTTTTCTCTTTGGCCTTCTCTCCATCTAAAAGCGGTTTATTATTGAAAAGAAAACACTTAGCTCAATTTTAATATTCATCATTCAGAAAAAGTATTTACCATCATGGGAATGACGCGTATTGAAAAGGTTAGAGTTGTCCGTACATATAAATTAAACTTGAATTAGGGGTTAACTAGAATAGGGACAAACAGTGGCTGGATTAGTCTCTTTAATTTTGATTAGATCATTTGGTCAACTCCTTAATAACACGCGAATCAGATTTAATTTTTTTAATTAATCACGCGAATCAGATTTGATTTCTCAAAACAAAGAAAAAGATTTGATTGTAATTTGTTTTATTTTTAAACCAGTGAATGGAATCGGATTATAATGTTTTTCAGCGATTCGGATTACATTCAATTCTTAAAGGAAGAAGAAAATATTGGGTATAGAAAAGACAGGCTGTTGCTTTTATTCTTGGCTTTAGTACACAAATTGAGACGTTTATTTCTACAGTATTATAAATACATAAATTGGCACGTCTACTTGGACAATTTTGTAATATACAGATCGACAATTCGACTATGTCTTTACTTTTGTCCCCTATTTTTTTTGGGTAATTAATTAGGCTTTTTATTAATCACCAAAGCAATTACAAATCATTAGCTTAGCACACTCAGCCATCTAATATTAAAAAAAAGAAGAAAACATAATCAAAGATCCCAGCTTTCCTATACAGCAGTGCTATGTGTAAATTAAGGAAGAAACTTAAAAAATTAGCTTTTGCATTAAGCATTTCAGTTCCCCAGCACCCCTGCAGCTACAAACACATGCTATCTCTTTTGCCACTCCTTCACAATCTCTGGCCACCCCTTCAAAAACTCTTGCATTCCTCTCCTTCCATATGACATATATAACTTCAGCATATATCATCTTAATGAGTTTGGCCTTTGTTATCTTCCCTTGAATACTTTTAACAATCTCTTGGAATTGTAGTTCCTAGTTACTGCCACCATAGAATTGTTGTTGCGCCCACTTGCTGACTTTGTTCCAAATTGCCTCAGCATATCTGCATTCAGCAAATAAATGATTTCTTGTTTCATTGTGAGCTTGACACATTGCACATACAGCTTGTACATTAAGGCCCCATCTCAGTAATCTATCCACTGTTAGAAGTCTGTCCTGACATTGCAGCCACATTGTGAATAAGACTTTTGGTCTTGCAAAGTTCTGGAACACTAGTTTTCTCCACCTTAACTTTGGGTATTCTCATATCAGTTGTAAGTATATTTGTTTAATGACACTCTTATGTTCAGCAATGTGTCTGCTCAGCTGCTTAATGGTACCTCTTGCCCCCAGAATTTTTCTAACCATCCAACTAGAGGTTTGTGGAATGGTCATAGTTCCCAAACTCTGATCCTTGATGTAGTAGGCATGGATCCATTTTATCCAAAGTTTATCCTGCTTATGAGTCAAATCCCAGTGTGTCTTTGCAATTGCAGCATTGTTCCATACTTGGAGATTATGCAAGTTAAGTCCTCGAGTAGACTTAGGCAGGCAGATCTTCTCCCAAGTAATAAGGGCCTTCTTTGTAATTGTATCACTCCCAGACCATAGGGAGCTTCTGCAATGGGTTTCAACTATTTGTATAACCTTAGCTAATAAAGGGAAGAGTTGAGCCCAATAAGATTAGATCCCAAATAACACTGTTTGAATCAATTGAATTCTCCTAGCATATGATAGCTTATTTGCAGTCCATGAAGAGATTTTAGCCACAATTTTTGCTATGAGGGATTGCCACTGTACCATGGTGAGATTCTTAGTGTCTAGAGGTACCCCTAGGTATTTAAAAGGAAGTTCACCTAGTGAGTAACCTAGCTGTTGAACTATAGCCTCTTTCTCCCTATGTGCCATTCCTCCACAATAGACTGCACTTTTGGTTAAGTTAGCTTGCAAGCCTGAGGCTGCTGAGAAAGTAGTAAAACATGCATGAAGTCTCTCTACATATTCACTGTCTCCTCTGGCAAACAACAACAGATCATCAACAAAGCTTAGGTGAGTGATCCCTAGCCTTCTACACCTTGGATGGAATTTATAGCTTTTCTCATGTTGTAGGTCTTTAAGTAGCCGACTCAAGTACTCAATAGCAATGGCAAAGAGAAAATGAGACATAGGATCTCCTTGTATCAAGCCTTTGGCTGCATTAAATGGTGCAACTGATTCTCCATTGAGTATAATAGAGTAATTAACTGTTTTGATACAGTTCATTACCCATTTGATGAACTTTTCTAAAAACCTCAGTCCTTCCATAACTTGCTCTAGGTAGATCCACTCCAATGAGTCATAAGCTTTTTGTAGATCTACCTTTATCATACATCTGAGGGAGATATGCTTTCTACCATAGGATTTGATAAGTTCATGTGCCAGAATGATGTTGTCTGCTATTTTCCTTCCTGGAATAAACCCTGCCCGAGCCTCTAAGATGATGTAGGCCATAACTTTCTGTAACCTGCTGGTGATGACCTTAGCAGTAATCTTGTATAACACTGTACATGAAGCTATAGGCCCATAGTCTTTGACTGTATCTGGATTTGGAACCTTAGGCACTAGAGTAAGTGTAGTGCAGTTTATAGCTTTATACAAGGTTCCTGTGGTGAAAAGATCTTGGACAGCTTCATAAACTTCATTCTTAACAATGCACCATGTCTGCTTGAAAAAGACAACATTAAAGTCATCAATTCCTGGAGCCTTATCATCTCCAATTGAGCTTAATCCTTCATAGATTTCCTCCTCTGTAATTGGGGCACAAAGCTCTAGCTGTTGAGTATGTGATAAGCAAGGGAAATTTCTCATTACCAATATATTCACTGCTGGTAGTTTTGATGCTGCAGTTTCCATCAAGTATTTGTAAAAGCTAACAAATTCTTCTTTGATAGCTTCAGGATCCTGAAGATTGACCCCCCAACAATGACTTGATCTCAGTTATTTGCTTCTTCTGTTGCTTCTATTTCATTACAGCTGAAAAGAACTTAGTATTTGAATCCCCTAGTTTGATCCAGGTGGCTCTTGACTTTTGTTGTAGTGCACTTTCCTCTATCAAAGACCATTTTTCTAGTTGGATCAAATAGTTTTTCTCCTGATTAACCAATGCATCAGAGTAAGCACCCCCAGTTCTTCTTGAATCCTTTTCAGGTTTGATCTTTCTTGATTCATCTTCTCTGTAATCCCCTTGAACTCTTCTAAGTTCAACTATTTAAGTGCAGGCTTCAAGCCTTTCAACTTGAGCCAAATCTTCTTCATTTTCTCTGTAGCCTTATTTCTACCCCACTATGTTTTTATAATTTGCTTGAATCTGGGGTGTTCTATCCAGACATTGAAGAACTTGAAAGGAACTTTGATGTTTCTTCTTGCTTCTCTCATTGGGATGAGAAGGGGTGTGTGATCAGATATGAAGAGTTCTCCATATACTGCAGTCAAGTGCCCACATTGAAGCATCCATTCATCATTGGCAATTACCTTATCAATCCTGCTACACACTCTATCATTCCCTCTCTGTTTGTTTGTCCAAGTGTAATATTCCCCTTTCCAAGGAATCTCATTTAGAAGCAGTGCATTGCAATATTTAGAGAAATCTTTTAACTCAGCTACTGATATAGTTATTCCAGACAGCCTATCACTGGGGTGTAGGATTGCATTGAAGTCCCCACTAATTAGCCAATGTTTATTGATTATAGGTGCCATTGCTTTCAATTGATCCCATAACGCTTTCCTTTTTTCCACTGTATTAAAGCCATGTACTACTGTAAGTATACAATCTATTCCATTCTGCTTTCCTGTCACCATACAATGAATAAATTGACTTGTACTAGCTAGATGATGTATGCTATAGAATTTAGCATCCCATACTACACATATTCTTCCATTCCTTGCATCTCTGTAGTTGCTTATTCTCTCCCAACTAGGAACAATCTTGTTGGCAATCTGTGGTGCTTTGTTTTCTTTTACTCTAGTTTCTAGGAGTTCAGCTATTTTTATGTGATTTTCTTTGAGATACTGCTTTAGTTCCTTCTGCTTGTACCTCTTATTTATTCCTCTTATATTCCAGATAATCTAAGCTATTGGGCATGTTGTTTCCCCCCTCCTGTATCTGGGGGTTTCTGGCCTTCTCCTTAGTGTCCTCCTTCATGTAGCACTTGAAATCCATTCTTTGTTGAAACAACTATATCTAGGCTTGGCCAAATTAAGTTGTTTGTTTTCTGTTATGGCTTTTTACTCCCACTTGTTGTTAGCTTATCAACTAGTTTGTGAAGATGTGGTGTTCCTTTTGGCTTAACCTGCATCCATTCTCCTCCTTTAGCCTCTTTCCCATCATTGATAGGATGTTGATCCTTTTGATTCTGTTGTAGGGTGTTGTATCAGTTGTCCAGTTGGCCTCCATGTAGGAACTAATCTTGGTCTCCTTCTCCTTTGTAACTAGTCTGCCTTCTCCTCATGTGGTGCTTTGGCACAATCATGTCCTAATTTTAAGCACTTGGCACAGAAAGCAGGCTTCCACTCAAATTCAATAGCCTGCTGAAATTGCCTGCCAGAGGGATCATTCACTGTTATTTCATTAGGTAGCTCCTTTGTGACATTAACTTCAATAAGGATTCTAGCATAAGAAACTCTAGTCTTCTTGGTGGTGCATCCATCAGCAAATAAAGGGTTGCCTAGTGGACTAGCCATCCTACTCAATGAGTTACTCCCCCAATAATTCATAGGGAGCTTAGGGAACTTGACCCACAGAGAAATTTCTGTCAGGAACTCAACTTTAAAGTCAAAATCAGGAGTCCATTGTTTGAGAATAATTAGTTTGTTGCTTATGGTACATGGACCTCCATATAGTATGTCTTGCAGATCCTCAATACTCTGAAATCTAACAATATAATAACCCTGTTCGTGTAGATAAATTTCAGGTTCTGCAACGGCATTCCAAAATTGAACAATATATCTACACATACAGTTATAGCCCGTCTTTTCCCTAATCACATAAACAATGAGTGATTTCCTCCATTTTTCAGTTTCATTTTCAACCTCTGTTTTATCTAGGTTAACCACAAATTGGCCATCCACAATTTCAGGCGGGGTATAGGTTAGGTTCATACCGTGTTCAACTATTTGATTCCCAGCAAATAAAGTTATCCATGGAGCTTCAGGTATAGCTTCCGGCGCCGGAGTAGGTGGGTCAGCTTTCTGTTTGCCTTTGTCCAATGGAATCTCTCGTCTGTCCTCCATTTCCTCCATTGCAATCGTTGCCCTAGATTTCCCATTTGATTGAGCGATGCTCTTAGCTGAATTTGCTGAATTTGGTACCTCAATCAGTTGATTTGGGCTCAAATTAAGCCTCTTCGATGCCGCTACTTTTGTATTCTGCGAACCCAAATCGAGTGACCTAGCAGGAAGGTTCCCAATTGGGGTCACCACCTTTTGTGTACTTCCTTGTTCAAGGGTTTCTGCAATCACGCCTTGCACTGATGGAGCTTCCTACAGTAATAAGTGGTTAATTTTTGAATGGTCTTCCTCTCTTCTTAGCTATGGCATCCACGGGTCGGTGCATGTTAGCATAACCTACGCCGAGAGCAAAGCTAGAGAGAAGATATTTTTGAATGGCTTCCCTAAATTCTTTTTCATTACGTTAAAAAGACAAGATCTTTCTTATATAGATGGAGCTTCTCTAATTCATTTGGTTAAAAGGACAAAAAATTGTCGTTTTGATAAATCCAATTAAAAAAGATTAATTGGAAATCAAAACCATCGAAAAGTGGATTCATCATATTGATGTCGATCTCTGGCTTCCAAATGTGTCCATTTTATTGCTAATCTTCTTTTTTTTTTTTTTTTTTTTTAATCATAATCACATGTGAAAGCATGCCACATTGAATTAACAGAATATGAAACAAGAAGGCAAAAAAAAAATGCAGAAACTCGTGTATATGGTCGAACACTAATTAGAGGCAAAAGGGATTGATTATGGTAGTTGTCCAATTTATTTCTCCTAAAGAACTACGTTGTGTAATAATTAGGGAGCACAGAGTCAATTGGCTCATCCTTATTAGTTTGAATTTTTGGAAAATTAGATTTATACATGCACCTACTAGTTGGAGTAGATATCTGTCAGATATACACCAAGATAGTCTAAGAACTCCGGAACCAAAATATTGTTTACTTGGACTCAAAAGCACAAAAATAGGTAAACAAATCAACTAATGACCAATTTATATATACGCATGGGTTGAATGCGCTATACCTTAACGGCACATTTTGCCCATTAAGGTATAACACATGCAACTCAGGCGCTATGTTTGAATTTGACCGACCCACAATAATTGGTGGGTATAGCGCATGAATTTATTGCGCCACATATAATCACTTATAATGAATACATTATACCCTCAATTATTGTACCCTGCATGGTCTTTTGCTATTTAAAGAGTTTCATTATTTCGATAAAAATCCATTCTGGATAGGTCACTCTTCTACATCCTTTTTATTTTCTTTTACTCATTCCGAAATATTTGTTTACTTAACTTTTTCTGCGTTTTGTCATAATGTCCGAAGAGAGAAAAAATAGGATTGCATTATATTGGGGAGGGGTGAGTTTGTCGTGGAGAATAACTCAGTACACTATAGTTGTTCTCCACAATGTATTGTTAAGTTGCCACTTACAATGGAGTATGATAGATTGGTTTCGTTGTTATGTAAAAAAAATGAGTGTGGGAAAACGTTCGGTTAATAGTAAAGTAACCGGAAGATATCCATATTATGTGAATCCGCAAGGGGTTGCTTGTTATGCTGATTTTAACATCGAAGACGATGAAATCCTGACAGATTTTTTGAGGACTCCGGATGAATGGCAAGAACTTCTTGTGATAAAAATGTTGGAATATATGTCATGTTTGAAGACACTCGCAATATTGAGGTTCCGCAAAATAGGGATAACCCTCAATCATCGGGTGGTATTTTTGGAGCAGTTTTATCCTAACAGATTTCGTTTGAAAGAGTTTGGCCAGATTTAAACTTATCTCCATGGGCGAATGAGGAGCGAGAACATAATTTCTCCCCAAGTTTACATAATCCACAAGTCGAATGGTAAATTTCAATTTTCCTTTGTATAAGTATATTTTTTTTATGTATCATATTTGTATTAACACTCATATATTCCAAAGGAGGTACCGGCCAGATATGAATTTTACAAGTTACGAACCAATGGACAGTTGGAATATGCCCAGTTTTGATGTTTTGGATCATGGTGGTCCATCCGGGAGTCATCAGCAACTCGATAATGTGCATTATGGGATATCAACAGATTATGACTTGTAAGTTAAGAGATAAAGTTTATATATAATGTTGGGATGAATTTGAGAAACTCATTATTTTATTGGTTGTGCAGTGAAAACGAGCAACTTGAAGGTCGTGTCCTTACTCAATTGCCCGAGGACGATATATTTAATCAGGATCTGACAGATGCATAGAGTCAGAAAGATAATAGTGATTATTAGAACAATGATGATGAGTCTAAAGATGACACACCCTTCCCTGATGAGGGCGATGATGATGAGAATGAGAATGAGCAATCTGATTTGTCGAGGGAGCATGATGCCACCAATGAGCATGCTCCATATATGCAAACTCCACCTCCCGCTAGACCTAGAGTGTACGAGTCACATGTACTCTTTCATTCAAGGGAAATTCTCTACCTTGATCAGTTGCCCTGTATATCGGATGTGGATGCCCTCACAAGGGATTTTGATGACATTCACACAACAATGTGGGATGAATCTAGACCAATGGTGTTGTCAAAAAATATGATTTTTGCGGATTAAGCGCGCCTAAGCAGGGGAGTGTGAATGTACAGCATAAAAGAGTGTCGTGAGATCGTCGTGTTTTTTTTTCCAAAACCAAAGCAATCAAACCAAACTATAACCGAGTTTTTTTTTCTCAATTTGACTCGCATTATCGGGTTAGTGCGATTTGTTGGTTTCATTTGTACACCCATAGCTCATAGCTCTGGGATCGTGGCGTTTTCTCCTATGCGATTCTGATTATAAAGCTATCAACCAAAGAACTTTTAATTTATTAATAAACAACTTAAAATGGGATGCCTAGTGCACTTTACATCCCTTGTATGGTTTGCAGGCTATTACACAGTGGGGGATTTATTTAGTGCGTATAGAGTGCTCACCCAAAGGGCAGATGCTGTGACAGAGGCCGTGGCAGCTGCGAATTTTCTAAGGGTTCCAAAAAAAAAAAAATTAAAAATGGGAGATCATATCCTTTCTGAATCTTCTAATCACCTTGTTCTCTAACTGGATGCCACGTTGGTCTGATAAAAAAAGATCGCCATGTGTAATTTGTTTATTACATTAGGAGGGAAGATATTGAATATCATGTCATGGGTCGCTCACTAACTTGACTATTTCGAATGGATAAAAATAAAAAAAAAATTACGCGACACATCAAATATTTGTAATGTATTTATCATTCGTAGTTATATTTGAATTTTATAGCAAATCTATAAAATATGAGATAAATTGTTTTGAACTGAAACAAGAGAGCAACAAGCTCTCATATCTAAGTTAGTTAGAGCACCTGCTTAACTAGCGAAGGTCTTGAGTTCAAATGTTAACAAAAATATTTTATTTTCGGTATTTCGCCTTAGTTGTATTCGTTGTGCGAACAAATAGATTTATGAAAATTTCAGGGTTAAGTATAAAGCCACTTTGTTCTAATTTGACTTGGGGGGAAAAGATAGGAAAGATCACCAAGTGAGTTATCCCTCAACCTATACCATGTGTAATTAGAATATTTATTTATTTTTAGATCATTTGTTATTCTTGCATAGTCATGAATCATGCTCACACGCTATATTAATATAGTAATAGCGAAATCTACTAGCACTGACGAGTTCTTATTGTTTATTTAAACTCCAAAGTTATGACTTTTCGTGATTATATTATAATCCTAAGTTTTCTACGATCAATTATTTAAGCTACAAAATCCTATAGGGTATATTTGAAAGTAGGTTAATCCAATAAAATAATAAAATTATTCGAATTATTAATGGTAGAATTTCGTTTTTCATACTAGATGTACCAAATTTTTTTGTATCATTAAACCTTTTCTCTTTGGCCTTCTCTGCATCTAAAAGCGGTTTATTATTGAAAAGAAAACACTTAGCTCTATTTTAATATTCATCATTCAGAAAAAGTATTTACCATCATGGGAATGGCGCGTATTGAAAAGGTTTGAGTTGTCGGTACATATAAATTAAACTTGAATTAGGGGTTAACTAGAATAGGGACAAACAGTGGCCGGATTAGTCTCCTTAATTTTGATTAGATCATTTGGTCAACTCCTTAACTACACGCGAATCAGATTTGATTTCTCAAGACAAAGAAAAAGATTTTATTATAATTTGTTTTAGAGTAAATTTCACTTTACCCTCTTAATCTTTAAGAGTTGAGAAACAATACCCCTTCCACTTCTTGAACGAGAACACAATCCCTTAGGCAATATTTTCCGGCGAGTTTTAATACAAAGAAAAAATGTATTATTGGTTTTTTCTTTTTACTCATTTGGGTTGGCTTCTTAACTGGTCCCTTACCCAAGAAATTTGGGTGAAATACAATCAAGTTCTCTGGAGATTCTGGAAGTATTTTGAGTTCTTCTAAATGAATGATTCATCATTTATCCAACCAAATTGACTTAACAGGCTAAATAATGAGAGAAAAATGGTGTGATTCATACATAAAAGATAAATCACTGATTTCTTACGAACTAGTGACAAGATTATTGATATTCCTCTATACATACAACTTTGGTTTTATGAAAATGACTGGCCAGCCATGGCTCATTGCGCCAAATATTCCCTCAAAAATATCGGTCATTTCAGACTTTTTATATTTTCCGGCAAGATATTTGAGTTAAAGGGGGTTGTCCTTCCCATTCAAATGGTGAAGGGGGTATTATTTCTTGACTCTTAAAGTTTAAGGGGTAAAGAAGATTTTACTCCTTTCTTTTATTTTTAAACCATTCAATAAAATCGGATTATAATGTTTTTCAGCGATTCCGATAATATTCAATTCTTAAAAGAAGAAGAAAATATTGGGTATAGTAAAGATAGGCTGTTGCTTTTATTCTTGGCTTTAGTACACAAATTGAGACGTTTATTTCTACAGTATTATAAATACATAAATTGGCACGTCTACTTGGACAATTTTGTAATATACAGATCGACAATTCGACTATGTCTTTACTTCTGTCCCCTAAATTCTTTTTCATTACGTTAAAAAGACAAGGTCTTTCTTATATAGATGGAGCTTCTCTAATTCATTTGGTTAAAAGGACAAAAAAAATGTCGTTTTGATACATCCAATTAAAAAAGATTAATTGGAAATCAAAACCATCGAAAAGTGGATTCATCATATTGATGTCGATCTCTGGCTTTCAAATGTGTCCATTTTATTGCTAATCTTCTTTTTTAACATAATCACATGTGAAAGCATGCCACATTGAATTAACAGAATATGAAACAAGAAGGCAAAAAAAAAAAATGCAGAAACTCGTGTATATGGTCGAACACTAATCAGAGGCAAAAGGGATTGATTATGGTGGTTGTCCAATTTATTTCTCCTAAAGAACTACGTTGTGCAATAATTAGGGAGCACGGAGTCAACTGGCTCATCCTTATTAGTTTGAATTTTTGGAAAATTAGATTTATACATGTGCAAACAAGTACGTACTTGGTTTATATGTGCAAATTATATTGGTTTAAATACGTAGAAACTCTTATGTATTAAATTGAATTTTTTTAGAACATAGTAAATCCTTTATTTGTCATGCCTCGTTCCTTGTTTGTCGAGGTTGTATTTTATATGATAATTTAGAGTGATTGCCACTTGAATTTTATGTGAATTCCGTGTGTTTGTTGATTTGATATTTCTTGGAATTAATTTCATTATAGATTTTCCATCTTCAAATAATTAATAAAATAAGCTTAAAAAGAGGCATTAATATATTTATCAAAAATTTGGATTAAACAAGGTGTTGTCCTATGCTGAGTTACTTTTCCATCTCTGTTGTTATTTTTGAGGTTTTATATATCTTGTGTGGAGCCTTGGGCTATTTGCTTTGAAATTAATTAATTTTTGTTGTATCTTTGGAGTTAGTTGTGGCAGGTGGGCAAATTCTGATATGAATTATTGTATTTTGTTGTCGTTTAAACACTCTCCTTGATGTTATTTGTGCTTCCTACCTTACTTGTTAATGATATATATGTGCTTGGTAAGGAAGAGTGTAAAGCACGAAGGATGATGTTGTGCCATTTGAGAGTGTAAAGCACGAAGGGTGATGCCGTGCCATTTGAGAGTGTAAAGCACAAAGGGTGATGCCGTGCCATTTCAGTTATATTATCATGTGAGAAAAAGTATAAAGCACGAAGGGTGATGACGTGCCATTCTTAATATGCACGAAGGATAATGCCGTGCCATTTCATTTATATTATCATGTGAGGATGTCACGACCCAAAATCCCACCACAGGCGTCGTGATGGCACCTAGTCTCTAAGACTAGATAAGCCGATTTCAATTACACTTTGAAGCTATTTTTTTTAATTAAATAAGTAATCAAAGCTAACCGCGGAACAAATATGAATATGCAACCTCCCAAGACTAGTAGTACTGAGTCACGAACTCTTACTGAATACATGGAATGATCACGAGGACCGAATATACAATACTGTTTGATTAAAATTAACAGTACAATGAAATGAAAAAGACTCTAAGGAATTGCGACGACTAAGTAGCTCTACCTTGAATTCTTACGATCCCGCTTTAACTCTGCTCGAGTCCGATATCTCCAATACCTGGCTCTGCACAAAAATGTGCAAGAGTGTAGTATGAGTACACTACGGTCGGTACCTAGTAAGTATCAAGACTAACCTCAGTGGAGTAGAGATGATGTACAGTCAAGACACTCACTAGTCAAATAACCTGTGCGATATAGCAGTATACAATAGTACTGGAAAACAACTAGCAATGATAAAAACAAACTCAACCAGTGATATAACAACAAGGTAACAAGAACATCATAATTATTGCTCAGACGAATAAAGAAATACAGGTACAACCAATTAATCAAGTCCTTCAAATATAAATTCTTTCGTCTATATGTTTTTTTTTAAAATAAAAATTCTAGGATATAATACTTTACAATAAATATATTTTCAAGTAAAAGTCACCATGTGCCACCTCATTTCACAATCATAAAAATTATGGGTCTCAGCCCACTTTCACATTTTCCATGGCACCTCGTATCCATATTTCTATCACCATCATACGGATAACTCACGTGTCACTAATAAAATTATCATTGTATATAAGATCCGCAAGATCAATTTATTTTCAATAAAGTAAGGTAAAAATCTTTAAATCAAGTAAGAAATCAAAAAAAAGATAAGTTTATTTTAGAAATCGTTTGAGTGAATAAAATGACATTTCCATTAAAAATAAAGCATCAGATAAACTACTGATTTGGATATAAAATTTATTAAATTAAAACATACTAAAATTTTTCTTTCATTTAAAACAACTCAAACATCAAAACAAGTACAACCCAAAAATACAAATCCTCAAAGTCTCATACGAAAAAGTCAAGGTCAACACAATACATCAAAAAATATAAAAATTTATAAATTACGGAAAAATAAAATAACCAAAGGCAAGTGCAGCCAAAGAGAAATATCAACAAAAGGGCACTCCCGAGGTACCGCCTCGTAGTCCCAAATCATAAATAAATTCACAATCTTTCATTTCCTTATATCACCGCGGGATCCTTCACATTTAATTTTAAAGAAATAATTTTTTTCCCGAAATAAGCATCCCACGTTTTAGTCACCCTTATCACACCGCATGACTTCTAGTAGTTCCCCTACTAGCCATGCGTTTCAAGCCACCCTTATCTCACCGCATGCGTTTCAACACCCTGGCCTTATATCACCGCATGACTTCTAGTAGTTCCCCTACTAGCCACGCGTTTCAAGCCACCCTTATCTTACCGCATGCGTATCAATATCACAATATTTCACAAATCGCACCTCAAGTGCTCAAATATCACAGCATAATACAACTTGCACCTCAAGTACCCAAATATTACAATATATCACAAATTACACATCAACTGCTCAAATTTTACAACATACCACAAATTGCACATCAAGTGCTCAAATATTTTAACATATCACAAATTGCACATCAAGTGCTCAAATATTACAACATATCAGAAATTTCACATCAAGTACTCAAATATTACAACATATCACAAATTGCACATCAAGTGCTCAAATATTACAACATATTATTTTTTCACAATAAGGAGCCACGACTCAATCATAATGTGTACAACACCTTAACAAAACGTTCGGGAGTGAACAACTCAACCGAATAATATTTCACAATTTGGCACTTTGCCTCAATATGATTCACGGCCTTTATAATTCAATACCAAATTTTCAACAACGTAAACTGAAAAGTAATTTATCTTATTAACTAATTTTTCCATTTAAATTATCTGTAGGTAAAATTAATAATGAAAGTATTTTCCAAAAAATGGCAACTCAAATAAATACAGAGTTCACATAAAAGTCAAGCGGCAATCACACCAAATTATCATATAAAAACAATCTCGGAAAACAAGGAATGATGCATGACAAAATAAGGGATTTAATAAGTTACAACAATTTTCCAACTTAATACTTAAGGGCGTCTACGAATTTCAACCGATATAATTTGCACATATAAACCAAGTACGTACTCGTCACCTCGCGTACATGATTTTCAATTACACAATTTCCACATAAGATTCAATGCCTAAGGGGTAATTCCCCCACTCGAGGTTAGGCAAGATACTTACCTTATTGAAGTTATGCCGATATTCCAAAATCGCCTTCTGGCTTGAATTGACCTCTGGATAGCTCAAATCTATCCAATTCAATTGTATAATTTCATTAAAATTCATCGAAAATAATTCCGGATAATAAAATGTTGACTTAAAAATTTATTCTAAAAAGTCAACAAAAGTCAACGCGGGGCTCGCCTCTCGAAACCCGACAAAATTTTCATGAAATCCGAACACCCATTCTGATACGAGTTCAACCATACTAATTTTATCGAATTCCAATAACAAATCGACCTCCAAATCTTAAATTTAAACCAAGAGGGGTTTCACAATTTTTCCAACTAAATTCACCGATTAAATGTTAAAAACAACCATGGATTTCGGGTAATTTAACCAATATTGAGTTAAGAATACTTACCCCATTATTTTCCTTGAAAAAATTTCGAAAATCGCCTCTTCCCGAGCTCCAATCTGTCAAAAATGGAAAATCACTGCCCAGTAATTTCTTCTACGCGATCGCGAACTTCCTCACGCGACCGCGAAGCACAATTTCAACACTGCCAAAATTAACTCTACGCGATCACAGAAAGTCCCACGCGACCGTAAAGCACTGACTCCGCTGAACCTTCTCACGCGATCGCGAAGCATTAAGCGTGTTTGCCCAGCTCCTCCCTTTATTCCTCTTCGCGAACGCGGCCTTATCCACGCGTTCGCATGACACAGCTCGCCCAACCTACGACTTGCCCACACGATCGCATAGAACAAATTTTTCTGTTTCCCAATTAAGTCTACGCGATCGCAATCCCATTTACGCGATCATGTAGAACAAAGTCTCCTCTGCCCAAATTACTCTACACGATCGCAGACGGACTTACGCGATCGCGTATAAGGAAAATAAGAAGAAAATGCCAGTAGCTATCAACTATTTTCCAAAGGCCAAAAATGATCCGTTTGCCGTCCGAAACTCACCCGATCCCCTCGGGACCTCAACCAAATATACCACCAGGTCCTAAAATATCATACGAACTTAGTCAAATTCTCAAATCACCTCAAACAATATCAAAACAACGAATCGCACCCCAAATCAAAATTTATGAACTTAAACTTTCAAATTCTATATCTTGTGCCGAAACACATCAAATCAATCCGGAATGACTTCAAATTTTGCACACAAGTCATAATTGACATAACAAAGCTATTCAAATCTCCAGAATCGGATTTTGACCCCGATATCAAAAAGTCAACCCCCCGGTCAAACTTTCCAAAAATTCATCTTTCACCATTTCAAGCCAAATTCCTCTATAGACCTTCAAATAATTTTCCAGATACGCTCCTAAGTCCAAAATAACCATACGGAGCTATTGACATCATCAAAATTCCATTCCAGAGTCGTTTACTCAAAGGTCAACACTCTGGTCAACTCTTTCCATTTAAGCTTCTAAATACGAATTGTTCTTTTAATTAAATTCTGAATCTTCCGAAAATTAAACTCGACCACACCAGCGGGTCATAATACTTATTATGAAGCTGCTCTAGCCCTCAAGTCACTGAATGGGCCGTAAATTCTTAAAACAACCGACTGGGTCGTTACAGAGGATGAGAGTAAAAGCATGGAGGGTGATGCCGTGCCATTATTTTTATATTATCATATGTTCATTGCACGAAGGGTGTTTCCGTGCAGGCAAGGACAAGAGACATACATTATATTGTGTTATCTTTTCGTTGTGTATATATTCATGCCTTTATCTTGAGCTATTATTGTGAACCTATGTTTTCTATGTGACTTCTAGTCGTTGTTGCTTCCTGTGCGCCTCCCACTTTATTTCTTTTATTGTTATTGGCATTTCTCCCACTCACACACACACACACACACACACACACACACACACACACACACACACACACACACACACACACACACACACACACACACACACACACACACACACACACACACACACACACACACACACACATATATATATATATATATATATATATATATATATATATATATATATATATATATACGGATTACATTTTAAAGATTTTTATTTGAAAAACTTATAGATAAAAGATGTATATTTTGAAGGACTTGATTAATTGGCTGTACTTGTTTTTATTATTCGTTTGAGCAATATTTATGGTGTTCTTGTTTCCTTGTTGTTTATATCACAAGTTGATTATTGTTGCCATCACTGCTATTTGTTTTCTATTATTTTTGTATGTTATATTGCATAGGTTCTTTTGACTAGTGAGTGTCTTGACTGTACCTCGTCACTACTCCACCGAGGTTAGTCTTGATACTTACTGGGTACCGATGACGGTATACTCATACTACACTTCTGCACATTTTTGTGCAGAGCCATGTATTGGAGATATCAGATTCGGACAAAGATTAGAGTGTGATCGCAAGGATTCAAGGCAGGACTGCTTGGTCGTCGCAGTCCCTTGGAGTCTTTCCATTATATTGTACTGTCAACTCTTATTCGAACAATATTGTATATTCGATCCTTGAGATCATTGCATGTATTTAGTTAGAATTCGTGACTCAGTATTACCAGTCTTGGGAGGTTGTTATAATTATTTTCGCTGTGGGTTTCGATTATCTGTTTTTTTTTTAAAAAAAAAAGGCTTGAATTGTGATTGTAATTGGCTTACCTAGTCTTAGAGACTAAGTTCCATCACGATGCCTGTGGTGGGATTTTGGGTCGTGACAAGTTGGTATCAGAGCTCTAGGTTCATAGGTTCTACGATTCACGAACTAGTCTAGTAGAGTCTTGCGGATTGGTATGGAGATATCTGTACTTATCTTCGAGAGGCTACATAACTGTTAGGAAATTTCCACTTCTTTCATTCTTGTCGTGCAAAATATGTTGATTTTGGAGTTTGAGACTTTGTATCTCTACTCTCTCACAAATGATGAGGACACGTGCTACCGAGTCAGCTGAGTAGACACCCGTGCATTCTGCTAGGGCCACAAGAGGCCAGGGACGAGGTAGAGGCTGAGGAAAAGGCCCAGGTGGAGGCTGAGGAAGGGCACATGCCATAGCTAGAGCACCGGTCAGGAGCAATGTTTCAATGGTGGCAAGCTTCTGAAGGGGGTAGACCAGCCGACGCAACACCACCAACTTGGGCTCAATTTTCGGAGATATTTTTGAAAGAGTTTGTTCTCGAAACTCTTCGGGATGCATGGCGCACAGAGTTTAAACGGTTGCGTCAGGGAACCATGACGATGTCAGAATATGCTATCAGGTTTAGTGAGTTAGCCCGTCGTGCACCTATCTTGGTTCCTACAGTTAGAGAGCGAGTCCGCAGGTTCATCAAAGGGCTCGATTATGATTTTAAAATATGTATGGCTCGAGAGTTACAGACTGACATTCCATTTTAGCAAGTAGTAGAGATTGCCAGGATGTTAGAATATGTTAGAAGTGAGGAAAATGAGTCTAAGGAGGCCAAAAGGTCTTAGAACTCTGGAGGATTCAGTGGATTCTACTCTGCAGCTATGACTCATCATGGCGAAGACTCGGGTAGTCGGTCAGCCCAGTCTGCAATTCAAAATACTCATAGTGCTCCAGCTAGTACTTTTAGTGCATCACCGGTATGGGGTTATTACAGTGGTTATTCTAGTTATCTGGCATAGACTCAGCACGAGCAGCCATGACCTCAGAGGGGTTGTTATGAGTGTAGTGATACTATGCACATCATGAGAGATTGTCCTAGACTTGGGATAGGTGAATTTCATCAAAACACTCAGGCTACATGATTTATTCCAGTTAATACTCCAAGTGCACATCCAGTTAGGGATGGAGGACAGGCGGGTAGAGGGCGCCCTAGAGGGGGAGGCCCAGCCCGTAGATACAATTGTTATGAATTAGCTGAGGCCGATACACCAGATGTTGTCATTACTGGTACGATCTTGATTTGTTATAAAGGAATATTTTCCTTAATTTTATCCGGTTCTATGTATCGAGGTCAGTCCTCATATCATGCTCCACTTATGGGTGAACTTCATAATTTTTTAATCTACTTTTGTGTTTACCCCTATTAGGAGATAATATGGCGATATCAGTGTCTATCATTCTGTTTTGATCACTATTGAGAGTTATGAGGCTAAAATGACTTTATGTTACTCATTACAATAAGTTTTGACGTAATTTCGGTATAATTGATTATAATTTTATGAATTATATACCCTATCGGTATGGGGGTTCATTATTTATTGTGAAATTACTTCACGGAATTTATAAAAAAAAATGAAAAATTTCAGTTGGCACAATGTGCAAAGTACTTGTTATTCAGAATTGAGGATGGGATCCTCGCGGTTTAATGTGTTTTGATATGTTCAACCTGGGCTACGTGTCGCGGTGGAAGTTATACTAGGATGAGATCCTTGTGGTTAAATTCATGTGTTTTACATTCTCCCTTTGTGAAATTTAATTTGCACTATAGTACTGATAGGGAGTCATGCCTGTTAGGCTTATTTGATAATTCTTCTATGTGTTTCTTTGCATATTTAGCCATATTCTTGATGTAATTATTGATTTTTAGCCTAGAAGATGAGTACCCAGGTGGCGTTAAATGTGACTCGTTAATTCGTGTAAATAATTATGAAGTCTTCATGCCTCGCGAATTGCTGTCAGTGTTGTGAAAATTTGAAATGAGGTTTTGGTTAATATGAGATTAATTGACGATGCTGGAATTAATTATGAACAACTATATGACAAAGACGTGGTTATGGGCATACATATGATGTGTGCATAAGCACGAGTTGCTACAGCTAGTTGAGACAAATACAGTGTGTTGATATATGAAAAAGGACCTTTTTAAATTAATTGGGGTGTGAGAAATTTGGCTTTGAAGTTTATAAATGTGGATAAAAGAAATAATCTCAACTGAGATGGTCTTGTCGAATCCGTGTTAAATTTGCGGTGACGTGGGATCACCTACGAGTATGTGTGTAATAATTCACTCAGTAATTTAATGTCCTCTGAATAATTCTTGGCACATTCGAGGACGAACGTATGTTTTAAGAGGGGGAGAATGTAATGACCCGACTTGTTATTTTGTGAATTGGCGTCCCGTTCAACTATTTAAGGAATTGATCAGCTTCATAATATGTATTATAACGTACGTGTGTGGTCGATTTTGGTTTTCGGAAGATTCAGAATTTAATTGAAAAAACAATTCTTATTTTTGAAGCTTAAATGAAAAGAGTTGATCGGAGTTTAACTTTTGAACAAACGACTCCGGAATGGAAATTTGATGATGTCAATAGCTTTGTATGGTAATTTCAGACTTAGGCGTATGTCCGGATTTAGATTTGGAAGTCCGTAGGACAATTCGATGTATTTTGGCGAAAGTTGGATAATGGAAGATTTTTAGAAAGTTTGACCGAGGAGTTGACTTTTTGATATCGGGGTCATAATCCAGTTCTGAAAATTTTCATAGGTACATTATGTTATTTATGACTTATGTGCAAAATTTGAGGTCAATCGGACTCGATTTGATAGGTTTCGGCATCGAATGTAGAAGTTGGAATTTGTTGCTTTCATTAGGCTTGAATTTGGGTATGATTCGTGTTTTAGCGTTGTTTGATGTGATTTGAGGCCTCAACAAAGTCCGTAATATATTTGGGACTTGTTGGTATGCTCGGACGGGGTCCTGAGGGGCTCCGGTGAATTTCAGAGTGGTTTCGAACCATTTCTAGGCCATTTTTAACTGTTGTTTTTTTTTGGATACAGCAGTGTGCATCGCAGAAAGTTTTGCTGCATATAGCTGACTTTAGAAGCTTATATCTCGTAATCTGTAAGGAATTTGGAGATGATCCAACAATAGAAGTTGTATCCCTTTGAGTATAATTTCTAGAAATATAAACCATTGATCATTTGGACATTTGTACAGAAAGTTATGATCGATTAACTGAAGTATGGTACTACAGTTGTTTTGCCTGGCAGTGTGCATCGCAGAAATTTCTGCTGCACAGAACTGACTTCGGAAGCTTATATCTCGTAATCTATAAGGAATTTGGCGATGATCCAAAAATAAAAGTTGTAGCCTTTTTTTTATCTAGTTATCATAAATTTAAACCGTTTGGCATTTGGAGTTGGATACAAAAAGTTATGGTTAATACACTACAAGCTGTCTGGGAAGAGTTTTTGGAAGAGTTTGGTGTTTTGAGCATAAGCATGTAATGATTCAAAGGTCCATTTTTAGTTCGAGATCAAAATTCTATTTCGAGACTTCCGAGAGTTTGATAATGAATTATAGGAATGATTTAGAATGTTTGGTCTAATTTCATCAAGTCACGATTAGATTTTTAGCGCGAAACATGAGTTAATTGTTTAACGAGCGAAATTGGTATCATATCAAGCAAATGAGCTCCAAAATGAGTTTTGATTGAACGACTAGGTTCATATTATTATTTGTGACTCATAGGAACAAGAATTGTCGAATTCCGAGTTCGTATGATGGAGTTAGAGCCTTTTTAGTAAAATGTTAAATTGATGGTGTGTGATGACCCAAAAGGTCATCTTATATTTTTGAACTCGATACTGCGCTCGCCTTAAAAATCTCATTTTTACCCTCCTAGATTTGCGTGCACAGTCCGGGTATTGGCCCGGAAGGTTTATATGTTAAAAACTGATAAAACTAAGAATTTTTGCCTTAAAACTTCAGTTGAGTTGACTTCGGTCAATATTTTTGGTAAACGGGTCCGGATCCGTATTTTGATCAGTATCGAATTATTGGACCTGGGCGTATGCCCGTAATCGAATTCGGAGGTCCCTAGCTCGAGTTATGAATTTTTGATAAGAATTAAAAGTGTGAAAATCTAATATTTTTAAGAATTGAGTGATGTTTGGCATTGTTAGTACCGGGTCCATATTTTTATTCCGGAGCCCGGTACAGGTTCATTATAATATTTAAAAGTTGTCTGTAAAATTTGGTGAGAAATAGAGTTGGTTTGACGTGATTCGGATGTCTAGTTGAGAAAATAGAAAGTTTAATGTATTCTTGAAAATACCATTTGGTTTGGTGCTAAATTCACCGTTCTAGGTGTTATTGTGGCGATTTGATCACGCGAGCGAGTTCGTATGATATTTTTAGACTTTTTTGCACCTTTGGTTTAGAGCCCCAAGGGCTCGGGTGAGTTTCGGATAGGCTACGAAGTGAGGTTCGGCTTGGAAAACACTGCTGGTGCATCTAATATTATTGCAGGCCTCTGATCTCGCGTTTGTGAGATCAGGCATCGCAATTGCGACCTCTGAGAGGTTCGCATTTGCGAGCTTCTCATCACAAATACGAAGAGAAGCTGTGCCAACAGTTTTTGCATTTGCGAGTTTTCTTTCGCATTTGCGAAGGGAGTCAGGGAAGGGCAGTGATCGCAAATGCGATCATTTAGTCGCATTTGCGAAGATTCAAGGTCGCATTTGCGAACTTATCTTCGCATTTGCGAAGGCAGCAAAAGTGTGAAGGGCTTCGCATTTGCGAAGCTCAGGTTGCAAATGCGACATCTGCAGCTGATCAAAATGACTTTTGGACGGGAATTTTCATTCATTTCCCAAATTTTTAAGACCTAAAACACAAGAGGCGATTTTTCAAAGACCATTTCTTCCCCGAATCATAGGTAAGTGATTCTAAACTGGTTTATTTCAATCTTTCACTACATTTTACAAGATTTCAACCTAAAATCTAAAGTTTTTATGGTAGAATTAGGGGTTTTGGGTAGAAATAAGGGATTTCAGAAATTTGGGGATTTAGATCTCAAATTAAGGTCGGACTCCAAAACCAGTTATATATCGGAGATCGGGGTGAATGGGTAAATAAATTTTGGTCCGAACCTCGGATTTTGACCAAGAGCGCCCAAGGTCGATTTTCGACTTTTTGGAGAAAGAATTGGGAAATTTAAATTTATGCAATGTAATTGATTCCTTTAGCAATATTTGATATTATTTAGTCATTTTCGAATTGATACGAGTGGTTTGGAGGTAGATTCTAGAGGGAAAGTTGTGATTTAGTATTGAGTGGCCTTAAGAGCGAGGTAAGTGTCGTGGTTAACTCTGACTTGGGGGAGTTAGGAACCTCAGATTATTTGCTATGTGAAATTCATGCGAGCGGCATATATGTGAGGTGATGAGTACTTATGCGCCGCCAATTTACCTATTTTCCCCTGTTTTCTCCCGTTTTTCTCATATTGTCTCTTTCCTATGCCTAATTGCTATGTGTTTATACTAGTGTTGTTAAATTGATCGTTCTTATCATGTTTACGGATCTTCTGGTGATAATTGAGTATTTATATCAAAGTTGAGATTGATATTGTGGAACAAAATGTTAAAGTAAGGCTTGTACATGTTATTCTATCTCCCCGTTGTTAATTGTTCATTGCATTATGGTAAGGGAGAGTGTTAATGCACGAAGGGTGATGCCGTGCCATATTGTGAGTGTTAATGCACGAAGGGTGATACCGTGCCATATTGTGAGTGTTAATGCATGAAGGGTGATGCCGTGCCATATTGTGAATGTTAATGCACAAAGGGTGATTCCATGCCATATTGTGAGTGTTAATGCACGAAGGGTGATGCCGTGCCATATTGTGAGTGTTAATGTACGAAGGGTGATGTCGTGCCATATTATGAATGCTAATGCACGAAGGGTGATGCCATGCTGTTTCTATTGATTTTATGGTGAGGTTGAGAGTAAAAGCACGAAGGGTGATGCCGTGCATTTTTCCTTTGTTGTGTTCACTATTCCCATTGATCTATAGTACATTGACTGTTCCAGTTATCATTCTGCTGTAGTTCTTTATCTCGTATTTCCCCTCAGCATATTTCCCCCTCCCGATACTACCTGTCTAGCTTTCATTACTGTTATTTGTATATACACTGTTAAATTGTACAGGTTGTTTTGTGGGTGTCTTGTCTTAGCCTTGTCACTACTTTGTCGAGGTTAGGCTCGACACTTACCAGTACATGGGGTCAGTTGTAATGATATTGCACTCTGCACTATATGTGCAGATTTTGGTACCGACTCCGGTTGATCGATATTTTAGCTGTTGGACCCGCTATCCGGAGACTCAAGGTAGATCTGTCGGCGTTCACAGACCTTGAAGTCCCCGTCTATCTCTTGTGTTTTACTATTTCTTTCATTCAAATATTTGTATTTCTCTAAGAATATTATTTGTAGTATATTCTAGAATGCTCGTGAATTATGACTCCAGATCCAGGTAGTAGTAGTTAATACAATCTTTATGTTATTCCGCACTCACTATATTTCATCTGAGCTAAATTTGCTATTAATTACTGAATGGAATAAGGATTGGTTTAATGATTCTCTAACGTTGGCTTGCCCAGCAAGTGAAATGTTAGGCGCCATAACGGTCCCGACGGTGGGAATTCTGGGTCGTGACAAATTGGTATCAGAGCACTAGGTTGCCTGCGTCTCACGATTCACGAGCAAGCTTAGTAGAGTCTGGAGGATCAGTACGGAGACATCTGTGCTTATCTTCCAGAGGTTATGAAGTTTAGGAACAAATTTCACTTCTATTCTTCTCTGTCGTGTGATTTTGTTTTCGCAATACTGATTGATCTCTTCCATTCTTATTCTTTTGTAGATGGCGAGAACACGTATCGCTTCCTCAGTTGAGCAGCAGCCAGAGCCCCCAGTGGCAGCTCCTACGCGGGGCATAGGTCGAGGCCGAGGCCATGCCAGAGGCCGGGGTAGGGGCAGGGCTCAGCCCAGAGCCCGAGCAGCAGCCCCAGTAGTGGAGCCTCAAATAGAGCTTGATGAGGAGGTTCCAGCTCAGACTGTTCCTGCCGGACCAACTCATATTCCAGAGGGGTTGATTGCAACCCCCGGTACTTTAGGACGCTTTAGTCCATTTGGTGGGCCTTATGGAGAGTGTGGCCCATACTGGCGATTTTCCCATGGCACTAACCGTCTCTCAGGCTAGAGGAGGAACCCAGACTCCCACTACTCCCACTCCGGAGCAGATAGCTCCCCAGTATCAGGTGCCAGCAGCTCATCCAGTCGGAGTAGTTTAGCCGGTTGTTGCGCAACAGACTGGTGACAGGAAGCTACATCTTTTGAGGCTTTGTGGAGATTGGACAGGTTTACCAAGCTCTTCCCAGTTCACTTCAGTGGTGCCCCTTTCAGAGGATCCCCAGGAGTATCTCGATATCTATCACGAGGTTCTACGGAACATGGGTATAGTGGAGACCAATTGGGTCAATTTTACTGCATTTCAGATAACTGGTTCCGCCTAGAAATGGTGGAGAGATTATTTGTTGACTTGACCAGTTGGGTCGCATGCTCTTACTTGGGACTAGTTCTCCCAGCTCTTCCTAGAGAAGTTTGTGCCTAACACATTGAGAAAGCAGCATCTTCGTTAGTTTGAGCGTTTCCAGTAGGGCGGTATGACTGTTACTCAGTATGAGACCCGTTTTGTGGATTTGGCCGGCTATGCTATTCTTCTGCTTCCCACCGAGAGGGAGAGGGTGAGGAGGTTTATTGATGGACTTGTGCAGCTTATCAGATTGCAGATGGCTAAGGAGACTGGGAGTGAAATTTCTTTTCAGGCGGCTGCCAATGTCGTCAGACGAGTCGAGATGGTTCTTACTCAGGGAGGTCAGGGGTCTGACAAGAGACCTCGTCATTCCGATGAGTTTAGCGGTGTCTCATCTAGGGGTAGGGGTACTTTTGGTAGAGGCCATCCTCCCAGGCCATTTCATTCAGCACTCCAGGCATCCAACAGTGCCTTAGGTGGTCGTGGTCCACATATGCCTTATTCTGACCCGCTAGCCTACAATACACCACCAGCTCCTATTATTGCACCTTCACTCCATAGTATAAGGGTGGTTACTCAGGTCGACAAGGTCAGTTTCAGGATCAGCAGTCATAGCAGCCGAGGTCATGTTATACTTTTGGTGATTCGAGGCACATTGCTAGATTTTGCCCTCGGGCAACGGGCAACTCACAGTATCAGAGTTCTCGTGCCATGGTTCCGGAACCAGTTGCTGCACCACCTACTCAGCCAGCCAGAGGTAGGGGTCAGGCATCTAGAGGTAGAGGCCAGACTGTTAGAGGTGGAGGTCAGGCCGTTAGAGGTAGAGACTAGCCAGTTAGATACCGTCCCAGGGACGTAGTTCAGGGTGGTGGGGCCCAGCCCCGATGTTATGCTTTTCCAGCCAGGCCTGAGGCTGAGTCATCTGACGCTGTTATCACAGGTACTGTTACAGTTTGCAGTAGAGATGCTTCAGATCTATTTGATCCAGGTTCTACTTACTCCTATGTGTCATCCTATTTTGCTTCATATTTGATTGTGCCCCATGATTCTTTGATTGCTCTTGTGTATGTGTCCACACCAGTGGGAAATGCTATTGTTGTAGATCGTGTTTATCGTTCGTGTGTGGTAACCATTGGGAGTCTTGAGACTCGTGTAGATCTTCTACTTCTTGATATGGTTTATTTTGATGTCATACTGGGTATGGATTGCTGTCACCTTATCATGTTATATTAGATTGTCACGCCAAAACGGTGACCTTAGCCTTTCAAGGGTTGCCTCGATTAGAGTGGAGAGGGACTCTTGGCCATTCTACCAGCTGGGTTATCTCTTATATGAAGGCTCATCATATGGTCGAGAAGGGGTGTCTAGCTTATTTGGCTTATGTTCGTGATTCTAGTGCGGAGGTTCCTTTCATGGATTCAGTGCCGGGTGTTCGTGAGTTTCTAGAAGTGTTTCTTGCAAACCTGCCGGGGATGCCACCCGACAGGGATATTGATTTCTGCATTGATTTGGCTCCGGGTACTCAGCCCATTTCCATTCCGCCATGCCGCATGGCTCCACTAGAGTTGAAAGAATTGAAGGAACAGTTGCAAGATTTGCTTGATAAGGGCTTCATTAGGCCTGGTGTCTCACCCTGGGGTGCACCTCTGTTGTTTGTGAAGAAGAAAGATGGATCGATGAGGATGTGTATAGATTAATGGCAGTTGAACAAAAACACCATCAAGAACAAGTATCCATTGCCGAGGATTGATGATTTATTTGATCAACTTTAGGGTGTCCAAGTGTTTTCGAAGATTGATTTGAGATCTGGCTACCATCAGTTGAGGATTAGGGCATCCGATGTCCCTAAGACAGCTTTTCGGACTCGGTATGGGCATTATGAGTTTCTAGCAATGTCATTTGGTCTAACAATGCCCCAGCAGCATTCATGGATTTGATGAACCGGATATTCAAGCCCTACTTGGATTCCTTTGTGATTGTGTTTATTGATGATATCTTGATCTACTCCCACATCTAAGAGGATCATGAGCAGCACCTTCAGATCGTTCTTCAAACTCTGAGAGACAGCCAGTTATATGCTAAGTTCTCAAAATGCGAGTTTTGGTTGAGTTCAGTTGCTTTCTTGGGTCACGTTGTATCGGAAGAGGGTATTCAGGTGGATCCTAGGAAGATTGAGGCAATTCAGAACTGGCCTAGACCCACATCAGCTACAGAGATCCATAGTTTCTTAGGATTGGTAGGTTATTACCGTCGGTTTGTAGAGGGGATTTCATCCATAGCAGCCTCGTTGACCAGGTTGACCCAGAAGGGTGCCTCGTTCAGGTGGTTAGACGAGTATGGGGCGAGCTTCCAAAAGCTCAAGACAGCTTTGACTACGGCACCGGTATTGGTGTTACCCACAGGTTCAGGATCTTATACAGTATATTGTGACGCATCTCATATTGGTCTGGGTGCGGTATTGATGCAGGGTGGCAAGGTTATTACATATGCTTCACGGTAGCTGAAGGTTCACAAGAATAATTACCTGGTTCATGATCTAGAGCTGGCAGTTATTGTTCACGCGCTGAAGATTTGGAGGCACTATCTTTACGGCGTGCCATGTGAGGTATTCATGGATTATCGGAGCTTGCAGTATTTGTTCAAGCAGAAGGAGCTCAATTTGAGGCAGAAGAGGTGGTTAGAGCTATTGAAAGACTATGATATCACCATATTGTATCATCCTGGGAAAGCCAATGTCGTGGCCGATGCTTTGAGAAAAAATACAGCTAGAATGGGTAGCCTTGCATATATTCCAGTTGGTGAGAGACAACTTGCATTGGATGTTCAGGCCTTGGCCAATCAGTTCGTGAGGTTGGATGTTTCTGAGCCCAGCCGTGTTCTAGCTTTTACAATTGTTTGGTCTTCTTTGTTTGAGCATATCAGAGATCGACAGTATGACGATCCTCATTTGCTTGTCCTTAGAGAGATAGTGCATCACGGTAGTGCCAAGGAAGTTATTGTTGGAGATGACGGAATTTTAAGGATGTAGGGTCGTGTTTGTGTGCCTAATATGGATGGACTTCATGAGTTGATTCTTGATAAGGCCCAGAGTTCTCGGTACTCTATTCATCCGGGTGCCGCAAAAGATGTATCAGGACTTACGGAGCATTATTGGTGGAGGCGAATGAAGAAAGACATAACTGCATATGTAGCTCGGTGTCTAAATTGCCAGCAGGTAAAGTGTAAGCATCAGAGACCTAGTGGTTTGCTTCAGAAGATAGAGATTCCTGAGTGGAAGTGGGAGCGTATCACTATGGATTTTGTTGTTGGACTCCCACGGACTCAGAGGAAGTTCGATGCAGTTTGGGTCATTGTGGACAGGCTGACCAAGTCAGCACACTTCATTCCTGTGGCAGTTACCTATTCTTCAGAGTGGTTGGTAGAGATTTACATTCGTGAGATCGTCCGTCTTCACGGTGTGCCCGTGTCTATCATTTCTGATCGAGGTACGATGTTCACCTCACACTTCTGGTGGGAAGTACAACGTGAGTTGGGTACGCGGGTTAAGTTGAGCACAACATTTCATCCTCAGACGAACGGGCAGTCCGAGCGCACTATTCAGATCTTAGAGGATATGCTCCGCGCATGTGTTATAGACTTCGAAGGATCGTGGGATCAGTTCTTTCCCCTTGCGGAGTTCGCCTACAACAACAGCTACTAGTTGAGCATTCAGATGGCTCCCTATGAGGCATTATATGGTAGGCGGTGCCGGTCTCCAGTTGGGTGGTTGGGAGAGGCTCGGTTGTTGGGCACAGACTTAGTATAGGATGCCTTTGATAAGGTCAAGATTATTCAGGATCGACTTCACACATCTCAGTCCAGGCAGAAAAGTTATGCCGTCCGCAGAGTTCGTGATGTTGTATTCATGGTCGGAGAGAGAGTGTTGCTTAGGGTATCACCCATGAAGGGTGTAATGAGAATCGGAAAGAAGGGAAGTTGAGCCCTAGGTATATCGGACCTTTTGAGATTCTAGAGAGGGCAGGAGAGGTGGCTTACAGGCTTGCATTGCCATAAGGGTTATCATCAGTTCATCCGGTGTTCCATGTGTCCATGCTTTGAAAGTATCACGGCGATCCGTCCTATGTGCTAGATTTTAGCTCTGTCCAATTGGACAAGGATTTGACTTACGAGGAGGAGCCGGTGGCTATTCTAGCCCGGCAAGTTTGCCAGTTGAGATCAAAGAGTTACCCTTCAGTTCGAGTGTAGTGGAGAGGTCAGCCTATTGAGGCAGCTACTTGGGAGTCCGAGTCCGCTATGCGGTGTAGATATCCCCACCTTTTCACCAGCTCAGGTACTTTTCTATGTCCATTCGAGGACGAACGGTTATTTTAGAGGTGGAGAATGTTATGACCCAAAAGGTCATCTTATATTTTTGAACTCGATACTGTTCTCTTAAGCCTTAAAAATCTCATTTTTACCCTCCTCGATTTGCCTACACAGTACAGTATTGGCCCGGAAGGTTTATATGTTAAAAACTGATAAAAATAAGAATTTTTTCCTTAAAACTTCAGTTGAGTTGACTTCGGTCAACATTTTTGGTAAAAGGGCCCGGATCCTTGTTTTGATCAGTGTCGAATTATGGGATCTGAGTGTATGCCCGGAATTGAATTCGGAGGTCCCTAGCTCGAGTTATGAATTTTTGATGAAAATTAAAAGTGTGAAAATCTAACGGTTTTAAGAATTGATTGATGTTTGGCATTGTTAGTACCTGGTCCGTATATTGGTTTCGGAGCCTGGTACAGATTCATTATAATATTTAAGAGTTGTCTGTGAAATTTGGTGAGAAACGGAGTTGGTTTGACGTGATTCAGATGTCCAGTTGAGAATATATAAATTTTAAAGTATTCTTGAGAATCTCATTTGGTTTGGTGCTAAATTCATCGTTCTAGGTGTAATTGTGGCAATTTGATCATGGAGCGAGTTCGTATGATATTTTTAAACTTGTGTGCACCTTTGGTTTAGGGCCCCGAGGGTTCGAGTGAGTTTCGGATAGGCTACAGAGTGAGATTTGGCTTGGAAAAAATTGTTGGTGCATCTGATATTATTGTAGGCCCCTAATCTCGCATTTGCGAGATCAGGTATTGCAATTGCGACCTCTGAGAGGTTCACATTTGCGAGCTTCTCATCACAAATACGAAGAGAAGATGTGCCAATCGTTTTCGCATTTGCGAGTTTTCTTTCGCATTTGCGAAGGGAGTCGAGGAAGGGCAGTGATCACAAATACAACCATTTAGTCGCATTTGCAAAGATTCAAGGTCGCATTTGCAAACTTATCTTCACATTTGCGAAGGCAGCAGAAGTGTGAAGGGCTTCACATTTGCGATGACTCCTTCGCATTTGCGAAGCTCAGGTCGGAAATGCGACATCTGCAGCTGATCAAAATGACTTTTGGACGGGAATTTTCATTCATTTCCCAAATTTTCAAGACCTAAAACACAAGAGGCGATTTTCCAAAGACCATTTCTTCCCCGAATCATAGGTAAGTGATTCTAAACTGGTTTCTTTCAATCTTTCACTACATTTTACAAGATTTCAACCTAAAATCTAAGGTTTTCATGGTAAAATTAGGGGTTTTGGGTAGAAACTAGGGATTTCGAAAATTTGGGAATTTAGACCTCAAATTGAGGTCGGATTCCCAAACCAATTATATATTCGGGATCGGGGGTGAATGGGTAAATGGGTAAATGGATTTTGGTCCAAACCTCGGGTTTTGACCAAGCGGGCCCGGGGTCAATTTTTGACTTTTTGGAGGAAAATTTGGGAAATCTAAATTTATGCAATGTAATTGATTCCTTTAGCAATATTTGATATTATTGAGTCATTTTTGAAAAGATACGAGTGGTTTGGAGGTGGATTCTAGAGGAAAAACTGTGATTTAGTATTGAGTGGCCTTCAGAGCGAGGTAAGTGTCGTGGTTAACTCTGACTTGAGGGAGATAAGAACCTTAGATTATTTGCTATGTGAAATTCATGTGAGCGGCGTATATGTGAGGTGACGTGTACTTATGCGCGCCGCCAATTTACCTGTTTTTCCCTATTTTCTCCCGTTTTTCTCATATTGTTTATTTCCTATGCCTAATTACTACGTGTTTAGACTAGTGTTGTTAAATTGACCGTTCTTATCATGTTTATGGATCTTCTGGTGATAATTGAGTATTTATATCAAAGTTGAGATTGATATTGTAGAACCAAATGTTAAAGTAAGGCTTGTACATGTTATTCTATCTCCCGGTTGTTAATTGTTTATTGCATTATGGTAAGGGAAAGTGTTAATGCACGAAGGGTGATGTCGTGCCATATTGTGAGTGTTAATGCACGAAGGGTGATGTCATGACATATTGTGAGTGTTAATGCACAAAGGGTGATGCCGTGCCATATTGTGAGTGTTAATGCACGAAGGGTGATGCCGTTCCATATTGTGAGTGTTAATGAACGAAGGGTGATGTCGTGCCATGATATGAAAGTTAATGCACAAAGGGTGATGTCGTGCCGTTTCTATTGATTTTATGGTGAGGTTTAGAGTGAAAGCACGAAGGGTGATGCCGTGCATTTTTTCTTTACTGTATTCACTATTCCTGTTGATCCATAGTACATTGACTGTTCCAGTTATCATTCTATTGTAGTTCTTTATCTCGTATTTCCCCTCAGCATGTTTCCCTTCACCAGTTATCATTTTTTCTTTACTGTATTCACTACCTGTCTAGCTTTCATTGCTATTATTGTATATACACTGTTAAATTGTACAGGTTGATTTGTGGGTGTCTTGTCTTAGCCTCGTCACTACTTCGTCGATGTTAGGCTCGATACTTACCAGTACATGGGGTCGGCTATACTGATACTGCACTCTGCACTTTCTGTGCAGATTTTGGTACCGGCTCGGGTTGATAGAGATTTTAGTTGTTGGACTAGCTATCCGGAGACTCAAGGTAGATATGTCGGCGTTCACAAACCTTGAAGTCCCCATCTATCTCTTCTGTTTTACTGTTTCTTTCATTCAAATAGTTGTATTTCTCTCAGACTATTATTTGTAGTAAATTCTAGAATGCTCGTGAATTGTGACTCCAGATCCGGGTTGTAGTAGTTAATACAATCTTGATTTTATTCCGCACTCACTATATTTCATCTTAGCTAAATTTGATGTCAATTACTGAATGGAATAAGGATTGGTTTAATGATTCTCTAACTTTGGCTTGCCTAGCAAGTGAAATGTTGGGTGCCATCACGGTCCCGACGGTGGGAATTTCGGGTCATGACATGGTGCAAGTAGGTTCTGGTGCTGACCTTTAGTGACGGGAAATGGACTTTTAGTGACGGAAAATGGACTTTTAGTGACGGAAAATGGGTTTTTATTGAGCAGTTTCATTTTTTAGCTCATTTTAACATTTTTGGAGCTAGGGAACTCGGAGTTGGGCAATATTTGAGAGAATTTTCGCCAAATGGATTGGGGTTAGTGCTTCCTACTCAGTTTTTATTATATTTCATGATTCCATGATTATTTTCATCTTTTATTAGTGAATCAATTGGAAGAAAATGGGATTTCTGCAAAATCTTTCAAAAACAAAATTTAAGATTTGGAGGTCGATTCGTTATCGGAATTTGGTAAATTTTGTATGATTGAACTCGTATCGGAATGGGTGTTTGGATTTCGTAAAATTTCTGTCGGGTTCCGAGAGGGGAGCCCCGCATTGACGTTTTAAAATAAAATTTTAAGTTGACGTTTTATTATCCGAAATTGTTTTCGATGAATTTTAATGAAGTTATAAAATCTGTTTGGATAGATTTGAGCTGTCCGGACGTAAATTCAAGCAAGAAGGCTATTTTGGAATATCGGCATAACTTCAAAAAGGTAAGTATCTTGCCTAACCTTGAGAGGGGGAAACTCCCCTTAGGTTGAGTCGTATGTGGAAATTCTGTGATTGAAAACCTTGTACGCGAGGTGACGAGTACGTACTTGGTTTATATGTGCAAATTATATCAGTTTAAATTCGTAGACACCCTTATGTACTAAATTGAATTTTTTTTAGAACATAGTAAATCCTTTATTTGTCATGCCTCGTTCCTTGTTTGTCGAGTTTGCATTTTATATGATAATTTGGAGTGATTGTCACTTGGATTTTATGTGAATTCCGTGTGTTTGTTGATTTGATATTTCTTGGAATTAATTTCATTATGGATTTTCCATATATAAAAAATTAATTACATAAGCTAAAAAAGAGGTGTTAATATATTTATCAAAAATTTGGATTAAAGAAGATGTTGTCCTATGCTGAGTTACTTTTCCACCTCTGTTGTTGTTTTTGAAGTTTTATATACGTTATGTGGAGCTTTGGGCTATTTTCTTTGAAATTAATTAATTTTTGTTGTATCTTTGGAGTTGGTTGTGGCAGGTTGGCAAATTCTAATATGAATTATTGTATTGTGTTGTCGTTTAAACACTCTCCTTGATATTATTTGTGCTTCCTACCTTACTTGTTAATGATATACATGTGCTTGGTAAGGAAGAGTGTAAAGCACGAAGGGTGATGCCGTGTCATTTAAGAGTGTAAAGCACGAAGGGTGATGCCGTGCCATTTGAGAGTGTAAAACACGAAGGGTGATACCGTGCCATTTCAGTTATATTATCATGTGAGGAAAAGTATAAAGCACGAAGGGTGATGTTGTGCCATTCTTAATATGCACGAAGGATAATGTCGTGCCATTTCATTTATATTATCATGTGAGGATGAGAGTAAAAGCACGGAGGGTGATGCCGTGCCATTATTTTTATATTATCATATGTTCATGGCACGAAGGGTGTTTCCGTGCAAGTGAGGACAAGAGACATACATTATATTGTGATATCTTGTCGTTGTGTGTACATTCATGCCTTTATCTTGAGATATTATTGTGCACCTATATTTTTTTTGTGACTTGTGGTCGTTGTTGCTTCCTGTGTGCCTCGCACTTTTTTTTTTTTTTTTTGTTATTGGCATTTTTCCCACTTAGTTGGTACTGTTATATGTATGCACGGTGAGAAAGAGATAAATGCACGAAGGGTGTTGCCGTGCCAATTGATAATATATATCGGGTGAGAATGAGACAAGTGCACGAAGGTATTACCGTGCCATTCGATGTGATATGTTGAATATATTTCTCACACTAGAAAAGTTAAGTGAGGTGTCACATGGTGAATTTTACTTGAAAGAATTATATTCGAAAGGTATTTATTTGAAAGAATTATATTCGAAAGATATTTACTTGAAAAAATTATATTTGAAAGATATTTATTTGAAAGAATTATACTCATAAGATATTTATTTGAAGGAAGTATATTCGGGATATATTTAATTGTATGGATTACATTCTAAAGATTTTTATTTGAAAAACTTATAGATAAAAGATGAATATTTTGAAGGACTTGATTAATTGGCTGTACTTGTGTTTATTATTCGTTTGAGCAATATTTATGGTGTTCTTGTTGCCCTTGTTGTTTATATCACAAGTTGATTATTTTTGTCATCACTGCTATTTATTTTTTATTATTTTTGTCTGCTATATTGCACAGGTATTTTTGACTAGTGAGTGTTTTGACTGTACCTCATCACTACTCCACCGAGTTTAGTCTTGCTACTTACGGAGTACCGATGGTGGTGTACTCATACTATACTTCTGCATATTTTTTGCAGATCCAGGTATTAGAGATATTGGATTCGGACATATATTAGAGTGTGATCACAAGGATTCAAGGTAGGACTGCTTGGTCGTCGCAGTCCCTTGGAGTCTTTCCATTATATTGTACTATCAACTCTTATTCGAACAGTATTGTATATTCATTCCTTGAGATCATTGCATGTATTCATTTAGAGTTCGTGACTCTGTATTACCAGTCTTGGGAGGTTGTTATAATTATTTCCGATGTGGGTTTCAATTATCTATTTTTTTTAAAAGGTTTGAATTGTAATTGTAATCGGCTTACCTAGTCTTAGAGACTAAGTTCCATCACGATGCCTGTGGTGGGATTTTGGGTTGTGATAGTCATCTCGGAAAGTATACAAGGTTATTTGTCATAGATGGTTTCAAGGTTGTACATAGATGCTGCGTGCGACAATGTTGAAAACAAATATGTGGATTGTGGGGAAATACATTGGCACCCACACTTGTGATATGGACACACTCAGTGGGAATCATTTTAACTTGAATGTTGACTTGATTTCTCTTGTCTTGATTCAACACATTGAATCATCAATAAGGTACAAGATTAAAGATTGTATAACATCTGTCCACCAGGTATATGAATGTACCATTACCAAAAGAAAGACATTTTTCGATCGTAAACGTGCGTTTGAGATTATTTATGGTAACTGGGATAAGTCCTTTGCCGCTCTACCCAGGTACATGAGTGTTGTTGAATGGATTGTGGGGAAAAACATTGGCACCCTCAATTAATAGTCTTTTGTTTTCATCCCCATTTGTAGGACGAAAATCAATGTGGTTTTGAAGAATGGTATGATGAATCCATTAACCAGGATTACTACAAATCATATTTGCTAAACATTTGGAATCTAACCAGTGAGTACGAACTCCAGATCTTGAAATTTTAAGAACAACTAGCGGCAGTGAAAGAGAAACTAAAAGATACAGAAGAAGAAAATAATCGGTAGGAATAAAAATTTCAGTGGTTGAAACACAGAATAATGGGCGATAATGACTAAACAACACATAGATGCGTTAACTGTAGTTTTTTATTTTTATGTTGTGCGTCTCATGTTTTATCTGTAATTTTTAACGAATTTAAATTTATAGTAATCTGTCTTATATTTTTGTGTTCTAGTGTTAAACTAATAAATAACCCGAAATATAAAAACGCATGCTCAAATTATGAAAAACATCAATAGCTTTACTATTATATATTTAATGTCATATATACAACTCAAAATACCTACCAAACACGTGCACAACTGTCGCTCCCTCGCCTGTATGCTGTAGTATCTCCAGTCCCAACTGGTAGAACTGGTGTAAGCCAATAGCCTGCATAGCATATAAAATATTAATTAAGGAAATATGTTAAAGTAATGTAACATTATAAGTAAGTATAACAAATAACATACCAGTGCCTCATGCCTCCCGGCATATGAAACGTACCGACCACTAGCGCGATGAATGAGATTCCCGATGAGAAGTCGAGTAACACTGTGATACCAACCCATGTACTCATGCTCCCCGTCCAAACGGTCATGTGGAGGGTATGGCGGAATCAGGCCATACCTCTGGTCCCAATCCTCTATTTGGGCCTCTAGCCAGGCCAAGTATGTCTGGTCGACCTTGCGGCGATCATCTTGCTGGTAATGTGTGGAATGCTAAGTGGGCGGAATAGGTACAAGCTGGCGTCGACCAAATTGTCGAAGGACTCGCTCAGTGGCATGATGCTCGACTATATCGAGACATATAAGTGGGACCGAAGACATCTATATAGCTCGACCACGGGAGAAATAATCTGGAAATCCAGCTATGAGTGCATCGATGTATGGCCTACATATGAACTATTTATTAAACACAAGAATCGTAAGTAAACGAAATACATATCAAGCCAGGCCAAGTAAACTTAAGTATATATATACCTGAGCGTCTTTAAGTAAATCCAACAAATCCCTGTAAAAAGGGAGATGATGTTAAGCCTCGACCTCGTGGGCGTCGCCTCGCCTATCTACCTACCTCCTAACTAGTGGGAGAAACAGTGGAGGTGGTGTATCTGGACCTATCGGTGGCAGAGGTAGCTGGAACTGCAGGAACCGCTCCTAGGCCCAAACCTAATATTGATTGTGGACGAAAAATTTAAGTCATTTTTTACTATCTCTGTTATAATCATGAAAATAATTGACTATGTTTTCACATGCAGCAGCGGTATAAAACCGGCAACGTCTCTCACGGTGCCCATAGACGACTGACACAGCTGCTTATAAATGTAAGCTAGAACAGCTTCACCCCAACTGTAACTAGGTAACTCATCTAGTCGCTCCACATGATGTAGAAATCACAAACATCATCAGCAACAACAGCCTCGTCCACGGGTCTATATCCTCTGGAGGTGAGTCATCAGTAATCTCTGCGTGCAGCGCTACTAGATGCTACATAACGGGCATCAGCTACAATCGACTGGCATAATTCAATGCAGTCGGCTCTGTAGGCTAGAAACCGGTGAGCCTCTGCAACATATGAAGGTAGTCCTCTCCTGTATAGTCCCTAAGAGCATGCGGGTAAGATACATGCATACCATCAACGGGCAACCAGAAAAGAACCTCCACGTCCTCTAGCGTAATGGTAGCCTCGCCGATGGGTAGATGAAACGTGTGCATCTCCGGTCGCCATCGCTCTATCATAGCCGTGATCAGGGCCAGTCGAACTGCAACCACCCGATCTCTATAATCTAGTAAAACCCCGTACGTTGAAAGCGTCTAACTATACGGGGATGCAGTGGGTGGTCCCTAATGAATTTCCAAAGATCGTCTATACGTTTGGGCTGGAAGGTCTGGGACAGACACTATGGTTGCCCTGGAGCAACAGTATCTCTCGAGATGTAGGTCCAGGATGCATAGGGGGGAAGCTCCATGACGATGTATGTAAATGGACCAACATTAATTAAAGTATTTTTCTGTTTAATCGTTTAACATCTTTAAATAGGGCACATAGTTTTTATACTAGATTACAGAATCCTAAAGATCACTAAAATCACACTACTATAAATGGCCATAAACAAAATTAACTACCATAAGCAAAAATTCATTATCAGTTTTACTATGCTAAAGGGCACTACATAACAATTAAAGGCACAACATAACACTAAAGGGCACTAAACAACAATAAAGTCATATATTATTATACATACAACACTAAAATCACATATAACACTAATTATTCAATAGAATAACAATATATAATTTTTTTATAAATTTTAGCACATAAATAAACTAAACCGGATAAAAAATAAAAAAATATTTATATCACAAAACGATCATAAAAAGAATACAACACAGTAAAAACAACTAATTAGTACTTTATATACATGATTTTTACCAAAAATTAAGTCGGAATACCTCGATTTATAATTTTTTGAATTGTGAAAATTTGATGATTTGACCACCGAAACGAGCGATAGAAGATATCCACTACACGACAATGCCTTGGATCCGGTGTTAGCTCGCTAAAATACGGAGGGGATACGATATTTGGGGTGACCGGTGGGCTCCAATGGAGGTTTAAGCTTTAAAAAAGGGGGGGGGGGGGATTTTTTATTCTGTCCGCAAGGAAGACGAGTTGGGTTTTTAATATAAGTATAGCGCATATATGCGATACGCTATACCTACCTTTATTTTCAACTTCAGGTATAACGCATCCCGTATATGCCCTATACTTATATTTTGACCGTCACTTTAAAATTCAAATATAGCGCATGTGTTGCAGCGCTATACCTTAACAGACAAATGTGTCTTTAAGGTATAACACATTCAACCCTTGCGTTATATATAAATTGGTCAGCAGTTAGTTTTTTCACCTATTTTTGTGCTTTGAGTCCAAATAAAAAATACTTTGGTTCTGGCCCCCAAATTTGGGGGGCCCATTCTCTTTTTACCTAGCTATACTATAATAGAAACCTATTTACCATATTTATTTAGGTTCCTTATTAATTACTTTGTATATCTATATTTACAAGTTATATAATAAATCATAAAAAAGAAAAAAATTCAAGATCCCTTAATTTTAGCCTGTCAGTTACACGACACCCACCCCCATTTCCAATAACTCCCCCTACATTTAAGATTTTGTTTCTTTTTTCTCTCTTTCGTAATAATCACCCAAAATGTCTCTTTTATTTTTATACCCCCCCCCCCCCCAAATTTCCTTATTTTCCTTTTCCAAAGATTTTCAAACCCAATTTCTCTCTTTCTTAGTAATTACCCAAAATCTTATTTTTTATTGATACAATGTAGTTGAAATTTGGAATATTGCTCTCAGAATCAAGTTGTGGGTAAGTTTTGAATCTTGTTTTCTTTCTTTCAAAAATCTTTATTGTATGTGACTTGTATATGATACATAAATACCCAAATCAATACCCGATACAATACTAATACAATTATAATACGATTATATTAGATTTTTAGTGTAGAGTTGTGATTGAAACTTGAAGAAGATGAATAGCATAATTGTATCATAATTTTTCAAAAATGTATTGCTATTGTATTATAATTGTATATGTATCATAATTGTTGCAGGAATTATGTTACAAATGTATGATAATTGTATATTCATTGTATATTGTAACAAGTAGTTATGAGTTCGTGACGAATTTCACAGTTTGTATCACAAATATATGATAATTGTATATTAATTTACTAGTATTGTATGTCACGACCCAATTCCATTATAGGCCGTGATGGCGCCCAACACCGTTATTAGGCAAGCCAAAACTGATCTACTAGTGATTTCCCGCTTAGATAAATTTGTAGACGATAGCTTTTTCCTTATTTAAAAAAAAGATTTAGGAGTTTGCAATTTTAACATAAATAAATGGAAGCAATTAGTACTAATCGTAATCATATGAGCAAACCAAAATCATACGTCTACTAGTGAGTGTGCCAAGACCTGGTGTCACAAGCATGTGGGTAATCTAGTAGAATATACAAAACACTGCTAGCCTACTGTCTGAAAGGAAATAGACAGAAAATAAAAGAACATAAGAGAGGCTCCAGCTTCTACAAAACGGCTCAAAAGGATAGCTCACCGGGAAGTCTCGAGTTGGGATATCAGTCTATGCGCCGGACTGGTGGCCAGATGCACCTGCCTCAAATCTTGTTCAATCAAGTACAGATGTGTAGCGTGAGTACATAAAAATATGTACCCAGTAAGTATCTAGTCTAACCTCGAAAAAATAGTGACGAGGGGTTGACTTCGACTCTCACTAGGGACAACAATATAATAATATGTGATTCTAAATAAGCATGATACACAGAACTAACAATAAACTCAGAACAAGAAATAACTTTACAGTTCTTCCATCATATTTAAGAAACCAAAATAATTCCTTCATTTTAAATAAATGATCTCTAAAATAGTAAATTTATACCAACTATAAAAAGGGCTTCCACTTCTATTATCACACACAAATTCCATTGAGGACATTAGACCCGATCCAATATAAAAATGTAAATTGTGCAATGCCGAGGGTCGAACGGCGTGAACCATAGATGCATCTATTAACCGATCGAGGCGAACGGCCCGCTCCCATGAGAGTAGTGGAAATAGTCACCCCGCACGCGAAATATACTTGCGACGCGGTTAAATATAAATATAACGTAATTTTTCTCAATTATTTTCAAAATATTAATTTACTTGAAACCTTTGAAATCTTGAAATTCTCAACTTAGTTCCATTCAATGCAAATAAACAATTATGTTCAGATAACGGTACCCAACAAAGCATGGTGTAAGCCTAGAACTACCTGGACATAAAAAGAATAGTAGCTACGTACGGACTCTCGTCATTTCGTGCGTACGTATCCCCCATAAATAATCATATATTAATTAAGTTCACCTATGGGGAAATTTCCCTCTTACAAGGTTAAAAAAGAGACTTACCTCGCTTTAAGACCTACTTTCCGGTCCAAGCTTATGCCCAAACCCTCAATTTGGTGCCGAACAATCCAAAACTATCCAAATAGTGTAGAAACTAATCAATATAGGCTTAAAAGTTCATACCCCTACTATTTAAGTAATTTCCCAACTCTAAATGCAAGATTCCTAAAATTCACCCCCGGGCCCACATGCACGGATTACGAGAGTTTTCAAAGAAATTTGTTACCCATAACCTTAGGAACATAAATATATGATTTTCATTAAGTTCCATAACCAATTTTGTGGTAAAACTCCATTTTTATCAAAAACCTAGATTTTCCTCTAAACCCATAATTTTCACTAATTTACATGTTATAATCGACCCATAAAATATGTATTAAACTCACATTAGGTAGAAATTACTTACCTCACAAAGCTAGGTCAAAAACCCCTCCTTAAGAGCTCCCAAATCGCCTAAGAGTGTAATAAATGACCCCAAAAATGCCTAAGTCCCGATTTTAAACTCAATGCCCAGCTGCTCCCCTTCTTCGCGAACGTGAAGGGGGCCTCGCGCTCACAAAGGAAATTGACTCAGGCCCTCTGAAGACCCTTCATCGCGAACGGGACCAAGGTCTCGCGAACGCGGAGGCTGGCTTGGGCTACCCTTCGCGAACGCGAGGGTTGCTTCGCGAACGCGAAGAACAAAGCGGCCCCTTGCCCAACCCAGCTACTCTACACGAACGCGAGTCGCCTCACGCGAACGTGGACTAGCTATCGCGAACGCGTAGCACATTTTCCCCACAGCCCCAACTCCTTCTACGTGAATGCGATGGTCCCTTCGCGTTCGCGAAGAAGGAAACCAGAACTGGGCATTTCTGGTTTCTTGCATATTGCTCCGAGGGGACCGAAACTCACCCAAACCACTCGGGACCCCGTCCAAAGGCACTAACAGGTCTGTAATCATAATACAGACTTGCTCGAATTCTCGAAACGTGAAAAACAACAACGAAACCAAGAATCATACCCCAAAACCAAATTGAATCAAACCTTGAACTTGAAGTTCTTCAATTTACTTCCAATGCGACGAAACGTACTTATACTACTCGGAATGGCACCAAATTTTGCGTGCAAGTCTTAAATGATATTACGGAACTATTGCCGATCTCGAAATTCTGTTTGGACCTCGATATCACCAAAACCTCCTCTAAACCAAATTTAAAGAACTTCAAAGTTCTTCAAGAACCAACTTTCACTATTAGGCGCCAAAATGCTCCCGGATCATCCAAAACCCAATATGAACATACGCCCAAGTCCGAAACCATCAAACGAACTTTATTGGAACCGTCAAATCCTGATTTCGAGGCCGTTTACTTAAAATGTTGACCGTTGTCAAACTTGGCCTTTTAAGCTAACCTTAAGGAACCAAGTGTTCCGATTTCAACCCAAACTCTTCCAAATCCCGAACCAACTATCCCCGCAAGTCATAAATCAGTAAAAGAAAGTACAGGAAGTCTTATTTAGGGGAACAGGGTTCTAGAAAAAAAAATGACTGGTCGGGTCGTTACATTCTCCACCTCTTAAACAAACGTTCGTCCTCGAACGGGTTTAGATTCATACCTGAAGTGCTGAATAAGTGTGGATATCTGCGTCGCATGTCCTCCTCGGACCCCTAGGTCGCCTCCTCGCTTGGTTGCCCCCTCTACTGAACCTTTACCATGTAAATCCTCTTGGATCTCAACTAGCGATCCTGTCTAGCAACGATAGCAACTAGATCCTCCTCATAACCCAAGCTCTCATCTAGCTAAATAGTGCTGAAGTCTAGCACATGTGACAAGTCGGCGTGGTATCTCCGGAGCATAGACGCGTGAAAAACTGGATGAACCTCTGATAGGCTGGGAGGTAAAGCAAGCTCATAAGCAACCTCCCCAACTCGCCTCAACACCTCAAATGGGCCTATAAACCTTGGGCTCAACTTACCATTCTTTCCGAATCTCATAATACCCTTCATCGGCGAGACTTTCAAGAGAACCTTCTTTGCCGACCATAAATGATACATCACGCGCCTTCTGATCCGTGTAGCTCTCCTGTCTGGATTTTGCTGTACGAAGTCACTCCTGGATCCACTTTACCTTTTCCAAGGAATCCTTTACCAAATCTGTACCATATAGCTTAGCCTTGCAGGGCTCAAACCACCCGATGGGGGAACGACATCGTTGACCATATAAAGCCTTAAATGGATCCATCTCGATGCTGGAATGATAACTGTTGTTGTAAGTAAACTCAGCCAAAGGCAAGAACTGATCTCGCTTTCCTCCAAAGTCAATCACACATGCTCTCAGCATGTCCTCCAATATCTGAACTGTCCGCTCTGATTGCCCGTCGGTCTGTGGATGAAATGCTGTTCTGAGCTCTACACGGGTCCCCAACTCACTCTGTACAGCTCTCCAGAAATGCGAAGTGAATTGAGGGCCTCTATCTGATACTATGGAAACAGGCACACCGTGTAACCGAACTATCTCCCGAATATAAATCAGGGAAAACTTCTCTGAAGTATAGGTAGTCGCAACCGGAATGAAGTGTGCCAACTTGGTCAACCTGTCGACAATTACCCAAAATGCATCAAACTTCCGCAAGGTCCGCGGCAATCCAACTACAAAGTCCATAGTAATGCGCTCTCATTTCCACTCAGGTATAGTCATCTGCTGAAGTAGGCCACCTAGCCTCTGGTGCTCATACTTAACCTGCTGGCAATTTAAGCACCTAGCCACATACTCAACTATGTCTTTCTTCATCCGCCGCCACCAATAGTTGTCTCAGGTCATGATACATCTTCATAGCACCAGAATGAATAGAATACCGAGAACTATGTGCCTCCTCTAGGATCCTCTCCCTCAATCCATCAACATTAGGAACACATAGGCAAACCTGGAGTCGCAGAACACCATCCTCGCCAATAGAAACCTCTTTGGCACCACCCTATAGTACCGTCTCTCTGAGAACTACCAAATACGGATCATCGAACTACCGAGCCTTGATCTACCCCAACAATGAAGACTGGGCAACAACACATGCAAGAACTCGGTTGGGCTATGAAATGTCCAACCTCATAAGTCTGTTAGCCAAGGACTGAATGTCCAAAGCTAGTGGCCTCTCCTCTGTTGAAATGAACGGCAAGCTACCCATACTCTCTGCCTTCCTGCTTAAGGCATCCGCGACCACATTTTCGTTCCCTAGATGATAAATATAAACCTCACATAATACCCCATACAGATAATGCCTCCATATCTTAAGAGCATGGACAATCGCGGCCAACTCCAAATCGTGCATAGGGTAATTCTTCTCATGGATCTTCAGCTGACGTGAAGCATCTGCAATAACTTGCCCCTCCTGCATCAAGACACAACCCAAGCCAACGCGTGAAGCGTCGCAATAAACCATATACATCCCCGAACCGGATGGCAACACTAGAACTGGTGTTGTGGTTAAAGCTGTCTTGAGCTTCTGAAAGCTCGTCTCACAATCATTGGACCAACAAAATAGAGCACCCTTCTGGGTCAATCTAGTCAAAGGTGCCGCAATGGATGAAAAGCCCTGCACAAACCGGCGATAATAACCTGCTAACCCCAGGAAACTCCTGATCTCAGTCACCGAAGTGGGATGAGGCCAACTCTGAACTGCCTCAATCTTCTTGGGATCCACCTTAATACCCTCTCCTGGTGCAACATGCCTCAAGAATGCCACCGACTATAACCAAAAGTCACACTTGGAAAACTTAGCATATAACTTTTGTTCTCGTAATATCTGAAGCACCACTCTTAAATGGTGCTCGTTCTACCCTAGGCTACGTGTGTAAATCAAGATGTCATCAATGAAGACAATAATGAAGGAATCAATATAAGGCATGAACACTCGGTTCATCAAATTCATAAATGCCGTTGGGGCATTAGTCAAGCCAAAGGACATCACTAGAAGCTCATAATAGCCATATCTAGTACGGGAGGTAGTCTTCAGAACATCTGAGTCCTAGATCTTCAACTGATGGTACCCTGATCTCAAGTCGATCTTAGAAAACACCCTGGCACCCTGCAACTGGTCAAACAAATCATCAATACGCGGTAACCGTGTACTTGTTCTTGATGGTAACTTTGTTCAACTAGCGGCAATCAATGCATATCCGCATAGTTTCATCTTTCTTCTTCACAAATAGCACCGGTGCACCCCCAGGTGATATACTCGGTCTGACAAACCCCTTTGCCAATAACTCCTCAAGTTGCTCATTCAACTCCTTTAGCTCTTTCGGAGCCATACGGTATGGTCGAATAGATATAGGCTGGGTACCTGGAGCCAAATCAATGCAGAAATCAATATCACGATCTGGCGGCATGCCTGGAAGGTCAGAAGGAAACACATCAGCAAATTACCAGACTACTGACACTGAATCAATCGTCGGAGACTCTGCGGTGGTATCCCGAGCATATGCTAAATACGCCAAACAACCCTTCTCGACCAGATGTCGAGCCTTCATAAAAGAGATAACCCGACTAGATGTACTAACGAAGGAACCCTTCCACTCAAATCTTGGTAACTCTGGCATCGCTAAAGTAACAGTCTTGGCATGACAATCAAGGATGGCATGATATAGGGATAACCTGTCCATGCCTAGGATGACCTCAAAGTCGATCATATTAAGTAATAGAAGGTCCGCTCTAGTCTCGTAACCATAGAATGTAACCACACAGGACCGGTAGATCCAATCCACAGCCATAGAATCGCCCACAAGAGTGGACACATAAACAAGAGTACACAAGGACTCACGAGGAATATCCAGGAAATGAGCAAATAGAGATGACACATATGAATAGGTAGACCCTAGATCAAATAATACCGAAGCATCCCTACCGCATACATAAATAATACTTGTGATCACAGCATCTGAGGCCACTACATCTGGTCTGGACGAAAAAGCATAGAATCTAGCTGGAGCGCCGGTTGGTTGGCCTCTACCTGGCTGAACAATAGCTGGCTGACCTCTCCCTGCCTAGCCTCCACCTCTAGGATGGCCCCTACCTGCCTGTCCTCTGCCTCTGGGCGGTCGGACGACTAGTGCTGTAATCATAGGATGATGACCCTGCTGTACTGCCTTGCCCCAAAGTCTGGGACAAAATCTCTTCATGTGACCCGGATCCCCATACTCATAACAACCCCGCAGTGCCATAGACTGTTGTCCCGAAGTTTGACCCTAATGGCCTGAATACCTACTAGAAGAACCTTAGATGGCTGGTGGGCGGTATGAACTCTCTCACATGGCACTGAAGTAGGCACTGGAGGAACCCTGATGAACTGGTGGGCAATAAGAACTCTTTGGCATAGCACTAAAATAGGGTCATGCTGGAGCACCTCGAGGTGGTGGTGGTGGTGCTAGATATGTGAGCCTGCTAGGCTGTCCCCTCCCAAACTGACCTCTTCCCCTAGCTGGGGCACCTCTAAACTCTCACGAGAATCGGGTCCTCTTGTCCTGCTGCATCTGCTCTCTACCCCTCTGGCGGTAGCCCTCAATCCTCCGAGCAATCTCTACCATTAGCTGATAATCAATACCCATCTCAACCTCCCTGGCTATGCTAGCCCGAATACTGGGGTGTAACTCCGCAACAAATCTACGCACTCTCTCTGCGTCCGTAGGAAGTATCATAAGTGCATGGCGAGACAACTCAGAAAATCTTGCCTCATAATCGGTCACTAACATCTGACCCTACTCGAGCTGCTCAAACGGACACCACAACTCTTCCCTCTGGGAGGATGTAATATACCTATCCAAGAAAAGCTGTGTAAACTGATCCCAAGTCATAGAAGGAGAACCCGCTGGTCTGCCAAGAAGGTAAGACTGCCACCATCTACGGGCCCTGCCCTCCAGCTGGAAAGCGGTGAAATCTACTCCATGGGACTCCAATATTCTCATGTTGTGCAGTCTATCCCTGCACCGATCAATGAAGTCCTGAGGTCCTCATGCCGCTCACCCCCAAAGATAGGAGGGTGTAGCCTAGTCCATCTGTCCAGTAGCTTTTGCGGATTGCCATCCACAGCTGGTCTAGGCTCAGGTGCTGCTGCGGCAACTAACTAGGCCCCGCCCATAGGTAGTGTACCCGAAATCTGATATACTGCAACTGCGTGCCTAGGAGCCTGAGCAGTAAGGGTCTGTGCTCCCTCTCCTGCCTGACATGTGGCTGGGTCTGCTGGAAATGAACAAGCCTGAGTCATAGTGTCCATGAACCGCAACATACGACCCATGACCTCCTGAAAGCTCGGTGCTGTCATGAAATCTACCGGGGCTAGCTCTGGAACAGGCACCTCGCCCTGCTCTTCCATGATGGGATCCTCCACTGGATCCGCTGGTGGTGCTACTGGGGCAGCTCTGGGACACCCTCGTCCCCTCTCTCAGGACGGTGCCCTCCCCCGGCCTCTACCTCGGCCTTTAGCAATGGGGGGAGCAGCTCCTCCCGGGTTTGGAACATTCGTTGTACGCGTCCTCACCATCTGTGAGAGAATAGAAGAAGGAAACTTAGTATACCATCAACTGCACGATAGGAGATGAATAAGGAGTAGTTTTCTAACACCCTATAGCCTCTCGAAGATATGTACGGACGTCTCCGCACCGATCCGCAAGACTCTACTAGACCTGCCCATAACTTGTGAGCCAACGTGAACCTAGTGCTCTGATACCATGTTGTCACGACCCAATTCCATTATAGGCTGTGATGGCACCCAACACCGTTGTTAGGCAAGCCAACACTGATCGACTAGTGACTTCCCGCTTAGATGAATTTGCAAACGATAGCTTTTTCCTTGTTTTGAAAAAAAAAGATTTAGGAGTTTGCAATTTTAACATAAATAAATGGAAGCAATTAGTACTAATCGTAATCATATGAGCAAACCAAAATCATAAGTCTACTAGTGTATGTGCCAAGACCTGGTGTCACAAATATATGGGCAATCTAGTAGAATATACAAAACAATGCCAGCCTACTGTCTGGAAGGAAATAGACAGAAAATAAAAGAACATAAGAGAGACTCCAACTACTGCAGAACGGCTCAAAAGGACAGCTCACCAGGAAGTCTCGAGCTGGGAAATCAGTCTACGCGCAGGACTGGTGGCCAGATGCACTTGCCTCAAATCCTGTACAATCAAGTACAGAAGTGTAGCGTGAGTACAAAAAAATATGTACCCAGTAAGTATCTAGTCTAACCTCGAAGAAGTAGTGACGAGGGGTTGACTTCGACACTCACTAGGGCCAACTATAAAATAATATGTGATTCTAAATAAGCATGATACACAGAACTAACAATAAACTCAGAACAAGAAATAACTGTACAGTTCTTCCATCATATCTAAGAAACCAAAATACTTCCTACATTTTAAACAAATGATCTCTAAAATAGTAAATTTATACCAATTATAAAAAGGGCTTCCACTTTTATTATCATACACAAATTCCACTGAGGACATTCGGCTCGATCTAACATAAAAATATAAACTGTTCACTGTCGAGGGTCGAACGGCGAGAACCATAGATGCATCTATTAACCTGCCGATGCGAACGACCCGCTCCCATGAGAGTAGTGGAAATAGTCACCTCGCACGCAGAATATACTTGCGACGCGGTTAAATATAAATATAACATAATTTTTCTCAATTATTTTGAAAATATTAATTTACTTGAAACCTTTGAAATCTTGAAATCCTCAACTTAGTCCCATTCAATGCAAATAAACAATTATGTTTAGATAACGGTACCCACCAAAGCATGGTGTAAGCCTAGAACTACCCGGACATAACAAGAATAGTAGCTACATAACTCTCATTATTTCGAGCGTACGTAGCCCCCACAAATAATCATATATTAATTAAGTTCACCTATGGGGAAATTTCCCTCTTACAAGGTTAGAAAAGTGACTTGCCTCGCTTTAAGGCCTACTTTCCGGTCCAAGCTTATGCCCAAAACCCTTAATTTGGTGCCGAACAATCAAATACTATCCAAATAGGGTAGAAACTAATCAATATAGGCTTAAAAGTTCATATCCCTACTATTTAAGTAATTTCCCAACTCTAAATGCAAGATTCCTAAAATTCACCCCGCGGGCCCACACGCCTGGATTCCAAAACTTTTCGAAAAACGTTGTTACCCATAACCTTAGGAACATAAATATATGATTTTTATTAAGTTCCATAACTATTTTCGTGGTAAAATTCCATTTTTATCAAAAACCTAGGTTTTCCTCTAAACCTATGATTTTCACTAATTTACATTTTATAATCTACCCATAAATTATCTATTAAACTCACATTAGGTAGAAATTACTTACCCACAAAGCTAGGTCGAAATCCCCTCCTTAAGAGCTCCCAAATCGCCCAAGAGTGTAATAAATGACCCCAAACATGCCTAAGTCCCGATTTTAAACTCACTGCCCAGCTGCTCCCCTTCTTCGCGAACGCGAAAGGGGCCTCGTGTTCACGAAGGCAATTGACTCAAGCCCTCTGAAGACCCTTCATCGCGAATGCGACCAAGGTCTCACAAACGCGGAGGCTGGCTTGGCCTACCCTTCGCGAACGCGAAGAACAAAGCGGCCCCCAGCTCAGCCCAGCTACTCTACGCGAACGCGAGTCGCCTCACGCGAATGTAAAGGTCACCGGCCCAGACCTTCGCGAACGCGTAGCACAATTTCCCTCCAAGCCCCAACTCCTACTACGCGAACGCGATTTCTGGTTTCTTGCATATTGCTCCGAGGGGTCCGAAACTCACCCGAGTCACTCGGGACCCCATCCAATGGCACTAACAGGTCTGTAATCATAATACGGACTTTCTCAAATTCTCAAAATGCGAAAAACAACAATGAAACCAAGAATCATACCCCAAAACCAAATTGAATCAAACCTTGAACTTCAAGTTCTTCAATTTACTTCCAATACGACGAAACGTACTTATACTACTCGGAATGACACCAAATTTTGTGTGCAAATCTTAAATGATATTACGGAACTATTCCTAGTCTCGGAATTCCATTTGGATCTCGATATCACCAAAACCCGCTCTAAATCAAATTTAAAGAACTTTAAAAAATTTCAAGAACCAACTTTAACTATTAGGCGCCAAAATGCTCCCGATTCATCCAAAACCCAATCTGAATATACGCCCGAGTCAGAAATCATCATATGAACCTATTGGAACCGTCAAATCCTGATTCCGAGGTTGTTTACTCAAAATGTTGACCGAAGTCAAACTTGGCCTTTTAAGCCAACCTTAAGGAACCAAGTGTTCCGATTTTAACCCAAACTCTTCTAGATCCCGAACCAACCATCCCCTCAAGTCATAAATCAGTAAAAGAAAGTACGGAAAGTCTTATTTAGGGGAACGGGATTCTAAAAAGCAAAATGACCGGTCGGATCGTTACATTGTATCAGGTATTAGTTTGTCCAAACTCTAGCTAAATGAGTTGGCTATATTATCAATTGAAAAGGAATTATTAGAGAAAATTGATTATAAAAAAAAATTATTAACGACGTTGTATCTCAAAAAGTTAGAAGAATAGACTTCAAATAAAACATATCTTATAATTTTCTTTTAAAAATTTAGGCCTCATATTAAACTTTGGCTTTAGGCCCCGTATGTGCTTGAGCCGCCCCTGATATTCTATCAGGAACTATTTATAACAATGTTATGTTTGGGAAATGCTATGAACCACATATATTTTCAAAGGCAATGCAAAATAATTTGTTAATTTGAATGCCCGTGTGAATTATTAAAGAACTTGGTTCTTTGTGGAGTTCCTTAAACGTGAAGTAAATAAGCAGTAAAGTAAACACAAAGATTTGTTTGAGGAAAATCATCCGGCTAAAAAGGTGAAAAATCACGACCTACTACGTAGGAGTTTCAACTTCAACTTCACTAGAACAATGAGCGAAAAATGTATTAATTACAAGACTGTAATGCAATACTCTCCAGTATTCCTACTACAACTATTTGATTTACAAGTTACTCTAACTTGTAAAGCAAAATACTTACTCCAACTCACTAATTGTTATGACACTTGATTACAACTCAATTTCCTAAAACACATTCACTAGACTGACTCAGGAAGAATAAAAGGCAAGTACTCGACTGGAGTAAACGACTTATGACTCTTTAGTTGATGTGTAAAAGGATAATTTCAGAAGTCCAAAGTAGATCATATTTAAACGCTTCGACTTGAGATCTTCTAGGAGTCATATTCATAGTTAACTTCCTCTTTGATAGGACTCCTAGTGTTCCAAGGATTCCACAAGCTTTGAGACTTTTGTCTCTGACTGGATTATCTATATCTTCTTGAGCAACACCCCTTATCACATATGGAAGCCTTCTTCCACCAAACGCAGACCTAGGTAACTTTGAGATAAAGTTATTATCTTGTACAAATGTATAAGTATCAACATAAGGAGCTGGTCTTTTATATTGAGGAGCTGGTTCTTTAGGACAATTAAGCAGCTATGTTGAGGACCTGGTTCTTTGAGCATTTAGACATATTTTGTTAATCATCAAAACTTCAATACTCGACAAATTTCCCCTTTTTGATAATGACAAACTTTGTACACAACATAACCAGGTAATCACATCAAAGAACCTGATAATCACAACAAGTGACAAGTACTATTGACAAACATGTATATTCACAACCCACAACTTTCCAACCTTATCTTCCCCTTTTTGGCATTATTGAAAACACAAAACAATGTTTGACATTAAGCATATATAATGTAAGATTCAACGCCAAACAAGCTACAACACAAACTTAAGAAATATCAAGGCAAACAGACTAGGCTGAAGATCCAATATTGTACAAAGCAGTAAAACAGAACAAGAGGAGACATTAAGTAGTGCCAAAAGAAGCCCAGTACTGCAAACTACTCAGACTAAGACAAAAGAAGAAAGATAAGGCATCACTAGAATAGCAAAAGAAACTAAGGACACTAGGAAGAAACAGGTTCTTGAGTAAGAAGTAAAGGGGGTCAAAGCTTTCACAAGAGTGGCAACCTGTTGGGCATGAGCCTCCCTATCTCTTCTGAGCTCTTCCCTAAGTTACCTTGTTTCCTTTCTCAGCTCATCATTCTCTTCAACAACTAACTCCAATCTCTTACTGAGCTCTATAGCCCTACTGCTCCAAGGTAGAATATCAAATCTTGTGGTTCCTCTAGCCTTGATCTCCTCATACCCACACTGCTTGAGTGTAACAGCATCCAAAACATCATTGTGGTTTCCAAACTTAAGCTCAGGTAAGGCAATGTTGAGCTTGTCAAACAACTCAGTCAACATGAAACCATAAGGCATAGCATGCTTAGGTTTGGAGGTGTCTGCAGCTCTTTCCATATGCTGAATCATCAGGCTAGGAAGATTGACAGGTCTACCGGTGTCAAGCAGTTCCATCACAGCCATGTCCGGCAGAGTAGCTTCATGCCTTTTCTCAAATCTCTAAAGAATGTAGGAATTGACAAAATGAAACAATAACTTGTGGAAGGGAATCATATCAGTCTTGTACACTTTCTATGGAGCATCTAGTTCAAACTTTTGAGAAAACTTCCTTATGACCACAATGCCAGTGTCAACATCATTGTCTATGGCTGGCCACTTTTTCTTCAAGTAATTTTCAAATCCTAAAGAAGAGATATTCAAAAGCATCCAAGCTTCTCAGCATCAGACTCCATTTAAAATTCCCCTACCTTACTCTTGACTACATTCCCATCAAATGTGAAATTTGCATAGAACTCCACCATAGCAGGAACACATACTTGGGGGAAATATTTGACAAACATGCTTTGACAAACATGTACTTCCACCCATGTAGCTCAAGTTTTTCAACCAGTTGAGCCATCCCCTTTTCATCAGTGTTTGCAAGAATCTTCCCATTTAGCACTATTCTATAGATGAACTCAGTGAGTCGATCAACTGCAGCTGGCACATTCTTTCTTGTCTTACCCCTACTGGCCCTTGACGAAGGGGTAGCAGTTTTTGTAACTTTGGAAACCTTTCTCTTTGGTGTAGAGGACTTAGCTGGCAAGGCAGAGTCAGACTCATCTTCTCCATCCAGCTCAACAACAGGTTCCACAATTGAGACCTTCTTCCTTGGCTTCTTTGCACTTCTAGACTCCTTAATGACTTGTTCATCAACAACCTTTCTTTTACTCCTTGTAAGAGGAGTTCTGGCAGGAGGAGCTACTCCTTTTCTTATTGGGACTGCTGACTTTGTAGCATTCACAAGAGTCTTCCTGGGTTTCTTCTCTACCTCAAATAGTGGCGCATAATCTTCATCACTGCAAACTTTTTCTTCTCCAGTGAAAAGAGTTAACAGAGACCCAGGTTCTTGAGCCCTTGTCTCTTCACTAGTTCTTCTGAAGGGGCTATGACAGTGTTCCCAATGGTCATAGAGCCTTCAGATTCCTCACTCACATTCTTATTTTCTTCCCCACTCTCTTCATCGCCTCCTTCACTCTCACTTACCTTTTCTTGATCCTCATCATCACTTTCAGAGTCGTCCTCTTCTTCACTATGATTTTCTTCTTCTGTAGAATCATTAACATGTTCATCTGTCTTATCATCTGTATCACTCTCCTTCTTATCTCTAGATGCTCCCTCATCCTCACTCTTTTCTTCTTCGTTGACTATGTTTTGAGCACCATGCTCCTAATGATTGTTAACAACTTCTTCTTCTTTTTCACCCCCATCATCATCCTTATCCTCAGTCCACCTAAATGAAAGGCCATCAGAAACCTCCTTTTGAACAGGTTCTTTACTCCCCCACACCCCAACCACATGCTCCACAGCAGTAGTATCTACCTCCTTCCCCAGATTACCTACACCCTTTTCTAAAATGAAATTTCTCCACTTGTGGCTTCTCACCCATGGGTGGGAGAGAATCTAGGGGTGCAACATCTATAACAGACACCAAAACATCTAATTTCGAATGAGGATGTTGTACTTGATTAGTAATGACTGGCACTGATGCCCCCTGAACCATAAATTCCATAGCTATTGTGTCTACCTGCACATCAGTATCAGGCACTTTCTTGACAGATTTTCTTGGAGTGGCTTTGACCTTTGTTGGCTTAGAGGTATTTTTCGTAGTAAGCTCAGGTGCATGGGTTGTTGGTTTTGGAAGTGTGGGTATAGCAGAGTTGGGGATGGTTAGAGTGGCAGGAACATGGGATGATGATGTAGGTACAGTGGAAGATATCAAAGGAGAAGGAATAGGTGTGGGTGTGGGTTCCCTTGATGGCTTAGCACTTCTCTTTGATTTGGGCTTCATGATTTTGGGTTTTGCTTCATCCTTGGTTGATGATTTGGCTTTAGAGGGGGTTTGACTTGCTTTAGGCATGGTGATCAGATAAGAGACTCGAAGAAAAGAAATGGAGGATTAGTTCTTGATATTTGCTCTTGATTCTTGCTTATGGTTTGAGAAAAACAGTGAGGTCTAAGAAGCTGATCATAAGAGCCTTTTAAAGACGTTACGCCTGATTTGACTGGAAGAGAGAAAGTGATCGAATTTGAGTTCTAATGGGACTCTTATAATAGTTACTTTGACTGTTAGAATTTCAGGAGTAATTGAACTCTAATTGCACTAGGATTCCCCCTTACTCTTTGACTAGAAGACTACTGGAAGTGATGTCAACGGAATTAGAAGTCTGAGCATAGAAATAATTTTAGGATATTAAGTCCTAGTGACTTGAGACAGTACGGCACGTACCTGATTCAAAGAACCAACTCCTTCGCAACTCCTTATTTGTTTCCACAATAAAGCTTCAGCACTTCATATTAGTATCATACAACACAGTTATTAGCCAGATTTTCCAAGCAAGTGTGTGAGCCTAATACAAGCACGAAGTTAAATCAAACACATTGTACTTAATTATCTATATCTAATTATGCCCTTTCTATCCAATCGCTAGGATTCAACTTATGGGAAGAGTTGATTAGACCTAGTTCTAGCCTATTCCTTTCAAAGTGATCCCTACTCAGAGCTTTAGTAAAAATATTAGCAATTTGATCTTCAATTTTACAAAAGATAATTGAGATATTCCCCTTTTCAACATTGTCTCTAAGAAAGTGATGTCTAATGTCGATGTGCTTGGTTATTTTGTGCTGACATGGATTTTTAGCAATGTTTATGGTACTGGTGTTATCACAGAAAATGAGAACACAAATAATAAATATACCATAGTCCCTTAGTTATTGTCTTATCCATAGCAACTAAGCACAGCAGGATACTGCTGCCACATATTCAGCCTCAGCTGTAGATAAGGCCACTGAGTTTTGCTTCTTGGTTCCCTAAGACACAAGATAAGAACCTAGAAAATGAGCTGTTCCTGAAGTGCTTTTCCTGTCAACATGAAAACCTGCATAGTCAGCATCAACATAACCAACTAGATTAAAGCTATACTATCTGGGATACATAGACAGAGGTCAGGGGTCCCCTTGAGATATCTTAGTATCCTTTTGACAGCTTTCAGGTGAGATTCCTTGGAATTTACCTAAAATCTTGCACATAATCCCACACTGAACACTATATCAGGCCTGCTTGTTGTGAGGTACAACAATGACCCAATCATTCCTCTATATAGTTTCTGTTCCACACTTTTCCTTTCTTCATCAAGATCCAACTTTTTTCCAATTGCAATGGAAGTGTCAATGGACTTAGAAGAGTCCATGTTGAACTTCTTCAGTAGTTCTTTGATATATTTCTGCTGATGTATCATGCTTCCAGTAGATGATTTCTTGATTTGCAGCCCCAGAAAGAAGTTCAATTCACCCATCACACTCATTTCATACTCATTTCCCATCATCTCAGCAAATTCCTTGCACATTGCATCATTGGTATCCTTAAAGATAATGTCATCCACATACACTTGCACGATCAGAATATTCTTCCCTCTGCTCCTTAGAAATAAAGTGTTGTCCACCTTTCCTCTTATAAAGTTATTGGCTAAGAGAAACTTTAAGAGTCTTTCATACCAAGCTCTTGGAGCCTGTTTCAGTCCATAAAGAGCTTTATCCAGTTTGAGTAGTCAGGAAATTTTTCACTTTCAAATTCAGGAGGTTGTTTGACAAACACTTCCTCCTTCAGATAACCATTCAAAAAGGCACTATTTAAATCCATCTGATATAAGGTGAACTCCATGTGGGCAGCAAAGGCTATCAACATTATTATAGCCTTCATTCTAGCTACAGGTGCAAACATTTCATCATAGTCAATGCCCTCTTCTTGATTGCATCCCTGAACCACCAGTCTGGCCTTGTTCCTTGTGATATTTCCTTTTTTATCCAGCTTGTTTCTGAACACCCATATGGTACCTATGATAGTTCTGTTCTTGGGTCTCTGTACCAAGTGCCAGACCTTGCTTCTCTCAAACTGATTTAGCTCCTCTTGCATGGCTATGATCCAGTCTGGATCCTTTATAGCTTCTTTGATGGTCTTAAGTTCAACTTGTGAGAGAAAAGCTGTGAATGCACATAGATTTCTTAAAGAGGGCCTGGTTTGCACCCCTGCATTTGGATTAGAGATTTTCTCAAGAGTATGTGAACTTTGATGCTTCCATGGTCTGATCTTTATACCTAGAGAAGATTCACCCCAGGAGTGATCCAAAGGAACAGGTTCAGTGGGTGTGGCTTCATTAGTCTGGTCAGCAATTAGAGTAGTTCTCTCTCCTTCTTGTTCCTCATGATCACTGTCAATTTCCTTGTGGTCTTCGGATCCATCTTCATACTGAGGTTCAAATTCCTTTGTAACTTCATCACTAGTGAGTCCTGTGTCATAATCTTCATCATTGCCAATACTTGTTATCTGGCCCTTTTTCCCATTTTCAAATGACACATTCCCTTCTTGGAAGGATGTCAGTGAGAGGAAGTATTTCTTTTCTCCAGTCATATATCTTGAACATCCACTGCCTAGATACCACTCTTGATTGTTCCCTCTCACCTTATCCTGTACCAGAGTTCACAAGTTAGTTTTGGGAACCCAAACAAGCTTGGGTCCCTTTTTGTTGGAAAAATAATGAATTAGATACCTTCTTGCCCAGAAGGGGAGAGGATTAGCAGCTACATAAAGCCAATTCAAGGCATCAAAAAATCTGTGGCATTTACTTAATCTAGTGAGCTCATAATTAGCCTTTTCTAGATTTTCCTACAGGATTTTATTTCTACATTCAGCATCATAAAGATTATCTTTAGCACTTTTCCATTCCTTTTCAAGCTTATCCTACAGATCACTCATTTTTTCTTTACCATGTATATCAAGAGACTTCTCATTCTTAGAAGTAAATTTAAAAATCTAGTTATTGAGGTCTTTGACCTGTTTCTCTAAATTAGCTTTGTCAGATTCAAGCTCTTTGATATCAAGTTTGACACATGAAACATTGCTTATTAACTGATCATTTCCAGAACTCATTTTATTTATTTCATTCATCAAGGTCACAATTATGGCCATCAGTTGTTTTTTATACATAGCATGAATGTTTTATTTCAAGTTAGATATACTTACCTGGTTTGTTTCATTTTCAGTTTCTGAATCACTCATGGCCATCATTCCTGTCACTTCTTCCTCTGTTTTGGATTCTTCAATCACCATCAATGCCACTTCGATGTATTCATCTCTGAAGTCAGTTTCCAAGGTCCTCCATATATCATGAGCAGATATGCAAGAGGACACTCTGAAGAGAGTATTTCTGGACAGGCTTCTATAGGTCCTTTGCTTTAGCATTTTTCTAAACTAGCTGACGATCTTCCTTATCGTATTCCTCTTCTCTTTTTTTGCACTTGTTACCTTCACTATCCATTTTTGTTGGTAGAATTGGTCCAAGACTAATAATTACCCATAGGTCAAAGTCATTGGCCTGAAGAAATATTTCCATACGAAGCTTCCATTCATCATATTGGTTTTCATCAAGCAAAGGAGGTCTTCCAATGTGCATTCCAAGATGTACTGGGGGCTCTGTCTCCACAACCTGGTATTCATCAATTACAACATAGAGACTTACAACCTCATCCTCCTTTTCTTCCTCTTTATCACTTCCATTATCCTCATATGCTACAAAGAAAGCCTTCTTCATCGCTACAGTGAGTCTGTTGCCTAGGATTTTTCCTTTGTTAGAACCCTTTTCTCTCATCTTCTCTCATTTTTATTTTTCAGCTCGTTCTTTCCTCCACTCAATTTCCCACATTGGGCAGTCCTTGACCATGTGATCTAGCTTGCTATACTTGTAGCATCCATCATAGTTAGCTTTGTCGATCTGCTTAGGCTTACTACTGGTCTCTCTCTTGGATGCATTTTTGGAGTTCTTCATGAACTTCTTGAACTTGGAAAACATTGCTAGATCAGGATCATCATTGTCAGATTTATCATCCTCAGATACCTTAAGAACCAAGGCCTTATCCCTCTTTGGTTCTTCCTTGTGCATTTCTATCTTTGTCATTTCATGAGTTTTAAGTTTCCAACCAACTCATCAAGTAAGATTTTGTCTATCTCCTTGGCTTCCTTGATTGCAATGACTTTTGATTCCCATGAAGCTAGAAGGATTCTTAGAACTTTGCTAACCAACTCTTCTAAGGTACACACCTTTCCTAGTGATTTCAGTTAATTGGTTATTATAGTAAACCTAGTCATCATATCTTGGATGGGCTCAGACACCTTCATAGAGAATAGCTCATAGTTTCTCATAAGTAGCTCTATCCTTGATCTCTTCACTTGGTTTGTTCATTCATGAGCAGTTTGGAGTGCATCCCATATCTATTTTGCGTTATTCTATTATACTCATCAGGACCAAGTTCACAGATAAGAATTTTCTTAGCCTTTGCATTCTTCTCCATCATTCTGAAATCTGTTGCCATAAATTCAGAGGGGTCTTTGGGAACTCTCTCATTTTGTACATTTTGTTTAGTATGAGTCAATGGACCTTGGTTCACTATGGTCCATAGTTCATAGTCTTTAGTTATTAGGAAGTCTTCCATTCTTGCTTTTCACCAACTGTAATATTTTCCATTGAACAAGGGTGGCCTGAATAGTTGTTTGTCCTTCATTAATTATAGGTGGAGCACTCATCTTGTTTCCAAGATCTCTCTAGGTGTTAGTCGTTTGTGAATGAGAGAACTTTCTCTGATACAAATTATTAATTTGAGTGTCCGTGTGAATTATTAAAGAACTTGGTTCTTTGCTGCATTCCTTAAACGTGAAGCAGTAAAGTAAACACAAAGAGTTTTATGTGGAAAATCACCTGGCTCAAAAGGTGCAAAAACTATGACCTACTACGCAAGATTTTCAACTTCAACTTTACTAGAACAATGAGCCAAAAATATATCAATTACAAGACTGTAATTCAATACTCTCCAGTGCTCCTACTACGACTATTTGATTTATAAGTTACTCTAACTTGTAAAGCAAAACACTCACTCTAACTCACTAATTGTTTATGACACTTGATTATAACTCAATTTCCTAAACACACATTCATTAGACAGACTCAGAAAGAATATAAGGAAAGTAATCGACTGAGTAAATGACTAATGACTCTTCAGTTGATGTGTAAAAAGATAATTTCAGAAACCCAAAATAGATCATATTTAAACGCTTCGACTTGAGATCTTCTAGGAGTCCTATTCATAGTAAGCTTCCTTTTTGATAGGACTCCTATTGTTTCAAGGATTCCACAAGCTTTGGGACTTTTGTCTCTGACTGAATTATCCATATCTTCTTAAACAACACCCATTATCACATATGGCAACCTTCTTCTACTAAACTCGGACCTGGGTAACTTTGAGATAAAGTTACTATCTTGTACAGATGTACAAGTATCAATATGAGGAGCTGATCATTTATCATGAGGAGCTGGTTCTTTAGGACAATTATGCAGCTACGTTGAGGGCCTGATTCTTTAAGCATTTAGACATACTTTGTTAATCATTAAAACTTCAATACTCAACATAGTTTCTTGTCCTCCAATCGGTTCTTATTAAAGGGCGGCCCGGTGCACTAAGCTCCCGCTATGCACGGAGTCCAGGCCGGACCACAAGGGTCAATTTTACGCAGCCTTACCCTACATGTCTGCAAGAGGATGATGATGAAAAATACTATGATCTTTTCGTGCACAAAGAGCATTGTTCAAGAACTCCATAACCAACCTACTTGTTGGGGCTACCAACACTCTTACATTGGAGAGTTTTTTCCAGGAAGCTCAAGTCAAGTGTGACCCTCTCAATGCCAAGATTGTAGCATGTTGCCTAATGATTTATGGCGATATTGTGCCAAAGGTTGTCAATGCTATAATGTCCACCATCTCACGTCACCTTGACAAAGTTGTAATAGATCACATCTTCTTCTTATATTCCCCAGAACACCTTTGTGTAGAGACAATTGGCGGGGTACAGGCTACTCATACTTCTCTAGACTAGAACCTTGAGGACAAGGACGTTTGTTTAAGAGGGGGAGGATGTAACGACCCAGTCGGTTGTTTTGAGAATTTAAGTCCCGTCTGGCAGCATAAGGCCCTGAGCAGCTTCGTATTATGTGCCTTGACTTGCGTGTATGGTTGAATTCAATTATCGGGTGATTCGCAAGTGATTTGGGACACTTAGTTCCTAAATGAGAGCTTAAGTCTTAGAAATTGGATCGTAGTTGGAACTATGTGAAGACGGATCTGGAATGGAATTCTGTCGACTCTGTTAGCTCTGTTGAGTGATTTTGAGCTTAGGAGCGCATCATGAATGTGTTTTGGAGGTCTGTAGTAGATTTAGGCTTGAATTGGTGAAAGTTAGATTTTCGGCGATTTCGGCTGATAGTGGCAATTTTGATATCAAGCTCAGAATGGATTTACGAAAGTGGATGTGGGTTCGCAGTGTCATTTGTGACCTGTGTGCAAAATTTAAAGTCATTCGGACGTGGTTTGATAGGTTTCGGCATTGGTTGTAGGAATTTAAAGTTTCAAGTTCTTTAAGTTTGAATTGGAAGGTGATTCACGATTTTAGCATTAGTTGATGTGATTTGAGGACTCGACTAAGTTCATATGGTGTTTTAGGATTGGTTGGTATGTTTGGTTGAGGTCCCGGGGGAGGGGGGCTCGGGTGAGTTTCGAGTGCTTAACGGACCCAAAGTTGGATTTGTGTTGCTGCTGAAGTCTTCAGGCATCTGTCATTTTCGCTACTGCGGTGGAGAGACCGCAGGTGTGTGATCGTACATGTGGGGAGGCAAGCACAGAACCAAAAAAATGGAAGAGTGCAAGGGGTCGCAGGTGCGAGGTGAATTTGGTAACTGCGATACCCGCAGATGCGTTAGGGTCACGCAGGCGTGGAGGAGATAGCAGAAGCGGACAATAGTTCGCAGGCGTGCACTCGCAGGTGCGGACCTAGCCCTCTTAAGTCGTTTCCGCACCTGCGAAGGAAATTCCGCAGGTGCGGCATTGCAGGTGCGACCCAAGGCCCGCAGATGCGGAATAACTGGGCAGAAAAGGGGCAGATTCGAGGGTTTGAAGTTCACTTCACAAATTTGATTGAGAGCTCGGTAGAAGGAGGAATTTTGAGAGATTTTTGGAGGAAGTTTTTGGGTAATGATTCTTAACTTCCTTATAGTTATATTCCACTAATCTGTGCTAGAATTCATCATTTAAATTCAGATTTGGGGTGAAAATTTGAGAAAAGTTCTTAGGCCGAATTTTGGGATTTTGATCGAGATTTTATTGTCGGATATTAGTAAATTCGATATAGTTAGACTCGTGAGTGAATGATCTTTCGTATTTTATGACTTTTACCCGATTCCGAGATGTGGGCCCATGTCGACTTTTTAGGGCAAATTTCGAAATGATTGTTAAAGTATTGATTTAATTAATTAGATGAGTCTATTATGATTGTAAATATGATATGTAATTGCTTTTGGCTAGATTTGGGCCATTCAAAGCCGGATATTCGTGGAAAGGGCATTCTTACAGATTGATTGGGCTTGACTCGAGGTAAGTATCTTGCCTAACTTTGTGGTGGGGGGGGGGAACTACCCCTTAGGATTTGAGTCATCTATGTTGATTGTAGTCTGTGTACGCGAGGTAACGGGTGCGTGCTCGGACTTATTTCTGGAAAGTTGGCCTTTTAGGGTTCTTATGTCCATATATTCACCGTGTATGATATTTTGTTTTGATACGTTTGAACTCTTATTTGCTAGTTTCACCTCTACATGCTTTGATTAGAGATAAGTGCTTTAGGATTCACTCTTACTGTCTATTTGACCCTTATTCGACTTAACCAAAGCTTTTACCTCTTCTATCGCCGTGCTATATTTTTCATAACTGCTTATCTTTAATTGAAATCATTATTTTCTCATCCTATAATTATTGTTTAGTCTTAATTGGAGTTATGATTATCTTCCGCTGCTTATCCTTACTTGAATTGTTGAATTTTCCTCATAATTGCTCAACCATAAAAGGAGTTTAGATAACCTATATCTTAGTTGACTTGCCATTATTTGGAACTATTTGACTCGTGTTGGCTTCTTATTGTTGACTTGAATATTGTGAAATTGTTGCTATATTTTTGTTTTGTTTTCCCTTGTTAAGTTGTTCTCCTTGTGCCTAGCATTCTGTACTGTGGTTATTTCTTGTGAATGAGTTCTACCGTTCTTGTGATTTAAATTCTAGAGTTGATTTGCTCGTCGTACTTTGCATTTCTGTCATTGTTGCTTTTGTACTCGTTGTGGTGATGTGCGCGTTTCTGTCGTGTTATAGTTCTTATCTCTGTTGTTTGCGCTGCATATTTAAATTGGGACTACGAACGTATTCCGGAAGATCCCCTAGCACTGCATATTTAAAGTGGGACTATGGATATATTTCGGGAGATTCCCTAGCACTGCATATTTATTTTGGGACTAAGGACGTATTCCGCGAGATCCCCTAGCACTGCATATTTAAATTGGCACTACGGACGTATTCCAGGAGATCCCTCAACACTGTATATTTAAATTGAGACTATGGATGTATTCCGGGAGATCCCCCTGTCTTGCATAATTAATGCGGGACTACGGGATGGTATCCCGATAGATTTCCCCTGTGGTTATATCTGTATTCGGAGCTGCTAATCTTCCATGCTTAGGTGTCACATGGTGACTTATACTCGAAGGATATTACTTGAAGAATTTATATTTGAAAATTATTTATCTTGAAGGAACTATGTTTGAAGATATTTATTTGAAAGGGTTATACTTGAAAAGTATTTATCTTGAAAGAACTATGTTTGAAGGCTAATTATTTGAAAAGTTTATATTTGAAAGGTTTTATCTTGAAAGAACTATGTTTGAAAGATATTTATTTGAAGGAAGTATATTTCAAAAATAATTTCTTATTGGAAAGGATTATATTCTAAAGACCTCAATTTAAAAACTTACGGGTGAAAGTTTACACTTGAAGGATTTGACTAATTTATTGGGGTTGTTGGCTGAGACCTGATGTAAAAACTATTGCAGCTGTTGAGTTACTACTTGCCTTTATGTATTGTGATTTCTGGATTTGGGTTGTGTTTTCGTTCATTCTTCTGTGTCTTATTCTGGTGTTCCGCTGTTACTTCCTGTTTTTCCTTCCTTATTGCAGTTGCTATGTCATTAGCCATATCGCGGGTCCTTAGATAGATGCCATGTTATATCATCCCTATACTTATGTTTGTTCAGTATATTAAATCAATGGGGGTGTCTTGACTAGTTCTTGTCACTACTTCACCGAGGTTAGTCTTGATACTTACTGGGCATCGCTGTGGTGTCCTCATGCTACTCTTCTGCACATTGTTTTGTGCAGATCCACGTAATTGTTCGTTAGCTAGCTGTGTGGACTGTTGTTGCAAAGACTCAAGGTAAAGCTGCCGCTGTGTTCGCAAGCTTCAGAGTCACCTTCAACTTTTCATTTTGCACTGTTTATTCTCATTTCTAAACAGTTGTATGTAGAAGTTTTCTAGCAGACACTCTATAGAGCTTATGACTTGTACTACCAATTTTGGGAACTATAAGAGATTCTATTTAAATAATGCTGTTGTTTTAATTATTGTTAGGCTTACCTAGTCCTTAAGACTAGGAAGGACTATGTGCCATCACGATACCCAAACAGAGGGAAAATCGGGTAGTGACAAGTTAGTATCAGAGCCTTAGGTTCATTGGTGCTACTAGTCATAAGCGAGTTTAGTAGAGTCTTGCGGATCGGTACGGAGACGTCTGTACTTATCTTCGAGAGGCTACGGAACTGTTAGGTCAATTTCACTTCCTTCATTCCTATCGTGCGAGTTCATTGATCTTGAAGTTTGAAATTTACCATTCCATTCTCTCACAAATGGTGAGGACACGAGCTGCGGTTTCTGATGATGTTACCCCCGAAGTAGATGCCACTATTGTCGGAGGCAGAGGCCAATGAGGAGCACGTGCCGTAGCTAGGGCACCTACCAGAGGAGCAGTTGGGGAGCTGCCAGTAGTTCCAATTGGGGGCAAGAACCGGAGGCGCCTGCTATTACCCCCGGACTTCAGGAGGCTTTAGCACAGTTCCTGAGCATGTTTGGTATATTGGCTCAGGCGGGGATATTTCAGTTGCACCAGTTACTTCATAGACCGGGGGAAGAGCCCAGACTCCCGCCCCCACTCCAGAGCAGCGAATTCACGTTGGTCAGGTTCCAGGTGTCATGGTAACACAGGCCGTGGTTCCAGTTTAGCTTATGGTCAGAGCAGCAGCATCCGAGGAAGGGAAGCTTAGATTTGCAAGGTTCAAGAGGTATAACCCTCCTACATTCAGCGGTTTGGCTTCAGAGAGTGCACATGGTTTTCTAGAGGAGTGCCATAAAATCCTCCACACTATTAATATTGTTGAGATGAGTGGGGTTGCTTTCACTACGTTCCAGCTTAAGGAAGCAGGCTTATCAGTGGTGGCGGGCATATGAGATGGGTAGCCCAGCCGAGTTAGCATCACTTACATAGGTTCGGTTTTTATAGATGTTCCTGAGAGAGTTTGTACCTCAGTCCCGTCGAGATGCATGGCGTGCGGAGTTTGAGCAGCTGCGCCAGGGCACTATGTCAGTGTAGAGTATGCCGTGAGATTCAGTGATTTGGCCAGGCATGCACCTGTTTTGGTTGCCACAGTTAGAGAGTGTGTCCGTAGATTCATTGAGGTACTCAGGCATGATATTCGGTTCAGTATGGCTCGGGAGTTAGAGTCAGATATTTCGTTTCAGCAGGTGGTAGGGATCGCTCGCCATATAGAGGACATGCTTGGCCATGAGAGAGAGTACATACGAGATCAGGAGAGATAGGACAGGGAGGTGAGGAGGCCTCGTAGACCGGAGAGATCTACTGGTCCTTATTTTGGAGGCCGGGTATGACATGGTAGAGATTTTGTGGGTCAGCCAGTTCGGTTTGCACTTCAGGCTTCGCACAGTATGTCAGGTGCTCATGGGTCTCAGAGTACCTGTACCGCATAGTTCCCACAGCCACGTCAGTAGAGAGGTTGCTTCGAGTGTGGAGATACTAGCCACAGGGTGAGAGATTGTCCTAGATTCCGAATAGGTGTGTCACAGCGGAGTATTCAGGCGAGTAGAGGGCGCCCAAGAGGGGAAGGCCCAGCCCGTTGATGTGTTTTATATAATAGGCTTGAGGCCACTGTGCAAGATGATGTCATACAAGTGTGCTTTTTATTTGTTACAGAGGGGCACCATTCGTATTTTGATTCAGTTTTGCTTATCGGGGCAAGTTCCCCTATTTGTTGTCCCACCTATGGTGAGTTCATGACTTAGTATTATGTTTAGTTGTTTTACCCCTGTTGGAAGACTCTATGAGTGGTAGCCCATGTCTATTGTTTGTTTCTATTCATTATCAAAAGTTTCGATACTAGAAGTGAATTCATGTTGTCCATTATGGCAGGTTTGATGTGATTCTTGAGTAAATTGGTTACGATTTGTAATTTGATACTCTATCGGGGTGAGGGTTTAGTAAGTGTTGTGATTTTATTGGCAGAATTGAATTAGTGAAAGATTTCCATTGGTATGATGTGTATTCGACTTGTGATTCAGAGTTGAGGGTGAGACCCTCGCGATTCCAGGTGATTTGATATGTTTGAGCCGGGTTGCGTGCCGCGGTGGAAGTTATATCAAGATGAGATTCTTGTGATTTGTTCATATACTTTGATTTTTCCAATTTAAAATTGATTCGTAGTATGGTACTGTTTGAGAATTGTGCCTGTCGGGCTCATTTAATATTTCTCTTATGTGTTTCTCTTTACGTATTCAGTCATTCTCGTTATGTGGTTCTTGAGTTTTTGCTTGTGGGGTATGTGCCCGGTGGTGTTAGTTGTGACTTGTTGATTCGGGTGTATAGTTAAGAGGTCTTCGTGTTTTTTTTGCGTCATTGTCAGTGTTGTGGAGGTTGAAACATGGTTCTAACGGATATGAGGCTAATTGCCAGTGATGGTTTTGATTTCGGGCAGCTATTGTGATTAGAAATGTTATTATGGGCCTATGTGTGGTGTGTCTTGTTGTGCGGTTGTACTTTGTGGGTGTAGGCATAAGTTGTTACAATTGGTTGAGACTGATATTAGTTATGGATTTAGAGTCGGGTCTTTTTAAGACAAATGGAAGGTGAGAATTTTTGACTCTAAAGCTTATCGGTGTTGATAGAAAGGATAAATTACAGTTGGGATGGTGTCGTTAGTCTTATATGGATTGGGGTGACGTGGGGTCCCCCGCGGGTGTATGTTAAATATGTACTTTCGGTGATTGAAGACTTCGAGGCGATTCTTAGCACGTTCGAGGACGAACGTTTGTTTAAGAGGGGAAGGATGTAATGACCCGGCCGGTCATTTTGAGAATTTAAGTCCCGTCCAGCGGCATAAGGCCCTGAGCATCTTCGTATTATGTGCCTTGACTTGCGTGCATGGTTGAATTCAATTATCGGGTGATTCTAAGTGATTTGGGACACTTAGTCCCTAAATGAGAGCTTAAGTCTTAGAATTTGAACCGTAGTCGGAATTGTGTGAAGGCGGATCCGGAATAGAATTATGTCGACTCCGTTAGCTCCGTTGAGTGATTTTGAGCTTAGGAGCGCTTCCGGAATGCGTTTTGGAGGTCTGTAGTATATTTAGGCTCGAATTGGCAAAAGTTAGATTTTCAGCGATTTCGGTTGATAGTGAAAATTTTGATATCGAGTTCGGAATGAATTTCCGAAAGTGGCTGTGGGTTCGTAGTGTCATTTGTGACCTGTGTGCAAAATTTGAGGTCATTCGGACGTGGTTTGATAGGTTTCAGCATCAGTTGTAGGAATTTAAAGTTTCAAGTTCTTTAAGTTTGAATCGGAAGGAGATTCGTGATTTTAGCATTAGTTGATGTGATGTAAGAGCTCGACTAAGTTCGTATGGTGTTTTAGGATTTGTTGATATGTTTGGTTAAGGTCCCGAGGGAGGGGGGCTCGGGTGAGTTTCGAGTGCTTAACCGATCAAAAGTTGGATTTGTGTTGCTGCTGAAGTCTTCAGGCATCTGTCATTTTTGCACCTGCGGTGGAGAGACCGCAGGTGCGTGATCGCACATGAGGGGAGGCAAGCGCATAAGCGGAAATATGGAAGAGTGCCAAGGGTCGCAGGTGCAAGGTGAATTCTGCATCTATGATGCCCGCAGATGCGTTAGGGTCACGCAGGCGCGGAAGAGATCGCAAAAGCGGACAATAGTCTGCAGGCGCGCACTCGCAGGCGCGGCCCTTTTTCCGCAGAAGCGGACCCAGCCCTATTAAGTCGTTTCCGCACCTGCGAAGGAAATTCCACAAATGCGGCGTCGCCAGTGTGACCCAAGGTCCGCAAATGCAGAATAACTGGGAAGAAAAGGGGCAGATTCGAGGGTTTGAAGTTCACTTCACAAATTTTATTGAGAGCTCGGTAGAAGGCAGAATTTGGAGAGATTTTCGGAGGAAGTTTTTGGGTAATGATTCTTAACTCCCTTATGGTTATATTCCACTAATCTATGCTAGAATTCATCGTTTAAATTCGGATTTGGGGTGAAAAATTGAGAAAAGTTCTTAGGCCGAATTTGGGGGTTTTGATCGAGATTTTGGTGTCGGATTTTAGCAAATTCGATATGGTTAGACTCATGAGTGAATGAGCTTTCGTATTTTATGACTTTTACCCAATTTTGAGACATGGGCCCATGTTGACTTTTTAGGGCGAATTTCGAAATTTTTGTTAAAGTCTTGATTTAATTAATTAGATGAGTCTATTATGATTGTAAATATGATATGTAATTGCTTTTGGCTAGATTTAGACCATTCAAAGCCGGATATTCATGGAAAGGGCATTCTTACGGATTGATTGAGCTTGACTCGAGGTAAATATCTTGCCTAACCTTGTGTGGGGGAACTACCCCTTAGGATTTGAGTCATCTATGTTGATTGTAGTCTGTGTACGCGAGGTGATGGGTGCGTGCTCGGACTTATTTCTGGAAAGTTGGCCTTTTAGGGTTCTTATGTCCATATATTCACCGTGTATGATATTTTGTTTTGATACGTTTGAACTCTTATTTGCTAGTTTCACCTCTACATGCTTTGATTAGAGATAAGTGCTTTAGGATTCACTCTTACTGTCTATTTGACCCTTATTCGACTTAACCAAAGCTTTTACCTCTTCTATCGCCGTGCTATATTTTTCATAACTGCTTATCTTTAATTGAAATCATTATTTTCTCATCCTATAATTATTTAGTCTTAATTGGAGTTATAATTATCTTCCGCTGCTTATCCTTACTTGAATTGTTAAATTTTTCTCATAATTGCTCAACCTCAAGAGTTTAGATAACCTATATCTTAGTTGACTTGCCATTATTTGGAACTATTTGACTCGTGTTGGCTTCTTATTGTTGATTTGAATATTGTGGAATTGTTGCTACATTTTTGTTTTTTTTTCCTTGCTAAGTTGTTCTCCTTATGCATAGCATTCTTTACTGTGGTTATTCCTTGTGAATGAGTTCTAACGTTGTTGTGATTTAAATTCTTGAGTTGATTTGCTCGTTGTACATTACATATCTGTCATTGTTGCTTTTGTACTCGTTATGGTGATGTATGAGGTTTCTATCGTGTTATAGTTGTTATCTCTGTTGTTTGCGCTGCATATTTAAATTGGGACTACGGACGTATTCCGTGAGATCCCCCAGCACTGCATATTTAAAGTGGGACTACGGACGTATTCTGGGAGATTCCCCACTACTGCATATTTATTTTGGGACTACAGACGTATTCCGGGAGATCCTCCATCACTGCATATTTAAATTGGGACTACGGACGTATTCCGGGAGATCCCCTAGCACTGCATATTTAAATTGGGACTACGGACATATTCCGGGAGATCCCCCTGTTTTGCATAATTAATTCGGGACTACGGGACGGTATCCCGATAGATTTCTCCTGTGGTTATATCTGTATTCGGAGCTGCTAATCTTTCATGCTTAGGTGTCACATGGTAACTTATACTCGAAGGATATTACTTGAAGAGTTTATATTTGAAAAGTATTTATCTTGAAGGAACTATGTTTGAAGATATTTATTTGAAAGGGTTATACTTGAAAAGTATTTATCTTGAAAGAACTATGTTTGAAGGCTAATTATTTGAAAAGTTTATATTTGAAAGGTTTTATCTTGAAAGAACTATGTTTGAAAGATATTTATTTGAAGGAAGTATATTTCAAAAATAATTTCTTATTGAAAATAATTATATTCTAAAGACCTCAATTTAAAAACTTACGGGTGAAAGTTTACACTTGAAGGATTTGACTAATTTATTGGGGTTGTTGGCTGAGACCTGAGGTGAAAACTATTGCAGCTGCTGAGTTACTACTTCCCTTTACTATATTGTGATTTCTGGATTTGGGTTGTGTTTTCGTTCATTCTTCTGTGTCTTATTCTGGTGTTCCACTGTTACTTCCTATTTTTCCTTCCTTATTGCAGTTGCTATGTCATTAGCCATATCGCGGGGTCCTTAGATAGATGTCATATTTTGTCATCCCTATACTTATGCTTGTTCAGTTTATTAGACCAATGGGTGTCTTGACTAGTCCTCGTCACTACTTCACCGAGGTTAGTCTTGATACTTACTGGGCACCGCTGTGGTGTGCTCATGCTATTCTTCTGCACATTTTTTTGTGCAGATCGAGGTAATTATTCGTTAGCTAGCTGTGTGAACTGTTGTTGCGGAGACTCAAGGTAAACCTGCCGCTACGTTCGCAAGCTATAGAGTCACATTCAACTTTTCGTTTTGCACTGTTTATTCTTATTTCTGAACATTTGTATTAAGAAATTTTCTAACAAACACTCTATAGAGCTTATGACTTGTACTACCAGTTTTGGGAACTATAAGAAATTCTATTTAAATAATACTGTTGTTTTAATTATTGTTAGGCTTACCTAGTACTTAAGACTAGGCGTCATCATGATATCTAAACGGAGGGAAAATTGGGTTGTGACAGAAGTATTGTTGTGAATCAGTGTTACTTGGTAAGAGATTATGGGCCAGAAGTGCGGAATGATGCTAATCCAGTTGGGACTTTTGGACCAAGAGCTAAAGGCCAAAAGATTAAACAGCCAAATAAGAATAGAGAAAATTACACAGGCGAGCACTTTTAAAACGTTATTTAAGAGAATGATATCATTTTTTTTATTCCATATATATCAGATCTTTATACAATATTAGCACATTATAAAAATTATACGTACAACTGATTGCACAAATCAAGGGATCTGATTTTTTCAAAAGATCTGCTGTATAAGGAGTAAACAAAAGGTGATATCATTTTCTTAAATAGCTTTTTAAAAGTGCTCACATGTGTAGTTTTCTCTAAGAAAAATGCTATTAAACGACAACAAAATATATACTACAATTTATCCAAACATAGAATGAATATCAGAATGGGAGTTCAATATAATTATTAAATTTCAAAATAATACATAATGATACGATGGGAAAGAACAAACTAAACATGCACTAAAAATCTAAATCACTTGTAAAACAGACGTTCTCTGAATCTTTTACTCAGTATAGTGCATTACAAGCTTGAATAAATTCTTCAATTAATATTCTTATCAGAACTCCCTCCTTTATCTAGTGCTTCCTTAGCCAATTGGACTTTAGTAGGGATGAAAGAATGGGCGAAGCCCTTTTTTCTTACGGCCGGGAGAATAAATAAGTTTTTTCTTTTAAAAAAAAGAAAGAAATTAATTTCTTAGTTCTAGGATTAGAAAAATAAAAAAGAAAACCTAAAGCATAGATATGAGTTTGGTATAGTCGATGGCGCAAGCAGTAGGAAGAAAAACTATAGAGCTCTTTGGAGGAGTTGAAGTCATCTGAAATCAAGAGCTATAAAAGTGGACATCTCTTGCAACTTAATATTGGTATCCAGGTATATTATTAAGTTCACCATATGGCTAAATTTCTTGGATAAATTGAGGAGAAATAATCATCATGTTATCCATTTGTGATTATGACGAGAATTGAATTGGAAAATAAAGGGATCTGCACATTGTTATAGTTGTGAAGCTTTAGGAATATAAATATAATTCAATAATAGAAACACCTCTTTAATAATGGACGAATTAAGCTCTTAAGATTTCATCCTTGGAGACAAACTAATGTACATAGGGAATCTATCTCATACTTTTGCATACAAAGTTTGATTAGTTATATTATATGTTCATATAATACTTCACACTTCTGTATAGGACACGTATATGTGTCAAATCAACTTTCTGTCAAATGATACTTAGAGTTAATTTTTCTTCAGCCGAATGCGTGCTTGAATATATGTAACTGAAGGTTAGCAGGTCATATATATTGAGTAACGTAACGTATGTGTATTTTAGGATTGAGACATTATTTCATTTTTGGATTCATGATTTAAGGGAAGGCTAAGATGTAGCTCTAATTAAGCCTGCAATTAAGAAATATTAGGATTTGACGCGGACTAGCATAATTGACATCGTTAATTAATTTTGTGGATAGATTGAGGGAATTGGAGGATGTTTGGTTGGTGTTCTAGATGTCGCAAGATTGGGGAACTTAATTTTAGTGAGGTGAGTGAGACTTTAAGTTTTGATACTTGCTTTTTTCAAAATCCCGTTTTAAAAATATATTTTCTCTGTCTGGTCCATGTGTTGGGACAAGCGTGCGCTTGGCAGAATAGGTGGTCTTAGACTAGCCACAAATATATTATTTTATAAAAAATACAAAAAAAAAATAATAATTTATAAGTTGTTTGATGGCGTGATACGGTTGTGAGCCATGATGTTGAGTTTGATAGTTTGATACGGCTGTGAGCCATGATGTTGGGGCATTGTGTATGCCTTTGTACATCACCCGAGCATTGTGTATGCTTCTCGATATATTTGGGGTATTGTGTATGCTATGTTACATATTTAAGGCATTGTGGTGCAGTCGTGGACTCGTAGAGATGCTGGTTAATTTCTTTCACTGTAGTTATGGCAAGTCCTTAGTGTGTATTGTGTTAAGATATGAGTACTCTTGTTGGTTAATTCTTATTAACTCTGTTGATACATATTGTGTTATTGTATAATCGTCGTATTTATTATATCGTTCTTGTTGTGGTGTGTTTGTATTTTCTAACACTTTTTAAAAGGGTATTCAAAGTAGCGAGTCGAGGATCTTACTGAGTTATATTTATGTATAACTCACTCCTTACATGCATGTCTATACAGATAACATTATTGAGGTGAACCACTACATTGTTCGTGGAGGCTGTCAAAAGAGTGCTTATCATTTATTTATATGATGTCTTTTATTTTGGGGTTTACACACCCGATCTTGAGTCTTTTATAATTCTCTTAGATGCTCTATTGTCTAGTGTGGGATTTGGGCTAGAGTATAGTTCCTCCATTTTGGTTATTACTATTCATAAATATTTATGGAATAATTTTGATCATTAATCATTCGCATTTAATCATTGAAATGTTAGGAACTTGTATTTAGTTAGTTGAGCTTTGAATAAATGCTAAGTGTATGGTATAAGATGATTCGCCTGGTGGATAGTGTTAGCTAGGTGCCAGACTACCAGTCACGTCTAGGAGGTATTTTGGGACGTGACGCTTCTCTAATTCATTTGGTTAAAAGGACAAAAAAATGTCGTTTCGATAAATCCAATTAAAAAAGATTAATTGGAAATCAAAACCATCAAATAGTGGATTCATCATATTGATGTCGATATCTGGCTTCCGAATGTGTCCATTTTATTGCTAATCTTCTTTTTAACATAATCACATGTGAAAGCATGCCACATTGCAGAAGGCAAAAGAAAATAAAAAAATACAGAAACTCGTGTATATTGTCGAACACTAATCAGAGGCTAAAGGGATTGATTATGGTAGTTGTCCAATTTATTTCTCCTAAAGAACTACGTTGTGCAATAATTAGTGAGCATGAGTCAACTGGCTCATCCTTATTTGAGTTTGAATTTTTGGAAAATGAGATTTATACATGCCAAAGGTTGTATTCCCCAGAACACCTTTGTGTAGAGACCATTGGCGGGGTACGCGCTACTCACATTTCTCTTGACTCGAACCTTGAGGACAAGGTTATTATTTTGGACGGAAGTATTGTTGTGTACCAGGCTTACTTGGTGAGAGATTATGAGCCAGAAGTGTGGAACAAAGCTAATCCAATTGGGACTATTGGGCCAAGAGCAAAAGGCCCAAAGATTAGGGATTTTTACACAAATAGCCGGTCATATTAATTGCTTAATTTTTTTATCCATATACATAGATTATACATTAATTACACATACAATACATAAATTATACATATACTATAACTCAACCGGCTATTTTTAGTTTAAGTTATTGGGTGGACGACTATTTGGGTTAATTCTTAAAGATTAGATTAAACAACCAAATAAGAATAGAGAAAACTACATAGGTGAGCACTTCTAAAAAGTAATTTAAGAGAAGGATATCACTTTTTGTTTATTCCATATATAGCAGACTTTGTTTTTACAATATTAGCACATTATAAAAATTATACGTACAACTGATTGCACAAATCAAGGGATCTGATTTTGAATAAACAAAAGTGATATCATTTTCTTAAATAACTTTTTAAAAGTGCTCACATGTGTAGTTTTCTCTAAGAAAAATGCTATTAAACGACAACAAAAAATATTCTACAGTTTATCCAAACATAGAATGAATAACATAATGGGAGTTCCATATAATTATTAAATTTCAAAATAATACATAATGATACGATGGGAAACAGCAAACTAAACATGCACTAAAAATCTAAACCACTTGTAAAACAGACGTTCTCTGAATCTTTTACTCAGTTTAGTGCATTACAAGCTTGAATAAATTCTTCAATATTCTTATCAGAACTCCCTCCTTTTTCTACTGCTTCCTTAGCCAAATTTTTCCATTTAATTGCATTCTCTTTTAGCATTACTCCTTTCTTTTCCTCCATCACTTCCTTTATTGAACTTGCTACTTCTTCTCTTGTAATTACACCATCTTTTCCAGCCTTAACTCGAATTCCTACTTGCCATACATCAGTAATATATTTTGCATTAGTTGGTTGATCTGCCCACTGAGGCATACACACCATTGGCACTCCCAAACTCAACGCTTCGAGCGTCGAATTCCATCCACAATGAGTAAAGAAACAACCAACTGATTTATGAGCTAAGACATCAAGCTGAGGACTCCAGTTTACAATTAGTCCTTTTTCTGATGCCTTTGACATGAAATCATTTGGAAGTTTGTTTTCTTCAGTATCTCTAACTACCCACAAGAAGTAAGAGTTGCTCATCATAAATCCTGAAGCTAATTCCTCCATTTGTTTTTCTCCTAGACTGGCCAAACTTCCAAATGATACATAAACAACTGAGCCTATTTCCCTCGAGTCTAGCCACTTCTTACAAGTTTCATAATGAGGCTTGATAAGACTTGAGTCATATTCTTTGTCAAAATACATTGGTAGAACTACTGGTCCAATGGTTTTAATTGAATATTGGGTCCTTAACCAGTTGACCACCTGCACAACATAAGAAATAGTTAAATACTTATGTTGTAATAGTGCTCTAGGTAGTTACTTTAGTATGTTTAAAAAAGAATAACTCCAAATCTATATTTGAAAGTTCTGGCTTTATACTCTCCATTTACCTTTGGTAATGTGCTTTTATGTTCATAAAAATGTTTTGACATATTTAAAATCACAAGTTTCAAGATTACTTTTAGTATGTGCTAAAATATTATATATTTTTGTGACCAATCAAACACTGCCTATAGGTCACATGGAGCATCGCGCATTCACGTACCCCGATGCACAAAGTATCCCGCATTTACGCAGGGTCCGGGAAAGGGCCACACCCAGAAAACCTACCCTAATACAAACATTAGTGGTTGATTCCACAGTTCGAACCCGTGACCTATAAAACATATGGAGACAACTTTACTGTTGCTCCAAAGCTCCTGAGTAATTGTACTTATTTAAAATGTATCTAATCTTGGCATGGTAAGAGTTACAATACCTCCTCCTCCAACATGTCAAATGTGTTGAACAAAAGCCAATCTGCTTTCTTGAAATTGAAGTTCTGGCCAAAGACAAGTCTTTTAACAGTTGGATATGCATCAGTCTCACAGATAAAAGAAGGCAAATCTTCCTTTTCCAGCAATGGTAGCGAAGGCAACGAAACAGGAGCAGAACCATCAAAAGGAATTTTATTAGTAGAGTCTTCGTGATTGATATGATAATATAAAGCAGACAGAGCAACAGGTTGTGTGTGAAATGCAGCCACTTTTAGGCCTAGCTCATGTGCTAAGTCAATTATCCAAGTGATAAGTGAATCAATTACTAGAACTTTTACAGGGTATTCAGAATCACCAAATTTCTCAACAATACCACTGAATTTTTCCAACATCAGTGTTTGGAACCATTCAAGAAAATCATCAACGCCTTCTACTGGTATTGCTTCATGTGGAATGGACTCAATGTTTATTAATGGGCCACAATCCAATAGCATGGCTTTGCAAACGAAATCTATTGTGAGAATTGTCACCTTAACTCCTTTTGATGCCAAAATCTTGGAAAATTGAACAATTGGATTTATGTGGCCTTGTGCAGGGGAAGGGAGAACTAAAACATGAGTCTTTTGGCTGGTGATTTCTTCCATTTTCACAGTTGTGTTGTTCAAGATAGTGAATTAGTAGCATCTTAGATCAACTTTATACTAAACGCTGGGTACAACTTACACGTGATACACGAGTTATTTTCATGTCGTAATATTATTATATATGCCTTATGTGATACTATTTTCTTTCTTAGTCCGGTAACAAAAAAATGACATTTTTTTATATTTGAAATAACAAAAACAACAACAACAAGAACTCAGTAAAATCCTGCAAAGTGAGATAGGAGTAGGGTAGAATGTACGAAGACATTGTCCCTGCTCCGGAGGAGTAGAGATGCTGTTTCAAAAAGACCCTAGACGAAAATAGACAATAGAATCCGTGACAACAACAAAAGCCAGAAAAATAATATCATCATCATAAGAAATAATTTTTATATCTGAAATAATTTAACTTTAAACTTCTTATTTTACTTTTAATTTTTTTTTTTTATAACTACACGAATATCTTAACGTATTTAGTACCATAAGTTTTAAAGATATTTATTTTGGCGTTAATCTCTTACCGAGTTAATTTACATCACATAAATTGAACGGAAGAGTGTATATGTACAAAACTTTGTCCTTGTATTCACATGTGAGCAAGGGTGCCCACAGTGGGAAGTGGACAGATGAGGTTTAACCACACAAATATTTGGACCACTCGGAATTGTACTGTAAATCATCAGCTAGCTTTGTTTGGTTCGAATCTCAGACATGATTAGGGCCGTAGGTATATAGAGGTGAATGATCATAACTAATAAGCTAGCAGGTAAAAATGAAACCTGTGTTACATTATATTTCCCTTTTTAAACCAAATTGGCTAGTTAAATTTTGGATAGATCTATTGTTATATTAATTTCTAAAACTAGTACTTGTTTTGTGCAGATTCGATCTTTCAAATTTGATAAATTTGAGCATCATCATGTCAACCAATTAAAAGAACGCTCAATTACACATATGAAAGAATCTTGCTCTCGCTTCTCATGAGTTGTCCAAACTTAGTAGCTTTTACTTAAATAATGTATTCATGTCAAGAAATTTACTAAATATGTGCACACATATTGAATTTATGATTCAGCTATTTGTACTTGAAGTCGTCATTCTATAATGCAGAACTCATAAAATTAAAATTTTAGTTCCGCTTATATTCTCACGTAAATACATGTTCTCACGTATATGCATTATCATATGCTCCATAGTCTTTGTTACTACTACTATTTTTATCTTTGACTTATCACCACTTTCAAGATTCTTTATGATTTACGATGAATAGTTCCATTTTCTTAAGTGTTTTCTGTTTCTATTTTTCTTATTACATTAGGAGAGGGTGAGGGAGCAGAAAGGAAAAAGACATGTTACGCTACTAATGAGATTTAAACTCTTTACTTCCATCAAAATAAATACTTAGAATGTGCAAAAACGAATATAAAATTGATATAATATATCAGAACATTTATGAACTTGAAACCTTTTATTCGGTGTACGTAAAAACTATTTTTTTGTTTTAATTACCCTTTGAACTTGGCATTTCGATGACCCTCATACCCCTGAATGCTGACATGACGAAGAGAGTTGATACGCTCAAATGTTATATTTTAGGTGCATAAGAGTAATGAAACATTGAAAAATCAACTTGACGCTTCGATGTATTTTTCAACTATTAATTGCTACATAATCATATATAATAATTTATTTATTTTAACTGTGTATTTTTTCTTACTTCTTGATGTTGTACCACACATTTTTACCTCAGCTTTATAATTTTAATTTTCTTCTCTAAGTGAAATGGCCGGAACTAATTATTTTTAGTTAGAAAACAAATGTTAGCCAAAATAGTGGAGTTCCAAGTATATATTTTATTTTATTTCTTCATAGGATGTAAGATATATATTTTAACTGAGTAATTTTTCATTTATCGTGCCGATATTATTAACAAAAAGTGGCTTGAGCTACATTATTTTTAGCCCAAGAAAAAGACACAGCCAAAATAATGGAGCTCAAATGATGAATTTTCTTTTTATTTCTTATTTAGATGCACCTACCATTTATTCCAACTGTATATTTTTTTTGGCGAATATTACAAAACAAAATCTAGAATTACTTTATTTTCACCAAATAAATGGTTTTGTCAAAATAATGCATTTTCAACTTTATATTTTTTAATTTCATCTTTAGATATGATGACGATATAGTTCAAATGTGTATTTCTTCTTTTTCGGATCAATATGTTAATAGACTTGGATGAAAATTCATTGTATTTAGCCATATAAATAATAGCCTAAATAATGAAGTTACAGACATTTGTTTTTACATAATTTGGCCGGAAAAATAATTGGAAAAATTAACAAATTTAAAAAGTTAAAATATATATCTAATTATTAAAAAAATAACACGTGAACAAAAAATATTAATTTGACAACGAGTGCATCACATTTCTTGGACTGAGGTCATTTAAGGGAACAAAGACTACTATTAAGTTGTCAAATTCGGTAAGGTAACTAGGATAAATGTTTTTAAATATACAATAAATATAAAGTACCAAATTCGGGAAAATCCCGATGTATTTTTCCATTTAAGCTAAATCTAATACTACTTCAAACTAATAGGAATTGGTGGGCACGTTGAAAACATTGATACTTTGTGTTTGTGGTTCACAAGGCAGCAACGCTAGCTGCCACCATATAATCAGACACCAATTATTTCTCTTTCAACAAATAAAAACAAGTGATATTATTGAAGATTTTTCATTGGGCAAGCGCCTAAAGCAAATTTGAGTTTATAAGAACGTGCCTTAATTTGAGAAATAGAAAAAAATATCGATTTATGAAGATATTTTTTGATTGTGAAATTTAATACTCTAAAACTATAATTGATAGTCAATAACAAAAGAAGTGCTTACAAAAATTATTAGTAATTCTTACTCTAAACTTTTTTAAAGTGGATAAATGTCACCCTAAATACTGACGTGGCGTAGAGAACCAAACGTTTAGTAAGCGGTGAAACACACGCGCTGCCACATGTAATTTTATGTTTTTTTAAATCTATTTTATTTTCTTCCTTTTTCTTTTCTTTTTAGTTCGAAATGTAATGAAAATATTATTTTGTATTTAGAAAAATAAAAAGGACAATTATTTTTTATGAACTTGAAAAATTATTAGAGGTGTTGAGCATATTCAGACGTCGTTGAAGTTTTAAAGTTGAGATTCAAGTGCTAAATTCATTCTAAATCCATAGTTGTAGATGAAATTCCAAAATGAAAAAATAATTTCGACCATTGTTGGACCTTGAAAAAGCTTAAAGAACAAAAAAATGGGTTTGTCAAAATTCTTGGTTGTTGTAATGACCCAAGAGGTCATTTTGACTTTCAAAATCTTGTTCCCACATTTACTGCTCAATTTATGCTTTATAATTATTATGTGACTAACCAGGGTAATTAGTTCGGGTTGAGGCGATTTTTGGAGCTCGGATTGAGGTAATTTTTGGGATATTTTCAGAGAAAATAACGGGATAAGTGTTCTTAACTCAATATTGGTTAAATTACACAAATCCATCACTGTTTTTATCATTTAATTGGTGAATTAAGTTGGAAAGGTTTGAAAACCATCTTGGATAAATTTGAGGATTTGAGGAACGAATTATTATCGGAATTTAGTAATTTTTGTATGGGTAGATTTGTAGTTGAATGAGCGTTCATATTTCGTAACTTTTGCCGGATTCCAAGATGTGGGCCCCACGGACGAGTTTTGAGTTAATTTCGGATTTTTATTGAAAAATGTAGTATTTTCTTATGAAGTTGACTCCTATAATTTTTTTGTGACTGTGTCAAATTATTTTGGCTAGATTCGAACCATTAAGAGATGGATAATCGAGGAAAAGGCATACTAGAGGATTAAATTGGAGCAAGTCGAGGTAAGTCTCTTGTCTAACCTTGTAAGGGGAAATTTACACCATAAGTGATTTAAATTAATAATTATTGCTAATTGTGGGGGTTACGTATGCACGGGGTGACGAGAGTCCGTGCGTAGCTACTATTTATGCTAAAGTCTGGGTAGTTTAGGACTCAAATCATGAATTACATGTGTTAATTGTATCCTTTATTTAATTAAAGTATATGAACTATATTGTGAATTGTTAGGAAAAATAGTAAAAGATTGAAATCTCATATACTAGAATTTTTGTATAAATAAATTAAAGAAATTGTACATCCTCTTGTATTAATCTTATAATATATATATATATCCTCATTCTGGAGGTACATAAGAAAATGTCATCATTTCTTGTGTAGCGGATCGAACGCCTCGCCAGTATAGATGCATCTATGGATCACGCCGCACGTCTCTCGGCAGTGTACACGACACTTTGGATTGGGTCGTACGACCTCGACAGAAATCGTGCCTAATAATAATAATTACACGATACCTTGATATTTTAATTGCAGCTTGTGAAGTTAAATAAAAAAAATAAAAATTTTCGCATTTGAAGGAATTTAATTATTTCTGCTGGTTAAAGAAAATTATTATAAATTCTATAAATCATGTTGATTTAAATATTTCTATTGTTATTTTATTTCTTATTATTAACCCTTAGTGAGTGTCAAAGTTGACCTCTCGTCACTACCTGTTCGAGATTAGGCTTGATTCTTACTGGGTACACGTTGTTACGTACTCATGCTACACCTTTTGTGTAGGACCTGAGACAGGTGCTATAGTTGGACCTATCAGCGCGCACCCACGTGTTCCGAGGCTTAGTGGTGAGTTGCCTTTCTGAGCCGTTCTGCAGCAACTAGTGCCTCTTCTTGTATTTGTATTCTGTCTATTTTATTTCAGACAATATTTAGAATTTTTGTATAATCTACTAGATGCTCATACACTTGTGACACTAGGTCTTGGCATACACATTAGTATAATTTTGAATTTAGTTATTTTTCTTGATTATTTTAATTTACTAGATCTTTTCATATTGTCTTAATTCTTGCAAGTAAGAAGAGTTTAATTACTCAGTTAATTTTTAAAGAGTTGAATATGTATTTAAATCACTAGTTGGCTTGTCTAACTGTAGTGTTGGGCACCATCACGACTTATAGGTGAAATTGGGTTGTGACAGTTGTTGGCCAAATTAATCATTGGTGTATGATGATGATGTTGTTGTGCAGTTGTAGTTGAAATGCTTGATTGGTACGGACTTAGTTGAGTTTTGTTGAATTTTGACACCGAAAATTAGATTTGGAGGTCTTGAAAATGGGTGATTAAATGGGAATGAAGAGCTCTTGAAAATCAACTATGGAATTGACACGTGGTCATTTCATATAGGTTAGAGCCCTTTTTTAAGTTCTCACGCGCTTGAAGGAGTTGTTCTCACGCAGTGCTCCACGTCAGCAATAAAGGTACAAAGAATTACGAAATTATTTTAGGCGGGTAATTAGACACTCGCAAAGGTAAAATACGTCGTAGCAACTATATATTCAGGGGGGATTTGATGCATTATCCCTTTTAGTTTTTATGCATTGTAAATACATATGTATCACTTTATTTTGTTCCCTAAAATTATGGAGTATATGTCATTTATCATATACGGCTTTGGGCATAGGGAAACTCTGATTTTAATTGATATTTGAATTTTCCAAGTCATCAATCTTAGTCAATTTCTTTTTTGTAAAAGGAGGAATGAGATCTGTTTGCAATAAATTTGTACAAAAAAATAAAACTGCACAAACAACTATAAAGTAAAAAGAATTTTATTGATAAATATTGCGGGTTACAACTCTATTTATCCATTGATTCTTCCCTCCGATTTATTATTCATAAGGCCTTAGCGCATATTTCTCGAACGTAGGATGATATGATATCCTTGGTGTATTTGATGATCAAGAAGTATGTAACAACACTCTATTTGGATCTTGAATATTACTAGAGTTTCGAGTTAGACATATTTGACATGTCTTTCATCTTTTTTTGAATATTTCAAGAGTTTTATAGAATTTCGGAGATCGTATATTTTGATCTCTTTGGTACCCTTCATCTCTTTTTTCTTTCCCCATAAAACACCATAGAGTCCAATAACAGCCACAATTGACCCCACAACTCTGGTTAAAAACAAAAATCAGAACACCAATCAGTGTTTTAGATTCAATGTAACATACTAGTAAATAAAAAAATTAACGCATAATTTGTTCTTTTCAATTGAATTTCAACTTACGTTCCAACGTACAACTTGTAGCCAAGAAATGTCCAACTGAGAAAGGCAGAAAAGACTAATAGTAATGGGAGAAATACAGAGCCATATAGAGGTCCTTTTCTTTTTATGCACCATGTAATCAAATAGAGTGCTAATGCTGAGCTTACAATTCCCTAAGATAAACAGAAATAAAACATCTGTAAATAATAATAGAAAATACTATGCAAGTCGAGAAAATTGCTCTTTATTGATCAAGACAGAGAACAGGGGAAGGTTTTAGGCAATCAAGTTTTTTTGTATTTTTATTTTTTGAGAATTCAAGAAAAGGTCACAGCGAGACCAACTATTTATCACTAAGTTAGGTGTCAAGAAAAAGCACAGTAATAAATATCATGAACAACTCATAAAAAGAATTTTTTTTGTAATATTACATGTATTCTTTTACCATGATATATATGGATTAAGTTAGCTTTTGGCAGCTCATGAACTATAATGGAATCATGCTAAGTATGAGAATTCTATTAAACCTAAACATGTTAATAGTACCAACATGGCCAAGATCATTCTAGAATTTCAGCAATATACTGTGAGAGTATTTTCAAAATTATAAAATAGCCATGTGTCTTTTCATTTTACAATGTAAAATATCTTATCTATTTTCAAGTGGCTTCTTGCATGAAGCCTTAAAGCCGAGCGTTGAAGGGCTTTGACAAGTGGCTATGCAAATCTACCATGCGGCTTCATGCATAGAAGACTAGGAACACTTGTTAATATTAAAGCCAAGTGGATTAATATATTTTGACAAGTGTTAAAAAACTCTCCACACTTGTCATTCATGCAACCTCCCTAATTGTATATAAATAGGTTGTGGATTAGCCATCATACTAACTCAATTCTCAACTAAGAATTCATCTTGCTAATCATTACTTTCTTCCTACAATCATTACCTATTATTAATAATTCTTCTCTCCAATTTTCTGAACCTATTAAATTTATTATTTAATTTTGCTTATTCATGTATCATCTAAATAAATAGAGGCATGACTGTTTAATTCTGGAAAAATATTTCACATTGCTGAATTAGTTTCTTAGGACAGTACATAGCGCGACTCAAGCCAATTCGTGTATTTGCTCACAAATAATATTATTGCAGTATTATTGCTTTTCCCGTGTTATTTCCCTACAATCTAAAAACACTATGGCAAGTAATACCTGTCATGACCCGAAATCCGACTAGTCGTGATGGCACCTAACCCAACCAGCTAGGTAAGCCAATTAACCACTAATCAATTCCAATAATAATTAATAAAGTAATTAAGTAAAAAAATATCTTAATCTTATACATCCCCCAAGAACTGATAGTACAAATCACGAGATTCTAAGAATAGAGTTTACAAAGCGGAAATGAAATAAATACATAGTCTGTTTGAATAGTACATAAATAAAGTTTTACAGATCTAAAGCTACCACAAACAAGAGGCAGCTACAGCCGGGACGCAGGTACATCTTCAATCCAGCTCCCTTGTAACACAGCAACAACAACAACCAACATCTGCACGTAAGGTGTAGAAGTATAGTATGCGTACAACCGACCCCAAGTACTCAATAAGTATCAAACCTAACCTTAGGTTGAAGTTAGTAACGAGCTAACACAAGGTCGGGTCCAATACCAATATCCCACAATAACTCATAATAATATAATACAAGTAATAAAAGATGTATCTTAAAAGTAAAATGCTCAACACGTTTACAGTTTCAGAAAATAGTCATACTTTTCAAGTATCTTAGTGAAACCCAAATCTTTTACCAAAAATACCAAACAATACGAGTAAGTTTGAAAACTAAAATTTTTTCCAAATATCATTTCCACAATAAATAAGATGTTTCATTTTCTTTCTAGATAGCAAGTGTGAAATACCTCTCTATGCCCACATATCAATATGTGTAAAAAATTATGAATGACGTGATGCTGTACAACATGAGGTAAAATGCATCTCAATGCCTGCATGTCATGTGTGCATGCCAATGCCATGTATCTTAGAGATGAATCATGTACTCATGCTCTCAGAGTACCCAATCTCACTGTCTCACACTTTTCACTCATCATGCTCAACCACTCGGTACTGTATATGGCCCATACGGCCCAGGGAAGATCCATCCCGGAATATATACATCACTCACCATCAGTCATTCAGTACCGAGGAAGGTCAATCCAACCCCATGGAGAAGATCCATCTCCAAGTATAAAAATTCTTTGGACAAGATCCATATCCAGGGAAGATCCATCCCTCAATATAATCAACCGCGCTCACTAGGGGTCTGCAGACTCCGGAGGGTCAGCTACAGCCCAAGAGATATCATAAGCCAGATCCAGGCATAAATTAATATAGCATACTGCGGCGTGCAGCCCGATCCCATAACTGTCACTCATAATTAGGATCTCGGCTCCACTCAGTTATCAATCTCTCCAGTCTCACTCACGGGCTCACAATGTCATAAAACTAGCCTGACAACAATAATATGATGTATCAATAAATAACAACTGAGACTGAGATATGATATGAATGCATGAATATGACTGAGTACGAAATATCAATAAAATCAGTGAGATGACATCAAGAAACGACAACTATGGGTCCCAACAATATCAGCTTAAAGCCTAAACACGATATCTAGCATGATTGATAGCTCAATTACTTTATCACATGGTGAAAACACAGATATCAATAAAATAGGGCCACTATTCAGTGCCAAGGAAACAACAGAGTCCCAATTCACACGGTGCCCACACGCCCATCACCTAGCATGTGCGTCACCTCAACACAAATCACATAACACATTTTTCGGGATTTCATACCCTCAGCTCGAAGATCAGAAGAGCTACTTACCTCGAACAAGCCAATACCAATGCCGAGCAAGCCAAGCGATGCTCCAAAATGCCATCCCGCGTGTTCTGACCTCCGAACGGCTCAAAACTAACCAAAAATAACTCAAATACATCAAACAATGCTAAAGGAACCAATCCCGGTCGAAAAAGATGAAATCTTGAATCAAAGGCCCAAATTCGACCAAAATCCCAACATGAGCCCACACCTCGGAACCCGAAAAGTTTTACAAAATCCGACAACCCATTCAATTATGAGTCCAATAACACTAGTTTGACTCAAATCCGACTCCAATTCGATGTTCAAATCTCAAAAATTCATATTATGATACTTTAGGCCAAAACCCCAAATTTCCTCTTTAAAATTCACAATACAATTACCAAAAACGAAGGTACATTCATGAAATATAACCAAAACTGAGTAGAGAACACTTATTCCAATTCATATGGTGAACATTGCTTCAAGAATCGTCTCAATCCAAGCTCCACAGCTCCCAAAAATGTAAAAATGTCTGAAACCTTCGAAATAGAGTACTTATAATTTGCCCAGGCCTCCTCATTCGCGAACGCGAGAAAACCATCGCATTCGCGATGAACAAAATGCACACTGTCACAAAATACTCTACGCGTTCGCGATGCAACCCATGCGAACTCGATGAACACTGCTGCCAAAGCTTCGCGAACGTGACTAACCTTACGCGATCGCATAGAAGAACATTCAAATTCCCAGCTGCCAACCTCAACACTATGCGAACGCGATCCTCCATACGCGAACGTGAAGTGGACTTTCCCTAACTCTACGCGAACGTGAGACATACTTCGCGATCGCGAAGAACAATTTGCTACTGCTATCCGAATGCACTACGCATTTGTGACACTTGCCACGCGAACGCGATGAAGAAATGTGACACCAGACATTAGGACACACCAGCACTGAAAACATGAAGGAAACTAGCCCGTAATCAATCTGAACCACGCCCGAGCCCCTCGGGACCCCGTCCAAATATACCAACAAGTCCCACAACATAACACAGACCTACTCGAGGCCTCAAAACACACAAAACACTTTGGAATGACGAATCACACCTCAATTCGGATTCAATGAACTTTGAGACTTCAACTTCCACAACCGATGCCGAAACCTATCAAATCACGTCCGATTGACCTCATATTTTGCACACAAGTCACATTCGACATTACGGACCTGCTCCAACTTCCGGAATCAAAATCCGTCCCCGATATCAAAAAGTTCACTCCTGGTCAAACTTTCCAAAATCTCAACTTTTGCCATTTCGAGCCAAATTCAACCGCGAACCTCCAATTCAAAATTCGGACGCGTTCCTAAGTCCAAAATCACCTAACAGAGCTAACAGAACCATCAAAATTCCAATCCGAGGTCAAATGCTAAAGAGTCATACTTGGTCAACCCTCCCAATTTAAAGCTCTTCCAATTCGATTCTGAAATACATGAAAACAAAAACTGACGATTCACACATGTCAAAATACATCATACAGAGCTACTGATGTCCTCAAATAACCGAGCGAAGTGTAGATACTCAAAACGACCGGTCGGGTCGTTACATCCTCCCCCACTTAAGCATACGTTCGTCCTCGAACGTGACCAGAGTTGTTCTCAAAGCCATCAAACCACCGTATAACCTTGCCATGCACATATCCGGGGGTGATCCCACGTCACCCTATCCCATACAGGTCCGATAACACAACATAACTAAAATTTCTCAATTCAATCTAGCCCACCAGCCTTCGAATCAAATGTCCAACATCCGGAATTTCTTATAAGATCAGAATTTCGCATCTACATACTGTATAATTCTAAACAAGTTGTACCAAAAGCCATAACCATAACTCAAATACTCAAAACTCAAATACCACAAAGCTCAAACGCCTGAAGCAAAGATTTGTAATCATAGTAGTTGCTCAAATCAACCCAATACCGGTAACAAACTCATATCAAACAAAGGCTCGTTCTAAACCTTCGTGCACTGCCAATGATAAAAGAAACATGCATAATTCACAACCATTCATCAGATCAACGGTCATGGAGCTCCCTCTCCTTCTACAAGAACTATAGCCAATTTCTAAGCCGACTTCTGATATTATCCTTCCAAATATACCACAATCAAATCTGATAGCATCCATTCTAGGTCCAATGACCTCATCTCATCCAATACGACCACTCTTGTGACATGACATATCAATACAATCTAAAGCCATAACCCGTGCAATCTGTGCACCAAATAGCAATATTCCAAATGTACTCAATCATGAAAAATGACTCAAACGAGAGAACCGTCCCGCAAGCTCATCATGTACCACCACCATGAAGTGCTTAAACCCATCACACACCATAGAACCATAACACACGAATATAACACAAAGGATCAAATTTCCACATAACTTTGCTGCAATACGCGACCTTATCCAAATACCGGTCCATATGAAATACCTCAAGCCACCTTGCTAAAAATCAATAACCATGCACAATTCGACATCAAGTACTCACAGTGCATTACTATAACCACGGAGAATCTAATGACACCATGCCACACAAAACCTGAAAGAACATAACTAATACGCCATCAACCAAGCAATACCCAATACTCTTCTCGCTCAAATTCTGCTATAAGGCCACAATAGAACTGCGCCATATGTGCATATAACCAAAGAATCACAACTCCTCTTAGCATAGAAGAGTAACTCACAGATCATTCAGAACACGAATAAGCTCCACAACAACCGAATGGCACATCCCTCAACAATAGCAATATGGAGCCAACCAATCCGTCTCGGTGTAAAATACGCATCCTAATTGGGCCTACCAATGGACTCCCAAATCAGCTCTAGTCACCCACAAATAGATAAATAACCTCCGAAAGTCCACAATGACTGAATCATAACACATTCTATCATCTGGCTAGCTCCGGCCACAACTTCACAGTCCACAACCATGAAACAATCCACTCCTGAGAACTCCTAATGTCCAAATCCATAGAACACTTGAATCATCCTATTTGATCCCAACTCCACCGCGAGAATGTCTAACACATCCTTCGTACACGATCATCCCACGGGGAATACTACTAAAATTCTTCAGTGCCACATAGCAAAATTTGAATATCAGCAGTCAATCAACCAGAAGAGTGTCGCAGTACCAGTGAAGTCTCCATACATCAAAACACATTGCCCCTCCTGAAATGTATACTCTCATCAAGCTATACCAAATAGTAATATTATTTACCTAGTCATCTGAAACCGTCCAGGCTGCCTACGACCTTCGCTTCCAAACAGAACTGTGATTCCGCTCACGTAAATCTCAATCCCACACAACACACCACATATACCATGCCATCATATGAAAAATATGAGAACTTCATAGTCCACTCCGAGTCACAAGCAACTACGTACTCAATTAGCCAAGGACCCTTCATTTGATTTCATCCAGGAGAAATTCATTGTACACCACATACTCCTCACGCCAACAGGAAATATACCCCTCGAACCTTGGTAAAAACCATTGAGAACTCTTTGAAACCCATTTGCACATAACCAAGCTATCTGAACCGAATCTCTCTAACTCAACCCAGCCACGCAGGTTGCCAAAACCCAAGAGCATTTCCACGAAACACCTATAGAGACTATCCATGTCATAAGTACCCAAAGAACCGATCATACCCATTACTGTGCTAACCCAACCTACTACCACGCTGTCTTACTTCTCCAAGTCCCTTCCAAATTGCCTTCAAGTTGATACTTCTCCTTGCTGGAGCACCACGATCCTTAACCAAAATTCACCATACAAGAGGCCCTAGTATAATACCACCACGCCCTAAGGCCCATAAGCCGTTGACTTCCCTCTTAAGCACCCCAAAGCACCACAGACGAGGAACCCACTCTAAAGAGACCTTATGTGAACCTAAAGCTGTTTCCTTCACCTTCTTGATACCGAAATACACAATCCACAATGATATAAAAATGCCACAAGTCTCGACACCATCCAATGCAAATATCAGATCCTAGCCATATACCAATCCGAAGTTCTCAATTGCTACATATAATTCTTGAATCCATTAGAACCATTCTCAAAAGTCATCCACTCTATCCAAATCTCATTTGAACCGACCAAACGGACCGAACGACCTGTGCCCCATTAGTACACCAACATCCAAGGGAGTAACCCACACTCCTAAGCAACTGAGTAAATTCCCTATTCCATGTACATTACATCCTTCGCAGATAACCACTCAATTATTTTATGATTCCCATATACCCATAGAGTGTAATATAACCCGTATCTAGAAATTCCCTTACTTGAGTCATCCTAAATCTCAACTTCTGCAAGTCATAACTGATTCACCAGTATAACTCAAACCGAAACCAATACAACACATAACCGTGAAATCCACTCATCGATAGAAGACTCCCTCACTTGGCGCGAAGCCATAGAACAAAACAGTGGATAACATCACGATATCCATACTCTATTGCTGCAGAATGCGGCACTGAAATTCAACTAAATCCTTTGCAAGCCCATGTAACACAAACCATATAATACCTCAAATAGTCTACAAATCTCGCATTCACCCTTGTAATAGTCAAGCCAACTCCCACAAGCGATCTAGACTCAAATTGTAACATATATCATTCACTGGTAAAAGAGAACTCTCTACAAAACATCTTAAGGACCACGCAACCTCAGGACACCTCGCAGGAGATAACCCGCCTGCTCTACCTCAGGTGACATATCTCTATACCCTTCCTCAGTCACGACTACTATGCAATCACTTAATCTTCTTGATTTTTGAACTCATCGACAAGACATGAGAATCTACTTCACTCCACAACTAAATGACATGAGTGATCCCTCAACACACCCATAACTCGAGACAATACGCCAAATCAAGACAGAAATCAAATACCCTATAGCCCTTGATACATCTCAAGTAAACTCTTCTCGTCACATTCGAACAATCTAAACACATATCGTTGTCTCATCATACTCACCACATAGCCATTTCACCGCTCATCGAGCCAAATATTCCACTCACAGGGACATTAAATCATTATCGGACATATGAGCTCCAAAAGCACGTGCTCACACAATCAACATCTCTGCGCTCAAGTCATAGTCAAAACCCGGCCTCAAGTCCTCCAGAGTGTCTCATCATCAACATGCCAAAAATCACATCTCGCACCTCAACCATGGAATCACAAGCCGGTTAATGCACAGCTAATACCGAGCGCTCACATGCGAATACGAATGCATGGAAGGAATTCAAAAAGTTACGCTTCAAGCTGAATCAATGCCGCACGATAAGGAAAGAAAGATGGGAAGTATATCCTAAATGTCCTGTAGCCTCTCGAAGATAGGTGTGGACGTCATCATACCGATCCGCAAAACTCTACTAGACACTTGCTCATGACTTGTAAAACGTATGAACCTAGAGCTCTGATACCACCTTGTCAAGACTCAAAATCCGACTAGTCGTGATGGCACCTAACCCAACCCGCTAGGTAAGGCAATTAACCACTAACAAATTCCAATAACAATTTATAAAGAAATTAAGTAATGAAATATCTTAATCTTATACATCCCCCAAGAATTGGTAGTACAAATCATGAGCTTATAAGAATAGAGTTTACAAAGCGAAAATGAAATAAATACATAGTCTGTTTGAATAGTACATAAATAGAGTTTTACAGATCTAAAGCTACCACGAACAAGAGGCATCTATAGCGGGGACGCAGGTACCTCTTCAATCCAGCTCCCATCGAACACAGCAACAACAACAACCAACATCTGCACGTAAGGTGCAGAAGTATAGTATGAGTACAACCGACCCCATGTACTCAATAAGTAATAAACTTATCCTTAGGTTGAAGGTAATAACGAGCTAACACAAGGTCGGGTTCAATACCAATATCCCACAACAGCTCATAACAACATAATACAAGTAATAAAAGATGTGTCTTAGAAGTAAAATGCTTAGCTCGTTCATAGTTCCAGAAAATAGTCATGCTTTTCAAATATCTTAGTGAAACCAGAATCTTTTACCAAAAATGCCAAACAATACGAGTAAGTTTGAAAACTGAAATTTTTTCCAAATATCCTTTCCATAATAAATAAGATGTTTCATTTTCTTTCCAGATAGCAACTGTGAAATATATCTCTATGCCCACATATAAATGTGTGTAAAAAAAATCATGAATGACGTGATACCATACAACATGAGGAAAAATGCATCTCAATGCCTATATGTCATATGTGCATGCCAATGCCATGTATCTCAGAGATGAATCATGTACTCACGCTCTTAGAGTACCCAATCTCATCGTCTCACACTTTCCACTCATCATGCTCAACCACTCGGAACTGTATATGGCCCATACGGCCCAGGGAAGGTCCATCCCGGAATATATACATCATTAACCATCAGTCACTCAGTATAGAGGAAGTCAATCCAACCCCATGGAGAAGATCCATCTCAAGGTATATAAATGCTTCGGACAATATCTATGTCCAGGGAAGATCCATCCCTCAATATAATCAACTGTGCTCACTGGAGATGTGCAGACTCCGGAGGGGCTTCTACAGCCCAAGCGCTATCATAAGCCAGATCCAGGCATAAATCAATATAGAATGCTGCGGCGTGCAGTCTGATCCCATAACTATCACTCATAATTAGGCTCTCGGCATCACTTAGTCATCAATCTTTCCAGTCTCACTCACGGGCTCATAATGTTATGAAACTAGCCCGACATCAATGATATGATGTATCAATAAATAACAACTGAGACTGAGATATGATATGAATGCATGAGTATGACTCAATATGAAATATCAATGAAATTAGTGAATGACAGCAAGAAACGACTACATGGGTCCCAACAATATCGGCATAAAGCCTAAACATGATATCTAGCATAATTGACAGCTCAATTACTTTATCACATGGTGAAAACACAGATATCAATAAAAGAGGGCCACTATTTAGTGCCATGGAAACAACAGAGTCCCAATTCACATGGTCTAAGCCCACACGCCCGTCACCTAGCATGTGCGTCACCTCAACACAAATCACATAACATGTATTTCGGGGTTTCATACCCTTATCTCTAAGATTAAAAGAGTTACTTACCTTAAACAAGCCAATACCAATGCCGAGCAAGCGAAGCGATGCTCCAAAATGCCATCCTACGCGTTCCAACCTTCGAACGGCTCGAAACTAACCAAAAACAACTCAAATACATCAAACAATGCTAAAGGAACCAATTCCGGTCGGAAAAGATGAAATCTTGAATCAAAGGCCCAAAATCGGCCAAAACCCCAACACGAGCCCACACCTCGGAACCCAAAAAGTTTTACAAAATCCGAAAACCCATTCAATTATGAGTCCAACCATACTAGTTTCACTCAAATCCAACTCCAATTCGATGTTCAAAACTCAAATATTCATATTATGAAACTTTAGGCCAAAACCCCAAATTTCCTCTTTAAAATTCACAATCCAATTATCAAAAACGAAGGTACATTCATGAAATATAACCAAAACTGAGTAGAGAACACTTATTCCAATTCATATGGTGAACATTGCTTCAAGAATCATCTCAATCCGAGCTTCATAACTCCCAAAAATGTAAAAATGTCTAAAACCTTCGAAATAGAGTACTTATAATCTTCCCAGGCCTCCTCTTTCGCGAACGTGAGAAAACCATCGCGTTCGCGATGAACAAAATGCACACTTCCACAGAAGACTCTACGCGTTTGCATTGTATCCCACATAAAAGTGATGAACACTGCTGCCAAAGCTTCACGAACGCGACTAACCTTACGCGATCGCATAGAAGAATGCTCAAATTCCCAGCTGCCAACCTCAATACTATGTGAACACGATCCTTCATATGCGAACGTGAAGAGGACTTGCCCCAAATCTACGCGAACGCGTGTCCTTCTTCTCGATTGCGAAGAACAATTTTCTGCTGCCATCCAAATGCACTACGCGTTCGCGACACTTGCCACGCGAACACGATGAAGAAATGTGACACGAGACACCAGAACACACCAGCACTGAAAACATGAAGGAAAATAGCCCGAAATCAATCGGAATCACACCCGAGCCCCTCGGGACCCTGTCCAAACATACCAACAAGTCCCAAAACAAAAAAGGACCTACTCAAGGCCTCAAAACACACAAAATAACATCAGAACGACGAATTACACCTCAATTCAGATTCAATAAACTTTGAAACTTCAACTTCCACAACAGATGCCACAACCTAACAAATCACGTCCGATTGACCTCAAATTTCGCACAAAAATCACATTCAACATTACGGACCTGCTCCAACTTCCAAAATCAGAATCCGACCCCGATATCAAAAAGTCCACTCTATGTAAAATTTTCCAAAATTTCAACTTTCGCCATTTCAAGCCAAATTCAACCACGGACCTCCAATTCAAAATTTGGACGCGCTCCTAAGTCCAGACTCACCCAACAGAGCTAACAGAACCATCAAAATTCCAATCAGAGGTCAAATGCTAAAAAGTCAAACTTGGTCAACTCTCCCAATATAAAGCTCTTCCAATTCTTTTTTGAAATACCTGAAAACCAAAACCGTCAATTCACACAAGTCAAAATACATCATACGGAGTTACTCATACCCTCAAACAACCGAGCGAAGTGTAGATTCTCAAAACGACCGGTCGGGTCGTTACAATACCACTACGAAAATGTTTGATAGTGCTACCAATTTTGGTATTGTCTCCACTGCTATTGTTACAGATGTCCTGCTAGATATTTACGGTGTTACAAATACGTTATTGCATCCACAACTTTGGCAGACACTAATGTCAAAATACATGTATATGAATAGATATGGTTACATATCCAATGCTAATATTAAAACCTTCAAGAAAAATGCACCTCAATGCAAGAGAAGAGTTGGGAGAAATGACAATCTCGCTAAGTCAAAATTAAATTTGACAAAAGTGGATAATATAATTGTTGTGCTCATTTTTCAAATAAATAATGTGGTCAATGTGAGAAATTGGGTGATAGACTCTAGTGATACTAGGCACATTTGTACAGACAAAAATGAATTTTTATCTTACACCCAAGTTGAGGAAGGACAAAAAACTATTTATCTTGGTGACTCAAAACAACTCATTCTTGGGGAAGGAAAAGTTTTTCTCAAATTCACATCTTGTAAAACTCTAGCATTGCGTGATGTGTTGCATGTACCTATTATCTAAAACAATTTGGTTTCTGTGTGATTATTAGGAAAGGTTAGAGTGAAGGTTTTCTTTGAAAAGGATGGGGTCGTACTGACCAAAAATAATATTTTTGTGGGCAATGGATATTGTAATCATGGTTTATTTGTGCTTAATATTTCTGATACTAGATATGAAAATACATCTTCTTCTGCATACATGGTTGAGTTTATTCTTAATGGCATGCTAGATTAGGACATGTTAATATCGCATGTATAAGAAAAATACAGTCACTAGGATTAATATCTGGTTTACACTTAAATAATATTGACAAGTGTGAAATATGTGCTGAAACTAAAAGTACTAGAAAGACTTATTTTTCTATAAATAGAGAAACAAAATTATTATCCTTGATTCACACTGATTTAGGCGATTTAAAGAAGACTATGACTAGAGGTGGTAAAAGATATTATGTGACTTTTAGTGATGATTTTTCGAGATATACTAAGTAGTATTTTCTTAGAAATAAAGATGATGATTTTAATGCTTTTATTTTTTTATAAAACTGGGGTTGAAAATCAACTTAGTAGAAAAATCAAGAGAATTAGATCTGACAGAGGTGGAGAATATTTATCTTTAAATAATTTTTGTGAAAAGACTAGAATAATTCATGAATTAATTCCGCCTTATTCACTTGAGTCAAATAGAGTAGCTGAAAGGAAAAATAGAACATTGAAAGAGATTATGAACTACATGTTAGTTAGTTCTAATGCTCCTGATAATTTGTGGGGTGAAGTTATATTGTCTACATGTCACTTACAAAATAGAATACAACACAGAAGAACTGGCAAAACTTCGTATGAATTGTGGAAGGGTTATAAACCTAACTTGAAATATTTAAAAGTGTGGGGATGCCTTGCTAAAGTTCTTTTGCCTGAACCTAAAAAGAGAAAAATAGGTTCTAAAACTGCTGATTGCATGCTTATTGGATATGCTGAACATAGTGCTGCATATATAGATTTCTTGTTTTAAAAAGTGATGTGCTTGATTGCAATACTATAATTGAGACAAAGAATGCTACGTTCTTTGAATATGTTTATCCATTGTCTGATAAAAGTTCTCATACACTTGTTAAAACAAATAGTGAAATTACCTCTAATGAGGACCTGAGAAGGAGAAAAAGGCCCAGGAAAGAATATTTTTCTTATGAAAATATTTTTCATACTTTTCTTGTCAATAATGAACCTTCAAATTATTTTGAAGCTATAACTTCTTTAGATGCTAAATATTGGAAAGAGACAATAAAAGTTGAAATCGATTCTATTTTGAAAAATAATACATGGATTTTAACAAATTACATCCTGGTGCAAAGCCTATTGGTTGTAAATGGATTTTCAAAATAAAATTTAATCCTGATGGATCATTAGATAAATATAAAGCTCGGTTAGGTGCAAAAGTATTTTCTCAAAAAGAAAATATAGATTATTTTGATACATTTGAACAACTGACTAAAATTTTTTTTATTCGAGTATTAATTACTTAGCTTTAATTCATAAGATTTTTATCCACCAAATGGATGTCAAAAATGCTTTTCTAAATGGTGATTTAGAAGAAGAAATTTATATGGCTCAACCTGAAGGCTGTGTCATTCCCGGACAAGAAAATAAAATTTTTAAATTAATTAAGTCTCTTTATGGCCTTAAATAAGCTCCTAAGCAGTGGTATGAGAAATTTGAACAGCGGAGGTGGATAAATTTGTTTATACTAAAGTGGTGGACTGTGATGACCCAAAAGGTCATCTTATGTTTAGAACTCGAATCTGCGCTCTTAAACCTTAAAAATCTTATTTTTATCCTCCTCGATTTACGTACATAGTCCGTGCATGTTTTCAGAAAGCTTTTATGTTGAAAACTAATAAAAATAAGAATTTTTGCCTTAAAAGTTAATTTTAGTTGACTTCGGTCAATAGTTTTGGTAAACGGGCCCGAATCCTTATTTTGACGGTCCCGGTGGGTCCGTGTCGAATTATGGGACCTGGACGTATGCCCGGAATCGAATTCGGAGGTCCCTAGCTCAAGTTATGAATTTTTAATGAAAATTAAAAGTCTGAAAATTTAATTATTTTTAAGAATTGATTGGCATTGGGCATTGTTAGTGCCGTGTCCGTATTCTGGTTCCGGAGCCCGATACAGGTTCATTATAATATTTAAAACTTGTCTATGAAATTTGGTGAGAAACGGAGTTGATTTGACGTGATTCGGACGTCTATTTGAGAAAATAGAAACTTTAAAGTGTTCTTAAGAATTTCATTTGAATTGGTGCTAAATTCGTAATTCTAGGTGTTAATTTGGCAATTTGTTCGCGCGAGCAAATCCGTATGATATTTTTAGACATGCGTGCATGTTTGGTTTGGAGCCCTGAGGGCTCGGGTGCCATTCGGGCGATGCGCGAGTTGAGTTCAAACCTCAACAAGGCTGCTAGTGCACCAAATCTGGTGTGCCCGCACCTGCGAGCCTTTGGTCGCAGGTGCGAGCGATAGCCCCGCAGGTGCGACCCAGGCCTGGACTTCATTTTCCCGCAGATGCGGACTTCTCTCCGCAGGAGCGGGACCGTAGAAGCGGAACCCTATCTGCAGGTGCGGCCCCAGTTGGCCCAGTCCTTTTCCGCAGAAGCGCACGTTTTGTCCGCACGTGCAGATGCGCAGGTGCGATCAAAGCACCGCAAGTGCGAAGGTCGCTGGGCAGTGAGTGCATTTAATTCGGATTCCATCCATTATTCTTCTCGTTTCAAAAGGATAAGAGGCCTAGGGCTATTTTTCAAAGACATTTTCTTCCCCAAATCATAGGTAAGTGTTCCTTAACTCATTTCTTTCAATCTTTTACTTCATTTTACAAGAACTCAACCAAATATCTAGAGTTTTCATGGTAAAATTAGGGGTTAGGGTAGAAACTAGGGATTTTGGGAATTTGAGGATATAGACCTCAATTTGAGGTTGGATTCCAAAACTAATTATATATTCGGGCTCGGGGGTGAATGGGTAAGTACATTTTGGTCCGAACCTCGAATTTTGACCAAGCGGGTCCGGGGTCGATTTTTCAACTTTTTGGAGGAAATTTTTGGAAAATTTAATTTATGCAATATAATTGATTTCTTTAGCAATATTTGATATTATTGAGTCATTTTTTAATAGATACGAGTGGTTTGGAGGTGAATTCCAAAGGAAAAGCTGTGATTGAGAATTAAGTGGCCTTCGGAGCGAGGTAAGTGTTGTGTCTAACCCTGACTTGAGGGAATTAGGAACCTTAGAGTACTTGCTAAGTGAAATTCATGTGAGCGGCGTATATGTGAGGTGACGAGTACTTATGCACCGCCACTTACCTGTTTTTCATATTTCTCTGTTTTTCTTATATTGTCTCATTTCTATGCCTAATTGCTACGTGTTATACTAGTGTTATTCAATTTATCGTTCTTATCATGTTTTCGGATCTTCTGTTGATAATTGAGTTTTTATTTCAAAGTTGAGATTGATATTATGGAACCAAATATTGAGGTAAGGTTTGTACTTGTTATTCTATCTCCCTGTTGTTATTCATGCATTGCATTATGGTAAGGGAGAGTGTTAATGCACGAAGGGTGATGCCGTGCCATATTGTGAGTGTTAATGCACGAAGGGTGATGCCGTGCCATATTGTGAGTGTTAATGCACGAAGGGTGATGCCGTGCCATATTATGAGTGTTAATGCACGAAGGGTGATGTCGTGCCATGATATGAGAGTTAATGCACGAAGAGTAATGCCGTGTCATTTCTATTAATTTTATGGTGAGATTGAGAGTAAAAGCACGAAGGGTGATGCCATGTATTTTTCCATACTGTATTCACTATTCCTCTTGATTCATGGTATATTGACTGCTCCGGTGATCATTCTGTTGTAGTTCTTTATCTTGTATTCCCCTCAGTATGTTCCCCTTCCGACATTTCCTGTTTAGTTCTTCATTTATGTTCTTTGTATATACACTGTTACATTCTACATGTTGATTTGTAGGTGCCTTGCCTTAGCCTCGTCACTATTTCATCGAGGTTAGGCTCGACACTTACCAGTATATAGGGCCGGTTATACTGATACTGCACTCTGTACTTTATGTATAGATTTTGATACCGGCTCGGGTTGATCGAGATTTTGCTATTAGTCTGTTGTCCGAGGACTCAAGGTAGATCTGTCGGCGTCCACACACCTTGAAGTCCTCATCTATCTTTTATGTCCTACTATTTTCTTTCATTTAAACAATTATATTTCTTTCAGACTATTTCTTGTAGTAAATTCTAGAATGCTCGTGAATTGTGACTCCAGATCCGGGTGGTAGTAATTAATATACCTTTATAAAATTCCACACCTTTTATATTTTCTCTTAGTTAATTATTGTTATTTACTGAATGGAAATAAGGAATTGGTTTAATGATTCTCTAACATTGGCTTGCCTAATAAGTAAAATGTTAGGCACCATCACGGTCCCGTCGGTGGGAAATTTTGGGTCGTGACAGTTGGTATTAGAGCACTAGGTTTCCTAGGTCTCACGATTCACGAGCAAGCTTAGTAGAGTCTGAGGATCGGTACGGAGACATCTGTACTTATCTTTCAGAAGCTGTGAAGTTTAGGAACAAGTTTCACTTCTATTCTTCTCTGTCGTGCGATTTTGCTTTCTCAATACTAATTGAACTATTCTACTCTTATTCTCTCGCATATGGCGAGAGCACGTACTGCTTGCTCAGCTGAGCAGCAGCCAGAGGCCGAGGAAGGGGCAGGGCGCAGCCTAGAGCCCGAGCAGCAGCCCCAGCCCAGACTGTTCCTACCAGACCAGCTCATGTTTCGGAGGGGTTCATTCCCACCCTAGTACATCCGGACGCTTTGGTCCGTTTGGTGGGCCTTATGGAGAGTGTGGCCCAGACTGGCACATTTCCCATGGCACTAGCAGTCTCTCAGGCTGGAGGAGGAGCCCAGACTCCCATCAATCCCGCTCCGGAGCAGATAGCTCCCTAGTATCAGGCTCCAGCAGCTCAACCAGTCGGATTAGTTCAACCGGTTATTACAGCACAGGTCGGAGATGGGCCGGCTATGTGTTATGAGGCTTTATGGAGATTGGACAGGTTTACCAAGATCTTTCATGTTCACTTCAGTGGTTCTCCTTCAGAGGAACCCTAGGAGTATCTTGACAGCTGTCACGAGGTTCTACGGAACATGGGTATAGTGGAGACCAATGGGGTTGATTTTGCTGCATTTCAGATGACTGGTTCCGCCAAAAAATGGTGGAGAGATTACTTGTTGACCAGACCAGCTGGGTCGCCTGCTCTTACTTGGGACCAGTTCTCTCAGCTCTTCATAGAGAAGTTTCTGCCTATCACATTGAGAGAGGAGCATCGCCGTCAGTTTGAGCGTCTCCAGCAGGGCAGTATGACTATTACTTAGTATGAGACCCGTTTTGTGGATTTGGCCCGTCATGCTATTCTTCTGCTTTCCACCGAGAGAGAGAGGGTGAGGAGGTTTATTGATGGACTTGCTCAGCCCATCAGATTGCAGATAGATAAGGAGACTGGGAGTGAGATTTCTTTTCAGTCGGCTGCTAATGTCGCCAGACGAGTCGAAATGGTTCTTACTCAGGGAGGTCAGGGGTCTGATAAGCGACCTCGTCATTCCGGTGAGTTCAGCGGTGCCTCATCTAGAGGTAGGAGTACTTTTGGTAGATGCCATACTCCCAGGCCGTTTCATTCAGCGCTCCAGGCATCCCACGGTGCCTCAGGTGGTCGTGGCCCTCAGATGCATTATTCGGACCAGCTAGCCTACGGTGCACCACCAGCTCCTATTAGTGCACCTCCACTCCAGAGTTATCAGGGTGGTTATTCAGGTCGACAGGGTCAGTTTCAAGGTCAGCAGTCACAGCAGCTGAGGTTATGTTATACTTGTGGTGATCCGAGACACATTGCTAGATTTTGCCCTCGGGCAACGGGCAGCTCACAGCATCAGAGTTCTAGTGACATGGTTATGGCACCAGTTGCTGCACCACCTACTTAGCTAGCCAGAGGCAGGGGTCAGGAAGCCAGAGGTAGAGGCCAGACTGTTAGAGGTGGAGGTCAGGCCGTTAGAGGTGGAGACCAGCCAATTAGAGTCCGTCACAGGGACGTAGTTTAGGGTGGTGGGGCCCAGCCCTGGTGTTATTCTTTCCTAGCCAGGCCTGAGGCTGAGTCATCTGACACTGTTATCACAGGTACTGTTTTAGTTTGTAGTAGAGATGCTTCAGTTCTATTTGATCCGGGATCTACTTACTCCTATGTGTTATCCTATTTTGCTTCCTATTTGGTTGTGCCCCGTTATTCTTTCAATGCTCCTGTGTATGTGTCCACACTAGTAGGAGATGCTATTATGGTAGATCGGGTTTATCATTCATGTGTGGTCACCATTGGGAGTCTTGAGACTCGTGTAGATCTTCTACTTCTCGACATAGTTGATTTTGATGTCATACTGGGTATGGATTGGCTGTCACCTTATCATGCTATATTAGATTGTCACGCCAAGATGGTGACCTTAGCCTTGCAGGGATTGCCTCGATTAGAGTGGAGAGGGAATCTTGGCCATTCTGCCAACAGGGTTATCTCTTATGTGGAGGCTCAGTATATGGTCGAGAAGGGGTGTCTAGCTTATTTGGCTTATGTCCGCGATTCTAGTGTGGAGGTTCCTTCCATAGATTCGGTGTCGGTTGTTCGTGAGTTTCCAGAGGTGTTTCTTGCAGACCTACCGGGGATGCCACCCAACAAGGATATTGATTTCTGCATTGATTTGGCTCCGGGCACTCAGCCTATTTCCATTCCACCATATCGCATGGCCCCGCTAAAGTTGAAACAATTGAAGGAGCTGTTGCAAGATTTGCTTGTTAAGGGCTTTATTAGACCTAGTGTCTCACCTTGGGGTGCACCTGTGTTATTTGTGAAGAAGAAAGATGGATCGATGAGGATGTGTATAGATTATTGGCTGTTGAACAAAGTCACCATCAATAACAAATATCCATTGCCGTTGATTGACGATTTATTTGATCAGCTTCAGGGTGCCAAGGTGTTTTCAAAGATTGATTTGAGATCTGGCTACCATCAGCTGAGGATTAGGGCATCCGATGTTCCTAAGATAACTTTTCGGACTCGGTATGGGCATTATGAGTTTCTAGTGATATCATTTGGGCTGACAAATGCCCCAGTAACATTCATGGGTTTGATGAACCGGGTGTTCAAACCCTACTTGGATTCCTTTTTGGTTGTGTTTATTGATGATATCTTGATCTACTCGCACAGTCGAGAGGAGCATGAGCAGCACCTTCAGATCATTCTTCATACTCTGAAAAACAGCCAGTTATATGCTAAGTTCTCAAAATGCGAGTTTTGTTTGAGTTCAGCTGCTTTCTTGGGTCACGTTGTATCAACATAGGGTATTCAGGTAGATCCTAAGAAGGTTGAGGCAGTTTAGAACTGGCCCAGACCCACATCAGCTACAGAGATCCATAGTTTCCTGAGTTTGGCGGGCTATTACCGTCGATTTGTGGAAGGGTTTTCATCAATAGCAGCCCCGTTGACCAGATTGACCCAGAAGGGTGCCCCGTTCAGGTGGTTAGATGAGTGTGAAGCGAGCTTTCAGAAGCTCAAGACAGCTTTGACTATAACACCGGTATTGGTGTTACTCACAGGTTCAGGATCTTATACAGTATATTGTGACGTATCCCGTATTAGTCTGGGTGCGGTGTTGATGCAGGGTGGCAAGGTTATTGCATATGCTTCGCGGCAGCTGAAGGTTCACGAGAAGAATTACTTTGTTCATGATCTAGAGCTGGAAGCCATTATTCATGCGCTGAAGATTTGGAGGCACTATCTTTACAGTGTGCTATGTGAGGTATTCACTGATCATCGGAGCTTGCAGTATTTGTTCAAGCGGAAGGAACTCAATTTGAGGCAGAAGAGGTGTTTGGAGCTATTGAAAGACTATGATATCACCATATTGTATCATCCTGGGAAGGCCAATGTGGTGGCCGATGCTTTGAGTAAAAAGTCAGTCAGTTTGGGTAGCCTTGCAAATATACCAGTTAGTGAGAGACCGCTTTGCATTGGATGTTCAGGCCTTAGCCAACCAGTTCATGAGGGTGGATGTTTCTGAGCCCAGCCATGTCCTAGCTTGTATAGTTGCTCGGTCTTCTTTGTTTGCGTGCATCAGAGATCGGCAGGATGACGATGCTCATTTACTTGTCCTTAGAGACACAGTGCGGCATTGTGGTGCCAAGCAGGTTACTGTTAGAGATGACGGAGTTTTGAGGATGCAGGGTCATATTTGTGTACCTAGTGTGGATGGGCTTCGTGAGTTGATCCTTCAAGAGGCTCACAGTTCTTGGTATTCTATTCACCCGGGTGCTGCCAAGATGTACCAGGACCTATGGTAGCATTAATGGTGGAGGAGGATGAAGAAAGACATAGTTGCCTATGTAGCTCGGTGCCTAAATTGCCAGCAGGTAAAGTGTGAGCATCAGAAACCTGGTGGTTTACTTCAAAGGTTAGAGATTCCTGAGTGGAAGTGGGAGCGTATCACTATGGATTTTGTTGTTGGACTCCTATAGATTCAGAGAAAGTTTGATGCAGTTTGGGTCATTGTGGATAGGCTGACTAAGTCAGTGCATTTCATTCCTGTGGCAGTTACTTATTCCTCGGAGTGGTTGGCAGATATTTACATTCGGGAGATCGTCCGTCTTCACGGTGTGCCCATATCCACTATATCTGACCGAGGTACACAGTTCACCTCGCACTTCTAGAGGGCAATACAGCATGAGTTGGGTACGCGGGTTGAGTTCATGATGTTTGCATTCATGGTCGGAGAGAGATTGTTACTTCGGGTATCACCTATGAAGGGTGTAATGAGGTTTGGAAAGAAGGGCAAGTTGAGCTCTAGGTATATCATACCTTTTGAGATTCTGGAGAGAGTGGGAGAGGTGGCTTACAAGCTTGCGTTTCCACCTAGTTTAGCAGTCGTTCATCCGGTATTCCATGTGTCCATGCTCTGAAAGTATCACGGTGATCCGTCCCATGTGTTAGATTTCAGCTCTATCCAGTTGGACAAGGATTTGACTTACGACGAGGAGTCGGTGGTAATTCTAGCCTGGCAAGTTTTCCAGTTGAGATCAAAGAGTTACCCTTCAGTTTGAGTGTAGTGGAGAGGTCAGCCTATTGAGGCAGTTACTTGGGAATCCGAGTCCGATATGCGGAGTAGATATCCCCACCTTTTAATAAGCCCATGTACCATTCAGTGTCCGTTCGAGGATGAACGGTTGTTTTATAAGTGGAGAATGTGATGACCTAAAAGGTCATCTTATATTTTTAGAACTTGAATCTACGCTCTTAAACCTTAAAAATCTCATTTTATCCTCCTCGATTTACGTGAGCAGTCCGAGCATGTTTTCGGAAAGCTTTTATGTTGAAAACTAATGAAAATAAGAAATTTTGCCTTAAATGTTGATTTTAGTTGACTTCGGTCAACAGTTTTGGTAAACGGGCCCGAATTCATATTTTGATGGTCCCGGTGGGTCCGTGTCGAATTATGGGACTTGGGCGTATGGCCGGAATCGAATTCGGAGGTTCCTAGCTCAAGTTATGAATTTTTGATGAAAATTAAAAGTCTAAACATTTAATTATTTTTAAGAATTGATTGGTATTGGGCATTGTTAGTGCCGAGTCTGTATTCTGGTTCCGGAGCCCGGCACAGGTTCATTATGATATTTAAGACTTGTCTATGAAATTTGGTGAGACGTTGAGTTGATTTAACGTGATTCGGACGTCTAGTCGAGAGATAGCCCGCAAGTGCTACCCAGACCTGGACTTCATTTTTCCACAGATGCGGACTTCTCTCCACAGGAGCGGGACCGCAGAAGCGAAACCTTGTCTGTAGGTGCGGCCCCAGTTGGCCCGGTCCTTTTCCGCATAAGCGCACGTCCTGTCCGCACATGTGGATGCGCAGGTGAGACCAAAGCACCGCAGGTGCGAAGGTCGCTGGGCAGTGAGTTCATTTAATTCGGACTCTAGCCATTTTTCTTCTCGTTTCAAAAGGATAGGAGGCCTAGGATAATTTTTCAAAGATATTTTCTTCCCCAAATCATAGGTAAGTGTTCCTTAACTCATTTCTTTCAATCTTTTACTTCATTTTACAAGAATTCAATCAAATATCTAGAGTTTTCATGGTAGAATTAGGGGTTAGGGTAGAAACTAGGGATTTTGTAAATTTTGTAGAAAAAGCCAAATTTGAGAGATACATATTTCCTTAAATCTATGTTAAGATGTCTCAAACATGTAGTTACAGTGGAAGGAGGAGATCTATGACTCAACAACTTGAAAAGCCGAACTTACAGTATACTGAATGGAAGGAAGACAATGGTAAAGTTATTTTTCAAACAAGAGCTAAAGTAATGTCTGCAATTTATGCCCTTAGAATTGACAAAGCATTTGGCTATAACTTAATTAGCACTTATATGGTTGAGAAATTGAACTTGCCTTGTTTTGAACATATTGAACCCTACATGTTGAAAGGAGTAAGAGTAGATAAAAGAATGTTATTGCAATTCTCTATTGATTTACGTACTCATGCTATACTTGTTGCACTTATTGTGCAGGTATATATATGTTTCCGGTGATCCTCTGGGTGCAGAAGCACGGCTTTTGCGAGGACTTTACAGTGAGTTGCATTTCCTTGTTACGATCCGCATCATATAGAGTCTTCATCAGAGTTATTTATTTTCCCCGTCTAACTTATATTCCAGACGGTTATTGTATTATTGTTGTACTCCTTAGCAGATACTCATGCACTTGTGACAACGGAGTTTGGGGGTTACTACTGGTTGTTCATTATTGTAGTTCATGTAATTATTAACATTTCACCTTGAAAGATTTATTTTTATACAGGAATTGGAAAATAAAATCATGGGTTTTGCACGAGTACCAGCTTTTATACTATTTAATTAATGGAAATTATGATTTCAAAGTAATAAAATGAGTAATTAAGTTGATCAATAATCGTTGGCTTGCCTGACGGCGGCGTTAGGCGCCATCACGACCTTTAGTGGATTTTGGTCGAGTTGATGTTGGAATTTTGTAAATTTTATATGGGTGGACTCGTGGTTGAATGGGCGTCACATTTTGTTACTTTTGTCGGATTCCGAGATGTGGACCCCACTGTCAATATTTGAATTGACTTTCGGATTTTGATTGGAAAATTTAGTATTTTCATATAGAGTTAGTTTCTATAATTCGTATTGAGTATATTGAATTATTTGTGACTAGATTTGAGGACACTCAGAGAACAATTCACAAGGCAAAGGTTTATTGGAATCTTGAGTTGGTTGCAAAGCGAGGTAAGTGTCGTGGTTAACCTTGACTTGAGGGAGTAAGACTTATTCGTCTATTTGCTATGTGATTTAATGCGCGGGTAACGTATATGTGAGGTGATGAATACTTATGCGTTGTGGTTGAGTCAAAGCATGCAGGTGGAATTTGTTTATTGTGAATAATTGCATATTTAATTAAGATATTCCTGCTTAAGTTATTATTGTTTATTTGATCATTTCTTTCATGAGATTATTGGTAGTTTAATTATTGTTGAATATTTTGGAAGGTGAGGTCGGTATTTTGGTATTATATTGATTGATAAGTATATATCCCCACATTTAAATACTCTTCCGAATTTATATTATTATTATTTTCATGGTGAGGAAGAGTGTAAAAGAGCACGAAGGGTGATGCCGTGCCATTTTCAAAGAGTGTAAAAGCACGAAGGGTGATGCCGTGCCAGAAGAGAGTTAAAGCACAAAGGATGATGCCGTGCCAATCTTATTATTATTTATAAATTTATGGGAAGAATGAGAGTAAAAGCACGAAGGGTGGTGATGTGCCATTTTCATATTATCAGCTGCTCATTTTATTGTTGATGAATTAATTGGCTGTTACGTGACACTTCTCCTGCTGAAATTTCTATATCATTCCCCTTCGCATGTTCCTTCCCAAATTTATAAATTGTTATTTATTGTGTTATTGTTGCTTCGTATTTGTATATACTTGTACAAGTTATTTATGTACGTGTCTTGTCATAGCCTCGTTACTGCTTCGTCGAGGTTAGGCTCGACACTTACGGAGTACATGGGATCAGTTGTATTCATACTATATTCTGCACTTCTTGTGCAGATTTTGGAGTTGGTCCCAGTGGCGTACTATAGAATTGCTGGGATCCAGATACTCAGAGGAGACTTAAGGTATAACTGTACAGCGTCCGTAGTTCTGAAGTCCCCTTGTTTCTTATCTTAGATGTGTATCATCTTTCAAACAGCTTGAATTTTATTCAGACCTTTATTTGTATTATTCTAGTAGCTCATGCACTTGTGACACCAGATTCGGGGATGTATTTGGATGATTCGGTTGTTATGGTCTATGGCACTTTATTTCAGTAATTATCTTCCATTTAATTTGATTTGTTTAAAAATGGTTAAGATTATTTTAACATTGTCTTGCCTAGCAAGTGAAATGTTAGGCGTCATCACGGTCCTGAAGGTGGGAATTTCGGTTCGTGACACAATGTCTCCTATTCCTATCTCATTACTGTCACGACCAAATTTCACCTATAGGTCATGATGGCGACCAACACTACAGCTAGGCAAGCCAACTAATAAATTAAACATATATCGATAATATTTAAATCCAAAAAAAATAATAAGACACCAAATCCTACCAATGTGTATGCCAAGACCTGGTGTCACAAGTGTATGAGAATCTAGTAGATTATACAAAACCTCTAATACTATCTAAAATAAAAATAGACAGAATAAAAAATACAAGGAGAGACACTGGTAGCTGCAGAACGGCTCAGAAAGGCAGCTCACCACTATACCTCTGGATAACGTGGGTGTAAGACGATAGGTCCCCCACTAGTACTTACCTCAGGTCCTGCACAAAAAGTGCAGCAAGTGTAGTATGAGTACGTAAACAACGTTTACCCAGTAAGTATCAAGCCTAATCTCGAAGTGGTAGAGACGAGATGGCCGACTTTGACACTCACTATGGGTCAATAATAATAATTAAAATAAAACTAGAATATCTAGATCAGCATGATTCACAGAATATAACAATAATATATTTAACTAGCAGAAATAATTAAATTTCTTCAAATGCAACAATTCTCAATATATTAAATAAATTCCTTCAATTCCAATAAATTTCTAAATTTATCTATTAGTCTCATTTAAAGGAATAACTGTCACGACCCAATTTCACCTATAGGTCGTGATGGCGTCCAACACTATAGCTAGGCAAGCCAACTAATAAATTAAACATATAGCGATAACATTTAAATCAAAAAATAATAATAAGACACCAAATTCTACTAATGTGTGTACCAAGACCTGGTATCACAAGTGTATGAGCATCTAGTATATTATACAAAACTCCAAATACTATCTTAAATGAAAATCGACAGAATAAAAACAAATACAAGAAGAGGCACTAGTATCTGCATGATGGCTCAGAAAGGCAGCTCACCACTACTCCCCTGGATAACGAGGATGTGCGATGATAGGTCCTCCACTAGTATCTGCCTCAGATCTTGCACAAAAAGTGCAGCAAGTGTAGCATGAGTACGTAAACAACGTGTACCCAGTAAGTATCAAGCCTAATCTCGAAGTGGTAGAGACGAGATGGCCGACTTTGACACTTGCTAAGGGTCAACAATGGTAAATGGAATAAATTATAATTATTCAAATCAGCATGATTCACAGAGTTAACAATTATTTTATTCAATTAGCAGAAATAATAAAAATCCTTCAAATGCAATAATTTTCGATTTATCAAATAACTTTACAAGCTGCAATTCAATTTCAATAAATTTTTAATTTATCAAATAGCTTTACAAGTTGTAATAAAGTATCCAAGTATCGTGTAATTATTATTATTATTAAGCACGATTTCTGCCGAGGTCGTACGGCCCGATCCAGAATGTCGTGTACACTGCCGAGGGACGTGCGACACGATCCATAGATGCATCTATCCTGCCGAGGCATTCGGCCCGCTCCACCAGAAAGGAGGACATTTTCTTATGTACCTCCGGAATGAGAGTATATTTATTATAAGATAAATTCAGGAGGAAGAATAATTTCTCTTAACAATTAATTAATTTAAACAGAAAATTTAAACATATGAGATTTCCATCCTTTAATATCTTCCTAACAACACACACAATATATATATATATATATATATATATATATATATATATATATATATATATATCGAATATATCGAATATAGTAAAGACTAAAATTTACACAAGTAATTCATGCTTTTGAGTCCTAAACTATCCGGACTTTAGCATTTAATAGTAGCTACGCACGGACTCTCATCACCTCGTGCATACGTAGCCCCCACAATTAGCAACAATTATTTAATTTTAATCACCTATGTTGTAATTTCCCCCTCACAAGATTAGACAAGAGACTTACCTCGCCTTGCTCCAATTTAATTCACTAGTAGACCCTTTCCTCGATTATCCAACTATGTCTAGGTCGAATCTAGCCAAAATAATTCGATACAATCACTAAATATTATAGGAATCAATTCCATAAGAAAAATACTACATTTTCAATAAAATCCCGAAATTAATCAAAAATTCTTCTGTGAGACCCATGTCTCAGAATCCGGTGAAAGATACGAAATTCGACAACCTATTCAATTACGAATCCAACCATACCATTTCACTCAAATCCGACTCTGAATCGATACCGAAATCTCAAAAATTCGTTTCTAAGAGATTTCTAAAAATTTCCCAAATTTAAATCTCAAAATACTAATTAAATGGTGAAAATCAATGATATATTTGTGTATATAGACCAAATCCAAGTTAGAATCATTTACCCCAATGTATTTCCTTGAAAATATGTCAAAAGTCGCCTCTGCTCAAGCTCCAATTCGTCAAAAATGGCAAATGGGACGAAGTCCCCTGTTTTTATAACTTACAGATCTGTCCAGTCCGATCGTGGACCTCGATCAGGGAGTCTTGTCATGGACCTCGATCCTAGAGTCCGATCCTGGAGTCCAATCATGGAGTCCGATCAGGGAGCTCGATCAGGGAGTCCGATCAGGGAGTCAGATCTTGTACCTCGGTCATGCACTCCGATCTTTTACCTCAATTAGGGAGTTCGATTTTGACAGATATGGGAAAAAAACCAGATCAGCAAAAAACTAGTAAAACTCACTTCACCAGTCTCCCAGATTCTATTGTTGATCCGTTAACCATCCGAAACTCACCCGTGGCCCTCGGGACCTCAACCAAATACACCAACAAGTCCTAAAATATCATACAAACTTATCATAAACCTCAAATCACATTAAACAACGCTAAAACTACAAATTATGCTTCAATTCAAGCTTAATGAAACTTAAAATTTCCAACTTCTACATTTGATGTTGAAACCTATCAAATCATCTCTGATTGACCTCAAATTTTGCACACACGTCATAAATGATATAGCTGAGCTATGAAAAATTTTGAAACTGTATTCCGACTCTGGTATAAAAAAGTCAACTCCCCGGTCAAACTTCAAAACTCAAATTCTTGTTTTATCCATTTCAAGCCTAATTTCACTACGGACTTCCAAATAAAATTTCGATCATGCTCCTAAGTTCAAAATCACCATACGGAGCTGTTGGAATCATCAAAATTCTATTCCGGGGTCGTTTGCACATAACTTGACATCCAGTCACTATTTGAACTTAAACTTTTAATTTTTCATCAAAATTCCATATCTCGGGCTAGGGACCTCGAAATTTGATTCCGGGAATACGCCCAAGTCCCAAATCACGTTACGGACTTACTGTAACTGTCAAAACACTGATCTGATTCCGTTTGCTCAAAATGTTGACCAAAGTCAACTCAATGGAGTTTTAAAGCTCTAATTCATATTTTAATCCATTTTTCACAATAAAAACTTTTCGGAAAGTTTTACGAACTACGCACGTAAGTCGAGGAATGATAAATAGTGATTTTCGAGGTCTTAGAACACAGAATTAATTATTAAATTTAAAGATGATATTTTGGGTCATCACATTCTCCACCTCATAAACAAACGTTCGTCCTCGAACGGGTTTAGAATTATACTTGAAGTGCTGAATAAGTGTGGATATCTGCTTCGCATATTTCCCTCGACCTCCCAACTCGTTTCCTCGACTGGTTGTCCCCTCCACTGGACTTTTACTGCAAAAATCCTCTTGGACCTCAACTGGCAAACCTGTTTATCAACAATGGCAACTGGCTCCTATTCATAACCTAAGCTATTATCTAGCTGAATTGTGTTGAAGTCTAACACATGTGATAGGTCGGCATGATACTTCCGAAGCATAGATACATGGAAAACCGGATGAACTCCCGATAGACTAGGTGACAATGCAAGCTCATAAGCAACCTCCCCAACTCGTTTCAACACCTCAAATGGGCCTATAAACCTTGGGATCAATTTCCCCCTTTTACGAAATCTCATGATTCTCTTCATCGGCGAAACTTTCAAGAGAACTTTTTCACCCATCATAAATGATAAATCTCGCGCTTTCTGATCTGCGTAACTCTTCTGTCTGGACTGTGCTGTACAAAGTCGCTCCTGAATCAACTTTACCTTTTCCAAGGCATCTTTCACCAAATCAGTACCATATAATTTAGCCTCACCGGGCTCAAACCATCCGATGGGTGAACGACATCGCTGACCATATAAAGCCTCAAATGGAGCCATCTCGATGTTGGATTGGTAACTGTTATTATAAGCGAACTCGGCCAAAGGAAATAAACGATCCCACTGATCTCTGAAGACAATCACATAGGCCCTGAGCCTATCCTCCAAAATTTGAATTGTCCGCTCTGACTGCCCGTCGGTCTACGGATGAAAGGCTGTGCTGAGGTCTACACGGGTCCCCAATTCACTCTGTACTACTCTCCAGAAATGTGAAGTGAACTGAGGGCCTCTATCTGATATGATAGAAATTGGCACACCGTGCAACCAAACTATCTCCTGGATATAAATCTGGGCCAACCTCTCTGAAATATACGTAGTCACAACCGGAATGAAGTGTGCTGACTTGGTCAACCTGTCAACAATGACCCAAACTGCATCAAAATTTCGCAAGGTCCGCGGCAATCTAACTACAAAGTCCATAGTGATGCGTTCCCATTTCCACTCTAGTATAGTCATCTACTGAAGTAGGCCACCTGGCCTCTGGTGCTCATATTTAACTTGCTGGCAATTTAGACACCTAGCTACATACTCGACTATGTGCTTTTTCATTCGTCGCCACCAATAATGCTGCCTCAGGTCATGATACATCTTCGTAGCACCTGGATGAATAGAATACCGAGAGTTGTGTGCTTCCTCTAGGATCTTTTTCCCCAGTCCATCCACATTAGGAACACATAGACGATCCTGGAGACGCAGAACACCTTCTGCTCCAATAGTAACTTTCTTGGCACCACCCCGTAGTACCGTTTCTCGAAGAACCATTAAGTGTTGATCATCACACTGGCGAGCCTTGATCTGTTCAAATAGTGAAGACTGAGCTACAACACATACAAGAACTCTGCTAGGCTCTGAAATATCCAGACGCACAAGTCTGTTGGCTAAGGACTGAATATCTGAAGCCAATGGCCTCTCCTCTGCTGAAATGAAAGCCAAACTACCCTTACTCTCTGCCTTTCTACTCAAGGCATCTGCAACCACATTTGCTTTGCCCGGATGATACAGGATAGTAATATCATAATCTTTTAGTAACTCAACCATCTGTGCTATCTCAGATTTAGGTCCCTTTGCTTGAACAAATGTTGCAAACTGTGATGATCAGTGTAAACTTCACAAGACACCTCATAAAGATAATGCCTCCAAATATTAAGAGCGTGAACAATCACACCTAACTCCAAATCATGAACTGGATAATTCTTCTCGTGGGGCTTCAGTTGACGGGAAGCATATACAATAACTCGCCCTTACTACATCAATATACAACCCAAGCCAATGCGTGAAGCGTCGCAATACACTGTATACATCCCCAAATCGGAAGGCAACACTAACACTGGTGCTATAGTCAATGTTGTCTTAAGCTTCTGAAAGCTCACCTCACAATCATCGGACCATCAGAACGAAGCACCCTTTTGGGTTAATTTGGTCAAAGGTGCTGCAATAGATGAAAAACACTCCACGAACCGACGATAATAACCTGCTAAACCTAGAAAACTCATGATCTCAGTCGCTGAAGTGGGACGATGCCAATTCTGAACTGCCTCATTCTTTTTGGGATCAACCTTAATACCTTCGCCCGATACAATATACCCCAAAAATGCTACAGACCCTAGCCAGAACTCATATTTGGAGAACTTAGCATATAGCTTTTGTTCCCGCAACATCTGAAGCACTACTCTCATATGTTGGTCGTGTTCCTCCTTACTGCACGAGTAGATCAAGATGTCATCAATGAAGACAATGATAAACGAATCAATATATGGCCTGAATACCCTGTTCATCAAATCCATAAACGCTACCGGGGTGTTAGTTAACCGAAAGACATCACCAGAAACTCATAATGACCATATCTAGTCCGGAAAGCAGTCTTCGGAACATCCAGATCCCGAATCTTCAATTGATGGTACCCCGACCTCAAGTCGATCTTAGAGAATACCCTAGCATCCTGCAACTGGTCAAATAGATCCACATTGTTCCATCCTTCTTCTTCACAAATAATATCGGTGCACCCCAAGGCGATACGCTCGGTCTGACGAACCCTTTGGCTAGTAACTCTTCAAGCTGCTCTTTTAGTTCTTTCAATTTTTTTGGAGCCATGCGATACAGTGGGATAGATATAGGTTGGGTATCTGGAGCCAAGTCGATATAGAAATCAATATCATGATCAGGTGGCATACCTGGAAGATCTGAAGGAAATACATCGGAGAACTCCCGAACTACAAACACTGAATCAATAGCCGGAGTCTCTACAGTAGTATCCCGAACATAGGCTAGATAAGCCAAACAACCCTTCTCAACCATGTGTTGAGCCTTTATAAAAGAAATCACTCGATTAAATGAACTAACAGATGAACCCTTCTACTCCAGCTTAGGCAATGCTGGAATAGCCAAGGTAACAGTCTTGGCATGACAATCTAGAATAACATAATATGGAGATAACCAGTTCATGCCCAGAATAATTTCAAAGTCAGTCATCTCAAGCAGTAGAAGATTTTCTCTAGTTTTGTAAACACAAAATGTAATAATACAAGACCGGTAGATCCGATTCACAATAACAGAATCGCCCACAAGAGTGGACACATAAATAGGAGTACTTAAGGACTCACGAGAAACACCCAGGAATGGAGCAAATAGAGATGACACATATGAATACGTAGATCCTGGATCAAATAATACTAAGGTATCTTTGCCGCAAATAGAAATAATACTTGTAATCACGGCATCTGAGGCCTCTACATCTAGTCTAGCTAGAAAATCATAGAACTGAGCTGGAGCGCCAACTGGCTGGCCTTCACCTGGCTGGCCTTCACCTCTAGGACGACCCTACCTACCTGTCCTCTACCTCTTGGGGGTCGGACAATTGGTGGAGCAACTGGTCCAGTAATCATAGGCTGCTGACCCTGTTGCACTAGCTTACCCCGAAGCCTGGGGTAAAATCTCTGTATGTGACTGGGATCCCCGCACTCATAACAACTCTTCGGTGTGATGGGCTGCTGACTAAGAGTCTGGCCCTGGGGAACTGAATACCCACTGGGAGGACCCTGAATAGCTTGTGGGCGATAAGAACTCTCTGGTATAGCACTGAAATAAGGTCGCACTGGAGCACCCCGAGGAGGCGGTGGTGCTGGATATGGGGGCCTGCTGGACTGGCCTCTCACGAACTGACCTCTTCCCCCAGACGGAGCACCTCTGAACTCTCCAGAATACGTGAACCGCTTATCTCTCATAACCTACTCTCGGCTCCGTTGACGTACACCCTCAATCATGTGGGCTATCTCCACGACTAGGTTATAAGAAGTACACATCTCAACCTGTCGAGCCATAGTGGCATGTATGCCAGTATGTAAACCCGCAAGAAACCTCCGCACTCTCTCCGCCTCAGTAGAGAGTATCATAAGTGCATGGCGAGATAAGTCAGAAAACCTTGCCTCATAATCGGTCACTGAATCTGACCTTGCTAGAGCTGCTCAAATTGAAACCTCAACTCTTCCCTCTTAGAGGGTGAAATATACCTGTTCAGAAAGATACGGGTGAACCTATCCCAAGTTATGGGAGGAGAATCTGCTGGTCTGCCAAGAACATAAGACTGCCACCATCTACGGGCTCTGCCCTCTAGCTGAAAAGTAGCAAAGTCTACCCCATCAGACTCCAATATCCTCATGTTGTACAGTCTATCCTTGCACTAATCAATGAAATCCTGGGGATCCTCATGTCGCTCACCCCTAAAAATAGGAGGATGTAGTCTAGACCATTTTTCCAATAGTTTCTACGGATCAGCGGCTACAACTGGCCTGGGCTCAGGTGTAGCTGTTGCCACTGGCTGGGCTCCACCCATGGGTAGTGCACCCTGGGTCTGATATACAATAGCTGCCTATCCATGAGCCTGCGCGGTAGGGGTCTGTGCTCCCCCGCCCGCCTGAGATGTGGCTGGGTCTGCCGGAAATAAACTGACCTAAGTCATATTGTCCATGAACCGCAGTATACGACCCATGACATCCTGAAATCCCGGTGCAGATGTGAAATCCACCGGAGCTGGCTCTGCCACAGGCACCTCATCCTGTTCCTCAACAATGGGGTTCTCTGCTGGACCCACTAGCGGCATAACTGGAACAGTCCTGGGACATCCTCGCCCTCTACCACAGGTTGGAGCCCTCTCTCGGCCTCTGCCTCGGCCTCTAGCAACTAGGGGAGTAGCTCTTCCCTGGTCTGGAACCTTATTAGAGCACGTTCTCACCATCTGTGAGAGAATAAAAGAAGGATATTTAGTACTACATTAAGTGCACGATGGAATATGAAGAAAGGTAGTTTCCTAACACCCTATAGCCTCTCGAAGATAAGTACAGACGTCTCCGTACTGATCCGCAAGACTCTATTAGGTCTGCTCATAACTTGTGAGACCTACGTGAACCTAGTGCTCTGATACCATGTTGTCACGACCCAATTTCACCCTATAGATCGTGATGACGCCCAACGCTATAGCTCTAGGCAAGCCAACTAATAAATTAAACATATAGCGACAAAATTTAAATCCAAGAAAAATAATAAGACACCAAATTCTACCAATGTGTGTGCCAAGACTTGGTTTCACAAGTGTATGAGCATCTAGTAAATTATATAAAACTCTAAATACTGTCTGAAATGAAAATAGACAGAATAAAAAAAAATACAAGAAGAGGCACTGGTAGCTGCAGGATGGCTCAGAAAGACAGCTCACCACTACGCCCCTAGATAACGAGGATGTGCGATGATAGGTCCTCAACTAGTATCTGACTCAGATCCTGCACAAAAAGTGCAGCAAGTGTAGCATGAGTACGTAAACAACGTGTACCCAGTAAGTATCAAGCCTAATCTCGAAGTAATAGAAACGAGATGGCCGACTTTGATACTCACTACGTGTCAACATTAATAAATGGAATAAATTATAATTATTCAAATCAGCATGATTCACAGAATTAACAATAATTTTATTTAATTAGCAGAAATAATAAAAATCCTTCAAATGCAACAATTTGCAATTTATCAAATTGCTTTCCAAGCTGCAATTCAATTTCAATAAATTTTCAATTTATCAAATAACTTTACAAGCTGCAATAAACTGTCCAAGTATCGTGTAATTATTATTATTATTATTAAGCACGATTTCTGCCGAGGTCATACGACCCGATCCAGAATGCCGTGTACACTGCCGAGGGACATGCAACACGATCCATAGATGCATCTATCCTACCGAGGCGTTCGGCCCGCTCCACAAGAAAGGAGGATATTTTCTTATGGACCTCCGGGATGAGAGTATATTTATTATAAGATAAATTCAGAAGGAAGAACAATTTATCTTAACAATTAATTAATTTAAACAGAAAACTTAAGCATATGAGATTTTCATCCTTTAATATCTTCCCTAACAATTCACTATATATATATATATATATATATATATATATATATATATATATATATATATATATATATATATATATATATATATATATATATTCAAATAATTTAATTAAGTAAAGACTACAATTTTACACAAGTAATTCATGCTTTTGAGTCCTAAACTACCCGGATTTTAGCATTTAATAGTAGCTACGCATGGACTCTCGTCGCCTCGTGCGTACGTAGCCCCCATAATTAGCAAAAATAATTTAATTTAATCACATATGGGGTAATTTTCCCCTCACAAGATTAGACACGAGACTTACCTCGTCTTGCTCCAATTTAATCCACTAGTAGACCCTTTCCTCGATTATCCAACTATGTCTCGCTCGAATCTAGCCAAAATAATTCGATACAATCACTAAAAATCGTAGGAATCAATTCCATAAGAAAAATACTACATTTTCAATAAAATCCGAAATTAATTAAAAATTTGTCTGTGGGGCCCACATCTCGGAATCTGGCAAAAGTTATGAAATCCAACAACCCATTCAATTACGAGTCCAACCATACCAGTTTCACTCAAATCCGACTCCGAATCGATACCGAAATCTCAAAAATTTGTTTCTATGAGATTTCTAAAACTTTTCCAAATTTAAATCTCAAAACACTAATTAAATGGTGAAAACCAATGATATATTTGTGTATATAGACCAAATCCGAGTTAGAATCACTTACCTCAATGTATTTCCTTGAAAATTTGTCAAAAGTCGCCTCTGCTCAAGCTCCAATTCGTCAAAAATGATAAATGGGACGAAGTCCCCTGTTTTTATAACTTACAGATCTGTCCAGTCCGATCATGGACCTCGATCAGGGAGTCTGATCATGGAGTCCGATCTTGGAGTCCGATCAGGGAGATCGATCAGGGAGTCCAATTTTTGGGAGCTTGGTCCTGGGGTTCGATCATGGAGTCCGATCAGGGAGTCCGATCTTGTACCTCGGTCATGGACTCTGATTTTGTACCTCGATCAGGGAGTTCGATTTTGAGAGATAAGGGAAAAAAACCAGATCAACCAAAAACTAATAATACTCACTTCAGCAGTCTCCCATCTTCAATTCTTGATCCGTTAACCCATCCGAAACTCTCCCGAGGCCCTCGGGACCTCAACCAAATACACCAACAAGTCCTAAAACATCATATGAACTTATTTGAAACCTCACATCACATCAAACGATGCTAAAACCACGAATTGTGCTTCAATTCAAGCTTAATGAAACTTAAAATTTCCAACTTCTACATTTGATGTTGAAACCTATCAAATCAACTCCGATTGACCTCAAATTTTGCACACAAGTCATAAATGATATAGAAGAGCTATAAAAAATTTTGAAACTGTATTCCGACTATGGTATCAAAAAGTCAACTCCCCGGTCAAACTTCCAAACTTAAATTCTTGTTTTAGCCATTTCAAGCCTAATTTCACTACGGACTTCCAAATAAAATTCTGATCATGCTCTTAAGTCCAAAATCACCATACGGAGCTGTTGGAATCATCAAAATTCTATCCCGGGATCGTTTGCACATAATTCGACATCCGATCACTATTTGAACTTAAACTTTTAATTTTTCATCAAAATTCCATATCTCGAGCTAGGGACCTCAAAATTTGATTTCGGGCATACGTCCAAAGTCCCAAATCACATTACGGACTTACCGGAACTGTCAAAATACTGACCCAAGTCCGTTTGCTCAAAATATTGACCAAAGTCAACTCAGTTGCGTTTTAAAGCTCTAATTCACATTTTAATCCATTTTTCACATAAAAACTTCCCGAATGGTTTTACGGACTGCGAACGTAAGTCGAGGAATAATAAATAGTGCTTTTCGAGGTCTTAGAACACAGAATTAATTATTAAATTTAAAGATGATATTTTGGGTCATCACAATAACAATAATTCCTTAACAAGCAGGAATAATAATTCATTAAATTCCAAAGATTTTCAATTTATCAATTAGCTTCACAAGCCGCAATAAACTATCAAAGTATCGTGTGATTATTATTATTAAGCACGATTTCTGTTGAGGTAGTTTGGCCCGATCCAGAGTGGCGTGTACACTGCCGAGGGACGTGTGACACGATCCATAGATGCATCTATCCTGCCGAGACGTTCGGCCTGCTCCATAAGAAAAGGAGGACATTTTCTTATGTACCTTCAGAAAGAGAGTATATTTATTATAGGATAAATTCAGGAGGAAAAATAATTTCTCTTAACAATTAATTAATTTAAATAGAAAATTTAAGCATATGAGATTTTCATCCTTTAATATTTTTATCTACAACATATATATAAATATATCAAATAATTTAATTAAGTAAAGACTACAATTTACACAAGTAATTCATGCTTTTGAGTCCTAAACTACCCGGACTTTAGCATTAATAGTAGCTACGCACAGACTCTCGTCACCTCGTGCGTACGTAGCCCCCACAATTAGCAACAATTATTTAATTTAATCACCTATGGGGTAATTTTTTCCTCACAAGATTAGACAAGAGACTTACCTCAATTTGCTCCAATTTAATCCACTAGAAGGCCTTTTCCTCGATTATCCAACTCTGATTGGCTTGAATCTAGCCAAAATAATTCGATACAATTACTAAAAATTATAGGAATCAATTCCATAAGAAAATACTACATTTTTCAATAAAAATCCAAAATTAATTAAAAATTCGTCTGTGGGGCCCACATCTCGGAATCCGGCGAAAGTTATGAAATCCGATAACCCATTCAATTACGAGTCCAACTATATCAGTTTTACTCAAATCCGACTCCGAATCGATACCGAAATCTCAAAAATTCGTTTATATGAGATTTCTAAAAATTTCCCAAATTTCAATCTCAAAACACTAATTAAGTGGTGAAAATAATGATATATTTGTGTATATAGACCAAGTCCGAGTTAGAATCACTTACCCCAACGTCTTTCCTTGAAAACCTACCCAAAATCGTCTCTGCTCAAGCTCTAATTTGTTAAAAATGGCGAATGGGACGAATGCCCTCTTTTATAGATCTGCCGAGGCAGCCTTCGGAACTGGACCTCGAACTGGGTTTCGATCGTGGCTTCGATCATTGCCTTCGAGCCTAGGCCTCGATCGTGCCTTCGATCACAGGCTCGAGCCTGGACCTCGGTCATGGCCTCGATCCTGGCATCAAGCCTCGGCCTTCGATCATGGCATCGAGGTTGAGCCTTCGATCATGGTCCTCGAGCAGCCCTCGATCTTTGGGCTCCATCCTGAACCTCGTCCCTGGCTTCGACCCTGGCCATTGACCCTGGACTCGATATCTGGGCTCGATCCTGGGCTCGATCACAGCCCAGAATGTTCGGCAGAAGAGAAAAATTGCAGCAGCGTTTTAAGTCCAATTTTGATCTGTTAACCATCCGAAACTCACCTGAGGCCCTCGGGACCTCAACCAAATATAGCAACAAGTCCTAAAACATCATACGAACTTATTTGAAACCTCAAATCACATAAAACGATGCTAAAACCACGAATTATGCTCCAATTCAAGCTTAATGAAACTTAAAATTTCCAACTTCTACATTCGATGTCGAAACCTATCAAATCAAGTCCGATTGACTTCAAATTTTGCACACAAGTCATAAATGACATAACGGAGCTATGAAAATTTTTGGAACTGGATTCCGACCCCGATATCAAAAAGTCAACTCCACGGTCAAACTTCCAAACTTAAATTCTTATTTTAGCGATTTCAAGCCTAATTTATCTACGGAATTCCAATTAAAAATCCGAACATGCTCCTAAATCCAAAATCACCATACGGAGCTGTTGGAATCGTCAAAATTCTATTCCGGGGTAGTTTTCTTAAAATGTTGACTGAAGTCAAACTTGGCCTTTTAAAGCCATCTTAAAGAACCAAATGTTCTGATTTCAACCCAAACACTTCCAAATCCCGAACCAACCATTCCCGCAAGTCATAAATCATTAAAAGTACATACGAAAAGTTTTATTTTAGGGATCGGAGTTCTAAAAGTCAAAATGACCGGTTAGATCATTACAATTACTCTGACGAAGTACGTAGAAGAAGTTATATGAAGCGAACTTGTTTGTAACGGATTCGCTGTTTTAATGGTACTTTATGGAGTTTTTTGTTCATTCAATTATGGGTAAGGCATTGGCTAGATTAATGACAATCTATTGCACATATTATGTATCATAGATTCTCTTGGTATCAAGTAGATTTAATTGAATCAAAAGTCCCGGTACGAAATTCTGTGTTATAATTTTGTATATGAGTCTACGAAATTAGAAAATGGTTTTATTATAAAAAATATTAAAGGAAAAAGTACAACTTCTTAGAATGAATATCAAATAACTACATGGAATTTCGATGCTAGAAAATTGCTTGTATATTGACCCATAAAATATTCATTATCTAGAAACAGGAAATTACTTTCGTTTAGCAGATTGGGCAATTGATTTTGCACATTGTATTGTGTAGTACATAACGTTTATTATTTTTTTCAATTTTTTTCTAATTTAGTTTCTTTGTTAATTTTCGTTGAACAAGATAAAATCTTAAATAACAGAGAAGAAAGTACTCCAGTATTGAAAATCTCACAAGGCGGTGTAGAAAGTCTGAAGTTATTAATGAGAAATCTTCTCTTGAGGTACCGAATGAAACACCTTAGGATTTTTAGACGTGAGTTCGTTGATTCTTCATTTTATTTTTCTATTTTCTACTTGGGTGTATTGATTTTATTGTTAATTTTCTTTAATATTTTGTTAGTTTTCTGGTAGGAAGAGGTATGGCTGATTTTACCGGAAGTGTTTTATGTCTGCTTCAATAATAATTATTTGTTTATTTATTTATTTATTATTATTATTATTATTATTATTATTATATGTAAGCTCTCATCAATGCTTTGTTTCCTTTACGAGCATTATTTTATTTATATGACTTCCTTGTTAGTGATTGCATAATTATAACTGGTGAATTGGATGCAGACAGTCACAATTTAGGGATAGGCATGCATGTTAAATTAGTAGGAAAGCTGTTGCACGGGAATGGATTCCAAGAAGCATGTGATTCACAATATCTTCTTCTTTCAACTCCTAACTATTCGTGTACCTTTTAATAGTTTTCTTAAACTTACTTTAAAGAATAATTTATGAAGGTTAATTTATTATTTTGTTTTAATTTTTTGATTATTGTGAGTATTTTATTGATATGGGTACACGCGCAAAGCGTATACCCAAAGACTTATCTATACTCTATACTATATTAAAAATACGAATCCCCTATCGAAATGTCGTTCGTCTTTTTAGTGCATTCTAAGTTGGATATAATTGTAACTGTGATCACCAATAATTTTAATTTTGGGGAAAAAAAAATTGTCCTGCATTTAGGGATAGGATTCTTTATGTTTTTCTTTGGTTAGGATTAGAATTTGTAAAGTTAAATTATTAAAACTTGAATAAAACACAACAATTACATATTGGCTAAAAATAGAAATCCAAAAGTTACGACTAGGTCCCTATTTCTGACGACTTGTCACGATCCAAAATCCTAATTTGTCATGATGGCGCCTATCGTGGTACTAGGCAAGCAGACATTACTGAATAATCCCAACACTTTTAACATAAAATGAATTAAAGTAGTTTAAATAACAAAATTTCTCATAAACAGGGATAGAAACCCAAAACTTAACGCAAAATTCCCATCTACCGAGGTGTCACAGAGTACATGGGCATCTATACATCACAAGCTTGGAAAACACGATCTATAATAGTCTGAGACTAAATACAATAAGCAAGGAGATATAGAAGGAGAGGCAAGGTCTGCGAAACACCAACAACTACCTCGGAATCTCCGAAAAAATCAACTGCGCGAAGAAATCATCATCCACTGTGTTCGGGAACACGTGAATTTGCACACAAAGTGCAGGGTGTAATATGAGTACAACCAACTCAGTAAGTAACAATACTAAATAAAGAACTGAAAGTAGTGACGAACGTGATCATGCGAACGCAAAGAACAATGAATTCCTCCTCCAAAATTACACTACGCGATCGCAGAGGAAGGGACGGGAACGCGATTAAGGAAACCAGATGACAAAAAAAAGCAGTTCAAAAATAGAAGAAAATGGCTCGTAGCCCATCCGAAACACAACCAAAGCCCCTGGGCCCCATCCAAACATACTAACAAGTTCCATAACCTAACAAGGACTCGCTCGAGGTCTCAAATCACATCAAACAATGCCAAAAATACAAATCGCACCACGGATTGAACTTATAAACTTTCAAAACTTCCAACTTCTAAAACTCGTGTTGAAACCAATCAAACCAACCCTGAATGACGTTAAATAATGCAGGCAAGTCCCAAATAACATAACGGAGCTGTTCCAATACTCGGAATTGTATTCCGACCCCGATATCAAAAACTCCACTTCCGGTCAAAATCTCCAAAAATATGACTTTCGCCAACTCAAATGTAAATGAGCTACAGACCTCTAAACCACAATCCAAACACGCTCCTAAGTCCACATTCACCCAACGGAGCTAACGCAATCGACGAAACTTCATTCCGGAGTCATCTTCACACAGTTCCGACTACGGTCAAAATCCTAAGACTGAAGTTTTCATTTTAAGGACCAAGTGTCTCAAATCACTATGAATCATCCGGTAACTAAATTCAACCATGCACGCAAATCAATGCATATTATACTAAGCTGATCAGGGCCTTATGCCGCCGAAGGGGACTTAAATTCTCAAAATGACCAGTCGGGTCGTTACATCTTTCCCCTCTTAAACAAACGTTCGTCCTCGAACGTGCTAAGAATCGCCTCGAAGTTTTAAATCACTGAAAGTACATACCCAACATATACCCGCGGGTGACCCCACGTCACCCCAATCTACATAAGCTTGACGACACCACCTCGACTGTATTTTATCCTTTCTACTAACACCGATAAGCCTTAGAGTCAAAATTCTCACCTTCCATTTATCTTCAAAAGACCCGATTCTAAATCCATAACCGGTATCAGTCTCAACCAGCTGTAACAACTCATGCCTACACCCACAAGGTATGACCACACAACAAGACATACCACACATAGTCCCATAATAATATTTCTTATCATAATAGCTGCCCGTAATCAAAACCAACATTGATAATTAGCCTCATATCCGTTAGAACCCTGTTTCAAACCTCCACAACACTGACAACGATGCACGAAACATGAAGACCTCTTAACTATACACCCGAATCAACAAATCACAACTAACACCACCGGGCACACACCCTGCAAGCTAAAACTCAAGAAGCACAGACGAAAAATGACTGGATATGTAAAGAGAACACATAAGAGAAATATAAAACAATGCCCGACAGGAATCACACTCTATGAGTATCATCTTACAACTCAATTTAAAAGGAAAATTTAAGTATATGAACAAATCATAAGGATCTCCTCCTGATATAACTTCCACCGCGGCACGCAACGTGGCTCAAACATATCAAATCACATGGAATCGCAAGGGTCTCACCCTCAACTCTGAATCACAAGTCGAGTACACATCATACCATTGGAAATATTCCACTAACTCAATTCGGCCAATAAAATCACAACACTTACTAAACTCTCACCCCGGTAGAGTATCAAATCACAAATCGTAAACAAGTTACTCATTAATCACATCAAACCTGCCATAATGGACAACATAAATTCACTTGTAGTCTCGTAACTTTCAAAAATGCATTAAAACAATGATAGACACGGCTATCACACATAGAATCTCCCAACAGGGGAAAACACATATACAGAATACTAAGTCATGAACTCACCTATAGGTGGAACAACAAATAGTAGAACTCGCCGAGATAAGCAGAACCGAATCAAAATATGAATGGTGCCCCTCTGTAACAATTCAAAAACATGCATGTATGACATCATCTGGCATAGTGGCCTCAAGCCTACTATATGAAACACATCAACGGGTCAGGCCTTCCCCCTCTTGGGCACCCTCTACTCGCCTGAATACTCCGTTGTGACACATCTATCCGAAGTCTAGGACAATCTCTCACCCTGTGGCTGGTATCTTCACACTCGAAACAAGCTCTCTGCTGACGTGGATGTAAGAACTGTGCGGTACGGGTACTCTGAGACCCTTGAGCACCTGAAACACTGTGTGAAGCCTGAAGTGCAAACTGAACTAGCTGACCTATAAAACCTCAACCATGTCATACCCTGCCTCTAAAATAAGGACCAGTAGATCTCTCCGGTCTACAAGGCCTCCTCGCCTCCCTGTCCTCTCTCTCCTGATCTCGCCTGTACTCTCCCTCATGACCCCACCTGTCCTCTCTCTCCTAACCCCACATGCCCTCTACACGGCAAGCGATCCCTACCACATGCTAAAACGAAACATCTGACGCTAACTCCCGAGCCATGCTGAACCGAATATCATGCTTGATCCCCTCAATGAATCTACAGACACGCTCTCTAACTGTGGCGACCAAAGCAGGTGCATGCTTGGCCAAATCACTGAATCTCACGGTATACTCTGATACTGACATAGTGCCCTGGCGCAGCTTCTCAAACTCTACGTGCCATGCATATCGAAGGGACTGAGGTTCAAACTCTCTCAAGAACATCTCTGAAAACTGAACCTATGTAAGTAAAGCTAACTCGGCCGGGCTACCCAACTCATACGCCTGCCACAATATATAAGCTGCTCTCTTAAGTTGGAATGTAGTAAAAGCAATGTCACTCGTCTCAACAATACCCATAGTGCAGAGAATGCGATGGCACTCCTCCAGGAAACCCTGTGCACTCTCTAAAACCAAACCACGGAATGTATGAGGGTCATATTTCTTGAACCTTACAAGTCTAAGATGCTCTTCCTCAGATGCTACTGCCCTGACCACGGGCTGAACTAGATCCACAGGTAGTGTCGCCATGACACCTGGAACCTAACTGATGTGGACTCGCTGATCTGGAGTGTGGACGGCGAGAGTTTGGGTCCCTCCCATGATCTGCAAAGTAGCTGGTGTAACCGGAATCAACCCCGCCTAAGCCAATATAACAAACATACTCTGGAACTATGCTAAGGTCTTCGAAAGTCCGGGGGTAAAAGTAGGCGCCTCCGGTACCTACCTCTAACTGGAACTACTAGCGCATCCTCAACTGCTGCTCTAGTAAGTGCCCTAGGTAGGGCACGTGCTCCTCCTCGGCCTCTGCCTCTTCCCCTAGCGACATCTGCTCTGGGGGAAAGGTCATCAGTCACTACAGCTCGTGTCCTCACCATCTGTGAGAGAATGGAATGATAAATGTTAAACTCCGAGGTCAATGAACTCGCACGATAGGAACGAAGGAAGTGAAACTATCCTAAAAGTTCTGTAGCCTCTTGAAGATAAGTACAGACGTCTACGTACCAATCCGCAAGACTCTACTAAACTCGTTTATGACTCATAGCACCCATGAACCTAGAGCTCTGATACCAACTTGTCACGACCCAATTTTCCCTCTATTGGGTATCGTGATGGCACCTAGTCTTAGGGACTAGGTAAGACTAACATTAATTGAAACAACAACATTATTTAAATAATATCTAAAATTTGAAATAGAAATCTCTTAAAATTTACAATTCTCAAAACCGGTAGTACAAGTCATAAGCTCTATAGAGTGTTTGCTAGAAATCTTCTAAATACAACTGTCTAGAAATAAGAATAAATAGTGCAAAATGAAAACTTGAAGGTGACTACGAAGTCTGCAAACCCAGCAGCAGGTTTACCTTGAGTCTCCATAGCAACGACTCGCACAACTGCTAAAGACAAATACCTGGATCAACACAAAAATGTGCAAAAGTGTAGAATGAGCACACCACGGCGGTTCCCAGTAAGTATCAAGACTAACATTGGTGGAGTAGTGGCAAGGAACAGTCAAGACACCCACTGGTCTAATAAACTGAACAAGTATAAGTATATGAACAATAGAAATATGATATCTACATAAAGACTATGCAATATGGCTCACAATACAGTAATGGCAATAAGAAATGAAACAACAAGTATCAACGGAATAGCATAAAAATGACACAGGAAAGCGAATGGAACACAACCTAAATCTGGAATCACAAATACAGCAAGGACAAGTAATAACTCAGCAATTACAACTGCTTTTACATCAGGTTTTAGTCATCAAACTCCATGAGGTACCGAACCTCAAACAAATCACAACTCACAGGTCTCAATACCTGAACCCTAACACTTGGAATCATGTGCCCTCATTACACTTCATAACCGCACTGATGAGTCACGTGCCAATAGAGTCATTCTCGCATAGAAGGCAAGTAAATAAGGGTGAGCATCTATGCTCAACAATATCAATAATACCTCTTATCCGATAAGAGTGCTTAACTACGTGTATGATTGTGCAAGTGTCCTAACATAGTCCATACCAGCAAATAAGCATAAGGAAAAAGAACGGACAGCACGTAGAATATTTTCTCATAGCTTTCACAAGATAAAGCTCCCACAGGTAAGTGTACCACAGCACAATATCAATAACAAGAATGCACCCATGCTATCACAAATCATCATATATCAATCCCTGACACAGCCCACTTTGTCTCTCCACATGTGCAATAATAAAGTAAGTGCCCGCCTTGTCTAGCCACACGTGCATAACAATGGTCCCACCTTATCTCGCCACATGCGCAACCCCACACACACATATATATATATGTGTGTGTGTGTATATATATATATCCCGCATTGTCACGTCGCATGTGCAAATATCAGTAGTAACAATAGCACGGTAGAAACCTCGTGCAACCCCATAACAAAAATCGCACGGCAAAAACCTCATGCGTCATAATAACCACAACCGCACGGCAAAAGCCTCGTGCATCACAACAATAAATACAATAGGAACAATGATAATAATACAAGGATACGACAAATATGTCAACTCAGAAATTCCAGAACTTAAGGAAACGGAAGAACTAATTCACAAGGAGTAGCCACAATAGAGAACGCTACTCACAATAAGAACAACTCAACAAGAAAGGAAATATTATGTAACAACGGTCCACAATGTATAGTTCGACATCGAGGGAGCTAACACAAGACGAATAATTCCAAATAAGGACAAGTCAACTAAAATATAGGATATTTAACTTCTTTTAAGATTGGGCAATTAAGAGAGAGATACAACAACTCCAATTAAGGATAAACAATATAAGAATAATAATTTGCCTCAATTAAGGATGAACAATTACAGAAGAGATAATTATAATTTCAGATAAAAATAAGCAGTTAGGGAAAAGAAAACACGGCAATAGAAGAGATACAATTTCAGTTAAGGCGTATATGAATTAAATGAACAACAAGAATGGATCATGAAGCAATTAATTCTAATTAAAGCAGGTATAAATGAAACTGGAAATTAAGAAATGTAATCATAACGAGAACAACTGCATATTCGATGAATATAAGGACCTAAGAATCCCTAAAAGGAAACTTTTCAACAAATAAGTCCGGGCACGTACTCGTCACCTCGCGTACATGAACTGCAATTAGCATAGAATACTCAAATCCTAAGGGGTAGTTCCCCCACACGAAGTTATGCAAGATACTTACCTCAAAGAAGACAGACCGATACTCAAAAATGAACTTCTCAGGCGAAATGACCTCCGGACGGCTCAAATCTAACCAAAATAACTTTAAAGCACAAATAAAACTCATAAGAAACAATTCCGGACCATAGAGCCTCAATCTTTATCAAAATTTAAAAATCGGTCCAAAAGTCGACCCCCGAGCCCGCACCTCAAAACCCGATAACTTTTACAAAACCCGAACACCCATTCCGATATGAGTTCAACAATACTAAAATTATCAAATTCCGATACCAATTCGTCCCTCAAAACATAATTTTTCATTTTGAAATTTTCTTCAAAAACCACCATTTTCCCAACTCAAAGCACAAATTAAATGATAAAATAAAGATAAAGTCATGGAATATAATAAATTCTAGGTGAAGAACACTTACCTAATCGATTTTCTTGAAAAACCCACAAAGAATCGCTCAAAATCGAGCTCTACAAGTCAAAATATGATGAAAATGGCCTAACCCTCGATTTGGAAAACTTATATTCTACACAGGTCTGAAAGCATCGCGAACGCGGAGAAAAGCTCGTGTTCGCGAAGAAGAAAAATGAAAGCTACCCAGTTGTACTTCGCGAACGCGAAGATAAGCTCGTGAATGCAGAGAAGAAAATAATTACTGCCCAAATTAGTGCTACGCGATCGCGAACAAACATATGCAATCGTGAATAAGGAAATTGATGGCCGAGGAACTGGGCTGCACGAACGCGTGAAACGGCACGCGAACGAGAAGTAGGAGAAAGCAGACTTTCGTGATCGCGAACGTGATCATGCGAACACAAATAACAATGAATTCCTCCTCTGAAATTACACTATGTGATCGTGGAGGAAGGGACGCGAGCGCGATTAAGGAAACCAGATGACAGAAAACACCAGTTCAAAAATAGAAGGGAATGGCCTGTAGCCAATCAGAAACACACCTAAGGCCCCCGGGATCCTGTCCAAACATGCTAACAAATTCCATAACCTAACACGGACTCTCTTGAGGTCTCAAATCACATCAAACAATTCCTAAAATACAAATCGTGCCACGAATCGAATTTATGAACTTCCAAAACTTCCAACTTCTAAAACTCGTGCCGAAACCTATCAAACCAACCCGGAATGACGTCAAATTTTGCAGGCAAGTCCCAAATAATATAATGGATCGGTTCTAACTCTCGGAATCACATTCCGACCTGATATCAAAAAGTCCACTTCCGGTCAAAATCTCCAAAAATTTGACTTTCACCATTTCAAATCTAAATGAGCTATAGACCTTTAAACAATAATCCGGGCACGCCCTTAAGTCCAAAATCACCCAACGGATCTAACGAAACTAACAAAACTCCATTCCAGAGTCGTCTTCATACAGTTCCGATTATGGTCAAAATCCTAAGACTAAAGCTTCTGTTTTAGGGACCAAGTGTCTTAAATCACTTTGAATCATCCGGTAACTGAATTCAACCACGCACGTAAGTCAATACACATAATACGAAGCTACTCATGGCCTTATGCCGCCGGACGAAACTTAAATTCTCAAAACGATCGGTCGGGTCGTTATAGAAAATCATAAAGATTTTAATCTCGTAATGTCAACAAAGGAGTAGAAAATCCAAATATTTTAGTCTCCAAATTGAGAGTAAAAATCACTAGGATTTTGTAATAACCCGGCCGATCGTTTAGAGTATTACAATCCTGTTTCCCCATTTACTGCTCAATTTATGCTTTACAGTTGTTATGTGATTTGTCGGGGTGATTGGTTCGGGTCCGGTGAGGTTTTGGAATGAATTGGAACACTTAATTCCAAGGTTTAAAGCTTAAGTTAAAATAGTGATCGGATGCTAACTTATGTGTAAACGACCTCAAAATAGAGTTTTGATGATTGTAATAGCTCCATATGGTGATTTTGCACTTAGGAGCGTGTCCGGAAAATTATTTGGAAGCACGTAGCTAAATTAGGCTTGCAATGGTGAAAATAGAAATTTAAGTTTGAAAGTTTGACCGGGGAGTTGAATTTTTTATATCGGGGCCGGAATCTGATTATGAAAATTGAAATAGGTCTGTTATGTCATTTATGACTTGTGTGCAAAATATGAGGTCAATCAGACTTGATTTGATAGGTTTTGGCGTTGAATTTAGCAGTTAAAATTTTTTAGTTTCATTAGGCTTGAATTGGGGTATGATTCATGGTTTTAGCGTTGTTTGATGTGATTTGAGGTTTCAACTAAGTTCGTATGATATTTTAGGACTTGTTGGTGTATTTGGTTGAGGTCCTGGAGCCTCGGGTGAGTTTCGGAGGATTAACGAATCAATTTTTGGACTTGGAGCTTTGCTGGAATTTTTCTGATGCACTATCTGGTTTCCTTCATCGCGTTCGCGGAGAGGAACTGAGGGGCAGGCAAGATTTGCTCTTCGCATTTGTGAGGGAGAGGACGCATTCGCGAAGGGTTGGTCAGGTTGTGCATCGTGAACGCGAGAGGGTGGTCGCTTTCGCGAAGAAGGGAGCTGGGTTGGACCAAACGCGTTGGCCTAAGCATTCGCGTGAGAGGCTTCGCGTTCGCGAAGGTCTAAGGTCGTTAACCATCGCGTTCGCGAGTAGGATCTCGCGTTCGCGAAGAAGAAATTGGGGAAGCATATTTTTGTGCTTCGCGAACGCGAGGCAAGGGCCGCGTTCGCAAATGAGAAAATTCTGGGTAGCACAAAATGTGCTTCGCGATCGCGAGGCAGTGGCCGCGTTCGCGAAGAAGAAAAACCTAGGTAGAGAGTTTAAGGACTTTGTCCCATTTTCTATTTTTGACGAATTGGAGCTCGGGAAGAGGCGGTTTTCGGTAGATTTTTAAGGAAAACAATGGGGTAAGTGTTATTAACTCAATATTGGTCAAATTACTTGAATCCATGGTTGTTTCTAACAATTAATTGGTGAATTAAGTTGGAAAATTTTAGAAAAACCCTCTTGGTTTAATTTGAAGATTTGAGGGTCGAGTTGATGTCGGATTTGGTAAAATTTATAAGGTTGGACTCATGGTTGAATGAGCGTTCTTATTTTGTAACTTTTGTCGGGTTCTGAGACGTGGGCCCACGAGCGATGTTTGGGTGAAATTTTGGATATTTTTGGAAAATTAGTATTTTCATATGGAATTAATTCCTATAATTTATATTGACTGAATCGAATTATTTGTGGCTAGATTCGAGGAGTTTGGAGGCCGATTCGCGAGGCAAATGCATAGCAGAATAAAGAATTACACGGTTAGAAGTAAGTAACAATTTTAAATCTGGTTCTGATGGTATGAAACCCCGAATTTTGTGTTATGTGATCGGTTTTGAGGTGACGCGCATGCTAGGTGACGGACGTGTGGGCGTGCACATTAGGAATTGTGACTTGGTCAAATTCCACGGAACCGTGTAGTTGAATAATTTGTTGTTATCTGTACATTCTCCATGTAGTAGAGAAATTGAACTACAAATCATGTTTAGATTATGTGTTGGCACTATAGGGACCCACAGAGGTCGTGTACATGTTGAATTGTCTACTAAATTGATGATTTGTACTCAGTCACAGTTTACTTGTTTATTTTATCTCAATCTACATTGTTCCTTGTTGATACATTATGTCATTTCTGTTGGGGCTGATTTTCATGAATACTGATTTTCCAACAGACTGGAGAGATTTATGACTGGGTGAGATCGAGGGCCTGATTCTGAGATATTATACTATAGCACGTGAGTTGTCCGTGCGGATCCAGATATTATACTATAGCATGTGAGTTATCCGTGCAGCACGAGAGTTGTTCGTACGGATCCAGATATTATACTATAGCACGTGAGTTGTCCGTGCTTCACGTGAGTTGTCTATGCGGATCCAGATATTACACTATAGCACGTGAGTTATACGTGCAACACGTGAGTTGTCCGTGTGGATCCAAATATTGATACTATAGCACGTGAGTTGTTCGTGCGGATGATAGCGCTTGTGCTAAAAGAGCCCCTCCAGAGTCTATACACACCCCCAGTGAGCGCAGGTACCTACTGAGTGTGAGTGCTAAGTATTGAGCGAGTGGGAGGACTGAGTGACTGTTCCTCAGAGAGGATGCATTGATTTCAATATTGTTGTATTACAGTTGTCATATGTTATTGTTTTGGAAATTTTTTAGAGATATTATCTTCTCTTTCAGTCGAACTTGATATGAAATTACTGTTTGGCCTTAATTGTTGAACTTGCAAGCATGCCTACTTTCTTATGTTGGAAATTACTGTAATTGGACTTAGCTGTGAAGATCGTCACTACTTTCAGTTCTTTATTTAGTGTTGTTACTTGCTGACTTGGTTGTACTCAAACTACAAGCTGCACCTCGTGTGCAGATCCAGGTACTTCCGGATACGACAACTGATAGATCTCAGAGTGTTATCATTTGGAGACTATCAATGTAGCTGCTTCGCGCCCGCTGACCTTGACTCTCTTCCTTTTAGTTATTGTACTGTTATATACTTTCAGACAGTGTTTTTATCAGTCATACTTTGTTATCATTTAGATGCTCACATACTCAGTGACACTGGGTTTTGGAAGTGTTTTGTATCTGTAATTGTGAGGTTTTCTATTGAATTCAAAAATTATGTTTTCAAACTTAAAAGATATTGTGTTTTATTGAGGTTGTTGGCTTGCCTAGTATTGAGATAGGCACCATCACGACATGTGAATTTTGGGTCGTGACAAATTTAGTCTCCCACAAACAGAATATAAGATGAAAACAGAAAAAAAATTTTAAGTTCCTTAAGCTCTTTAGTATTCTGTATTCGAAAATATATTCAAAAAATTGAAACAATGTAAAACGAGAAATACAGAAGAACAAAATTAATCTGAGTCCACTGAATTCACAGTGTTTTCTTAAGGAACTTAATCCCATCCTAGTACTCGCGGTTTAGGATTATTGTCTCCCATGATAGAATGGATAACCTCACTAGTATAGCGGTACTTCAATCCCCAGTGAAAACGAATGCAAAGAACAGTAGAAATCACACTTACTACTTTATTTTATGTTAAAACAACGCAGAAAGAAGAAGGAGAAATCAGAATTTTTCGCAGAAATTCTGAGGGAATAGTCTGCAATTTATAGCCAACATGTTGAGTTTAAACGAAGAGGTACAACTCTTCAGAATGTCTGTTATGACTATTCAAGTAAAACGTCCATTACATAAATGGCTATTTACGTAAAATATAACGGGAAATCAAAACGTGGAGAAAAATTAATTTACCGTTACAAGAACAACCAATTTGGATTAAAATAATATTACGTTAATAAAGTTTGTCCAAAAAATTAATCAATCAATCGATCATTTGACCAAATCTAAATCCAAATCCAAATCCGATGCCAAGCCGAGCGAGCGAGCGACGATGACGGCGCGAGGCTTGCCTTAAATTAATCAATCAATCGATCATTTGACCAAATCCAAATCTGAATTCGAATCTGAATCTGAAGCCGAGCCGAGCGAGTGACGACGACGACGGGGCTTGCCTTAAATTAATCAATGAATAGATCATTTGACCAAATCCGAAGTCGAGCGAGCGAGCGACGACGACGCGAGGCTTGCCTTCTTCTTAACTCTTTAAGAGCTAGAAGAAGAGAAATTGTCTATATACCCATGATAAGTCTTTTCCTCCTCCAATATGGGACAATGTCCCTTTGTCAAGGAGGAAAAATCAAAATTTCAGTTTTTCCTCCATTTTCCATTTACTATATTTTAAGCTCTAAGAAGTTTAAACCCAACAGGCACTGCCTATGATTATAAACTACCATCACATTCCTTAATCACAACTACCACCACCACCCGCCATTATTAACTATCACCACCAATAACTATCATATTGCTAAAAACTATATATTTTATTGATAGAATATTATGTTAAAAAGTATTTTATTTGAATTTTATGTTTATTAATTTTCAAATAAAGAAAAATTTATACATTCAGATGTTAAAAATCAAAAAGTCTTAATTATTTAGTATTCAGATCTTAATACACATCTTGATATTCAAATATGTATTCAGATTTAGATGTCTTAATCTTAATACACATCTTGATATTTAAATGTGTATTCAGATTCAGACGTCTTAACATTAAAAAAACAAATGAGGCCTTAGTCCTTGATAAATCGGAGACGTTTTTGGAGAGGGGATTCGACCCAAGGAGGCAAGAATACGCTAGGAGCAAGGCGGAGAATTTTTCTACGGGTTTTTCACTTTCTTCTTCCTATTTTCATTATTGGTTATGCATTCTAGTAGTGTAGTTTTTCATACTATTATGAATAGCTAATTTGTTATCTAGGGTTTTGATAAAACCTTTTGTAGGTTAAATTCTTATGACATTTTTATATAATTGAGCCGTTGTATTTCTCTACTTGTCCAACTATGTGTTTATTATTGTTGGTTGAATGGCCATCAATTGACTGTGCCTATTTAGTATGTATATTGCTCGAGAGAGAGTACAAATTAGGTAGTTGTTGAATAAATCACTCCTAACGTATGTGAGAGATCAATACGGATTAAAGGCGGGAATAGAGATAATGAAACATTGGTGCGATCGTAATGAGCGCTGAACTAGTACCAACTAGCATAGTTCGAGAGAATACGTCTAGTAAATTGTGGTAGTTGCTCGAGAAAGAGCTACAACACCCAAAGTACTCACGATCGGTAGAGAATACTTAGGCAAAATTATAAAAGATGTAGCAGGAAGGATTCCGACAATTGTTGAAATCATAACTTTAGACCTCCTTGATCTTTTCTCCAACCCCTAGTATCTCTAATTGTTAATTCACTATTTTAATTTGTTAGTTAATTAGTTTAACATAAGAATCTTTATATTTATAACTTAGGAATTGTTCGAACTTGTCTTCTTAGTGATACTTAGCAATTATAGTGAAGCCTTAGTTCTCTGTGGGATTCGACTCCGGACTCTTAGACATGATTATATTTGTAGCGACCGCTTATCCTTTTTAGGACTAGAGTTGGGCATGATCAAATTTTGTCGCCGTTGCCGAGGAACGAACGGTGTAGGATACCATGGGAGTTTCGATGTTGGTAATTCTAGTGTTGATCTTCCTTGTGCTCATTGTGGAGGATACCACCTGTGGCAAAATTGTCAAAATATTCTCGAGAGTAAGTTATATGCACCAACTTAATCTTATCAGTGGAATGTATGTGATGTTTGTGGTGGTCAAGATGGTCATTTTTATGGTTGTGATTGTATTTATTATCCTCCCCCAATCCCTTATTATGATGGTTCTACATTTTCTTGTGAAGTTAATAGGAACAAAGAACATGGGGAAGCTAACTTGGAGGAGATCAAAGATATGTTAAAGTGCCTCTTGGAAGGAAATAATGAGAAAGAATTGCAAATACAAAGGCAATGGGATACTATCCAAAGGCAAGATGCAACTATTGGCAACTTGGAGGCTCAAGTGGCTCAATTAGTTGAAGCATTTAATGCTCATCAAGCTAATATTATGGATAGTAATGGGGAGCAGTGTGCATTAGAGACCGAAATTGAGGTGTTAACGGAGGAGATCAGAGTAGAACATCAACAATATATCCAACTAGAATTTGAGGATGCCGATGTTGAAGATGTAATACTAGTGTCAATCGAGGACACTGAAAATATATATTTAGTTGACTCTACTGTCATTGGTGTTGAGGATGTTGACAGTCCCAAAGTTCATGTAGTTGAGCGCATTGGTCTATACTCCAAGTATTTTTCCCACAATGTGTTTGGATGATGATATAGAAATAGTCATCCGAGCCACTTGAGGAGTCAAGGAATGAGGAACAAGGTGCCTTCATTCTGGAATTCTTCTTGCTAGAAAATCGGGATTACATACCTCATCTAAAGGCCAAGAAGTGCAGAATACTACATTATTTCCTTAGGCCAGTTAGATTCGTTCGACCACCCCAGGAGCATAATCATAATCTTGAAGCAAACTTGGGGTTCAATTCATAAGCTCGAGGTGGAGGAAAAAAAATAATTTGCGTCATGCCACGATATTAAATCAGGTACTTGTTGGGAGGCAACCCAACTTTACTACTTTCTTTTATTTTTAATTTTTTTAATTATTTTTTTTATGTATTATTTTTGTAGTATCAATTTTTGATTTTCTAGGAGCATGGAAAGCAAAGCTATTGGAAGGATGCAACAGCAAATCGGATGGTTGGAACTAAGTGTGAGGTACCTGCACGAAGGACCATGCCCGGGAGAAGTCTGAGTACCCCATTAGCTGCTAGTGCTTCGGCTTTTAGTCTACCAAGGAGTTTCTTATACCCTCTTATTAGTATAGTGTGCATTGGGGACAATGCAAAATTTTAAGTGTGGGGTAAAGAGATTTGTCTGGGCGACTTTCTATGCTATTTTAGTTGTGTTAGTTTAATTGAATAATGCTTTTTTAGAAAAATGGAAAAAGATTGGACTGTTCCCGACGATGGATATCCTAGACAATTTTCTTGAGGGTTTAAAGTCCGACCAAAAACACACACAAAAAATTAAAAAAAATCCAAAATATATTTCTTTAATTTTTGTAGGTAGTAAAAATCCCCCTGATTTTTCTTTGTGCCTCGGTTCTTTTCCATGTGATGTAGTTTGAACCGGGTCATAGTTTTTTTTTTTAGAGTAGAATATGATTTAAGGAATAAAAGAAGGAAGATAAAATTTCTAGGCGCCCTTTTGACTTGTTTGATAGTAGCATATTTAGGCTCTAGCATGTGTATCACCTTTCCTATGGTTTGAAGTTGCTTATGATGCCTTGTTGAGCTAGATAGCATGTCTATTGATGCCTATGTCGCATTTTCATGGATCGTGTTCACTTTGTGCAAAATGCTTAATAATTTGTGGCTCCGTGAATACTTGCAATTGCTTGAGAATCAGAATGGAACTGTCCTTAGTGAATCATGTGCCATGTGTGATGAGATCTTCTTGTGTAGTCCATGTCGTTATAACTGAGTCTAGAACTTGCCTGGCATGTGAGTTCAAGCGAAATTTTATGTTTTGCTCGGTTTGAAAAATGATTTTAGGCTTTCTTTGATCTTTTTGAGCTTAATGCTTACCACAAATAAAAATTATCCCTAGTCAACCTTTTGAGCCTATAAACTTTTATTTGGCAACCACATTACAAGCCTATACCCTTTTGTTCTTAATTGTTATTATTTTGACCCTTTTACCTCTTAAAGCACTTTAATTGTAAAATGAGCGCTAGAGGAAGTTAGGAGGGAACTTGTGTGGCTTTTAAGTGAAACCAATGAAAGAAAGAAAGGTGCAATTGTATTGTAAGGATTACACCACTAGCAAGAATGGTAGAGGAAAAAAAAAGGTTAGTGAAAAGAAAGAAAAAAAATGTAGCAAAGAAAAATAAGCATATCTTGTCCTTGCTAGGGGGTATGAATTAAAGTAGTTCTTAATGAAAGAGTAAATATTTTGGGGGTGATATTGTTTGTGAAATTGCAGTTGGGTTGAAGAAAAATGCGCTTAAAACTAATTTTGTGATGTGTTAAAGTGGTTAGGAGGGTTAGTCGCTATTCCTAAATTTATCCTACTCGTCCTTTAGCCCATATTACAATCATAAAAAGTCCTAAATGATTTTAGATCGATCAAGCCTACATTAGTAGAGATTTATATAATGGGCAAGCCCATGGTACTTTGTGCATGCATGTGGCTTCTTCGTTGATTTATCTGAGTCCTTAAAATATATTTGAGCATTTGATTCGAATGTGTGGATTCAACTTACTCTCTTATTCTTGTTGTGAGGGCACATGATTTCGCAAGGGATAGGTGACGTTATTAGATTTCTCTATGATGTTAAGTGTTCAAGCCATGAATGCATTGTGATATTGAGTCGGCCGGCTAGGATTGTTATAAGCATATTTTCTAGTTGTTGAATAAAATTTTGAAGTATGGCATAAAGTAAAGGGAAATGTGTGTTGAAGGCATATGCTAAAGTTTATTTGTTGCTATCAACCATAGTCATAGGGATGGTGTGCTTCAGATGTGCTAAAACAAAAATGCTCAAGGTTAGTGTGAATTGGTGGTTGACTCGAGGACAAGCAACGTTTAAGTGTGGGGTAGTGATGTTTGGCCAAAATGATATATTTTTAGTACATTAGTCGCCCTAAAGTTTGTTGGTTTAGTGATTAATTGTGTGACATTTGAGCTAAATTATGTTGTTTTATGCATAGGAGCATCGGAAAAAAGAGCCGAATGAAAGTTGCACAAAATAGGACGAAAATGTAAGAAAAGAGCACAAAAATACCAAGTACCCAAACCGTGCTACAGGCCAAGTATAGCCAGCTTGACCGCGCTACAGGCCGGGCGTAGCCAGCTCTGTAGCCAGGCTGACCGCGCTATAAGCCTGGCCTCGCGAGGTCTATAGCTCGGTAATTAAAAGTCGCGGGATAAAAGACTTCAACCCGGATTTGGATTCAAGGACTACAACCCTAGCCTATAAATACTCCCTAAACATGTCTAAGAAGGGAGGATGTATTTAGAGCAGATTCGGCCTAAAGGAGAGACATTTTTGGAGAGGGGATTCGACCCAAGGAGGCAAGAACACGCTAGGAGCAAGGCGGAGAATTCTTTTATGAGTTTTTCACTTTCTTCTTCCTATTTTCATTATTGGTTATGAATTCCAGTATTGTAGTTTTGCATACTATTATGAATAGCTAATTTTTTTATCTAGGGTTTGATGGAATCTTTTGTAGAATAAATTCTTATGACGTTTTTATATAATTGAGTCGTTGAATTTCTCTACTTGTCCAACTAGGTGTTTATTGTTGTTGATTGAATGGCCATCAATTGGTTGTGCCTATTGCTCGAGAGAGAGTACACATTTAGGTAGTTATTGAACAACATCACTCCTAACGTATGTGAGAGATCAATACGGAAGGTTTAAAGGCGGGACTAGAGATAACGAAATCTTGGTGTAATCGTAGTGAGCGGTAAACTAGTGCCAGCTAGTGTAGTTCAAGAAAATACGTCTTGTAAGTTATGGTAGTTACTCGAGAGAGAACTATGACACCCAAAGTACTCACGATCGGTAGAGAATACTTAGACGAAATGATAGAAGACGTAGCGGGAAGGATTCCGACATTTGGGAAAATCGTAACTCTAGGCCTCCTTAATCTTTTCTCCAACCCCTAGTATCTCTAGTTGTTAATTCAATACTTTAACTTGTTAGTTAATTAGTTTAACATAAGAATCTTTATATTTATAACTTAGGAATTGTTTGAAATTGTCTTCTTAGTGATACTTAACAATTATAGCGAACCCTTAGTTCTCTGTGGGATTCGACTCCGGACTCTTAGACCAGATTATATTTGCAGCAAACGATTATCCTTTTTAGGACTAGAGTTGGGCGTGATCAATTGTCAATTGAATTTAAACTCCTAAATATTAGGATCTAATTCAATAAGGAAAGATATAATAATTAAAATTTAATTGATATCAAAGTCCTAAAGATTAGATAAATAATATAAATAACTATTTTGTCTAATGTGAAATCGAATTTTAAAGGATAAAAAAGACGAATGACATGTCGCTAAGGACCTTCGTGCTTTTAATATAGTGTATAGATAAATGTATAGTTTATCATAAAGAAATTTTTTGAATCTCGCGGTCTTAAATATAATCACGTCATTTCTATAACATGAAATGTTATTAAGAATAAAAGAATAAAATGAAAATGTTAAAACTAAAGAGTAGTAATAAATATAGAAATAACATTCTTTCGAATTCTAGCAACGATAACTCCAGCACTTATATCACTTGAAATTTTATAAATATAATATTTGACACGCATACAACCTGTAATATCAGATAATAAGTCCTACGTTACATTACAGACCGAGTCCAACTACTGCCACGTTATATTGTGTCTCTTTTGACTTTTCTCTTTCTTCCTCTTTTGCCTACGTAAGCGTCTCTACTCCTTTCTCACATGGGAATGCAATAATCTACTCATTAATGGAAATGCCACAAAATCATACCTTGAGATTTTTTAAGTTGACACGAGCTAGAGTTTAATATTAAATTATCACATTATGTTTTATACTAACACGACTTGCCCATTTTGCGTCTTTATTTTCTATTTTGTGTTGGGGTGTAGCTTCCTTGGTCCTTGATAATCAGACTCTTCGTGAGTTCGTTCTATCCAACCGCCAAAAAATATAAAATAGTGCCACCATCCATTAAATATTATTCTACGGTCCCAATTTATTTGATATTTGATATTTTTTTTAGTTAGTCTAAAAATAATAACATATTTTTATAGTAGAAACAAGTTAACTTTAATCTTCTCACGCTTGATTTATAGGCAAATAAATTTCTATTATTTATTTTAGATCACAATTTGTTCTTTAAAAAAAATCTTTTCTTTTAACTATTGTGCCTAATCAAACAAAATTGAAGCGGGGGAAGTATTGTAAAATCGTGCGACCACCCATTAAACATTATTTCATGACTTTTGCCAAGGAATCAAACGACGTGTAACTGCACTACTTCACAGCCAGCTACAACGTGTTGAAAACTTGAAGTAGAAAAATTAGTCAATTAAAAGTGACTTAATTGAAAGTGATACAAAGTATTTTTTTTTATAGAATACATATGTTTGATTAACACATTTTCCTTGACTGTACTTATATGCAAAAATGTTAAAGGACACAATATGTAGCTTAAAGGCAGTTTCATATATATATATATATATATATATATATATATATATATATATATATATATATATATATATATATATATATATATATATATATATATATATATATAATGGCTTGAATTGTTTCTTTTTATTCTTGTCTACTATCAAGCTACTTTGATATAAGTTTAAAATTAAGCTGCAGAGGAGAGCTAATTAAGAGTAAACTGAGAGGAAATGGACGAAATTAGCAACAAAAAGATTCATGTTTTAGCTCTCCCTTCCCCTTTACAAGGTCACATAAACCCAATGGTTCATTTTTCCAAGTGTTTGGTATCAAGAAGAGTTAACGTGACCATTTTCACGTTAGATTTCGTTTGCATGTCCATGTTATCGGACTGTAATGGCTCATTAATCAACATTGAGTCCATTCCACACGACGAATCGCCACCAAATGGAAACATTGATGATCTTCTTGAATGGTACCAAGTACAAATTACTAACAACTTTAGAGCTATTGTTGAGAAATTTTCAGATGTTAAAGTTCTCATTTTTGATTCACTTGCCTCTTGGATAATTGACTTAGCACACCAACTAGGCCTAAAAGTGGCTGCATTTTCTCCAATACCTTGTGCTCCTTCTGCTATATATTATCATATGCATCCAGAAACAAGTAAAATTCCTTTAGATGGTTCAACTTTATCGTTGCCTTCACTTCCCTTGTTGGAAAAGGAAGATTTGCCTTCTTTTGTATACCAACATCGTGATTTACATCCAACTATTGCAAGACTTTTCTTCGGCCTGACTATCAATTTGAAAAAAGCAGATTGGCTTTTGTTCAACACTTTTGACGTGTTAGAAAACGAGGTACGTATATTATGAATTGTATGTTGGATGTGTGTGAATAAGTGGCGAAGTTAAGAAATTCAATAAGGGTATTCAAATTTTGAACACTATTTGCTAGTGGACTATGAAAGGGTTGCTCAAAGTCTATTTTTTTAATCAAATACAGGTAATATTTTACCCTATATATAGTATAATATTTCGACGAAGGATATTTAGTTGACTACTCTTGGCCGTACATAGTTTTGCCCATGTGTGTAACCATCTCATCTAAAAGGTTAAACTATTTGAAAGAGCATACTTTTATTTATTTAATCATGTCTCAATACGCCCCTTTTCACGTGTGGGCTTCATGATTTTTTTATTATTAGCCAAACACGTAGAAATTCTTTTTACTAATGGATGACGATGAGACTCGAACTCATAAACTTAGGACCTACTCTGCTACCATGTTGGATGTGTGTAACCTTCTTATCTAAATGGTTAGATGAGATGATTATATATATATATATATATATATACACACACTTCAACAAACACTATATCTCTCAACAAGATTACGTACTTTTTGTTCAACACAATATTTGACATGCAAGCATGTTAGCTGGTTTGGTTTCCTTACTTTTTCTATTTATGATCGAATTATGAACACTTAATATGTTATTGCTGAATTTGTACAGGTGATCAACTGGTTAAGGACCCAATATTCAATCAAAACCATCGGACCAACTTTTCTAACAATGTATCTTGACAAGCAACTAAAAGATGTCAAAGAAAATGGTTTGAGTCCTAGTGGTGAAACTTGTATAAAATGGCTAGACTTGAGAGAAATTGGCTCAGTTATTTATGTATCATTTGGTAGTTTGGCCAGTTTAGGAGAAAAACAAATGAAGGAACTAGCATCAGGATTACTAATGACCAACTGCTACTTTCTATGGATTGTTAGAACTTCAGAAGTGCACAAACTTCCAAAAGAATTCATGTCCAAGTTATCAAAAAAAGGACTAATAGTGAATTGGTGTGCTCAGCTTGATGTCTTGGCTCATAAATCAGTTGGATGTTTTTTTACTCATTGTGGATGGAATTCGACGCTCGAATCGTTAAGTTTGGGAGTGCCAATGGTTGGTATGCCCCAATGGGCAGATGAACCAACTAATGTTAAGTTTATTATGGATATATGGCAAACTGGAATTCGAGTTAAGGCTGGAAAAGATGGTATAATTACTAGAGAAGTAATAGCAAGTTCTATAAAGGAAATTATGGAGGGGGGAAAAGGTGTAATGCTAAAAGAGAATGCAATTAAATGGAAACAATTGGCTAAAGAAGCAATAAATGAAGGAGGAAGTTCTAACAAGAATATCGAGGAATTTATTCAATCACTATACACTAAGTAACATATCCAAATAACATATCCAAAGAACAAATATATATTTTTTTTGTTGCAAGAATCACTTTGTAGTTCAGAATTTATAGAGCATGTCTTTATTATATTGTTGTTTCTCATTGTTTCATATATAATGTATCATTTTTGTACCTTAATTTTATTGTATTATATTGGTTTGTTGTGTCAATGGTTGGATTATTTGTATTTCTTGTTATAGCATTTTTTTGTTTACGTTTACTAAAATGTCCTTAACTTACTCGTGTAAATATTGAGATATCAACAATACATCCTAAAGAAAATATAAGACAACTTTTTTTGCCTAATGTTTAATCAATCATACATTGTAAGGACGTTATTATTTTATTGAATCCAAACAACTCAGGGTAATGTCTTTACATGCTTCTCTATTGACTTCTTTATCTACTTTTTTATTTTTTAAATGTCCTTTTTCATATAATCTCGATCATACCAATTAGACTAAGTTCCTAAATAGAATCTTCAGCCACAATTCTCTGTGAGTTGTTGACTATTTGGTAGTTGATTGATATCAATGCTTAATGCTCTAATCTTAAGTTGTTGATAGATGTTTAAATCTCTTAAATATATATTAGTACTTCCATTGTTTCATTTTCTATGATAGTAATTGACTGCCCACAGAGTCTAAGACGTCTTAAAAATTGGGAAGGAATGGTACATAATTTGCTTAATTGCCGTTCATTATTCGTGTTTGTACGAAATTCATTCCCCTAGACTATATAAGCTTATTTGGTTTATAATGTCGTTCAGTTCTTTGATTAATTTGATATATTTCCTTTTTTCCTAGAACCCCATCTAATGTGGTGGCCGATTTACGCAAATATCCTTTTTAGTCTACTATTTAGAATTTGTTCCTATTTTGAAAAGGCGTGCAAATATAATTCTTAGAAAAATTAGAGAAAATGGCACCAAGTGACAACATACAATACGAATTAGCAAATATTTTGGAGAAAACTACCCTCTATAGCCCCTCAAAATTTTAATAGCACATGTTTTTGCCCATTAACACAAAATGACCCTCCGGCCCAAACATATTACATCTAATAGCCCGAAATATCTATTTTGTATATTTTTTATATAGTGACAGTCTATTTAGTATATATTTTATATGGTGACAGTCTATTGTATATAAATTGTATAGTGACAGTCTATTTTGTATATATTTTATAGTGACAGTCTATTTTGTATATTTTTTGTATAATGATGGTCTATTTTTGTATATATTTTGTATAGTGACAGTCTATTGTATATAAATTACATAGTGACAGTCTATTTTGTATAATTTTTGTATAGTGACAGTCTCTTTTGGATCTGATGCTACATCATCAGCAACACCTCCAAATGCTCAATCAACACCGACAGGGAATCACTACTAAAAATCTGCTAAAAACCGACCAACTATTTCCGACCAACGTTGGTCGGTCAAAAAATGCGACCAAAAACCGTCCAGGTTGGACGCAAACTGGGAAAAAAAATATTTACATTTTTTTTAAACAAAATACCAACCAACGTTGGTCGGTAAATTGGTCAATAGCTGGTCAGACAAGAAAATTTTGGATTACCGACCAACGTTGGTCGGTAATCTGGATCTAATTTTTTAAATTTTAATAATTATTTTATTATTTAAAATATTTTATAATATTTAAGAATTTATATTTAAAATTACCGACCAACGTTGGTCGGTTAAAGAATTTAAATTTTTTTTAAAAAAACCAACCAAAGTTGGTCGGTTTTTGGTCAAACGGTCAGCACTTAATGTACCGACCAAAATTACCGACCAACTTTGGTCGTTAATTCTAAAATCAGAGAAGTGAAAAACGGGGGAAACCCCCATTTCTCTGAAATTTCCCCCCCTTCTTCCTTCCCTTCTCTCCTTCTCCTAGCCCCTCCCCCTCACCGTCCAGGCATCCCCCTCGCCGTCCAGCCCTCACCCTCGCCGTCGCCGCGCCGTCGCCGCTGCCACTGCCACTGCCGCCCCTCGATCTCCTTCTCCATCTCCTACAAATTCTAGGTTTGAATTACAACCCATTTATTTATTATTTCCAGGTTTTGTTAATTAGTTATGAATTAGTTTCAATTGATTAGTGTTTCAATTATTTGAACATTGCATTTTATTGAGGATTAGGGTTTAGGTCTTGTTTTAATTAGTTTTGTTAATTAGTTTTATTAACTAATTAGTTTTGTTAATTAGTCAATTATTTATGAATTAGTTTAGTTTAGGGTATGGGTTGAATTTCTTTAGTTTAGTTAGTTTATGTTTAAACTCGTAGGATATGAATTGAAATTTTAGTTTTTAGGATTTGTTTTGTTCTTGTGAATTGAACTTTTAGGATATGAATTGAACTTTTAGGATATGAATTGGACCTTTTGGATATGAATTGAACTTTTAGGATATAAATTGGTATAATTAGAAAAAAATAATTATCTTGAATTAACTAAAAAAGATATAATTAATTTATAAATGTAGAATAAATTAATTTGTTCTTGTGAATCGAACTTTTAGGGTATGGGTTGAATTTCTTTAGTTTAGTTAGTTTATATTTAAACTCGTAGGATATGAATTGAAATTTTAGTTTTTAGAATTTGTTCTTGTGAATTGAACTTTTAGGATATGATTTGAACTTTTAAGATATGAATTGGACCTTTTGGATATGAATTGAACTTTTAGGATATAAATTGGTGTAATTAGGAAAAAATAATTATCTTGAATTAACTAAAAAAGATATAATTAATTTATAATTGTAGAATAAATTAATTTATTCTTGTGAATCGAACTTTTAGGGTATGGGTTGAATTTCTTTAGTTTAGTTAGTTTATGTTTAAACTCATAGGATATGAATTGAAATTTTAGTTTTTAGGATTTGTTCTTGTGAATTGAACTTTTAGGATATGATTTGAACTTTTAAGATATGAATTGGACCTTTTGGATATGAATTGAACTTTTAGGATATAAATTGGTGTAATTAGGAAAAAATAATTATCTTGAATTAACTAAAAAAGATATAATTAATTTATAATTATAGAATAAATTAATTTATTCTTGTGAATCGAACTTTTAGGGTATGGGTTGAATTTCTTTAGTTTAGTTAGTTTATGTTTAAACTCGTAGGATATGAATTGAAATTTTAGTTTTTAGGATTTGTTCTTGTGAATTGAACTTTTAGGATATGAATTGAACTTTTAAGATATGAATTGGACCTTTTGGATATGAATTGGACTTTTAGGATATAAATTGGTGTAATTAGAAAAAAATAATTATCTTGAATTAACTAAAAAAGATATAATTAATTTATAATTGTAGAATAAATTAATTTGTTCTTGTTTTATTTGTATAGATGGAACATCGTACTTGGATGTACAATAGAAATTATCCTAATCGGCGGGGATTGCGGGAGGATTTTGTAGAAGGGGTTGATGACTTTATTAGACATGCAATGTCACTTCCACCATACCAAAGTGAAGGAGTAATTAGGTGCCCTTGTGTCAGGTGCGATTGTATGAAGTTTAAAAAATCGGAGGAAGTTAAGCTTCATCTTTATAGGAAGGGATTTATAGAGAATTACTTTGTGCGGACTAATCATGGAGAGATCGATGGTAGCCGTGGAATATTTCATAACATGGTTGTTGGTGAAAGTAGTAGGTCAGTGGAGAATACAAATCTTGATTCTAGAATTCAGGATATGGTTGCGGATGCTTTTGGGGGTGAGCCCAATGAAAATGTTGAACAAACTCCTAATGATGACGCAAAACATTTTTATGAACAGTTAGAGGAAGCTAATCGTCCACTACGTGAAGGAAGTCCGCACTCTGAGCTGTCTGTTGCAGTTAGATTACTAAGTATCAAATCTAACTGGAATATTTCTCAAGCAGACATGGACTGTTTCATTGACCTTATGAGTAAACTAGTTGACCCTAATATCAACTTACCTGGTGATTTCTATAAGGCGAAGAGATTGGTTTCTAAGTTAGGACTTTCGTCAATGAGAATTGATTGTTGTGAAGATGGTTGCATGTTATATTATAAAGATGATGCAACTTTAGACAGTTGTAAATTTTGCGAAAAGCCTCGTTTCAAGAGGCTTTCCAGCGGGAATATGGTCGCTGTCAAGGCAATGCATTATTTACCTCTTATACCTAGGTTAAAGAGGTTATATGCGTCGATGAGTTCTGCTCCTCATATGAGATGGCATTTTGAAAATAGAAGACCACCTGGTGTTATGTGTCATCCTTCAGATGGAGAAGCTTGGAAGCACTTTGATAGGACATATCCAGATTTTGCTAGTGAACCAAGGAACATTCGGTTAGGTCTGTGTGCCGATGGCTTCACGCCTTTTTCTATATCTGCGACACCATATTCATGTTGGCCTGTCTTTCTTACACCTTATAATTTACCACCTGAGTTGTGTATGACTAGTCCATATATATTCTTAAATTGTATTATCCCCGGTCCACGTAATCCGAAAAGTTTGATTGATGTATATTTGCAACCTTTGATTGATGAGCTAAAACAATTGTGGTATGATGGTGTTGAAACATATGACATATCAACCAAGCAGAATTTTAATATGCGTGCTAATTTAATGTGGACTATTAATGATTTTCCTGCATATGGAATGTTGTCTGGGTGGATGACTGCTGGGAAGCTAGCTTGTCCTTACTGCATGGAAAATAGTAAAGCGTTCACTTTGAAACATGGCCGAAAGCAATCATGGTTTGATTGTCACCGTTAATTCTTGCTTGATGATCATGAGTTTAGAAGGATGAAAAATATATTCAAAAAGAATAAAGTGGAATATGATTCTCCTCCTCCGATACTTTCAGGTGAGGAAATTTGGGAGAGGGTCCAGAACTTCAGTAAAGTTACTGAGGCTCCACCTTATAGATTCCCCGGATATGGTATTAATCATAATTGGACGAAACAGAGTATATTTTGGGAGTTGCCTTATTGGAAGGATAATCTTCTCCGACACAACCTTGATGTCATGCATATTGAGAAGAATTATTTTGATAATTTGTTCAACACAGTGATGGATGTTAATGGTAAGACAAAAGATAACCGAAAGCTAGAATGGACTTACAAGAATATTGCAGGCGGCCTGAATTATACTTGCAGACAGCAAACAATGGTAAGGTGTTCAAGCCCAAAGCAAGTTACACATTCACTTTGGAGGAAAGACGACAAATTTGTGATTGGGTTACGAAATTAAAGATGCCTGAGTGTTATGCGTCGAATCTTGGAAAAAAAGTAGATATGGAGGTAGGGAAGTTGAGCCATTTGAAAAGTCATGACTGCCATGTTTTCATGGAGACCTTAGTGCCTATTGCATTTTGTGGTTTGCCTGAAAGAATCTGGAAACCCATCACAGAGATTAGTTTGTTTTTCAAAGACTTGTGTTCTACCACATTAAGGGAAGAAAACCTACTTCGGATGGACCAGAACATCCCTGTAATTTCTAGTAAGATGGAAAAAATATTCCCATGTGGTTTCTTTGATGTGATGGAACACCTTCCAATACACCTTGTACACGAGGCACGACTTGGAGGGCCTGTTCAATGCAGATGGATGTATCCCTTTGAGAGGTAATATTATAAGTTTGATGTAATATTCTATTTTATTTGAATGTTATTGGCTAACATGAGATTATGTAGGACAATTGGCAAATGCAAACAATTTGTTAAGCAGAGGAATAAGATTGAAGGATCTATATGCGAAGCCTATCTTGCAAAGGAAACTGCACATTTTTGTTCTTATTATTTTGAGAGTAATGTGCCATGTTCTAGGAATAGGCCCAATAGGCACACGGTCGAATGTGTGAATGATCCATTATATCCACCAATGTCCATATTCAATCAACCAGGCCGATGTTCTAAGGATGTTAGAAAGAGAAGTTTGAGTGATATGGAGTACAAGTCAGCTACACTTCATGTGTTGCTAAATTGTCCCGAAGTTGTACCATTTCTCAAGTAAGTATTGATTTATTAGTTATCAAAATGTAAAATTTACTGTGACTACATATTGATGCAACTACTAAAAATATTTGATATGTCACAGTCACTTCGTGGGTCAATTTGGCTATGATGCTGTATATACGAGATTTGATACGTGGTTCAAACAGTTTGTAAGTGTGTGTGTGTGTGTGTGTGTATATATATATATATATGTAGTGATGTGTATATATATATATACATATGTAGTGAATGTATAAAAATTGATTCATAAGTTGTGCTAACTTATGACTTTTTTTAACTCTATGTAGGTAAATAATCCAAATAATGGTGTAAATCAATTTTTGAAAGATATATCTTGGGGACCTGGGCTTCAGGTCACAACAATGTCTAAGTACGTAGTGAATGGTTATAAGTTTCATACAGAGGATTGCTCTAAAAATAAAAATAGCAACAACAGCGGGGTGTGGGTTCAAGGTGGTGATGGCAACCAAGTTGGAGATATTGATTATTATGGTGTGGTCAAAGAAATATTACAACTAGAATATACAGGTTGGACATATAAGAAATTGATACTCTTTAGATGCAAGTGGTTTGACCCAAATCCAACAAGAGATACAAGAGTACACAACCAATACAACATAATTGAGGTTAATCATACGAGGGAGTATGATCGCTATGATCCTTTCATAATTGCACATAACGTTAGGCAAGTGTATTATGCTCCTTATCCATTGCGGCGGAATAAGTCCGATTGGTGGGTTGTAATAAAAACTAAGCCTGTAGGTAGGGTGAAAGTCGAGAATGTGTTAGATGTTGCATATCAAAACGATATCTCCAATATTCACCAAATAGTGGACGATCAGTTAGAAAATGATTTGGAACATCCTGAACGCATATTGGAAGAAGTTGATATAAATGAAGTAACAATTATAGAAAATGAGGACGAGGAATCAACTGATGAAGCTCAAACAAGTGAAGGACGAAGAATTCTCGGACGAGGAACAATACGTCGATGAGGATTAAAAAGTTGATTTTTTAAAGCACTCTCGTTTTATAGCTAGTTTCTTATATGTTTCAATCTAAATGTGTATTATATTATGCAGATGGCAGGCAAGGGTCAAGGTAACAATGACCCTACTAGTTCTCGGGGTCGAGAAAAGGGTAGGAAGGGAAAGAGGAGGGTAGAAAATAATACTCCCTCTTGTCCACCCTTTTCAGAGATGCCTATGTCTTATCCTCCACCACACGGCTATACTGAGCTGCCACAGCATCACGAGCCGTACACCTTCATTCAGACACCCAGTCTTCCATCACAGGGCCACAGGACTATACGTCCGACATACAGTCCAGCTGCCTCACAGCCATCTGCATCACATCCACATGGATCACGTCCCTACATATCACAGCCACATGGATCGCATCCACCCATGTCACAGCCACTCAGGTCACAGCCACTCGGGTCACAGCCATCGGTATCACATCCACTTGGGTCGCATCCAGCTATGTCGCAGTCACAGGGATCGCAACCATCTTCATCATCGACTCCATCTATTGCAGGCCTTCGCCTGGGAGGCATTAGCTCTGACCCGCCTACACCGTCTTCACATGCCTCTGATACACATGCTTCGGATGGTGATGACGAGGTAGTGCATTATGATCGATATGGCAGGATCATCATAGTCCCTGAGGGTGATGGGTAAGTGTTATTCATTATTTTTGCGTCTATTGATTTGTTAACATTTTTACTAAGATATTAATGTGTTTTTATTGTTAAATTGCAGGTTCAGGCCGGGTAATAAGACTACGAGGATAATCACCAATGCCATCAGAAAGCTTTATGATGGCCCTTATGCGACTTGGACTGATTGCCCATTCTCAGTGAAGGAGCAAATTTTCAATCAATTTAAGGTATAAATGTTCTTTTAAACAGTTTAATAATTTATATTTATGATGTTTCCATCTAATATTTAACTTTTGAAATACAGAGCAAGTGTGTATGGGAAGATCGCTATAGCACGGAAGTGGCTACAAATTTTTATCATAAAGCTCGCAAGAGATTGGCAGATGCTTTCTCGGATGCTAGAAAGAAGAACAAGAGGCCTGGCTGGTTACTTGAGAATTTGTGGAATGATTTGCAAAGGCAATGGCTTACCGCAGAGTTCTTAGAGAGGAGCGAAAAAGGAAAGAAAGCTCGCGCATCCGAGAAGGGAGGCTCCTTGCACACTGGAGGTGCGATCAGCCTAGGGACAATAAAAAGAAGATTGGTACGTAATTGCTTAAATTATTTTACTTTTCTAAGTATATCTATTCTGTTTATTAACTAAATTAATTTGTTTTCAGGAAAAGAAGTATGGGCGTCCAATGAGTCATGATGAGCTATTCAAGGAGACACATGTTGTGAAGAAGAAGAAAGAGGGGGATCAAGATAGGTGGGTCGAGGACCGGGCCTCGACTGCATATGTAAGCTTTCAATTTTATTTAAGTATTATAATTTACTTTTATAAACAACTTGAAATACTGATTTAATTTAAAATAATATAGGGTCGCTACCAAAGTAACGTGGAGGAATTCATCCGTAGTCATCCAGCTGGTGAATCGGGTGAGCCAACCCAACCTTCGGACGAGGATGCTGAAAGAATATGGTTGGAGTCTGTTGGCGGTCCAAAATGGGGGAAGGTATACGGGCTTCCTACTAAAAACTTCCATCGCTATAAGTGTGGAATGCGAGGAATAGGGACTTCCTCGCAAGGCGAGCAACTTAATAGGGAGAGCCTCTCCGCTATGCGGGAGACAGTGACAAAGCTCACATCAGAGCTAGAAGCGGCCAAGGAAAGAGAAAGGCTTAGAGATGCTCAATTCCTTGGCATGCAAGCTCAGATCAGAACTCTCCTATCTAGTGGAGCTTTTCCATTGCCCCGATCTCGTGAGTCATCTCCAGAGGGTCGACCTCCACGTGATCGTTCCTCCCGCCCTGCTCGTGATCGTTCCTCCCGTCCTCCCCGTGATCGTGCTTCCCGTCCTCCACAAGACCATTCTCTATATCGTCTTGTAGATGAAAGTTCATCAGACGGTGATGATGATGTTGTACAAAACACCCCTTGACTTTTATATACTTTGAACTAGACAAATAAAACCAGTTTTGAACTAGTTGTAATTAGTTTTAACTTGGTTTTGGATTTTTATGTTCAATTGAACTTTAATTTGTTAGTTTTAAAGTATTTATCGAATGTTTTGGTTGTTGTTGTTGTGTTGTTGTTGTTGTGTTGTTGTTGTTGTGTTTTTGTTGTTGTTGTTGTTATTGTTGTTGTGTTGTTGTTGTTGTTGTGTTGTTGTTGTTATTGTTGTTGTGTTGTTGTATTGGTATGCTGACAGGTGGTTTAGCTGCCAAAACAGGCATTTTATGCCAAAATTAATCCCAGAAAAACCGACCAACGTTGGTCGGTTTTTAATTAAAAAAAAATAAATTATTCTAAAATACCGACCAAAGTTGGTCGGTTAATGAACATTGAATTCCCAGAATTCAACACTACCGTCCAACTTTGGTCGGTATTTTGCTTGCATTGTTGAGATTACCGACCATAGTTGGTCGGTAATGTTTAATTTTAATTAGTTTTAAAAAATATATATTTTCAATTACCGACCAAAGTTGGTCGGTTTTTTTTAATTTTAATAATTAATAAAAAAATATAATTTAGTTAAACCGACCAACTTTGGTCGGTAAAATTAAATTAATAAAATATGTTTCCGACCAAAGTTGGTCGGTAAGTAATTAAACTTGTCAGATGGTCGTTTTAATATACCGACCAAAGTTGGTCGGTAAGCCATTCCGACCATCAAAACACCGTCCACACCGTAATGGTCGCGTTTTGGTCGGTAATTTGCCATAACCGACAACCTTGGTCGGTATTTTTGGTCGGTTTTTAGCGAATTTCTAGTAGTGTCCATACAAATATATACTAATGGTGGGCCTGAAATTATGATTCCCATCAAAATCAACTAATGACATATACGTGAAAATTTATTTGGTGAAAACCAAAGGATTTTCCCAGCAAAGAAAGTTAGCCTAAAAACAAATAAGGCAATAACAGAGAGCTTGGGATTTTATTCAAAGGGTGGTTGGCCCTCTTTATTTAGCCAATGATTTTTCTTTTCCACTTTTAAAACAAAATCAATAGCTCTTGAATTCCTGGAAATACGTATTACTATGCAGTCATTTCTTCAGCATCAATCAACAACAACAGCTAGATCTCTCTTTCTCTGTCTCTATTTATGTAATTTTAGTTCCTCTTTTTTGGTACATAACAATTGAGGCAGTGATGATATTTTATCCGGATTCTAGGCTAATTGGATCAGGCATAGAGACTATCTGACCCGTATTGTTACAACCCAAATTCGCATACCATAGATCACGCCATAAGTTAGTCGACGTAAATCCAAGAAGAGATTATCTTTAAGATGATAAGAAGTTAATCCTATTGGTCTTAAACGATACAAGGGTGTATAAGAGTGGTTAACAAGTATTTGAAGTTAAACGAATCAAGGATGTTGTAACCCGTATTTTCGGGTAACACTAGAGGTGATTAATTGTCCCAAGAGGTCTTGTTTTAATGTATTTGAATCATATAATATCCGCATCATAAGTCTTGAAGTCAAGCGAGTTATGAAACAAAAGTCGATAAAAGTTGTCGCAACCTAGGTTTATAATTTTACTTAAACTTTAGGTCAAATATTATTGCATTTTTCTCCCAATGTGCTTGGAATTATGGGGTGATCTACCTATCAAATTGAAGATCTATGAGTCTAGTTTCCAACGCATTAAACCGTTCATCGATACGATCTCGGAATAGAGAGATATTTGCGTTTTCACGAGAGTGCGCCAAGCTGCTCTCTATGGGGCCCACAAAGGCGGTTTAAGACATATGGACATATATAAGATACCTCAACCCCGTTTTAAGTCATTATTTTTCAGTATATTCAGACCTTATAACCCTAAAAACAGTCTCTCAAGGTTCTCTCATGATCCAAGACCCAAACAAAGGGCAAACAACACAAATCAAATGTCGGGAATCCCGTGGCGCTAGTAAGTTTCTTGTTCTTCTTGTTGTTGCTGATTTTTGTGTTGTTCCAGCTCGTGTGGGAGGTTGTTTTAAGTGTTTTATGTCCTGTAAATACACCTTCAAGTTTTTAATATCAACCCTAGGTGATTTCAAGTCTTCTAAAGTAATTCTAGTGCCGAAAAACCCGAATTAATTGCTAGTTTCGCTTCCTTGTTCTTGTGGCAGAATTGAAGGGATATTTCGTGGAACATTAAGGTCAAATTGGAGTTGTTCTTTCTGTTTAAAGGTAAGGAACCTCTTACTCTATATATATATTTAAGATTATCCAAGTTGCAGCTAAGTCGTTGAAGCTAGAACTTATGAAATATATATCGAAAGGCTTGGTAGTAATGTTGTTGGTTGGTGGACTGTTTTGGAGGCTCAATATGATTATTAATGATGTTGTTTGGGCTGTTTGGTGATTGTATTGACTTGTGGGAAGTCATATAAATAGGGGAGGTGCTGTCCGTTTCATCGTAAAATAGGTTGTGGTCGATATATAATAGTTACGACGCTTAAACGATAATGATAGTGTCATTTGTCTTATTGTAGACTAAGGAGTCGTGACATTTGCATAGCTTGAGGTTGGACAGTATATACAAGGTATGTGAGGCTATCCCCTTCATTCTTTTGCACGACTCCGATTGTACATAATGTAATGAACGAGCTCCCAAAGATACTCTACTCTTAGAAGCTAGCAGTACTTACATTGCTGCCCTTCTTATGAAACGATTGATATTGATGTTACTTCTCTTATTCTTATATTATCAATATTGTTGGTAGTTCCTGATTCTTATAAGATTCTTGATGAAGAGTTAATCCTAATAACGTGTACGAAGGATACCAACTTTATGTCACTCTGAAAGGTTCAAAATGTGATTCTAATGAGTCCAGCATGCATCATATATATGTATCTATTTTACTCTACCGAGCCACGCTATAGTCGGCCGGGTACGGAACCTATTGTGCAACCACTAATCAGTTGGGTTTTACCGAGTCATCTCCGGATGTTGTTACAGGTATATTGTCTGTGTTTTCTTATGATGTATATGCGCTAATTGATCCAGGATCTACCTTATCATATGTTACACCCTTTGTGGCTAATAAGTTTGGCATTGAACCTGAATTGATAATTAAACCACTTGCGGTATCCACTCCGATAGGAGATTCTGTGATTGCTAGAAGGGTATATAAAGGTTGCACTGTGATGATTTGTAGTCGTCAAACCTCGACAAATTTATTTGAGTTAGAAATGGTTGATTTCGATGTGATAATGGGAATGGACTGGTTGGCCTCATGCTATGCAAATGTTGACTGTCGTACGAAGATGGTTAGGTTTCAGTTTCCTTGTGAACCCGCCATTGAATGGAAGGGGAACATTGCTACGCCGAAAGGTAGGTTTATTTCCTATCTTAAGGCAAGGAAGATGATCTCAAAAGGTTACATTTATCATCTTGTTCGCGTTAGGGATGCGGAGGCGAAGCCGCCTACTCTACAATTAATCCACGTGGTCAATGAATTTCCAGATGTTTTCCCAGATGAACTCCCAGGCCTTCCTCCTGAAAGGGAGATTGAGTTTAGCATTGATGCATTGCCTGACACTCAACCGATCTCTATCCCTCCATACAGGATGGCCCCGGCAGAGTTGCGAGAGTTGAAGGCACAGTTGAAGGACTTGCTGGATAAGGGTTTCATTAGGCCTAGCACTTCACCTTGGAGTGCGCCAGTCTTGTTCGTGCGGAAGAAAGATGGGTCGTTAAGGATGTGTATCGATTATCGACAGTTGAATAAGTTTACAATAAAGAACAAGTATCCACTTCCAAGAATTGATGACCTGTTTGACCAACTCCAGGGTGCCAAGTATTTCTCCAAGATTGACTTGTGTTCAGGGTATCATCAGGTGAGGGTTAAGGAGAAGGATATTCCAAAGACGGCCTTCCGGACAAGATATGGGCATTTTGAGTTCTTGGTGATGTCGTTCGGGCTAACAAATGCCCCAGCAGCTTTTATGGATCTCATGAATAGTGTATTCAGGCCCTATCTTGATGTGTTCGTGATCGTATTCATTGATGACATTCTGGTGTATTCTCGTTCGGAGGCGGAACATGCGGGCCACTTGCGGATAGTATTACAGACCCTTCAGGATCATAAGTTATATGCTAAGCTCTCTAAATGTGAATTCTGGCTGAACTTAGTAGCATTCCTTGGCCATGTGATATCTGATGAGGGTATTAGTGTCGACACTCAGAAGATCAATGCAGTGAAGAATTGGCCGAGACCTACAACACCGTCAGAAGTCCGCAGCTTCCTGGGGCTAGCAGGATATTATAGGCGGTTTGTAGAAGGGTTTTCCTCTATATCAGCACCATTGACTAAGTTAACACAGAAAGCTACCAAGTTCCAGTGGTCTGATGCTTGTGAATATAGTTTTCAGGAGCTAAAGAATCGATTGACATCCGCGCCAGTGCTCACTCTCCCAGAAGGAACAGAAGGTTATGTGGTATATTGTGATGCCTCAGGTATAGGTTTGGGGTGCGTATTGATGCAACGTGGGAAGGTGATTGCTTATGCATCAAGACAATTGAAGAAGCATGAAAAGAATTACCCGACTCATGATTTGGAATTGGCTGCAGTAATATATGCTTTGAAGATATGGCGGCACTACTTATACGGCGTCCATGTTGACATCTACACAGATCACAAGAGTTTACAATACATCTTCAAGCAGAAGGAGTTGAATTTGAGGCAGCGTAGGTGGCTTGAATTACTGAAAGACTATGATGTCGAGATATTGTACCATCCCGGTAAAGCTAATGTTGTGGCAGACGCTCTCAGCCGTAAGTCAATGGGAAGCTTAATACATATTGAGGCAGGTAGACAAGGGTTGACCAAAGAGCTTCACCAGCTGGCCAATATGAGAATCAGATTGTTGGACTCTGATGACGGAGGTGTTACTGTACAGAATACAGCAGAATCATCTTTGGTAGCCGAGGTAAAAGCACGGCAATATGAAGATCCTACCTTAGTAAGATTGAGAGAGGGAATTCAGCAGTGTAAGATTACAGCTTTCAAGATCGGAGGAGATGGGACACTGAGATACCAGGGCCGATTATGTGTACCTAGTGTGGCAGGGTTGCGAGAGAAGATTATGATTAAGATTCACCAGTCCCGATATTCTATCCATCCTGGCTCGACAAAGATGTATCATGACGTTAAGGAGCAGTATTGGTGGGATAACATGAAGAAGTCTATTGCAGAATTTGTAGCCCAGTGTCCTAATTGTCAACAAGTAAAGATCGAGCATCAGAAACCTAGTGGATTGATTCAGAATATAGAGATTCCAACCTGGAAATGGGAGGTGATTAATATGGACTTCATTATTGGATTACCTCGCTCTTATCATAAGTTTGACTCCATCTGGGTGATAGTTGATCGACATACAAAATCTGCCCATTTTCTGCCAGTTAAGACAACTTACACGGCTGAAGATTATGCGAAGTTGTATATCAAGGAGATTGTTAGGCTTCATGGTGTGCCGGTATCTATTATATCAGACCGAGGAGCTCAATTTATGGCTAACTTTTGGAGGTCTTTTCAGAAGGGTTTAGGCACACAAGTAAATCTTAGCACTGCATTCCATCCGCAGACTGACAGACAGGCTGAACGTACCATCCAGACGCTTGAAGATATGCTACGAGCATGTGTTCTAGATTTCAAGGGGAATTGGGATGACCATCTGGCACTTATAGAATTTTCCTACAATAATAGCTACCATTCCAGTATTAAAATGGCCCCGTATGAGGCACTGTACGGGAGGAGATGTAGATCACCAGTTGGATAGTTCGAAGTCGGTGAGACAGAATTATATGGGCCAGATTTGATTCACCAAGCCATTGAGAAGGTGAAAGTGATACAAGAGCGACTGAGGACGGCACAAAGCAGGCAAAAGTCTTATTCCGACGTCCGACGTCGTGATCTGGAATTTGAGGTTGGTGATTGGGTTTTCCTGAAGATCTCGCCGATGAAGGGTGTTATGCGTTTTGGGAAGAAGGGTAAGTTGAGTCCGCGGTATATTGGGCCGTACAAAATTCTTCGACGAATTGGACAGGTTGCTTACGAGTTAGAATTGCCATCTGAATTGGAATTTGTCCACCCGGTATTCCATGTATCTATGTTGAGGAAATATATTGGAGACCCTTCTTGGGTTGTCTCTATCAAAGATGTACAAGTTACAAAGGATCTATCATATGATGAAGTGCCAGTGGCTATATTAGATCGACAAGTCCGCAAGCTGAGAACAAAGGATGTAGCTTCCGTGAAAGTATTATGGAGGAACAAGAATATAGAAGAAATGACATGGGAAGCAGAAGAGGAGATGAAGTCTAAATACCCTTACCTATTCCAGAGTGAAGATAACGAGGATGCCGGGGGAAAGAAGGACGCATTATAAGGTGAAACGGCTCTATGAGGTAAGCAATAGCTTGTGAATACTCTTTTTTTAATACAAAATGGTAATATACAGATAATGTACATATCCATAATTCTTTGTATAGTCTTGTAAGGCCATAGGTTAGGTTTAACTGCTTGCAAGTTTGGCTAGTGTCCATTTTATAGGGGAAACTCAGTCGGAAATCTCCGTCGGAATCCACAATGAGTTAGACACCCCATAAACCCTTACATTCGAGGACGAATGTTCCTAAGGGGGAGAGGGTGTTACAACCCAAATTCGCATACCATAGATCACGCCGTAAGTTAGTCGACGTAAATCCAAGAAGAGATTATCTTTGAGATGATAAGAAGTTAATCCTATTGGTCTTAAACGATACAAGGGTGTATAAGAGTGGTTAACAAGTATTTGAAGTTAAACGAATCAAGGATGTTGTAACCCGTATTTTCGGGTAACACTAGAGGTGATTAATTGTCCCAAGAGGTCTTGTTTTAATGTATTTGAATCATATAATATCCGCATCATAAGTCTTGAAGTCAAGCGAGTTATGAAACAAAAGTCGATAAAAGTTGTCGCAACCTAGGTTTATAATTTTACTTAAACTTTAGGTCAAATGTTACTGCATTTTTCTCCCAATGTGCTTGGAATTATGGGGTGATCTACCTATCAAATTGAAGATCTATGAGTCTAGTTTCCAACGCATTAAACCGTTCATCGATACGATCTCGGAATAGAGAGATATTCGCATTTTCACAAGAGTGCGCCAAGCTGCTCTCTATGGGGCCCACAAAGGCGGTTTAAGACATATGGACATATATAAGATACCTCAACCCCGTTTTAAGTCATTATTTTTCAGTATATTCAGACCTTATAACCCTAAAAACAGTCTCTCAAGGTTCTCTCATGATCCAAGACCCAAACAAAGGGCAAACAACACAAATCAAATGTCGGGAATCCCGTGGCGCTAGTAAGTTTCTTGTTCTTCTTGTTGTTGCTGATTTTTGTGTTGTTCCAGCTCGTGTGGAGGTTGTTTTAAGTGTTTTATGTCCTGTAAATACACCTTCAAGTTTTTAATATCAACCCTAGGTGATTTCAAGTCTTCTAAAGTAATTCTAGTGTCGAAAAACCCGAATTAATTGCTAGTTTCGCTTCCTTGTTCTTGTGGCAGAATTGAAGGGATATTTCGTGGAACATTAAGGTCAAATTGGAGTTGTTCTTTCTGTTTAAAGGTAAGGAACCTCTTACCCTATATATATTTAAGATTATCCAAGTTGCAGCTAAGTCGTTGAAGCTAGAACTTGTGAAATATATATCGAAAGGCTTGGTAGTAATGTTGTTGGTTGGTGGACTGTTTTGGAGACTCAATATGATTATTAATGATGTTGTTTGGGCTGTTTGGTGATTGTATTGACTTGTGGGAAGTCATATAAATAGGGGAGGTGCTGTCCGTTTCATCGTAAAATAGGTTGTGGTCGATACATAATAGTTACGACGCTTAAACGATAATGATAGTGTCATTTGTCTTATTGTAGACTAAGGAGTTGTGACATTTGCATAGCTTGAGGTTGGACAGTATATACAAGGTATGTGAGGCTATCCCCTTCATTCTTTTGCACGACTCCGATTGTACATAATGTAATGAACGAGCTCCCAAAGATACTCTACTCTTAGAAGCTAGCAGTACTTACATTGCTGCCCTTCTTATGAAACGATTGATATTGATGTTACTTCTCTTATTCTTATATTATCAATGTTGTTGGTAGTTCCTGATTCTTATAAGATTCTTGATGAAGAGTTAATCCTAATAACGTGTACGAAGGATACCAACCTTATGTCACTCCGAAAGGTTCAAAATGTGATTCCAATGAGTCCAGCATGCATCATATATATGTATCTATTTTACTCTACCGAGCCGCGCTATAGTCGGCCGGGTACGACACCTATTGTGCAACCACTGATCAGTTGGGTTTTACCGAGCTCCACGTGGCCGGGTACGATTCTACCGAGCCCTATGATGGCCGGGTACATTTTACCGAGCCTATTATGGCCGGGTACGATATGATGATGGTGATGCCCACAAAGGCGTATGTTTTAAAAGTTTTATGTATATATATGTATGTATCATGTATTTCATGTCAGTAGCCCTCAGAGGTACCCAGATGTCACAGGTTGTATATTCTCTATCCCTGTTTACATTACTGCTCTCACTTATGCTTTCCTGCCTCACATACTCAGTACTTTATTCGTACTGACGTCCTGATAGACAGGTAGACGTAGCTCCCCCACCACAGTAGGCTGTCCAGTTCAGCGGTTATTGGCGAGATCCCTTCTCCGGACTTGCCGTGGTCTTGGTATGCATTTTTGTTATAGATATTATGGGTATGTCGGGGCCCTGTTCCGGCAATGTTGTAGCACTTATGTTCCTTTAGAGGCTCATAGACAGGTGTCGACTTATGTATGGTTTAGAATGCCTTTTCGGCTGATTTTTGTTGTATAGTCTTTCATGGCATCATGATAGCTCATACCTTATATATAGTTTCTTGACAGTCTTGTCGTCCCATGTTATGTATGTTCATGACATTATCTTTCATTGTTGGATGTTCATGATCCATGTCTACTATTTATATTGATCTTGTCGGCCCTTAAAGATAATAAGGAAGGTTAGATAAAATGTACGTTGGTGCTCGGCAAGTATGGCCCGGGTGCTAGTCATGACCCTCCAGTTGGGTCGTGACACGTATCTTGGCCTGGCAAATCACCGGACGACCGGCGATTCAAAGGTTTTTACTTTGCATGCAATCGGTGATTTTGCAACCATGGCATGGTTGCCTCTCTTTTCCGCGATCTTTGCAAATCTGAGCCTCATAGTTAAGTACTTTGAATTGACATAAAATTTCTTCTTCTTTGAATTTCAACTACTTTTTGTGCTTTTAAGTGTTACCTTAAGCATCATACCAAAAGAATGAGGATTTTGATGAAGATTGAGTTCTTCAATGGTATGGTTATGATACTTTGAAGTCAAAAGTCAAAAGGAGTTTCCAGAGAATCGTCGGAGCAGCGGCTCAAGAAAAAATCAAATATGGAGGAAAAGAGTTCAAACTCTAATTCCAAGTCTTTGGGTGAACAACGCCGGCATCCGCTTGCCGAAGTAGTGGGGGAGTGGTGGTGGTGTCAAGAAACTCTTAAGGAGACTAAAGTTAGGGATACAGCTATACAGGTGCTTGTGGGTCAGATGTATAATTACTTTTGGACTAGCCACTAGAATTACTTTCGGGCTATAAAATGTATATTATAATTTTGGGCAACCGAGTGTTAAAAGTTTGTCCCAAGTGGCTATAAATGAATTTTGCTCAATATTTTGGCCTTAGCTAGATTATATTTAGCAAAAGCAGCCCAAAATAATTGGCATTATATAGCCAAATCAAAAAAACCATGCTTCCCTATTTATTCTCTCTATGTAACCCTTTCTCTACCTCTCTTTATGGTCTCTTTCTCCCTTTCTCCTCCCAATTCCACCACAAAACTGCCGAAAACTGCCACTTGATGGCCTTCACTGCCTCTCACACTCACTATCTCTTATGTCTATCTTTACTCTTATCGTTCTTGTTCAGGCAAGACTCGACACAAACAAGAATCCTTCAAGACTCAAAAACTCAAGGTCACAAACTAATGAATTCATCCCCATGAGAAATACTTTTGTTTCTACTAGTTAAACTACAATTCTTGGGAATCTGTAATAATTCGGCCGGTCGTTTTGAGTATTACATCCTTGTTCCCCTATTTACTTCTCAATTTATGCTTTATAGTTATTATGTGACTTGCCGGAGTAATTAGTTTGGGTCCGGGGAGGTTTCGAAATGAATTGAGATACTTAGTTTAAAATATGAAAACTTAAGTTGAAAAAGGTTGACCAGATGTTAACTTATGTGTAAACGACCCTGGAATAGAGTTTTGATGATTCCAATAGCTCTGTATGTGTAACGACCCAGCCGGTCGTTTGGAGTGTATTAGCCCCAATCCCCTATTTACTGCTTTCCCCATATCATTTTCTGCTTATGTGACTTGCCGGAAAGTTTTATTGTGGTTTCGGAATGATTTGGGACACTTAGTCCCTAAAACGGAAGCGTAAGTCTCAGGATTTTGAGCGTAGTCGGAATTGTGTGAAGACGACTCTGGAATGGAGTTCCGTCGATTCCGTTAGCTCTATTGAGTGATTTTGGACTTTGGAGCGTATCCGGACTGTGAATTTGAGATCTGTAGCTGATTTAGGCTTGAAATAGCGAAAGTTGAATTTTTAGAGATTTTGACCGGAAGTGAACTTTTTGATATCAGGGTCGGATTCCAATTCTGGAAGTTGGAGTAGGTCCGTAATTTTGAATATGACTTGTGTGAAAAATTTGAGATCAATCGGACGTGGTTTGGTTTGATTCGACATCGGTTGTAGAAATTTGAAGTTTCAAGTTCATTAAGTTTGGATTGGAGGGTGATTCATATTTTTTGTTGTCGTTTGATTTGTTTTGAGGGCTCAACTAAGTTAATATGGTGTTCTAGGACTAGTTGGTATATTTGGTTGAAGTCCCGGGGGCCTCGAGTGTGTTTCTGATGCTTAATGGTTTGAATTTGGACTTTGGCAAATGGCTGAAGTTTTCTGGTGGTTTCACACCTGCGAAGGGGAGGCCGCAGGTGCGGACTCGCACGTGCAGAAGGAGGATCGCAGGTGCGGTTTGGTCAAGCTTGGTCTGTGGGGCATAGGTACGAGATTAGCCCGCAGAAGCGGAGCCTCATCTACGGAGGACGGGGCATAGAAGTGGACGGGGCCTGGAGCGTGAGGTTCGCAGAAGCGGAAGTTATCCGCAGGTGCGGCCCCTTGCTCGCAGACGCGGACACAACCCTTAAGTCATTTTCGCACCTGCTAGGGAAATTCCGCGGGTGCGACAGTAGGTCCGCATATGTAGAATAACTGGGCAGAAAAGAGGATTTCGAGGGTTTGATTCCCATTTCGATTTTGGGAATTTGAGATCTCGGTGTGAGGCAATATTTTGAGGTTTCTTCAAGAAGATTGTTTGGGTAAGTAATTCTAACTCGGATTGGACTATATTTCATGAATCTATTGCTATTTTCATCATCTAGTTAGGGATTTGAGTTGGAAATTTGGAAAAAAATGGTAGGAACTTCATAGACTAAGATTTCGAGTTTTGGAAGGTGATTTGAGGTTGGATACGAGTAATTCTTGTATGGTTGGACTCGTGAGTGGATGGATGTTCATATTTTGTGACTTTTTTCGCATTTCGAGATGTGGGCCCGGGGGGCAGTTTGAGACTATTTTGGATTTTGGCTTATAATTTCGTATTTTTCTTGTGGAATTGATTCCTTTAGCCTATATTAATTATATTGTACTTCTTATGACTAGATTCAGGGTATTTGGAGACTGATTCGAGGGGCAAAGGCATTTAGGAGTAGGATTTTGAGTGGTTTGAGGTAAGTAACAGTTTTAAATCCGGTTCTAAGAGTGTGAAACCCCGGATTTTTGTATGATGGGATTGTTTTGGAGGTGACGCACATGCTAGGTGATGGGCGTGTGGGCGTGCACCATGGGGGATTGTGACTTGTTCCGTCCCGTGAGACTGTAAAGTCGAATAGCTTATTGTTAATTACATGTTCCCCCTGTCTTCTAGAAATTTGACTGCCATGCATGTTAGAAACCATGCTTAGGCCATATGATATCATTGTTGGGACCCGGAGCGGTAGGGTAACTGTTGAATTAACTGCTATTTGTTGTCTTGAACTCAGTCACAGTTTTACTTGCATGTCATATCTCTGTTTCCTCTTGTTTTCTTGTTGATACTTGTTATTATCTCTTTTGGACTGATTTGTATGATTTCTGAGAGCCCGAGAGGCTAGAGAGGTTAGTGATTGAGATAGGACCTGAGTGCCGAGTTGTGAGCTATGTGAGTGTATATGGATCGGTTTGCACATCGCAACAAGCCTTATGGCAATTTATGGACTGTGGATTGGGTGGCACGCCGCAACGAGCCTTATGGATACTTATATGATTTGGTGGGGCTGCACGCTGCAGTGATATAGTGCTTCCGCTGAAGGAGCCTCTCCGGAGTCTGCACACACCCAGTGAGCGCAGGTACCGATTAAGTGTGAGTACTGAGGGCTGAGAGCCGAGTGATTGAGCTATTGTGATGAGTAGAGTGATTGTTGCCCTGAGAGGCTGTACTTGCTTTTCATTGTTTGTTGCACTTAGTTGATATCTGTCATTGTTGTGAATTTTTTGAAATATTTTATATCTGGATTACCTGAACTTGAACTGTATAAAATTGATTTGACTTACACTATCGGATTTGAAAGCATGTCTATTCTTTGCTGGAATTATTAAAAATGAACTATAACTGTGTAGCCCGTCACTATCTTCAGTTCCTTATTTATTATTGTTACTTACTAAGTTGGATGTACTCACGTTACTCCTTGCACCTCATGTGCAGATCCGGGTGTTTCCGGAATCGGTGGACATTGATCTCGTGCGTGGTTGAGTATCGGAGTCTTACGAGGTAACTGCCGGTGTTTGCAATCCTTGTCCCTCCTTTCTTGTTATCTTTTCTTTCCTATATTGGAATTTTGGGACAGACTGTTGTAGACTCTGTTTCTAGACTGGTTGTTTAGATGCTCATGACTTAGTGACACCCCGATGTCGGACTATTTTTCCGCACTTATGCTTTGGGTTCTACCCCATTTTTATGAAAAACAACTCCGATTATTTCAAATGTCTTATTTCATTTCTGTTGAATGTTAAAAGTGTTTTGGAAATGTCGGCTTGCCTAGTATCATGATAGGCGCCATCACGATGGGTTAGGTTTTAGGTCGTGCCAGTATGGTGATTTTGGACTAAGGAGTGTGTCCGAAAAATTATTTGGAAGTTCGTAGTTAAATTAGGCTTGGAATGGCTAAAATAGAAATTTAAGTTTCGAAGTTTGACCGGGGAGTTGACTTTTTGATATCAGGGTCGGAATCCGATTATGGAAATTGGAATAGGTCTGAAATGTCATTTATGACTTGTGTGCAAAATTTGAATTCACTCGAACTTGATTTGATAGGTTTCGGTATCGAATGTAGAAGTTGAAAATTCTTAGTTTCATTAAGCTTGAATTGAGTTATGATTCGTGGTTTTAGCATTATTTGATGTGATTTGAGGCCTCGACTAAGTTTGTATAATATTTTAGGACTTGTTGGTATATTTGGTTGAAGTCCCGGGGGTCCCGGGTGAGTTTCGGATGGTTTACGAATCAAATTTGGACTTAAAACAAAGTTGGAAATTTTTTGCGTTCTGATGTAATCGCACCTGCGGAAATTGGCTCGCAGAAGCGAGATGGGCATCACAGAAGCGTGAAGTCCGTAGAAGCGAAAAGAACCTCGTAGAAGCGACACCAAAGTCGCAGATACGGAGGAAGGGGAAGCTAGGCAAAACCGCAGAATTGGACAGTTTCTTCACAGAAACAAGTCCGCAGAAGTGGACTCTTGCCCGCAGAAGCGGAAGAAAAAATGCAGTAGCGGTTCCATAGAAGTGGTTAAAAATTTCGCAGAAGCGGAACCTCTGGGCAGTGTAGAGACCATTGTCTCTGTCTAGCCACCCTCAAACCCCCCCCCCCACCAAAAAACCTAATCGCTGCCTTCTCCAAATTTTCTCCTAATCCTGGCTACAATAGGATTTTCCTCTTATTTACTTATCATATTTGTGTGTTTTCTCTACTGGTTGATTCTCCATGGTATCACCTAGTATTTGGCTAAACATCGCAAGTACTACCTCTCTGATTTTGTCTGAATGATTCCTATTTCTTGAATCTGGACCGTATTTCATCTACTCACATCTGATTCTATACTGTGTGAGTCCGATTTTGTTTGAACTTTGCTAATTTGCACTTTCCCTAAAAAACTAGGGTTTACCAGATTTTCTCTATTAAATTGATTTCAAATTGATTTGTATGTTTCTTTTCCTTGTTTGGTGCTTAATTTATTCTGTATCCTTGTATGTTTGCTCGATTCTTGACTACTATATAAACTCCCTCATTTTCTCTTAATACAATCTCACTAAAATTTGAAGCTTTGCTCTGTTAATTCGTTCATTATCTTGTTCTGTGTTTGTGTTGGCCGGCTGAAAGTGAAGGCCACTGAGAATCTACTGTTCGAACTTTCTTGGTGCGAGCATTGTCCGGGGTTCTTTCGAAACTCTTGGGAGCTTTGACACATCGAGGTTTCTGGGGTTCTTGTGGGTCTTTTGTTCTTTATTGTTGTCCGTTTAACTGATAAGCCACTTGACTTTTGCAATTTCATCCCAATGTGTCTTTGATTTACATGTGTTCTCACCTATGAAATTCATGGCTTAATATGTTTTCTGGATTACTTTTGTGCACGATTCTGTTAAGTCTACTTTGTTCTAAGTATCTTTAGCATTTAACTTCCTCCTAATGTTGCTAGTTTTGAGATTGCCTAAGTCGAACTTGGATAATCTGACCTCTTAAGTTCGTTTAGCTAGTGTATTGGTACTTGAATATTCCCTAAAACGTGCTTATTTGCTTTGCCCTTAATCGCTATAATGAATGCTTCACACTTGTGTTAGAACTTCTTGTGTTAATTACGACATGTTCCCCTGCTATTGTATCACTCAGCATGATCCCCATACCCCTATAGTGATTGACTGAGATCTTAACAGTTACCTCAACTTGTTTTCTCTGTCTTGTTTGAACCATTTTGTTTTATGGCATAACTTAGATCTTCTTTAGTTAATTAGTCTATTGTGTCAATCCCAGAATCCCTACATGTGCTATTTGGTATGAACTTGCTCTCACTCTGTTCTAAATCTCTGTGATGCTTATCTTGCATACAAAATGTGTTTAATGTTATAAGACCTTTTCCCTCAATTGTGATCTTGCTTCCCTGCTAATATGCCACCTAGTGTGTTTTAATCCCCTGTTCCTTCAGTAATTACTTGGCATGTCATAATGTGTGTTCCTATCATGTTTCAATGTAGACTTGTCTCCTTATGAGAGTTAACATGTTTGTCTTATGATACTAAGATGTACTTAGCATAAATTGGACTTCTTAGGTCTCAACCTGTTAATGTTAACTTCTGTCAAACCTGGCAAACATGTTCCTCCTCTAATTCTCTCTCAATATGTGTTTGTTATGTGCTATTTTGCTAAATGTTGAAGTTCTCCTGACCAAGTCCTAGGACCTGCTTGATTGGCTAATCTGTATGCTCAACTTGGCTAAGTCTAGCCCTAACTTCTGTACATTCTCCTTACTTGCAACTTATGCTATTCTGAACTTTTCATTCTTAGCCGGCTGAAAGCCAAGGCTACCTAGGTTCTATTGTTGGCCTCCCAAGTGTGAGCACTGCTCGGGGTCCAATTGAGACCCTTGTGAACTATGACATACTAGGGCTCGGTCCTTAGTCACTCCCTCAATCTCAAAATGTTCGTATTCACTCTACTTCCCATGTTATATGTTGTTTACTTGAATTGGCTGATTTAAATGGTGCGACACTTGGTGCCATGGTTGAGTAAATTGGTTTTGTACTCCTCTATGGATCCCTGAGTTGTGTATTGAATGTGGCTCTTTGTTGAAGGCCTGGGTATGCTATGTAAAAGTTATTGAAGGCCCATGTAGCTGGATATTTTTATTTAGGCCTATTCTCACTATTATGTAACATTTGTATTTTTACTCATTATTGGGCCTGTAATAACGTTTTGTATAAATAATTGGGGTGTTAGTAAAAAAAGGGGAATGGGTAGAATTTGATATCTACATACACAATGGATAGATAACATGCCTATAGGACTTGACAATGTGCTTGCTATATATTTTATTCGATTACATGAGCACTATAGAAATCATGACATTAGGAGAAGCACACACACACACACACTACGTGTTTACCATTAATCATGAGTTCAGATGCTATGTCTACTGCTACGTGTTTATAGATAGCATGCCTATAGGAAGTGAGCACTCTGCATAACTACTTTCAAATGCATTAGAAACTTGCCTATAGGAACAAATGGCAACAAACTTTCTTTCAATTCACTTTGGTTATTCACTAGAAATAATGCCTATAGGATTTGATCACTTCATTCGCTATTATATCGCATTGATCACTAGAAATTTTGTTTATAGGACTAAGTATAAATAAAGCGAGTTCTAATCATCAACTGTTAGAGATCCTGCCTATAGGAAAATAATTGCTTGTTAATTGGCTAACATTAGACTACTCAAACACTATTTCTGAGCGTCACTATTAAAAAATCTGGATAATTCTGGGACTCTTCCTGGCAGATTCTGTTATACCTAATTGCGTAGATCACCTAGGCATCACATATGGGATTGGTAACTTAAAACTATTAATAATTAGCTCATAATCCTGCATCTGAAATTTGCCTGCATACTTTGATCGCCCAGAAAGCATGTCCATAGGTTTAAGATTCTGGACTCTGCCAATTCCTAATTGATATATGTCTATGCGTGCACTTGCTGCTTAAGTGTGGAGGTCAATGTGAGACTTTAATTGCATCTATGTGAAGTCTTTGGATGTTTTGATTGTCGCCTAGATTTTGCATTTATTAACAACCTAGATAAGGTCTAGAACTATCCAAATAGAGGTCCAAAGCCTCTTGGACCATAGGTATGGGACGGGTAGTGCAAGCGCAGGGTACGATTTAGAATTGAATTGGAGCGCTTTTAAGTAAACAATTTTAATATAGTAATCGGGTAGCAGGAGATGATAGTCTGTGCCCGTTGGATAATATGAGTAACACCCTGTCTCAAGGGAGTTACGAAATATTATTTATGTTGCACGGGGTGATCCTTTAGGCTAAAAACACTTAGGACCCCCCTCCCCCCATTTTTTCTTTCTTTTCTATTAAAAATGCAAAAATAGTTGCACCTCCCTATTCAAAATCTCTTTGTAATAAGATTCTTAGATTTTGTACACTCTTTGTTTACTTGATCACATAGACTAATCCATATAATTTAAGTTCAGCCGGGACCCATAGTTGTGGACCTCGAGGAGTGCCTAACACCTTCTCTTTGAGGTAACTTAAGCCCTTACCCGATCTTTTATGGCGTTAACTAGTCAAAACAGAGTTATTTTCAAATAGGTGCCCTAACGCACCTAAAATATCGTTAGGTGGAGACTCTCCTCTTTTAATACCTCCTTTAAAAGAGTCGTCACACGTCAAGGCCCGCTTTTCATGAGAAAAAGGGGCGCGACAGCATGGCAACTCTGCTGGGGATTTACACTTAGGCTCTTACCATAACGAATTTGGCTTATATGAATTAGTCTTCTTTAATATAAACGCGCTTCCCTTTTCCGTTTTTATTTGCTACTATATGCGCATCCCTCTCCCGTTTTCCTTTTATTTGTATTAATTGTTTGTAATATGCATGTCCCTTCCCTGCTCCACCTTCCTTTGCTTAAATTGGTTATAACATGTATATCCCTTTCCAATTCACCTTTATTTGCTCTAAACTGATCTTCATTTGTTTAAAGATTGCTACATCATGTCTCTCCCATCCCTACTCCCTTGTTTGCTTTATTACATTCTCGTATATATTCCACGAACTAACTTCTTCCTTTGTCTTTCTTTTATGTTTTTCATGTTTTACCTTAATATTGTATTTACCTCTTTTTGCATATTTATCATGCAAATACTTGGCAATGTGTTATTATCTCTGCATAAAGCATGCTCCACATTATACTCCACTCGTGCCAATTATCAACATAGCGGCGCTTGATGAGTGTCCGCGCTCTTCCAAAATTATCCTTTTAAATTGAAAAGGCTTATTTGCGGTAGACTAGTCGATCGGCGGTGCAGTCGACGGTCCCGTGCCTTTCCCTCTCAAGCTGTCCACTTGGGAGTACCAGTCTAGGCCATTCTAGAAACCTCACTCCAACATTGAATATACATGCATCATGTTAAACCTAGTATGGGTTAGAACGTTGCTAACATGATAGCCTGCTAAGATAAGCCTTGTCCAAAGTCCGATGGGATTTTCACAATCCTGACGGACACTGTCACGTATGTGCACTACTTGGAGAAAATAGGCCAATATGTTGATTATTAATGTGTAAATACTCAGATTCGGAGGGGGAAAGGGCTAACTCTATTTGTTTGCAGAAAATGAAGCACGAAGTCCCAGGTACGACATGGTTCAAAACATCCCACCTTTACTTCTTGGTTGGTGGAAGAACCTCTCACCTAGTGACAAGAATCATGTGAAAAAGGTCCTTGGTAATTTACCTTCCTTATTGGACATTCGGCCAAATAGGGCATTGATTGAGGCCGCCACTATGTTTTGGGATGAGAGAAGAGCTGTCTTCCACTTTGGTAACATAGAAATGACTCCTCTGTTAGAGGAAATAGGAGGTTTCGCTAAGCTACCATGGGATAGTCCAGGGTTATTAGTGCCAGAGAATCGCACCCCTCACAGTTTTCTGAAAATGCTGGGTTTCAAGAAAAATGATAAGTTATTTTGTTTGAAGAAGTCATACATCCCATTTGAATTCCTTTACTAACGTTATGGGCAAAGAAAGTCATATCGCCTTCATCATGATGAACTTGCCATCACTTTCTTAGGTTGGACGCACCGCCGAGTGTTTATGTTCATCGTCTGTTTCTTGGGATCGCTGATATTTCCGATGAAAAGGGGAAGGATCCACACTCGCTTAGCCATGGTCGCTAGGACTCTAATAGAAGGAATCGAGGGACAAACTTACACTATCATCCCCATGATCTTGGCCAAAATGTATCGCGCTTTTGATCGATACAAGCAGGGGTTCGAGGGTTGTAATCTGTTGCTGCAGGTTTGGTTAATAGAACATTTCCAGAGAGGTGAATATTGCCAAGAGATTCTGTGACGACCATTGAATGAATACATAGCTTACCATCATCCAAAGAGAATGACATTTATCCCAGATAGGTTTGCGCAACCTGGAAGTATTGTGAGCTGGGAATGTTTCTTCAGCAATCTGACTGACGAAAAGGTACATTGGATATTTGAATGGTTCCCTAGCAGCGAGTTCACCATCAGATCAAGATAGACTGTTCATCTAGTGCTAATCGGGTTAAGAGGGATCTATCCTTATGCTCCTATAAGGGTAATGAGGCAAGCGGGAAGAAAACAGGTTACACCTCGGGTTTCCAACATGGTTCAATACAAAGCATATTTTAAAGGGAACATCATTCCGTTCAAGTTCGAGGCACATCATATGTCGAATCAAAAGGTCATTGTGGAGAAAGATACCATCGAGCCAGACAGGTATCATGCCGGCCATGTGTACTTCTACCCATCATGGTTGGTAGATGATATAGTGGGAGATGTCAAGCCAGGAATTAATCTGAACAATAGGGTTATAGATGACGTTGCTGAAGCACAAGTCAAGTATAGGATGCTGCGCAAGAGGATTTTCGAGTCTGAAGCTAGGCATTTGGAACAACACAAAGTGGATATGGAAGCAATCAATGAATGGATGGAAACCGCCACTTAATCAACAGAAAGATAAGAATGTTTGGAGCAATGGTTGATGGAGCTTGAGGGAAAGATGAGAAAGAGGCTTTCAGATTGTCAGAACACAGATGGCAGTGAAGGGGGGCATCTAGGAAAGGCTTACCTGTTGTTGGATATGCAAGGCTTACCTGTTGTTGGATATGCGCGACCTGGGGAATCTGATTGATGGAGTCAAGAGAGCCAAGCACGAGGAAGGTCTTTCTGGGACCAAGTAGATTAGGAAATGATGTTCTTTACTGCTTTTTAGCTTAGTCTTAGATTTCGAATGTAATAAGGCCAATGCCATTAGTAACTTTGTTATTATTGTCATTTTAGTAAGGATTTGACTCATTTTCACATTAATGAAATGACACAACTATTGGCATCAATTTTCTCCAAGTCTATGTGTCGCTTAGGCCTACATCGGGCACAATGAGGGCCCCAAATTAGGACGGGAATTATTGCCTGACTTTGTGAAAACATGTTTTAATATCGCAAACACTCTTTTAATATTCCTTACTGACTTGGTTACCTTTTGTTTTTCTTTCTTTTGATTATTCCCATTCCCCAAGGTTGGTTCGTGCATATTGGCATCATCCGCATATCATACTAGATCCAGAGGTCCTCCACCTCCTCTTCCACCAAGTGATCCTAAAGGCAAGAACAGAGGAAAAGCGAAAATGGATGATTTAAGCGGTATCAGAAAGGACAATGCAGAGAACGTTGAAACTTCGGATGGCCGGAGAATGCTAGGACAGAATGATTTGGTCCTACGTCTGGAACAGAAAATATTGGAGCTACAAGGGGAGCTTAAGCAGGTCCGGAACTTGGCAAACCTTTCCCTCGCCCTAAACATCCCTGATATCAACCAACAAAACAAAAACGCCCAAAACCCGGTAGCTCCCCAAAACACACAAAACCCACCACCAAATCTTCTCGCACCACATCAATACGCCACACCTCCTCAGAACCACAACCCTCCACTAGTACCTACCCCTCCACAACATCATCACCATCCGACTCAATATCCACAAACCACCATTTATCACACTTCTCAGAACGCACCACAACCTACCCCTGATCCCCAAATCTCAACCAACGACCACCATTATGCCCAGATTATCGGAGTCCATCAAAGCAATCCCATATATGTGGGAACTTTACTCCATAACACACAACAGACCCTATATATACCCGAATCTGCCGAGAAAGACCTGCTCATCAAGAACATGGCGGAAGAACTCAAGAAGCTTACCCGCAGAGTTCAAAGTGTCGAGGGTGGCAAAGGCATTGAGAGTTTGAATTATGAGGATTAGTGTATTCAGCCAGATGTAGAACTGCCAGAGGGTTACAAACATCCTAAGTTCAAATTGATCAACGGAACTGGTGATCCAAAGGTGCATTTGAGAACGTATTGTGACAAACTTGTAGGGGTTGGAAAGGATGGACGAATCCGTATGAAGCTGTTCATGAGGAGCCTCACCGGAGATGCTTTGTCTTGGTATATCAGTCAGAACCCAAAGAAGTGGGTTAATTGGGTGAGCATGGCGACAGATTTCATGGATCGACTCAGGTTCAACACAGAAAACGCACCAAACATTTTCTACATTCAAAATCTCAAAAAGAAACCAACGAAAACCTTCCACGAGTATGCTACTCGGTAGAGGTCTGAAGCCAAAAAAGTAAGGACGACACTTGAAGAAGAACAGATGAATAAGTTCTCCATCATAGCATAAGACCCGCAATACTATAAAAGGTTGATGGTTATTGAAAACCATAAATTTTCTGATATCATCAAGTTAGGAGAAAGAATATAAGGAGGGATCAAAAGCGGAATTGTGACAAACTTTGAAGCATTCTAAGCCACAAATAAAGCTTTGCAGTCAGGAGGCATCTCCAAGAAGAAAGAAGTGGGTGCAATAATGGTAGCCGAAGGTCCAAAGTCTCCTCTCACATACCAAACACCTCCACCCACATATCAGCCTTCATCTCCCAGATACCAACAACTTGTTGCCACCTACCACACTTATAACACCCAACCAGCATATTACCATTCACCACTAGCCCGCCAAAATTACCAAAAACCAAGACCAAATTTTGACCGCAGACCGCCCAGACAATACATTCCAATTACTGAACCCATAGACCAATTATACGAGAGGCTAAAGGTTACCGATTATGTCACTCTCATTCCTGATGTTGCTGTGGGAAACTCTTCCCAGTGGATTAACCCAAATAAGACATGTGCTATCACTCAGGCATGGAGGGTCATACTATTGATGAGTGTCGTACTTTGAAGGATAAGATTTAGACATTAATTGACACCAAAGTCATACAGGCAAAGGAGGTTGCACCCAATGTCCGTAACAATCCTCTTTCGGATCACAGAGGTGAAGGGGTAAACGTGATAGACACCGATAAAAAATGGGACTCGAAAGGGTCAATTGGACTCATTTGAGAAGGGGATAATCCTAAAACATATCCAGTCACTCTCACACCTATCGTGGTACAAACTCAGGCACAAATTGAAGTTGAGGTAGCTGCACCAACTCCATTTGAGGTTGAAGTAACAACACCCCTCACCGTTATGGTATTACCTACACCATCTTACAAGTCTAATGCTATACTATGGGATTATGTTGCAGAAGCGAGAAGGAAAGGAAAAGCAAAAATGGAAAAAAAAAAGGTACAACGCAAGGCATGACCAGAACTGGTAGGGTCTATACACCCGAGCATTTGGGAGAAATGAGCAAAGAAGCTGCATCTAAATCGTCTGTCATTGAGATTGGCCCGAATGACCTTTGGAGAAAGGTTCAAACAAGAGAATATTTTGTGGTTGATCATATGAACAAAACCCCTGCTTAAATATTCATTTTATCACTGCTTCAAAACTCTGAGGAACAAAGGAATGCCCTGATGAAGGTGTTGAATGAAGCCTATGTACCCAATAACATCACCAGTGGAGAAATGGCCAACATGGTAGGGCAAGTGTTGGAGAGCCACAAGATCACTTTTAATAAAGACGAGCTGCCACCAGAAGGACTAAGTCACAATAGGGCACTGCATATCACAGTGCAGTTTGGGACAAATTCATTGCCGGAGTCCTGATAGATGGGGGTTCGAGTATCAATATATGTCCACTAACTACTCTGAAGAGATTGGGTAAAGGCCTTCACGAGATACGAGCAGGAAGTATGAATGTGAAAGAATTTGATGGGTCTCAAAGGGCCACAATTCGGGTGACCAACCTCAGCCTACAGATGGGCCCAACCTGGTTTGATGTTGAGTTTCAAGTGTTGGACATATCTGCTACCTACAACCTATTATTGGGATGACCTTGGATACATGCCGCTGCGCGCCGTAGCTTCTACTATACATCGGACCATCAGGAGGTGATCATCCATGGAGACGGAAGTAATCCTATTTATACTAATCAGACTGTTCCGATCGTCGAGAATAGAAGGAAGTTGGGTGGAGAAACATACCATCGCGTCGAGCACGTCAACACAATTGAGAAAGACAAATGGTGGAGCAGTAAGATAAAAAGCATACTATCATGGACAGGGTATGAACCCGGCAAGGGTCTCGGCAAGAATCTCCAAGGGATCACCAAACCGGTACAACTAAAGCGTCATGGCACAACTTTTGGGCTCGGGTATGAATACACCTGGCAAGAGTATCAAAATTGGTCGTCACCATGGCGTGGTCCTTATTACCCTCTAGAACAACCAATACCACATTTGCACCAGTTATTTCATCAAGCTGACATGATGTGGGGGTCCGAAGAAGATGAAGTTTTAGCTAGCATAAAGAATTTGTTTCTGGATGATGAAGACATGGATTGCAGTGCGATAGTTGAGGAGGAGGATGAGGAGGAAGGCCTTATTATTCAGACCGTGGAGAAGGGAGTTGTTCTCAAGAACTAGACTGCTGCACCATCAAGGGCCCATCAAGTTCCTGGGTAGCCTGAAAATTAGCATCGTTTATTTTTTAAGCCAATTTTATCAGCATCTAAGACATTTTCAGTATTTTGTTTTAAGCATATTTCGTTTTGAAATAATTGCTCGAGTCATCGAGCCGTACTGGTTTGATGTTTTCAAGATCTATCTAATGCATTGTTATTTTTAGTATTTTTATTATTCTTTACATTTTTTCCTCTACAACATTATTATATATCCCGATGAACCTGCGACTGTGATATGTAATGAGACAACACAACGTAAGGATAGTGATTCAGAGGATCTGGAAGAGGATGTAATACCTGAGGAAATTGTCAGAGAAGTGGAAAATTTTGAAAACAAGCCTAAGTCCAATTTGGATGACACCAAAACAGTTAATTTGGGAGACTCCGAAATAGTCAAAGAAACGCGTGTAAGAATTCACCTATCACCGTTAGAGAAGGAAGACTACATCCAGTTCCTGAAGGAGTATGAAGACATCTTTGCATGGTCTTACGATAATATGACTGGTATGAGAACATCCATAGTGGCTCACAAGTTACCCACCAATCCCATGTGTCCACCAGTGAAACAAAAGCTCAGAAAGTTCAAGCCAGATATGAGTTTGAAAATAAAAGAGGAAGTCACCAAGTAAATCAATACCAAGGTTCTTAGAGTGGATGAATATCCGACCTGGTGTCGACTATCGGGTTTTAAACAGAGCAAGTCCCAAAGATGATTTCCCTTTGCCTAATATACACATACTGATTGACAACTGTGCCAAGCATGAAATTCAATCCTTTGTGGATTGCTTCGCGGGCTATCATCAGATCTGGATAGATGAAGAGGATGCCGAAAAGACAGCCTTTATTACATCATGGGGAGTATATGGTTACAAAATGATGCCGTTTGGCCTAAATATTCTGGAGCCACTTATATGAGGGACATGACAACCATTTTCCACAACATGATACACAAGGAGATAGAGGTGTACGTGGACAACATCATCATCAAATCTAAAAAGGGTACAAATCACATAGTGGATTTGAGGAAATTTTTTGATAGACATGGAAAGTACAACCTGAAACTGAACCCTACAAAGTACGCCTTCGGAGTCCCTACTGGAAAATTGCTAGGATTCATCATCATCCGCCGAGGAATTGAGCTAGACCCGTCAAAGGTCAAGGCTATCCACGACTTGCCACCTCCAAAGAACAAGAAAGATGTGATGAGTTTCTTAGGGCGTCTCAATTACATCAGCCATTTCATAGCACAATCAACTGTGATTTGTGAACCGATTTTCAAAATGTTGCAGAAAGACGTTGCAACAAGTTGGACTGAAGAGTGCCAAAACGCCTTTGACAAGATCAAGGAATATTTATCCAAACCACATGTTCTGGTCCCACTGGAACCTGGGAGGCCTCTGCTACTCTATATATCTGTACTAGATGGGGCTTTCGGTTGTGTCTTGGGACAACACGATGAGACGGAAAGAAAGGAGCAGGCCATATACTATCTGAGTAAGAAGCACAGTACTCTTTGCTGGAGTGCACCTGCTGCGCTTTGACATGGATAGCACAAAAGTTGAGGGGCTGCCTTTGTGCCTATACCACTTATCTCATATCAAGGATGGATCCACTAAAATACATCTTCCAGAAACCCATGCCTCCGGAAAAGTTAGCAAAATGGCAGATACTACTGAGTGAATTTGACATCATCTATGTAACTTAGAAGGCGGTCAAAGGGCAAGCATTGGTGGATCATTTGGCAGAAAATCCCGTAGACGGAGAGTATGAACCACTGAAAATAGACGGAGAGTATGAACCACTAAAAACGTATTTTCCTGACGAAGAGGTATCATTCGTAGGAGAAGATATCACCGAAGCCTATGATGGTTGGAGAATGTTCTTCGACGGGGCCTCAAATTTCAAAGGAGTGGGTATTGGAGCAGTTCTAGTGTCAGAAACGGGCCAACACTATACGGTATCCGTAAAACTCAGGTTTCCATGTGCCAATAATATGGCAGAATATGAGGCCTGCATCTTAGGACTCAGGTTAGCCATCGACATGAAAGTTTAGGAATTGCTAGTAATTAGAGATTCAGACCTTTTGGTACATCAGGTTCTAGGAGAATGGGTTACAAAAAATACTAAGATATTACCATATTTGTACTATGTACAAGAGTTGATGAAGAGATTCACAAAAATAGAGTTCAAACATGTTCCGAGAATCCAGAATGAGTTCGCAGATGGATTGGCACTCTATCTTCCATGATACAACACCCAGACAATAATTTTATCGATCATATCCCAGTAAGGATTCATAATCAGCCAGCTTATTCTGCTCATGTTGAAGAGGAAATGGATGGAAATCCATGGTTCCACGACATCAAAGAATATTTGGCAAAAGGAGAGTACTTGGAGCACGCAAATCATACTCAAAAACACATACTCTGAAGGTTATCCAATCACTTCTTCCAAAGCGGAGGAATTCTATACAGAAGGACTCCAGATCTGGGATTATTATGATGTGTCGATGCCAAGGAAGCATCCAAATTGCTCGAAGAGATACATGCCGGAACTTGCGGACCGCACATGAATGGCTTTGTCTTAGCCAAGAAGATATTAAGAGCAGGATATTTTTGGATGACTATGGAAACAGACTGCATCAGGTATATCCAAAAGTGTCATCAATGCCAAGTACATGCGGATATGATACGAGTGCCACCCAATGAACTCAATACAACAAGTGAACCTTGGCCTTACTCCGCTTGGGGAATGGATGTTATCGGTCCAATCGAATCCGCCACTTCAAATGGGCACAGGTTCATTCTAGTGGCCATAAACTATTTCACAAAATGGGTTGAAGCCGCATCTTACAAGGCTGTAACTAGGAGGGTCGTCATAGACTTCATTAAGGATCGTATTGTCTGTCGGTTCGGGGTGCTAGAATCAATCATCACCGACAACGCCGCCAACCTTAAAAGTGATTTGATGAGATCCATGTGTGAAACCTTCAAGATCAAGCATAAGAATTCCACAGCATACAGGCCACAAATGAATGGAGCTATAGAAGCTGCCAACAAGAACATCAAGAAGATATTAAGGAAGATTGTAGATAATCACAAACAATGGCACGAGAAGCTACCGTTTGCTTTGCTCGGATATCGTACCACGATTTGCACATCAACTGGGGAAACTCCTTATTTGTTGGTTCACGGTACTAAAGCAGTTATCCCTGCCGAAATAGAAATCCCTTCTCAAATCATACAAGAAGCCGAGCTCAGCGACGCAGAATGGATACAGAGCCAATATGAGCATTTGGCCCTCATTGATGGAAAAAGAATGAATGCAGTATGTCACGGTCAACTCTACCAAAACAGGATGGCCAGAGCTTTCAATAAATGGGTCAAGCCTAGACAATTCACATAGGGGCAGCTGGTGCTAAAGCGGATCTTTCCGCGTCAAGATGAAGCCAAAGGAAAATTTTCACCCAATTGGCAAGCGCTCTACATAGTTCATCGAGTACTAACAGGAGGGGCACTTATACTTGCAGAAATGGACGGAGAAATTTGGACAAAACCTATCAACTTAAGTGCAGTCACGCGATACTATGTTTAGACTCTATACACTTCTTCATCTGATGTAACTGAACTATGCTTGACCTGATTCCCATTTAAGAGGGGTTACGTAGGAAGCCCTGTGGGTTCGTTCACATCTTAATAAAAATCTTCATTTTGCTATGATCAGAAAACTAGGGCAAAATTTTGAGGAGGACCCTCAAAATTCTAAAGCAAGTTCAGCTGACATCGTCATACATGTAATAGCCAAAGTATTGCATTTAAACTGGGGCAGAATTTTGAGGGGAACCCTCAAAATTTTAAAGCAAGGAGGTCGCAATGTTTCTAAAATATGTCACATTCACCGGTTCATCTGAATTATTTGAAATCACATACTACTACATTTCAAATAGCTATATTTATCAAATGCATGCATATTTTTTGAAAACTTTATTTCTATGATTCCCAAATGCTACCAAGGGTAACTCAAACAGGACACCAAGACAGGAGCAAAGGCAAAATAGAAGACAAAAGCTCAAACCAACCTTCCGCCACAAAACTCACGATTTTTCTTTGGATGCAGGCATGATAAGACAACAATACCCATAGATACATCAAATCACTACCTTCATGATGAGAAGTAACCAAACGCAAACACTTCCAGCTAAGAAATACTTTAATTTCTCACTGTCACTCATCGTTTTTCTAGCATAAGGCTAAGCTTTGACTTTTCCCAACACAAGACTAAGCATTGTATCCTCTTTGTATGAGGCTAAGCATTGCCTCCATAATTGCTTAAGGCTAAGCACTATCTTTCCCTGCATGAGACAAAGTATTGTCTCCTCTTCGCACAAGGCTAAGCATTTCCTCATTAATTGCATAAGGCTAAGCACTGTCTTTGCCCACATGAGACTAAGTATTGTCTCCTCTTTGCATGAGGCTAAGCATTGCCTCCCTAATTGCATAAGTCTAAGCACTGCCTTTCCCTGCATAAGACTAAATATTGTATCCTCTTTGCACGAGGATAAGCATTGCCTCACTAATTGCATAAGGCTAAGCACTGCCTTTCCGTGCATAAGACTAAGCATTGTCACCTATTCGAACAAGGCTAAGCATTACCTCCCTAATTGCATAAGGCTAAGCACTACCTTTCCCCGCATGAGACTAAGCATTGTCTCCTCTTTGCATGAGGCTAAGCATTGCCTCCCTAATTGCATAAGGCTAAGCATTGCCTTTCCCTGGATGAGACTAAGCATTATCTCCTATTCGCACAAAGCTAAGCATTGCCTCCCTAATTGCATAAGGCTAAGCACTGCATTTCCCTGCATGAGACTAAGCATCGTCTCCCCTTCACATGAGGCTAAGCATTGCCTCCCTAATTGCATAAGGCTAAGCATTGCATTTCCCTGCATGACACTAAGCATTGTCTCCCCTTCGCACGAGGCTAAGTATTGCCTCCCTAATTGCATAAGGCTAAGCACTGTCTTTCCATGCATAAGACTAAGCATTGTCTCCTTTTTACATGAGGATAAGCATTGCCTACCTAATTACATAAGGCTAAGCACTGCCTTTCCCGGCATGAGACTAAGCATTGTCTTCTCTTCGCACGAGGCTAAGCATTGCCTCCCTAATTACATAAGGCAAAGCACTGCCTTTCCTCGCATGAGACTAAGCATTGTATCCTCTTTGCATGAGGCTAAGTATTGCCTCCCCAATTGCATAAGGCTAAGCACTGCCTTTCCCTGCATGAGACTAAGCATTGTATCCTCTTTGCATGAGGCTAAGCATTTCCTCCCTAATTCTATAAGGCTAAGCATTGCCTTTCCCTGCATGAGACTAAGCATTGTCTCCTCTTCGCACGAGGCTAAGCATTGCCTCCCTAATTGCATAAGGCTAAGCATTGCCTTTCCTCGCACGAGACTAAGCATTGTCTCCTCTTTCCATTAGGTTTAGTATTGCCTCCCTAATTGGATTAGGCTAAGCACTGTGGTTCCCTGCATGAGACTAAGCATTGTATCCTCTTGGCATGAGGCTAAGCATTTTCTCCCAAATTGCATAAGGCTAAGCACTGTCTTTCCCTGCATAAGACTAAGCATTGTCTCCTCTTCGCACGAGGCTAAGCATTTCCTCCCTAATTGCATAAGGCTAAGCACTACCTTTCCCCACATGAGACTAAGCATTGTCTCCTCTTTGCATGAGGCTAAGCATTGCCTCCCTAATTGCATAAGGCTAAGTATTGCCTTTCGCTGGATGAGACTAAGCATTGTCTCCTCTTCGCACAAAGCTAAGCATTGCCTCCCTAATTGCATAAGGCTAAGCACTGCATTTCCCTGCATGAGACTAAGCATCGTCTCCCCTTTGCATGAGGCTAAGCATTGCCTCCCTAATTGCATAAGGCTAAGCACTGCATTTCCCTGCGTGACACTAAGCATAGTCTCCCCTTCGCACGAGGCTAAGTATTGCCTCCCTAATTGCATAAGGCTAAGCACTGTCTTTCCCTGCATAAGACTAAGCATTGTCTCCTTTTTACATGAGGATAAGCATTGCCTCCCTAATTACATAAGGCTAAGCACTGCCTTTCCCTGCATGAGACTAAGCATTGTCTCCTCTTCGCACGAGGCTAAGCATTGCCTCCCTAATTGCATAAGGCAAAGCACTGCCTTTCCTCGCATGAGACTAAGCATTGTATCCTCTTTGCATGAGGCTAAGCATTGCCTCCCCAATTGCATAAGGCTAAGCACTGCCTTTCCCTTCATGAGACTAAGCATTGTATCCTCTTTGCATGAGGCTAAGCATTGCCTCCCTAATTCTATAAGGCTAAGCATTACCTTTCCCGGCATGAGACTAAGCATTGTCTCCTCTTCGCACGAGGCTAAGCATTGCCTCCCTAATTGCATAAGGCTAAGCATTGCCTTTCCCCGCATGAGACTAAGCATTGTCTCCTCTTTGCATTAGGTTTAGTATTGCCTCCCTGATTGCATGAGGCTATGCACTGCCTTTCCCTGCATGAGACTAAGTATTGTATCCTCTTTGCACGAGACTAAGCATTGCCTCCCGAATCGCATAAGGCTAAGCACTGTCTTTCCTTGGAAGAGACTAAGCATTGTCTCTACTTTGCATGAGGCTAAGCACCGTCTTTCACTGCATGAGACTAAGCATTGTATCCTCTTTGCATGAGGCTAAGCATTGCCTTCCTAATTGCATAAGGCACCGCCTTTCCCTGCATGAGACTAAGCATTGTCTCCTCTTTGAATGAGGCAAAGCATTGCCTCCCTAATTGCATAAGGCTAAGCACTGCCTTTCCCTGCATGAGACTAAGTATTATATCCTCTTTGCATGAGGCTAAGCATTTCCTCCCTAATTACATAAGGATAAGCACTGCCTTTCCTGCATGAAACTAAGCATTGTCTCCTCTTCGCACGAGGCGAAGCATTGCCTCCCTAATTGCATAAGGCTAAGCACTTCCTTTCCTCGCATGAGACAAAGCATTTTCTCCTCTTTGTATGAGGTTAAGCATTGCCTCCCGAATTGCATAAGTCTAAGCATTGCCTTTCTCTACATGAGACTAAGCATTGTATCCTCTTTGCATGAGGCCAAGGAACTCCTCTCTAGTTCTATAAGGCTAAGCATTGCCTTTCCCTGCATGAGACTAATCATTGTCTCCTCCTCGCACGAGGCTAAGCATTGCCTCCCTAATTGCATAAGGCTAAGCATTGCCTTTCCCCTCATGAGACTAAGCATTGCCTCCTCTTTGCATGAGGCTAAGCATCACCTCCCTAATTATATAAGACTAAGCACTGCCTTTTCCTGCAAATGACTAAACATTGTATCCTCTTTGCATGAGGCTAAGCATTGCCTCCCTAATTGTATAAGGCTAAGCACTGCCTTTCTCTGCATGAGACTAAGCAATGTCTCCTCTTTGCACGAGGCTAAGCATTGCCTCCCTAATTGCATAAGGCTAAGCACTGCTATTTCCCACATGAGATTAAGCATTGTATGCACTTTGCATAAGGTTAAGCATCGCCTCCCTAAGTGCATAATGTTAAGCACTTCCTTTCCCTGCAAGAGACTAAGCATTGTCTCCTCTTTGCATGAGGCTAAGCATTGCCTCCCTAATCGCATAAGGCTAAGCACTGTCTTTCCCTGCATGAGACTAAGCATTGTCTCCTCTTTGCATGAGGCTAAGCATTGCCTCCCTAATTGCATGAGGCTAAGCACTGCCTTTTCCTGCATGAGACTAAGCATTGTATCCTCTTTGAATGAGGCAAAGCATTGCCTCCCTATTTGCATAAGGCTAAGCACTGCCTTTCCCTGAATGAGACTAAGCATTGTATCGTCTTTGCATGAGGCTAAGCATTGCCTCCCTAATTCCATAAGGCTAAGCATTGCATTTCCTTGCATGAGACTAAGCATTGTCTCCTCTTCGCACGATGCTAAGCATTGCCTCCTTAATTCCATAAGGCTAAGCATTTCCTTTCCCTGCATCAGACTAAGCATTGTCTCCTCTACGCACGAGGCTAAGCATTGCCTCCCTAATTGCATAAGGCTAAGCATTGCCTTTCCCCGCATGAGACTAATCATTATCTCCTCTTTGTATGAGTCTAAGCATTGCCTCCCTAATTGCATAAGGCTAAGCACTGCCTTTCCCTGCATGAGACTAAGCATTGTATCCTCTTTGCATGAGGCTAAGCATTGCCTCCCTAATTGCATTAGGCTAAGCACTGCCTTTCCCTGCATAAGACTAAGCATTGTCTCCTCTTCGCACGAGGCTAAGCATTGCCTCCCTAATTGCATAAGGCTAAGCACTGCCTTTCCCCGCATGAGACTAAGCATTGTCTCCTCTTTGCATGAGGCTAAGCATTGCCTCCCTGATTGCATGAGGCTAAGCACTGCCTTTCCCTACATGAGACTAAGTATTGTATCATCTTTGCACGAGGCTAAGCATTGCCTCCCTAATTGCATAAGGCTAAGCACTGCCTTTTCCTACATGAGACTAAGCATTGTCTCCACTTGGCATGAGGCTAAGCATTGCCTTCGTAATTTCATAAGGATACGCACCGCCTTTCCCTGCATGAGACTAAGTATTATATCCTCTTTGCATGAGGCTAAGCATTGTCTTCCTAATTGCATAAGGCTAAGCACCGCCTTTCCCTGCATGAGACTAAGCATTGTCTCCTCTTTGAATGAGGCTAAGCATTGCCTCCCTAATTGCATAAGGCTATGCGCTGCCTTTCCCTGCATGATACTAAGTATTGTATCCTCTTTGCATGAGGCTAAGCATTGCCTCCCTAATTGGATAAGGCTAAGCACTGTCTTTCCTTGCATGAGACCAAGCATTGTCTCCTCTTCGCACGAGGCTAAGCATTGCCTCCCTAATTGCAAAAGGCTAGGCACAATCTTTCCCCGCATGAGACTAAGCATTGTCTCCTCCTTGCATGAGGCTAAGCATTGCCTCCCTAATCACATAAGGCTAAGCACTGCCTTTCCCTGATTGAGACTAAGCATTGTCTCCTATTCGCACGAGGCTAAGCATTGCCTCCCTAATTGTATAAGGCTAAGCAATGCCTTTCTCTGCATGAGACTAAGCATCGTCTCCTCTTTGCACGAGGCTAAGCATTGCCTCCCTAATTGCATAAGGCTAAGCACTGCTACTTCCCACATGAGATTAAGCATTGTATCCACTTTGCATAAGGTTAAGCATTGCCTCCCTAATTGCATAAGGCTAAGCACTTCCTTTCCCTGCATGAGACTAAGCATTGTCTCCTCTTTGCATAAGGCTAAGCATTGCCTCCCTAATCGCATAAGGCTAAGCACTGCCTTTCCCTGCATGAGACTAAGCATTGTCTCCTCTTTGCATGAGGCTAAGCATTACCTCCCTAATTGCATGAGGCTAAGCACTGTATCCTCTTTACATGAGGCAAAGCATTGCCTCCCTAATAACACGAGGCTAAGCACAGCCTTTCCCTGCATGAGACTAAGCATTGTCTCCTCTTCGAACGAGGCTAAGCATTGCCTCCCTAATTGCATACGGCTAAGCACTGCTATTTCCCGCATGAGACTAAGTATTGTATCCACTTTGCATAAGGCTAAGCATTGCCTCCCTAATTGCATAAGGCTAAGCACTACCTTTCCCTGCATGAGACTAAGCATTGTCTCCTCTTTGCATGAGGCTAAGCATTGCCTCCCTAATCGCATAAGGCTAAGCACTGCCTTTCCCTGCATGAGACTAAGCATTGTCTCCTCTTTGCACGAGGCTAAGCATTGCCTCCCTAATTGCATAAGGCTAAGCACTGTCTTTCCATGCATGATACTAAGCAGTGTCTCCACTTTGCATGAGGCTAAGCATTGCCTTCCTAATTTCATAAGGCTAAGCACCGCCTTTCCCTGCATGATACTAAGCATTGAATACTCTTTGCATGAGGCTAAGCATTGCCTGCCTAATTGCATAGGGCTAAGCACCGCCTTTCCTTGCATGAGACTAAGCATTGTCACCTCTTTGAATGTGGCAAAGCATTGCCTCCCTAATTGCATAAGGCTAAGCACTGTCTTTCCATGCATGAGACTAAGTATTATATCCTCTTTGCATGAGGCTAAGCATTTCCTCCCTAATTGCATAAGGCTAAGCACTGCCTTTCCTTGTATGACACTAAGCATTGTCTCCTCTTCGCACCAGGCTAAGCATTACCTCCCTAATTGCATAAGGCTAAGCACTTCCTTTCCTCACATGAGACTAAGCATTTTCTCTTCTTTGCATGAGGCTAAGCATTGCCTCCCTAATTGGATAAGGCTAAGCACTGTCTTTCCCTGCATGAGAATAAGCATTGTATCCTCTTTGCATGAGGCTAAGCATTGCCTTCCTAATTCCATAAGGCTAAGCACTGTCTTTCCCTGCATGAGACTAAGCATTGTTTCCTCTTCGCACGAGTCTAAGCATTGCCTTCCTAATTGCATAAGGCTAAGCACCGCCTTTCCCTGCATGAGACTAAGCATTGTCTCCTCTTTGAATGAGGCTAAGCATTGCCTCCCTAATTGCATAAGGCTATGCGCTGCCTTTCCCTACATGATACTAAGTATTGTATCCTCTTTCATGAGGCTAAGCATTGCCTCCCTAATTGGATAAGGCTAAGCACTGTCTTTCCTTGCATGAGACTGAGCATTGTCTCCTCTTCGCATGAGGCTAAGAATGGCCTCCCTAATCGCATAAGGCTAAGCACTGCCTTTCCCTGCATGAGACTAAGCATTGTCTCCTCTTTTCACGAGGCTAAGCATTGCCTCCCTAATTGCATAAGGCTAAGCACTGTCTTTCCGAGCATGAGACTAAGCATTGTCTCCACTTTGCATGAGGCTAAGCATTGCCTTCCTAATTTCGTAAGGCTAAGCACCGCCTTTCCCTGCATGAGACTAAGCATTGTTTCCTCTTCGCATGAGGCTAAGCATTGCCTTCCAAATTGCATAAGGCTAAGCACCGCCTTTCCCTGCATGAGACTAAACATTGTCTCCTCTTTGAATGAAGCTAAGCATTGCCTCCCTAATTGCATAAAGCTATGCGCTGCCTTTCCCTACATGATACTAAGTATTGTATCCTCTTTGCATGAGGCTAAGCATTGCCTCCCTAATTGGATAAGGCTAAGCACTGTCTTTCCTTGCATGAGACCAAGCATTGTCTCCTCTTCGCACGAGGCTAAGCATTGCCTCCCTAATTGCAAAAGGCTAGGCACAATCTTTCCCCGCATGAGACTAAGCATTGTCTCCTCCTTGCATGAGGCTAAGCATTGCCTCCCTAATCACATAAGGCTAAGCACTGCCTTTCCCTGATTGAGACTAAGCATTGTCTCCTATTCGCACGAGGCTAAGCATTGCCTCCCTAATTGTATAAGGCTAAGCACTGCCTTTCTCTGCATGAGACTAAGCAATGTCTCCTCTTTGCACGAGGCTAAGCATTGCCTCCCTAATTGCATAAGGCTAAGCACTGCTATTTCCCACATGAGATTAAGCATTGTATGCACTTTGCATAAGGTTAAGCATCGCCTCCCTAAGTGCATAATGTTAAGCACTTCCTTTCCCTGCAAGAGACTAAGCATTGTCTCCTCTTTGCATGAGGCTAAGCATTGCCTCCCTAATCGCATAAGGCTAAGCACTGTCTTTCCCTGCATGAGACTAAGCATTGTCTCCTCTTTGCATGAGGCTAAGCATTGCCTCCCTAATTGCATGAGGCTAAGCACTGCCTTTTCCTGCATGAGACTAAGCATTGTATCCTCTTTGAATGAGGCAAAGCATTGCCTTCCTAATAACATGAGGCTAAGCACAGCCTTTCCCTGCTGGAGACTATAAATTATCTCCTCTTCGCACGAGGCTAAGTATTGCCTCCCTAATCGCATACGGCTAAGCACTGCCATTTCCCGTATGAGACTAAGCATTGTATCCACTTTACATAAGGCTAAGCATTACCTCCCTAATTGCATAAGGCTAAGCACTTCATTTTCCTGCATGAGACTAAGCATTATCTCCTCTTTGCATGAGGCTAAGCATTGCCTCCCTAATCACATAAGGCTAAGCACTGCCTTTCCCTGCATGAGACTAAGCATTGTCTCCTCTTTGCACGAGGCTAAGCATTGCCTCCCTAATTGCATAAGGCTAAGCACTGTCTTTCCCTGCATGAGACTAAGCATTGTCTCCACTTTGCATGAGGCTAAGCATTGCCTTCCAAATTTCATAAGGCTAAGCACTGCCTTTCCCTGCATGAGACTAAGCATTGAATCTTCTTTGCATGGGACTAAGCATTGCCTGCCTAATTGCATAAGGCTAAGCACCGCCTTTCCCTGCATGAGACTAGCATTGTCACCTCTTTGAATGAGGCAAAGCATTGCCTCCCTAATTGCATAAGGCTAAGAACTGCCTTTCCTTGCATGAGACTAAGCATTGTCTCCTCTTCGCACGAGGCTAAGCATTGCCTCCCTAATTGCATAAGGCTAAGCACTTCCTTTCCTCACATGAGACTAAGCTTTGTCTCCTCTTTGCATGAGGCTAAGCATTGCCTCCCTAATTGCATAAGGCTATGCACTGCCTTTCCCTGCATGAGACTAAGCATTGTATCCTCATTGCATGAGGCTAAGCATTGCCTCCTTAATTCCATAAGGCTAAGCACTGCCTTTCCCTTTATGAGACTAAGCATTGTCTCCTCTTCGCACGAGGCTAAGCATTGCCTCCCTAATTGCATAAAGCTAACCATTGCCTTTCCCCACAAGACTAAGCATTGTCTCCTCTTTTCATGAGGCTAAGCATTGCCTCCCCAATTGCATAAGGCTAAGCACTGCCTTTCCCTGCATGAGAGTAAGTATTGTATACTCTTTTTATGAGGCTAAGCATTGCCTCCCAAATTGCATAAGGCTAAGCATTGCCTTTCCTTGCATGAATCTAAGCATTGTCTCCTCTTCGTACAAGGCTAAGCATTGCCTCCCTAATTGCATAAGGCTAAGCACTGCCTTTCCTCACATGAGACTAAGCATTGTCTTCTCTTTGCATGAGGCTAAGAATTTCCTCCCTAATTGCATAAGGCTAAGCACTGCCTTTCCTTGCATGAGACTAAGCATTGTCTCCTCTTCGCACGAGACTAAGCATTGCCTGCCTAATTGCATAAGGCTTAGCACTTCCTTTTCTCGCATGAGACTAAGCATTGTCTCCTCTTTGCATGAGGCTAAGCATTGCCTCCCTAATTAAATGAGGCTAAGCACTGCCTTTCCCTACATGAGACTAAGCATTGTATCGTCTTTGCATGAGGCTAAGCATTGCCTCTTTAATTCCACAAGGCTAAGCATTGCATTTCCTTGCATGAGACTAAGCATTGTCTTCTCTTCGCACGAGGCTAAGCATTGCCTCCCTAATTGCATAAGGCTAAGCATTGCCTTTCCCCACGAAACTAGGCATTGTCTCCTATTTGCATGAGGATAAGCATTACCTCCCTAATTGCAAGAGACTAAGCACTGCCTTTCCCTGAATGAGACTAAGCATTGTCTCCTCTTCATACGAGGCAAAGCATTGCCTCACTAAATGCATAAGGCTAAGCACTGCCTTTCCTCGCATGAGACTAAGCATTGTCCCCTCTTTGCATGAGGCTAAGCAGTGCCTCCCTAATTGCATAAGGCTAAGCACTGCCTTTCCCTGCATAAGACTAAGCATTGTCTTCTCTTCGCACGAGGCTAAGCACTGCCTTTCCCCGCATAAGACTAAGCATTGTCTCCTCTTTGCACGAGGCTAAGCATTGCCTCCCTGATTGCATGAGGCTAAGCACTGCCTTTCCGTGCAAGAGACTAAGTATTGTATCCTCTCTGCCTGAGGCTAAGCATTGCCTCCCTAATTGCATAAGGCTATGCACTGCCTTTCCCTGCATGAGATTAAGCATTGTCTCCACTTTGCATGAGGCTAAGCATTGCCTTCCTAATTTCATAAGGCTAAGCACCACCTTTACCTACATGAGACTAAGCATTGTATCCTCTTTGCATGAGGCTAAGCATTGCCTTCCTAATTGCATAAGGCTAAGCACCGCCTTTCCCTGCATGAGATTAAGCATTGTCCCCTCTTTGAATGAGGCTAAGCATTGCCTCCCTAATTGCATAAGGCTAAGCACTACCTTTTCTTGCATGAGACTAAGCATTGTCTCCTCTTCGCACGAGGCTAAGCATTGCCTCTCTAATTGCATATGGCTAAGCACTGCCTTTCCCCACATTAGACTAAGCATTGTCTCCACTTTGCATGAGGCTAAGCATTGCCTTCCTAATTTCAAAAGGCTAAGCACCGCCATTCCCTGCATGAGACTAAGCATTGTATCCTCTTTGCATGAAGCTAAGCATTGCCTTTACCCGCGAGACTAAGTATTGTCTCCTCATTGCATGAGGCTAAGCATTACCTCCCTAATTGCATAAGGCTAAGCACAGAATTTCCCTGCATGAGACTAAGCATTGTATCCTCTTTGCATAATGCTAAGCATTGCCTCCCTAAATGCATAAGGCTAAGCATTGCCTTTCCCCGCATGAGACTAAGCATTGCCTCCTCTTTGCATGAGGCTAAGCATTGCCTCCCTAATTATATAAGACTAAGCACTGCCTTTCCCACCATGATACTAAGCATTGTATCCTCTTTGCATGAGGCTAAGCATTGCTTCCCTAATTGCATAAGGCTAAGCACTGCCTTTCCCTGCATGAGACTAAGTATTGTATCCTCTTTGCATGAGGCTAAGCATTGCCTCCCTAATTGCATAAGGCTAAGCACTGCCTTTCCCTGCATGAGACTAAGCATTGCCTCCTCTTTGCATGAGGCTAAGCATTGCCTCCCTAATTATATAAGACTAAGCACTGCCTTTCCCACCATGATACTAAGCATTGTATCCTCTTTGCATGAGGCTAAGCATTGCTTCCCTAATTGGATAAGGCTAAGCATTGCCTTTCCCTGCATGAGACTAAGTATTGTATCCTCTTTGCATAAGGCTAAGCATTGCCTCCCTAATTGCATAAGGCTAAGCACTGCCTTTCCCTGCATGAGACTAAGCATTGTCTCCACTTTGCATGAGGCTAAGCATTGCCTTCCTAATTTCAAAAGGCTAAGCACAGCCTTTCCCTGCATGAGACTAAGCATTGTATCCTCTTTGCATGAGGCTAAGCATTGCCTTCCTAATTTCATAAGGCTAAGCACCGCCTTTCCCTGCATGAGACTAAGCATTGTCACCTCTTTGAATGAGGCTAGGCATTGCCTCCCTAATTGCATAAGGCTAAGCACTGCCTTTCCCTGCATGAGACTAAGCATTGTCTCTACTTTGCATGAGGCTAAGCATTGCCTTCCTAATTTCAAAAGGCTAAGCACCGCCTTTCCCTGCATGAGACTAAGCATTGTATCCTCTTTGCATGAGGCTAAGCATTGCCTTCCTAATTTCATAAGGCTAAGCACCGCCTTTCCCTGCATGAGACTAAGCATTGTCACCTCTTTGAATGAGGCTAAGCATTGCCTCCCTAATTGCATAAGGCTAAGCACTGCCTTTCCCTGCATGATACTAAATAAGGTATCCTCTTTGCATCAGCCTAAGCATTGCCTCCATAATTGCATAAGGCTAAGCACTGCCATTCCTACATGAGACTAAGCATTGTCTCCTCTTCGCATGAGGCTACGCATTGCCACCCTAATTGCATATAGCTAAGCACTTCCTTTCCCCGCATGAGACTAAGAATTGTCTCCTCTTTACGGGAGGCTAAGCATTGCCTCCCTGATTGCATGAGGCTAAGCACTGTCTTTCCCTACATGAGACTAAGCATTGTATCCTCTTTGCATGAGGCTAAGCATTGCCTCCCTAATTGCATAAGGCTAAGCACTGTCTTTCCCTGCATGAGACTAAGCATTGTCTCCACTTTGCATGAGGCTAAGCATTGCCTTCCTAATTTCATAAGGCTAAGCACCGCCTTTCCCCGCATGAGACTAAGCATTGTCTCCTCTTTGCATGAGGCTAAGCATTGCCTCCCTAATTGCATAAGGCTAAGCACTGCCTTTCCCTTAATGAGACTAAGCATTGTCTCCTCTTTGCATGAGGCTAAGCATTGCCTCCCTAATTGAATAAGGCTAAGCACTGCCTTTCCCCGCATGAGACTAAGCATTGTCTCCTCTTTGCATGAGGCTAAGCATTGCCACCCTAATTTCATAAGGCTAAGCACTGCCTATCCCCGCATGAGACTAAGCATTGACTCCTCTTTGCATGAGGCTAAGCATTGCCTCCCTAATTATATAAGACTAAGCACTGCCTTTCCCTATATGAGACTAACCATTGTATTCTCTTTGCACGAGGCTAAGCATTGCCTCCCTAATTGCATAAGGCTAAGCACTGCCTTTCCCTGCATGAGATTAAACATTGTCTCCACTTAGCATGAGGCTAAGCATTTCCTTCCTAATTTCATAAGGCTAAGCACCGCCTTTACCTGCATGAGACTAAGCAGCATGAGGCTAAACATTGCCTTCCTAATTGCATAAGGCTAAGCACCGCCTTTCCCTGCATGAGACTAAGCATTGTCCCCTCTTTGAATGAGGCTAAGCATTGCCTCCCTAATTGCATAAGGCTAAGCACTGCCTTTCCCTGCATGATACTAAGTATTGTATCCTTTTTGCATGAGGCTAATCATTGCCTCCCTAATTGCATTAGGCTAAGCAATACCTTTCCTTGCATGAGACTAAGCATTGTCTCCTCTTCGCATGAGGCTAAGCATTGACTCCCTAATTGCATATAGCTAAGCACTGCCTTTTCCCGCATGAGACTAAGAATTGTCTCCTCTTTACGGGAGGCTAAGCATTGCCTCCCTGATTGCATGAGGCTAAGCACTGTCTTTCCCTGCATGAGAATAAGCATTGTATCCTCTTTGCATGAGGCTAAGCATTGCCTCCCTAATTGCAAAAGGCTAAGAACTGTCTTTCCCTGCATGAGACTAAGCATTGTCTCCACTTTGCATGAGGCTAAGCATTGCCTTCCTAATTTCATAAGGCTAAGCACCGCCTTTCCCTGCATGAGACTAACCATTGTATCCTCTTTGTATGAGGCTAAGCATTGCCTTCCTAATTGCATAAGGCTAAGCACCACCTTTCCCTGCATGAGACAAAGTATTGTATCCTCTTTACATGAGGCTAAGCATTGCCTCCCTAATTGCATAAGGCTAAGCACTGCCTTTCCCCGCATGAGACTAAGTATTGTCTCCTCTTCTTGTATGAGGCTAAGCACTGCCTCCCTAATTGCATAAGGCTAAGCACTGCCTTTCCCTGCATGAGACTATGCATTGTCTCCTTTTCTTGCATAAGGCTAAGCACTGCCTCCCTAATTGCATAAGGCTAAGCATTGCCTTTCCCTGCATGAGACTAACCATTGTATCCTCTTTGTATGAGGCTAAGCATTGCCTTCCTAATTGCATAAGGCTAAGCACCACCTTTCCCTGCATGAGACAAAGTATTGTATCCTCTTTACATGAGGCTAAGCATTGCCTCCCTAATTGCATAAGGCTAAGCACTGCCTTTCCCCGCATGAGACTAAGCATTGCCTCCTCTTTGCATGAGGCTAAGCATTGCCTCCCTAATTGCATAAGGCTAAGCACTGCCTTTCCCTGCATAAGACTAAGTATTGTATCCTCTTTGCACGAGGCTAAGCATTGCCTCCCTAATTGCATAAGGCTAAGCACTGCCTTTTCCTGCATGAGCTAAGCACTGTCTCCACTTTGCATGAAGCTAAGCATTGCCTTCCTAATTTCATAAGGCTAAGCACCGCCTTTCCCTGCATGAGACTAAGCATTGTATCCTCTTTGCATGAGGCTAAGCATTGCCTTCCTAATTGCATAAGGCTAAGCACCGCCTTTCCCAGCATGAAACTAAGCGTTGTCTCTTCTTTGAATGAGGCTAAGCATTGCCTCCCTAATTGTATAAGGCTAAGCACTGCCTTTTCCTGCATGAGACTAAGTATTGTATCCTCTTTACACGAGGCTAAGCATTGCCTCCCTAATTGCATAAGGCTAAGCACCGCCTTTCCCTGCATGAGACTAAGCATTGTATCCTCTTTGCATGAGGCTAAGAATTGCCTTCCTAATTTCATAAGGCTAAGCACCGCCTTTACCTGCATGAGACTAAGCATTGTCACCTCTTTGAATGAGTCTAAGCATTGCCTCCCTAATTGCATAAGGCTAAGCATTGCCTTTCCCTGCATGATACTAAATAAGGTATCCTCTTTGCATCAGCCTAAGCATTGCCTCCATAATTGCATAAGGCTAAGCACTGCCATTCCTTGCATAAGACTAAGCATTGTCTCCTCTTCGCACGAGGATAAGCATTGCCTCCCTAATTGCAAAATGCTACGCACTGCCTTTCCCCGTATGAGACTAAGCATTGTCTCCTCTTTGCATGAGGCTAAGCATTGCCTCCCTAATTGCATAAGGCTAAGCACTGCCTTTGCCTGAATGAGACTAAGCATTGTCTCCTCTTCGCACGAGGATAAGCATTGCCTCCCTAATTGCATAAGGCTAAGCACTGCCTTTCCCTGCATGAGACTAAGCATTGTCTCTGCTTTGCACGAGGCTAAGCATTGCCACCCTAATTTCATAAGGCTAAGCACTACCTATCCCCGCATGAGACTAAGCATTGACTCCTCTTTGCATGAGGCTAAGCATTGCCTCCCTAATTATATAAGACTAAGCACTGCCTTTCCCTACATGAGACTAACCATTGTATCCTCTTTGCAAGAGGCTAAGCATTGCCTCCCTAATTGCATAAGGCTAAGCACTGCCTTTCCCTGCATGAGATTAAACATTGTCTCCACTTTGCATGAGGCTAAGAATTTCCTTCCTAATTTCATAAGGCTAAGCACCGCCTTTACCTGCATGAGACTAAGCATTGTATCCTCTTTGCATGAGGCTAAACAATGCCTTCCTAATTGCATAAGGCTAAGCACCGCCTTTTCCTGCATGAGACTAAGCATTGTCCCCTCTTTGAAAGAGGCTAAGCATTGCCTCCCTAATTGCATAAGGCTAAGCACTGCCTTTCCCTGCATGATACTAAGTATTGTATCCTTTTTGCATGAGGCTAAGCATTGCCTCCCTAATTGCATAAGGCTAAGCAATACCTTTCCTTGCATGAGACTAAGCATTGTCTCCTCTTCGCATGAGGCTAAGCATTGACTCCCTAATTGCATATAGCTAAGCACTGCCTTTCCCCGCATGAGACTAAGAATTGTCTCCTCTTTACGGGAGGCTAAGCATTGCCTCCCTGATTGCATGAGGCTAATCACTGTCTTTCCCTGCATGAGACTAAGCATTGTATCCTCTTTGCATGAGGCTAAGCATTGCCTCCCTAATTGCATAAGGCTAAGCACTGTCTTTCCCTGCATGAGACTAAGAATTGTCTCCACTTTGCATGAGGCTAAGCATTGCCTTCCTAATTTCATAAGGCTAAGCACCGCCTTTCCCTGCATGAGACTAAGCATTGTATCCTCTTTGCATGAGGCTAAGCATTGCCTTCCTAATTGCATAAGGCTAAGCACCACCTTTCCCTGCATGAGACAAAGTATTGTATCCTTTTTGCATGAGGCTAAGCATTGCCTCCCTAATTGCATAAGGTTAAGCACTGCCTTTCCCCGCATGAGACTAAGCATTGCCTCCTCTTTGCATGCGGCTAAGCATTGCCTCCCTAATTGCATAAGGCTAAGCACTGCCTTTCCCTGCATGAGACAAAGTATTGTATCCTCTTTGCACGAGGCTAAGCATTGCCTCCTTAATTGCATAAGGCTAAGCACTGCCTTTTCCTGCATGAGCTAAGCATTGTCTCCACTTTGCATGAAGCTAAGCAATGCCTTCCTAATTTCATAAGGCTAAGCACCGCCTTTCCCTGCATGACACTAAGCATTATATCCTTTTTGCATGAGGCTAGGCATTGCCTTCCTAATTGCATAAGGCTAAGCACCGCCTTTCCCTGCATGAGACTAAGTGTTGTCTCCTCTTTGAATGAGGCTAAGCATTGCCTCCCTAATTGTATAAGGCTAAGCACTGCCTTTTCCTGCATGAGACTAAGTATTGTATCCTCTTTGCACGAGGCTAAGCATTGCCTCCCTAATTGCATAAGGCTAAGCACCGCCTTTCCCTGCATGAGACTAAGCATTGTCCCCTCTTTCAATGAGGCTAAGCATTGCCTCCCTAATTGCATAAGGCTAAGCACTGCCTTTCCCTGCATGATACTAAGTATTGTATCCTTTTTGCATGAGGCTAAGGATTGCCTCCCTAATTGTATAATGCTAAGCACTTCCTTTCCCTGAATGAGACTAAGCATTGTCTCATCTTCGTACGAGGATAAGCATTGCCTCCCTAATTGCATAAGGCTAAGCACTGCCTTTCCCTGCATGAGACTAAGCATTGTCTCCTCTTTGCACGAGGCTAAGCATTTCCTCCCTAAATGCATAAGGCTAAGCATTACCTTTCCCCGCATGAGACTAAGCATTGCCTCCTCTTTGCATGAGGCTAAGCATTGCCTCCCTAATTATATAAGACTAAGCACTGCCTTTCCCTACATGAGACTAACCATTGTATCCTCTTTGCATGAGGCTAAGCATTGCCTCCCTAATTGCAAAAGGCTAAGCACTGCCTTTCCCTGCATAAGACTAAGCATTGTCTCCTCTTCGCACAAGGATAAGCATTGCCTCCCTAATTGCATAAGGCTAAGCACTGCCTTTCCCCCCATGAGACTAGGCATTGTCTCCTCTTTGCATGAGGCTAAGAATTGCCTCCCTGATTGTATAAGGCTAAGCACTGCCTTTTCCTGCATGAGACTAAGTATTGTATCCTCTTTGCACGAGGCTAAGCATTGCCTCCCTAATTGCATAAGGCTAAGCACTGTCTTTCCCTGCATGAGACTAAGCATTGTCTCTACTTTGCATGAGGCTAAGCATTGCCTTCCTAATTTCATAAGGCTAAGCACCGCCTTTCCCTGCATGAGACTAAGTATTGTATCCTATTTGCATGAGGCTAAGCACTGCCTTCCTAATTGCATAAGGCTAAGTACCGCCTTTCCCTGCATGAGACTAAGCATTGTCTCATCTTTGAATGAGGCAAAGCATTTCCTCCCTAATTGCATAAGGCTAAGCACTACCTTTTCCTGCATGAGACTAAGTATTATATCCTCTTTGCATGAGGCTAAGCATTTCCTCTCTAATTGCATAAGGCTAAGCACCGCCTTTCCTTGCATGAGACTAAGCATTGTCTCCTCTTTGCACAAGGCTAAGCATTGCCACCCTAGTTGCATAAGGCTAAGCACTACATATCCCCGCATGAGACTAAGCATTGACTCCTCTTCGCACGAGGCTAAGCATTGCCTCCCTAATTGCATAAGGCTAAGAATTTGCCTCTCCCCGCATGAGACTAAGCATTGTCTCCTCTTTGTATGAGGCTAAGCATTGCCTCCCTAATTGCATAAGGCTAAGCACTGCCTTTCCCTGCATGAGACTAAGCATTGTATACACTTTGCATGAGGCTAAGCATTGCCTCCCTAATTGCATAAGGCTAAGCACTGCCTTTCCCTGCATAAGACTAAGCATTGTCTCCTCTTCGCACGAGGCTAAGCATTACCTCCCTAATTGCATAAGGCTAAGAATTGCCTCTCCCCGCATGAGACTAAGCATTGTCTCCTCTTTGTATGAGGCTAGGCATTGCCTTCCTAATTGCATAAGGCTAAGCACCGCCTTTCCCTGCATGAGACTAAGTGTTGTCTCCTCTTTGAATGAGGCTAAGCATTGCCTCCCTAATTGTATAAGGCTAAGCACTGCCTTTTCCTGCATGAGACTAAGTATTGTATCCTCTTTGCACGAGGCTAAGCATTGCCTCCCTAATTGCATAAGGCTAAGCACTGCCTTTCCCTACATGAGACTAAGCATTGTCTCCACTTTGCATGAGGCTAAGCATTGCCTTCCTAATTTCATAAGGATAAGCACCGCCTTTCCCTGCATGAGACTAAGCATTGTTTCCTCTTCGCACGAGTCTAAGCATTGCCTTCCTAATTGCATAAGGCTAAGCACCGCCTTTCCCTGCATGAGACTAAGCATTGTCTCCTCTTTGAATGAGGCTAAGCATTGCCTCCCTAATTGCATAAGGCTAAGCACTGCCTTTCCCTGCATGATACTAAGTATTGTATCCTTTTTGCATGAGGCTAATCATTGCCTCCCTAATTGCATTAGGCTAAGCAATACCTTTCCTTGCATGAGACTAAGCATTGTCTCCTCTTCGCACGAGGCTAAGCATTGCCTCCCTAATTGCATAAGGCTAAGGCACAACCTTTTCCCGCATGAAGACTAAGCATTGTCTCCTTTTTACATGAGGATAAGCATTGCCTCCCTAATTACATAAGGCTAAGCACTGCCTTTCCCTGCATGAGACTAAGCATTGTCTCCTCTTCGCACGAGGCTAAGCATTGCCTCCCTAATTGCATAAGGCTAAGCACTGCCTTTCCCTGCATGAGACTAAGCATTGTCTCCTCTTTGCACGAGGTTAAGCATTGCCTACCTAATTGCATAAGGCTAAGCACTGCCTTTCCCCGCATGAGACTAAGCATTGCCTCCTCTTTGCATGAGGCTAAGCATTGCCTCCCTAATTGCATAAGGCTAAGCACTGCCTTTCCCCGCGTGAGACTAAGCATTGCCTCCTCTTTGCATGAGGCTAAGCATTGCCTCTCTAATTATATAAGAGTAAGCACTACCTTACCCTGCATGAGACTAAGCATTATATCCTCTTTGCATGAGGCTAAGCATTGCCTCCCTAATTGCATACGGCTAAGCACTGCTATTTCCCGCATGAAACTAAGCATTGTATCCACTTTGTATAAGGCTAAGCATTGCCACCCTAATTGCATAAGGCTAAGCACTACCTTTCCCTGCATGAGACTAAGCATTGTCTACTCTTTGCATGAGGCTAAGCATTGCCTCCCTAATCGCATAAGGCTAAGCACTGCCTTTCCCTGCATGAGACTAAGCATTGTCTCCTCTTTGCATGAGGCTAAGCATTGCCTCCCTAATTGCATGAGGCTAAGCGCTGCCTTTCCCTGCATGAGACTAAGCATTGTCTCCTCTTTGCATGAGGCTAAGCATTGCATTCCTAATTGCATAAGGCTAAGCATTGCCTTTCCCTACATGAGACTAAGCATTGTCTCTTCTTTGCACGAGGCTAAGCATTGCCTCCCTAATTGCATAAGGCTAAGCATTGCTTTTCCCTGCATGAGACTAAGAATTTTTTCCTCTTTGCATGAGGCTAAGCATTGCCTCCCTAATCGCATAAGGCTAAGCCCTGCATTTCCCTGCATGAGACTAAGCATTGTCTCCTCTTTGTATGAGGCTAAACATTACCTCCCTAATTGCATGAGGCTAAACATTGCCTCCCTAATTGCATAAGGCTAAGCACTGCCTTTCTTCGCATCGAGACTAAACATTGCCTCCCTAATTGCATAAGGCTAAGCATTGCCTTTTCCTCGCATAAGATCAAATACTATCTCCATTATTCTATCTACGACCTAGCACTATCCTCAACTCACCTAGGGCTAAGCACTGCCCTCATCTTACACAAGACTAAGCCTTGTCTTATCTCATTTCGCATATGACCAAGCATCATATCTTTACATTTCATGGGCTGAAACATTGCCAGTTTGGCTAAAGGTATCATAGTCCGAAGGCATCATCCTCATAGCCGGGAGACACCATTCCATGGCCTGAGGATCTCTCAAAGGTGCACATCATTATTCAAAGGCGTCATAGTCTAGAGGCACCATCCTTATGGACCGAGGACATCATTTCATGGGCTACGAATCCCTTATCACATGCTTCATGGCCCAAGATGTCATGGTCTAAGGATATCATCTTCACCATCCAAAGACAACCTTCATGGTCCAAAGGGAACTTGCATCACGCTTAAACTTTTGCAATAATCCGTATATATATTCGCATGCACCGTATTTTAAGTTTTACAGGTAATCCAGGAGGTAACCGTTCTCCAAACGGGAGAAATCTTCGCTCCGGTTTCCGTTCACTGTTCGCATCCTGCAATTATTTCAAACGTAACCAACCACCATCAATTACCTGCCTTTTACTCTATGACCGTTCAGATATTTGTTCTGTGATACATCCATAATGTCTCAAATTCACATTCATGACTTCGCATAAAATCATCCGATGCTATGCTACCCAAAAGAACCTTTTCCGAAACATACGACCATTCTTATAACAACTCCATCGGTTTCGTTCACCGTTGGATCCAGAATTATACACGACCTGATTCCCGTAACGCCAGGGATATGTAAGCAACTCAGGAACCAGGGTTCGGCCCTATTTTTTCCCAAATCACATCTTCCCTCACTCAATTCGGCCAAAATTGGTCATCATTTTCTTTACCCGATAACTCTTTCATCATTCCCTAGTAAAGAGGGGCAGTTGTTAATACCCAATTTTGCCCTCAAATTTTTTCAAAATATATACATGCCTTCAAAATAGCATTTTATGTATCATTATTTAGTTTATAAATCTATACAAGCATTTCCTATAATTTTTCATATTTTTAGAGCTCTTAAATTAATTTGCATGCATTTAAATTATATAAATATTCAGCAATTATCCCTTTAAATTATTTTATGATGACTTAATCACCCAAATTACTATGTTTTCATCCTCATACATGTTTCATAATATTTTTCAGTTCATTTCATATAATTATATTTATAATTTAAGCTATTTATTTAAATTTGCAATAGTAGCCTATATTTTCCATTCTTATTGCAATTGATATTTCAGTTAGGGTCAAACTAATATTTTATATTCTATCACTATTTAAAGTATTAATTTGCATAAGTAGCATTTGTTTTAGATATTTTATTTAATTATTTCCCTTTTAATTTCTATTTAAAACAGCTGGCCCAATTTTGAAATTTTCGGACCAGACAAACCCAAATCCCTGGCCCAAAACCTCAAGCCCAATCCAAGGAAACCATGCCCCATCCAAAACCGACCCAGACCCCCCTTAAACCACAGTCGTTGATCAAAAATGATCAACGGCTCACAACCCTCAACCCATGTTCTCTTATTACCCAATCCCTAAACCCTATAGACCATTATCTCTGTCTAACCGCCCTCAAACGCTCCTCCCCCACCAAAAACCCTAATCGCTGCCTTCTCTAAATTTTCTCCTAATCCCGGCTACAATGGGATTATCCTCTTATTTACTTACCATATTTGTGTGTTTCCGCTACTGGTTGATTCTCTATGGTATCACCTAGTACTTGCCTAAACATGGCAAGTACTACCTCTCTGATTCTGTCCGAATGAGTCCTATTTCTTGAATCTGGACCGTATTTCATCTACATGCATCTGATTCTACACTGTGTGAGTCCTATTTTGTTTGGACTTTGCTGATTTGCACTTTCCCTAAAAAAACTAGGGTTTACCAGATTTTCTCTCTTAAATTGATTTCAAATTGATTTGCATGTTTCTTTTCCTTGTTTGGTTCTTAATTTATTCTGTTTCCTTATATGTTTGCTCGATTCTTAACTACTATATAAACACCCTCATTTTCCGTTTTGGGGACAGACGGAATCGATACAATCTCACTTAAATTTGAAGCTTTGCTCTGTTAATTCCTTTATTATCTTGTTCTGTGTTTGTGTTGGCTGGCTGAAAGCCAAGGCCACTGAGAATCTACTGTTCAAACTTTCTTGGTGCGAGCATTGTCCGGGGTTCTTTCGAAGCTCTTGGGAGCTTTGACGCATCAAGGTTTCTAGGTTCTTGTGGATCTTTTGTTCTTTATTGTTGTCCGTTTAACTGGTAAGCCACTTGACTTTTGCAATTTCATCCCTATGTGTCTTTGATTTACATGTGTTCTCACCTCTAAAATCCCCAATGGCTTAATATGTTTTCTTGATTACTTTTGTGCACGATTCTGTTAAGTCTACATTGTTCTAAGTCTCTTTAGCATTTAACTTCCTCCTAATGTTGCTAGTTCTCAGATTGCCTAAGTCGAACTTGGATAATCCGACCTCTTAAGTTCGTTTAGCCAGTGTATTGGTACCTGAATATTCCGTAAAACGTGCTTATTTACTTTGTCCTTAATCGCTATAATGAATGCTTCACACTTGTGTTAGAACTTCCTGTGTTAATTAAGACATGTTCCCCTGCTATTGTATCATTCAGCATGATCCCCATACCCCAGTAGTGATTGACTGAGATCTTAACAGTTACCTCAACTTGGTTTCCCTGTCCTATTTGAACCATTTTGTTGTATGGCATAACTTAGATCTTCTTTAGTTAATTAGTCTATAGTGTCAATCCCAGAATCCCTTCATGTGCTATTTGGTATGAACTTGCTCTCACTCTGTTCTGAATCTCTGTGATGCTTATCTTGCATACATAATGTGTTTAATGTTATAAGACCTTTTCCCTCAAGTGTGATCTTGCTTCCCTGCTAATATGCCACCCAGTGTGTTTTAATCCCATGTTCCTTCAATAATTACTTGGCCTGTCATAATGTATATTCCTATCATGTTTCTATGTAATCTTGTCTCCTTATGAGAGTTAACATGTTTGTCTTATGATACTAATATGTACTTAGCATAAATTGGACTTCGTAGATCTCAAGCTGTTAATGTTAACTTCTGTCAAACCTGGCAAACTTTTTCCTCCTCTAACTCTCTCACTCAATATGTGTTTGTTATGTGCTATTTTGCTAAATGTTGAAGTTCTCCTGACCAAGTCCTAGGACCTGCTTGATTGCAAAATTTGTATGCTCAACTTGGCTATGTCTACCCTTAACTTCTGTACATTCTCCTTACTTGCAACATTCTGAACTCTTCATTCTTAGCTGGCTGAAAGCCAAGGCTACCTAGGTTCTATTGTTGGCCTCCCTAGTGTGAGCACTGCTCGGGGTCCAATTGAGACCCTTGTGAACTCTGACACACTAGGGCTTGGTCCTTAGTCATTCCCCCAATCTCAAACTGTTCCTATTCACTCTACTTCTCCTGTTATGTGTTGTGTACTTGAATTGGCTGATTTATGTGGTGCAGCACTTGGTGCCATGGTTGAGTAAATTGGTTCTGTACTCCTCTATGGACCCCTGAGTCGTGTATTGAATGTGGCTCTTTGTTGAAGGCCTAGGTATGATGTGTAAAAGTTATTGAAGACCCAGGCAATGCTGGATATTTCTATTTAGGCCTGATGTAGGCCTATTCTCACTATTATGTAACATTTATATTTTTACTCATTATTGGGCCTTTAATAACTTTTTGTATAAACAATTGGGGTATTAGTAAAAAAAAAGGAATGGGTAGAATTTGATATCTACATGCAATGGGTAGATAACATGCCTATAGGACTTGACAATGTGTTTGTTATATGTGTTGTTCGATTACATGAGCACTGTAGAGATCATGACATTAGGAGAAGCACGCACACACTACTTGTTTACCATTAATCATGAGTTCAGATGCTATGTCTACTGCTACGTGTTTATAGACAGCATGCCTATAGGAAGTGAGCACTCTGCATGACTACTTTCAAATGTATTAGAAACCTGCCTATAGGAAGAAATGGCAACAAACTTTCTTTCAATTCCCTTTGGTTATTCACTAGAAATCATCCCTATAGGATTTGATCACTTTATTCGCTATTACATCGCATTGATTGCTAGAAATTTTGTTTATAGGACTTAGTATAAATAAAGCAAGTTCTAATCATCAACTGTTAGAGATCCTGCCTATAGGAAAACAATTGCTTGTTAATTGGCTAACATTAGACTACTCAAACACTGTTTCTGAGCGTCACTGTTAAAACATCTAGATAATTCTGGGACTCTTCCTGGCAGATTCTGTTATACCTAATTGCGTAGATCACCTAGGCATCACATATGGGATTGGTAACTTAAAACTGTTAATAATTAGCTCATAATCCTGCATCTGAAATTTACCTGCATACTTTGATCGCCCAGAAAGCATGTCCATAGGTTTAAGATTCTGGACTCTGCCAATTCCTAATTGATATATATGTTTGAGTGCACTTGCTGCTTAAGTGTGGAGGTCAATGTGAGCCTTTAATTGCATTTATGTGAAGAGTTCAGTTGTTTTCATTGTGGCCTAGCATTTGCATTTCTGAGCAACCTAGATAAGGTCTAGAACTATCCAAATAGAGGTCCAAAGCCTCCTGGACCATAGGTATGGGATGGGTAGTGCACTCGCAGGGTACGATTTAGAATTGAATTAGAGCGCCTTTAAGTAAACAACTTTAACATAAAAATCGTGTAGCAGGAGATGATAGTCTGTGCCCGATGGATAATATGAGTAACACCCTATCTCAAGGGAGTTACAAAATATTATTTATGTTGCACGGGGTAATCCTTTAGGCTAAAAAACTTAGGACTCCCCCCCCCCTTCTTTTTCTTTCTTTTCTACTAAAAATGCAAAAATAGTTGCACCTCCCTATTCAAAATCTCTTTGTAATAAGATTCTTAGATTTTGAACTCTCTTTGTTTACTTGATCACATAGACTAATTCATATAATTTAAGTTCGGTCGGGACCCACAGTTGTGGACCTCGAGGAGTGCCTAACACTTTCTCTTTGAGTTAACTTGAGCCCTTACCCGATCTTTGGTGGTGTTGACTAGTCCAAACAGAGTTATTTACAAATAGGTGCCCTAACGCACCTAAACAATCGTTAGGTGGCAACTCTCCTCATTTAATACCTCCTTTAAAAGGGTTGTCACACATCGAGTCCCACTTTTCGCGAGAAAAAGGGGCGCGACATCAGGTGCCTACTGAGTGCGAGTACCGAGTTCTGAGTGAATGGGAAGACTGAGTGACTGTTGCTCTGAGAGGATGCATTTATTACATTGTTGTTGCACTTCAGTTGTCATATATCATTGTTTTTGGAAAATTCTAATAGATGTTATCTTCTGCTTCAGTTGAACTTGATATGAAATTACTGTTTGGGCCTTAATTGTTGAACTTGAAAGTATGCCTACCTTCTTATGTTGTAAATTACTATAACTGGACTTAGGTGTGAAGCTCGTCACTACTTTCAATTCTTTATTTAGTATTGTTACTTACTGAGTTGGTTGTACTCATACTACACCCTGCACTACTTGTGTAGATCCATGTACTTCCTGACACAGCGGTTGTTAGTTTTTCGGAGCTTTATCTGTTGGAGATTATCGAGGTGGCTGCTTGACGTCCGCAGACCTTGACTCTCTTTCCATTTAGTTTTTGTACTGTTCTATATTTTTCAGACAGTGTTTTTATCAGTCAGACTTTGTTATCATTTAAATGCTGATTTAATAAGTGACACCAGGTTTTGGAAGTGTTTTATATAAGTATATTGGTGAGATTTTTTGTATTGAATTTAAATATTATATTTTCAAACTTAGAAGAAATTATGGTTTATTGAGGTTGTCGGCTTGCCTAGTATTGAGATAGGTCCTATCATGACAAGCGTGATTTTGGATCATGATTTCTGAGAACCCGAGAGACTGGAGAGATTTATGACTAAGTGAGGTCGGGGGCCTGATTATGAGATATTGATACTATAGCAAGTAAGTTGTCCGTGCAGCACGTGAGTTGTCCGTGCGGATCCAGATATTATACTAGCACGTGATTTGTCCGTGCAACACATGATTTGTCCATGTGGATTCAGATATTATACTAGCACGTGAGTTGTCCGTGCAACACGTGAATTGTTCATGCGGTTTATAGTGCTTACGCTAAAGGCGTCTCTCTAGAGTCTGTACACACCCCAGGGAACGCAGGTACCTACTGAGTGGGAGTGTCGAGTGCTGAGTGAATGGGAAGACTGAGTGACTGTTGCTCTGAGAGGATGCATTTATTTTATTGTTGTTGCCCTTCAACTGTCATATATCACTATTTTGGAAAATTCTGATAGATATTATCTTCTGTTTCAGTTGAACTTAATATGAAATTATTGTTTGGGCCTTAATTGTTGAACTTGAAAGTATGCCTACCTTCTTATATTGTAAATTACTCTAACTAAACTTAGTTGTGAAGCTCGTCATTACTTCAAGTTCTTTATTTAGTATTGTTACTTACTGAGTTGGTTGTACTCATACTACACCCTACACCACGTGTGCTGATCCATGTACTTTCGGACATGGCGGTGGTTAGTTTTTCGGAGCTTTATCTGTTGGAGATTATCGAGGTGGCTGCTTGACGTCCGCAGACCTTGACTCTCTTTCCATTCAGTTTTTGTACTGTTCTATATTTTTAGTCAGTATTTTTATCAGTTAGACTTTGTTATCATTTAGATACTCATGTACTCACTGACACCGAATTTTGAGAGTATTTTATGTCGGTATTAATGAGATTTTTTGTACTAAATTTAAATATTACGTTTTCAAAATAAAAAGCAATTGTGATTTATTGAGGTTGTCGGCTTGCCTAGTATTGAGATAGTCGCCATCACGACAGGCATGATTTTGGGTCGTGATTTTTGAGAGCCCGAGAGACTGGAGAGATTTATGACTGAGTGAGAACGAGGGCCTGATTGTGAGATATTGATACTATAGAACGTGAGTTGTCCGCGCGGATCTAGATATTATACTAGCACGTGAGTTGTCCATGCAACACGTAAGTTGTACGTGCGGTTTATAGTGCTTGGGCTGAAGGAGCCCTCCAGAGTCTGTACACTCCCCCAGTGAGCGCAGGTACCAACTAAGTGCGAGTGTCGAGTGTTGAATGAATGGGAGGACTGAGTGACTGTTGCTCTGAGAGGATGTATTTATTTCATTGTTGTTGCACTTCAGCTGTCATATATCACTTTTTTGGAAAATTCTCATATATTTTATCTTCTGTTTCAGTTGAACTTGATATGAAATTACTGTTTGTGCCTTAATTGTTGAACTTGAAAGCATGCCTACCTTCTTATGTTGTAAATTACTGTAACTGGACTTAGCTGTGAAGCTCGTCACTACTTTCAATTTGTTATTTAGTATTGTTACTTACTGAGTTGGTTGTACTCATACTACACCCTGCACAACGTGTGCAGATCCAGGTACTTTCGGACACGGCGATTGTTAGTTTTTCGGAGCTTTATCTGTTGGAGATTATTGAGGTGATTGATTGACGTTCGTAGACTTTGATTCTTTTTCCATTCAGTTTTTGTATTGTTTTATATTTTCAAATAGTATTTTTATCAGTCAGACTTTGTTATCATTTAGATGCTCATGTACTCAGTGACATCGGGTTTTGGGAGTGTTTTATATTGGTATTGGTGAGATTTTTTTATATTGAATTTAAATATTATATTTTTAAACTTAAAAGAAATTGTTATTTATTGAGGTTGTCAGCTTGCCTAGTATTGAGATAGGCGCCATCACGATAGGCGTGATTTTGGGTTGTGATTAGTGAGATCCCGAGAGAGTGGAGAGATTTATGACTGAGTGAGGCCGAGGGCCTAATTGTGAGATATTGATACTATAGCACGTGAGTTGTTCGTGCAGCACGTGAGTTATCCGTGCGAATCCAGATATTATACTAGCACGTGAGTTTTTCGTGCGGATCCAGATATTATGCTAGCACGTGAGTTGTCCGTGAAACACGTGAGTTATACGTGCGGTTTATAGCGCTTGGGCTGAAGGAGTCCCTCCAGAGTCTGTACACACCCCCAGTGAGCGCAGGTACCAACTGAGTGCGAGTGCCGAGTGTTGAGTGAATGGGAGGACTGAGTGAATGTTGCTTTGAGAGGATGCATTTATTTCATTATTGTTGTACTTCAGTTGTCGTATATCACTGTTTTTGGAAAAATATGATAGAAATTATCTTCTGTTTCAGTTGAACTTGTTATGAAATTACTGTTTGGGCCTTAATCTTTCAACTTGAAAGCATGCCTACCTTCTTATGTTGTAAATTACTATAACTGGACTTAGCTGTGAAGCTCGTCACTACTTTCAGTTCTTTATTTAGTATTATTACTTACTAAGTTGGTTGTTCTCATACTACACCCTGCACCACGTGTGCAGATTCAGGTACTTTCGGACACGGCGGTTGTTATTTTTTCGGAGCTTTATCTGTTGGAGATTATCGAGGTGGCTGCTTAAACGTCCACAAACCTTGACTCTCTTTCCATTCAGTTTTTGTATTGTTCTATATTTTCATACAGTATTTTTATCAGTCAGACTTTGTTATCATTTAGATGCTCATGTACTCAGTGACACCGGGTTTTGGGAGTGTTTTATATAGGTATATTAGTGAGAGTTTTGGTATTGAATTTAAATATTATATTTTTAAAGTTAAAAGAAATTGTGATTTATTAAGACTGTCGACTTGTCTAGTATTGAGATAGGCACCATCACAACAGGCGTGATTTTGAATCGTGACAGAATCATTTTTAAAGTTTGAACTTGAATGGCCAGTGTGGTTTTCTTTTTCAAAAGTCAATTGACAATTGGTCACATAAAATTATGTATAAAAAGTTTTTCTGTCATAATGACATTTCAAAAATTACAGAGAAAATTAATGGTGGCTATTCCAAATCATGAACTTATTATTTCAAGTCAATTTTTTTATGCTCTTCAACGCCACGGCTTGACTGGATTTATATGTTTCTGCCAACGGAAGGATGGCGAGGGCGCAATATCACTATGTATCTCAGTGTTAGTGGGCTGCTACTTTTTTAAGGTGGAGGAGAAATTTGCATACAAATAATGAAAATATATTTTAGCATATATATATATATATATATATATATATATATATATATATGTGTGTGTGTGTGTGTGTGTGTGTGTGTTATACAATGAGATATACAAAGAAGATAAATAAATCTTTGATATACATTGTAATATAAAAAGAATAAAAATAAAATTTTGATATATAGTTTGATATACACAAAGAAGGAAAATAAAGTTTTGATATATATTTTGATATACACATTATTTTTTATGTATTATGCATTGTGATATACAACAATAACAACAATAACAACAACAACAACAACAACAACAATAATAACAACAACGACCCACTAAAATTTCACAAGTGGGGTCTGGGCGGGTTACTGTGTACGCAGACCTTACCCCTATCCCGGTGAGGCAGAGAAGTTTTTTCCGATAAACCCTCAGCTCAAGAAAACGGAAAGAAAACAAGAAGAGACAATATATCACTACCGTCAACAGAAATCATAAAAATATGAACAACATCATAAAAAGCAGAAAATAGATGATTGCATTGTGATATACAAATAATATAATTATTTTTGTGTTATGCTCTTAGATATATTCAAAGAAGGAAAATAAAATTTTGATATATATATTTTGATATGTACAAAAAAGAAAAATAAAATTATGATATACATATTAATATACACATTATTGTTGTGATATACATTATTAACTATTTGGTGTCAATATTTATAACTAAGGCTTTTTTCTCTAATTATGTGGGTGCGTTGTCACACCGTATCAAAACCCCTAGAAATTATCCCACCAAATAATGTTGGACTCGAATCTAATATCTGCTCGTATATTACCCAACCTTACTGACATAATATTAGACTGACACCTAACGTTACAATAACTTACAAATTGCTCAAAGGGAATCTTTAGACTGTAATCTAAATTAAGGTCCATAAATTACAAGTGAAATAGAAAGAGAACCACTTACTAAACAATTATGTAATGAAGCACACCTACTAAAAGTAAAACATAACCAAAGGTCCCTATATTAGTGATAGTGGCAAAACTAATTTAAAAGAATAATAAAAAATTTAGCTTGCAAACATCTTGTAACCTTATAAAATGAGAAGAATCTCTTATAAATTGGCATTGAGAAAGCAAGAGTATTTTCTTTTTGAAACAAAGACTGTAATTGCCACTAAGATTTACTGAGAAATTTAGTAATAAGCATAACATTTACTTAAAAAATTAATCTGATGCATGACTTGATCAATTTTGTCAAATACATATATCTTTTCTCAATCTGATACTAAGTCTAATGCATTACAAGTTGAAAGAAATTCTTCAATATTTTTATCAGAACTTCCTCCTTCATCTACTGCTTCCTTAGCCAAAGTTTTCCATTTAATTGCATTCTCTTTTAGCATTACTCCTTTCTCTTCTTCCATCACTTCCTTAATAGAACTAGCTACTTCTTCTCTTGTAATTACACCATCTTTTCCAGCTTTAACTCGAATTCCCGTTCGCCATACATCACTAATAAATTTTGCATTAGTTGGTTGATCTGTCCACTGAGGCATACACACCATTGGGACTCCCAAACTCAACGCTTCGAGCGTCGAATTCCATCCACAATGAGTAAAGAAACATCCAACTGATTTATGAGCTAAAACATCAAGTTGAGGACTCCAATTCACAATTAGTCCTTTTTCTGATGCTTTGGACTTGAATTCATTTGGAAGTTTGTTTTCTTCAGTATCTCTAACAGCCCACAAGAAGTAGGAGTTGCTCATTATTAATCCCAATGCTAATTCCTCCATTTGTTTTTCTCCTAGACTGGCCAAACTTCCAAATGATACATAAACAACTGAGCCAATTTCTTTCAAATCTAGCCATTTCATACAAGTTTCACCATTGGGTTTGATAAGACTTGAGCCATATTCTTTGTCATCTTTTAGTCTCTTGTCAAGATACATTGATGGAATAGTTGGTCCAATTGTTTTGATTGGATATTGAGTCCTCATCCAATCGACCACCTATATAGTTTCAGCAAAAGAAACATCAGATTATTGGTATAAGCAGTGGCAGAAGAAGCAGGATATTCGCTAAAGGAATTCAAAAAATAAAAAAATGAACACGCGAAAAAGCTAAGGAAATTCAACATTTAATATATATGCATGAAAAAAAATTAATCTTATATAGATATTATAATTTTCGGAGTATTTAAGTGGAGTATTTGTTTTTTCCATTTACATGACACTCTTTACTCTTTAGTATGTTAAGAAACATTTCTATGTTAGAATATTCTTTAATTTTAAACTTTTCATTACAATCTCTTATGTCTATAAAAATGCCATTTAAAGCTCACATACTAAAGTATTTTTGGTATGTGCCAAAAAATTTCTTTCTTTCTTAAATCCGCGCTTAATCAAACACCCACATATAAAATGTGGCAAGAGGAGTATATTATTGTAGCATTTGGGGTGGTCACTTTGTGTGCTACAGATGAATTATACTTATGTCTCATTTTATAAGGCATACTTTAACTTTTATTCTGTTCCAAAAAATAAATTTACATATCTATTTAAAAATAATTTAACATTAAATTTTTTATTTTACTCTAAATGAAATTATTTATAGTCACACTTGTTTATATGACTTGTTTCAAACTGCAAGATTCAATATTTTTCTTTTTACTAAAAATTTGTGTCCAATCAAACACTGTCACAAAATTTGGGACGAGATGGGTGAGAGAGCATACCTCCTCTAACACATCAAATGTGTTGAAAAAAAGCCAATCTGCTTTCTTGAAATTAATATTCTGGCTGAAGACAAGTCTTACAAGAGCAGGATATGATTCACTCTGATAAACAAAAGAAGGCAAATCTTCCTTTTCTAACAATGGAAGTGAAGGCAAAGAAACAGCAGAACCATCCAAAGTAATTTTACTTATTTCTGGATCCAAATGATAATATATAGCACTAAGAGAACAAGATTGTGTAAAAAAAGCAGCCCCTTTAATTCCTAACTCATGTGCTAAGTCAATTGCCCAAGTAGCAACTGAATCAAACACAAGAACTTTCACAGGATATTCAGAATCAGATAATTTCTTAACAATTTCTCTCAAATTGTTAGATATTAAAGTAAAGAACCATTCAAGAAAAATATCAATACTATTTGGTGGTGACTCATCATGTGGAATTGACTCAATTTTGATTGAATTTGAGTCCTTCGGAATGGATTTGCTAATAGAATCTATAGTGATTAAGGTAACTTTAACCCCTCTTGATACTAAACGTTTGGAAAATTGAACCATTGGATTTATGTGCCCTTGTACAGGAAAAGGGAGAACTAGAACATGAGATTTGCTGGTTATTTCTTCCATTTTTAGAGTATACTCTTAGCTGCTCAGTTCAGCTTTAGAATTTTATATATCAAGAGTAGTTTTGGGAAAGAAGAGCTAACCTTTCTGAAAAGTTGGGACGACACATCTCCTTTCCTTTGAATTTAGGCCAAATACATAGGTGGCCCCTTAATTTTGGTAGTAAATTCCACTTAGATCCTTTAACTTAGTCTTATACCTATTGAACACTTGAAGTAATACAATGCTGATGTGGCAAGTTACGTGTTTTCACCTGAAAATAGGCGCGTATACATACTCTTTCTTTCTCACTCTTGCCTCTTTTTTTTCTCCAAACTCTTTTCTTACTTTTTAACTCAAAAAATTACTGCAAAATCCATTTTTGAGTTTGAACCATTACCAGCAGAGATATTTTATTAGAAGTTGAGACAAAAACCAATTTTCAAAAGTATACAAATTTAAAGAGGGATCTAAAGCAGGTTATCAAAATAGCAAAACGCTAAGTTCAATGACGTTATATTTGTCGAGTCATTCTTCTTCAACTCATAAGAAAAAACGCTAAGTTCAAAGAGAAATAGACCCGTCATGAAAAATGGTGGAACAACTAATTTGTCGGAGACAGCAAGCTTATGCAACCAACAAACATAGATTTGTCAAAACCCAGTGGGAAGCTCATTTGCCGGAGGATATAAAAATGGCATAAACAAGAATCTTCCTACAAAATATTCAATACCCACATACTGTTTCACCAAATTATTTTGCAAATAAAAAATTTCAAACTTTTCTTCTTCATAAAGACTTCGAATACTAAAGAAGCTAGCATAAACAATTCACTTTATTCTTTATTTTTTTCATTTTATATACTCTCTTATTATTGCATCTAAAAGCAGAAAATGCACGTAAACAAACGAAGAAGACAGTTTCACTTTCCCCACTTTTCATTTTCTTAACATAACCTAATTGTCAGTGGTGTTGGGTGATTAAATAAAATGATCAAGAAATACGTACCAAACTTTTTTGGTGTGGAGTAAATTTAAAAAGAAAGGGAGAGGAAGAAGAGAGATAAGGTATTTACACATAAAATTTAGAAGGAAAAAGAAAAATAAAACGAAAGAGTAAAGAAAAATAAGAAGGATAAACGAACAAAGAAAAAAGTGTTATAAAATAAAAGCAATTTAGTAAAACATGAATAAGAAATGTTGTTATGAAATAAAAGCAATTTAGTAAAATATGAACAAGAAATGGAGATAGAGAGAAGGAAGAGATTTTCTTCTTCAATTGTGTGTATTTTCTTATCTATTACAAGGCCTTTATATAGGCATGAAAAGTGAAGAAAAATATGTCATTGAATATGTCATTAAGCATAGAAATATGTCATTAAACATTTGAGAAGATCATGGAGGAAGAGTAGACATCCACCATAATTTGATTTTTCTTATAACACTCCCCCTTGGATGTCCATAGATAATGTGCCTCGTTAAAACCTTATTAGGAAAAATACCCTATGGGAAAAAAATTCTAGTGAAGGAAAAAGAGTACACATGTTTAGAAATACACCTTTTGGTTGCCTCGTTAAAAACCTTACAAGAAAAACCCAGTGGGACAAAACCTTGTAAGGAAAAAAGAGTACAACGCGTATTAACTCCCCCTGATGAGAGCATCAATTCACATCTTTGAGCCTTCGCATCCCAATCTTGTATACCGGTTTCTTGAAGGTTGACGTCGGTAGAGATTCGGTGAACAGATCAGCCATATTATCACTTGAACAGATCTGTTGCACATTGATATCACCATTCTTTTGAAGATCATGTGTGAAAAATAACTTTGGTGAAATTTGCTTTGTCCTATCCCCTTTATGAATCCTCCCTTTAATTGGACTATGCATGCTGCATTGTCTTCATACAAAATTGTGGGTAGTTTGTCACACTTCAAACCATATTTGTCTCGAATAAGGTGTATTATATACCTCAACCATACACATTCTCGACTTGCTTCATGAATAGCAATTATCTCAACATGATTAGATGAAGTAGCCACGATTGATTGATTAGTCGATCGCCAAGATATGGAAGTGCCTCCATATGTAAACACATAGTCTGTTTGAGATCGAGCCTTGTGTGGGTCATATAAATACCCAGCATCGGCATAACCATCAAGATCGGGACTGCAATCATTGCCATAAAATAATCTCATATCGGTAGTCCCTTTTAGATACCGCAATATGTGTTTGATTCCATTCCAATATCTCCTTGTAGGAGCAGAGCTATATCTTATTAAGACATTACCTGAAAAAGTTATGTCAGACCTTGTAATGTTAGAAAGATACATTAGTGCACCAATTGCACTAAGATATGATACTTCGGGACCAAGAAACTCTTCATTATTTTCATGAGGTCGGAGTGGATATGCTTTATCCATATAGAATCGCTTTAAAATCATTTTAGTGTATGCTGATTGATGGATAAAAATTCTATTTTTCATATACTCAATTTGTAGACCAACACAAAATTTTATTTTTCCAAGATCTTTCATTTTAATTTTTTTTTTTAAATAGTCTACTTCTTTAGGAAGCTCTACTGCTTTAGGAAGCTCCCTAGGAGTTCTAATGATATTTAAATCATTAACATAAACAGTGATTATAATAAATTTAGATTCAGATCTTTTTATAAAGCCACAAGGTCAAATTGAATCATTCTTGTACCCTTCTTTCAACAGGTACTCACTCACGCGATTATACCACATGCGCCCTGATTGTTTTAATCCGTATAAGAATTTTTGAAGCTTTATTTAATACATTTATTGGAAACCTTAATATGCTTCAGAACAATTTAAATCCTTCAATGATTTTCATTATACGCATATTACGTTTTTCTTGTATTGCCAGATTAAAACCTGAAATGGCGACATCCACCACAGGAGAATATGTCTCTATATAATCAATGCCAGGATATTTACAAATATTCTTGTGACACAAGTCGTCTTTATGTCTATCGACTTGACCTTTTTTTTTTTGTTTTTGCACAAGAACACATTTATACCTCCACTGACTTTATACTTTCAAATGTTGGGACAATCCATCCAACTTCATATTTTTCAGGTGAAATCAATTTTCATTGCGTATTTTTTATTTGGCCAATCATTTATCTGTCCAAATTTCATGATAGATTTGAGCTCAAAATCCTCGTCAATATTAATAATATTGAGCGCTACATTATATTAACAATATCGTCGACGATCATTTTTTTTATCGGTTCTACTATCGTCGACGAGATCCCTTTATCTTATTATTTTCAGGTACCCGAGCCTCTCCCATAAGGTCTTATGAAGTGTTATATCGTGGTACTCTTCTAGAACACTTGCCTCCTTATTATGACCATCTTGAATATTTGCTCATCTCCTTCTTCGAGGAGTTTTATCTTTGGAACCGATTAGTCTATTATGCTTCATGCATGCCATAGACTCTATTTATTATAAACTTTATTTTATTTGGAGCATTAGCAGCTGAATATACGCCTGGCAATATTTTGCAAATGAATTATCACTTGAACTTCAAGTTCACATTTTCTCGTACGAGGATCTAGATGTACTCATAATAATTCATTACATGCATTACTTTTTCAGCTGCCCATTTTCTTCCCTTATTGTTGGGATCACCAACCCATATCCCTAGCCTTATTTGGGGATCCATCTTTATGCATTGTGGTAGAACAATTAAATCATATAGCACATTCATATTTCTAGATGGAAATTATTTGGTTCTTGACCCCGAACCGATTGTGATAGGGAGAACTTATCATAACTTGGCTAGATGCGTATAAGTGATGTTGTATATTAAATAATATATCACATACAAAATTTTATTTTGGCAGTTTTATTCTCATAACCAATGGTTTAGATATAATTGGAGGCATACATTTTTTAATAAACCAACTTGGATTTAAACCAGTATTATCAAGATAAATCATCATAATTTATATTCTGGAACTGTGCTCTAATAATTTGAGCAATCAATCTTGCAAAAGCCAAACTGCAAGTTGATAACAAATGCACATGTGACCATAGAATAGATGCATCTATTAAAATCATATAATAGTAAACGGTCCACATGGAAGGTGACTGGGCCCATATATTTATCACCTTTTATTCATTCCAGAAATCAAGGGATTCAATCCCAACTTTAACTGGTATATCATGAGAATAAGCAGCACAAAAAAATTCTTAAGAATCTTATATTTCTTCAATATATGCCAATGTAATTCTCAATTAATTTTTTCGCATCATAATTGAACCGAGATGGTCAACCAGTCATGCCAACTAATATTTATTTCAGTAAACCTCTAGTTTACTTGTGGCTTGTGATTGCATCATCATGCTTATACTTGTGTAGTACAAATAGAAGAAAAATCAGGTAACCTTTCATATTTACCCGATATGATTATAGTAATATAAAGATATTCAATCTTCTTTTTATTTATAGTCTCAATATGCCAACCACTTTGGCTAATATATTTGTAAATCGGAATGTTTATTTTGAGACTTACTACAATATTAATGTCATGAACAATTTTATTCATTCGGGTAGTAACAAATTAGTTCTCTCAGAGCTTTTAACTGCTTTTGTACTACAAGATTTTTTGTCACACCATCCATATAATGAATGTCTCCTTCGCAAAGAGAATCACATCATAATAATTATCATGTTCAAAATCATCATAAGCAAAATAATTTCTTACTTTAATTTTGCTTTTAATAACTTTCATAAGGCTTGACAAAATATTTTTGGCGTATCACATGTATGCGACCAATGATATATTCATGTAACTACACAGTAATATTCATTATCTTTCTTTGTCTCAAACCTCCCTTAGAGGTGAGTTGTAATATTTATCCAACCATGCACAAGTATATTATTATGCATAATCTTTATCAAATATATATTTTCACATTCACTTTCAGGAATGAGTATGCAATCTCAATGTTTATCACAAGTCACATTCTTTTCAAAGAATTTCTCTCTTTTTATAATTACTATAGTGATAACTATTATTATTTTGGCCTTTCGCTCGCTCACATTCATTGGTCAACCATTTGTCTTTATTTAGACTTATCATATACTGCTATCACATTCACTTCAAGAATGGAGCAAATCAAGTGGGACAAGCTTCATGCTTTTTCATGAAAAATATATTATTTTTCTTTAGTTATTATTATTATTATTATCAATATGGTGCATTAGGACTCAAACCCAATACCTTATTCATATAAAGGCATGCTAGGCCATAATGCGTTGGAACTTAAATCCAACGTCTTTTCATCAACATAGTGCGTGACTTGAACACATCGTCTTACCCTCAATCTTTGGCATAATAGGCCAAAATTCACTAGGACTTGCACTCGAACTTTTAAAAGATTATTACTTCATAATTATAGGCATAAGTAAATTAACTTTCAAGAAGACTTATATAACTATTTCAATCTTGAAACAGTTCCTATGCAACAAAAATGTTAGTCAGGATATATGCCATTTTTTTTTTAAATGATACAATCACTTTTACATTTTAATAAATTAATTAGGAAAAGGGACCAAATAACCTATAACCACTTATATTTCAAAGATTATAAAAATTTCACCCAAAAAAAATCAATACGGAGGAATGAGCCTTATGTTTCCAGCAAAAATATTTAAGGCTTAATGCATAACCGTGACTATTATAAATTATAACTATAATGAGTTTATATTGATTGTATATTTGATAATTTTGCTTTCAATGAAATACATCATGTGATGGTAAAAATATTATTACTAAATTGCCTTAATAATTATCTAACATAGTATGTAAACGGTCAGAACATATATATACGTTGGAATATTAATTTTGTCCTATAAGAGATGTAACAAATAAAGACATACCTTTCCAGTTCTTTATTTCACTGGATACAATTGAAAAAAATATTTTAACTAAACACTGCATATAAAGTTAATGCAAAGATATGAAAGTATGAATGAGTTTAAATGAATGTAAAACTTATCTTTGTATTATCATCCAAGACATTTTTCATTGTACTTGATCTCATTGTCTGCTTATAATTTACATAGTCTTGATGTAGAAGATCATGAAATGAGCAATTCGTGCTGATAACGTGTTATAAAATAAAAGCAATTTAGTAAAACATAAATAAGAAATGTTGTTGTGAAATAAAAGTAATTTAGTAAAATATGAATAAGAAATGGAGATAGAGAGAAGGAAGAGATTTTCTTCTTCAATTGTGTGTATTTTCTTATCTATTACAAGGCCTTTATATAGGCATGAAAAATGAAGAAAAATATATCATTGAATATGTCATTAAGCATAGAAATATGTCATTGAATATGTTATTAAGCATTTGAGAAGATCATGAAGGAAGAGTAGACATCCACCATAATTTGATTTTTGGGATTATCCCAAAAGTGAAAACAAAACTCTGATTTTTTTTTTTTTTTTTTTGTGGTGGGAAAGGGGCTTAAAGGCACGTGTCAATAAAGCATAGGTGTTTCTTCCATGTCATAAGCAATTGAGAACACGCGCTATTGAATTTTTAAAGACTATGAAAAGTGTGTCTAATAGAAAAACTTTTTGCTCGCTTTAAGTGTTCAACAGGTACAGAGCTTAGTTAAGGTGTCTAAGTGAAATTTACGGTCAAGTTTAGGGCAGCGGGGCTACCTATGTATTTGGCCTTGAATTTATCTTAGACACAAATATTTCCTTATTAATCCGTTTAAAAAAGATATCACATTTATATAGGAGTACATAAAATAATTGAACTTTAATTTCTTGATTTATTTTTAATGAAATTTTTATAGTTACATAAATTTATGACATATTTAAAATTATAAATCTTAAAAATTTTATAACTACACAAATATTATATTTCCGTTGTTTCAATTTATGTGAACCTATTTGACTGGTCACGAAATTTAAGAAAAAAGAAAAGACTTTTGAACTTGTAGTGTAAAATGAAGTATATATATTTTGTGTGACTATAAATCAATGCATAAAATATATTATTTCCAAATATAAAAAAAAATGTCATTTTTTGGGCACATACTGAAAAAGAAGAAGGTTCAGGTAAATTAAGAAAGAGGGAATAATATATGTAGAAAAACAACCTTCAAAAAGTTGGATGTATGATGTTTAAGTTTAAGGCAGGAAAGGCAACCACAAAGATAGGAAACTGTCTTGTCAATATTGTTTGTCTGTTTGGTGTTTTTGTCTCGTTAGTTGGCGGAATATGTGGTAGGGGCTATAGATACGAACAATATAAATTATAATGGGAGAATTAACCTAAATATTTGTCTTACTTAATTTAATAAATTAAAAATAGTTGGCATATCTATATCTATATATATAATTCATATTGAATATGTGTATAATCATATATAATTGGTATATAATTTATTATGTACCGACTAGAAGAAGTAAAATAATAAATTCCACTAGCTATTTGTATAAATAATATAAGTAATAACGGAGAAAAATTCTTATTTTACATCTGTTAATTATCTTTAATAATATCATATCTTTCAACTTATTTTATCTATTATTTCACGAGGGTAAACTATCTATATCACATCTCTTAAAGTGTGTCTCTTCTCCCTACATGTGAACGTGAGATGCTTTTTATCGAAAAGCACTAATACAAATTACTCAAGAACCTTTTTTCGTTGCCTTCAAAAGAATTCGCTTTTTTACTTGGAGTCTCACATTTGTCTAATGTTCCTTTTTCAAAAATTACCGATTGTCTAAAATGTATTGACTCGATAAATATGATTCGTGTCGTAGATAGGCTATTATGGGTGGTTTTAGCTTTCCATATTAAAGAATTTCATTGTGAGTGCTCGAATTTGATATTTTTAATCAAAGGTGAAAAAATCATTATCATTTTATTATGCGCCGTTGGCCATAAGAAATTTTTACTTTTTTTTGAAAAATCTTCATTTTTTTCGGATTCATTGTTTGTCCATGAAATTTTCAAATTTCACTTGAAATTATATTTTGAAATTTTTGGAAAATTAAAAAACTCAAAAAAATTATTTTTCAAAATTTTCATTTCAAATCACTCACACAAATTTAATAACAACTCCAAATTGTATTCATTTTCAAACACAAGTCTAATTTTTACATTAAAAAAAAAATTCCTTTTTTCGCATTTTACAATTCTTATGCCCAAACGCCCACTATATCTTTTGGTGGGTGTTGTTTCTTCTTTCGGCAATGGAAAATGCCTGACTGTATTCTTCTATATTTAAACTGTATATCAATTTGGGGTTTAATATAGGGTCATTAATGCCAAATTATTTCACAAGCATGTCAGCTTTTCCATATGTACGAAATAAAATGATAATACGTGATTTTACGACCCAAGTGAATAGCATGGTTCCTGCTATTATTTAGTCGAAATGAAAAAGTACGTGAAATTTTTTATGAATAGTCACAATCATAGTCAGGACTCACGGGAAACAAATTGGAGAAGATTTGTCTTTTTTGCGCCAATAAATTGAAAAGTGAAAACGGACCAGTACTCTCTCCTTCTTTATTTTTACTTGTCCATTATTGACTTTGGCACACCTCTTAAAAAATAATAAATAATATATATAATTTATCATGATACACATATTAATTAATGTATGTTTTTAATAAATTTAAAAAAATAATTTAAATAAGTAATTAATATTATAAATATAATATAAAAAAAAATTTATTTTTTTTAATATGCTAAAAGTATAACGTAAAAGTAAACGGTCAGAGTATTTGTTTATGGTTTTGATTGCTAAAGTTTCGAGTTTTGAATACCCATGTGACATAATTGGCGAGAAAATAAGAAGTTGGAGTTTGCCCCTCCAGTATTTAAGCCTCCAATAATTTTTGATTAAATCTACATGTGGACCCGACAATAATTTATTGCAATTTTAATAACCCCAAGGCCAGCTCAGACGATTAATGCAGTTTATGGAGTATGTGTTATGTTGCTCCGATATGGGGCAGGGCCGGCTCTAATATTGTTGTTAATAACGCGCGAAAATAGCACGGGTTAATCAGTTTTCGGACTGATAATTGAAAAATAGTCAGTATTTACAAAGTTATTGAAAAATAGTTACTATTTTGCTGCAACACATAAAGTTCCAGCATAACATATTGGGGATTGACGCACTTGTGTAGAAACTTCCAGCATATTATGCTGGAACTCTATCACACAGAAAGTTCCAGCATGATATAATGGAGATTGGAACTCCAGTATATTACGCTGAAAGTTCACATGTAAAAAATTCGAACTCCAGTATATTATGCTAGAATATTTTTTCGATTTTGAACAGTGTTTTCGTTCAGATTTATCTTTACATGAAAAGTGGCTAAATTTCGATTACTTTTAAAACTGTGACTATTTTTCAATTGTCACTTGTAAATCTGACTATTTTTGAATTTCACTCTAATAACGCTTGTGCCTAAGGACCTCAAATTTGGGAGCCCTTATATCCCATTTGTTAGACATAATAGGTTTATAAGTATTTAAAAAATAGTATTTAATAATTTTAGTACAAAAGTAGACTTTCTTATATAAAAGAAAAGAACTTTTTTTTTTAGCTATGTCAATAAAGTAACTGTTTGACTTACTTAAAAATGAGTAGTATGAATAGCTAATGTGTGAATTGAAAATTTGAAATTGATTTGACAAGGAAAATGATACAAGTAGAAGATATTACTCTAATCGATATACCCTATCAAATAAAATGACTTTTTGTAATGACCCGATCAGTCGTTTCGAACATTTGCACTTCGCTCGCTAGTTTGAGGGCATGAGTAGCTTCGTATAATGTACTATGACTTATGTGAATCGTCGATTTTGGTTTGCAGGTTATTCGGAATCGATTTGGAAGAATGAATTTCACGATTTAAGCTTTAGCTGGAAGAGTTGACCAAGTTTGACACTTTTGTGAATTTGACCCCAGAACATAGTTTTGATGATTCTGTTAGGCCCGGATGGTGATTTTGGACTTGAGCGTATACCCGGATTTGCATTTGGATATTTCTAAAAGGATTCGGCGCTAAATGGCGAAAGTCGGAAATTTGAAGGTTCAGAAAGTTCATAAACTTGACCGGAAGTTGACTTTGAGGATATCGGGTTCAGATTATGGTTCCGAAAATTTGAACAGCTTCGTTATATCATTTGGGACTTGTGTGCAAAATTTGAATTCATTCCGGGTTGATTTGATATGTCTCGGCGCGAGTTTTGGAAGTTGAAAGTTCAAAGTTCATTCTAGTTCGAATTGGGGTGTGATTCGTCATTTCGATTTTGTTATGTATGATTTGAGGCCTCGAGTAGGTCCGTGTTATGTTATGAAACTTGTTGGTATATTCGGACGGGGTCCCGGGTGAGTTTCGGACGAGGTTCGGATCATTTTCGTTTCATGTTGCATTGTTGTAGGTATGCTAGTTCTGGTGTTTCCGCATCTGCGGAAGAATAGGCATAGATGCGGATAGGTGATCGCAGAAGCGCAAGTAGGATTGGCTAGGGAAGATCACAGAAGCAGAAATTGGAGCGCATCTGTGGCCCCGCAGAAGTGAGGGCCTTGGACACATAAGCGAGAAGGAGCGCAGACGCACGTTTGGCTTTGCACGTTGCGCAGAAGTGGACAGAGATCCGCAGGTGCGAGGAGTCGACTGGCTAGTGGAGTCCGCAGAAGTGAAGCTCGTGTCGCAGAAGCGACTCTTGTGTCCGCATAAGCGGAATGACTGGACAGAAATTTTAAATCGAGGGTTTGGTCGTTTTGTTCATATTTTAAGATGTGGGACTCGGATTGAGGCGATTTTGGAGACGAATTTTATCACAAGGATTTGAGTAAGTGTTCTAAACTCGGTTTTGATTATATTTCGATATTGTATCTTCATTTTTGGTAATTGGATTATGGGCTTTAAAGAGAAAATTGGGGATTTTAGCCTAAAGTCTCAAAGAGTGGGTTTTTTAAGTTTTGGATGTCGACTCGGAGTCGGATTTGAGTGAAACTAGTATGGTTGGACTCGTAATTGAATAGGTTATCGGATTATTAAATTTCATCGGGTTCCGAGGTGCGGGCCCAGGTTGGGCTTTTGGGTTGATTTCAATTTTATTAAGATTCGACCTTTATCAATTGGAATTGTTTCCTTGGGCTTTATTTGATGTATTTGAGTTGCTTTTGGCTTGTTCGAGGTAAGTAACACTTCTAAACTTAGTGTTGAGGGTATGAAACCTCGAATTTCGTGTTATGTGTTTGCTGTTGAGATGACGCACATGCTAGGTGACGGGCGTGTGGGCGTGCACCGTGTGGATTGTAACTCTGTTATTTTTATGGTGCTGTGTACTTGCCTGAACTTATCTGTAAACATGAAAACTCTACGTACTAGAGTTATTGAGCTGTGATCCATGTTAGAAACTGTCACGATCCAATTGCACCTATAGGTCGTGATGGCACCCAACACTATAGCTAGGCAAGCCAACCGGTATTTAAAATAACCAAGAAAATAAGCAACTCTTAATTTAACCAATGTGTGTGCCAAGACCTGGTGTCACAAGTGTATGAGCATTCTAGTAGATTATGCAAAACCTCAAATACTGTCTGAAATAAAAATAGACAGAATGTAAATATAAGAAGGGACACTGGTAGCTGCAGAACGGCTCAGAAAGGCAGCTCACCACTATACCTCTGGATAACGTGGGTGTAAGTCGATAGGTCCCCCACTAGTACTTGCCTCAGGTTCTGCACGAAAAGTGCAGCAAGTGTAGTATGAGTACGTAAACAACGTGTGCCCAGTAAGTATCAAGCCTAATCTCGAAGTGGTAGAGACGAGATGGTCGACTTTGACACTCACTATGGGTCAATAATAATAATTGAAATAAAACTAGAATATCTAAATCAGCATGATTCACAGAATATAACAATAATTTATTTAACCAGCAGAAATAATTATTCCTTCAATTCCAATAAATTTCTAAATTTATCAATTAGTCTCATTTACAGGAATAAAAATAATTCCTTAACAAGCAGGAATAATAATTCTTTAAATTTCAAATATTTCCAATTTATCAATTAGCTTCACAAGCTACAATAAACTATCAAAGTATCGTGTAATTATTATTATTAAGCACGATTTCTGCAGAGGTCGTTCGGCCCGATCCAGAGTGTCGTGTACACTGCCGAGGGACGTGCGGCATGATCCATAGATGCATCTATCCTGCCGAGGCGTTTGGCCCGTTCCACAAAAAAGGAGGACATTTTCTTATGTACCTCCGGAAAAGAGAGTATATTCATTATAAGATAAATTCAGGAGGATGAACAATTTCTTTTAATAATTTATTTATTTAATCTCTAACTTTCATAACAATTCACAATATATACATCAAATATTTTAATTAATAAAGAATATAATTTACACAAGTAATTCATGCTTTGAGTCCTAAACTACCCGGATTTTAGCATTAATAGTAGCTACGCACGGACTCTCGTCACCTGGTACGTACGTAGCCCCCACAATTAGCAACAATTATTACCTTAATTACCTATGAGGTAATTTCCCCTTTACAAGATTAGACAAGAGACTTACCTCAATTTGCTCCAATTTAATCCAATAGAAGGCCTTTTCCACGACTATCCAACTTTGTCTGGCTTGGATCTAGCCAAGAATAATTCGATACAATCACTAACAATTATAGGAATCAATTTCATAAGAAAATACTATATTTTTCAATAAAAATCCGAAATTAATTAAAAATTCGTCCGTGGAGCCCATGTCTTGGAATCCGGTGAAAGTTATGAAATTCGATAACTCATTCAATTACGAGTCCAACTATACCGGTTTCACTTAAATCCGACTCCGAATCGATACTGAAATGTCAAAAATTCGTTTCTATGAGATTTCAAAAATTTCCCAAATTTCGATCTCAAAACACTAATTAAATGGTGAAAATAATGATATATTTATGTATATAGACCAAATCCGAGTTAGAATCACTTACCCCAATGTATTTCCTTGAAAATCTATCTAAAATCACCTCTGCTCAAGTTACAATTTGTTAAAAATGGCGAATGGGACGAATGCCCTCTCTTTATAAAACTGCCTAGACAGCCTTCGGAACTGGGCCTCGAACTGGGCCTCGATCGTGGCTTCGATCACATGTTCGAGCCTAGACCTTGGTCATGGCCTCGATCATGGCATCGAGCCTGAGCCTTCGATTATGACCCTCGATCTTGGGTCTCGATCCTGGCCCTCGAGCATTGCCCTCGATCATGGCCCTCGAGTTGGACGTTCGATCGTGGCTTCGATACTGAGCCTCGTCCCTGGCTCCGTCTTAGGCCGTCGACCCTGGGCTCAATATCTGGGCTCGATCACAACCCAAAATATCCAGCAGAAGGAAAAATTGCAGCAACTTTTTAAGTCCAACTTTTGATCCGTTAACCATCCGAAACTCACCCGAGGCCCTCGGGACCTCAACCAAATATAGCAACAAGTCCTAAAACATCATACGAACTTATTTGAAACCTCAAATCACCTAAAACGACACTAAAACCACGAATTATGCTCCAATTCAAGCTTAATGAAACTTAGAATTTCCAACTTTTACCTTCGATGTCGAAACCTATCAAATCAACTCCGATTGACCTCAAATTTTGCACACAAGTAATAAATGACATAACGGAGCTATGAAAACTTTCAGAACTGGATTTCGACTTTGATATCAAAATGTCAACTCCCCGGTCAAACTTCCAAACTTAAATTCTTGTTTTAGCCATTTCAAGTCTAATTTAACTACAAACTTTCAAATAAAAATTCGAACAGGCTCCTAAGTCCAAAATCGCCATACGAAGCTGTTAGAATCGTCAAAATTCTATTTCGGAATCATTTTCTCAAAATGTTGACCGAAGTCAAACTTGGCCTTTTAAAGCCATCTTAAAGAACCAAGTGTTCCGATTTCAACCCAAACACTTCCAAATTCCGAACCAACCATCCCTGCAAGTCATAAATCATTAAAAGCACATATGGGAAGTTTTATTTTAGGGAACGGGGTTCTAAAAGTCAAAATGACCAGTTGGGTCATTGCATTCTCCACCTCTTAAACAAAAGTTCGTCCTCGAACGGGTTTAGAATTATACCTGAAGTGCTGAATAAGTATGGATATCTGCTCCACATGTTTTCCTCGACCTCCTATGTCGCTTCCTCTGCTGGTTGGCCCCTCCACTGGACTTCTACTGCAGAAATCCTCTTGGACCTCAACTGGCGAACCTATTTATCAACAATGGCAACTGGCTCCTCTTCATAACCCAAGCTATTATCTAGCTGAACTGTGCTGAAGTCTAACATATGTGATAGGTCGGTATGATAATTCCGGATCATAGATACATGGAAAATCGGATGAACTCCCGATATGCTAGGAGGCAATGCAAGCTCATAAGCAACCTCCCCAACTCATCTCAACACCTCAAATGGGCCTATAAACCTTGGGCTCAATTTCCCCTTTTTCCCAAATCTCATGATTCCCTTCATCGGCGAAACCTTCAAAAGAACTTTTTCACCTACCATAAATGATAAATCACGCGCTTTCTGATCCGCGCAACTCTTATGTCTAGACTGCGCTGTACGGAGTCGCTCCTGAATCAACTTTACCTTTTCCAAGGCATCCTTCACCAAATCAGTACCATATAACTTAGCCTCACCGGGCTCAAACCACCCGATGGGTGAACGACATCGCCGACCATATAAAGCCTCAAATGGAGCCATATCGATGCTGGATTGGTAACCGTTATTATAAGAAAACTCTGCCAAAGGCAAGAAACGATCCCACTGACCTCCAAAGTCAATCACACATGCCCTGGGCATATCCTCCAAAATTTGAATTGTCCGCTCTAACTGCCCGTCGGTCTGTGGATGAAAGGTTATGCTGAGCTCTACACGGGTCCCCAATTCACTCTGTACTGCTCTCCAGAAATGTGAAGTAAACTGAGGGCCTATATCTGATATGATAGAAATTGGCATGCCGTGCAACCAAACTATCTCCTGAATGTAAATCTGGGCCAACCTCTCTAAAGTATACGTAGTCACAACAAGAATAAAATGTGCCGACTTGGTCAACCTATCAACAATGACCCAAACTGCATCAAACTTCCGCAAGGTCCGCGGCAACCCAAATACAAAGTCCATAGTGATGCATTCCCATTTCCACTCTGGTATAGTCATCTGCGGAAGTAGGCCACCTGGCCTCTGGTGTTCGTATTTAACTTGCTCGCAATTCAGACACCTAACTACATACTCAACTATGTCCTTTTTCATTCGTCGCCACCAATAATGCTGCCTCATGTCACGATACATCTTCATAGCACCTGGATGAATAGAATACCGAGAACTATGTGCTTCATCTAGGATCTTTTTCCTCAGTCCATCCACATTAGGAACACATAGATGATCCTGGAGTTGCAGAACACCATCCGCACCAATAGTAACTTCCTTGGCACCACCCCGTAGTACTGTTTCTCGAAGAACCATTAAGTGTGGATCATCATACTGGCGAGCCTTGATCTGCTCAAATAGTGAAGACTGAGCTACAACACACGCAAGAACTTGACTGGGCTCTAAAATGTCCAACCTCACAAGTCGGTTAGCCAAGGATTGAATATCCAAAGCTAATGGCCTCTCCTCTGCTGAAATGAAAGCCAAACTACCCATACTCTCCGCCTTTCTACTCAAGGCGTCTGCAACCATATTTGCTTTGACCGGATGATAGAGGATAGTAATATCATAATCTTTTAGTAACTCAAGCCATCTGCGCTATCTCAGATTTAGGTCCCTCTGCTTGAACAAATGTTGCAAACTGCGATGATTAATGTAAACTTCACAAGACACCCCATAAAGATAATGCCTCCAAATCTTAAGAGCGTGAACAATCACAGCTAATTCCAAATCATGTACTGGATAATTCTTCTCATAGGACTTCAGCTGACGTGAAGAATATGCAATAACTCACCCTTCCTGCATCAATACACAACCCAAACCAATGCGTGAAGCGTCACAATACACTGTATACATCCCCGAACCAGAAGGCAACACTAACACTGGTGCTGTAGTCAATGCTGTCTTGAGCTTCTAAAAGCTCACCTCACAATCATCAGACCATTGGAACGGAACACCCTTTTGGGTTAATTTGGTCAAAGGTGTTGCAATAGATGAAAAGCCCTCCACGAACCGAAGATAATAACCTACTAAACCTAGGAAACTCCTGATCTCAGTTGCCAAAGTGAGACGATGCCAATTCTGAACTACCTCAATCTTTATGGGATCAACCTTAATACCTTCGCCCGATACAATATGCCCCAAAAATGCTACAGACTCTAGCCCGAACTCACATTTGGAGAACTTAGCATATAGCTTCTGTTCCCGCAATGTCTGAAGCACTACTCTCATATGCTGCTCGTGTTCCTCCTTACTGCGTGAGTAGATCAAGATGTCATCAATGAAGACAATGACAAACGAATCAATATATGACATGAATACCCTGTTTATCAAATCCATAAATGCTGCCGGGGCATTAGTTAAACCGAAAGACATCACCAGAAACTCTTAATGACCATATCTAGTCCGGAAAGCAGTCTTCAGAACATCTGGATCCCGAATCTTCAACTGATGGTACCCCGACCTCAAGTCGATCTTAGATAATACCCTAGCACCCTGCAACTTGTCGAATATATCATCAATACGCGGCAACGGGTACTTGTTCTTAATAATGACTTTGTTCAATTGGAGATAATCAATACACATCCACATTGTTCCATCCTTCTTATTCATAAATAATACCGGTGTACCCCGAGACGCTACACTCGGTCTGACGAACCCTTTGGCTAGTAACTCTTCAAGATATTCTTTCAATTCTTTCGGAGCCATGCGATACGGTGGGATAGATATAGGTTGGGTATCTGGAGCCAAGTTAATATAAAAATCAATATCACGATCATGTGGCATACCTGGAAGATCTGAAGGAAATACATCGGAGAACTCCCGAACTACAGGCACTGAATCAATAGCCGGAGTCTCTGCAGTAGTATCCCGAACATAGGCTAGATAAGCCAAACAACCCTTCTCAACCATGTGTTGAGCCTTTATAAAAGAAATAACTCGATTAAATGAACTAACAGACGAACCCTTCCACTCCAGCTTAGGCAATGCTGGAATAGCCAAGGTAACAGTCTTGGCATGACAATCTAGAATAACATGATATGGAGATAACCAGTCCATGCCCAGAATAATTTCAAAATCGGTCATCTCAAGCAATAGGAGATCTGCTCTAGTTTCATAACCACGGAATGTAATAATACAGGACTGGTATATCCGGTTCACAACAACAGAATTGCCCACAGGAGTGGACACATAAACATGAGTACTCAAGGACTCACGAGAAACACCTAGGAATGGAGCAAATAGAGATGACACATATGAATACGTAGATCCTGGATCAAATAGTACTGAGGCATCTTTGCCACAAACAGAAATAATACATGTAATCACGGCATCTGAGTCCTCTGCATCTAGTCTGGCCGGAAAAGCATAAAACCAAGTTGGAGCGCTAACTGGCTGGCCTCCGCCTGGATGACCTCCACCTCTAGGACGATCCCTACCCACCTGTCCTCCACCTCTTGGTGGTCGGACTACTGGTGGAGAAACTGGTCCGGTAAGCATAGGCTATTGACCATGCTGCACTGGTCTACCCTGTAGCTTGGGGCAGAATCTCCGCATGTGACTGGGGTCCCCGCACTCGTAACAACTCTTCAGCGCGATGGGCTGCTGACTAAAAGTCTAGCCCTGGGAAACTGAATACCCACTAGAAGGACCCTGAATAACTGGTGGGCGATAAGAACTCTCTGGTATAGCACTGAGGTAGGTGTCGCACTAGAGCACCTCGAGGAGGCGGTGGTGCTGGATATGGGGGCCTGCTGGACTGCCCTCTCACGAACTGACCTCTGCCTCTAGACGGATCACCTCTAAACTCTCCAGAATACCTAAACCGCTTATCTCTCGTAACCTGCTCTCGGCTCAGCTGATGTACACACTCAATCTTTCAGGATATCTCTACGACCAGCTCATAAGAAGTACCCATCTCAACCTCTCGACCCATAGCGTCCTGAATGCCAGTATGTAAACCCGCAACAAACTTCCGCACTCTCTCCAACTCAGTAGGGAGTATCATAAGTGCATGGAGAGATAACTCAGAAAACCTCGCCTCATAATCGGTCACTGACATCTGACCTTGCTGGAGCTGCTCAAACTGAAACCTCAATTCTTCCCTCTGGGAGGGTGAAATATACCTGTCCAGGAAGATACGGGTAAACATGTCCCAAGTTATGGGAGGAGAATCTGCTGGTCTGCCAAGAACATAAGACTGCCACCATCTACGGGCTTTGCCCTCTAGCTGAAAAGTAGCAAAGTCTACCCCATGAGACTCCAATATCCTCATGTTGTACAGTCTATCCTTGCACCGATCAATGAAATTCTGGGGATCCTCATGTCTCTCACCCCCAAAAATAGGAGGATGTAGTCTAGTCCATCTCTCTAATAGTTTCTGCGGATCAGCGACTGCAGCTGGTCTGGGCTCAGGTGTAGCTGCTGCCACTGGTTGGGCTCCACCCACGGGTAGTGCACCCTACATCTGATATACAGCAGCTGCCTATCCATAAGACTGCGCGGTAGGGGTCTGTGCTTCCCCGCCTACCTGGGATGTGGCTGGGTCTGCCGAAAATAAACCGGCCTGAGTCATATTTTCCATTAAATGCAGCACACGACCCATAACATCCTGTAATCCCAGTGTAGATGTGAAATCCATCGGAGCTGGCTCGGCCACAGGCACCTCATCCTATTCCTCAACAATGGGGTTCTCTGTTGGACCCACTAGCAGCATAACTGGAATAGTTCTGGGACGTCCTCGCCCTCTACCACGGGCTGGAACCCTCCCTCGGCCTCTAGCAACTGAGGGAGTAGCTCTTCCCTGGTCTGGAACCTCATTAGAGCGCGTTCTCACCATCTGTGAGAGAATAAGAGAAGGATTTTTAGTATTACCTCAATTGCAGGATAGAATATGAAGAAAGGTAGTTTCCTAACACCCTATAGCCTCTCGAAGATAAGTACAGACGTCTCCGTACCGATCCGCAAGACTCTATTAGGTCTTCTCATAACTTGTGAGACCTACGTGAATCTAGTGCTCTGATACTATGTTGTCACGACCCAATTGCACCTATAGGTCGTGATGGCGCCCAACACTACAACTAGGCAAGCCAACCAGTATTTAAAATAACCAAGAAAATAAGCAACTCTTAATTCAACCAATGTGTGTGCCAAGACCTAGTGTCACAAGTGTATGAACATTCTAGTAGATTATATAAAACCTCAAATACTGTCTGAAATAAAAATAGATAGAATGTAAATATAAGAAGGGATACTGGTAGCTGCAGAATGACTCAGAAATACAGCTCACCACTATGCCTCCGGATAACATGGGTGTAAGTCGATAGGTCCCCCACTAGTACTTGCCTCAGGTCCTGCACAAAAAGTGCAGCAAGTGTAGTATGAGTACGTAAACAACATGTGCCCAGTAAGTATCAAGCCTAATCTCGAAGTGGTAGAGACGAGATGGTCGACTTTGACACTCACTATGGGTCAATAATAATAATTAAAATAAAACTAGAATATCTAAATCAGTATGATTCACAGAATATAATAATAATTTATTTAACCAGCAGAAATAATTATTCCTTCAATTCCAATAAATTTCCAAATTTATCAATTAGTCTCATTTACAAGAATAACAATAATTCCTTAACAAGCAGGAATAATAATTCTTTAAATTCCAAATATTTCCAATTTATCAATTAGCTTCACAAGCTACAATAAACTATCAAAGTATCATGTAATTATTATTATTAAGCACGATTTCTGCCGAGGTCATTCGGCCCGATCCAGAGTGTCGTGTACACTGCCGAGGGACGTGCGGCACGATCCATAGATGCATCTATTCTGCCGAGGCGTTCAGCCCGCTCCACAAAAAAGGAGGACATTTTCTTATGTACCTCCGGAAAGAGAGTATATTCATTATAAGATAAATTCAAGAGGATGAAGAATTTCTTTTAATAATTTATTTATTTAACCAGAAAATTAAGCATATGAGATTTTGATCTTTTAATATTTTTATCTAACAATTCATAATATATATATATATCAAATAATATTTATTAAACAAATAATACAATTTACACAAGTAATTCATGCTTTGAATCCTAAACTACCCATACTTTAGCATTAATAGTAGCTATGCACAGACTCTCGTCACCTGGTGCATACGTAGCCCCCACAATTAGCAACAATTATTACCTTAATTACCTATGGGGTAATTTCCCCCTCACAAGATTAGACAAGAGGCTTACCTTAATTTGCTCCAATTTAATCTAATAGAAGGCCTTTTCCACGATTATCCAACTATGTGTGGCTTGAATATAGCCAAGAATAATTCGATACAATCAATAACAATTATAGGAATCAATTCCATAAGAAAATACTATATTTTCGATAAAAATCCAAAATTAATTAAAAATTTGTCTGTGGGGCCTACATCTCGAAATTCGGCAAAAGATACGAAATCCGACAACCCATTCAATTACGAGTCCAACCATACCAGTTTCACTCAAATTCGACTCTGAATCGATACCGAAATCTCGAAAATTCGTTTCTATCAGATTTCAAAAATTTTCCAAATTCCAATCTCAAAACACTAATTAAATGGTGAATATAATGATATATTTGTGTATATAGACCAAATCCGAGTTAGAATCACTTATCCCAATGTCTTTCCTTGAAAATCTATCAAAAATCGCCTCTGCTCAAGCTCCAATTTGTTAAAAATGGCAAATGCCCTCTTTTTATAAAAATTGCCTCAGATCAAGCTCCAATTTGTTAAAAATGGGACGAATGCCCTCTTTTTATAAAACTGCCGAGACAGCCTTCGGAACTGGGCCTCGAACTGGGCCTCGATCGTGGCTTCGATAATGGCCCTCGAGCCTAGGCCTCGATCTTGGCTTCGATCATAGGCTCGAGCCTGGACCTCGGTCATGGCCTCGATCATGGCATCGAGCCTGAGCCTTTGATTGTGACCCTCGATCGTGGGTCTCGATCCTGGCCCTCGAGCATTGCCCTCGATCATGGCCCTCGAGCTGGACCTTCAATTGTGGCTTCGATAATGAGCCTCGTCCATGGCTTTGCCTCAGGCCGTCGACCCTGGGCTCAATCTTGGGCTCGATCACAGCCCAAAATATCCAGGAGAAGGAAAAATTGCAGCAGCTTTTTAAGTTTAAATTTTGATCCGTTAACCATCCGAAACTCACCCGAGGCCCTCGGGACCTCAACCAAATATAGCAACAAGTCCTAAAATATCATACGAACTTATTTGAAACCTCAAATCACCTAAAACGACGCTAAAACCACGAATTATGCTCCAATTCAATCTTAATGAAACTTAGAATTTCCAACCTTTACATTCGATGTCTAAACCTATCAAATCAATTCCGATTGACCTCAAATTTTGCACACAAGTCATAAATGACATAACGGAGCTATGAAAACTTTCAGAACTGGATTTCGACTTTGATATCAAAAAGTCAACTCCCCGGTCAAACTTCCAGACTTATATTCTTGTTTTAGCCATTTCAAGCCTAATTTAACTACGGACTTCCAAATAAAATTCCGAACACGCTTCCAAGTCCAAAATCGCTATACGGAGCTGTTAGAATTGTCAAAACTCTATTTCAGAGTCATTTTATCAAAATGTTGCCTGAAGTCAAACTTGACCTTTTAAAGCCATCTTAAAGAACCAAGTGTTCCGATTTCAACCCAAATACTTCTAAATCCCGAACCAACCATCCCCGCAAGTCATAAATCATTAAAAGAACATATGGGAAGTTTTATTTTAGGGAACAGGGTTCTAAAAGTCAAAATGACCAGTTGGGCCATTATAGAAACCATGTCAAGGGTACATTCTTATTCTGTTGGGACCCACTGAGGCCATTTCTGCTGTCGAATTATTTTCTTACATTACAATTTCATACTCAATCATGTTTATTCATTTTATATTATATCTCAGTCTCTGTTGCTATATATTGATACAACATATCATCATTTTGGGCTAGTTTCATGGCATTGTGGGCCCGAGAGACTGGAGAGATTGATGAGTGAGTGAGGCCGAGCGCCTGATTGTGAGGTTATTGATACTATAGCATATTCTCTTAACACTCAAGTCAACTTTCTCAACCAGATTTAAATTCAAGTCTCAACACATACGCCATGCTGGCAGAAAAGAAACTCTCTATTCACATCATAAGGAATACACCTACATAGATTACTCCGCAGGAGATAACCCACCTACTTAGTCTCAAATTGGCATCTTGTTATACCCTTTCATAGCCACAATTACTATGAAATCACTTAATCTTTCTGAGTCCAAACTCATTAACCAGACACGAGAATTTAATTTTCCCCAAACATTAACAACGTGAAAGATCTTTCAAAATATTCACACTCGAGATTGTACGTCACATCAAAATGAAAATAAAGCACCCAATGACCTTCCTTTACATATCAAGGAAACACTTCTCATCACATTCAAATCATCTTAACACATCCCGTAGTTACATCATACTCATCACAAAGCCATTGTACCGCTCATCGAGCCACAAATTCCACTTGTAGGGACATTATCGGACATATGATCCCAAATGTACAAGTTCACACAACCGAAGCTACCGAGCTTAAGCTGCAGTATAAACTTGGCCTCAAGTCCTGTAGATTGGCCCATCACAAAACACAGAATACACATCTTGAACCTTGTTCATGGAATCACAAGCCAGCAATACACATCTGATACCGAGCGCTCACATGCACACACGAATGCGTGGAAGGAATTCAAAGAGTTATGTTTCAAGCTGAATCAATTCCGCACTATAGAATATAAGAAAGTGAACTTTTCCTAAGGGTTCGGCAGCCTCTCGAAGATAAGTACAAACGGCTCCGTACCGATCTGCAAGACTCTACTAAACCTGTTCATGACCTCTGAGACCTATGTAACCTAGGCTCTAATACCAACTTGTCAACCTAAAATCTCACCTGTCGTAATGGTGCATATCTCAATACTAGGCAAGCCAACAATCTAAATAAACCACCATATCTTTTAAATTTAAAAACAAAATAATTAAATTCAGCGGAAGAAATCTCACTAATACGAATATAACACTCCCAAAACCCGGTGTCACTAAGTACATGAGCATCTAATATGAATACAATGTCTGACTGATAAAAACCATTATCTGAAAGTATAGAACAATACAATAACTGAAGGAAAGAGAGACAAGGTTAGCGGACTCCAGGCAGCTACCCAGATAGTCTCCAACTGGAAACACCCTGAGGTCTAACAATCGCCGTGTCCGAAAGCACCTAGATCTGCACACAAGGTGCAGAGTGTAGTATGAGTACAACTAACTCAATAAGTAACAAGACTAACCTCTAGGCTGAAAGTAGTGACGAGCTCCACAGGTACAGTCCAGTATAAATAATGGTACAAAATGTAGGCATGCTTTCAAGTTCAACAGTTAAACTCAGTACAAGTGAAATAGATCAATATTGCATGATATGAGGAATATGACATCCCAGTAGAAAGACCTCATGTAAATACTGGTCACAAATTATTCGGTCACTCGGTACAGTTTATGGCTAATCCAGCCCAGGGGTGTTCCAACCCGTATATATATACACTTCGACTGACAGTCAGTCACTCAGTACCGTATAAGGCCAATCCAACCCTGAGGTAATTTATCCCCAAATGTAAATGATATGGACAAGATCCATGTCCAGGTAAATTCATTACAATATAAATAAGTAAGGCAAGTCTATACCCTGGGAAAATCCATCCCGAATATATATATATGATCATCGTAAGTAAGCAAGTCCGTGCCATGGGAAGTCCATCCCGAATATATATATATATAATCATCTACGCTCACTGGGGGTGTGTACAGACTCCGGAGGGGCTCTTTCAGCCCAAGCGTGATATAAAGCTGATATGGCCTACTGCAGGCGGGCAGTCCTGATCCATATAATAATAAAGTCAATAAGTCCTGCTACAGGCGGGTAGCCCCGATCCATTTAATAATAAAGCCAATAAGGCCTGCTGCAGGCGGGCAGCCCCGATACATAAAATAGTAAAGCCTATAAGGCCTGCTGCAGGCGGGCAACCCCGATCCATAAAATAGTAATGTATAAAGCCATTATGGCATGCTGTGTCGTGCAACTCAATCCCATAAATATCCTCACAATGGACAAATATTACTGAGTGTGAAATATATATTTTTGAACAATTAATTCAACAGCAACACGACCCCATGGGTCCCAAAATATTGGCACGTACGCTAAACATGATCTTTATTAGGGGCCTCAGCTCAATTTCTCTAACACGTGGAGAATGTTCAGATAATAACATGATTCATTAATCTTACACCTGCACATGATTTATTCAAGACACAATTTATATGGTGCACGCCCACATGCTCATCAACTATCGTGTGTGTCACCTTCAAACAATTTATATCATACCAAATTCGGGGATTCATATCCTCAGAACCAAGTTTAGAAGTGTTACTTACCTCAAACCATATAATTCTTTACTCCGCTATGCCTTTGCTTTATGAATTGGCCTCCAAACACCTATAATCTAGCCACAATTCATTCGATTCAGTTAATAAAATTTATTGGAATTAATTTCCATAAGAAAATGCTAATTTTCCATAAAAATCCGAAATTTAGCTCAAAAATCGCCCGTGGGGCACACGTCTCGGAATTCGGTGAAAGTTATGAAATATGAACGCCTATTCAACCACGAGTCTAACCATACTAACATTACTAGATTCCAATAACAATTCGGCTCTCAAATCCTCAAATTTATCCAAGAGGGTTTTCAAACTTTTTCAACTTAATTCACCAATTAAATGATAAAAAATGTGATGGATTCGGTTAATCTAACCAAAATTGAGTTAAGAATACTTACCCCGATGTTTTCTCTGAAAATCTTCCAAATATCACCTCACTTGGAGCTCCAAATCGGTAAAAATGGAAAATTCATCCCATTTTCCTTCAAATCTTAAACATTCTGTCCAGGTTTGCATTTGCGGACAAAAACTTCGCATTTGTGAATGAACAGTGTTTTCGCAATTGCCATAAATGGTTCGCAATTGCGAATGAATAGTATTTTCGTAATTGCCATAAATGGTTCGCAATTGCGAATGAACATTATTTTTGCAATTGCCATAAATGGTTCGCAATTGCGAATGAAAAGTACCTCACCAGAAACCAGCAAACTCAAACTTCTCCGAAATGATTCGAAACCACCCTGAAACTCATCTGGAACCTCCCGGACACAAACCATATATGAATTTCAATCATAAAACATGCTACGGACCTGCTCGCGCACTCAAAACACTGAAAAGAGATCGTCTTAACCCGATATTGACCATGATCAAACTCCCAAATTTCCTAACTTTACTAGTCTCTCAACCAATGATCCAAAAAATACAACCAAGCCCCTCAGGACTCGTCAAATCATATCAACAAGTCCTAAAACATCATACGAACTTAGTCGAAACCTCAAATCACATCAAATAACGTTAAAATCACAAATCACACCCCAATTCAAGCTTAATGAAACTTAAGAATTTCCAACTTCTACATACGATGCTGAAATCTATCAAATCAAGTCTGATTGACCTCAAATTTTGCACACAAGTCATAAATGACATAACAGAGCTATGAAAATTTTTGGAATCGGATTCCGACCCCAATATCAAAAAGTCAACCCTCCGGTCAAACTTCCCAAAAATTCAACTTTCGCCATTTCAAGCCTAATTTCTCTACCGACCTCCAAATTATTTTTCGGACATGCTCCTAAGTCCAAAATCACCATACAGAACTATTGGAACCATCAAAATTCAAATCCGAGGTCGTTTACACATAAGTCCACCTCCGGTCAACTTTTCTAACTTAAGCTTTTAATTTTGAGACTAAATGTCTCATTTCACTTTAAATTCTCTCCGGACCCGAACTAACTAACCCGATAAGTCATACAACATCTATAAAGCATAAATTGAGTAGTGAACGGAGGAACGAGGCTGTAATACTCAAAACGTCCAGCCGGGTCGTTACACAACCTAAGGTTTGGTTTGTTACTTATTGAGTACATGGGGCCGGTTGTACTCATACTACACTTCTGCACCTTGTGTACAGATTTTGGATGTTGATGTTGCTGTATGTGGCGGGAGCTAGATCGGAAGATGTACATGTGTTCCAGTCATTGTTGCCTATTGTTCATGGTAGCTTTAGAATTTTTAATCTGTTCATGTATATTTCAAACAGATGATGTATTTTTATTTCATACCAGTTTTTTAAATTCTAATCTTAGAAGCTCATGATTTGTACTACCAGTCCTTGGGAAGTTCTTGTATAAAAGCGGTTGTAATTTTATTTCTTTTCATAATAAATCTAATTTGAATTGGTTAGTTGTTAATTGGCTTACTTGACGGGTTGAGTTAGGTGCCATCACAACTAGGTGGATTTTGGGTCATGACACTTTTCTTTTCCAAATGCTTATATTACTTATAGAATAATGTTAACAATTCTTATAACAATTGCCTCAATGAAAGAAGTTTTTCAAAATTAAAATTCATAAAATCTTAACTAAGATCAATATTAGCCAATAGTGTCTCAAGAAAGATTAAATGGTTTAGCTATATTAGTTGAAAAGAAATTATTTGAAAAAAATAATTATAAATAGATTATTAACAACTTTGCATCTCAAAAATCTACAAGAATAGACGTCAAATAAAAATAAAAATTATAATATTTTTCTAAAAACAATTGACCTCACATTAAACTTTTACTTTAGACCACATATGTGCTTGAGCTGCCCCTGTATATGGGTGCGGGTATTTGACGCAAATTCGTCTAAAATAAATTCGTTCACATAAATTTTAGGTTCGACAATAGCACATTTCTTTTTGTTGAAGAGTAAATTAGGAGTATATATTTTTGTCAAATATAATTTAACTCGATTTCTATTTACTAATTAAGTTAAAGAACCAATGATTATTTTGTAATTATGACTTGATTTTTTATATTTAATTAATTAAATATTCATTGTTTACTAGTAATAGTTGTTAATCAATTCTGCTGAGGATGCTGAGATACAACTTGCTTTTTGATAGATTCGACACGAATCCATTCATACTTTTGGAATATTCTAACAATGTACGATATGTGTCAATATCCGAACTAGACAAGCTCAGGGCGGATACACATGGGAGGAGGCAGGTTCACGTGAATCTATCCTCCTCCCCCTAAATCATTCATAGCACTAGTAAATTTTAGTTTAAATACTTAAATTAACATAGGTAAATTCAAGCTCAAGTAAACACTTTAGTGCATTAGTAAGGAGGTTCGATACCCGTACTCTTTCTTCTTTTGAATTATATTTTAATTAATAAGTACGATTAAATCCCCATGCTCTGCCGCCTTTTCTAATTTAATACACTTTTTGTTTCTTTTTTTCTTTTTTTTTATTGGTTACACATTTTTTTTCCTTCTCTTTTTTTAATCTTTGTTTTGATTTTTAAAATTCCTAAACCAAAAATACATCTCTCAAACACCTTCTCGAAAACTCGGGTTTCTGGTTCTTATAGTACACCATGCTGTTAGAAATTCTAGATATGCCTATGCTTAAAACAGAGAGGAAGAGATAAGGGAAAGCAACATCAAATACTCCATAATTCCTGAAAATATCATAGCCTCGGAACTCACCAAAAGTTCTTGTAACGACCCGATCGGTCATTTTGAGCTCTAGCGCGTCGTTTAGCGATTTGAGGCCTTGAGTAGATTCACTTCAGGTATTATGACTTGTACGTATGGTCGGAATTGAATTTCAGAAAGTTCAGAGTTGATTTGGAAAGAAAATTCTAATTTTGGAAGTTGTAAGTTGGAAAAATTGACTAAGGTTTGAATTTTAAGTAAACGACCTCGTAATCGGGATTTGAAGGTTCCAATAGGTTCGTATGATGATTTCGGACTTGAGCATATGTTCGGTTTGAGTATTGGATCACCTAGGAGCATTTCAACGCTTATTGTGGAATTTGGCATTTTGAAGGTTTTAGAATTTCCTAAGTTTGGTTTGAGGTGGACTTTGGTGTTATCGATATCCTTTGGGATTCCGATCCTTGGAATAGGTTCGTGTCGTGATTTATGACTTGTGCGTAAATTTTGGCGTCATTCCTGAAAGTTTAAGTGTCATTCGGACGCATTCAGCGAAGTTTGAAAGTTTAAAAACTTAAAGAAGGTTTCGATCGTCAATTCGTAATTTAGATGTTGTTTGACGTGGTTCGAGGCTTCGACTAAGTCCATGTTGTATTTTGGGATGTGTTGGTATATTTGTACGGGGTCCCGGGGGCCTCGGGTGCGAATCGGATTGGATCTGATCTAGTTTGGACTTGGGAAACTGCCGAGGTGCACCTGGTCTGGTGCGACCGCACCTGCAAAGGATTTGGTCGCAGGTGTGATCGCATCCAAATGCACACCTTAAAAGAGGTATGAAATGGTGTGTGCAATAATAGAAACCCAACCAAGAGTCGGGGTCGAATTCAGATGGAGCTAAGATGGAAGTTAGGGGTATATATTTCAATGTGCATGATTGAATTATCTATATTGCACTTCCACAAAAAGATTGGTTTTCTATTTCTAATTTTACTCTATCGATTGCAAAATAAAGAAATAAGACTAGAGATAATTGTTTTTGAGGTTTTTCCAAATTGATAAAAAGCCTAGGGCAGTGACCATTACCTAAGCGTTTGCCTAGTGGGATAAAAACTTTAATGCTTGTTCTGTTGACTGGGGTGTATTGTAGCTATCAACTCTAAAGTACTCACTCAATACCTCTCGGTCAAAGAGTAGCTTTGCCCAATTTGGCTTTCTCAAGACCAAATGGGTATCACACAAAATAGTTAATAAAAGCTCAAGTCGGGTTATTACTATCTCTAGGTTGAACCCTTTAATTAGATTAATCAATATTTTGATTGACCCAATTCCTTATTAGCTAAGTTATCCTAGACTAGGTCTCTCTTTCTCAAGAAGAAACTTAGTCAAATAGGAATGAATTAATGTTTGCAACCATTAATTCCACAATTAAAGCATGTACTAAGCTAAATAATAAACACCCAATCATAAACAAGAACTAAATTAGATACCCATAAGGTTTACACACTAGGGTTGGGTCACAAACCTAGTAAATATCTAGCTTCTCATACTTGGGTTTGAAGAAAATAGAGAAGAAAGACTAATTAAAATCATAATGAAAGCTTAAAATGATTAAATCTATTGTAAAATACACCAAAAAAAAGTAAACATCCAAAAATGGCAAAGAAAAATGGCTACAGTAATTGCAGAGGTTCAAACTTGACCTAGTTTTGTGAAACTCGTCTATTTATACAACGCTAAAAATCTCGGAAAAAAATATCCCTCGGGAGGTTCTACGGCCACACAATTCCATGTGCGGTCCACAGATTTCTTCATCTGATAGGAGCTGGAGTTTTGCGGCCGCACAATTATGAACTGCGGTCGTGAAGTAACCTTTCTATGGTCTGCAGATTTAGAACTGCGAGTGCAAGACAATCTTCTGCGGTCCGCAATGTTAGGGTTGCGGCCACATAAATATTGTGCGGTCCACAATTCACCGAGGTGCTGGACTTTGTAATTTACATACTCTCTGATCTTGACTCCTAGCCCAGCTTTTGCGGCTGCACAATTTATGTGCGGTCCGCAATTTGGACAATTGTCTGCAGAATTTTTCCTTTTTTGCTTGCGGCCGCAGATTGAATTCTGCGGACTGCACATTTTGTGTTTTTGTGCCCTTTAGTCGGATTTCATCTCGGGAGCCCAACTTCCAGCATTCCTGCAATTTTGCACAATTTCATTAATTTCGGGCACATAATTCAATACTTTTAGACTAAAACAAAAGTTAAAAGGCACTAATAAGTAGTCAAAATCTCCACTTATCAACTCCCCCAAACTTAAGTCTTTGCTTGTCCTCAAGCAAACAATTAATTCCCACCTCCAAAAGTTAAGGGTCATTTCAGCGAGTCAAAGGAGAGCCATCCACATATTAGTTGTGACCAACAATTATCCACACTACTTATGTATTATCAACAAGGCGACAAGTTAAACATTTATGTACATATAGTTCTAAAGTGATATTTGAGCATCAAAAGTTGACTTTACTCATCACGGATTCTTTCTCTATTATGTAGGTCATGGTGGATTCCAAACTCTTCCTCTTCTACTTTCTGGTTGCCTGGCTCACTTAAGAATTTTTAGCAACTCAATCCAAAGATTTATGAAAGGTTCACTCATCTCTCTCAAGAGAATGTCGCGAGTACGGCTTCAAATACCATAGGCTTTCCCCTCATGTAGATAACGACTAATGTAATCTCTCTCGAATTGAAATCAAATAGGACTTCTTTTGCGATGTAATGAAGGCTTTTGGATTAGGGTTGGATACAATATGGTTGAGTGGTTACACATTCCCTTAAGCACTCCGTTTGTTTTTATTCTCGGCTCACACTTTGCCAATTTTTTGAGGCACTTTCTTTTCCTTGGGGAACTAAAGAGACTTAACATCACTCTTTATTGATCATTATATTCATTTTATCCCTCTTTGATTTCTCCTTGTTTGGGATCATTACCTCTCTTTGAATCCCTTCAACTCTTCCACTTATTCACTTTTCTGTATTTTTCTTTATGTTCTTTTCTTTTCTTGCCTTTCCTTCTCATAAATTCTTTTCTCTTTTTGTGCCTTTATTCCTTTTTCAATTTCCTCGTCTCTCCCCCAAACTTACATTTTAGCCATTTTATTTCACAAGAGTGTTAAGGAAAGCTCGGTGTGCCAAGAGAGGGTCACGACAAAACCGATAAAGGCTTGTAACATGGTTATCAAATGAGAAAGGCTCGAGGCTCAAATGAGTTGACTAAGGATAACATCATTGGTAAGAAATAAAAAATTCAAACGGGCCAAGGAAAGCTTACAATCACTTCTCAATCGAAGCAAAACTTAGGGTTTCGCCTTGTAACACATTCGGGGCAAGTTCTAGACCTTTCGCACGTGTACTTGGACTAGCAACAAAGTATCCCACCTCTCACACAACCAAATTATTAAAACGGATAGAGTCGAGGGCCCACAACGACCACATTCAAGATTGAAAATCACTATGGTTCAATTAAACCACCCGATGGTTGCCAAAGTCAACACAAGAGTCACAAGTCACTAACTAGAGATATTTCTTTCAAAAACCTTATTTCTAACCATAAGCACGTATTTAAGAGTGTTGGTACTAAATGAAGCATGTTTGACTCTTCGAGCATGACTTAATTAGGTCTTTTTATTCATTACTACTATGATTATTACCTAAACACCAAAAACGGACTCATTCCCTTAAGAAGGTTGTCATGCCATCAATTGTTGGGATGAGTCACCCGGTTCACACTACAACAACCTTTGGAAAGAACTGTGGTATTAAGAAAACCAAATGGTTATTGTATACTAAAACATAGAAAGAAGCTACTAAAACAAACAAAGAAGCTACTAACTCAAACTACGAACTAATAATGGAACCAAAAATAAAGAAGCTAATTAAACAAAGACTACTGAATATACATAATGAGAGAAAAACAGAGAATATACACAGAATAAGAAAGAGAAAGAAAATAATATCATGTTATTACAGGCCAATTGTCTGAGAATGTACCAAATAAGATCAAATAAACTCCACCCCCTGAAATAAAAATAAGCATTGTCCTCAATGCTCATCAAAATAAAAGTAAAAGAGGGGAAAGAGTGAAGAAAACACCATATGGCTCCTTGGACATCTCTGTGTCCACGGCAAGGTCACCACCCTCAGTCTCATCCAACTGGATCTCATTATCCTCAACTATGGGAGTGACTGGGTTGGTGAACATCTACCGCACTACCTCGGCAGTGTCAGCAGTAGAGTTTGGCTCCTTAGACTGGCCAGCTGGTGCCACCGGTACTGACGGTGCTGTAGGATCTGGGCCTAAAAGGTGTGGGTCAATCAACATGTTAAAAGGGATGTCTCCGGCTGCAACACGCTTGGTCACTTGCCTCCGGAGCTTGTCCACTGACTTCTTACTGGCATGGGACTTTCTCATCTTCTTTACTTCTTTTCCCAACTCTTCGATCACTAACCTGTGTTGTACCAAGGTAGCCATGATGATGTTTTGGTTCTCTAGGACTTCTTCAATGTCTTCTCAACTGTTGGTGAAATCTGAGGTACCTGAACTGAAGACTGTGTTGCAACAGTACTGGATAGGTCAGACAGCTTTACAGTGGCTGTCTGCATTCAGTTGTTGAGGCTCGCCAATGTCTGAGAGACTCATAGCGCAGAAAGTGGAGCAGTAGGCATGGGAACCGGCTTCAAAGTCAAAGTGGAGACTATGGCAGGAGCTGCAGACGGGGTTGTGGATGATGGTGGAGGCATAACTGCGGCACTAAAGGAAGGCTCGACTGAAGTAGATGGGACATCAGGTCTCTCCGCAACTACCATAGCTGGCTCATCAGACTGTCTTGTGGTGGTAGACGGTTGACCTTTTCTATTCGGGTTGCTTGCATCCATAAGTGAGTACCATGAGAAAGGCTTTTTCGGCCGCACCTTTGTGTCATAATCCCTCGGCTCTACCCTCGCATCAGTAAGATACTCTATAATAGTGTTGGAATATGGGTAGGACTAGTCATCTTACCGATCAATGACTGATATGTTGGCCGACATCACTGCACCCACATTGATAGGGTACCCGGCCATGATAGAAGCAACTAGAACTGCCCGAGGTATCGGGACATAGGTCTCATTCTGGCCCGGGTCCAATGTGCTGCAGACAAAGGTTTGCCACCCTTTTGCCTCAAAGCTCAGAGTGCTCTTGTGAATAGGAACCCCTGCTGTGATCCATGGCGGTGGTGACCCAGGAGCTGTTAGAATCTCTACTAACCAAGGCCGGGCTTCATCTCCCATTGCATACTTCTCTAAGTATTCCTTCGGCTCGACATCTTCAAAACCCAAGTACGTGTTGAGAGTATCTTGATCAAATCTCACTTTAAGGTTACACACTTTGGTTACCTTTGTCCCCTTCTTGATATACTCCACATTGGCGTAGAATTCCCAGACAAGATATTCTTTGGCATCCACCACACTCTGGGTGAACCACATCTACCCCTTGCGTTCCTTGAACTGTCTCAGCACTGCCGGGTTATATTTATCCAAATCCTTCAACTGAAATTGCCGCTTAGAAGTAATCGACCTCACCGGCCACCATTGATGGAGGCTGGTGAAGGCGGCCAAGCTGACGAACCGATCCTCCCAAACCTCTTTCTTCTTCGTCCTTTCAAGGCCAGTAACTGTATCATCTCCCCCTCTACCATCATAGGGGATGTCCTGAACTGGTGTCTCTGGTGCCTCAGAGGCAGGTGTAGTAGATGGCTCAAACGTCTGACAAGCAGTTTCTAAATCCTCGAAAGTGATGTGGGATAATGATGGCTCGTCCCTCAGTTAGAATATCCCTGATGGCCTGGAATGTACTGATGGTTGTTCCTGAATGGAGGCTGAGTTTCCCACTGATACGTCCCTAGACAGGGCGTATGAACTCGTCTCGAAGAGATCTGCACCTCTCCCTCTCCCGGCTGCTGTCTTTTTTCTGATTTCATGCTGTTGGGCACTAGGTAAGGCTCTCTTGCCTCGTCCCCGAGAAGGTTCACCCCTTCCTTTAGAAGCATCACCTCTGCCTCTTGAGCAAACCATTTTATGTATCAAATAGATACAATCGTTAGTTGCAATTCAATGTTCAGTCAGACACATGATATATACCAGTAAACACCAGAAACATAGTGAGGGTCACACACACAATGTGCTTGAAGGGTGAGGGTCTGCGATCCGTATAAATTTCTTGCGGTCGCAAGTGAGGTCTTGCGGACCGCACAATTCTCTCTTGCCGCGGCAGATGGGAATTGCAAACCGCACATTTTCATTGCGGCTACAACTTAGAACCAAAAACATGCCAACTCTCTAATGACAAAGAATTGGTAGATGTGCAGCCGCAACATGTTTTCTGTGGTCCGCACATTTTGTCTTGCGGCCGCACATTGAATCACAAATATGTAAACTCTCTGAAGATATTGAAATGACTATTTTGTGGCTGGAATGGAAATTCTGCGGTCCGCACAATTTTTGTTGTGGCCGCAGACTTATTCTTAACTAAACTTACCTAGAATCAACTTTTGCAGTCCGTACAACTTCAGGTGCGGCCGCAGAATTCATAATATACGAACTATCATTTCAAGGGTTTGCAATTGTTTTGTACAAATTTTGACATGGTAACATCATCAAAGCATGAGAATACATTTACCCATTCCCCATAGAGCATGTACTCATTGACACACTATAGATATACCCCCACAAGTATGTACAATTGAATTCTATTGACAAATGGCCTAAAATTAACTAAAAATCTAAAAATTAAAAAACAAATATTAACAAGATTGTGAAGCATACCAAATGAATGAGTGTGATGAGTGATTGATCAAAGATGTTGTATGAATGCACATGTAGACTCAGCAAGAAACTTCAAAAGATTACTGTGATTATTTGCTCAGAGAGGGAAAAGAGTAACAGTAACCCTAGCCCTCTATTTATACGTTTAATGTTTTTAAGGGAGAGAAGAGCGAGTGCGGCCGCAGAATTTCAATTGCGGACCGCACTCTGTTACCTAGTGAGCGTTAATCATCATTTTGTCTGCGGTCCACAGAATATTGCATGCGACCGCAGATCCCATGTTGCGGCCACAGATCGACCATTTTTCTAACAGACCAACTTCAGAGAGTTGACATTTTTCACCTTCCATTTTTGCGGTCCGCAAGATAATTCTGCAGTTGCAGAGCGCTTTTGCTGCAGCAACTATAAATGTGCGGTCCGCATAATGTATCTACGGTCTACACAATTTTGCACACTTAGCCAGATTTCTATCCACCATTCTTGTAAAGCACACTCATCCCTGTAGCACACTTCAAATCAAGTTAGCACAAAAATATCACCTAACTACATAAGAAGAAAACAAAATAAAAATAAACATGGGTTGCCTCCCAAGAAGCGCCTGATTTAACGTCGCGGCACGACGCAGAATACCATCAGTTAAAATGAATCACCGCCACGACGTGGCCATCTCCAAATTTTTCAAAATAGTGCTTCATCCAGTGACCATTGACTCGGAATACCTCATTATTTTTGTTCTTCAATTCTAATTCACCAAAAGGCCTCACACCCACAATTTCAAAAGGACCACTCCATTTAGATTTTAGCTTTCCCAGAAACATCCTCAACCTCGCCCACTTTGAACTATTTGTTCCAAATGTATTTGTCATGAAGATATTTCATCTTTTCTTTATAAAAGGACGAACTTGCATAAGCATGATACCAGAACTCATCCAATTTATTCAAATGTACAACCCTCAAGTTAGCGGCTACTTCCCAATCAAGATTCAACTGCTTTAGAGCCCCCATGGCTTTGTGCTCAAGTTCCACCGGAAGATGACAAGATTTTCCAAACACCAACCGGTATGGCGACATTCAGATAGGTGTTTTGTAAGCCGTCTGATAAGCCCATAATGCATCATCAAGCTTTTTGGACCAATCCGTTCGGTTAGCATTCACTGTTTTGGACAAAATACTCTTTATCTCCCGGTTGGAGACTTCCACTTGACCGCTAGCTTGTGGATGATAGGGAGTCGTGATTTTATGAGTAACACCATACTTGCTAAGTAAAGTGTCGAAAAACGTGTTGCAAAAATATGACCCCCATTGCTTATAATAGCCCGCAGAGTACCAAACCTTGTGAAAATATTCTTTTTCAAGAATGCCACAACACTTCTTGCCTCATTGTTGGGTAGAGAAACGGCCTCAACCCATTCAGACACATAATCAACCGCGACCAAGATGTAGGTGTTTCCACAAGAACTCGCAAAAGGACCCATGAAGTGAATACCCCACACATCAAAGATATCAATCTCCAAAATGGTAGTGAGAGGAATTTCATTTTTCTTCGAGATTCCACCGGCTCGTTGACATTCATCACAACTTTTCACTACATCACTTGCATCCTTGTAAAGATTGGACCAATAGAAATCACAACTTAGCACTTTGGCCGCTGTTTTTGCTCCACCATGGTGACCACCATATAGCAAAGAATGACAAGCCCCAAGAATTTCACCTTGCTCTTCTTTTGGTACACATCTTCTAATCACCCCATCCATACAAATCCGAAAAAGATATGGTCCATCCCAATAATAATCTTGACAATCCCGTATTAGCTTCTTCCTTTGGTTTGAAGAGAACTCATTCTGGATGATTCCACACACAAGGAAATTTGCTAGATCCGTGAACCATGACACCCCCTTTCATTGAAATAGCCAAGAGTTGATCACCGAGGAAGGAGTCATTGATTTCAAGGCCATCATGCGGCCTCCCCTCCTCCAAATGAGACAAGTGGTCTGTCACTTGATTTTCACTCCCTTTTCTATCTTGGATGTCAATATCAAACTCTTGAAACAAAATCACCCATCTCATAAATTGAGCTTTGGAATCTTTCTTACTTATATGATAACAAAGTGCTGCATGATCCGTGTGGACAATAACTTTTGCACCTATCAAGTATGGGTAGAACTTCTCAATTGCAAACACAATGGAAATCATCTATTTCTCGGTAACGGTATAGTTTACTTGGGCACCATTCATGGTCTTACTAGCATAGTAGACCGGATGAAAAATCTTGTTGATACATTTCCCCAAAGTAGCCCCAACCGCTACGTCACTAGCATCACACATGAGTTCAAATGGGACACTCCAATTTGGAACGGTGATGATGGGAGTAGTTGTCAACTTGAACTTTAACAATTCAAAGGATCTCATGCAATCATCATTGAAGTTAAACTTAGAATCTTTCTCAAGAAGCTTGCACAATGGGTTCACCACCTTAGAGAAATCTTTGATAAAACGCCGGTAAAACCCCGCGTGGCCTAAGAAACTCCGCACACCTTTCACCAAAGTTAGAGGTGAAAGTTTAGAAATCACCTCAATCTTTGCCTTGTCAACTTAAATTTCATTATTTGAGATCTTGTAGCCAAGGACAATGCCTTCCCCGACCATGAAATGACAGTTCTCCCAATTGAGCACCAAATTCGTTTCTTCACATCTTGCCAACACTTTATCTAAATTCGCAAGACAATCATCAAAAGAATCTCCAACTACCGAGAAGTCATCCATGAAAACTTCAAGGTATCCCTCCACTATATCCGTGAAGATAGCCATTATACACCTTTGAAAAGTCGTTCGTGCATTACACAAACCAAATGGCATCCACTTGAAGGCAAAAGTACCATAGGGACATATAAAGGTTGTTTTCGCTTGATCCTCCGGAGCAATAAGGATTTCATTGTAGCCCGAATACCCATCAAGACAACAATAGAATGCACTGCCGTCCAACCTATCAAGCATTTGGTCTAGGAAGGGAAGTGGAAAATAATCCTTCCTTGTGACTTTGTTGAGCTTGCGATAATCCATACACACTCTCCAACCGATTACCGTTCTTGTAAGAATCAACTCGTTCTTGTCATTGGTGAGCACTGTCATGCCCCCCTTCTTTGGGACACATTGAACTGGAGAAGTCCACGAACTATCGGAATTGGGGTAGATAAACCCGGTATCCAACCACTTGATAATCTCTTTTTTGACAACTTCTTGCATAGCCTCATTGAGTCTCCTTTGATGTTCAATATAATGTTTGGCGCCTTCCTCCAAGTTGATTTTATGCATGTAAAATGCGGGGCTTATCCCCCGAATATCCGCCAATGTCCACCCAATAGCCTTCATCCTCTTTTTAGCACCACCAATGTAGAATCTACCTGTACGTTAGTCAAACAAGAGGAAAGAATAACCGGTAAAGTAGAATAAGGGCCAAGAAATTCATACTGAAGATGTGGAGGCAATGGCTTCAACTCCAAGGTAGGCAACTCTTCAATGGAAGGCTTTGTAGGAGGAGATTTCCTATTTTCAAGATCCAAGGATAGTTTTTGGGGTGCATAATTGTAAAACCCCATTCCTTGCAAAGAATTCACACATTCCATGAATCCACCCATCTCGTCATCATCAAAGTTGAGCAAGACGGCCTCCAACATATCACCAACATTGATTGTGTCACTTGTATCATCAACAATAACATCGGTCACCAAGTCCATGAAAGAGCAAACCTTATTGCTATTTGGTTGCCGCATGGATTTACACACATGGAAAACCACTTTTTCATCACCCACCCGGAAGGTGAGTTCTCTGGATTCAACATCATAAAGAGCCTTCCCCGTAGCAAGGAAAGGTCTTCCAAGAATAATCGGCACCTCATCGTCAACTTCACAATATAGAATGACAAAGTCTGCAGGAAGAATGAATTTATCAACACGAATCAAGACATCTTCAATCACACCCAACGGTCTCTTCATGGTACGATCGGCCATTTGCAATATCATAGAGGTGGGTCTTAGTTGCCCAATTCCCAAAGTCTTGAAAACCGAGTAGGGCATCAAATTGATACTTGCCCCAAGATCACAAAGAGCTTTAGCAAACTCAGCACTTCTAATTGTACAAGGAATCATGAAAGCACCGGGATCTTCCAACTTAGGAGCCATTGAATGCACAATTGCACTCACTTGATGAGTGACTTTGATAGTTTCAAAATTCATTGACCGCTTCTTTGTCACAAGTTCCTTCATAAACTTTTCATAACCGGATATTTGTTCCAAAGCTTCAACTATTGGAACATTCATTGAGAGACTCTTCATTATTTGAATAAAATTTTTGAATTGATTCTCGCCATTTTGTTTGGCAAGACTTTGAGGGTATGGAGGTGGAGGCTTAGGCAATGGTGCCTTAGCCCTTTGCACTACCGGTTCTGGTATGTCAATAATATGATCCCTAGATGGGTTCACCTCCTCTTGAGTCTCTTCCACACTATCATCAATATCAATTCGAACTTCATCATTTGCTTGCACCACATTGGTCGGGACCTCTCCTTTTTGTACCACTTGCTCATTATCCACAATGTTGTTCCCACCCTTTGGGTTTACCACCGTGTCACTTGGTAATGCCCCCTTAGGATGAGAATTTTGAGCTTGAGAGATTTTCCCCATTTAAACTTCTAAGTTGCAGATCGATGTGTTGTGTGAGGCAAGTTGGTCATCCGAATTGGCATTATTTTCCATCATTTGCTTGAACATGTTTTCAATAAGCCACATCTCATTGGTTGAAGAACTAGGACCATGGGAAGGATAAAGATACGGGTTGTTCGTTTGTTGATACATCGGGGGCCTTTGAAAACCCGACCCCCGATTGCCTTGATTATTGATCCATCCGCCTTGATTGTTACCCCCCCCGCCCCCCACAATTTCCTTGATTGTTGTTATGTTAATTCCCTTGATTGTTTCCGCCATTCAAATTTCCTTAGTTTTAGAATTCCATATGCCTTGATTGTTTTGAGGTCGCCATTGTTGTTGGTTTGGGCCTTGGAAGTTGTTTCATTGCCCCTGAAAGTTGTTCACATATTGCACCTCCTCTTCTTGGTCATTGTAAGAATCATCTTAATCAAAACCATTATCCTCTTGCACAAAATTGTCCACTTGATATTGCACTTGTAGACCCTTAGTTCTCCTCTTGTTCACCATCATGTTCACTCCCTTCATGGCATTGACTTGCTTAGGATTTTGCACTTGTTGAAGTTGAGCCTTTGCTAATTGATTCATGGTGATAGTCAATTCGGCAATGGCTTGCCCATGGTCATGCAACTCTTTGTGAAGGTGGATCACGTTGGGATCACCTTGTGGAACATTAGCCCGGGATTACCATGCCGATGATGTTTTCACCATTTCATCTGAAATCTCACACGCCTCCGCATAAGGCATAGTCATGAAGTTCCCACTAGCAAGTTGATTCACTACACATTGATTGGTTGTGTTGATCCCAAGATAGAATGATTGTTAAATCATGTTCTATGTCATATCATTGTTGGGACATTCCTTAACCATTGTTCGATAGCGTTCCCATATCTCGTGTAGTGGTTCATTTGGCTCTTGCTTAAATGCCAAAATCTCATCCCGAAGTGTAGCCATGTGCCCCGGAGAGAAGAACTTAGAAATAAACGTTTCCACCAACTCATCCCAAGTGTGAATGGAATGGTTCGGCAAATGTTCCAAGAAATATAAAGCTTTCCCCCGTAGAGAGAAGGTAAAAAGCCTTAGCCTCAATGCATCCTCTGAGATATTTGTTTGTTTTCTCCCCCACCAAGTATCCACAAACCCCTTCAAATGTTTGTATGCATTTGACTTGGAGCACCGATGATGAAAACTCATTGCTCTAGCAAAGTGAGCATCATGTTGGTAATTTGAAAGCTGCCCGCCCTAATACGGGGAGGGACTATTGCACTTTCATATCCTTCATTGGGTAACACCCGATGTGGAGTCGCTCGTGGTAAAGGTGTGGGTGGAACGTGCACATTGTCACGAGGCACTCGGCCTCTTCTATTGGCTTGAGGTTCAAGAGGAACCTCATCCACTTGGTCATCCTCAACGTCCACATCCCCCAAAGCAATATTTTCGAGCTCATTGTTTGCCATGGTTGTACCTACGATTTCTCAAACACGTTAGTAACACAAAAGGAGAAGAAGATACTCCAAAAGCACACCCAAATATATAGCTAACACCATTTTTAACTCCCCGGTAACGATGCCAAAAATTGATCGCATCCAAATGCACACCTCAAAAGAGGTATGAAACGGTCATGTGCAATAATAGAAACCCAACTAAGAGTCGGGGTTGAATTCATAGGGAGCTAAGATGAAAGTTAGGGGTATATATTTCAATGTGCGTGATTGAATTATCTAGATTGCACTTCCACCAAAAGATTGGTTTTCTATTTCTAATTTAACTCTATCAATTGCAAAATAAAGAAATAAGACTAGAGAAAATTGTTTTTGATGTTTTTCCAAATTGATAAAAAGCCTAGGGTTGTGACCATTACCTAGGCGTTTGCCAAGTGGGATAAAGACTTTAATGCTTGTTCTGTTGACTGGGGTGTATTGTAGCTATCAACTCCAAAGTACCCACTCAATACCTGTCGGTCAGAGAGTGGTTTTGCCCAATTTGGGTTTCTTAAGACCAAATGGGTATCACACAAAACAATTAATATAAGCTCAAGTCGGGTTATTACTATCTCTAGGCTGAACCCTTTAATTGGGTTAATCAATCTCTTAATTGACCCAATTCCTTGTTAGCTAAGTTATCCTAGACTACGTCTCTCTTTCTCAAGTAGAGACTAAGTCAAATAGGCATGAACTAATGTTTGCAACCAATAATTCCACAATTAAAGTATGAACTAAGTTAAATAATAATCACCCAATCATAAATAAGCACTAAATTAAATACCCATAAGGTTTACTGTAATGACCCGACTTGTCATTTTGTGCATTTACATCCCGTTCAACAATTTGAAGTCTTGAGCAACTTCGTAATATGTATTATGACTTGTGTGAATTGTCGTATTTGGTTTTCGGATGATTCTGGATTAAATTGAAAGAACAATCCTTGTTTAGAAGCTTAAATAAAAAGAGTTGACTGAAGTTTGACTTTTGTGAAAACAACTTCGGAATGGAGTTTTGATGGTTCCAATATCTCTGTATTTTGATTTTGGACTTAGGAGTGTGTCGAGATATTTATTTGGAAGTCCGTAGTTGATTTTGGATTGAAATGGCGAAAGTTGGAAATGGAAGGTTTAGAAGATTGACCGGGAGTTGAATTTATTGATATCGGAGTTAGAATCCAGTTCAAGAAATTTTGATAGGTTTGTTATGTCATGTATGACTTGTGTGCAAAATTTGAGGTCAATCGGACTTGATTTGATAGGTTTCGACATCAAATGTAGAATTTGGAATTCGTTAGTTTTCATTAAGCTTGAATTGAGGTGCGATTCATATTTTACTATATTTTAATGTAATTTGAGGTATCGACTAAGTTCGTGTCATGTTATGAGACTTGTTAGTATACTTGATTGCGGTCCCATGGGGCTCATATGAGTTTTGGAAGAGTTTTTGGAAGAGCTTGGTGTTTTGAGCATAAGCATGTAATGATCCAAAGGTTCATTTTTAGTTCTAAAAATCGAAATTCGATTTCGAGACTTCCGGGAGTTTGATAATGAATTATAGGAATTATCTGGATGTTTGGTCTAATTTCATCAAGTCGCGATTGGGTTTTTAGCACGAAACATGAGTTAATTTTTTAACACACTAAATTGGTATCACATTGAGCAAATGAGCTCATAATTGAGTTTCTATTGAACGACCAGGTTCGTATTATTATTAGTGACTCATAGGAATAAGAATCATTGAATTCTGAGTTCGTATGACGGAGTTAGAACCTTTTTAGTGAAAACATAAATGGCTGGTGCAAGCAGGTTCTGATGCAGACCTTTAGTGGCGGGAAATAGACTTTTAGTGACGGGAAATGGAAATTTAGTGACAGGAAATTTGTTTTTATTGAGCAGTTTTGTTTTTAGCTCATTTTAACATTTTTGGGCGAAGGAACATGACTTTGGGCAATCTTTCATAGAAATTTCATTGGAAATCTTGAGGTAAGTCACTTGTGATCATTGTTAGTCAATAATATTGAATTATCATCGAATATTCCGACTAGATTACATGTTTTTGAGGTATAATTCGAGAATTTGGGCCTAGAGATTTGTAAATAAGATTTGAGGATTTGAAGGTCGAGTTTATGTCAGAATTTTGTAAATTTGGTATGGTTGGACTCGTGGTTGAATGGGCGTTCATATTTTGTAACTTTTGTCGGGTTCTGAGACTTGGGCCCCACTGGCGATATTTGAGTGTAATTTCAGATTTTGTTGAAAAATTAGTATTTTCAAATGGAATTAATTTCTATAAATTATGTTGACTGTATCGAATTAATTGTGACTAGATTCGAGGCGTTCGGAGTCCGATTCGCGATGCAAAGGCATATTAGAATAAAGAATTACACGGTTTGAGGTAAGTAACACTTCTAAACTTGGTTCTGAGGGTATAAATCCTCGAATTACGTATTATGTGAATTGAATGGAGGTGACGCACATGCTAGGTGAGGGACGTGTGGGCGTGCACCATAGAAATTGTGACTTAATTGATTCAGTGGAGTTGCATAATCAAATAACCATGTCATTATCCACATATCCTCCACATGTTAGAGGAAATTGAGCTGAGACTCATGTTAAAGATCATGTTCAGGCTACGTGCCGATATTTTGGGATCCACGGAGGTCTTATTGTTATTGAATTACTTGTTTGAATTGTAATTTTGTACTCAGTCACATCTACCATTTGTATATCATATCTCAGTCTCTGCTTTCATTCATTAATACATCATATCATCATGTCGGGTTGCTTTTCATGTCATTGAGAGCCCGAGAGACTTAGAGATTTTGAGTGATATTTATGGGATCGGGCTACATGCCGCAACATGTTTTATTTATTTATGCCTGGATCTGGCTATTATAGCGCTTGGTCTAAAGGAGCCCTTCCGGAGTCTGCACCCCCCACAATGAGCGTGTTTGATGTTATATTGAGGGACGAGTCTTCCCTGGACATGGATCTTGTCCGAATCATTTATATTTAGGGATGGACCTTCCCCTGGGTGTAGATCTTTCCTGAATCATTTATATTGAGGGATGGATATTCCTTGGACATGGATCTTCCTTGGACATGGATCTTGTCCGAATCATTTATATTTGGGCATGGATCTTCCCCTGGGATGGATTGGCCTTACATAGTATTGAGTGACTAACTGTTAGTTGATGTATATATATATGGGATGGATCTTCTCTAGGCTAGATTGGCCATATACAGTACTGAGTGATTGAGTATTTTGAGAGTGTGAGTACACGAGGTTTCCACTGAGGTGCATCACATACAGCATGTACATTGGCATGTAGATATAGAGATGTCACATTCATCATATTATTAAGAATTGATCTATTTTACTTGTACTGAGTTTAATTGTTGAATTTGAAAGCATGCCTACATTTCTGTACTATTATTTCTATACCGGACTGTATCGGTTGAACTCATCACTACTTTCAGCCCAAAGGTTAGTCTTGTTACTTATTGAGTACATGGGGTCGATTGTACTCATACTACACTTCTGCACCTTGCGTGTAGATTTCTGATGCTGATGTTGCTGCGTACGGCGGGAGCTGGATCTTAAGATGTACCTGCATTCCAGTCATTGCTGCCACTTGTTCATGGTAGCTTTAAAAATTTTAATCTGTTCATGTATATTTCAGACATATGACGTATTTTTATTTCATACCAGCTTTGTAAATTCTAATCTTAGAAGCTCATGATTTATACTAGCAGTCCTTGGGAAGTGTATTACAGTCAATTAAATATTAATTGAATCGGATTGTTGTTATTTGGCTTACCTAGCGGGTGAGGTTAGGTGCCATCATGGCTAGTTTAATTTTGGGTCGTGACAAGTTGGTATTAGAGCTCTAGATTTATAGGTTCTACGAGTCATGAGCAAGTGTCTAGTAGAGTCTTACAGATCGGTATGATGATGTCCATACTTATCTTCGAGAGGCTACATGAAATTTAGGAAAATTTCCAATCTTTCTTTCCTTATTGTGCGAAATTGATTCAGCTTGAAACATAACCCCTTGAATTCATTCCACACATTCGTGTGCGCATGTGAGCGCTCGGTATCAGCTGTGTATCGGCGGCTTGTGATTCCTTGGATAGGTTGCGAGATGTAATTTCTGTGTGCTGATGATGGGCCTATCTGGAGGACTTGAGGCCGGGTTTTGACTGTAGCTCGAGCACGGGGATTTCGGTTGTGTGAGCACGTGCTTTTGGACTTATAAGTCTGGTAGTGTCCCTATTAGCAGAATTTATAGCTCGATTAGCTGTTGAATGGCTATATGATAAGTATGATGTGACTGCGGGATGTGTTCGGATGGGTTGAATATGAGGAATAAAGTTTACTTGTGACTCAAGAGTTTGATATTGGGTACTTGATTTCTGTCTTGATTTTACGTATAATCTCGAGTTGTAAGTGTATTGAAGATCTTTCACGTTGTTAAATTGTGGGACAAATTAAATTCTCATGTCTTGTCAATGAGTTTGGACTCAGGAAGGTTAAGTGATTACGTAGTAATTATGGCTGTAAAAGGGTATAGAAAGATGCCAGTTGAGGCCAAGCAGGCGGGTTATCACCTGAGGGGTAATTTACGGATGTGTGATCCTTATAATGTTGAGTAGAGAGTTTCTTTTCTACCATCGGAGTGTATGTGTTGAGATTTGAATTTGAATATGGGTGAGAAAGTTGACTTGTCTGTCAAGACAATAAATGCGAGCTTAGCGGATGATTGAGATATTTTATGGTTGGTGTTGCATAAGCTTGAGATGAATTTTTGTTGAACTGACTGAAATATCTTGGTAGTAATACGGTATGGGTATTGTGAGTTATCAGATGTTTTATTCTATGGCTTTAAGCCAAGTAGGGGAGCCTGCTATTGACGATTTGATTTCATGGTTATGTGTTGTACTGGTTTCAGTTTGAGGCATACGTGTGAATCGGTTATGACTTACAGAGATTGAGATCAAGGATGACTCGAGTAAAGGAATTCCTGGATACGGGTTACATTACACTTTATGAAAATATGAAAATCATGTTATGATTAAGTTGTTATTTGAAGGATATAGTGCGCACATAGTATGAATTTAATTGGTGGTGTTAAGGCACAGTTACCTCTTTGAGTGTTGTTAAGCTAAGGGAGCACGTGTCTTTCGGCCCGTTTGGGCAGCGCAATTTAGATTTGAGCATAGTGGATGACTCTCTAGAAGGTTCTAATGGGTTCGAGATTTATATATAGCAATCGAGAATTTTTATGGATGTGTGTATTTATAGAATCTGAGATTTACATTTGATGGAGTCGGGACTTGCAGTAATTTTATATGACTATGGATTCTACATTCCAGTATAAGAAGGGTAAAAGAACAACTTTAAATTCATATAAGGTATTTTCAGAGTGGGAATTTTGGTTGTGGTACTTATAGGGGTGCTTAAGAAGAATACAATGGCTTATGGGCCTTAGGGCAGTGTGGTTTTATGTAGGATATCTTGTAGTGAGCTTTGGGTAAGGATCATAGTGTTCTGACAAGGAAAAGTGTCAACTTGAGGGTAATCCAGAAGAAACTTGGAGAAAATAGGACAACTGGGTAGTAGGCTAGACCAGTATGGTAATGGTATGCTCGATTCTTTTAGGTACTTATGATGTGGTGAGGATTTGTGGGTGTTTTGTGGAAATACACTCGGATTTGGAAACCTGTGTGGCTTTGTCGAGTCAGAAGAATTAAGTTATGATAGCTTGGTTATGTGCAAATGGGGTTTGAAGAGTTCTTGATGGTTTCTACCATGGTTTGAACTGGATATTTTCTACTGGTGTGGGGAACGTGTTGTGCATTGTGGTTCCTCCTGCAAGGAAGAAAGATGAAGGTTTCTAACTAACCGGGTATGTAATTTGCTGGTGACTCGGAGTTGATAATGAGATTCTTGTACTTTTCACACGATGGCATGACAGATGTGGTATGTTGTGCGGGGTTAAGATTTACATGTACAAGATAACAGTTCAGTCTTGAAGGGAAAGTCATGAATTTTGGACAGAATGGTCAGTTTCAGATATTTAGATTAATGTTATAATTGCTCGGTAATTCTTGAGAAGGGTGTGCATTTCAGAAGGCGCATTATGTTTTAACTTATGGATGTTCATCAGTATTGCAATACTCATATGGTTGGTAGACTGCTGATATTTGAATTTTTTCTATGTGGCACGGAAGAATTATGGAAGTATTCCATATTTTCATACATTACACTTTATGAAAATATGAAAATCATGTTATGATTAAGTTGTTATTTGAAGGATGCAGTGCGCACGCAGTATGAATTTGATTGGTGGTGTTAAGGTAGGGTTACCTCTTTGAGTGTTGTAAAGCTAAGGGAGCACGTGTCTTTCGGCCCGTTTGGGCTGTGCAATTTAGATTTGAGCAGAGTGGATGACTCTCTAGAAGGTTCTAATGGGTTCGAGATTTATATATAGCAATCGAGAATTTTTACGGATTTGTGTATGGATAGAATCTGAGATTTACATTTGATGGTGCCGGGACTTGCAGTAATTCTATATCACTATGGATTCTACATTCCAGTATAAGAAGTGTAAAAGAACAACTTCAAATTCACATAAGGTATTTTCAGAGTGGGCGTTTCAGTTGTGGTACTTATAGGGGTGCTTAAGAAGAATGCAGTGGCTTATGGGCCTTAGGGCAGTGTGGTTTTATGTTAGGATGTCTTGTAGTGAGCTTTGGGTAAGGATCGTAGTGTTCTGATAAGGAGAAGTGTCAACATGAGGGAAATCCAGAAGAAACTCGGAGAAAATAGGACAACTGGGTAGTAGGCTAGACCAGTATGGTAATGGTATGCTCGATTCTTTTGGGTACTTATTATATGGTGAGGCTTTATGGGTGTTTTATGGCAATACTATTAGATTTTGAAACCTGTGTGGCTTGGTCGAGTTAGAGGAATTATGTTCTGATAGCTTGGTTATGTGCAAATGGGTTTCGAAGAGTTCTTGATGGTTTCTACCATGGTTTGAACTGGATATTTTCTACCGGTGTGGGGAACGTGTTGTGCATTGTGATTCCTCCTAGAAGGAAGGAAGAAAGAGGAAGGTTTCTAAATAACCGGGTATGTAATTTGCTGGTGACCCATAGTTGATAATGAGATTCCCGTACGTTTCACACGATGGCATGATAGATGTGGTATGTTGTGTAGGGTTAAGATTTACATGTACAAGATAACAATTCAGTCTTGAAGGGAAGGTCACCAATTTTGGACAGAATAGTCAGTTTCAAATATTTAGATGAATGTTATAATTGCTCGGTAATTCTTGAGAAGGGTGCGCATTTCAGTAGGTGCATTGTGTTTTGACTTACGGATGTTCATCGGTATTACAGTACTCACATGGTTGGTAGACTGCTTATATTTGAATTTTTTCTATGTGGCACGGAAGAATAATGGAAGTATTCCTAGTGGGATGATCGTGCAAGAAGGATGTGTTCGTCATTCGAGTGCTGGAGTTGTGATAAGTTACAGTGGTTCATGTGTTCTACAATTTGGGGACTGGGAGGTCTCAGAAGCAAATTGTTTCGGGGTCGCGGACTGTGAAGATGTGGCCAAGTTAACTAGATAATAGTAAGTGTTATGGTTATGTCATTGAGGACTTTTTAGAGGGCTATTTATCCATGCTTGGATTGCTTTTAAGATATAATAAGCCTAGAATTGACTGTTAAGATTTAAGCTATGATGTTTCTCATATCCGTAACATTACGTGAGTAATTTGAGTCGTGTTTGAGGCTACATAAGAGTTAAAATCCCTGAACGAACTTGAATAATTCCTCAGTGATGAAAGATTTCTGATTTGAGCAATGATAACACACTTTCTACATGCCTATACTTTAGCATGTCATTTATACTAGTCCAGGAACATGAAAATCTTATCTCTCACATCATATACCTGTCTAAATACTCCCATGTAATATGTTTGGACTGGAGGCCTGGGACGATACCAGGCGGATTATATTATTGGCACGTGAGTTGTCTGTGCGGATCTATATATTGATATTATTGGCACGTGAGTTATCCGTGCAGATCCATATATTGATATTATTGGCACGTGAGTTATCCATGCGGGTTCTATTATTAGCACGTGAGTTGTCCGTGCAGAGTGTGGAAATCGCGTTTCCTTGATCGTTTATCTGATTAATTGCTTCCTTCCTCTACATGCTAAGATATTGCCTGATAAGGGAAATTTGAGAAATTTGTCCACATGCACACACATATGTTCTTCTTAGAGAATTTGATGAGTTGGTTTTAAATAATGTTCTGTGCTGATACAAAAAAAATAAAAAATAAAAACAAAAAAAGGCAGAATTACACCGGAATAGCTAGAATAGTTGTGTTTGGTGATATAAGGTCATTGGACCAAGAATGGATATTATCGGGATTGATTATAGCGTGTTGGAAGAATAATTTAGAATTTGGCTTAAATAATTGGCTATGGTACTTGTTGAACGAGGGAAAGCTCCATGACATTTTGATCTGATGAGTGATTGTGAGTTCCTATATGTTTCTTTCATTATCAGAAGTGTACGAAAGTTTTGGAACAAGGTTATGTGGAATGTGGGGTTTAATGCTAGTACTTGGTTGGTATCGAGTAGTTACTGTGATCGGAAATGGTGTTGCGAGTATGCGTGTCACGACCCAAAATCCAACTAGTCGTGATGGCACCTAACCCAACCCGCTAGGTAAGCCAACTTTCAACTATCCAATCCCAATAACAATTATTAAAGAAATTTAAGTGAATAGAGTATATAAAGCGGAAATGAAATAAATACATAGTCTGTTTGAATAATACATAAACAGAGATTTTATAAATCTAAGGCTACCTTGAACAAGAGGCAGCTACAATAGGAATGCAGGTACATCTTCAAGTCCCGCAACCATCGAGCGCAGCAACAACAACAGCCAACATCTGCACGCAATGTGCAGAAGTGTAGTATCAGTACAACCGACCCCATGTACTGAGTAAGTAACAAACCTAGCTGTAGGTTAAAAGTAGTGACGAGCTTCCACCAAGTCGGGTCCAAAACCAATAGTCCACAACAATCCATAACAACATAAAGCAAATAATACCATAAGTAACTCGGGGATAAAATACCTAGCCAAATCATGATTTCAAAAAAAATAGTAGTTCTTTCTTTCAAATACATCAGTGAAAACCCAAATCGTTTACTGGAGTTGCCAAAAATATGAATAGTTTGAAAACAATAACTTTCTCCCAAAATCTTGTCAATAATAAATAAGATGTTTTATTTTTCTTCTGGATAACCCGTGTAAAAACAAATGCATCACTATGCCCATCTGTCAATAATGTGTGAAAAATCATGAATGATGTGATGCAGTACAACACGAGGAAATACATCTCTATGCATGTATGTCATGTGTGCATGCCAATGCAATGCAACTCATTGATAAAATCATAAACAGCCCCTCGGGCAGAACATCACTCATATACAGCCTCGGGCAAAACATCACTCATATACAGCCCCTCGGGCAAAGCTCACAGTCACTCGTGCCACTCGGGCATACCTCACAATCACTCTTGCCACTCGGTCATACCTCACAATCACTCTTGCCACTCGGGCATACCTCACAATCACTCATGCCTCCCAGTCACTCAGCACTCGGCACTCGCACTCAGTAGGTACCTGTGCTCACTGGGGGTGTGTACAGACTCCGGAGGGGTTCCTTCAGCCCAAACGCTATAATCTGCACGGACAACTCACGTGCGATAATAATAAAGTATGCTGCAGGCGGGCAGCCCCGATCCACACTCATCCTCACAAATCAGGCCATCGGCCTCACTCAGTCATAAAGTATGCTGCAGGAGGGCAGCCCCGATCCACACTCATCCTCACAAATCAGGCCTTCGGCCTCACTCAATCATAAAGTATGTTGTAGGCGGGCAGCCCCAATCCACACTCATCCTCACAAATCAGGCCTTGGGCCTCACTCAGTCATAAAGTATGCTGCAGGCGGGCAGCCCTGATCCACACTCATCCTCCCAAATCAAGCCACTCGGGCATTTCAGTAAAACAGGGCATTCGGCCCAAAATATTTATATGCATTAAAATAGAGTCATAAAACTGAGTTATGATATGCAATGAAATGAATATGATTGAGTATGAATTTTCAATTTAACACAATAATTCACAGCAATATGACCTCTGTGGGTCCCAATAATATTGACACATAGCCTCGACATGATTTTTTTTAATATGATTTTCAGCTCAATTTATTTAACACATAAAATTGTATGAAAAATGCCAAGATTATTTAACTATAAAATTCCACATAAACAATTATGTCACAATTTCTATAGTGCACGCCCACACGCCCGTCACCTAGCATGTGCGTCATCTCCCAACAATGCACAAAATACATATATTCAGGGTTCATACCCTCAACTCCAAGATTAGAAGAGTTACTTACCTCGAACAAGCTGAATCCAATGTCGTGCAAGCTAAACAATGCTCCAGAAATCCCATTATGTGCGTATCAACTTCCAAACGGCTCGAATCTAGTCACAATTAATTTGATTCAGCCAACAAAATTTATAGGAATTAATTCCATATCAAAATACTAATATTTTCACAAAATTCGAAATTACGGCCTAAAAATCACCCGTGGGGCCCACATATCGAAATCCGACAAAACTCACAAAATACGATAACCCATCCAATTACAAGTTCAACCATACTAATTTCACTCAAATCCGACTCCAAATCGGTATTCAAACTTGAAACGTTGGTTTGTGACATTATAGAAATTTCCTTCCATTTCTCTTGAAGATTCAATAATCTTACACCAAAAATGAAGATGCATTCATGGAATATAATAACAAGGGAGTTAAGAACACTTACCCCAAGTTGTGTGGAAAATTTCCTTTCCAAAATCGCCCAAACCGAGCTCCAAAATGTCCAAAATGAGAAACATTCTCGGAGCCCTCATTTTTAAACACTGCCTAGGCATTTCCGCACCTGTGGTGATTGGGCTCGCACCTGCGCATCCGCATTTGCGGACAAAAATGCGTGCCTGCGGAAAATAGCCGGCCCTCTAAAAACTCGCATCTGCGGCGATATTCTCGCATCTGCGAGCTTCGCAGATGCGCATTCCCCTTCGCACCTGCGGCCTCGCAGATGCGGCAAATTCCTCGCACCTGCGAGCACTGCCCAGTCCCACTCTTGGCCGCTTCTGCGGCTTATTTCACGCACATGCGACTTCGCACCTGCGATCAAAACCTTCGCAGGTGCAATCGCACCAGTAGGCAACAGTTCCATCATTTCCTTAAGTCCAAATTTGATCCGTTAACCATTCGAAACTCACCCGAGGCCCCCGGGACATCAACCAATTGTATCAACAAGTCCCATAATATAACACGGACCTACTTGAGGCCTCAAATCACACCTAACGATATCGAAACGATGAATTACACCTCAATCCGAAATCATTGAACCTTAAAACTTCAAATTCTATAACATACGTCAAAACATATCAAATCACGTCTGATTGACCTCATATTTTGCAGACAAGTCACATTTCACATTACGGACCTATTCCAATTTCCAGAATCGGATTCCGACCCCGATATCAAAAATTCAACTCCCCGATCAAACTTCCCAAAAATTCAACTTTCGGCAATTCACCAAATTTCACTACGGACCTCCAAAATTTTTTTCGGACACGCTCCTAAGTCCAAAATCACCATACGGAGCTATTGGAATCATCAGAATTAAATTCCGAGGTCGTTTACACATAAGTCGACATCCGATCGCTATTTTAACTTAAGCTTTAAACCTTGGAACTAAGTGTTCCAATTCATTCCAAAACCTCACTGGACCCGAACCAATTACCCCGACAATTCACACAACAGCTGTAAAGTACAATTTGAGAAGTAAAGGGGGAAGCAAGGTTGTAATACTCAAAACGACCGGTCGGGTCGTTACATTCTCCCCCACTTAAATATATGTTCGTCCTCGAACGTGCCAAGAGTTATTTCCAAGCCATCAAATCACCGTTCCATCTTACCACACACATACCCGGGGGTGAACCCACATCACCCTATCCCTCATAGGCTTGACTACACAATGAAACTGAAAATCATTAATTTGACCTTAGCCCATAAACCTTGGAGTTTAATTTCCAACCCTTAAAATTTCTTTCAAGATATGAATCTTACATTTACACACTGTATAAGTCCGAATAAGCTGCATCGTGCTATAACTATAACCACGGATATAATCACCCAGAATGTTACATAACTCGCATGCTCGTAGCACCATTCCTGATCGCAGTGACTACTCCAAAACCAACTGCATACTAGTATTAAACCCATATCGAAACAAACCTCATCACAAAACCTTCGTACACTGTTGATAATAAAAGAAACACGCAGAATCTCGTAACCCTTTATCAGACCAACAAGTCATGGAGGTCTCTTGCCCCAACCGGTACCATAATCACTTTCTGAGCCGACTTTCAATATTATACTCCTGAATATACCGAAATTAAACCTGATAGTACCCATTCCAGGTCCAATGACCTCATATTACTAAACATAACTTCTCCACAGACATACCGCACCAATATAACTCAGAGCCACAACTCGTGCCATCCGTGCACTAATACACAACAATTCAAATGTACCTAGTCATGGAAAATGACTCAAATGAGAGAACTGCCCCGCCAGATTAACAAGTACTTCCACAACAAAACGCTGAAAATTCATCATACACCGTAGAACCATTACCCGATTCTAACACTAGGTTCATATTATATACTCTGAGCCACCCTGCTCCAATTTAATAGTGACGGAGAGGAAAATGACAAAACTACCACACAAAAACCTGAAAGGGCATAACCATTACGCTATTGATCATGCAATACCCAATTACTCATCATACTCAAATTCCGCTATAAAGCTCAAATAGAACCGCACCATCTGTGCACATAACCAATGAATCACAACTCCTCGTAGAATAAAGGAATAACTCACAGATCACTTGAGAACACGAATAAGTTCAACATCAACCAAATGACACATCCCTCAATAATAGCAGTATGGAGCCAACCATTCCGGCTCGGTGTAGAATACACATTTTAATTGGGCCTACCTATGGACCCCCAAATCAACTCGGGTTACCCACAAATAGATACAAATTCTTCCGAAAATCCATAATGACTGAATCATAACACGTTCTATCATATGGATAGCTCCGGCCACAACTTCACAGTCCACAACCATGAAACAATCTGCTCCTGGGAACTCCCAATCTCCGAATCCATAGAACACGCGAATCACCATATTTGATTCCATCTCCACCGCCCGAATGCCTAACACCTCTCTTATACATGATCATCCCACGAGAAATACTTTAAAAGTTCTTCCGTGACACTTGACAAAATTTGAATATCAACAGTCTATCAACCATGTGAGTGCCACAATACTAATTTATACATCGGTAAGTAAAAATACAATGCACCTTCTGAAGTCCGCCCCTTTCTCATACAACACCAAGTAGTAATAATATTCATCTACTTATTTGAAATTGTCCATGTTGTCCAACATTAGTTACCTTCTCTTCAAGATTATACTGCCACTTTGTACATAAAAATCTAGCTTTCGTACAACACATAACATCTATATTTCCATCATGTGAAGAGCACAAGAATCTTATTATCAACTTTGAGTCACCAATAATTTACATACCATTTTAGTTAGAAACCTTTCTTTTGCTTCTTTCCAGGAGAAAATCACAATACACAATCGTTCTCCACACTGGTAGAAACCATCAAGAATACTTTGGAATCCATTTGCACATAATCAAGTCCTTAAAACTAAATTCCTCGAACTCGACCAAGCCACGCAGGTCGCCAAGTTCAGGTGTATTGCCACAAAGCACCTATAGAAAACCCCCACCTCATAAGCACCTAAAGAACCGATCTTATCCATTACCATACTGATCCAACCTACTACCCAGTTGTCCTATTTCTCCAAGTCTCTTCCGAATTTGTCTTCAGATTTATACTTCTTATTGCTAAAATACCATGATCTTTTACCACAACTTACCCTACAAACCTTAGCATAGAACCACAATGCCCTACGACTCATAAGCAATTGTATCCTTCTTAAGCACCTCCAAAAATACCACAACTATAACACTCACTCTGAGAATACATTATGTGAATTTGAAATTTCTCTTCTTACCTTCCTTACACAAAAAAAATGTAGAATCCATAGTCATATAGAATTTCCGCAAGTCCAGGCACCATCAAACGCAAATCTCGGATTTACATAAGTCTGGAAACATTCTCAATTGCTATATATAATTCTCAAACCCACTGAAATTTTCTTTCTCGGGAGTCACCCACTTTGCTCAAATCTAATTGCACTGTCCAAATGGGCCAAAAGACACGTGCCCCATTAGCACCACAACACTCAAAGAAGTAACTCTACTTTAACACCACATATCAAATTCATACTCCGTGCGCACTACATCATTCACCAATAACAACTCACTCATCCCGCGAATTTCATTTACTCATACGTGAAATATAATCCTTAACCAGGAATTTCCTTATTCGAGTCATCCTCGATCTCAACTTCTGCAAGTCATAGCTAACCCACAAGTATGCCTCCGACCAAAATTAAAATTTAACACCTAACCATGAAATCAAATGGTCAATAGCAGAATCCCCCACTTGGCTCAAAGCCATAGATTAAAACATTCCATTGCTCACAATACCAATACTCTCTTACTACCATAATGCCACAGTCAGTCCAACGAAACTTCTTCCCAAGTTCATACAATGCCAACCATAAAAATATCTCAATCATCCGCTAAGCTCATATTCATCCTCTTAACACACAAGTCAACTTTCTCAACTAGATTCAGATTCAAATCTCCACCCATACACCCCGTCGGCAAAAAAGAAACTCTCCACTCACATCATAAGAAATACTCCTACATAGATTACTCCGCAGGGGATAATCCACCTGCTTAGCCTCAATTTGGTATCTTGTTATATCTTTTCGCAGTCACAATTACTATGCAATTACTTAGTCAATCTGCATCCAAACTCATTACCCAGATATGAGAATTTAATTTACCTCAAAAGTTTAACAATATGAAAGATCCTTCAAACATTCATACTCGAGACTGTATGTTACATTAAAACGAAAATCAAGCACCCAGTGGCCATTTCTTTAAATTTCAAGGGAACACTTCTCGTCATATTCAAATCATCTCAATACATCCCGCATTTACATCATACTCATCACAAAGCCATTCTACCGCTCATCGAGCCACAACTTCCACTCGTAGGGATATTACCAGACATATGAGTCCAAATATACAGGTTACAACTGAAGCTGCCGAGCCTAAGTTATGGTCTAAACTTGGCCTCAAGTCCTCCAGACTGGCCCATTAACAAAACACAGAATACACCTCTTGAACCTCGTTCATAAAATCACAAGCCGGCGATGCACAACTGATAGTGAGCGCTCATATGCGCATACGAATACGTGGAAGGAATTCAAAGAGTTATGTCTCAATCTGAATCCATCTCGCACGATAAGGAAAGAAAGATGGGAAGTATATATCCTAAATGCCCTGTAGCCTCTCGAAGATAAGTATGGACGTCATCATACCGATCCTCAAGACTCTACTAGACACTTGCTCATGATTTGTAGAACCTATGAACCTAGTGCTCTGATACCACTTTGTCACGACCCAAAATCCAACTAGTCGTGATGGCACCTAACCCAACCCGCTAGGTAAGCCAACTTTTAACTATCCAATCCCAATAACAATTATTAAAGAAATTTAAGTGAACAATTATCTTAGCCTTATACATTTTCCAAGAACTGGTAGTACAAATCATGAGCTTCTAAGAATAGAGTATACAAAGCAAAAATGAAATAAATACATAGTCTGTTTGAATAATACATAAACAGAGCTTTTATAAATCTAAGGCTACCCTGAACAAGAGGCAACTACAACAGGAATGCAGGTACATCTTCAAGTCCCGCAACCATCGAGCGCAGCAACAACAACAGCCAACATCTGCACGCAATGTGCAGAAGTGTAGTATCAGTACAACCGACCCCATGTACTGAGTAAGTAACAAACCTAGCTGTAGGTTGAAAGTAGTGACGAGCTTTCACCAAGTCGGGTCCAAAACCAATAGTCCACAACAATCCATAACAACATAAAGCAAATAATACCATAAGTAACTCAGGGATAAAATACCTAGCCAAATCATGATTTCAAAAAAAATAGTAGTTCTTTCTTTCAAATACATCAGTGAAAACCCAAATCGTTTACTGGAGTTGCCAAAAATATGAATAGTTTGAAAATAATAACTTTCTCCCAAAATCTTGTCAATAATAAATAAGATGTTTTATTTTCCTTCTGGATAACCCGTGTAAAAACAAATGTATCACTATGCCCATCTGTCAAAAAAATGTGTGAGAAATCATGAATGATGTGATGCAGTACAACACGAGGAAATACATCTCTATGCATGTATGTCATGTGTGCATGCCAATGCAATGCAACTCATTGATAAAATCATAAACAGCCCCTCGGGCAGAACATCACTCATATACAGCCTCGGGTAAAACCTCACAGTCACTCGTGCCACTCGAGCATACCTCACAATCACTCTTGCCACTCGGGCATACCTCACAATCACTCTTGCCACTCGGGCATACCTCACAATCACTCTTGCCACTCGGGCATACCTCACAATCACTCTTGCCACTCGGGCATACCTCACAATCACTCATGCCTCCCAGTCACTCAGCACTCGGCACTCGCACTCAGTAGGTACCTGCGCTCACTAGGGGTGTGTACAGACTCTGGTGGGGCTCATTCAGCCCAAGCGCTATAATCTGCACTGACAACTCACGTGTTGCACGGACAACTCACGCTGCAGGCGGGCAGCCCCGATCCACACTCATCCTCACAAATCAGGCCATCGGCCTTACTCAGTCATAAAGTATGCTGCAGGCGGGCAGCCCCGATCCACACTCATCCTCACAAATCAGGCCTTCGACCTCACTCAATCATAAAGTATGTTGTAGGTGGGCAGCCCCAATCCACACTCATCCTCACAAATCAGGCCTTCGGCCTCACTCAGTCATAAAGTATGCTGCAGGCGGGCAGCCCCGATCCACACTCATCCTCCCAAATCAAGTCACTCGGGCATTTCAGTAAAACAGGGCATTCGGCCCAAAATATTTATATGCATTAAAATAGAGTCATAAAACTGAGTTATGATATGCAATGAAATGAATATGATTGAGTATGAATTTTTAATTTAACACAATAATTCACAGCAATATGACCTCTGTGGGTCCCAATAATATTAACACATAGCCTCGACATGATTTTTTTTAATATGATTTTCAGCTCAATTTCTTTAACACATAAAATCGCATGAAAAATGCCAAGATTATTTAACTATAAAATTCCACATAAACAGTTATGTCATAATTTCTATAGTGCACGCCCACACGCCCGTCACCTAGCATGTGCGGCATCTCCCAACAATTCACAAAATACATATATTCAGGGTTAATACCCTCAACTCCAAGATTAGAAGAGTTACTTACCTCGAACAAGCTGAATCCAATGTCGAGCAAGCTAAACAATGCTCCAGAAATCCCATTATGTGCGTATCAACTTCCAAACGGCTCGAATCTAGTCACAATTAATTTGATTCAGCCAACAAAATTTATAGGAATTAATTCCATATCAAAATACTAATATTTTCACAAAATTCGAAATTACACCCTAAAAATACCCGTGGGGCCCACATCTCGAAATCCGACAAAACTCACAAAATACGACAACCCATCCAATTACAAGTTCAACCATACTAATTTCACTCAAATCCGACTCTAAATCGGTATTCAAACTTGAAACGTTGGTTTTGTGACATTATAGAAATTTCCTTCCATTTCTCTTGAAGATTCAATAATCTTACACCAAAAATGAAGATGCATTCATGGAATATAATAACAAGGGAGTTAAGAACACTTACCCCAAGTTGTGTGGAAAATTTCCTCCCCAAAATCGCCCAAACCGAGCTCCAAAATGTCCAAAATGAGAAACATTCTCGGAACCCTCGTTTTTAAACACTGCCCAGGCATTTCCGCACCTGCGGTGCTTGGGCTCGCACCTGCGCATCCGCATTTACGGACAAAAATGCGTGCCTGCGGAAAACAGCCGGCCCTCTAAAAACTCGCATCTGCGAGCTTCGCAAATGCGCATTCCCCTTCGCACCTGCGGCCTCGCAGATGCGGCAAATTCCTCGCACCTGCGAGCACTGCCCAGTCCCACTCTTGGCGTGTCACGACCCAAAATCCAACTAGTCGTGATGGTACTTAACCCAACCCGCTAGGTAAGCCAACTTTCAACTATCCAATCCCAATAACAATTATTAAAGAAATTTAAGTGAATAGAGTATACAAAGCGAAAATAAAATAAATACATAGTCTGTTTGAATAATACATAAAAAGAGATTTTATAAATCTAAGGCTACCTTGAACAAGGGGCAACTACAACAGGAACGCAGGTACATCTTCAAGTCCCGCAACCATCGAGTGCAGCAACAACAACAGCCAACATCTGCACGCAATGTGTAGAAGTGTAGTATTAGTACAACCGACCCCATGTACTGAGTAAGTAACAAACCTAGCTGTAGGTTGAAAGTAGTGACGAGCTTCCACCAAGTCGGGTCCAAAACCAATAGTCCACAATAATCCATAACAACATAAAACAAATAATACCAGAAGTAACTCAGGGATAAAATACCTAACCAAATCATGATTTCAAACAAAAAATAGTAGTTCTTTCTTTCAAATACATCAGTGAAAACCCAAATCGTTTACTGGTGTTGCCAAAAATATGAATAGTTTGAAAACAATAAATTTCTCCCAAAATCTTGTCAATAATAAATAAGATGTTTTATTTTCCTTCCGGATAACCCGTGTAAAAACAAATGCATCACTATGCCCATCTGTCAACAATGTGTGAAAAATCATGAATGATGTGATGCAGTACAGCACGAGGAAATACATCTCTATGCATGTATGTCATGTGTGCATGCCAATGCAATGCAACTCAATGATAAAATCATAAACAGCCCCTCGGGCAGAACATCACTCATATACAGCCCCTCGGGCAAACCTCACAGTCACTCGTGCCACTCGGGCATACCTCACGATCACTCTTGCCACTCGGGCATACCTCACAATCACTCTTGCCACTTGGGTATACCTCACAATTATTCTTGCCACTCGGGCATACATCACAATCACTCTTGCCACTCGGGCATACCTCACAATCACTAATGCCTCCCAGCACTCGGCACTCGCACTCATTAGGTACCTGCGCCCACTGGGGGTGTGTACAGACTCCGGAGGGGCTCCTTCAGCCCAAGCGCTATAATCTGCACGAACAACTCAGGTGCGATAATAATAAAGTATACTCCAGGCGGGCAACCTCGATCCACACTCATCCTCACAAATCAGGCCCTCAGCCTCACTCAGTCATAAAGTATGCTGCAGGGGGGCAGCCTTGATCCACACTCATCCTCACAAATCAGTCCTTCGGCCTCACTCAGTCATAAAGTATGCTGCAGGCGGGCAGCCTTGATCCACACTCATCCTCACAAATCAGTCCTTCGGCCTCACTCAGTTATAAAGTATGCTACAGGCGGGCAGCCCTGATCCACACTCATCCTCACAAATCAATCCACTTGAGCATTTCAGTAAAACAGGGCATTCGGCCCAAAACATTTATATGCATTAAAATAGAGTCATAAAACTGAGTTATGATATGCAATGAAATAAATATGACTGAGTATGAATTTTCAATTTAACACAATAATTCACAGCAATATGACCTCTGTGGGTCCCAATAATACTGGCACATAGCCTCGACATGATTTTGTTTTTAATATGTTTTTCAACTCAATTTCTTTAACACGTAAAACTGCATGAAAAATGCCAAGATTATTTAACTATAAAATTTCACATAAACAATTATGTCATAATTTCTATAGTGCACGCCCATGCGCCCGTTACCTAGCATGTGCGTCACCTCCCAACAATTCACAAAATACATATATTCAGGGTTCATACCCTCAACTCCAAGATTAGAAGAGTTACTTACCTCGAACAAGCTGAATCCAATATCGAGCAAGCTAAACAATGCTCCAGAAATCCCATTATGTGCGTATCAACTTCCAAACGGCTCGAATCTAGTCACAATTAATTTGATTCAGCCCACAAAATTTATAGGAATTAATTCCATATCAAAATACTAATATTTTCACAAAATCCAAAATTATGCCCCAAAATTCACCCGTGGGGCCCACGTCTCGAAATCCGACAAAACTCATAAAATACGACAACCCATCCAATTACAAGTTCAACCATGCTAATCTCAATCAAATCCGACTCCAAATCGGTATTCAAACTTGAAAAGTTCATTTTGTGACATTATAGAAATTTCCTTCTATTTCTCTTGAAGATTCAATAATGTTACACCAAAAATGAAGATGAATTCCTGGAATATAATCACAACGGAGTTAAGAACACTTATCCTAAGTTGTGTGGAAAATTTCCTCTCCAGAATCGCCCAAACCGAGCTCCAAAATATCCAAAATGAGAAAAATTCTCGGAACCCTCATTTTTAAACACTGCCCAGGAATTTCCGCACCTGCGGTGCCTGGGCTCGCACCTGCGCATCCGCATTTGCGGACAAAAATTTGTGCCTGCGGAAAATAGCCAGCCCTCTAAAAACTCGCATCTGCAGCGATATTTTCGCATCTGTGGGCTTCGCAGATGCGCATTCCCCTTCGCACCTGCGGCCTCGCAGATGCAGCAAATTCCTCGCAACTGCGGGCACTGCCCAGTCCCACTCTTGGCTGCTTCTGCGGCTTATTTCACGCACATGCGACTTCGCACCTGCGATCAAAACCTTCGCAGGTGTGATCACACCAGTAGGCAGCAGTTCCAACATTTCCTTAAGTCTAAATTTGATCCGTTAACCGTCCGAAACTCACCCGAGGCCCCCGGGACCTCAACCAATTGTATCAACAAGTTCCATAACATTACACGGACCTACTCGAGGCCTCAAATCACACCTAATGATATCGAAACGATGAATTACACCTCAATCCGAAATCATTGAACCTTGAAACTTCAAATTCTATAACTTACGTCAAAACACATCAAATCACGTCCGATTGACCTCAAATTTTGCAGACAAGTCACATTTCACATTACGGACCTATTCCAATTTCCAGAATAGGATTTTGACCCCGATATCAAAAAGTCAACTCCCCGGTCAAACTTCCCAAAAATTCAACTTTCGGCAATTCATGCCAAATTTTACTACGGACCTCCAAAATATTTTTTGTACACGCTCATAAGTCCAAAATCACCATACGGAGCTATTGGAAGCATTAGAATTAAATTCCGAGGTCGTTTACACATAAGTCGATATCTGATCACTATTTTAACTTAAGCTTTAAACCTTGGAACTAAATGTTCCAATTCATTCCAAAACCTCATCGGGCCCGAACCAATTACCCCGGGAATTCACACAATAGCTGTAAAGTACAATTTGAGCAGTAAAGGGGGGAAGCAAGTTGTAATACTCAAAATGACTGATCGGGTCATTACAATGCGAGTTGTGTAGTATGTTATGTAATTATATCTCGGGTTATGGTTAAGGATTAATACAACTTGTTCAGACTTATAAAGTGTGTAGATGTGAGATTTGGATCTTGAAAAGACTTTTGGATGTTAGAAATTGGGTTCCTAGGTTTATGGGCCTTAGTTAAAGTAATGCTTTTCAATTATTTTGTGCTGCCAGGCCTATCTGGAATAGGATGATGTAGGATCACCCCCACATATATGCGTGGTAAGGTGGAATAGTGATTTGAAGATGTAGGAACAACTCTTGGCACGTTCGAGGACGAACGTATGTTTAAGTGGGGGAGAATGTAATGACCCGACTTGTCGTTTTGAGCATTTACATCCCGTTCAACAATTTGAAGTCTTGAGAAGCTTCGTAATGTTTATTATGGCTTGTGTGAATTTTTGTCTTTGATTTTCGGATAATTCGAGATTAAATTGGAAGAACAATCCTTGTTTATAAGTTTAAATTAAAAGAGTTGACCGAAGTTTGACTTTTGTGAAAACGACTTTGGAATGGAGTTTTGATGGTTCCAATAGCTCTGTATGGTGATTTTGTACTTAGAAGTGTGTCCAGATATTTATTTGGAAGTTCGTAGTTGATTTTGACTTGAAATGGAGAAAGTTGGAAATGGAAGTTTTGAAAGTTTGATTGGAAGTTGACTTTATTAATATCGGGGTCGGAATCCAGTTTTGGAAATTTTGATAGGTCCGTTATGTCATGTATCTTATGTGCAAAATTTAAGGTAAATCGGACTTGATTTGATAGGTTTCGACATCAAATGTAGAATTTGGAATTCGTTAGTTTTCATTAAGTTTGAATTGGGGTGCGATTCATGTTTTAGTGTTGTTTAATGTAATTTGAGACATCGACTAAGTTCGTGTCATGTTATAAGACTTGTTAGTATACTTGGTTGGGGTTCCATGGGGCTCGGATGAGTTTTGGAAGAGTTTGGTGTTTTGAGCATAAACATGTAATGATCCAAAGGTCCATTTTTAGTTCTAGCGATCGAAATTTGATTTCGAGACTTTCGGAAGTTTGATAATGAATTATAGGAATGATTTGGAATGTTTGGTCTAATTTCATCATGTCTCGATTTGGTTTTTAGCGAGTTAATTGTTTAACGCGCGAAATTGGTATCGCATTAAGGAAATGAGCTCTGAATTTAGTTTCGATTGAACGATCAGGTTCGTGTTATTATTTGTGACTCATAAGAACATGAATCGTCGAATTATGAGTTCGTTTGACGGTGTTAGAGCCGTTTTAGTGAAAACATAGATTACTGGTGCAAGCAGGTTCTGGTGCGGACCTTTAGTGACGGGAAATGGACTTGTAGTGACGGGAAATGTGTTTTTATTGAGCACTTTTGTTTTTTTTTAGCTCATTTCAACATTTTTGGGCGAAAGGACACGGCTTGAGGCGATTGTTCAGAGAACTTTCATGGGAAATCTTGAGGTAAGTCACTTGTGATCATTGTTAGTCAATAATATTAAATTATCATCGAATATTCCGACTAGATTACGTGTTTTTGAGGTGTAATTCGAGAATTTGGGCCTAGGGATTTGAAAATAAGATTTGAGGATTTGAAGGTCGAGTTGATGTCAGAATTTGGGGAATTTAGTATAGTTCGACTTGTGGTTGAATGGACGTTCATATTTTGTAACTTTTGTCGGGTTCCGAGACTTGGGCCCCACTGGCGATTTTTGAGTGTAATTTCAGATTTTGTTGGAAAATTAGTATTTTCATATGGAATTAATTTCTATAAATTGTGTTGACTATATCGAATTAATTATGACTAGATTCGAGGTGTTCGGAGTCCGATTCGCGAGGCAAAGGCATATTGGAATAGAGAATTACACGGCTTGAGGTAAGTAATACTTCTAAACTTGGTTCTGCGGGTATAAATCCCTGAATTGCATATTATGTGAATTGTATGGAGGTGACGCACATGCTAGGTGACGGGCGTGTGGGTGTGCACCATAGAAATTGTGACTTAATTGATTCCATGGAGTTTCATAATCAAATTATCATGCCATTATCCATATATCCTCCACGTGTTAGAGGAAATTGAGTTGAGACTCATGTTAAAGATCATGTTTAGGCTATGTGCCAATATTTTGGGATCCACAGAGGTCTTATTGCTATTGAATTACTTATTTGAATTGTAATTTTGTACTCAGTCACATCTACCATTTGCATATCATATCTCAGTCTCTGTTGTCATTCATTGATACATCATATCATCATGTCGGGTTGATTTTTATGTCATTGAGATCCCTAGAGAGTGGAGATTTTGAGTGATATTTATGGGATCGGGCTGCACGCCAACATGTTTTATTTATTTATGCCTGGATTTGGCTATTATAGCGATTGGGCTGAAGGAACCCCTCCGGAGTCTGCACCCCCCCACCCACAGTGAGTGCGGTTAATTTTATATTGAGGGATGGATCTTCCCTAGACATAGATCTTGTCCGAATCATTTATATTTGAGGATGGATCTTCCCCGAATCATTTATATTGAGGGATGGATCTTCCCTGGACATAGATCTTGTCCGAATCATTTATATTTGGGGATGGATCTTTCCCTGGGCATGGATCTTGCCCGAATCATTTATATTGAGGGGTGGATCTTCCCTGGACATGGATCTTGTCCGAATCATTTATATTTGGGGACGGATATTCCTCTGGCATGGATCTTGCCCAAATTATTTATATTGAGTGATGGATCTTGTCCGAATCATTTATATTTGGGGATGGATCATCCCCTGGGCTGGATTGGCCTTATACAGTACTGAGTGACTGACTGTCAGTTAATGTATATATATATGGGATGGATCTTCCCTGGGTTGGATTGGACATATACAGTATTGAGTGATTGAGTATTTTGAGAGTGTGTTTCCACAGAGGTGCATCACATACAACATGTACATTGGCATGTAGATATAGAGATGTCACATTCCTCATATCATTCATAATTGATCTATTTTAATTGTACTGAGTTTAATTGTTGAATTTGAAAGCATGCCAACATTTTTGTATTGTTATTTCTATACTGGACTGTACTGGTTGAGCTCATCACTATTTTTAGCCCAAAGGTTAGTCTTGTTACTTATTGAGTACATGGGGTCAGTTGTACTCAAACTACACTTCTACACCTTGTGTGCAGATCTCTGATGCTGATGTTGCTGCATACGGCGGGAGCTGGATCTGAAGATGTACCTGTGGTCCAGTCATTGCTGCCTCTTGTTCATGGTAGCTTTAGAATTTTTAATCTGTTCATGTATATTTCAGACAGATGACGTATTTTTATTTCACGCCAGCTTTGTAAATTCTAATCTTAGAAGCTCATGATTTGTACTACCAGTCCTTGGAAAGCGTATAAGAATCAGATAAATATTAATTGAATCGGATTGTTATTATTTTGCTTACCTAGCGGGTGAGGTTAGATGCCATCATGGCTAGTTGGATTTTGGGTCATGACATTTACACACTAGGGTTGGGTCACAACCCTAGTACAAATCTAGCTACTCATACTTGGGTTTGAAGAAAATAGAGAAGAAAGACTAATTAAACTAATAATGAAAGATTAAAATGATTAAATCTATTGTAAAATACACCAAAGCAAAGTAAACTTCCAAAAATGGCAAAGAAAAATGGCTACAATAATTGCAGAGGTTCAAACTTAACCTAATTTTGTAAAACTCGTCTATTTATACAAGGCTGAAAATCTCGGACAAAAATACCCCTTGAGAGGTTCTGCGGCCGCACAATTCTGAATTGCGGCCGCGAAGCAACTTTTCTGCGGTTTGCAGATTTAGGGTTGCGGCCACAAGACAATCTTCTGCGGTCCGCAATGTTAGGGTTGCGTCCACAAGGAAATCTTTTGCGGCTGCAGAAATATTGTGTGGTCCGCAATTCACTTAGGTTCTGGACTTGGTAATTTGCACGCTCTCTCATCTTGACTCCTAGCCAAGCTTTTGTGGCCGCATAATTTATGTGTGGTCCGCAATTTGTAAAATTGTCTGCAGATTTTTCCTTCTTTGCTTGCGGCCGCAGATGGAATTATGCGGTCCGCAATTTCTTCTGCGGACCGCACATTTTGTGCTTCTGTTCCCTTTATTGCTTTGTGCTTAAACTGCTCCTTTTTTAGTCAGATTTCATCTCGGGAGCCCAACTTCCAGCATTCCTGCAATTTTGCACAATTTCTTTAGTTTCGGGCACACAATTCAATGCTTTTAGACTAAAACAAAAGTTAGAAGACGCTAATAAGTAGTCAAAATCCCCACTTATCAACTTCCCCAAACATAAGTCTTTGCTTGTCCTCAACCAAACAATTTAGTTCCCACCTCCAAAAGTATAGGGTCATTTCAGTGAGTCAAAACTGAGCCATCCACACATCAGTTGGGACCAACAATTACGCACACTACTTATGTATTATCAATAAGGCGACAAGTTAAACATTTATGTACATATAGTTGTAAAGTGACACTTGAGCATCAAAAGTTGGCTTTACTCATCACAAATTCTTTCTCTATTATGTAGGTCATGGTAGACTCCAAACTCTTCCTCTTCAACTTTCCGATTGCTTGGCTTACTTAAGAATTTTTAGCACTCAATCCAAAGATTTATGAAAGGTTCACTCATCTCTCTCTAGAGAACGTCGCAAGTACGGCTTCAAGTACCATAGGCTTGCCCCTCATGTAGATCGCCACTAATGTAAGCTCACTCGGCTTGAAATCAAATAGGACTTCTTTCGGGATGTAATGAAGGCTTTTGGATTAGAGCTGGATACAACATGGTTGAGTGGTTACACCTTCCCTTAAGCACTCCATTTTTTCTATTCTCGGCTAACACTTTGCCAATTATTTGAGGCACTTTCCTTTCCTTGGGGAACTAGAGAGACCTAACATCACTCTTTCTTGATCATTACATTCATTTTCTCCCTCTTTGATTTCTCCATGTTTGGGATCATTACCTCTCTTTGAATCCCTTCAACTCTTCCACTTATTCACTTTTCTACATTTTTCTTTTTGTTCTTTTCTTTTCTTTTCTAGCCTTTCCTTCTCATCAATTATTTTTTCTTTTTGTGCCTTGATACCTTTTTCAATTTCCTCGTCTCTCCCCCAAACTTATGTTTTTAGCCATTTATTTCACAAGAGTGTTAAGGAAATCTTGGGTGCCAAGAGAGGGTCACGACAAAACGTGTAAAGGCTTGTAACATGGTTATCAAATGAGCAAGGCTCGAGGCTCAAATGGGTTGACTATGGATAACAACATTGGTAGGCAATAGAAAATTCAAACGGGCCAAGGAAAGCCTACAATCACTTCTCAAGCTAAGCGAAACTTAGGGTTTCGCCTTGAAATACCTTTTGGGGCAAGTTCTAGACCTTTTGCACGGGTACTTGGACTAGCAACAAAGTATCTCACCCCTCATACAACCGGAAGCACAAAAGCGATATGAGGGCCACAGAAGCGCCCTCGCATGTGCGAGCTTTGTTCCGCAGGCGCGAGCTTTGGGCCACAATAGCAGTCATTATTCCGTATAAGCGGAGCCACAAGTACGGCTGGGGTGCCCGCAGGTGCAAACACGCCTGGGCAGAATATATGTTGCTCAATCGGTATTCTTGCTCATTTCACTCATTTCTCTCTTGGTTTGGGCGATGTTTGGAGGGCTTCAAGGGGAGACGTTTATCATTTATGGAAAGGTAAGTTATTACCACATATTGTAAATTAAATACATGGATTCTATAAGGATTTAAACATTGAAATTAGTAGAAATTGTGGGATTTTGGTAGAAAACCTAGAATTTGGTATTTTTGGATTTTGACCACGAAATTGGATGTGGAATTGGGAATAAGTCATATATTTGAGTTCGTATTGTTATGGATAATGTTTATCTTCAAATAGTTTTGGAATCCGGGCATGTGGGCCCAAGGGTTGACTTTATCGACTTTTCGGGCGGAGTTGGGAATTTGTTTAAATCGATTTATTACGAGTATTGGAGTTTGTTTTTATTGGTTTGCACATTTTTTGACTAGTTTCGGATCGTTTGGCCTTAAATTGAAGAGATAGAGAGGTGTTGGAGCCGGGGGAAACTGCCCCTAGATGATATTTATTGTTATGTACAACTAGTTTAGGGTGCTACGTACGCACGAGCTGACGAGAGTCCATACCTAGATAAAGCATGTTTATGTCCGGGTAGACTTAGGACCTTATCATGTAATATTTGAATTATTTGAACTCATTCTGCTGGCTTAATTAATTGAAGTTATAATTGAAATTGATTTAGAAATAAATATATGTATACTAGGCAGAGCCTTATCACTTTGAGTTGTGGGCGAGTTATTTGAGAAACGATAAAAGTTATATTCACGTTGTGCTCATGTACTATATTGTTAGCACGTGTCTCATAATTCAGTAACTTTCTTCCTTTCTTGTGGAGCAGGCTGAACGGCTTGGTAGTATAATAGATGCATCTATGGTTCGTGCCGCTCGACCCTCGGCGGTGTACATATTATTCTGGATCGGGTCGAATAACCTCAGCAGAATCGTGCATTATATCTTTAGTAGTCCGAATATTCACGAGATAATCTTTCCACTGATGCCCGACATTTTATATGGTATTCCTTATTTATTTGATATTGGCACTTGGCATTTTTTGAGTTGTTAAGGTAGAATACAAGATTGAGAAATTCATACTTTAAAGGGAATATTTGGAAGATTATATAATTTACAGATTTACCCCACTATCGATGTGCACTTCATATCTGTTATGAATTATTATATTATCTTATTGGACCTCTAGTAAGTGCCGATGTCGACCCCTCGTCACTACTTCTCCGGGGTTAGGCTAGATAATTACTGGGTACGTGTTGATTTATGTACTCATGTTGCACTTCTGCACTAAATGTGCAGGATCTGACAGGTTCATTTGGTGATCATCTCGGCACGTGGGCGCATCTGTTGATGAGACTTTATGTGAGCTGCATTCCAGGCTACGCATCACAGTCCTGTAACGACCCAACCATCATTTTGCCTTCTAGAACCCCGTTGCACTAAATAAGAATCCTCGTATGTGCTTTTACTATTTTATGACTTGCGGGGATCGCTAGTTCAAGAATTTGAAGGGTTCGGATTGAAATCGGAACACGTGGTTCCTTAGTTTCGCTTTAAAAAGGGTAAGTTTGACTTTGGTCAATATTTTGAGTAAACAAACCCAGAATTAGGATTTGACGGTTCCAATAGGTTTGTATGATGATTTTGGACTTGGGCGTATGTTCGAATGGGGTTTTGGACAACCCGGGAGCGTTTCGGCGCTTAATAGTGAAAGTTGGCTATTTGAAGGTTTAAAGTTCTTCAAATTTGGTTTGGAGTTGGTTTTTTTGTAATCGAGGTCCATTTGGAATTCCGAGCCTAGGAATAGTTCCGTATGGTGATTTAAGACTTACCCGCAAAAGTTGGTGTCATTCCGAGTAATTTAAGTATGTTTCGGCACGTTCGGAGTAAGCTTGAAGAACTTGAAGTTTCTAAGTTGAATCAATTTGGTTTGGGGTGTGATTCTTAGTTTTGATGTTGTTTTACACGTTCTGAGGGTTAGAGAGAGTCTGTTTTATGATTTCAAACTTGTTGGTATGTTCGGGCGGGGCCCGGGGGCCTCGGGTGTTAATCGGATGAGGCTCGGACCAAGCTTGGCAGCCGCAGGTGCGAGCTCGCAGAAGCGAGCCACAAGCCGCAGAAGCGGACCAGCATAGGTCAGCCCAGTGACCGCAGGAGCGAGTCAGGGACCGCACCTGCGAAGGCACAGGTGCGAAGAATGCCATCGCAGAAGCGGCTCAAGTCGCAGGAGCGGCATACTCGCCGCAAAAGCGGGACCGCAAAAGCGGAAACCCCATCCGCAGAAGCGGCCCTCACTGGGCTTGAGGAACTCCGCATAAGCAGACATTTTACCACACGTGCGGTACCGCAAATGAGGCTCTTCCTTCGCAGGTGCCAAAAACCTACTGGCAGAATGTTTTAAAACAGGGCTAAGCCATGTTTTTAGCCAATTTTCTTAGTTCTTGGGCGATTTTGGAGCTTCTTGAGAGGGGTATTCACCAAGCAATTTGGAGGTAAGTTAATTCTACTTATTATGAGTTAAATACATAGATTATGGGTTGCTTTTAACATGTAAATTGTGAAAATCAAGGGTTTATATGAAAAACCTAGGTTTTGATAAAAATGAGATTTTAACCACGAAAATGGTTATGGAATGGGATAAAAATTGTATATTTGAGTTCTTAAGGTTATGGGTGACGATTTCCTCCGAAATTCGGAATCTGGGCATGTGGGCCTGGGTGAATTTTAGAAATTCTATCAATTTGGGTTAGGTAATTAATCTAATAATTTAATTTCGAATTGTTGAGTATGTATTGATTAAATTATATAATATTTGACTAGTTTCGTATTTTTCGGCACCAAATTGAGGCTTTAGCGCGAAATACGGGAAGTGAGCTTTGAGACGAGGTAAGTCTCTTTTGGGTAACCTTGTAAGAGGGAATTCACCCCATAGATGTTGTAAATAAATATTTGTTTCTAATTGTGGGGGCTATACGTACGAGGTGACGAGAGTCCGTGCGTAGCTACTAGTTATGCTTATGTCCGGGTAGTTTTAGGACCCAATGCATGAACTATTTGGAATGTTTGCACCATACTTGTTAAACTAAAATGCCTAAATCATATTAGAACTTGTTAGAGAAATTGTGAAAGGTAGTTAGTGAAATTTGTATTACTTTGTATATAAATCCTTAATCACGTTAAGTCAAATACTTATAAAGTATGTTTCTCTTCTTGTGGAGCAGGCCGAACGTCTCGGCAGTAGATAGATGCATCTATGGATCGTGACGCACGTCCCTCGGTAGTGTACACGTCACTCTGGATCGGGCCCTATAACCTCAGCATAAATCGTGCTTAAAAATAATAATTGGTGTCTTGATATTTTGTTGTGGCTTGTAAGATTACAGCCGTTAAAAGGAATGACTTATTTGGAAATGTTATAATTGTGAAAGAATTATTTGCTCCTACTTGTTAAGAAGATTTAAATTTACTTACACGTTCAGTATTTATTTAATAGTTTATTTGAATAATTATTGACCTATAGTGAGTGTCGAAGTCGACCTCTCATCACTACTTCTTCGAGATTATACTTGATATTTACTGGGTACACGTTTTTTATGTACTCATGCTATACTTGCTACACTTTTTGTGCAGGATCTGAGACAAGTGCATCAGGCGGTCCTACCGGTGCGCATCCCTATCACGACCCGAAATTTCCCACCGACGGGACCGTGATGGCGCCTAACATTTCACTTGCTAGGCAAGACAACGTTAGAAAATCGTTAAACCAATTCCTTATTTCCATTCAGTAAATAACAATAATTAACTAAGATGAAATATAAGAGGTGCGGAATTTTATAAAACTGTATTAATTACTACCACCCAGATCTAGAGTCACAATTCACGAGCATTCTAAAATTTACTACAAGTAATAGTCTGAAAGAAATACAACTATCTGAATGAAAGAAACAGTAGAACAGAAAAGATAGACGGGGACTTCAAGGTCTGTGAACACCGACAGATCTACCTTGAGTCTCTAGACAGCGGACCAATAGCAAAATCTCGATCAACCCGAGCCGGTATCCAAAATCTGCACAAAAAGTGCAGAGTGCAGTATCAGTACAACCGACCCCATGTACTGGTAAGTGACGAGCCTAACCTCGACGAAGTAGTGACGAGGCTAAGGCAAGGCACCTACAAATCAACCCATACAATTTAACAGTGTATATACAAATAATAGAAATGAAGAACTAAACAGGAAATGTCGGGAGGGGAACATACTGAGGGGAATACAAGATAAAGAACTACAACATAATGACCACCGGAGCAGTCAATATACCATAAATCAATAGGAATAGTGAATACAGTAAGGAAAAATGCACGGCATCACCCTTCGTGCTTTTACTCTCAATCTAACCATAAAATAAATAGAAACGACAAGGCATCACCCTTCGTGCATTAACTCTCATATCATGGCACGGCATCACCCTTCATGCATTAACTCTCATATCATGGCACGGCATCACCCTTCGTGTATTAATACTCACAATATGGCACGGTATCACCCTTTGTGCATTAACACTCACAATATGGCACGGCATCACCCTTCGTTCATAAACATTCACAATATGACACGGCATCACCCTTCGTGCATTAGCACTCTCCCTTACCATAATGCAATGCATAAATATCAACAGGGAGATAGAATAACAAGTACAAACCTTACTACAACATTTGGTTCCATAACATCAATCTCAACTTTGAAATAAAAACTCAATTATCACCAGAAAATCCGTAAACATGATAAGAACGATAAATTGAACAACACTAGTATAACACATCGCAATTAGGCATAGGAATGAGACAATATAAGAAAAATTGAGAAACATGGAAACCGGGTAAATTGGCGGTGCATAAGTACTCGTCACCTCACATATACGCCGCTCACATGAATTTCACTTAGCAAGTAATCTAAGGTTCCTAATTCCCTCAAGTCAGGGTTAGACACAATACTTACCTCGCACCAAAGGCCACTTAATTCTCAATCACAGCTTTTCCTTTGGAATTCACCTCCAAACCGCTCTTATCTATTCAAAAATGACTCAATAATATCAAATATTACTTAAGAAATCAATTATATTGCATAAATTAAATTCCTCAAATTTTCCTCCAAAAGGTTGAAAAATCGACCCCGGGCCCACTTGGTCAAAACCCGAGGTTCGGACCAAAATCTTTTTACCCATTCACCCCCGAGCCCGGATATACAATTGGTTTTGGAATCCGACCTCAATTCAAGGTCTAAATCCCCAAATTTCGAAATTCCTAAGTTCTACCCAAAAATCCTAATTTCACCATAAAAATGCTAGATTCTAGGTTGAAATCTTGTTATAAGATGTAAACGATTGAAAGAAAAGAGTTAGGAATCACTTACCTATGATTTGGGGAAGATTTGGTCTTTGGAAAATCGCCTCTTGAGGTTTAGGTTTTGAAAAATTGAAGAATGAATGAAAAATCCCGTCTAAGTCTAAAGTTATCAGTTGCGGATGTCGCATTTGCGACCTGAGCTTCGCAATTGCGAAGCTCACAAATGCGAAGGGGTCGTCGCAAATGCGAGATCCTTCACATTTCTGCTGCCTTCGCATTTGCGAAGAATATGTCGCATTTGCGACAATTGGCCCATCACATTTGCGGGCAGAAATTCGCATTTGAGAACATACCCTTCCCCAGACCCCCATCGCAATTGCGAAGAAAATCTCACAATTGCAAGAACATGCTCGCCTAGGCCTTCTTCGCAATTGCAATAGATACCTCACAATTGTCAGACCTGCTTATTTCGCATTTGCGAAGCCTGATCTCGCAATTGCGAGATCAGAGGCCTGCAACAGGTTCAGTTATACCAGCAAAATTTTCCAAGTTCAAAACATCCCGTGGCCTATTCGAAACTCACCCGAGCCCTCGGGGCTCCAAACCGAACATGTCCACAAGTCTAAAAATATCATACCGACTTGCTCGCATGATCAAATACCCAAAATAACACCTAGAACTACGAATTTAGCACCAAATCATATGAAATCTCAAGAACACTTTAAAATTCATATCCTCTCAACTGGACGTCCGAATCACGTCAAATCAACTCTGTTTGTCACCAAATTTCACATACAAGTCTTAAATATCATAATGAACCTGTATCGGGCTCCAGAACCAAAATACGGACCCGACACTAACAATGTCAAACATCAATCAATTCTAAAACACAATTAATTTTCAGACTTTTAATTTTCATCAAAAATTCATAACTTGAGCTAGGGACCTCCAAATTCGAATCCGGGCATACACCCAGATCCCATAATTCGATACGGACCCACCGGGACTGTCAAAACAAGGATTCGGGCTCGTTTACCAAAAATGTTGACTGAAGTCAACTAAAATTAACTTTTAAGGCATAAATTCTTATTTTCATCAATTTTCAACATAAAAGCTTTCCGGAAATATGCCCGGATTGCGCACGCAAATCGAGGAGGGTAAAAATGAGTTTTAAGGCTTAAGAGCGTAGATTCGAGTTCTAAAATATAAGATGACCTTTTGGGTCATCATATTCTCCACCTCTAAAACAACCGTTCGTCCTCGAACGAACATAGAAAAGTACCTGGGCTGGTGAAAAGGTGGGGATATCTACTCCGCATATCGGACTCGGACTCCCAAGTAGCTGCCTCAATAGGCTGACCTCTCCACTGCACTCGAACTGAAGGGTAACTCTTTGATCTCAACTGGCGAACTTGCCGGGCTAGAATTGCCACCGGCTCCTCCTCGTAAGTCAAATCCTTGTCCAACTGGACAGAGCTGAAATATAGCACATGGGACGGATCACCATGATACTTTCGAAGCATGGACACATGTAATATCAGATGAACAGTTGCTAAACTAGGTGGCAATGCAAGCCTGTAAGCCACCTCTCCCACTCTCTCCAGAATCTCAAAAGGTCCGATATCCTAGGGCTCAACTTGCCTTTCTTTCCGAACCTCATTACACCCTTCATGGGTGATACCCGAAGTAACACTCTCTCTCTCTCCAACCATGAATGCAACATCACAAACTCTATGGTCGGCATAACTCTTTTGCTTGGACTGAGCTGTGCGAAGTCGATCCTGTATAATCTTGACCTTGTCCAAGGCCTCCTGAACTAAATCTATACCCAATAACCGAGCCTCCCCCGGCTCAAACCACCCAACTGGTGACCTACACCGTCTACCATATAATGCCTCATAGGGAGCCATCTTAATGCTCGACTAGTAGCTGTTATTGTAGGCAAACTCCATTAACGGCAAAAACTGATCCCAAGAACCTCCAAAGTCAATAACATAGGTGCGGAGCATATCCTCCAAGATCTGAATAGTACGCTCGGACTGTCTGTCCGTCTGAGGATGGAATGTTGTGCTCAACTCAACCCGCATACCTAACTCACACTGTACTGCCCTACAAAAGTGAGAGGTATACTGCGTACCTCGATCAAAAATGATAGACACAAGCATACCATGAAGACGGACGATCTCACGAATGTAAATCTCTGCCAAACGCTCCGAGGAATAGGTAACTGCCACAGGAATGAAATGCGCTGACTTAGTCAGCCTGTCCACAATAACCCAAACTGCATCGAACATCCTCTAAGTTCGTGGGAGCCAAACAACAAAATCCATAGTGATACGCTCCCACTTCCACTCAGGAATATCTAACCTCTGAAGTAAACCATCAGGTCTCTGATGCTCACACTTTACCTGCTGGCAATTTAGGCATCGAGCTACATAGGAAACTATGTCCTTCTTCATTCGCCTCTACCAATAATGCTGCCTCAAGTCACAATACATCTTGGCGGCGCCCGAATGAATAGAATACCGGGAACTGTGGGACTCCTCAAGGATCAACTCACGAAGTCCATCCACATTAGGCACACAAATACGAACAAGCATCCTCAAAACTCCGTCATCTCCAACAGTAACCTGCTTGGCACCACCGTGTCGCACTGTGTCTCTAAGGACAAGTAAATGAGGATCGTCATCCTGCCGATCTCTGATGCGCTCAAACAAAGAAGACCAGGCAACTGTACAAGCTAGAACACAGCTGGGCTTGGAAACATCTAACCTCACGAACTGGTTGGCCAAGGCCTGAACATCCAATGCAAGCGGTCTCTCACCAACTGGAATATATGCAAGACTACCCATACTGACTGACTTTCTACTCAAAGCATCGGCCACCACATTGGCCTTCCTGGGATGATACAATATATTGATATCATAGTCTTTCAATAGCTCCAGCCACCTCCGCTGCCTCAAATTGAGTTCTTTCTGCTTGAACAAATACTGCAAGCTCCGATGATCAGTGAATACCTCACATGGCACGCCATAAAGATAGTGCCTCCAAATCTTCAGCGCGTGAACAATGGCTGCCAGCTCTAGATCATGAACAGGGTAATTCTTCTCGTGAACCTTCAACTACCGTGACGCATATGCAATTACCTTGCCATCTTGCATTAATACTACACCAAGACCAATACGAGATGCCTCACAATATACTATATAAGATCCTGAACCTGCGGGTAACACCAATACCAGTGCCGTAGTCAAAGCTATTTTGATCTTCTGAAAGCTCGTTTCACACTCGTCTCACCACCTGAACGGGGCACCCTTCTGGGTCAATCTAAGTCAACGGGGCTGCTATGGATGAAAACCCCTCCACAAATCGACGGTAATAGCCCGCCAAACCCAGGAAACTATGAATCTCTGTAGCTGATGTGGGTCTAGGCCAGTTCTGAACTGCTTCAATCTTCTTAGGATCCACCTAAATACCCTCTGCTGATACAACGTGACCCAAGAAAGCAACTGAATTCAACCAAAACTTGCATTTTGAGAACTTAGCATATAACTGGCTGTCTTTCAGAGTCTAAAGAACGATCTGAAGGTGTTGCTCATGCTCCTCTTGTCTGTGGGAGTAGATCAAGATATCATCAATAAACACAACCACAAAGAATCCAAGTAGGGTTTGAACACCCGGTTCATCAAATCCATGAATGTTGCTGGGGTATTTGTCAGCCCAAATGACATCACTAGAAACTCATAATGCCCATACCGTGTCCGAAAAGCTGTCTTAGGAACATCGGATGCCCTGATCCTCAACTGATGGTAGCCAGATCTCAAATCAATCTTTGAAAACACCTTGGGACCGTGAAGCTGATCAAATAAATCATCAATCCTCGGTAATGGATACTTGTTCTTGATGGTGACTTTGTTCAACTACCGATAATCTATACACATCCTCATCGATCCATCTTTCTTCTTCACAAACAACACGGGTGCACCCCAGGGTGAGACAATAGGTCTAATGAAGCCCTTATCAAGCAAATCTTGCAACTTCTCCTTCAATTCTTTCAACTCTGGTGGGGCCATGCTATATGGAGGAATGGAAATAGGTTGAGTGCCCGGAGCCAAATCAATGTAGAAATCAATATCCTTGTCGGGTGGCATCCCTGCCAGGTCTGCAGGAAACACCTCTGGAAACTCACGAACAACCGGCACCGAATCTATGGAAGGAACCTCCGCACTAGAATCGCGGACATAAGCCAAATAAGCTAGGCACCCCTTCTCGACTATATGTCGAGCCTTCACATAAGAGATAACCCTGCTGGCAGAATGGCCAAGATTCCCTCTCCATTCTAATCGAGGCAACCCCTGCAAGGCTAAGGTCACCGTCTTGGCGTGACAATCTAATATAGCATGATAAGGTGACAGCCAATCCATACCAAGTATGACATCAAAATCAACCATGTCAAGAAGTAGAAGATCTACACGAGTCTCAAGACTCCCAATGGTGACCACACACGAACGATAAACACGATCTACAATAATAGCATCTCCCACTGATGTAGACACATACACAGGAACACCCAAAGAATCACGGGGCACAACCAAATAGGAAGCAAAATAGGATGACACATAAGAGTAAGTAGATCCCGGATCAAATAGAACTGAAGCATCTCTACTGCAAACTGAAACAGTACTTGTGATAACAGCGTCAGATGACTCAGCCTCAGGCCTGGCTGGGAAAGCATAACACCGGGGCTGGGCCCCACCACCCTGAACTACATCCCTGGGACGGCCTCTAACTGGCTGGTCTCCACCTCTAATGGCCTGACCTCCACCTCTAACAGTCTGGCCTATACCTCTGACTGCCCGACCCTTACCTCTGGCTGGCTGAGCAGGTGGTGCAGCAACTGGTGCCGGAACTATGGCATGAGAACTCTGATGCTATGAGCTACCTGTTGCTCGTGGGCAAAATCTAGCAATATGTCTCGGATCACCACAAGTATAACATAACCTCGGTTGCGGTGACTGCTGACCCTGAAACTAACCTTGCCGACCCAAATAACCACCCTGATAACTCTAGAGTGGAGGTGCACTAATAGGAGCTGGTGGTGCACTGTAGTCTAGCTGGTCGGAATAATGCATCTGAGGGCCACGACCACCTGAGGCACCGTAGGATGCCTGAAGCGCTGATTGAAACGGCCTGGGAGGATGGCCTCTACCAAAAGTACTCCTTCCTCTAGATGAGGCACAGCTGAACTCACCGGAATGACGAGGTCTCTTATCAGACCCCTGACCTCCCTGAGTAAGAACCATTTCGACTCGTCTGGCGACATTAGCAGTCGCCTGAAAAGAAATCTCACTCCCAGTCTCCTTAGCCATCTGCAACCTGATAGGCTGAGCAAGTCCATCAATAAACCTCCTCACCCTCTCTCTCTCGGTGGGAAGCAGAAGAATAGCATGACGGGCCAAATCCACAAAACGGGTCTCATACTGAGTAACAGTCATACTGCCCTGCTGAAGACGCTCAAACAGGCGGTGACGCTCCTCTCTCAATGTGATAGGCAGAAACTTCTCTATGAAGAGCTGAGAGAACTGGTCCCAAGTAAGAGCAGGCGACCCAGCTGGTCTGGTCAACAAGTAATCTCTCCACCATTTCTTGGTGGAACCAGTCATCTGAAATGCGGCAAAATTGACCCCATTGGTCTCCACTATACCCATGTTTCATAGAACCTCGTGACAACTATCAAGATATTCCTGGGGGTCCTCTGAAGGAGCACCACTGAAGTGAACAGGAAAGAGCTTGGTAAACCTGTCCAATCTCCATAAAGCCTCAGAAGACATAGCTGGCCCATCTCCGACCTGTGCCGCAATAACCGGCTGAACTAATCCGACTGGCTGAGCTGCTGGAGACTGATACTGGGGAGCTATCTACTCCGGAGTGGGAGTGGTAGGAGTCTAGGCTCCTCCTCCAGCCTGAGAGACTGATGGTGCCATGGGAAATGCGCCAGTCTGGGCCACACTCTCCATAAGGCCCACCAAACGGACCAAAGCGTCCTAAAGTACTGGGGTAGCAATGAACCCCTCCGGAACCTGAGCTGGTCCGGCAGGAACAGTCTGGGCTGGAACCTCCTCGTCAAGCTCTATGTGAGGCTCCACTGCTGGGGCTACTGCTCGAGCTCTAGGCTGAGCCCTGCCCCTGCCTCGGCCTCAGCCTCGACCTCTGCCCCGCGTAGGAGCTGCCATTAAAGGCTCTGGCTGCTTCTCAGCTAGGGAAGCGGTACGTGTTCTCACCATCTGCGAGAGAATAAGAGTAGAAGAGTTCAATAAGTATTAAGAAAGCAAAATCGCACGACAGAGAAGAATAGAAGTGAAACTTGTTCCTAAACTTCATAGCCTCTGGAAGATAAGCATAGACGTATCCGTACCGATCCTCCAAACTCTACGAAGCTTGCTCATGAATCGTGAGACCTAGGCAACCTAGTGCTCTGATACCAACTGTCACGACCCGAAATTTCCCACCGACGGGACCGTGATGGCGCCTAACACTTCACTTGCTAGGCAAGCCAACGTTAGAAAATCGTTAAACCAATTCCTTATTTCTATTCAGTAAGTAACAATAATTAACTAAGATGAAATATAAGAGGTGGGGAATTTTATAAAACTGTATTATTTACTACCACCCGGATCTAGAGTCACAATTTACGAGCATTCTAGAATTTACTACAAGTAATAGTCTGAAAGAAATACAACTGTCTGAATGAAAGAAATAGTAGAATAGAAAAGATAGACGGGGACTTCAAGGTCTGTGAACACCGGCAGATCTACCTTGAGTATTCAGACAGTGGACCAATAGTAAAATCTCGATCAACCCGAGCCGGTATCCAAAATCTTCACAGAAAGTGCAGAGTGCAGTATCAGTAAAACCGACCCCATGTACTGGTAAGTGTCAATCCTAACCTCGACGAAGTAGTGACAAGGCTAAGGCAAGGCACCTACAAATCAACATTTGATAGAATAACAAGTACAAACCTTACTTCAACATTTGGTTCCATAACATCAATCTCAACTTTGAAATAAAAACTCAATTATAACCAGAAAATCCGTAAATATGATAAGAACGATAAATTGAACAACAATAGTATAACACATCGCAATTAGGTATAGGAATCAGACAATATAAGAAAAACTGAGAAACATGGAAAATAGGTAAATTGGTGGCGCATAAGTACTCGTCACCTCATATATACGCCGCTCACATGAATTTCACTTAGCAAGTAATCTAAGGTTCCTAATTCCCTCAAGTCAGGGTTAGACACAACACTTACCTCGCTCTGAAGGCCACTTAATTCTCAATCACAGCTTTTCCTTTGGAATTCACCTCCAAACCACTCTTATCTATTCAAAAATGACTCAACAATATCAAAGATTGCTTAAGAAATCAATTATATTGCATAAATTAAATTCCCCAAATTTTCCTCCAAAAGGTTAAAAAATCGACCCCGGGCCCGCTTGGTCAAAACCCGAGGTTCGGACCAAAATCCTTTTACCCATTCACCCCCGAGCCCGGATATACAATTGGTTTTGGAATCCGACCTCAATTCGAGGTCTAAATCCCCAAATTTTGAAATTCCTAAGTTCTACCCAAAAATCCTAATTTCACCATAAAAATGCTAGATTCTAGGTTGAAATCTTGCTATAAGATGTGTAAATGATTGAAAGAAAAGAGTTAGGAATCACTTACCTATGATTTGGGGAAGATTTAGTCTTTGGAAAATCGCCTCTTGAGGTTTAGGATTTGAAAAATTGAAGAATGAATGAAAAATCCTGTGTAAGTCTAAAGTTATCAGTTGCGGATATCGCATTTGCGACCTGAGCTTCGCAAATGCGAAGAGGTCATCGTAAATGCGAGATCCTTCACATTTCCGTTGCCTTCGCATTTGCGAAGAATATGTCTCATTTGCGACAATTGTCCCATCGCATTTGCGGGCAGAAATTCGCATTTGCGAACATACCCTTCCCCAGACCCCCATCGCAATTGCGAAGAAAATCTCGCAATTGCGAGAACATGCTGGCCCAGGCCTTCTTCGCAATTGCGATAGATACCTCGCAATTTCCAGGCCTGCTTATTTTGCATTTGCGAAGCCTGATCTCGCAATTGCGAGATCAGAGGCCTGCAACAGGTTCAGTTATACCAGCAAAATTTTCCAAGTTCAAAACATCCCGTGGCCTATTCGAAACTCACCCGAGCCCTCGGGGCTCCAAACCGAACATGTCCACAAGTCTAAAAATATCATACCGACTTGCTCGCATGATCAAATACCCAAAATAACACCTAGAACTACGAATTTAGCACCAAATCATATGAAATCTCAAGAACACTTTAAAATTCATATCCTCTCAACTGGACGTCCGAATCACGTCAAATCAACTCCGTTTGTCACCAAATTTCACAGACAAGTCTTAAATATCATAATGAACCTGTACCAGGCTTCGAAACCAGAATACGGACCCGTCACTAACAATGTCAAGCATCAATCTATTCTTAAAAATAATTAATTTTTAGACTTTTAATTTTTATCAAAAATTTATAACTTGAGCTAGGGACCTCCGAATTTGATTCCGGGCACACGGCCAGATCCCATAATTTGATATGGACCCACCGGGACCATCAAAGCACTGATCTGGGCCTGTTTATCAAAAATGTTCACCAAAGTCAACTAAAATCAACTTTAAGGCATAAATTCTTATTTTCATCAATTTTCAACATAAAAGCTTTTCGGAAATATGCTCGGACAATGCACGCAAATCGAGGAGGGTAAAATGAGATTTTTAAGGCTTAAGAGCGCAGATTTGAGTTCTAAAACATAAGATGACCTTTTGGGTCATCACAATCCCCGATATCCCGAGGCCTAGTGGTGAGCTGCTTTTCTTGAGCAGTTCCGCAACACCTAGTGTCTCTCTTCGTATTTGTATTCTGTTAATTTTATGTTCAGACAGTATTTAGAATTTTTTATAATCTACTAGATGCTCATACACTTGTGACACCAAATCTTGGCACATACACTAGTAGAATTGTGGTATTGAATTATTACTTTGGTTTTATTTATTTAAACCTTTTATTTTCTTAAATCTTACAAATACGGAAAGTTTAATTGCTCGAAAACCTATTAAAAGAGGAATAATATGTCTAATTCACTAGTTGGCTTGCCTAGTGGTGATGTTGGGCGCCATCACGACCTATATGTGAAATTGGGTCGTGACAAGTCCACTAGGTCTCCACCCTACTATTTACTTTATCCTATCTTATTTACATTCTGGAAAAATATTGTATTATTATGGTACTCCTTAGAAAATGCTCGTGCACTTGTGACATCGAGTTTTTGGGATTATACTAGTTGATGCTTATGGTTTCGTACATCATTAATGCCTTTCAATTCTTTTATAAACTACATATGTGTACGTCCCGGGGGATTTAGGAGTGTAAATATCCTTCCTTATTAAAAACTATGATTAAATGGATAAATCACTGTTGGCTTACCTGACGACGGTGTTAAGCGTCATCACAACCTATAGTGGATTCTGGATCGTGACAGTTCTTGCATCATGATTGAGTGGACCAAAAAGAGAGGAGGAAATTAAGTGCATCAGGGAACATAAAAACGGAATGGCACTATATTGGGTTCTACTGTAAAACAAGGTCGATCAGTACAACAAAGTATTTCGCGTTCACGTAGGGTCCTGTCACGACCCAAAATCCAACCAATCGTGATAGCACCTAACCCAACCTGTTAGGTAAGCCAACTATCCACTATCTAATTCCAATGTAATTTAACAAGACAATTAAGTAAAAGAAAATATCAAAATCTTATACATTCCCCAAGGACTGGTAGTACAAATCATGAGCTTCTAAGAATAGAGTATACAAAGCTGGTATGAAGTAATACATTATCTGTTTGAAAAGTACATAAACAGAGTTTTATGAATATAAGGCTACCATGAACAAGAGGCAGCTACAACCGGAGCGCAGGTATATCTTCAGATCCAGCTCCCAACGAACACAGCAACAACAACAGCCAACATCTGCACGCAAGGTGCAAAAGTGTAATATGAGTACAACCGACCCGATATACTCAATAAGTAACAAACCTAACCTTAGGTTAAAAGTAGTGACGAGCTTGTACCAAGGTCGGGTCCAAAACTAATAGTCCACAACAGTCCAGAACAACGTAAAGCAAGTAATACAAGAAGCAACTCAAAGATAAAATGCTCAGCTAAATCATGATTTCAAAAAAATAGTTCTTCCTTTCAAGTACATCAGTGAAAACCCAAATCGTTTACCGAAGTTGCCAAAAATATGAGTAAGTTTGAAAACTGTAACTTTTCCAAAATCCTTTCAATAATAATTAAGATGTCTCATTTTATTTCCAGATAACTAGTGTAAAACAAATGCATCACTATGCCCATGTGTCAACACGTGTGAGAAATCATAAATGACGTGATACTGTACAGCAAGAGGAAGAATACATCTCTATGCTTGTATGTCATGTGTGTATGTCAATGCAATGTATCTCAGAGATGAACTCATGTACTCACACTATCAGAGTACTCAATCCCACTTTCTCACACATTCTACTCATCATGCCCAATCACTCGGTACTGTATATGGCCAATCCGGCCCAGGGAAGATCCATCCCGGAATATACACATCAATTGATCATTAGTCACTCAGTACCGAGTAGGGCTAATCCATCCCGTGGAGAAGATCCATCTCCAGGTATATAATGTTTCGGACAAGATCCATGTCCAGGGAAGATCCATCCCTCAATAATAACAACCGCGCTCACTGGGGTGTGTGCAGACTCCGGAGGGGCTCCTTCAGCCCAAACGCTATATAAAGCCTATAAGGCCTGTTGCAGGCGGACAGCCCCGATCCACTATAATAATAATAATAATAATAATAATAATAATAATAATAATAATAATAATAATAATAATAATAATAATAATAATAATAATAATAATAATAATAATAATAATAATAATAATAATAATAATAATAATAATAATAATAATAATAATATATAAAGCCAATATGGCCTGCTGCAGGAGGGCAGCCCCGATCCACATAATAATATCCTCACAGTCAGGCTCTCGGCCACCCTCAATCATCAATCTCTCCAGTCTCTCTCTCATGAGCTCACAATGTCATGAAATAGCCCGAAATGATGATATAATGTATCAATAAATAACAGAGACTGAGATATGATATGCAATTAAATGAATATGACTGAGTATGAAATTTCAATTTAAGCAATTAATTCACAGCAATATGATCTTTGTGGGTCTCAATAATACTGGTACATAGCCTCACATGATTTGTAATATGATTCTCAGCTCAATTTCTTTAACACATAAAACTGCATGAAAAATGCCAAGATTATTTGACTACAAAATTCCACGGAATAATTACGTCATAATTTTTATGGTACACGCCCACACGCCCATCACCTAGCATGTGCGTCACCTCCAAACAATTCACATAATACGTATATTCAGGGTTCATACCCTCAGTTCCAAGATTAGAAGAGTTACTTACCTCGAACAAGACGAATCCAATTCCGACCAAGATCAAAATGCTCCAGAAATCCCATTTTGTGCGTATCAACTTCTGAGCGGCTCGAATCTAGCCACAATAAATTTGATTCAGTCCACACAATTATAGAAATTAATTCCATATCAAAATACTAATATTTTCTCACAAAATCCGAAATTACACTACAAAAATCGTCCGTGGGACCACGTCTCGGAATTCGACAAAACTCACAAAATCTGAAAACCCATCCAATTACAAGTTCAACCATACTAATTTCACTCAATTCCGACTCCAAATCGATGTTCAAAATTTAAAAATTCGTTTTATGAAATTATAGGAATTTCCTTCGATTTCTCTTGAAGATTCGATAATCTTACGCCACAAATGAAGATTAATTCATGAAATAAAATCACAAGGGAGTCAAGAACACTTACCCCAAGTTGGGTGAAAAAATTCCTCTCCAAAATCGCCCAAATCGAGCTCCAAAATGTCCAAAATGAGAAAAATCTCGGAAAAACCTCATTTTTAACACTTCCCAGGCATTTCCGCAGGTGCCTGGGCTCGCACTTGCGCATCCGCTTTTGTGGAAATAATAGCACTTCTGCGGACATCCCTTGTCCAGCGAGCCTCCGCTTCTGCGATGCCAAGGACTGCATCTGCGATCGCGCTTTTGAGCAACAGGCTCCGCACCTGTGAAGACCCTCGCACCTGCGAGCCCTTTTCCGCAGGTGCGATCACATCAGAACTAGCAAATTTTCAGCAATTCTTCAACTTCGAACCTTGGTCCGTTAACTAGCCGAAATCAACGCGAGGTCTCCGGGACCTCAATCTTGTTCCAAGTGGGAGCAGGATGAATGTTCTTGATCCGAGTGGGAGTAACATTGATCCAAATAGGAACAATGATGAATCAAAAATAAGGTGTGGTTATCATAAAAAGATTTTGTGCCGACGATTTGATGTTGAAGGCGGTGAACTATTTATGATGCTCCTACAAGAAGAAAACGAGCCTAAAAATATAAAAGAGGCTCTCTCATGCCCTTCTAAGGATAAATGGACAAAAACAATGGAAGATGAACTGTATTCTATGAGAGTCAACAAAGTTTGGGAACTAGTTGATCTCCCTAAAGGACGCAAAGCAATTGGGAGCAAATGGGTTCTCAAAATTAAGCTCGGGGCTGATGCATAGTTGAGAGATATAAGGCTCGACTAGTGGCAAAAGGGTATATACAGCAAAAAGGAATAGACTACGAGGAAACTTTCTCGCATGTTGTATGATTTACCTCTGTTCGCCTGGTTCTAGCTATTGTTGCAAGCTTGGATATTGAATTACATCAGATGGATGTAAAGACTGCCTTTCTCAATGGAGAACTAGATGAAGATATTTATATAGAACAACTTGATTATTCATTGAAAAGGGCCACGAACAAAAGGTTTGTAGACTTTTGAAGTCTATTTATGGTCTCAAACAATCTTCAAGGTAGTGGTATATATGCTTTCAGAATGTTGTTGTATCCAATGGTTTTACCATGATGGATGAAGACCATTGTGTTTATACCAAAAGATCAAAGAATAAGCTTGTGATTTTAACATTGTATGTAGATGACATACTTATAGCTGGAAATGATAAGGAGTTTATAACCGAGATAAAGTCATTGTTATCATCCCAATTTGAGATGAAAGATATGGGCGAAGCTGCATATATTCTTGGAGTTAAGATTTCAAGAGATCGTCCAAAGAAACTATTGTATCTCTCACAAGAGAATTACATTAGAAAAGTTCTTGAACGATTCAATATGCAAAACAGTAGCCCAGTTGAAACTCCTATCAGTAAAGTCCATACCTTGGGAAGTCAGATGTGTCCTAAGACTCCTGTAAAGACAGAAACAATGAGTTGAGTTCTTTATAGCAGCGCAGTCGGAAGTCTAACGTACGCTATGGTGGCACTAGACTTGATATTTTTCAAGTTGTTGGCTTGGTAAGTAGATATCAAACCGACCCAGGTTTAGCATATTGGCAAGCAGTAAAGAGGATCATGAGATATCTGAAGGGAACTACTGATTATGTCCTTTGTTACCAAGGCAGCAAGGATCTGCGATTAGTTAGATACAGTGATGTTGATCGTGAAGGAGATCTAGACGAGAGAAAGTCTATCTCAGGATATGTTTTCTTACTCAGTAATGGCGCCATATCATGAAGTCGTAAGAAAAAATAATATGTATCACTATCTACGATGGAAGCAGATACGTGGTTCTCGCAGCAGCAGCACAAGATGATGTTTGGTTGAAAAAGTTCTTGGAACACTTGTTGGATATAGCAGAAAATGTCGAACCAATGTTAGTCTACTGTGACATTGAAGTTGCAATATCCTCTATCAAGGACCCTAAGTTTCATTGTAAAACCAAACACATAGATGTCAAGTGTAACTATGCGAGAGACATGGTTAGGCGCAAGGTAGTGAATGTGAAGTATGTGTCTACAAAAGATATGTTAGCAGATCCATTGACCAAGCCTTTGTCTAAGAATGCATTTGTGAGACACACTAGGTCTCAAGGCTTGCGTAGACTTTGATATACTTTATTTTGTTATTATTTTCCCTTGTTCACAAAACTAATGTTCTTTGATTATCAATAAAGTTGATTTACATACATGCATATTTTATTGTTAAATGTTATGTACATTCTTTGTTCATTATTTTGATAAGTATGTCGGAAAGACAAGAGGTTGTCCTTCTCACACAGGCAACCGTCTCCTTATCTTAGTGATGTGAGAAGATGAGACATGATTTTAAGCAAAATTATTAAAAGGATAATTTGAGAGCTATGCGCTTAAAATTAAAATATCGCCTAAACAATGACATAAGGTCATTAGGGTGAAAAACATTCACCTAGTCTACTCTGTGAGCCGAATGTGAGTTAAATATGATATTGTAGATCAACGAACTCAAATTTAGATACTTATGGTGTCTAAATATCATTTGTACAGCATTCTTTATGAGATAAAGACATACGCTCCTTTGGAAAAAGGAGAAAATATTGTAGCACATGTTTCATACTATGTGTCAACCAATTGGGTTAACATAAGTCCATTCTCAACTTATTGTTGTGTGTAACCCAGAGCTTTTATGATGACTCAAGATTTTGTACCCTCAAAGACTCTGATCAGATACTTGAGACTTAGTGTGATGTTAGCTATATTAGTGTATTTCCAAAAGACCATGAACACAAATTCGGTCTAGCGGAGCATATCTAGAAAAGCAGTCATACTAATGTTAAGGGGAACGTGAGAAGAGAAAAATCATTGATGGAATCTCATCTATTTGTATTCACTAGTGCACCAATTATAACTTATAAGTTATGATTGTGAAAACAAGAAATAATGATATATGAGATTTTGAGACTATATCATGTGTGATTTATATGATCTAGGGTACTGCATACTTTATGATCTACTTGCAGGTTTGACTCGACGAGAGACTATATACTCCTAACGGATGCATAGCACTTAGCTCTCACAGTATGTTGGTCGCACGGTCTAGTTCCCTGTATGAATGATTGAGGAGATGAGAATATGTTTCTCAGATTAGATGAGCACTCCCATTGTGTATGAGTGGGAGATGTAGGAAAATTAGGTCCACCCATAAGGGGTGCTTTAAGACCCAATAGGGTTATTAGTTAACCCTAATACTCCCTATATAAGTACACTTACTGTGTACAATAAAACAACTCTTAGCAGTATTTCTCCACGCTCTCTTCTCCCAAATCAGACGAGGGGTTTAGATTGTGATATAGGGGTTGCTCCGTCACAACGTGACAACCACCACCGACTAGTGATTTCAGTCGCAGTACGTCCGTCTTCTGCTTCCGCTTCACGAAGAATAATTAAGTTCTCGTTTTACGATTTACGCACTAATCTAATTAGTTTATTGCGTTATCCTTCGTGATGTGAACACAGACGTGAAGAAAGAGGACTTTTTGTTTTGGGTTCTATTCTTTTTCCCTTTTCTTTTTTCACTTCTCAATCGCAACTCTTACTTCTCTATTAGGTAAAAATGTAGACATATGGGTGCAAGTCAGCTCTGTTGTCTCCAAAACTTTCATGGTCGACAAGGTCGAGAGTGGTAAGGTGAGGTCCAAATAGGATGGAGAAGTATTAGGTTATTTTGCAAAGGTTTCATGTGTCTTTGTGGATTATGACTAGCTAGTCAATAATAATGTAGATTGAGAATCATAATATCTCGGATTCAAATTCCAACGAAGGCAAAAACACTAAATGATGTACCCCATCCAAAATTCCAACGAAGGCAAAAACACTAGATGATGTACCCCATCCGTCCTAATATTCGTTGATAGAATTAGCTGATATTTAATTAGTCAAAGTATGTGCAAGCTAACTCGAACACCACGGTTATCAAAAATAACATCACTGAAAGACTTGCACCGTTGATGAAAAAATTAGGACAGAAGCCTTATGGAAAGGTCTTGATATTTCAAACAAAAATGAGTTGGATGCAGTCCAAAACATTAGTAAAGTACGTTAAAATCTTCAATGCCAAAAGAAACTCACAATCAAGATCCATAATATTGAAATAGAACATGTTTCTTCATCAGAAAGAGATCCATATTATTGAAAAAAGAACATGTTTCTTCATCAGAAAGTTGAAAATAGGATGATTCTCCACTATATATCAAAGTCAAAAAATATTCAGCCTTAATAATATCAGACTGCCTTTACATGCCAAACGGTACATATTTATTTCTTCATCTTTGTTTCTTTTACCATATTCCTATGAAATATCTGAGTTCATATGACATAAAGGAGTTACTCATATGGGACTAACCTCAATGACTGAAAAGTCAAAGCTGTTAGAAATGAAAACTAACAGAAAATCGCTTTCAATAATTGGGGGCCTAATTATATGCTGAACTACGTTAGTGTAAGTGTAAAGTTTTATTGTTATTTAAGGAACCAAAATTGTTGCATCATCTGTCTATTCATTGGACCTTACGTCTTCTATGCGGCTGCCAAGCTTAACAATGTCTTCAACAAAAATCTTCCCATCTGCAACAAAAAGACTCAACAGAAGTTAGAAGCAGCATAAATAAGGAGACGTTCAGTTTTTGGGTCAATTTTGAAAGATACTTGCAAGGCATTAAGATAATTAATGGCTATCCTACTGTTGTGCAAATACATAAATCTCCATAATACGTCCTAAATAAGAGTTGCTGCTTATAAAAACGTGTTTATTTCATTCACAAAATACAGCAACTTCAGTATCAGCCCAAAGAAGAAAACCTTCTATGAATTGAACATCCAGTTCAAGAAATTAAAAGAAATGAAAAAATGTTAAAAGAAAAGGAAACAATAGACGCAGTAAAAGGTGACTGTTCTCTGACTTCTTTATAAGACTAAATTAAATTAAAAGCAACTGAAAAAAATGAGGGTCATTATCAGGAATCTGGAACCACAAAAAGGTAGTTATTCTATATAAGGAATCTTTGGTGTCCACACGATGTTATTGCTAACTTTTCCAATGTCTATTATTTGCTAACGATGAACAAATATGTCATCGATTTGAATATGCACAGGGTAATTATTTAGTTAACCTGCATTTTTTATGACAGTGAGGTTTGGAACTCTTAATTCAAGGACTATGCTTAGTAAATATGTGACTTCTTTACTAGTATTACTCTTCCAATAAACTCGCATGAAATGTCTTTGCTAAAAGCTACACAGAAAGACCATCAAGTGTGGTATCTCTTAATTGCTATCAAACAAACAGTGACTTAACAAAAAAGGCTTTTAAACTGCAAAAAGCTTTAGTTATTTAAGCTAAATTCCAAGCAATGTCAATGTGTTTGTGAAGACCTTCCAAAAGAGTTCCAATAACAACCATAAATCAACAGTCAAAGCATGGATCTTTCTAATTTCGAACAAAATTAAAAGCTGACCTGTATCTTTGGAAAGGTTGCTGATAAGTTCTTGAACCCCTTCTTTGCCAAGAGTATCCTTCAAGTAGTTGGCTGCAGCTGCTAGCTCCTCGGGAGTCACTTTCCCATCAAAATCCCTGTATAACAAAACAAAATGCAGGTCAATTAAAAGCTAAATTTTGGATCTACACAATTGCAGATGAACATGTAACTTCCCCGGCAAATTAGATCACCATAGCGAACCAGAAACCTGATCACATTAATGAGAGAAAAATATAAACATGATTAATCATTACTTCCACTTATGATATGGTAATGTTGCATGGCTCATGAATAATATTCTGCCAATTCATCTTAAAAGATAATAACATAGATGTCATTCAAATTTGCAACATGAGAATCACTCTGGGGGAAGGCATAAATTTCTGCTCGCATCACTGCATGGTTGTGACCAGGTAGATTAAACAATAAGAAAAGGGAACATCATTTCCCCAACTTCGACCTCTATTTAAAATGGTTTTTACACAAGTATATTCAAGATACTTATAAGTGCAACCAAAACTGTGAGATGTATGAAAAAGAAAATGTCAAAGCCCAAAAGTGATCATCAAGCAAATTGTTTTGATAAGGATCACCAAGCGAAACACTGCTATTCACCTGTCAAGTATTCGCCAATGGTCGCCAATTTTGGCATCGACATCATCAATTTCCTTCTCAAGATTTTGAAGCATGGAATCAACCTGAAACACATTAGCCAATAAATAACTAATTTCAAGTCAGCTGCAAGAAAACATCCTTGTCCTCTGTTAGTTTCCCTTGATTATCTTCTCCCTCCCTCTGTATAATTGAAACCTAGTGCATATTTCTCAATTTCTAGGCTACCTTATCTGATGCTTTATTCAATTTATTTTGGGCTATAGAGGACAAAATATATGCCTTCACCGACTTAATTTAGGAAGAATGTCTCACCTTATCTATGAGTGCAGATGAAACCTCATCATGTTCAGCAGCATGATCATTCTCATCATGAGCAGCTCTATATGCCTTGATAGCATCCAATTCACCACCTGTACCCTCTTTATCTACCATGCTATTATAAAGTTGGATCTGACAAGAAAAGGAATCCTCCATGAGTCACAGATTCTTGTTGAAGAATTACCTGACCTTACAGCGAACCAAAGATATACTCGCTATATGCATCGCACATAAAGAAAAATACCAAAAAAACATCAACAGCAAAGAGAGTCAGGGAGCCCACAGGTGGGATTTCTTTCTTTTATTTTATTTGGATTTATTTTTCGTTTGGAGGAGACGGGTAGAGGGCGAGACAGAGGATGATAGCTGGAGAAGAGGGACGCCCAATTAATTATCTGTTAATAATTGAATGTTCTGCTGCTTAAGCATGTCAAATATTGTGCAAAACCTAATTGAGGTAGCATAATCTTAACATATCAACATTAAAGTTATGCTTCAATATATGAATTTTCTGGATTTATTAGGAAGACGGATGTAGTAGTTTGCTTCTTTTTGGCTTCTATCTGAGTGATGTACAAGTTTGTACCATCTTGATACATTATCAATAAAATCTTACCTTATCAGCAAAACAAAAAAAAGTTAAGTGGAAAATTAGCCAATGCTACAATCATCAAAATTACTACTCCCTCTGTCCCAATTTATGTGGCACTTCCCGAGATTCAAACTATGTGAGCTTTGACTATCATTTTAAGATATACTTTTGCATCAAATTGACATGAAAGAAATTGCAACTTATGGTGCTTTTCGTATAGTTTTTGAATATCTAAATTTCAATTTTAAAATATTGCGTTAATCTAATCCAGTTTAGCTTCAAAGATTAGTCAAATTGACTCTCGATAAAAGTGTCACATAAATTGGGACGGAGGGAATACTTATCTCTTTTACCAAGAGGAAGAGGAAAAGGAAAAAGAAAGCAGGTTAAGGAGCAATTTGTATCTTTGCCCAGAAATTATAATTTCAGTATAAACAATAACCAATACTCCCTCCATTGGAAAGTGAACAATCACCTTTACCTTTGTTTCCCATTTAAAAAAAACATAGTTCAACTAAAACCAAAAGAGAAATTTAGCAGGACAAAATCAAGATCCACATGACGTCCATCAATAAAATTAATCAATATTCATTAACAGATAAAGGAAGGTCAACATGATTAAAAGCTATAGAAAAGCAAGGGATAATATTTTAGGGAGTGAATATTGAAACAAGGAGAAGAAAAAAAGAAGCAGCAGCAAGTACATAATAAAATGCAACATAACAAAGAATCATTAAGAGCTATAGCTAGTATTAACACAAGTAAGAGCTTTATTTTCCTTTTCTTGGTCTGATTGCTCGTACAGTTTAGCTTCAGAATGGCATACCTCTTTACTTACAAGCCTCAGGAACTCTTCACGCTCTTGGCTAACAGACTGCATAAAATAAAGTTATAAGAGATTGATAGAAAAGACCAGGTACTAAACAGTCCAAAACTTTTTCGAGCCCATCCTTACAGAAGCAGAAGCTAGAACAGCCAAGGCACGGCTAATTTTACATAGCTGCTCTTGTTTGTCAATTGCTCTTGCTCGAGCTTGCTCTTGTGCTTCTGTAGCAGTTGGAATAGTCATCTCTTTCAATGCCACATCCTCTTTACTACAGACAGATTCCTTCCTTCTGGTTTTCTCTTCTTCTTCTTTCTCTTCCTCCTCCTGCAGACAATTACAATTACCTCTAAGGAGAAGACTACTGATGTTTACACAACTTGACATAGAATACACATGCCATAAGAGGCAGATTTATTTCCTGATGGATACCATAGTCAAAAAATAGAAAGGATCTTTACACAAATAGCCGGTTGGATTTACTGTTTACATTTCCTAGCCGGTATACATAGATTATACACTGATTATACATGGATTATACATCTGCCGGATATTTTACGTGGTTGGATGGGCAGCTATTTAGGTTAATTCAAAATATAGAATCCCAGTTAAGAGAACAAAGAAGAACCACAAAATCCAGCTTTGGGGAGGGGGGGGGGGAGCAAAAGATAAGCAGCATCGGACACTGTTCATTTCACAATAAGAATAAAATTAACCTTGATAAGCTCCTCCTGCATTTCAAGAAATTCCAATTTCCTCCTCCTTTCCGATAGCGAATCTTCAGATGGCAGGGAAGTGATGCCCACAGTATCCACAACCTCATCTGGTAGCGAAGACAGTGTAGCTCCAACAGCCTCCTCTGGCTTCAACCTTCCAGAAACAGTGAAAGCTCTGCTCACAGAATGGGAGGAAAAGCAGGTCATGTGTGCTGAAAGGTGAACAAACTATGTAGTTGCAAGTTGAATAATCTTCAAGAAAATGTGTAATCTGGGAATGCATATACTAGTTTGCAGGTGCTAAATTTCAGAGAGATTGAGAGAGGGAGAGACTAAGATACCTGGAAAGGATAAGAAGTGAAGAAGGCACTGAATGATTAAGTGACAAATCCAACCAATCTCGGAGCTGCACATAAGAACAACAATATTAGAACAAAGTATTGTATGTATTCAATGATTAACTTTGACGTTCATTCCCCCTAAAGTACGTATATATTCTTCTCTTCAAGTTTTCCTGTAACTGGAAGGAACTAAAGACATTTCTTCTTCTTATTGTCAATTTCTGCGAGGGGTTAAAAATGAATATGTGGAAGTTATAACATAAACTTCTCCTCCCCTTTACCCTCATACTTTCTTATAAAACAATGGAAATGGACCTTGGCGTCACCCTTTTACTTCTCCACCTGCCCATCAGCTTTTGTGTCTATGAAGAAATCGGTACAGCTAATTGAGTGCTTCTACAAACTTATTTCTTCAAATCCATTTGAGATCAGAAGGATCATAACCACTTAATTCCATGTCGTATAATGTCCTTCACATTCAAAGTCTAGATCAAACAGACGATTCCCCCGTCACTATAAACCAGCTAACTTTAGAACGGAAAAGTGATAGTCCCTTCATCCCTGTTTATTTGGCACTCTGTCCCTTTTGTCTGTGATTGAAACATTTTCATATTTAGAATTATATTTGAGCCTTACATTCCCATTTTGCCCTGATTGAAATAATCTATGAGAATTGGCATGACTTGATGCAGATCCTGCTGCATAGAAATATAATGTGCTACTAAGAGTACTTTTGATATTTTATGTATATTTGGTTCATGTGTCAAACGCCTTCTTTCTTTCTTAAACTTGTGTCTACTCAAATATCCTAAAAAAATTGAGATCAGTACTTTTCATTGATAACGAACATTTTCAACAAGAAAATCACTAAAATAATGAAGTCAACATTGAATATCTTAGCAAAGATAGTCCGAAGAGCAGATATTGCAAGAGCAATCCAATCCTACATCTATAATTTAGCTGAAAATGTTGCTGCAATTCGGCAAAAAGTATTGACAGGATATCCACATAATATCAAATTGAACAAATACTTTTTTATTGATTTTTTTGCACAAACGTTGACCAAGAACCTGTTGGCGCATTTCTTCAACGGAAAGTAAACCAAGCATGCCTCGCTCTCTACAATCTTCACGAAGTTCAGCTTCTGAAAGAGACTCCACTCCTTCAGCTTGAATCAATTTGTCATCATTTTTAATCCTATGAAAATGATAGGATCTCAAGTGTCACATATATCTTACTAGATGCAACTGTATGAGAACTAAACTAGTCACTTCGAAAGTAGATAGCATGTCTATGTATGACATGTTAATGAACATGTATACGTGTTCCTTGAGAATTTGCTTGGCTGTTAAATCTCCAAGAACATGTGTTACTTCACCTTTTCCCAGGCAACTACTGTTTGTTAGAGAGAATTATTACTGACAGAGACAGACTGGTAAAATTGCAATGTTTGTGCTACTGATTAATGTAGATTCTTGTTAGAAGAGTAAAGACAGCTTTTTCCATCAACAACAACAACAACAACAACCCAGTATAATCCCACGTGTGAGGTTTGGGGAGGGAAGTATGTACGCAGACCTTACTCCTACCCCGGAGGGTAGAGAGGCTGTTTCCGAAAGACCCTCGGCACAAGGAGATGAAAAAGAGGCAATGGAACAATAACAACCACATACGTCAAGAAGACAGTGCCAGCAACCTAAGAATCAAAACAAATAAATGGAAAAAGCAATACCAATAATCAGAATAATGGACCGCTTTTTCCATCAACAACAAAACAAAAAGACATTTTGGGATCTTTTAGGGGTCACAAAGGCAGTGAAAATTTTTGTTGCCCTCAGCAAATAACTAGTCGATCACATTATATTTTTTTCAATAAAATGAATATATTTGCAATTATTTTCTTGCAGAGTCTCTGCAGATTTAAGCTTGTCTGAGCTACATAACTTGTCAATAGCAAAGGAAAAGCAAATTAAACAAACTGTCACCTCTTCCCAGTGAGTGTTCAAAAGTCAAAAGGAACTGAACATACATCCACGTGAAAGATCATTTTCTTATTTCTGTTGACAAATTAAACAGACTGATATACCAAGTTCCTCTTGCTGATGCAATTTTTCCAGACAATGCCTCAAACACCTTACTCAGAGTCCGAACACCATCAGCAAAAGAATTTCATGTCATACTAGAGATTCAAAAAGTGACTCACTACTGAGCAAGGTTAGTGAAACTTGTACCTCCACAAACGTCAAGAACAAGTCAAAATATGACCTACTTCCACAAACTGTTATTGACTAAATAGAAACTTACATTCAAGAAAATCTATAAGAGTCTCTAACATATATTTTCTTAAAACAATATCCTACATGGAAAGAAGTGGCATACCTTTGCAATCTCTTCCGAAGCATAAAACGCAAATAAGCATCTGTACCATAAGGACTGATCCCCATATACTTGCACATACTTACTAATCGAGGCCTGAGAATAGAGAAGATTCAATTCCTTCCATATTCAGAGATTAGATTATATATCACGTTGATTAGATAGAACTGTAGAGTATAGAAGAATTAGTTATAATACCAACCTGCTTATATTATCTAGGGTAAGCTCATCATTGAACAGCTTGGCAAAGCCTAAAATTTCCTCATTCGTGACTCCTGCACCTCTTCTAACCTGCATGAAGTCCCATATTTAGACAAGCAGAATGCTATTGATCTTCATTGGCACTTTCTATTTCCATATTTTTAGCCTCTGGACGCATGTAGGGGATAGCGATGGTTGTATATCAAGAGTGAGTCACCTTGATCAGAAATTCATCAAGATCTTCAGCTGTTTTCTTTAGTTCTCCACTCCGAGAGTTTTGGACCTCTTTAGCCATTTCCTTGACGGTGTCTTGAAGAAATTTTGCATATTCTATCCTCGCAATCAACCTTCTCTTTAATGCTTCCTATAAATGAAGCATTCCAAGCAAGTAAATTGATAATCTAAAGGAGGATAAACTCTTAGCTTAAGCAAATGCAAAAGTAACAGTCTGAGATTGTTAAAGCCACTGCAATTTGTTTGAGCACAAAAATTATTTAACCAGTACAAATTACGAAACCTAGATGGAGATATCAAGGCCTAGAATTACGTACCAGTATGAAGATACGACATCACACGAGTAAAAAAATTACAGACTACTTAGCCAATAACATAGATTTTACTTTACACTCAGAAAGAAAATATTTGACCTGTTCTTTCATTTTGTCTTGAAAAGTAGATGGCAACATGTTTGGAAACAGCTTTAAGAATACAGGCAGTAAAAATTCCATGAAGGGGACAATGACGAAAACAGCAAATGGAACCAGCCTGAATATATCAGCTGTAGTCCGTGTGAGCTGTTGCCTCTCTCTTCTAGAAAGACTCTTTCCACTAGCTAGCTTTATCAACAGTCTTGAACTGATCCTCGTATCAGCCCAGAGGAGCTTAGAACCTAGCCAATAATGCTGCAGAGTAGATATAAACTCATGTCTCCAGTGAGCAAGCTTTTTGGCCCAATCTTCCCTGAATAAAGACCACAAAAAAAGAAAAAAGGAAGCATGCACTAAGCACTATCAGAGACACTTCTTGTTTAACCAAAAATAAATCTTTAGGTTCTAACAAATCCTAACCTACTCATCGAGGCCACCACCCTCAAAGCAGGACCAATCCCCAAAATTGTCGCCCATACTCTCTGTATAATAGATTTAGCAACCTTCTGAGATTCTTGCAGCTGTTTCGCTTTTGCTTTGGCCTTTGCAGTACTTAGTCCCACAACAGCTTGATCACATTCCTCGGGAGATGCTTCACTTTTCTTTTTGGCAATCAACTCTTCCTCATCATCACTTCCCAGATCAGGTTGCTTTGCTGTTGCTGTAGAAGCACAACGTATAGAGTACGGCGACAACCTCACACCAACTGAAGAAATAACATTGACTCTTCTATTTACATGGCCAAATACTGTAGCATTAAAATATTTTGGCTGGACGAATTCTAAGCCCGAAAATCTCGAAAATCCATCATTTATTGCAGAAAAATCGTCACTATCCTTTCTTTGATCTGAACCTTGATATATAGAAGTCACAGTTGAGCTAAAACCGCGGGAATCCAAATAATGAGCAGATTGCCCATTCCCCGCCTGAAGAATTCTAATAGACCGAGCAGAGACATTCAAATAGTCAGAAAGAAGCCTCCTCCTCCGTAGAATTGCTCTAGAAGCCATTACTTGCCTCTACACTGAAAAATAAAAACCATCATGTTCCAAAAGTGACATACAAGTTATTCAAATTAGATAAAACACCAGCAATGAAACTGCAAATCTTACGCGATTAATTGCATATTATAGGACAATGTTCGTTTCTTCCATTTCTTGTAAATATATAAAATTGCCTAGAACACCACCAGTAAAACTGCAAAATACTCTATAGAAAATATATATTTACACACACACACACATTGATCCTTCTAGAAGGTTCCATGGCATGCCTTCAAGTGTGTATATATGTATAGCATCCAAGGTTGTGGTTTAGTGGTCAATAAAACTGAAATTGTAAACTAGAGTTCAAATCCTAGCAGAAGCAGCAAAAAGTATTTAAAAAAAATAATGATTTCTTCACATCCGTCTATACTAGGCTAGATGGATTTACTCAATATTTGTGTTGGTGGAAGGACCAGGTAGCTGGTGGATTAGCCGAAATGCGTGCAAATTGGCAGTGACATCACTACTACACACATACAATATATAAGCATGTGTTTTTTTGTGTGTATTAAAATACACCAGCATTAAAACATCATACTATATTAATTGACTATTATAATACAATGTTTTTCTCCTTTTATTTCATCTTAATATATATAATGCAAATTTGTACTAACATTTAGAAAGGAAAAAAATTTGCAAAACTTAAGTAAAGCTAAAATTAAATTACATAGGACACAAGCATCAAAAAACCTAATATACTCAATTAATCTTCTATTACAAGACAATCATTTCTCCTTTCATTTCTACTTAACATATACTATGAAAATTTCAGCTAAATTACATAAAACACCAGCGGTAAACACTGAAAACACACTCAATTGATCGCCTATTAGTATATATGTTTTTTTCTTAACATCGCAATTTTCTGCTAATATTTAACAAAACACAAAAACTTGCAAAACACGAAAATCTATAAACAAAACTGTTTTTCACAAAATTAATACTCCAAAATGAAACGACGATTCGCGAAATTAAAAATAGAAAATAAAAAGAGGAAGAATAAAATTGAAGAATTGTCCGCAGCTGAAAACATTCAAACTAGTGATGAAATAGCTTTGATACTTACAAATTTCGCCTCGGTGATGCGCAGAGAAAATAGTTTTGCTGAGAAATTCACACTGTCAACGTGTATATATATGTATGAAGAATTAAAAATGATTATTGGATTTTATTAAATGTATCTAGAGAGAGAGAGAGAGAGAGAGAGAGAGAGAGAGAGAGAGAGCCAAAAAGTTGAAGCTTGGGTCAGAATTTATACATGAAGGTCTCAGCCTCTCAGGAGAAAGGAGGAGCTGAGATTTTGGGGGAAATGGGGGGTTTTAGGAATCAGGTGTAGTGCAGGTACACATTATTCGGTGTACAAGCAACATTATGGACCAGTTGATTTTCTTTTTCTGTTTTTGCTTCTTCGTCTTGTCCAGTTATATTTTAGCACGTTTTCAGAAAATAACTTCTTCTTCAAATTTTTTTTTTTTTTTATAAGGTTGAAATAACTTCTACTTCAAGTTGGGGAAGTTAAAAGTAAGCTGGAAATAACAATTTGTTTCTAGATAAAGATTTCCATGAAATTTTGATTTAAAATGAAATTGTGTTTGGATAATACTTACTTATTGAATAAAAACATTTGGAATAAAGTTGATGGTCGAAGGTAATTTTCAAAAACATGAAATACAACTTATACCCATAATTTTAAATTAATTATTAAAAATTACCAAGCTTTATATATTTCATTATTAATCATTACCGAGTTACCAAACCTGGTCATTTGAACAACGGAATTTTGATGAAGCCTTTAAAGTTTAAAATAGTGCTTGCTAATATTAAAATACTTTTAACATCGTCCAACCATCCAGCGGTTAATCTAAAATGTTAATTTAGTGAGTTCAATTTTTAAATTCTTACAACTGAATTTTATTGTGCTTTTGAAATTATGAATTCATATTCAATATTTGTCAAAATTTTAATGATTTTATGTAATGGCTACTCTAACTATCATCTAACCTGTCTTCAACAACAAAAATAAAAGCGAATTGAAATATATTGGTGAAGATTAAGGGTCGTTTCTATAATGCCATCACTAATTATCAGCTAACGACTTTAGCATTTACTTGTAATAGTAGGAGTCTGAATATGCCGGAAAGGGGGAAAAAAAACAATTAATTGAATGCTATAGTAAATTTAGTAAGCATTTGGACATAAAATTGTAATTTTTTAAAAAAATAGTAATATTTAAAGTTAATTGAAAAATGATATTTGGACTCATTTTCGAAATTTTTTCAAAAACTTGCAAAATTTCATGAACAAATAACATTATTAAAAAAAAGATTTAAAAAAATAAAAAAAAGAATCATGGACAAACGGAGCCTTATAGCATGTTTGGCCAAGCTTTGTTTTGGGCCAAAAATGCCAAAAGCACTTTTGGCCAAAAATTGAGGTGTTTGGCCAAGCTTTTGGGAAAAAAAAGTGCTTTTGAGGAGAAACAGAAGTAGTTTTTGAAAAGCAGAAAAAAGTAGCTTCTCTCCGAAAGTACTTTTCTGAGAAACACTTTAGAGAAAAATACACTTAAAAGTAGTTTTCAAAAGTGAGAAAAATACACTTAAAAGTAGTTTTCAAAAGTTTGGTCAAACACTAATTACTGCTTAAAAGTATTTTTCAAATTAGTTACCCAAACACAAACCACTTTTCACCAAAAGCATTTTTTTAAAAGTACTTTTGAGAAAAGCACTTCTCAAAATAAATTGATTTTAGAAATTTGGCCGCTATTAGTCTTTCGTAAAATATTGAAATTAGTGTTGTTTCAAAAGTTTATTCCTTAAACCATTCAATGGTTCAGCGTGTTCAATCTATCGTTTCACACATCATTTCATTGTTGTTGAGTACATCCAATGCAAGACTGACTACATTAAATGGTTCTGAGTTTTTTTTTTTTTAATAACAAGTTCAGTCAAATAAAATAAAAGGTTTAAAAACTTACTCTTGCTAGGTATTTATACCCATCAATGAATATATAACATATGTCTTCACATACAGTACTATCACTAAATCATATAGCTTAACCATGATCAATAAGTATAATTAATCGTCATAACACTCCCAACCAAAAAAAGAATTTCATTTTAGCTAACACCTCACCATCATTTAGATCCTAGGAATATGAATCCGGCAGAACACAAGTTGGAAATTTGTCATCCTCCAGCAGATATATATTGTCATATTGCCTGGAAAATCATTTAACAAAGAAGCATCATCAAAACTTAAAATATTTATATTGGGAGAATAATAAGCAACAATGCTCAGGACGTTAATGGTGTTGCCATGAGCAACGATTAAAGCTCAATTTTTGAAATCTTTCTATTGCCAACCAAATTCTCAGCTGATCAAATGTACTCAGAGACATAGCACCAACCTAAAAACAAAAACAAATATTTTTCTTAAATAGTAGTAGTATAAGTTATGTACAAATGGTAGAATTATTTTCTGAACTTCTGTTTCCAAATATTTTAAACAATCTTAACTTCCCCTACTACAAATAAAACTTAAGGCAATCAAAACAAAGATAAATGCCCTGTGACCTGTGAACAATATCATCAGGTACCTTATACATGATGTTATGAATAGATTAACAAGGAGCATAATTTTATTTTTTTGTCTTGGTTACTCAAACCGTAAAGAGAGGAGTCCTGTCTATTCATATGTGAAAGCAAAGAGACGCAAAATAATAGAATTCATGGAGATCTTCAGAATTGGTGGGAATGTCCAATTCATCTTTTGTTTTTATGGAGGCTAGTTTTTATGTCCTCTTGTATGTATTCTCCTTTAGATAACCCTTTTGGTAGCAAAGTAAGAGGGTTTCTTCTCATGATCCAATCAAAGTCATGCATCCTAGTTGAGTAGTTGGTGCAATGAGAGCAGCTTGTCTCATTTTCCCTGGCTATATTTCACTTTTTCTTTCTCTTTCTTGAAGCATCGTCAATCGTCCTGGTTGGGCCATCAGAAACTCTAATCAGCACAGCATTCTGAGAATTATATATGTTCCTTTCGAACTGCCATTGTTGCATGATCCACCTCTAGAGCTTTATTCTCATACTCCAAATGTAGTACCCTATCTGTTGCAGCGTTATGTTCGACAGATGCTTGCAAATGACTACAAGTGCATGATGCCTCTAGTCGTTCAAATGCCATAGAGCAGCAAATTTCTGTTGTCACTGCATTATCCTTTTTGCTGAATTGAGAAGTGTTAGGAACTTTGAGTCACTCGTTGCATCCTTCTCCATCTCCGTCCTTGATTCTCATACTCCAGGTAAATTCTCCAACATGTTGCAATCCCTCGATTGGATACCTCGAATAGGCAATAATCATTTGGGTTCTTCCCTTCTTTACTTGCAGAAGCATCCCAAAATACTTTAAATGGTATGTATACGATACTTAGAAAAGAAGCAACTCATATGGCCTAATGCAACAACGCAAGTGATGTTTTCTTTCGCGGTCTGATAATTTGCAGTACATAGCTGATGCATGAAATGGATTATTAACATGGCAACATATCAAAAAACCCATGAATTTATCAGTATACCAAGATGAGTTCAGATTAATTGAGAACTCATCAACAAACGATTCTGGAGTTCTTCTGCCTAGGGGAAAAGAAATGTGAATATGTTCCCTTTGGTGGAAGTGGCACTGCAACAGAAATAATAATAATAATTATTATTATTCAATTGACAAGAATCAACATCTATAAATGTGAAGGGAGAGATAAGAACCTGGATAAATGTCCGGAGAAAATGACCTATGAACTTCAATAAATTTAGGTTAGTTGAGGCAGGTTTGCGTTCAGTGTTTTCAGAAAATGAGATCCTTTGCAACTTAACATACGTAATGAGTAGATCTATGATGGTCTTCAAGGCTAAATGATCATCTGGATGTGGGCACACTAAATTTGGGGGTAGCTTTCCTGGCAGTTCATTAAGCCTCTTACAGAAATTTCACGTTCAGGCATGTAAGGCTTAAAGAGTTTGTTGATCTTTTGGGTAAACAAGAAATATTGCTTTCACTTAAATCCAAGTATTCCAAAGAGTGCAAAGATCCTATAAACTTTCCAACCAACGATCTTCCGAACCTACAAATTCTATAAATTTTTGAATCCGTAAACTCTATAATTTCTAAACCCGCAAACTTCCAAACACATAAACCTCCGAACTCATAACTTTGTAACTCGTAAAATTTCGAACTTGTAAACTGAAAAATAGAAAACCAGAACTGAAAATATTAAAAAATATATCTTTTTTGCCGCGCGGGCGAAGGGGATTGGGGGGTCTGTAGGGGTGCTGCAGAAATTTTTTTTACAGAAAAAATTAAAAAACAAATTTCGGGGAGGGGTTAGCAGGGTGGATGGTGACGGAAAAAAAAATGAAATCTGAAAAAAACTTTTTGGAGGAGAGGGGGTGGGAGAGGTGGGGTAGGGGAGAGAAGGGGGAGGGGGTTGGAGTTATATTTTGGAAAACTTTTTCCTAACTTTTTCTAGAAAAATTATTTTTCTCCAATTTCAGAAAAATGTAATATCTAAGAAAATATTTTTTAAACTATTTTGTGCAACCAAACAGTTAAAAATGAAAAAATATTCAGTGCCATACCAAACACACCCTTTGTTTCTTCTCGTTCTTCTACTTTTCTTTATTTCTTTAAATCTTCATTCTTCATCTTTGCATTCCCCCTTTCTCTTGGTCGCCATTATTATTATTATTAATTATATATTTACTTCCTTTTTGTTTTTTCTAGATCTTTATTTGAACATGATTTTAATTATTTCTCTTTGAATCCTTCTAATATATTTTTTTTCTTTGGTTTTCAATTTTTTTAGAATGATAGTATCAATAGAGATAACAATAATCTTGCTATATGTAAATTGACACGGTATATTTGTTTACTTTAAATTTTAATTTTATTTATGTTTTTTAATCATATTATTTAAGAATTTGAAACAAGAAAATCTAATCGCATTGGACAAAACATATTCAGATTGATGATTACCTATTTATTTATGCAGAAAAAGCCTTGTACAACTAATTAAATTAATTCAAAATACCTTGAACTGACCCGGACCGAATTAATTCAAAATGAATCGAACCGACCGGAACTGAATTAATTTAAAACAGATCGAACCGACTAATGTACCCTAATTTAATTTATTTCTGTCACGACCAAAAATCACGTGACCTGCACCCGACATACTACCCAACTCGAGCGAACCAAACCATGTGATGTACCCAAATCATATGCCTGAAAACCAATTTAACTGAGGAAGCTCCTTGAAAATAATATACTTGTTCAAGTAAAATGATAAAATATTTTTCAATTTCAAAATCACACATGACGCATTCCATGATAATAACAATTAGACTAAGTAAAATAAATATTTTTTCATGTATGTCGTGTACAACCCCATTACTATAACTTTTCACAAGTATCTATGGAGCCTCTAAAGAATAGAATTAAATACTTAGGCTAATATCCAACTAGCATAAATTAAGAAAACAACATTATAGTTACCACGAAATAGGAGTGGTATCTCACCATATACCTCAGGAAGAGAGTCATCTTAGGCATGACCACATGCCACGTATCATACATCATATTGAAACATATAAAGTAAGTGGGACCCTAGAGGGGGGCCCTAAGGGCTAAATACACCGTAGCGGTACTCAATAAGTATCATAGACTCTCTCTAACTTAAGTTCTTAGGACAAACTTTATAAAAATAATGCATCAATATTTGATATAAAATGATAAGAAATTTTATCAATTCATGATCCTTGTCATTTTAATAAAAGCCAAGTGAAATATAACCCACAATTATAAACTTTTAAAATATTTATGATAACTGATGATAGGCTATAATTACGTATTTTAGTCACTTATTACACTCTAATTTACTGCACTTTAATTGAGTTTGAGCTTTAATCGCTAGTGTTTTACACTAATTATGTGTTTTATGCCTTGTAGGAGTGATTCCGAGCTATGTAGATGTTATGGAATGAATTCAAGTGATTTGGAGCTTTGAAGCCTGAGTAAAAGCCCAAGGAATTAAGTTGGGATCGTGTCCGGGGATCAAATTTGATAGTTAAGAATGAACGAAGAATCGAGTAGGCATATTATGTACTGTCTAGTAAAATGCACATAACCTTTCGCTCAGAACTCCATTTGGTCTCCACAATATATGGTTGGAAAGCTAATGCAAAGGTCTACAATTTTTATGTTTTACGTTTTTCCAAATTCCACACATAACAGGGTGAAAAATGCAGTCGAATCCGCGGCCACGGATTTGGCCCCGGATATGAGGCAGAACACTGGGTAAAATCCGCGGCCAAATCCGCGGTTGAATCCGCGGCCGCGGACGTCCTGACCTGGAAAAGTGTCCTTTTTCTCGTAGGAGAAGGTATAATTATTTGGGGCCGACCCTACTTGGTATATATACATGGAAAACGGTATTTTGAGGACCTTTGACATACCTTTGACATATTTTTGACACAAATTAGACCTAAGGAGACTGGGGATTCGACCTAAGGAGGCAAGAACATATTAGGAGCAAGGCGGAGAATTCTTCTACAAGTTTCTCTCTTCCTTCTTCCTATTTTTATTATTGGTTATGAATTCTAATATTGTAGTTATGCATACTATTATGAATAGCTAATTTGTTATCTAGGGTTTTGATGGAACCTCTTGGAGGATGAATTCTTGTTATGTTTTAATATAATTTAACCTTTGAATTTGTCTATTTGTTCAACTACGTGCTTATTTCAGTTGATTTAATGGCCATCGATTGACTGTACCTATTTATTATGTGTTGCTTGAGAAAGGATACATATTTAGGTAGTTGTTGAACAACGTCACTCCTAACGTATGTGAGAAATTAATACAACGGGTTTAAAGGTAGGTTTAGAAATAACAAAGTCTTGACATGGTCATAATGAGCGGTTAGATAAATTCAACTAGCGTAATTCGAGAGAATATGTCTAGTAAATTATTGTAGTTGCTCGAGAGAGAATTATGGCACCTAAAGTGCTCACGATCAATAGAGAATACATAGGTGAAATTGTAGGGAACATAGCGGGAAGGATTCCAACATTTGAGAAAATCATAACTCTAGACCTCCTAAATTTAATCTCCAACCCTTAATATCTTTAGTTGTTAATTTACTGCTTTAGTTTATTAGTTAGATATAAGAATCTTAATCTGTATAACTTAAAAATTTATTCGGGCTTGTCTTCTTAGCGATATTGACAATTATGGCGAAATCTTAGTTCTCTGTGGGATTCGACTCTGTATTCTTAGATCGGATTATATTTGCAGCGACCGCTTATCCTTTTTAGGACTAGAGTTGGGCGTGATCAAATTTTGGCACCGTTGCCGGAGAACTAACGGTGTAGCTGTAGGTGTACATATTTCTAGGTTGCAAGTTTGAACTTTTATTTTTATTTTCTTGTATCTGATTATTTTTTTAATTTTTATTTTTGACTTAAGAGACATGGAATCTTGGAATTATGAGAGTTTTGATGTTGGTAATTCTACTTTTGATCATCCTTATGCATATTATAGAGGAAGCCACCCATTGCAAAATTATCAAAATATTTCCGAGAGCGAGTTATGTGCACCAACTCAATCTTATGTGTGGAATGTATGTGATATGTGTGGTGGTCAAGATGGTCACTTTCATGGTTGTGCTTATACTTCTTATCTTCCCCCAACCCCTTACTATGATAGTTTTTCTTTTTCTTGTGAAGTTAATAGGAACAAAAAACCCAAGGATGATGACCTGAAAGAGATCAAGGATATGCTAAAGTGCCTTGTGGAGCAAAATAATGAGAAACAACTTCCCATAAAAAGGCAAGATGATGCTATTCGCAACCTGGAGGCACAAGTGCGTCAATTAGTTGAAGCATTTAATGCTCAACCAGCTGATTTTGTGGATAGTGGCCAAAAGGAGCTTGTATTAGATGCAAAAATTGAGGTGCTAAGGGAGGAGGACAGAGTAGAATACCAACAATCAATTGAACTAGATTTTGAGGATGTCGATGTTGTAGAAGAGATACTAGAGTCAACCAAGGAAGTTTTGGATATAAATTTAGTTGACTCTAGCGTGATTGGTGTTGAGGATGTCGAAATCATTCCATTTGCTTTAAGTCATTGAAATCACTTTCGGCTCCTTAGGCCTAAACATAAGAGAATCATCCTTACCTTTCACTGGGAGTACTATACCATCACCGACATAAGAATGTCAACTAGGTTATGTACCTAGAGGCAAGTATTATATACCCTACTTGCTCAGGTCGTCTCATCGTAGTGCCATACGAATCGACTCAGTCATGCTAATAATAGCACAAAATAGTATCCTCTCGAGGGATAGCACTCTGTTATAGTCTATACCACAAAGTGGCCATCTACACCTACACCGGCACGTGCAGTTTCATGACGACGAACACAATATATCTGAAGTCAATCTCGGTGAACACAAGTAACTCCCAAAAAATTTGATACTTCAAAAATAGATTCATAGCATAGTAGCTTCAAATGATCTATTTTTATCAAATCATAACATTAAAAACAAATCTAAACCATTTGAACAAAATTTAAATAAACAACTTTTTAAATTTTAAAGCCTTTAGCAATTTAACTTCAATCTTTAAAAGATACAACAAGTGCTATTCTGCTCATCAATTTTCAAAAAAAATAAATACTTTCCATGAAAACTTATCTTTGGCACTTAAATATGTATACTCTTGTCAATACGTAAGTTTTGGTAAAAACTTATAACATTTACCTTGCGTGTCATTTTTCCAATAAGATTTAAAATAAAATTTTATAAAACAACATCACACTACATATGCAACATAATATTTTAGTACATGGAGACATCCGTACTTGTTTGTCCCCATAAGCACGAAAGCACATTTGCAAACAACTTAAGCATTAACTCAAAACAAGCTTTTAGAGAAAGTCCCTCAAGAAGAGTAAGTTTTAATCAACTTACCTCGCTTTTATTTTATTAACATTCACAAGCTTTCAGTCCTCTTCCATCATTCTAATGTTGATTAAAATGCTCAAACATCACCAACAAGTCGATATCTACAATTAGATATCCTATTTACATCAAAATATGACCTAAGATATTGATCAATATACATATATGGCTCATAAGTTGGCTACAAGCCTCCAACAACTCAATTCGCCAAATAGATTTACATACTAGACCATTCAACTTCATTCTTATATTTTAATACCCATTTGAAGTCATTAATGATACTACATCAATCGTCCAATGCCACCAAGTTACTATTCATCGTCTTTCATAATCAACACTTGCAAAATACACAATTCGGGTGATTACTTAGTTGATCACTTCCAACTTTTGCTAACAAACAATTCCATAGGTTCATTGTATTCATCAATTTCATCGCCAAGATTACTATTTATCTTCTCTCTTTTTTTCTCAAAAGTACTATTCATGCCATGAACTAGAGTTTTATTATTCAATCTTTCAACCATTAAAACTTGTAACAAATACTTCAAATACTTATAACTACTCATAATAAACGAGTTTGAAGTATTGGAATTGCCTCTAGTAGATCAATCTTGACAAATCACGACTTTGGTGATTTTTGTGTTCTTAAGGATTTGATGATGAAATCTTGTATTTGGATGCAAGAATGATATTAGAACTCATGTATATTTAGTAAGAATCAACCCAAAATATCATTAACAACTTACCTTTGTTCGTTGGACTTGATTTGAGCTTAAAATCGCCCCTTCACCTCAAGAACCCTAACCCCCAATACTCAAAATACTCTCTTCTCCCGATTTGTACTTATAGGCCCAGATTTCTGGGTTTTGAACGCGCCCCCGAATGCTTCGCATCCCCAGTTCACTCCTATTCGAAGCTCGGACGCGGACTCGGACGCTATGGTTGTACTTTACCGCCAGCCTTAGGTAAGTAGATCATAAATTCTTGTATGAATATCAAAATGACAAGCGGTTTGGAGCGTTAGAAACTAGACTCGAAGACCTTTCAATTGATAGGTTGTACTCTATATAACTTCTTATATACATATCTAGATTTGCTCATCTAAAGTTAAGTCTTGTGCGTACTCATTTGGAACTTTGGTTTATCATGAAATTTCCAACTTGACTTGGGCTTAGGGTTATTCCTAGACCCCATATCACTTATAATATACCCCATACACTTATTATCATATCCAATTAATATCCATCATATTAATAGTCCTCATCTGCACATAAAATAATATAATTAGCACACATCAACTTTCTTAATAGAGCTTAAACACTTTGAAATTTTTCGGGGTGCTACAATTTCGCTATTGGTAAGTTGCATTAAAATAATGGCGCTCATAGTCATCAAATCCTAGATCTGCCTCTGCTATTATATATCTACCAATCTTGTAAGCTCAAGTTCGTTACTGAAAAGGTATGTGCGCGCGCGCTTGAAAACTTTACTTATTTATTTTATTGTTCTATATATATACACACACACTAGATAATTCATTTTTGTTTTTTGTATTTTATAAATAAGCTTTAATTAAGTAATCATAAAGTTGTTGATCATTTGAGAAACTAACTAGGGGGAGAATCTTGAAATTTCGTAAATTCATGTTATATTCGCAAAGAGATCAAAGACAAATATTATCTTTTTCAAAGTCGCCGAAGTAATCACAAAATATTCTTCCTTTTCATAAAGATCAAATACATCCCAAAGAAGTCTGCATCATCCTATGTTCGAGAAATACAATGCTTAAACCCTCGAATAATGGAGAATATTTCAAAATGGAAAATCAAGAGAGCAAACAAAGTTATGCCCATAAAGATTCATCAATAATATTATATTTCATTTAAAAAACTAAGGGGAGAATATTTGTAACATACCGTAACTTTGCCATGCCATAAATACCAAAATCCAACCTTGTTTTTGGTGTGATTTTGCATTCTTGAAAATTAAAAACATACCAAACATAGAGGATTACTATTCTGATACAGAACCTACATACCAGGTGGTCCCTAGAATATATTATAGAAACTCATCAAACTGCTGATGTCCTATTACAGAAGTTTATTTATATCATTTGCAATTTTTCCTTAGTTAAAAGGCTTATTTTGGACTACTTTCAAATTCAAATCTAAATTTTTGGAACCAAATGTTAAAAACTACATATATCATAGTAATAACAAAATTAATTAGTATGCATATGCCTATATTATAGGAAATCCAAGATCCTGATTACATAATTTTGTCAAGATATTAATTCTTATTTGACCAACCTGGAATTTTCCCTATATAAAGTTATGGCATAAGCTACTGAAATATATCATTTTGAGCCTCCTTCACTCTTCTTTTCTTCCATTTACCAAATTCAATTAAACATGGAATTTGGCCTACAAGTTGAAATCATTTCCACAAAACTCATAAAACCATCTACACCAACTCCAAAACATCTTCAAAATTACAAATTATCGTTCTTTGATCAATTAGCTGAAAGGGAACATATGCCTCATGTACTTTTCTATCCTCGTGACAACAAGTCCATCATCGAATATGACAAGTTCGATGAAAAACTCGAACAATCCCTGTCCAGGATTTTAACTCATGTTTACCCTGCAGCCGGAAGGTTATCAAAAGATCAACTCTCAATAAATTGCCTAGATCAGGGCGTTACGTTTACTAAAGCCAAGGTCAGTTGTCAATTCGACGATTTCATCAATCAGGTAAAAAAGGATCTTAATCTCGCCCTGTTTTTAATTCCAAAAGGTATCAAAGATTTGAGTGACACTGATTTTGACATCACTTCACTTGTTGTTGCACAAGTAACAGAATTCCAATGTGGTGGTTTAGCACTATCTGTTAGTGCATCACATCCTGTAATGGACGGATATAGTAATTTTAAATTTGTTTATGAGTGGGCTAAAGTGTGTAAATTTGGAATTCCAGCTGAGGAAATTAATTTCCTAAGCTTTAATTTTGGTGATATTTTCCCAGCAAGAGATTTATCGAGTATTTTCCCACCTCGTATTTATCCGAAAAATTCGGATGAAAAATTCGTTGGTAAAAGGTTTTTTATTGATGAAATTACTATGTCAGGGCTCAGAGAAAATTTAACAAGTGCTATGGATTCAGGAGAATTGAGTTTTAAACCTTCAAGAGTTGAGATAATTACAGCAATTTTATGGAGGGCATTAATTCGTGTTTCTGAAGTAAAACATGGATATTTAAGGCCTTCTTTAGTGTATTTCCCAGTGAATTTGCGCGGTAAAATTTCGTTACCTCTAAAAGAGAACGCGTTTGGGAATTTTGTAATTGATGCTCCTATACTATTTGTACCGAGGGAGAATAAGATGGAGTTGCATGATTTTGTAACGTTGATTAGGAATTCAGTGCATAAAACTATTGCTGCTTGTGCTAAAAATTCAGCTGATGACATTGTCGTGGCCGTGGCGAATTCATATAAAGATTATTTTTTATCACAAAAATGGGGTACTGGCAATGATGAAGTTGATAAATGCATAATTTCGAGTTTGTGTAAGTTTCCTATACACGAAGCTGATTTTGGTTGGGGAAAGCCGAGTTTGATGCATTTCGGATTGCGAGATTATCATACTTGTTGGATGTATGATACAGAATGTGGAAGTATTTGTGTGCAAGTGGACTTGAAGGAATCTTACATGCACTTATTTGAATGTGACCATGATATCAAGACTTTCACTAAGTTTTAATTAGTTTTTCTAAGAGTTTTCTTTAGTTCTGAATGTTATTTTTTTTATCATCTTATCCAGTTTGAAACAGAGTATGTTTTTTCAATGAGTGATTTTCTTCCTCTAATCTCATTAATTTTAGTTTTCTTTAGATCTCAATGTTATTTTTTTGTCATCTTTAATCTCAATACGCGAAAATTACTTATCAAAGAATCGAAAAAGAGAACAATATATGAGATATTCAAGCATTGGAATCAAAATATAATATTCACTGTTTAAGTTGGCAGTGAAAACTACTTGCGGGGAAATCTTAGTAGTGCAGTTGATTGGCTGCCTAAATTTTCACTTTGTCGGTGAGGGTTCGAGTTGACATTTTGTAATTTCCTCCCCATTTCCCCTTCCCCTTCCCAACCCCCCCCCCAAAAAAAGAAGAAAGTACTTACAGAAAAAAAAGAGAACAATATAAGATATAATCAAGTTTTGGTATCTAAATAAATTATTCACATTTTAAGATGACTGTTAAAATTAAGATGACTGAATTTCAATATGCAATATTTTTTTTTGGGTAAATAAAAGATTTAATTACCAAAATGGGTATTGAATTACAAAGCATTTGGTGGCTGAGAGTTGGACATTAGTCCCAACACTTCAAGTCAGGCTCATGATCAAAATCAACTATGAACTAAACTACCAAGGCAAACTACTTACACTTTAAGTAGGGTAGAAGTCAATTTGCTAATCACGCCTTGCTACTTTGGGTTTCTGACTACCTCTAAAATACACCTCTTGGATTATATGTTTGGTCGTTGTTGGTTACTTTGAAATACTCTCATGTTCCATTCTCTCCATATAGAATAGACTGCAGCTGCAAAACACATTCTGTACACCTGACTTGAATACTTACCAAAGAAACAGAGAATGCTATATGATATATTCAAGCATCAAGATAAAATATAATATTCACATTTTAAGTTGATACTGAAATATACTTGGGAGAATCTTAATAGTGCAGTTGATTGATTGCCTAAAGTTTCACTTTATCGGTGAGGGTTCGAGTTTGAATCTTGTAATTCCCTCCCCATTTCCCCTTCCCCTCCCCCAACACACACACAAAACAAAAAAATACAGAAGAAAAAGAGAACAATATAAGATGCAATCAAGTTTTTGGAATCTAAATAAACCATTCACATTTTAAGTTGACTGTTAAAATTACTTGCCAAAATACAATATTAAAATATTCAAATTTCACGATCAAATTATACTAGTCACGTTTTAAGTAGATTATGAAAACTACTTACTAAGGAAAAAGGAAACAATATGAGATATTCAACTTTTCGATTTTATGTATTATTCACGTCTTAAGTTGAATGTAAAAACTAGGCCCAATGGTCTCGGAGCCACTTAAACTTGCACTGGTTTGTCATCCCGGCAAATAATCTTATATTTTCCCCATTTGAACACTTTTACTTGACCAAATGAGCATTAATAAATACCTTCGACTGTGCGTGTGTATTAATCACATTGACTTGGATGAACATGTCAAATACTTAGCCTTTTATTATTTGACACATGTAATTTATGAGGCCCACCTTTTTTAAAAACTAATTTTGCCAACTTTATAATTTTTTAGTCAATTTTGAAAACTTCTATCTTCCCATTTATCGTAAAGCTTTCCACCACGAGTGCTTTAACTCCGCCGCCTCCCTCTCTAATTGTAATGACACGGTCGGCCGTTTTGAGAGTTATAACCCCGATTTTCTATTAACTTCTTCTCCCATATCTATTTCTGCTATTGTGACTTGCCGGGAGGTTTCGTTTTGGTTTTTGGAGTATTTTGGAACACTTAGTCCCTAAATGGAGGTTTAAGCCTTAGGATATGGACCGTAGTCGGAACTGTATGAAGACGACTCCGAAATGGAGTTCTGTCGGTTCCATTAGCTCCGTTGGATGATTTTGGACTTAGGGGCGTGTCCGGATTGTATTTTGGAGTTATGTAGCTGATTTAGGCTTGAAATGGCGAAATGTCGAATTTTTGGAGATTTTGACTAGTAGTGGACTTTTTGATATCGGGGTCGGATTCCAATTTTGGAAGTTGGAGTAGGTCTATAGGGTTAATATTGACCTGTGTGCAAAATTTGGGGTCAATCAGACGTGGTTTGGTTGGTTTTGGCATCAGTTGTCGGATTTGGAAGTTTCAAGTTCTTTTAATTTGGATCGGAGGATGGTTCGTGATTTTAGCGTTGTTTGATGTGGTTTTGGGGCTCGACTATGTTCGTATGGTATTTTAGAGTTGGTTGGTATGTTTGGTTGAGGTCTCGGGAGCCTCGGGTGAGTTTCGGGTGCTTAACGGATCAAAAGTTGGGTTGATGTTGTTGCTGAAGTCTTTATGCATCTTGTGTTTTCGCACCTGCGGCGGGGAGACCGCAGGTGCAGGATCGCATGTGCAGCGCACAAAGCGCAGAAGCGGAGATTGGAGGCGTGGCCAGGGATCGCAGTTGCGAGGGAATTTCCGCATCTGCGATGCCCGCAAATGCGTTATAGGAACCGCAGAAGCGGACAGTGCTCCACAGGCGCGCGCACGCAGTTGAGGCCCCCTTGCCGCAGATGCAGTCCCATCCCCCTTTAGTGATTTTTGCACCTGCTATAGATTTCCCGTAGGTGGGGTACCGTAGGTTCGGTTGAAGGCTCGCATAAGCGAGTTTACTGGGCAGAAAAGAGGAATTCAAGGGTTGATTACCCATTTCAATTTTGGGAGTTTGAGAGCTCGGTGTGAGGCGATTTTTCGAGATTTTTTCAAAGAGATTATTGGGGTAAGTGGTTCTAACTCGGATTGGACTATATTTCATGAATCTATTGCTATTTTTATCATCTAATTAGGGATTTGAGTTGGAAAATTGGGGAAAAAATGGTAGCATAGACTAAAATTTCGAGTTTTGGAAGGTGATTTGAGGTCGTATAGTAATTCTTGTATGGTTAGACTCATGAGTGAATGGGTGTTTGTATTTTATGACTTTTACCCGATTCTGAGACGTGGGCCCGTGGAGACCTTTTGGGGTAATTTTCTAATTTTTTGCTTTAGCTTTGATTTTATTAATTAGATTAATTTCTTATAGTTGTATTTATGGTATGAATTTGATTTTGGCTAGATTTGGGCCATTCAGAGTCAGATATTCGTGGAAAAATGCATTGTTAACGATTGATTGAGCTTGGTTCGAGGTAAGTGGCTTGCCTAAGCTTGTGTGGGGGAGATCCCCTTAGGATTCAGTACTATTGTGATATGTGAGCGCCGTGTACGTGAGGTGACGAGTACGTACACGGGCTATTTGTTGAAAAATTCAATTTATTTTACTGAGTAGCGATTTGTTTCCTTTAATTTGAGACTACGAGGCGGTTCCTCGGGAGTTCTCCCTGTATATTTATTTTGGGACTACGAGACGGTATCTCGGGAGATCTCCTGCTATTTACCCCTGTGTGTTCTGCGTTGCTACTTTGCTATGTTCTCTTTGTTTAAATTCTAGTCTCTTATTATATTGTACATTCTCCTACTTTATTTATTATATACCAGTGGGCCTAACCTGACCTCATCACTACTCGACCGAGGTTAGGCTTGGTACTTACTGGGTACCGTTGTGGTGTACTCATGCTACTCTTCTACACATGTGTTTGTGTGCAGATCCAGGTACTACTTATCAGCCCCACTATTAGCTGAGAGTGCTTGCTGATGTATGGAGACTTCAAGGTATATCTGCCGCATCCGCAGACCTTGGAGTCCCCCTTCTATTCTCTCCTATGACATTTATCTTTCGTACTTCTTTTGTTAGACTATGGTGTATAGAGATAATAGTTTTCTTCTGTAGCTTTTGACTTACGATGTTCTGGGTTTTGGGAAGACTGTGTATTATAGAGTATTGGTTATTGTACATGTCGGGTGGCATTGTTACTAGTTATTCAGTTATCCACTATTGTTAGTTGCCAAGTTTTACTTTCGGTTTTGTTATATTTCCGCAATTTGTTAGGCTTACCTAGTCGTAGAGACTAGGTGCCGTCTCGACGTTATACGGAGGGAGTTTGGGTCGTGACAAGTTGGTATCAGAGCTCTAGGTTCATAGGTATCGTGAGGCACAAGCCGGTTTATTAGAGTCTTGCGGATCGGTACAGAGACGTCTTTACTTATCTTCGGGAGGCTATGGAACGGCTACGAAAAATTATACTTCTTTGATTCCTTGTCGTGCGAAATTTCTTGACATCAAAATTCTAAACTTCTGTATTCTATTCTCTCACAGATTGTGAGGGCACGTACATACGGATCTGATGATTAGTCACCCGTGCCCCCTACTAGAGCCGCGAGAGGCCGGGGCTGGGGTAGAGTTCGAGGACGTCCAAGCGGTGCAGCCAGAGCACCCGCACGAGCTGCTACAGAGGAGCCCCCAGTAGCTTTAGCTGGAGGGCAGATACCTGAGATACCTGTTGCTGTACTAGCCCTCCAGGAGACTCTAGCCCAGTTTCTGAGCATGTTCAACACCTTAGCTTAGGCTGGATTGATTCCATTTGCTCCTGCCACATCTCAGTCTGGGGGAGGGGCATAAACTCCCGTAGCCCGCACTCCTGAGCAGAGGGTCCAGGTTGACCAGGCCCCAGAGTTCATCCCTATGCAGCCGGTAGCTCCGGTTCAGCACGAGACTAGGACAACCGCTTCTGAGGCGGAGCAGTTCAGACTTGAGAGTTACAAGAAGTACCACCCACTTACCTTCAGCGGATTGGCTACTGATGATGCTCAGGGTTTTTTGGAGGAGTGTCATTGTATTCTCCATACTATGGGCGTAGCGGAGATGTGTGGGGTTTCTTTTACCACCTTCCATCTTAGAGGAGCAACCTATCAGTGGTGGCGTGCTTATGAGTTGAGTAGCCCGGATAAGGCAGCTTCACTTACATGGACTCAGTTCACGGACATGTTTTTGAGAGAGTATGTCCCTCAGAGCCTCAGGGACTCATGGCGAGCGGAGTTTGAGCAGCTACGCTAGGGTGCTATGACTGTGTCAGAGTATGCAGTCCGCTTCAATGATTTGGCCTGACATGCACCTGCTTTGGTTGCCACAGTTCGAGAGAGGGTTCTTCGGTTTATTGAGAGACTCCACCCAGTATCAAGATTAGTTTAGTCAGGGAGCTGGAGATGGATATTTCTTACCAGCAATTTGTGAGTATTTCTAGGAGATTGGAGGGCATGCTCGCTCGGGATAGAGAGGAGAGAGAGGCCAAGAGGTCTCAAGAGACTGGTTCTTATTCTGGTGTCCGTGCCTCGACATCTCTCCATGGTAGGTGTTGTGAGAGTCGCCCCATTCATTCAGCTCTTCCAGCCGCAAGTGGTATTCCGGTCCCTTCTAGACCCCAGGAGTCTTATTATGCACCGCTAGTATCTAGTGTGCCTCCTGCTCGGGGTGCTTTTAGTGGCCAGTCCAGCAGACCTGGCCCGAGCCAGTCATAGTAGTCACGCTCTCCGAGAGCTTGTTTTGAGTATGGCGACATTCGTCATATGGTGAGGGATTGCCCCAGATTTAGGAGGGGTGCACCTCCACAGACTTCTCAGCCACCACGTGCTCCACCGGGTCCTCAGGCTATGATTCCAGCACTAGATACCGCCCCACCTCCTTAGCTAGATCAAGGTGGAGGCCGGGGAGGATGAGGTCGCCCTAGAGGGGGAGGCCAGGCCAGATATTATGCTCTTCCGGCTCATACATAGGCAATTACTTCTGACTCTGTCATTACAAGTATTGTTCCGATCTGTCATAGAGATGCGTCAGTATTATTTGACCCAGGTTCTACATATTCCTATGTGTACTCTTATTTTGCCCCATATTTGGGCATATCTAGGGATTCTTTGAGTTCCCCTATTTATGTGTCTACTCCCGTGGGAGATTCTCTTGTTGTGGACCGCATGTATCGGTCGTGTTTGATTGCTCTTAGTGGTTTTGAGACCATAGCCGATTTATTATTACTAAGCATGGTAGACTTTGATGTTATCTTGGGCATGGACTGGTTGTCGCCCCATTCTGCTATTCTTGATTGTCACGCTAAGACTGTGACGCTAGCTATGCCAGGTTTGAGAGGAGAGGTACCTTAGAGTATACTCCCAGCAAATTTATTTCATTTCTTAAAGCTCAACGAATGGTTGAGAAGGGGTGTGACACGCATCTAGCTTATGTGAGAGATGTCAGTATTGATACCCCAATAGTTGAGTCAGTCCCAGTAGTGAGGGACTTTCTAGATGTATTTCCAGCTGATCTTCGGGTCATGCCGCCCGACAGAGATATTGATTTTGGCATTGATTTGTTGCCGGTCACTCATCCCATCTCTATTCCTTTGATCGTATTGCTCCTACTAAGTTGAAGGAGTTGAAGGAACCGTTACAAGTATTGCTTGATAAGGGCTTCATTTGGCCCAGTGTGTCACCTTGGGGTGCTCTTGTCTTATTTATGAAGAAGAAGGATGGTTCTATGCGGATGTGTATTGATTACCGCTAGTTGAACAAAGTTATAGTGAAGAATAGGTATCCATTGCCTCGTATTGATGATTTATTTGATCAACTACAGGGTGCCAGGGTGTTTTCCAAGATTGACTTGCGTTCAAGCTATCATCAGGTGAAGATTTGGGAGCCAGATATCCCAAAGACTACTTTCAGGACTCGGTATGGTCACTAAGAGTTCCTTGTGATGTCATTTGGGCTGACCAATGCCCCAACAGCTTTTATGCACTTGATGCATAGTGTGTTCCGGCCCTATCTTGAATCATTCATCGTTGTATTTATTGATGACATTCTGGTGTACTCCCAGACTCGGGAGGATCATGAGCAGCACGTGATGACTGTGCTTTAGACCCTGAGAGAAAAGAGGTTATATGCAAAATTTTCAAAGTGTGAGTTCTGGCTAGACTCAGTGGCATTCTTAGGTCATGTAGTATTGAGTGATGGGATTCAGGTGGATCCGAAGAAGGTGGAAGCAGTGCAGAGTTGGCCTAGACCGTTATCAACTACGGAGATCCGGAGTTTTCTTGGTTTGGTGGGGTATTACCGTCGTTTTGTAGAGGGATTCTCATCTATTGCAGCACCTATGACCAGGCTGATCCAGAAGGGTGCTCCGTTCAGGTGGACAGAGGAGTGTGAGGAGAGCTTTCAGAAGCTCAAGACAGCTTTGACTACAACCCCAGTATTGGTATTGCCTACAAGTTCGGGGTCTTATACTGTATATTGTGATGTATCGCAGATTGGTCTCGGTGCGGTTTTGATGCAGGGCGGTAGGGTGATTGCCTATGCGTCCAGACAACTGAAGGTGCATGAGAAGAACTATCCTGTCCACGACCTTAAGTTAGCAGCTATTGTTCATGCCCTGAAGATTTGGTGGCACTATTTGTATGATGTTCCTTGTGAGATTTACACCTATCATCGGAGTTTGCAACATCTGTTCAAGCAAAAGGATCTTAACTTGCATCAGCGGAGGTGGTTGGAGCTACTTAAGGATTATGATATCACCATTTTGTACCACCCGGGAAAGGCCAATGTGGTGGCTGATGCTTTATGTCGCGGGGCGGAGAGCTTGGGGAGTTTAGCATATCTTCCAGCAGCAGAGAGACCCTTACCATTCGATGTTTAGGCCTTAGCCAGCCAGTTTGTGAGATTGGATATTTTTGAGCCAAGTCGAGTGTTGGCTTGTGTGGTCTCTCGGTCTTCTCTTTATGATCGTATCAGGGAGCGTCAGTATGATGACCCCCACCTGCTTGTCCTTAAGGACACGGTTCAGCACGGTGATTCTAAGGAGGTCACTATTGGGGATGATGGCGTATTGAGGATGCAGGGCAGGCTATGTGTGCCTAATGTAGATGGTTTGTGTGAGTTGATTCTACAGGAGGCTCATAGCTCGCGGTACTCTATTCATCCGGGTGCCGCAAAGATGTATCAGGACTTGAAACAACATTACTGGTGGATGAGGATGAAGAAGGACATAGTGGAGTATGTGGCTCGGTGCCTAAATTGCCAGCAGGTGAAGTATGAGCATCAGCGACCGGGTAGGTTGCTTCAGAAGTTAGAGATTCCGGAGTGGAAATGGGAGCGGATCGCTATGGATTTAGTTGTTGGACTCCCACAGACTCAGCAGAGGTTTGATGCGGTTTGGGTGATTGTGGATAGGCTGACCAAGTCAGCTCATTTCATTCCTCTGATGACTACATATTCTTCCGAGCAGCTGGCTCGAATCTACATCCGTGAGATCGTCAGGCTTCATGGCGTACCGGTATCTATTATCTCTGACAGGGGTACACAGTTTACATCACGTTTCTGGAGAACCATACAGCATGTGTTGGGTACTAGAGTGGAGCTGAGCACAACATTTCACCCTCAGACGGACGGACAGTCCGAGCGCACTATTCAGATATTAGAGGATATGCTCTGTGCATGAGTGATAGAGTTTGGAGGGTCATGAGATTAGTTCTTTCCACTTGTGGAATTTGCCTACAACAACAGTTATCAGTCGAGCATCGAGATGGCACCGTATGAGGCTCTGTATGGTAGGCAATGTCAGTCCCCAGTGGGTTGGTTCGAGCCGGGCGAGGCTAGATTATTGGGTACAGACTTGGTCCAGGATGCCCTCGATAAGGTGAAGGTGATTCAAGATCAACTTCGCACAGCCCAGTCCAGATAGAAGAGTTATGAGGATCGGAAGGTTCGCGATGTAGCATTCATAGTTGGAGAGAGGGTCTTGCTTTGGGTATCGCCTATGAAGGGCATTATGAGGTTCGGAAAGAAGGGAAAGCTGAGCCCGAGGTACATTGGTCCTTTTGAGGTGTTACGACATGTTAGGGAGGTTGATTATGAGGTTTCCTTACCTCCCAGCCTAGCAGGAGTTCATCCGGTATTCCACGTTTCTATACTCCGGAAGTATCACGGTGATCCGGCTCATGTATTGGATTTCAGGTCAGTCCAGTTGGACAAGGACGTATCTTATGTTGAGGAGCCAGTGGCTATTTTGGATAGGCAGGTCAGAAAGCTAAGGTCAAAGAACATTACTTTAGTAAAGGTTCAGTGGAGGGGTCAGCTGGTCGATGAGGCGACTTGGGAGACCGAGCATGGTATGCACAACCATTATCCTCATCTTTTCACCACTTCAGGTATGTCTTTATGCTCGTTCGAGGATGAACGATTGTTTTAAGAGGTGAAGGATGTAATGAACCGGCTGGTCATTTTGAGAGTTATAGCCCCGACCCCCTATTAACTGCTTCTCCCATATCTATTTCTGCTATTGTGACTTGCCGGGAGGTTTCGTTTTGGTTTTTGGAGTGTTTTGGGACACTTAGTCCCAAAATGGAGGATTAAGCCTTAGGATATGGACCGTAGTTGGAACTGTGTGAAGATGACCCTGGAATGGAGTTTCGTCGGTTCCTTTAGCTCCGTTGGGTGATTTTGGACTTAGGGACGTGTCCGGATTGTGTTTTGGAGGTCTGTAGCTGATTTAGGCTTGAAATGGCGAAATGTTCCTACGAGAAGGTTAGGGAGAAGGAAGTCATCGACTTCATTTGGATCCACATCATATGTCGGCTCGGGATGCCATCCGAAATTGTGTGTGACAACGGGAAACAGTTCATCGAAAGCAAAGTAACCAAATTTCTCGAAGATCATAAGATCAAAAGAATCCTAGAGACAACTTATCATGCTAGCGGAAACGGGCAAGCCGAATTGACCAACAAAACCATCATCCAAAATCTAAAGAAGAGGCTAACCGCCGCCAAAGGAAAATGGAAGGAGATACTACCCGAAGTCCTGATTCCGGGGCTAAACCATTCTCATTGGTTTATGGCACCGAAGCCCTGATTCCGGTCGAAGTCGTGGAGCCAAGTATCAGATACCGATATGCAACAAAGGAGTCGAATGACGAGGCCATGAATACGAGCTTGGCATTATTGGACGAAAGGCGCGAAGCCGCCCTTGTAAAGTTGAATCCTTCTCCTTACTCCAAGTGTGCTCTTGCCCAAAATAGTGGCTCACCCTTAAAAGCACGTTTCAGGATGTATTTATAGCGACTAGGGTTTGTATGGGGAGAATTTTCCTTCTCTTAATTCAGATTGGAAAAGCTGATTTTTCTGCTCCGGTCCTGGTCTGTCGAAGTTAACCTCGCTTCGCTGTCCGGGACTTTTCTGGTATCTTCTGCTCTGGTCCCGGTCTAGCGAAGTGAACCTCACTTGGTTTTCTAGGACTTTTCTCTTCATCTCTTTTTTCACCAATTTTTCTCCTATTTGATCCTTTTCCGCATAAGTTTGTTCCTATACATAAGAAACATGTAATGAGTATATTTTCTGTAACGACCCAGCCAGTCGTTTTTGAGAGTTGTGGCATCGTTTCGCCATTTACTGCTCATTTTGTACTTTATAGCTGTTATGTGACTTGTCGGGGTAGTTGGTTCAAGTCCGGAGAGATTTTGGAATGAATTGAGACACTTAGAGCCCGTTTAGAAATATTTCCCTTTCACTTTTTTTCGAAATCAGCGTTTTGTTCATAAAATTTTTAATTTTCACTTGAAGATGCCTTTTGGAAGTTTTCAAAATTTTGAAAAACTCCAAAAAGCTATTTTTAAAAATTTTCACTTAGATTACTCACAAAACTTCAAAAACAACCCAAAATTATATTCATGTCAAAACACAACTCTAATTTTCAAATACCATTTTCACATTTTTTTTAAATTTTACAATTCTTATGTCCAAACGCCCACTTAGTCTCAAGGTTGAAAGCATAAGTTGAAAAGGTTGACCGGATGTTGACTTATGTGTAAACGACCTCGGAATAGAATTTTGATGATTCCAATAGCTTTGTATGGTAATTTTAGACTAAGGAGCGTGTTCGGAAAATTATTTGGAAGTATGTAGTTAAATTAGGCTTGAAATGGCTAAAATAGAAATTTAAGTTTGAAAGTTTGACCGGGGAGTTAACTTTTTGATATCGGGGTCGGAATCCAATTCTGAAAATTTGAATAGGTCCATTATGTCATTTATTTGTGTGCAAAATTTGGGGTCAATCAGACTTGATTTGATTGGTTTAACAATTCTAAATTTAGTTCTGAAGGTATGAAACCCTGGATTATATGTTATGTGATTGGTTTTGAGGTGACGCACATGCTAGATGATGTGCGTGTGGGCGTGCACCATAGGAATTGTGACTTGATAAAATTCCATGGAACTGTGTAGTTGAATACTATGTTGTTATCCGTATATTTCCCATGTATTAGAGAAATCAAACTATAAATCATATTTAACCATACGTTGACACTGTGGGACCCACAGAGGTCGTGTACATGTTGAATTATCTGCTAATTGTTGTTTTTAACTCAGTCATGATTTTACTTGCATATTATATCCCAGTCTCTATTGTTCATTAATGATGTATTATATCATTGCTGTTTGGGCTGCTTATCATTATTTCTGAGAGCCCGAGAGACTAGAGAGATTGATGACTGAGTGAGTACGAGGGCCTGATTGTGTGGATATTTATGGGATCGGGCTGCACGTCGTAACATGTTTCATTGTTATATGCCATGATTGGCTTGTTATAGCGCTTGGGCTGAAGGAGCCCCTCCGGAATCTGTACACACCCCCAATGAGTGCAGGTACCTACTGAGTGCGAGTGCTGAGTGCTGAGTAATTGAGAAGAATGAGTGAGTGTGAGGAAAGAGTGATTGTGAAGTTGGAGTGAATGGGAAGACTGAGTGATAGTTGCTTTGAGAGGATGCGTTGATTTCATTATTGCTGCACTTCAGCTGTCATATATCACTGTTTTGGAAATTCTGAAAGACATTATCTTCTGTTCCAATAGAATTTGATATGAAATTATTGTTTGAGTTTTAAATGTTGAACTTGAAAGCATGCCTTCCCTCTTATGTTGGAAATTACTGTAATTGGACTTAGCTGTGAAGCTCGTCACTACTTTCAGTTCTTTATTTAGTTTTGTTACTTGCTGAATTGGTGTTACTCATACTACACCATGCATTTTGTGTGCAGATCCAAGTGTTCCCGGACACAGTGGGTGTTGATTTCTTCACACAGCTGATTTTCCGGAGATTCTGAGGTAGCTGCTTTATATCTGCAGACCTGGACTCTCTTCCTTTCAATTTTTGTACTGTTCTATATTTTCAAACAATGTTTTTATCAGTCAGACTTTGTTACCATTTAGATGCTCATGTACTCAGTGACATCAGGATTTGGGAGTGTATTTATATCCACTATTTGTGATATTTTCTCTTAAACTTAATTATTATATTTTCAGTATTTAAAATGAAATTGTGGGTTATTGAAGTTGTCGGCTTGCCTAGTATTGAGATAAGCGTCATCACGACATGTGTGATTTTTGGTCGTGACAGTACCTCCCTAAGAGCATAATCATAAGCTTGAAGGAAAACTTGGGGTTCAATCCATAAGCTCGAGGTGGAGGCAAAAAGTGATTCGCGTCGTGCCGCGACATTAAATCAAGCACTTGCTGGGAGGGAACCCAACTTTATTGCTTTCTTTTATTTTTATTTTTATTTTTATTTTTATTTTTTATTATTGTATTATTCTTGTAGTGTTGTTTTTTTTAATTTATTTCTCTAGGAGAATGGGAAACAAGGCCATTGGAAGAAAGCATAAGCAAGTGAGATGGTTAGAACTAAGTGTGGGGTGCCGCATAAAGAATCAAGTCTGGGAGAAGTCTGGGTAGCCTACCAGGGAGTTTCTTTTACTCTCTTATATTTATGGGTGTGCATTGGGGACAATGCACAATTTTAAGTGTGGGGTGAAGTGACTGTTTGGGTATTCCTATGCTATTTTAGTTGTGTTGTTTTATGTGTGTTGAAAAAAAATAAAAAAATAAAAAATTAGGTAGAAATAATCCCTTTTGTTTTTTCTTATGGCCACGGTTCTTTTCCAAGGGATGACTTTTGAACTGGGTAGCAATTGTTTTCTTGTAGGTAGAATTTTCAAAACGTTTTGGGCTTTTCCTGATGATGAACTTTCTAGACAGTTTTCTTGAGGGTTTAAAGTCCAAAGAAAAAAAATGATTTTCGTTTTTTTTTCTTCATTTTGAAATGATAATGGAATAGGGAGAACTTGAGTATCAATGCTTTTTGACATATTTTATATTGGGGCTTAGAGGTGGAGCATTTGAACTAAGTACTTTCTTTATGATCTTTGTAATTACATGCCTTGAAAATATGTGTGGCTTTCTTTTGACACTGAGGCTCATCTTTTGACTCTTGTGATTAATTCTCATGTACTTCAATTTTATGATGACTGTACTAGTTGCTTTAACTTGAGAGTCAGGTCCGAGCCGTCCTTAGTGAGTCGTATGCATTGTGTGAGGTGAGATTGGTGTATTTCTATGATATCCTTGCTAGCCTAGAACTTTCCTCAAAACGAAATGATTAAGTCTTGTAAGTTTGGGAAGTGATATAGGCTTTCATTGATTGACCATTTGTCACGAACCAAAAATCACGTCTGTCGTGATGGCGCCTATCTCAATACTAGGCAAGCTGACAACACCAATAACCTATATTCTTTTTAAATGCTGAAAACATAATAATTAAGTTTAAGAGAAAATCCCACAAATACTGGAAATAAATACACTCCCAAAACCCGGTGTCACTGAGTACATGAGCATCTATACATCACTAGTCTGAAAAATACGGTCTATAATAGTATGAGACCAAATACAGTAAACAAACGATAGGGAAGGAGAGACAAGGTCTGCAAAACACGGCAGCTACCTTGGAATCTCTAGAAAATCAACTGTGCGAAGGAATCAATACCCACTGTGTTCGGGATCACCTGAATCTGCACACGAAGTACAGGGTGTAGTATGAGTACAACCAACTCAGTAAGTAACAATACTAAATAAGAACTAAATATAGTGACGAGTTTCACCGATAAGTCCAAATACAGTACTTTCCAACATAAAAAGTAGGCATGCTTTCAAGTTCAACATTTAAAACTCCACAGTAATTTTATATCAATTTTGACTAAAACAAAAATAATGTCTTTCAGAAATTTCTAAAACAGTGATATATGACAGCTGGAATGCAGCAATAATGAAATCAATGCATTCTCTTAGAGCAACAGTCACTCAGTCCTCCCATTCACTCCAACCTCACAATCACTCTTTTCTCACAGTCACTCTTTCCTCTCAATCACTCAGCACTCTCCACTCGTACTCAGTAGGTACCTGCGCTCACTGGGGGTGTGTACAGACTACGGAGGGGCTCCTTCATCCCAAGCGCTATATTAAGCCAATCATTGCATAAATTAATAAAATATGATGCGGCATGAAACCCGATCCCATAAATATCCTCACAATTAGGCCCTCGGCCTCACTCAGTCATCAACCTCTCCAGTCTCCCGGGCTCTCGAAAATCATGATAAGCCGCCCAAACATCAATGATATGATGCATCAATAATGAATAATAGAGACTGGGATGTAATATGCAAGCAAAACCGTGACTGAGTACAAAAAAGTAATTTAACAAATGATTCAACATATACACGACCTTTGTGCGTCCCAACAGTGTCAACACATGGTTTGATCATAATTTATAGTTCAATTTTCTAATATATGAAAAAATGTACGGATATCAACAGATTATTCAACTACACAATTCCATGAAATTGACTAAGTCACAATACCTACGGTGCACGCCCACACGCCTGTCACCTAGCATGTGCATCACCTCAAACCGTCTAATTCTTTATTCTGCAATGCCTTTGCCTCGCGAATCGGCCTCTAAATGCCTCGAATCTAGCCACAAATGATTCGATTCAGTCAAAACAAATTATAGGAATCAATTCCATATGAAAATACTAATTTTCCAACAAAATACGAAATTGCACTCAAATGTCGCCCGTAGGGCCCACATCTCGGAACCCGACAAAAATTACAAACTATGAACGCCCATCCAACCACAAGTCCAACCCTACAAATTTCACCAAATTCCGACATCAACTCGACCCTCAAATCTTCCATTAAATTCTTTGAAGATTTCTACCATTTTCAGCCCAACCTTTACCCATTTGAACTGAACAATCTTTCCACAAACCTTATTGGTACGTGCATGTATAAATAATACTCTCACACCCAATAATCATACTCTCAATCACCTATCTTTACCCAAACTCAAAATTGAAGACTAGGGTTAGAAATTGTTAACTCTTTGAAGCTCTAGCAAGATCCTTGTGAAATCTTCAAACCTTGAACAAGAATTGATGGACAAATGACTAGGTCTTCACTTTCTCTCTCTAATATGCTCTCACCTCTCTCTAAAATATCAAATGAAACCCTTCAAAATGACCCCTAATAGTGTTTTATAAGAACGGGTCCGGGTTTATAAAACAAGAGAAATGAAGCTCCGAAACACACTCTGCGGTCGCATATGCGATCGCATAATGCTCCTGCGGCCCACGAAATGGCTTCTCGGAACTGGGAACTCGTGGGCTCCTGCGGCCCGCATAATGCTCCTCCTGCGGCCCGTAAAATTCTCAAATACGTAAGCCTAGTTCGGCACCATGAAACCTTAATTTCCTTAGCAAAATTTTTCTAGGCTCGTTACACATAAGTCAACATCCAGTCAACCTTTTCAACTTAAATTCTAAACCTTGGAACTAAGTGTTCCCAATCATTCCAAAACCTCACCAGACCTGAACCAATTACCCCCGGCAAGTCAAATAATAACCGTACAACATAATTTGAGCAGTAAATGGGGAGACGATGTTGTAATACTCGAAACGACAGGCCGGGTTGTTACATTCTCCCCCTCTTAAACAAATGTTCGTCCTCAAACAGGTTTAGAATTATACGTAGAGTCTCAAATAGGTATGGATATTTGCTCTGCGTCTCCCACTCAGTCTCCCAAGTAGCTTCTATGATTGGCTGGCCTCTCCACTACACATTAACTGAAATTATGTTCTTTGATCTTAGCTCTCGAACCTGCCGGTCTAAAATGGCCACCGGCTCCACATCATAAGTCAAATTACCATCCAACTGCACTGTGCTGAAATTCAAAACTTGAGACGGATCCTCGACATACTTCCGGAGAATAGATACATGAAACATTGGATGAACACCCGATAGATTAGGTGGCAAGGCAAGTTCATAAGCCACCTCTCCAATCTTCTTAAGTACCTCGAACAGCCCAGTATACCGAGGGATCATATTACCCTTCTTCCCGAACCTCAACACACCCTTCATGGGCGAAATCTTGAGCAGAACCTTCTCCCTAACCATGTAAGCAACATCACATACCTTCCTATTGGCATAACTCTTCTATCTAGACTGCGCCGTGCAAAGCCACTCCTGAATCAATTTAACCTTCTCCAAAGCCTCCTAAATTAAATAAGTACCCAATAGCCTAGCCTCACCCACCTCAAACCAACCCACCGGAGACCAACACGGGTCTCTCATATAAAGCCTCATACCGAGCCATCTAAATGCTCTATTGGTAGATGTTATTGTAAGCAAAGTCTGCCAGTGGCAGAAATTGATCCCAAGAACCCCTAAAATAAATGACACAAACGCGTAGCATATCCTCCTGTCACGACCCAAATCTCCCTCTCTATGATGTCGTGATGGCACCTAGTCTTAGAAACTAGGTAAGCCTAACATTTACTGAAATAATAACAATAATAATTAACGACTGACAAATACGAAATATGAATCTCTATACAATACTTACAATCCCAAAACTCGGTAGTACAAGTCATAAGCTCTACTGAGTTACTAGAAAGCCTATAAATACAACTGCTTTCAAATAGAGATAAAACAGTGCAAGTACAATATCAGAAGGTGACTCCGAAGCCTGCGAACGCAGCAACAGGTTTACCTTGAGTCTCCACAGCAAGATCCGTACTGCTAGCGATCGATCAACTGACTCCACATTACCTGGCTCTGCACAAAAATGTGCAGAAGTGTAGTATGAGTATACCACAGTCGGTACCTAGTAAGTATCAATATTAACCTCGGTAGAGTAGTGACAAGGTACAGTCAAGACACTCACTAGTCAAATAACCTGTGCAATATAGCGTACAAAATAATAGGGAACAAATAGCAGCAAGCCCTTCAAATATAAATCCTTCACATATAATTCTTTTGAATAAATACCCTACGAATATATTTCTTCAAATAAATAATTCTTATGTAAAAATCATAAAATACGGGTCTCAGCCCCCTTTCATATTCTCATGGTACCTCGTGCCAATATTTCTATCACAACAAGACGGACAACTCTCGTGTCAAATATATCAATACATAAAATCTGCACGATCAATTTATTTTCAATAAAGTAAGATTACTATTTTTAAACCAAGTAAATATTCAACAAAGAAATGAGTTTATTTTTGAAATAGTTTGAGTAAGGAAAGTGACATTTCAGTTTAACAAAAAGCATAAGATAAGCTACTAATTTGGCTATAAAACTTATTAAATTAAAATATAATAGTAATTCTTTTATTTAAAGCAACTCAATCATTAAGAACAAGTACAAACCAGAAATACAAATCTTCAGAGTCTCGTACGAAAAAGCCAAAGAAAACATAATACTACAATAAATACAAAACACTTAATATTAAGTCAAATAATACATCACGGAGAACACAGGAATTTACATATTATAGAAAAATAAAATAACCAAAGGCAAGTGCAGCCATAGAGAAATATCAATAAAAGGGCACTCCCGAAGTACCGCCTCGTAGTCCCAAATCATGAATAAAATTTTAACAACAATACTTCCAGGCCATCACACGTCATCACAAATCAATCCCCGACATAGCCCACCTTGTCTCGCCACGTGCGCAATAATAAAGTAAATGTCTGCCTTATCTCGTCGCACGCGCATAATAATATTTCCACCTTGTCTCGCCACATGCGCAAACCCACAAATATATATATAGCCCACATTGTCACGCCGCATGTGCATATATCAATAGTAATAATAGCAGAACATAAACCTCAGGCAAACACCCGAACAAACCTCCCTACAATATCACGACATCTCATAAATCAACATCACATTATTTTCCACAATAAAGAACCCATTGCTCGACCATAATGTGCACAAAATCTTAACGAAAATATCCGGGAGTGAACCACTCAACAGAATAATATTTCAAAATGTAACACTTTGCCTCCTTTTAAAATTATTAAATAAATTATTTGCAAATAAAAAATCCATAATGAAATTATCTCCAGAAAATATCAACTCAACAAAAACACGATATTCATATAACAATCAAGGTGGCAATCACATCAAATCATCATATAAAAATAAATTCGACAACAAAGATTGAGGCACTGCAAATAGAGGATTTAACAAATGCCAACAATTATCCATTTTACTACATAAAATACTTAAGACTTTAAACCAATAAGATTTGCACATATAAGCTCGAGTACATACTCGTTACCTCGCGTACACGGTTCTTTTTTGTTTTTCACATTTCACAAATGGCACTGAAGACTCGATGCCTAAGGGGTAATTCCCCCACTCAAGGTTAGGCAAGATACTTACCTTTTTGAAGTTATGCCGATATTCCAAAATTGCCTTCTTGCTTGAATTGACCTGCAGATAGCTCAAATCTATCCAAATTAATTGTATAACTTCATTAAAATTCATCGAAATTAATTCCGGATAATAAACCGTCGACTTAAAATTTTATTCTGAAAAGTCAACCAAAAGTCAACGCGGGGCCCCGCCGCTTGGAACTTGACAGAATTTTCACGGAATACGAAAATCCATTCCGATACGAGTTCAACCATACCAATTTTATCGAATTCCAATAACAAATCGTCCTCCAAATCTTAATTTTCTTTTTTGAAAAGTTTAACAAAAATGCCAATTTCCCCAATTAAAACTCGAATTAAATGATGAATATAACAATCGATTTATGAAATATAATTACTTTCGGATATAGAACACTTACCCCAGTCGAAGTCATGAAGAAATCCTCAAAATCGCCCAAAAACCGATCTCCAAAAATCCCAATCTAAAATGAAGAAATAACAGATTTTCAATCCTTAAGTTTCTGCCCAGGTTCGGATTTGCGGACAAATTGTTCGCAATTATGAGTGAACAGTATTTTCGCAATTGCGAATGAACAGTGTTTTTTCAATTACGATAAATGATTTGCAATTGCGAATGAACAGTACCTCACCAGAAACCAGTAAACTTCTCTGAAATGATCCGAAACCACCCTGAAACTCATCCGGAATATCCCGGACATAAACCATATATGAATTTCAATCATAAAATATGCTACGGACCTGCTCGCGCACTCAAAACATTGAAAAGAGGTCGTCTTGACCCGATATTGACCATGGTCAAACTCCCAAATTTCTTAACTTTACTAGTCTCTCATCCAATGATCCAAAAATACACCAAGCCCCTCGGGACCCCGACAAATCATAACAACAAGTCCCAAAACATGATAAAAACTTAGTTGAGGCTTCAAATCACATCAAACAATGCCGAAACAACGAATCGCGCCTCGAATCGAATTATGAGTTATGAAATTTCCAAATTCTATAATTTGCGCCGAAGCGTATCAAATCAATCCGGAGTGACTTCAAATTTTTTACACAAGTCATAAATGACATAATGGATCTGTTCCAATTTCCGGAATCAAATTTCGACCCCGATATCAATAAAGTCAACTCTCGGTCAAACTTTCTAAAAATCTTTCATTTTTCAACTTTCGCCAAAAAGCGTTAAATTGTCCTATGGACTTCCAAATCTAAATCTGGACACATGCCTAAGTCCAAAATCACCATACGAAACTATTGACATCATCAAAATTCTATTCCGGAGTCGTTTACTCAAAAGTCAAACTCTGGTGAACTCTTTTCATTTTAAGCTTCAAAATGAGAATTGTTCTTCTAATTAAATTCTGAATCTTCCAAAAATCAAACTCGACCACACACGCGGGTCATAATACATATTACGAAGCTGCTCGAGACCTTAAATCGCTGAACGGGGCGTTAATTCTTAAAACGACAAATTGGGTCGTTACATTTACTGAAATGATAACAATATTAATTAACGACTGACAAATACGAAATATGAATCTCTATACAATACTTACAATCCCAAAACTCGGTAGTATAAGTCATAAGCTCTACTGAGTTACTAGAAAGCCTATAAATATATCTGTTTTGAAATAGAGATAAAACAGTGCAAGTACAATATCAGAAGGTGACTCTAAAGCCTGCGAACGCAGCAACATGTTTACCTTGAGTCTCCACAGCAAGATCCGTACTGCTAGCGATCGATCAACTGACTCCGCATTACCTGGATCTGCAAAACAATGTGTAGAAGTATAGTATGAGTACACCACAGTCGGTACCTAGTAAGTATCAAGACTAACTTCGGTGGAGTAGTGACGAGATACAGTCAAGACACTCACTTGTCCAATAACCTGTGCAATATAGCATACAAAATAATAGGGAACAAATAGCAGTGATAGCCACAATAACCAACTAGTGATATAAACAGCAAGACAGCAAGAACACCATAATTATTACTCAGACGATAAGAAACACAAGTACAACCAATTAAACAAGTCCTTCAAATATAAATCATTCACATATAATTCTTTCGAATAAATACCCTACAAATATATTTCTTCAAATAAATAATCCTTATGTAAAAATCATAAAATACGGGTCTCAGCCCCCTTTCATATTCTCACGGCAACTCGTGCCCATATCTCTATCACAAACACACGGACAACTCTCGTTCCAAATATATCAATACATAAAATCTGCACGATCAATTTATTTTCAATAAAGTAAGATTACAACTTTTAAACCAAGTAAATATTCAACAAAGAAATGAGTTTATTTTTTGAAATAGTTTGAGTGGGGAAAGTGACATTTCAGTTAATAAAGCATAAGATAAGCTACTGATTTGGATATAAAACTGATTAAATTAAAACATAATAGTAATTCTTTTATTTAAAACAACTCAATCATTAAGAACAAGTACAAAACAGAAATACAAATCCTCAGAGTCTCCTACGAAAAAGCCAAAGCCAACATAATACGACAATAAATACAAAACACTTAATATTAAGTCAAATAATACATCACGTAGAACACAGGAATTTACATATTATGGAAAAATAAAATAACCAAAGGAAAGTGCAGCCATAGAGAAATATCAACAAAAGGGCTCTCCCGAGGTACCGCCTCCTAGTCCCAAAAGAAAAATAAAATTTCAACAACAATGCCCCCAGGCCAACACACGTCATCACAAATCAATCCTTGACATAGCCCACCTTGTCTCGCCACGTGCACAATAATAAAGTAAATGCCCGCCTTATCTCGCCGCATGCGCATAATAATATTTTCACCTTGTCTCGCCACATGCGCAAACCCATATATATATATATATATATATATATATATATATATATATATATATATATATATATATATATATATATAGTCCGCCTTGTCATGCCGCATGTGCATATATCAATAGTAACAATAGCACGGCATAAACTTCGTGCAAACACCCGAACAAACCTCCCAACATTATCACGACATCTCATAAATTGCACTACCAGCGCTTAAATATTACAATTTGCCACAGAAATCAACAACACATTATTTTCCACAATAAAGAATCCATGGCTCGACCATAATGTGCACAAAATCTTAACAAAAATATCCGGGAGTAAACCACTCAACAGAATAATATTTTAAAATTTAACACTTTGCCTCCTTTTAAAATTATTAAATAAATTATTTGCAAATGAATAATCCATAATGAAATTATCTCAAGAAAATATCAACTCAACAAAAACACGGTATTCTTATAACAATCAAGGTGGCAATCATACCAAATCATCATATAAAAACAAATTCGACAACAAGGATTGAGGCACTGCAAATAGAGGATTTAATAAATGCCAACAATTATCCATTTTACTACATAAAATGCTTAAGACTTTAAACCAATAAGATTTGCACATATAAGCCCGAGTACGTACTCGTCACCTCGCGTACACGTTTTGTTTTTTCACATTTCACAAATGGCATATAAGACTCGATGCCTAAAGGGTAATTCCCCCACTCAAGGTTAAGCAAGATACTTACCTTTTTGAAGTTATGCCGATATTCCAAAATCGCCTTCTTGCTTGAATTGACCTCCGGATAGCTCAAATCTATCCAAAGTAATTGTATAACTTCATTAAAATTCATCGAAAATAATTCCGGATAATAAAACTTCGACTTAAAATTTTATTCTAAAAAGTCAACCAAAAGTCAATGCGGGGCCCGCCTCTCGGAACCCGACAGAATATTCACGGAATCCGAACACCCATACCGATACGAGTTCAACCATACAAATTTTATCGAATTTCAATAATAAATCATCCTCCAAATCTTAAATTTTCATTTTCGAAAAAGTTTTACAAAAATTCCAATTTGCTCAATTAAAACTCGAATTAAACGATGCATATAACCATAGATTCATGAAATATAATCACTTTCGGATATAGAAGACTTGCCCCAGTCGAAGTCGTGAAGAAATCCTCAAAATCGCCGAAAAATCGAGCTTCAAAAATCCCAATCGAAAATGAAGAAATGACAGATTTTCAATCCTTAAGTTTCTGCCCAGGTTCGCATTTGCGGACAAATTGTTCGCAATTGCGAGTGAACACTATTTTCGCAATTGCGATAAATGGTTCGCAATTGCGAATGAACAGTATTTTCGCAATTGCGAATGAACGGTGTTTTCGCAATTGCGATAAATGGTTCGCAATTGCGAATGAACAGTACCTCACCAGAAACTAGCAAACTTCTCTGAAATGATCCGAAACCACCCTGAAACTCATCCGGAACCTCCCGGACACAAACCATATATGAATTTAAATCATAAAATATGCTACAGACCTGCTCGCACACTCAAAGCACTGAAAAGAGGTCGTCTTGACCCGATATTGACCGTGGTCAAACTCCCAAATTTTTTAACTTTACTAATCTCTCAAACAATGATCCAAAAATACACCCAAGCCCCTCGGGACCCCGTCAAATCATACCAACAAGTCCCAAAACATGATACAAACTTAGTCGAGGCTTCAAATTATATCAAACAATGCCGAAACAATGAATCACGCCTTAAATCGAATTATGAGTTATGAAATTTTCAAATTCTATAATTTGCGCCGAAGCGTATCAAAACAATCCGGAATGACTTCAAATTTTGCACACAACTAATAAATGACCTAGTGGATCTGTTCCAATTTATGGAATCGAGTTTTGACCCCGATATCAATAATGTCAACTCCCGGTCAAACTTTCTAAAAATCTTTCATTTTCCAACTTTCGCCAAAATGCGTCAAATTGTCCTATGGACTTCCAAATCCAAATCCGGGTACGCCTAAGTCCGAAATCACCATACGAAGCTATTGACATCATCAAAATTTTATTCCAGAGTCGTTTCCTCAAAAGTCAAACTCCGGTCAACTTCTTTCATTTTAAGCTTCAAAATGAGAATTGTGCTTCTAATTAAATTATGAATCTTCCAAAAATCAAAGTCGACCACACACGCGGGTCATAATACATATTATGAAGCTGTTCGAGACCTTAAGTCGCAGAACAAGGCGTTAATTCTTAAAATGACAAGTTGGGTCGTTACACCTCCAATATCTGAATAGTGTGCTCGGACTGTCCGTCCGTCTAAGGGTCAAATGTTGTACTCAGCTGAACCTGTGTACCTAATTCTCGCTGCACTGCTCTCCAAAACTGTGATGTGAATTGTGTGCCCCGATCTGAAATGATGGACACTGGCACACCGTGTAGGCGAACAATCTCACGGATATAAATCTCAACCAGCCGCTCCGAAGAATAAGTAGTACCGATTGGAATAAAATGTGCGAACTTGGCCAGTCGATCTACAATCACCCAAACAGCATCGAACTTCCTCACAGTCTGTAGGAGCCCAACTATGAAGTCCATGGTAATACACTCCCACTTCCACTCCGGAATTTCAAGTCTCTGAAGTAATCCACCCGGTCCTTGATGCTCGTACTTCACTTGTTGACAATTTAAACATCGAACTACAAACCCAACCATATCTTTCTTCATTCTCCTCCACCAATAGTGCTACCTCAAATCCTGATACATCTTTGCGGTACCTGGATAAATGTAGTACCGCAAACTTTGAGCTTCCTGGAGAATCAACTCACACAAACCATCTATATTAGGCACACATGGCCTGCCCTGCATCCGTAACCCCAGGAATTAAATGAGATGACTTGGTCAATCTATCCCCAATCACCCAAACTGTATCGAACTTCCTCTAAGTCTGTGGGAGCCCAACAACAAAATCCATAGTGATCTGCTCCCATTTCCATTCTGGAATCTCTAACTTCTGAAGCAATCCACCTGGTTGTTGATCCTCATACTTCACCTGCTGACAATTTAGGCACCGAGCTACATATTTCACTATGTCTTTCTTCATCCGCCTCCACCAATAGAGTAGTATCAAGTCCTAATACATCTTCGTGACACCTGGGTGAATGGAGTACCGCGAATTGTGAGCCTCCTGAGAATCAACTCACGCAAACCATCTACATTAGGCATACATAGCCTACCCTGCATCCGTAATACACCGTCATCCCTAATAGTGACTTCCTTGGCATCACCGTGCTGAACCGTGTCATTAAGGACAAGTAGATGGGGATTATCATACTAACGCTCTCTGATACGATCATAAAGAGAAGACTGAGAAACCGCACAAGCCAAAACTCGGATCGAGTCGGAAATATCCGATCTGACAAACCGGTTGGCCAAGGCCTGAACATCCAAGGCTAAAGGCCTTTATACTACCGGTAAGTATGATAAGCTGCCCAAACTCTCCGCCTTACGACTCAAGGCATCAGCCAACACATTGGCCTTTCCGGGATGATAGAGAATGGTGATAATATAATCCTTAAGAAACTCCAACCACCTCCACTGCCACAAATGCAGATCCTTCTATTTAAACAGATGCTGCATACTCCGATAATCGGTATAAACCTCATAATGGACGCCGTACAAATAATGCCGCAAAATCTTTAAGGCATGAACAATAGTTGCTAACTCAAGGTCGTGGACCGGATAATTCTTCTCATGTACCATTAACTGTTTGGACGCACAGGCAATCACCCTACCGTCTTGCATCAGCACTGCGCTGAGACCAATACGCGACGCGTCACAATACACAGTATAAAATCCTGAACCTGTAGGCAACACCAATATTGGGGTTGTAGTTAAAGTTGTCTTGAGCTTCTGAAAGCTCCCTTCACATACATCCGACCACCTGAATGGGGCACCTTTCTAGGTCAATTTAGTCAAAGGCGATGCAATAGACGAGAAACCCTTCATAAAGCCACGATAATAACCGGCCAAGCCGAGAAAACTTCGAATCTCAGTAGCTGAAGATGGCATGGGCAGACTTTGAACTGCCTCTATTTTCTTCGGATCCACCTTAATCCCTTCACTAGACACTATGTGCCCCAAGAATGCCACCGAACTAATCTAGAACTCTCACTTAGAGAATTTAGCATAAAGTTTCTCCTCTCTCAGCCTTTGTAATACAATACCCAAGTGTTGTGCATGCTCCTCTTAGCTACGTGAGTACACAAGGAAATCATCAATAAATACTATGACAAATGAATCAAGATATGGCTGGAATACACTATTCATCAAATGCATAAATGTTGTTGGGGCGTTGGTCAGACCAAAAGACATCACGAGAAATTCATAGTGACCGTAACAGGTCCTAAACGTCGCCTTTAGAATATCTGAATCCCGAATTTTCAACTGGTGATACCCTGATCTCAAATCAATTTTTGAGAATACCCTCGCTTCCTGAAGCTTGTCAAATAAATCATCAATACGCGGCAAAGGATACTTATTCTTGATTGTAACTTTGTTCAACTGCCTGTAGTCGATGCACATCCACATAGTACCATCTTTCTTTTTCACAAAAAGAATTGGTGCACCCCAAGGTGGCACACTAGGCCTAATAAACCCCTTATCAAGGAGTTCTTGAAGTTGCTCTTTCAATTCTTTCAGCTCAGCTGGTGCCATACGATATGGAGGAATAGAAATGGGTTGAGTGCCCGGCACCAAGTCAATACCGAAATCAATATCCCTGTTGGGTGGAACACCCGACAGGTCTGCAGGAAATACATCTATAAAGTCTCGCACTACCGGTACAGAATCAACAGTAGGAATGTCTGCATCAACATCTCTCACAAAGGCCAAATAGGAAAAACAACCCTTCCAACTATACGTTGGGCCTTCAAATAAGAGATTAACCTGCTGGGAACATAGTTTAGATAATCTCTCCATTCAACCTTCGGCAACCCCGGCATCGCCAATGTCACAGTTTATGTGTGATAGTACATAATAGTATGATATGGAGACAACCAATCCATACCCAAGATTACATCGAAATCAACCATACTAAGCAATAAGAGATCAACTCTAGTCTCAAGACCCCCAATTGTTACCACACATGACCGATACACACGGTCCATAATAATAGTATCTCCCACCAGCATAGATACACGAACAGGTGAAACTAAGAACTCACGGGACATATCCAGATAATGAGAAAAGTACGATGATACATACGAATAAGTGAAACCAGGGTCAAATAATATAAAATCTTACTTGTGGCACAATAAGACAATAACTGTGATCACTGCATCTGAAGCAACAACATCTGGCCTAACCGCCACCTGATCGGCCCCCCTTCTTGGGCGACCCCTAGCTGACTGAGCCCCACCCCGAGCTGGCTGGGCGGGTGGCAAAGTAACTGGTTCTGAAGTCGTAGTATGACTCCTCTGCTACACTGGACCTCCCGGGAGACGAGGGCACTACCTCCACATATGTCCAAACTCCCCGCACTCAATGCAATTCCCCGGTACTGGTGGTGGTGAGGACTGAATCGGGCTTCGAGAACCAAAATAACCACTAGAAGCACCCGATGCAAATGAACCCTAAACTGAAGGGACACAGGACGAACTCTAGGCTAGAAGGGCGCTGAGAGATGACTGACCCTGATGAGAACTGTATGAACTATGGCTGGATGATGCACCAAGGTGAACTGGACGACCCGTCTGAGTGTGCCTGTAAGGACGAACCCTGTCGTGGTAAAACTGCCCCCTAAAGGAACACCACTGAAACCGCCCGGTCCACGAGGCCTCTTGGCCTCCTTCTCTCCACGCTCCTGGCTACGGACCATCTCTATCTGCCGAGCAATGTCAACCATCTCGTTAAAAGTAGCACCAGATACCCTCTCCCTAGTCATAAGTAACTGCAGCTGATATGTGAGGCCATCAATGAACCTCCTAATCCTTTCCCTATCAGTGGGAACCAACCAAATTGCGTGACGAGCCAACTCAGAAAATCTCATCTCGTACTGCATCACAAACATGCCATCCTGATGTAACTGCTCAAACTGTCTACGCATCTCCTCTCTGCGAGACTGGGGCATGAACTTCTATAAAAAGAGAACAAAGAACTACTGCAACGTAAGTGGTGATGCACCGACCGGCCTATGCCTCTCAGAAGCCTCCTACCATCTAAAGGCAGCCCCAGAAAACTAAAATGTAGTGAACGAGACCACACTGGTCTCCAGAATACGCGTTGTCTGAAGCATCCGCTGGCACTTATCCAGAAAACCCTAAGCATCTTATGACTCAACACCACTAAATGATGGAGGTCGAAGCCTCCCGAATCTCTCAAGTCTCCTCTGCTCATCATCATCCATAACAGGAACTATCGGGGCTTGAGCAGCTGCAACCGGCTGGGCTGGTAGTGCCCCAGGAATCTAAAGTCCCTGCACTACATGTTTTGGAGTACGGACAACAAGGGTATGAGTACCTCCCCCGGCCTGACAAGAAACCACCTGAGCAAGGTATGTGAAAATTGTCAATATCTTAACCAAAACCTCCTGTAGACCTGGAATCTCAATGGGCACAACTGGTGCCTGAGTTGGTCCCACCGGCTCAACTACATCTGGAATCTGCTCCTAAGCTGGAGCAACTGGTGGTGCTACAGGTGCTGCTCCAACTGCTGTACGAGCGAAACCCCGACCTCTACCTCGGCCCCGGCCTCTACCACGGCCCCGGCCTATCGCGGGCCTAACCGGTGGCACAGGTGGCTGACCGTCCGATTTGGTAGTACGTGTTCTTACCATCTGTGAGAGAATAGAATAATAGAATTTTAGTTTCCGAAATCAACAAGTTCGCACGACCGAATACAAGAAAGTGAAATTTTCCTAAGGGTTCGACAGCCTCTCGAAGATAAGTTCAAACTTCTCTGTACCGATCCGTAAGACTCTACTAAATCTGCTCATGACTCGTGAGACCTATGTAACCTAGGCTCTGATACCAACTTGTCACGACCCAAAAATCATGCCTATCGTGATGGCGCCTATCTCAATACTAGGCAAGCCGACAACACTAATAACCCATAATTTCTTTTAAACTGAAAACATAATAATTAAGTTTAAAAGAAAATCCCACAAATAATATAAATAAATACACTCTCAAAACCTGGTGTCACTAGTATATAAGCATCTATACATCACTAGTTTGGAAAACACGGTCTATAATAGTCTGAGACCAAATACAACAAACAAAAGATAGGGAAGGAGAGACAAGGTCTGCGAAACACAGAAGCTACGTTGGAATCTCCGAAAAATCAACTGTGCGAAGGAATCAACAATCACTGTGTCCGGGCACACCTAGATCTGCACACGAAGTGCAGGGTGTAGTATGAGTACAACTAACTTAGTAAGTAACAATACTAAATAAATAACTGAAGATAATGACAAGCTTCACAACTAAGTCCAAATACAATACTTTCCAACATAAAAAAGGTAGGCATGCTTTCAAGTTCAACATTTAAAGCTCCACGGTAATTGCTAAATTGAATGCAGCAATAATGAAATCAATACATCCTCTCAGAGAAATAGTCACTCAGTGCTTCATTAACTCCAACCTCACAATCACTCTTTCCTCTCAATCACTCAGCACTCGGCACTCGCACTCAGTAGGTATTTGCGCTCACTAGTGGGTATGTACAGACTCTGAGGGGCTCCTTCAACCCAAGCGCTATAGCAAGCCAATCATGGCATAAATCAATAAAATATGTTGCGGCGTGCAGCCCAATCCCATAAATATCCTCACAATTAGGCCCTCGGCCTCACTCAGTCATCAACCTCTCCAGTGTCTCGGGCTCTTGAAAATCATGATAAGCAGCCCAAACAGCAATGATATGATGCATCAATTATGAATAATAGAGACTATGATGTCATATGCAAGTAAAACCTTTGTGTGTCCCAACAGTGTCAACACATGGTTTGATCATGATTTATAGTTCAATTTCTCTAATACGTGAAAAATTGTACGGATATCAACAGATTATTCAACTACACAGTTCCATGGAATTGTCCAAGTCACAATTCTTACGGTGCACGCCCACACGCCTATCACCTAGCATGTGCGTCATCTCAAAACCAATCACATAACACATAATTTGGGGTTTCATACCCTCAGGACCAAATTTAGGACTGTTACTTACCTCAAACCGTCTAATTCTTTATTCTGCAATGCCTTTGCCTCGCAAATCGGCCTCCAAACGCCTCAAATCTAGCCACAAATGATTCAATTTGGTCAAAACAAATTATAGGAATCAATTTCATATGAAAATACTAATTTTCCATCAAAATCCGAAATTGCACTCAAAAATCGCATGTCTCAGAACCCGACAAAAATTACAAACTATGAACGCCCATCGAACCACGAGTCCAACCATACAAGTTTCACCAAATCCCGATATCAACTCGACCTTTAATTCTTCAATTAAAGTGTTTGAAGATTTCTACCATTTTCAACCCAATCTTTACTTATTTGAACCGAACAATCTTTCCACAAACCTTATTGGTACGTGCATGTATATATAATACTCTCACACCCAAGAATCGTACTCTCAATCACCCATCTTTACCCAAACTCAAAATTGAAGACTATGGTTAGAAATTCTTACTTCTTTGAAGCCCTAGCAAGATCGTTATGAAATTTTCAAACCTTGAACAAGAATTGATGGACAAATGATTAGGTCTTCACTTTCTCTCTCTAAGATGCTCTCAACTCTCTCAAAAATATCAAATGAAACCCTTCAAAATGACCCCTAATAGTGTTTTATAAGAACGGGGTTGGGTTTATAAAACAAGAGAAATGAAGCTCTGAAACACACTCTGCGGTCGCATATGCGACCGCATAATGCACATGCGGTCACTAACATGTATTTGTCAGCCTTTTGGATTTGTTTGGGTTGAAAACTTTGTGCTTTGGACTATTGAAATTTCAGATGTCAAAGCTTTGATCAGCAGGAGCAATTGAATCTTTCCAAATTGAGGGCTTTTGTGATTTTGCTGAGAAGGGCAAATCTTGGTTTGAGTTAAGAGGTTTTTATTTACCAGATGAATGTTAGTATCAAGAAATTGTAAGTAGTGATAAGCAATTGAGTGTAAAGAAAGATTGAATCTTTTGGTGGGTGAGAGAAATGGAGAAAAATGAGGGAGAGGATTGGAGGGAGATGGTGAGGAGAATGCTTCCACCAGGAGTTGATGGGGCTAATATGGAATACTCAATAGCAAGTGAGTATACTGGTCCTCTATTGTCATATGAGGTTCCTAAAGTAGAGCCCCTTGATGTCAATTCTGGTGCAATTCCAACAGCATCACCTCTTTCAGAATCAAGAAGAAGATCAGTGAGTCGTGATGTTGCCCCCATTATAGAACCTATTCCTTTGCCAGTATCTCGTATTGCTGGTGTAACAAGTCCCCCTAGTCAGAGTCCTAGGTTGTCGAATAGTTCCGAGTCCCAGGTGTCTGTCTTGCAGGACCCTGATTCTTCTTCGGGTTCCCCCTCGGCATCCCCAGGTTCAGTGCTGAATCACCAGGGGAATGCTGCAAGGCATTCAGGGAGAAGAGCCCCGGTAGTTACCTTCAATACAGTCGATAGATCTGAAAGAAAAGTGGTGGAACTGGGTATTTTCTGCCCGGGTGTGCGGTCACTATGCGTCCCGCAGACCTGTTCTGCGATTATATAATGTACCGCAAAATAGTTCTGCGGTCACATAATCGACCGCAAATTTGCACTTATACATGTCGAGCTTCTGCCCACTATGTGGCCTGCAGAGTGATTCTGCAGCCACAAAGTGGACCGCAGAATTGCATCTTTCTTCCAAAAATTTTTCTTTAACTCCCTCGCGCATTGTTCAATCCAAAAGGTCCGAGCCGCATAAAATTCTCAAACACGTAAGCCTAATTCGGCACCACAAAACCTAAATTTCCTTAGCAAAACTTTTCCGGGGTCGTTACACATCAGTCAACATCTGGTGAACCTTTTCAACTTAAGTGCTAAATTCCAAATCATTCCAAAACCTCATCGGACCCGAACCAATTACCCCCGACTAGTTAAATAACAACCGTAAAGCATAATTTGAGCAATAAATGGGGAGACGCGATTGTAATACTTGAAACGACCGGCCGACTCGTTACACCATATAGTTTATTTGTCTACCAATGCTAATACTATCCATAGTCACCCCTTTTGAGCCTGTAGACCTGTTCTTTGGCAACCATATTACAAGCCGAATCTCCTTTGTTGTTAATCAAATCTTGTTAAACCTTTACCTCCGAAAGCACTTAAGTAGCTAGAAGAGTAAAGAAACAGATTGGGTAGCTTTTGGGTGGAACAATAAAAAGACCGACAAGGTGCACTTTTGTACAAACAAAAAAAGGTACTAGCCAAAAATACCAAATTAAGGAGAGTGAAAAAAAAAAGAATAACTGGAAAAAAAAAGAAAAAAAAATAACACCTCCGTATCTCTAAAATAAACTCACTTATTTGTTAAATTCTTACTTGGTTTAAAAATTGTAAGCTTACGTTATTGAAAATAAATTGATCGTGCACATTTTATGTATTGATATATTTGGCACGAGAGTTGTCCGTGCGGTTGTGATAGAGATATGGGCACGATATGCCGTGAGAATATGAAAGGGAGGCTGAGACCCGTATTTTTGAATATGATATAAGATATTTAATTGAAAGGATTTTCTTCCAAAGAGTTTTATTCAAAAAACTAGTAGATGAAAGGTGTATATTTTGAAGGACTTGATTAATTGGTTGTGATTGTGTTCATTGTTCATTTGGGCAATATTTATGTTGTTCTTGCTGTGTTGCTGTTTACATCACTAGTTGATTATTGTTGTTATCACTGCTATTGTTTTCTATTATTTTTGTATACTATATTGCATAGGTTATTAGACTAGTGAGTGTCTGTACCTCGTCACTACTCCACCGAGGTTAGTCTTGATACTTACTAGGCATCGCTGTGGTGTACTGATACTACACTTCTATATATTTTTGTGCAGAGCCAGGTAAATTTGGAGTTAGTTGACCGTTAGCTAGCTGTACGGATCTTGCTGTGGAGACTTAAGGTAAACCTGTTGGTGCGTTAGCAGGCTTCAGAGTCACCTTCTAATATTGTACTTGCACTGTTTTATCTCTACTTCAAAACAACTGTATTTGTAGGCTTTCTAATAACTCAGTAGAGCTTATGACTTGTACTACCGGTTTTGGGATTGTAAGTATTGTATAGAGAATTCTACTTCGCATTTGTCAGTCGTTAATTAATATTATTATTATTTCAGTAAATGTTAGGCTTACCGTGTCCCTAATACTAGGTGCCATCACGACATCCTACGGAGGGAGATTTGGGTCGTGACAGTTTCGTAGTGCAAGAATGGGGAGGAAATAATGAAGTTGACATGTTCACAAGTTCAAGTTTGTGTAGGTTTTCTATACAAGAAGCTGATTTTGGTTGGGGAAAACCATGTTTAATGCATTTTGGTTCAAGGCATAATCAGTATTGTTGGTTGTATGATGCAGAATGTGGCAATGGGAATTGTGTGCAGGTGGATTTGAAGGAAAATAACATGCACTTATTTGAATGTGACAGCGATATCAAGGCTTTCTTTAAGTTTTAGGTTCTTATAAGAGTTTGGGGCATTGAATTTTGAATATCAATTCCTAAAAACAAAAAATAAAAATAAAATTGGGGCTTTTTTGATTGAAACCTTTTGTACTATCTATTTATTTTGTGTGCAAAGGACAAAAGTACAATAGCTTGTTCTTAGTAGACTAAGGGTTTTTAGGTCTAAAGTTGTATACTACTGCTATGGTCTCTTTGTAAGCTGGTCAGGAGATCTTAATCTTTGTACGTGATATAGGATTTGAATTTTGGAATAAGAATTGGAATACTCATAACCTCCTAAAATTTATTTTAATTTTATAAACTTCTTTTTTCATCTCAATACCTCTTTGGCCGAACAATAATAAAAAGATTTCACATCATAATTGTTTTCAATAGACCATCCCTCAAGAAAAGCGTTTTAAAAAACAGTTTAAAAAAGAAAAAAAAACGAGTAAAATGTTGTGGTGAAAATACTGTAAAAAGAAAAGAAAAAGTAGAAAAAGTAGTAAAGATACCCAAATAAAAGTAGAAATAACAATAATAAATTTGAAGAATAAAACAGTAATAGGATAATAATAATGATACTGACAAGCACAGGGTTGAGCAAATAAGGTGCTCTAAACTCTAACCAAGTTTTCCCACGGAAGGATAAATCGCTCCACTGCCTACTAACCCTCAACCGTAACCCATAAAATAATTGACGAAAATAATATTTTTTTATTAAGAACCAAATTCACGTCGTCCTGGATCAACAAATCACTTATAGAAGCTTTAACAAAAACCTAAATCTTGGTAAAAGCAAGGAAATCTTGGTCACGTTCAATGAAGTCCATGTAATTTTCCTTCAAATCCATTTGCACAGCAATACTAGTGCCACATTGTGTAGAATACAACCAAAACACTTGATTATGTCTTGATCCAAAATGCATTAAACTTGGATTCCCCCATCCAAAATCAGCTTCTTGCATATGAAATCTGCACAAACTCGAGCACGTAAATTCCTCAAAATCATCGTTAGCTCCCCATTCTCGTCCTCCATAACTTTCGTTATATAAATTAGCCACCATGTCAACAACATCGTCAGCTGAAGCTACGTCACAATAATTAATAATTTTCTGCACTTTCTCTCTAATCAATATTATAAAGTCTTGCAACGCCATATCAGTCACTTTTGGTTCAAATGTTATTGGAATTTCAATTATGAAATTCCCAAAAGGGTTATATGCTTCAGGATATTTAAGCTTACCGCGTAAATTCAATGGAAATGACATTAATGATGGCTTCCATTTCCCTGATATTGCCTGTGAAGCGTGAAGCAGAGCCCTCCATAAAATTGCTGTGATCATCTCAACTCGTGAAGGTTTAAAACTTAAAACACCTGAATTGTTACAATTTGTTAATTTGTCTCTGAGTTTTAATAAAGAGACTTCATCTATAACAAACTTTTTGGCCACCAATTTAGTGTCTAGACGTTTTCCTGGGAAAATAGCAGATGGCTTAAACATCTTGGATATATCTCTTGGTCCAAAAATGTTAACCAAATTAAAGCTCATGAAATTGATGTTTTCAGCTGAAATTCCCAATTTACACACTTTTGACCCCTCGTAAATGAACGTAAAACTTGTCCATCCATCGATAGCAGGGTGTGCAGTACTCATAGATAACGCGAATCCACCACATTGAAAAATTGTAATTTGCACAACCATAAGTGGTATGGTAAACAAATTAGTCGCGTCCACGTTCTTAATTCCTTGTGGCCAAAAATGCAATTGAAGGTCGAAATTGGTACGTGCTTGTTGGAGAAAATCATCCATTTGATAATTGACATTGGCTTTTATGAATGTTATACCTTGATCTTGACAATTGATTGAACGTTTACTTTCAGAAAATCTACCAGCAACTGGATAAACGTGAGTCAAAATCCTAGAAAGTGATTCTTCGAGTTGTTGTACCATATAATTAAGGGTGTAGGAAGAGTTGATGGGGTTGTGTGGATAAAAAAGAACAAGAGGCATATGTGTTTTCTCAGCTATTTGGTCAAAGAAAGATAACTTAACATTTTGAAGGTGATTAGGAGTTGGGGAGGATGGTTTTATAAGCTTCTTGGAAATGATTTCAACTTGAATTTGGTCACTCAAAAGTAACACAAAAGCTACCCATTTTTGATGTGATAAAAATATATGGAATTAAGGGAAAGAGAGAGAGAGAACTGTAAAAGGTTGAAGACAATTTTGATATCAGAAGTTCCAGGTCCTATTTATATTCGGAAAATTCTGAAAAATCTTCAAAAGATGGGAAATTTTCATAACATTACCAAACATGGAACTGCTAATGCCAGAGGCGGATCCAGGATTTAAATCCTATGGGTTCAATTTTAAGATTTTTAACATTGAACCCATTATATTTTTAAAGTTATGAGTTCATATCTACTATTTTTGCAATTTTAATGAATTTTTACATATAAATTTTTACTCCGCGTCGAAAGTTATGGGTTCAGTTGAACCCGTAGGTAGTACACTACATCCGCTTCTGGCTAATGCACTATTGCAGAAGTTTATTTATATCATTTGCAATTTTTACTTAGTTAAAAGGCTTATTTTGAACTACTTTCCTTACCAAACATGAAACTGCTACTTTTTGTTGTGATAAACGTGTTTATAGGGCACCCTATAAATATAATATTAAACAGTTGGTAGGTGGGGAGCTAAAGTAAGGCAAGGGCATTCAATTGAATTTACTTCAGTGAAAAATTGAAATATTGTGCAAATAGAGTAAAAATGCGTACAAGCCTCTCTATAACATCTTTATATAACAGTCGTTCACTATATAAGTCAAATTTTCCTCAGGATCGATTTTTTAAGTTATATATTACATTTTTATAACAGGTTTTTACTTATAACAACAACAGTCATATTTATAGCAGAACGCTCTTTGTAAAATTATCCCTTTATAATAGTCATATAGAATCATTAAGATTACAAATAATAGTTATAAAAATATGCACACAACCATTTCCATTAAACAAAGTTTCTATATTGCATAAGATATAAGATTTGAAGATTTGTACATATTATCTTTTCCATGGGACAAATTCCAAAATATATTTAGATAGAAAATTTAACTGTTAATCTCTTAGATTGTCATCAAAGGAAAGTTATTGGATACCATTTTTCTGAAAATTTGTACATGAAAATTCGCCAATTCAAGTGTTATATCGCTAGTAAGAGAATAAATCTACAAAACAAGCTAGAGTTACAAAGTTCTTCCATCAATCTTGAAAGAATTTATTTTTCTTAGTAGCTTTAAAATGTCTGCCTTAGAGTTTAAATCTTTATACATTTAGTTATGAATTTATTAATAATGTATTAGCTTTCTTCAAATATTAACTAGTGAAATATACATATCTTTTGAGATTTTAAATTTGAATAATTTTTTTTATCTTTTGTATATAACATTAAAAAAGAAAAAATAATTGATTTTTGGATAATGTTTATCTATAACAGCCAAAATATATTTAAACGTCAAATGTTGTTTATAGGTGTATAACAACTATTTACTATAAAAGCCAAAAAATATTGGAACAAACGGGACTGTTATAGAGAGGGTTGACTGTATAAATTTTCCCTTTTTACACAATCAAGGGTTGACTGTTATAGAGAGGGTTGATTTCTACAAACGAGCCTCTTTTTTTTTTTTTAAAAAAAAGGATTTGTAATAAAAAATTAAGACAAGTTACATGTTATAACAAACAACAGTGACATGATAGTGTAAAATTCCTTATACCAACGATTTATATAATTTAAACTCTATATATAAACAGTTAAATTTTCTTGGCATAAGAAATTGTTTAATTAATTAGGTAAGGATGTTAAAAATTGCTTCAAATCACAAGTTCAAATCACAAATATAACATGAATTTATTTTTAAATCCCCCTCCGTAAAGGGGAAGGCACGAGATGTTGATGACATATTATTCAAGTACCTCTAACTTCTTCAGTACTTTAATTTGTTTCCCTTTTTCCATTATCACCAAAAGGAAATCATGAAAGTTGAAATCTTGACAACAAAGTTGATAAAACCATCTTCACCAACACCAAATACAGATGTATTCAATTTCCTGCCCAGCTGGAGATTTAAAATTGTCTATTGGAACTTCAAGTTAATAGAATTCTGAAACACTTTAATATGGCGTCAGAGTCATACTCGTCCCTATTATTGGTTTATCCATTATTGGACGCCTATGTTATATTGTCCACGCACGAGATATTTGCTCTTGACTTTCGGGGAGGGTGTTATATGATCACACACTTTGACACTTATATCTCCAACAACAAAAAAATGCTCCAATCTGGAATCGATCGCTTTGATTTTCAAAATGTGTAATTATCCAATGCTTGTCTTTCTAAGGATTGATTTTTGTTGTCATAGTTCATATTCATATTCAAGTTGGAAAAGTTTCATATTGTGGAAACTGAGTGAAGACAAAAGTCCATATATATCCTAAATTTGCTCTTCTGAGTTGATAATAGTTTCCTGAGATCCCCTGCTGATTATTTTGGGTTTGTCTACATCTAGAAAGACAAAGTATCACATGTCAGACTGTTAAAATATGTTTATATAGTGTGAAAAAATAAAAATATAACCAATGAAATTGTATTGTTAGGGATGCCTGGAATAACAGCTTATGGAGGTTTTTATGAGCTATGCTCCCAAAAGAAAGGAGAAACTGTGTATGTTTCTGCTGCATCTGGAGCAGTAGGTCAGCTCGTCGGACAATTCGCGAAGCTGTTGGGTTGCTATGTTGTTGGAAGTGCTGGAAGCAAAGAAAAGGTAACCTCTCTTTCAAGATTCATACTTCACCACAATGGTTGATCTGTTCAATGTTATTAATTTCAAAGATAGTCCGGATCTTGATGATATTCATGTTAACTAATTTCAACCGGCTTTTGTTGCCCCGCCATGCCTCTTAACGAGGGATCAGGAGGAAAATTCTCTTTCCATTGCTAGTCATCTCTATTTTAGTTTATGATATTTTTGCTTAGTAAATGTATGACCTGTAGTTTATTGTCAACAACATCATTTTCCAAATGAGATGTTTGAGATTAGTTGATTAAAGTATCAATATCTGGACAGCAAGAAGCTGGAGTATCGCTCACAATAGTACAGTCAGACATCTCTATAATAGCATCACTACATAACAGCCATTCACTATAAAAGCCAAGTTTTTCTCTGAACTGATTCTTTATGTTATGTTATAATATATGTCCTCTATAACTGCACTTCACTATAGCATCCAAAAAATGTCAGAACAAACGCGGCTGTTATAGAGCGGTTTGGCTGTATATGATATTGCTTGAAGTCTGTTATTACTACTATTAGGTAATATTTGCGCGAAGATGATCATATAAGTCTAGGCATGGAGTAGTACTTCTGCTTTATCTCAACTTTTCATTGTTTTTCATGTTCTTTAGGTTGAAATATTGAAGAACAAATTTGGGTTTGAAGAAACATTTAACTATAAAGAGGAATAGAATCTATCTGCAGCTTTGAAGAGGTAAGTCTCATGTTTTTTCTTTCTTCTAATGTAGTCTCAATTTCGCCTGAAAAATGGAGTAACTAGCAGCAAAAACCTCTGTATCCCTATAATTGAAGTATTAACATGTGAGCTATTAGTTAGTCGGTTATAGTTGTGGGGCCCAATAGTTAAGTAATTAGTTAAGTTAGTACAAAATTAAATTGTATATAAAGTTGTAATCATTCATTTTACAAATGAGAATTCATTTTGCTCTCCTGCAATTCCTCTCTTTCTCTCGAGTTCATCCATTCATTCTCAAACCAAATCACAAAGTGCTTGGATAAATCTGGAAACTGAGTTCAGATTCACCAAGCTCACATGGTATCAGAGCAGTGAAGAGCTGTAATTCCACAAATTTTGTTTAATTTGGCTGAAATTTCATCGTCGTCTTCCTCGCGAAGCTGTGATTAACGATCGTCAATGGCGGCCGAAAATATCGATCACACATATCCTTTGTTTGTTCATCCCTCATACACTCCTAGTTCGATTTTGATTCCTATAAAGCTCACAGGTTCAGAAAATTATGGACTATGGCATCATTCAATGCGAATTGCTTTGTAAGTTAAGAGGAAGCTAGGGTTTGTGCTTGGGACGTGCAAAAAGGATTTGTTCCAAGCTGAATTACATGAGGACTGGGAAACATGTAATGCAATCGTGCTTTCCTGGGTCATGAACACTGTCTGTCCGGATCTACTTAGCGGCATTATCTACGCATCTAATGCATATTTGGTATGGGAGGATTTGAGAGAGAGACTCGACAAAGTGAATCGTGTAAGGATATTTCAATTGCATAGGGAAATTGCTACTATTTCGCAAGGAACAGATTCAGTCTCTACATATTTCACTAGGTTGAAGGAATTGTGGGCTGAGTACGATGCAATGGTGCCTATTCCTAATTCGAAAGAGTGTGTTGAACACCTTCAGCAGCAAAGGGTAATGCAGTTTTTAAGTGGTCTCAATGAGACATATGATCAAGCAAGGCGTCAGATCTTAATAAAGACTGTGGAGCCAACATTGAACCAAGCTTATGCATTGATTATAGAGGATGGGAGTCAGAATTCTAGTGCACATCCAGTCTTGCCAAATAGAGGAGATCCAATTTCTATGCAAACATGTAGAGGGCAGATGATTGTGCAGAATAACATGGGACAGTACAAAGGAAAGAAGCCATTTGTGAAATTTGATTACTGCAACAAACCTGGGCACTCTAAGGAAAATTTCTACAAACTAGTTGGCTATTCAACTGATTTGAAAAACAAGAAACCATATGCAGCTAACATGACAACTGGTGGCTTGAAGAGTGACAAATCAGCACATCAGGATGAGGGAAGAAGTAGATATGATGGATTAAAGGTAGGACCATACTTCACTGAGGATCAATATAAACAGATTTTGAGCATGCTGAACAAGGAGACTTCAGATCATCAGATTAACATGGCAGGTATTGCAACCTCCTTAATGGCAAGCTTTACTTGTAAAGAATGGATAATTGATTCTGGAGCAACGCATCACATAACTGGTGAGCTAGATATGTTAAATACTAAGAATAAAGTAAACAAATGTGACAGTGATCAAGTACATTTGCCTACAGGAGAGAAGTCTAATATAACACATATTGGAGATGTTGTTATATGTGATGAGTTGAAGCTGGAAGATATTTTGTTTGTACCTGAATTTAAGTTTAACCTAATCTCAGTGTCCAAACAAACTAGGCAGCTGTGTTGTTCAGTGAATTTCTTTCCTGACTTCTGTTCATTTCAGAATCTCTACAATGGCAAGGTGAGGGGGATTGGTAGAGAAAGAGGTGGTCTGTACATATTGAAGAAGAACTTTAAAGGATACTTAGAGAAATTCATCAAAGGGATAAGGAAATTTGCATCAACTACAACCACACAGAGTAATAAAGAAGATGGAGTCTTATGGCATAAAAGGCTAGGCCATGCTTCAGTTAGTACTATGAAGAATTTGGATCTATTTCATATCAAATCTGTAGATGTAGTAGTGAATAATGATTGTCCTGTATGCCCACTAGCCAAGCAAAGTAGGCTAGTATTTCCTAGAAGTATGAGTATAAGTGAGAATCCTTTATCTCTTTTGCATATAGATGTTTGGGGACCATATAGGTTTCCCACGTATGATAGAAAACATTTTTTCCTAACTGTTGTGGATGATAATACAAGGTATACTTGGGTGCATTTACTTCAATTGAAAAGTGATGTTGTTGTGCTGTTGAAGAAATTTCTTGCCATGTTGCACACCCAGTTTCAGTCCAAAGTTAAGGTAGTTATAACAGATAATGGCACAAAGTTCTTTAATAAATACATGAATGAATTGTTTGATGCCTATGGGATAGTTCATCAAAGCAGCTATGTATACACTCCATAGAAGGATGGAGTTGTGGAGAGAAAACACAGGCACATTCTAGATACAGCTAGGGCATTGAAGTTTCAAGCAAGTATTCCTACAAAGTTCTGGGGTGAATGTATCAAAATAACTGTGTATGTGATAAACAGACTGCCTACTGAGTTGTTGAGTGAGAAAACTCCATATGAGCTCGTTCATAACAAGCCACCCTCATTGTATCACCTTAGAGTGTTTGGATGTCTTTGCTATGCCACTAATTTGGTTAAGGAAAACAAATTTTCACCAAGAGCAAAGGCAACTGTATTCCTTGGCTATGCAGAAACACAAAAGGCTACAGGGTAATGGATTTAAATACTAATTATTTCTTTGTTTGCAGAGATGCTATTTTCAAGGATAATATCTTTCCATTTGCCAAACATTGTTCCACAACTCACAATGCAGAAGGACATACAACAACTGTAGATCAAATATCAGGCCTGGAATAATTTGAGCCTTTACAGAACTCCTATGGCAATATGCATCTGCAGTCAGAAGGAATTGCAAGCAGTGATTTAGAGGAGTCTGTTGAGGGGAATGGTGTTGACAATAATGCAGGGGCTGACACTGCAGAACATGAAGGAAATGGTGATATACAAGACTCACCAGCAGCAAATACATATGATGATGCAAATGCAGATTACAACAATGCACCAACAAGTAGCAGTGCAGTTCTAGAACAACACTTAATGCAGGAAGATGAAGTGAATCCTCCAGCAACTCTTGAACAAGAGTCAACTGATGCGATTGTTACAACCCAAATTCGCATACCATAGATCACGCCGTAAGTTAGTCGACGTAAATCCAAGAAGAGATTATCTTTGAGATGATAAGAAGTTAATCCTATTGGTCTTAAATGATACAAGGGTGTATAAGAGTGGTTAACAAGTATTTGAAGTTAAACGAATCAAGGATGTTGTAACCCGTATTTTCGGGTAACACTAGAGGTGATTAATTTTCCCAAAAGGTCTTGTTTTAATGTATTTGAATTATATAATATCCGCATCATAAGTCTTGAAGTCAAGCGAGTTATGAAACAAAAGTCGATAAAAGTTGTCGCAACTTAGGTTTATAATTTTACTTAAACTTTAGGTCAAATGTTACTACATTTTTCTCCCAATGTGCTTGGAATTATGGGGTGATCTACCTATCAAATTGAATATCTATGAGTCTAGTTTCCAACGCATTAAACTGTTCGTCGATACGATCTCGGAATAGAGAGATATTCGTGTTTTTGCAAGAGTGCGCCAAGCTACTCTCTATGGGGCCCACAAAGGCGGTTTAAGACATATGGACATATATAAGATACCTCAACCCCGTTTTAAGTCATTATTTTTCAGTATATTCAGACCTTATAACCCTAAAAATAGTCTCTCAAGGTTCTCTCATGATCCAAGACCCAAACAAAGGGCAAACAACACAAATCAAATGTCGGAAATCCCGTGGCGCTAGTAAGTTTCTTGTTCTTCTTGTTATTGCTGATTTTTGTGTTGTTCCAGCTCGTGTGGGAGGTTGTTTTAAGTGTTTTATGTCCTGTAAATATGCCTTCAAGTTTTTAATATCAACCCTAGGTGATTTCAAGTCTTCTAAAGTAATTCTAGTGCCGAAAAACCCGAATTAATTGTTAGTTTCGCTTCCTTGTTCTTGTGGCAGAATTGAAGGGATATTTCGTGGAAAATTAAGGTCAAATTGGAGTTTTTCTTTCTGTTTAAAGGTAAGGAACCTCTTACTCTATATATATTTAAGATTATCCAAGTTGCAGCTAAGTCGTTGAAGCTAGAACTTGTGAAATATATATCGAAAGGCTTGGTAGTAATGTTGTTGGTTGGTGGACTGTTTTGGAGGCTCAATATGATTATTAATGATGTTGTTTGGGCTGTTTGGTGATTGTATTGACTTGTGGGAAGTCATATAAATAGGGGAGGTGCTGTCCGTTTCATCGTAAAATAGGTTGTGGTCGATACATAATAGTTACGACACTTAAACGATAATGATAGTGTCATTTGTCTTATTGTAGACTAAGGAGTCGTGACATTTGCATAGCTTGAGGTTGGGCAGTATATACAAGGTATGTGAGGCTATCCCCTTCATTCTTTTGCACGACTCCGATTGTACATAATGTAATGAACGAGCTCCCAAAGATACTCTACTCTTAGAAGCTAGCAGTACTTACATTGCTTCCCTTCTTATGAAACGATTGATATTGATGTTACTTCTCTTATTCTTATATTATCAATGTTGTTGGTAGTTCCTGATTCTTATAAGATTCTTGATGAAGAGTTAATCCTAATAACGTGTACGAAGGATACCAACCTTATGTCACTCCGAAAGGTTCAAAATGTGATTCCAATGAGTCCAGCATGCATCATATATATGTATCTATTTTACTCTACCGAGCCGCGCTATAGTCGGCCGGGTACGGCACCTATTGTGCAACCACTGATCAGTTGGGTTTTACCGAGCTCCACGTGGCCGGGTACGATTCTACCGAGCCCTATGATGGCCGGGTACGTTTTACCGAGCCTATTATGGCCGGGTACGATATGATGATGGTGATGCCCACAAAGGCGTATGTTTTAAAAGTTTATGTATATATATATGTATGTATCATGTATTTCATGTCAGTAGCCCTCAGAGGTACCCAGATGTCACAGGTTGTATATTCTCTATCCCTGTTTACATTACTGTTCTTACTTATGCTTTCTTACCTCACATACTCAGTACTTTATTCGTACTGACGTCCTTTTTATTTGTGGACGCTGCATGTCGTGCTGCAGGTCCTGATAGACAGGTAGACGTAGCTCCCCCACCACAGTAGGATGTCCAGTTCAACGGTTATTGGCGAGATCCCTTCTCCGGACTTGCCGTGGTCTTGGTATGCATTTTTGTTATAGACATTATGGGTATGTCGGGGCCCTGTTCCGGTAATGTTGTAGCACTTATGTTCCTTTAGAGGCTCATAGACAGGTGTCGACTTATGTATGGTTTAGAATGCCTTTTCGGCTGATTTTTGTTGTATAGTCTTTCATGGCATCATGATAGCTCGTACCTTATATATAGTTTCTTGACAGTCTTGTCGTCCCATGTTATGTATGTTCATGACATTATCTTTCATTGTTGGATGTTCATGATCCATGTCTACTATTTATATTGATCTTGTTGGCCCTTAAAGATAATAAGGAAGGTTAGATAAAATGTACGTTGGTGCTCGGCAAGTATGGCCCGGGTGCTAGTCATGACCCTCCAGTTGGGTCATGACAGCGATGACCCAAAATATCATCTTTAAATTTAATAATTAATTATGTATTCTAAGACCTCAAAAGGCACTATTTATCATTCCTCTACTTGCGTGCGCAGTCCGTAAAATTTTTCGGAAAGTTTTTATGTGAAAAATGGATTAAAATATAAATTAGAGCTTTAAAACTCAGCTGAGATGACTTTGGTCAACATTTTGAGAAAACGGACTCGGATCAGTATTTGATAGTTCCGGTAAGTCCGTATCGTGATTTAAGACTTGGGCGTATGCCCGGAATCAAATTCCGAGGTCCCTAGCCCGAGATATGGAATTTTGATGAAAAACTAAAAGTTTAAGTTCAAATAGTGATCGGATGTCGAATTATGTGCAAACGATCCCGGAATAGAATTTTTATGATTCCAACAGCTCCGTATGATTATTTTGGAGTTAGGAGAGTGATTAGAATTTTATTTGGAAGTCCGTAGTGAAATTAGGCTTGAAATGGCTAAAACAAGAATTTAAGTTTCGAAGTTTGACCGGGGAGTTGACTTTTTGATACCGGAGTTCGAATCTAGTTCTAAAAATGTTCATAACTCCGTTATGTCATTTATGACTTGTGCGCAAAATATGAGGTCAATCGGACTTGATTTGATAGGTTTCGATATCGAATGTAAAAGTTGGAAATTCTAAGTTTCATCAAGCTTGAATTGGAACATGATTCATGATTTTAGCGTTGTTTTATGTGATTTGAGGTTTCAAATAAGTTTGTATGATATTTTAGGAATTGTTGGTATATTTGGTTGAGGTCCCGAGGGCCTCGGGTGAGTTTCGGATGGTTAACGGATCAAAAGTTGGACTAAAACTGCTCCTGCAATTTTTCCTCTTCTGTTGGATATTCTGGGCTGTGATCGAGCCCAGATATCGAGCCCAGGTATCGAACCCAGTTATCGAGCCCATGTATCGAGCCCAGGGTTGATGAGGCTCAGGCTTGAGCTTGTGATCGAAGCCACGATCGAAGGTCCAGCTTGAGGGCCATGGTGGAAGGCAAGGCTCGAGGGCGAGGATCGAGACCCAAGATCGAGGGTCACAATCGAAGACACAGGATCGATGCCATGATCGAGGCCATGACTGAGTCCCAGGCTCGAGGACATGATCGAGGCCATGACCGAAGCCCAGGCTCGAGGGCCACGATCGAAGCCACGATCGAGGCACAGTTCGAGGCCTAGTTCCGAAGGCTGCCTGGGCAGAATTATAAAAGAGGGCATTCGTCCCATTCGCCATTTTTAACAAACTGAAGCTTGAGCAGAGACGATTTTGGATAGATTTTCAAGGAAATATATTAGGGTAAGTGATTCTAACTTGGATTTGGTCTATATACACAAATATATCATTGTTTTCACCATTTAATTAGTGTTTTGAGATTGAAAGTTGGGAAAATATTTTGAAACAAAGTTTTGAGATTTCGGTATTGATTCGGAGTCAGATTTGAGTGAAACTGGTATGGTTGGACTCGTAATTGAATGGGTTATCGGATTTCGTAACTTTCGCCGGATTCCGAGATGTGGGCCCCATGGACAAAATTTTAATTAATTTCGAGATTTTTATTAAAAATATAGTACTTCCTTATAGAATTGATTCCTATAAATTTTAGTGATTGTATTAAATTAGTGTTTGGTTAGATTCGAGACAATCGAAGATGGATAATCTAGGAAAAGGCCTACTAGTAAATTAAATTGGAGCAAGACGAGGTAAGTCTCTTGTCTAATCTTGTGAGGGAGAAATTACCCCATAAGTAATTAAAATAATAATTGTTGCTAATTGTGGGGGGCTACGTACGCACGAGGTGGCGAGAGTCCGTGCGTAGCTACTATTAATGCTAAAGTCCGGGTAATTTAGGACTCAAAGCATGAATTACTTGTGTAAATTGTATTCTTTGTTTAATTAACATATATTGTGAATTGTTAGATAAAAATATTAAAGAATGGAAACCTCATATACTTGATTTTCTGTTAAAATAATTAATTGTTAAGAGAAATTGTTCATATTCTCGAATTGATCTTATAATAAATATACTCTCTTTCCGAAGGTACATAAGAAAATGTCCTCCTGCCTTGTGGAGCGGTCCGAATGCCTAGGCAGGATAGATGCATCTATGGATCGTGTCGCACGTCTCTCGGTAGTGTACACGAAAATCTGGATCAGGCCGTACGACCTCGGTAGAAATCGTGCTTGATAATAATAATAATTATATGATACTTGGACAGTTTATTGCAGTTTGTAAAGCTATTTGATAAATTGGAAATTTATTGAAATTGAATTGTAGCTTGTATAGCTATTTGATAAATTGGGACTTTTATTGAAATTTGAAGGATTTAATTAATAGATTGGAAATTGTTGCATTTGAAGATTTTGTTTTTATTTATTTTTGCTAATTGAATAAAAATTATTGCTAACTCTGTGAGTCATGCTGATTTGAATAATTATAATTTATTTCATTTATTATTGTTGACCCTTAGTGAGTGTCAAAGTCGGCCATCTCGTCTCTACCACTTCAAGATTAAGCTTGATACTTACTGGGTACACGTTGTTTACGTACTCATGCTACACTTGCTGCACTTTTTGTGCAGGATATGAGACAGATACTAGTGGAGGACCTATCATCGCACATCCTTGTTATCCAGGGGCGTAGTGGTGAGCTGACTTTCTGAGCCGTCCAGCAGCTACCAGTGCCTCTTCTTGTATTTTTAATTCTGTCTATTTTCATTTCAGACAGTATTTGGGATTTTGTATAATCTACTAGATGCTCAAACACTTGTGACACCAGGTCTTGGCACACACATTAGTAGAATTTGCTGTCTTATTATTTTTTTTGGATTTAAAATTTTATCGATATATGTTTAATTTATTAGTTAGCTTGCCTATCTGTAGTGTTGGGCGCCATCACGACCTATAGGTGAAATTGGGTCGTGACAACATGGTATCAGAGCACTAGGTTCACGTAGGTCTCACAAGTTATGAGCAGACCAAATAGAGTCTTGCGGATCGATACGGAGATGTTTGTACTTATCTTTGAGAGGCTATATGATGTTAGGAAACTACCTTCTTCATATTCCATCGTACAATTAATGTAGTGCTAAATATCCTTCTCTTATTCTATCACAGATGGTGAGAACGCGCTTTAATGAGGTTCCAGACTAGGGAAGAGCTACTCCCCCAGTTGCTAGAGGCCGAGGCAGAGGCCGAGGGAGGGCTCCAGCCCGTGGTAAAGGGCGAGGACGTCCCAGGACTGTTCCAGTTATGCCGCCAGTAGGTCCAGCAGAGAATCCCATTATTGAAGAACAAGGTGAGGTACCTGTGGTAGAGTTAGCTCCGGTGGATTTCACATCTGCACCGGGATTTCAGGATATCATTGGTCGTATGCTGCGGTTCATGGACAATATGACTCAGGCCGGTTTATTTTCGGCATACCCAGCCATATCTCAGGCAGGCTGGGGAGCACAGACCCCTATCGTACAGGCTCATGGACAGGCAACTGTTGTATATCAAACCCGAGGTGCACTTCCTATGGGTGGATCCCAGCCAGTGGCAGTAGCTACACCTGAGCCCAGGCCAACTGTAGCCGCTGATCCTCAGAAACTATTGGACAGATGGACTAGACTTCATCCTCCCGTCTTTGGGGGTGAGCGACATGAGGATCCCCAGGATTTCATTGATCGGTGCAAGGATAGATTGTACAACATGAGGATATTGGAGTCTCATGGGGTAGACTTTGCTACTTTTCAGCTAGAGGGAGAGCCCGTAGATGGTGGCAGTCTTATGTTCTTGGCAGACCAGCAGATTCTCCTCCCATAACTTGGGACAGGTTCACCCGTATCTTCCTGGACAGGTATATTCCACCCTCCCAGAGGGAAGAGTTGAGGTTTCAGTTTGAGCAGCTCCAGCAGGGTCAGATGTCAGTGACCGATTATGAGGCGAGGTATTCTGAGTTATCTCGCCATGCACTTATGATACTCCCTACTGAGGCGGAGAGAGTACGGAGGTTTGTTGCGGGTTTACATACTGGCATTCAGGCCACTATGTCTCGAGAGGTTGAGATGGGTACTTCTTATAAGCTAGTCGTGGCGATAGCCCACATGATTGAGGTTGTACGTCAGCGGAGCCGAGAGCAGGTTACGAGAGATAAGCGGTTTAGGTATTCTGGAGAGTTCAGAGCTGCTTCGTCTGGGGGCAGAGGTCAGTTCGTGAGAGGGCAGTCCAGCATGCCCCTATATCCAGCACCACCGCCTCCTCGAGGTGCTCCAGTGCGACCCTATCTCAGTGCTATACCAGAGAGTTCTTATCGCCCACCCGCTATCCAGGGTTCTTCTAGTGGGTATTCAGTTCCCCAGGGCTAGACTCTTAGTCAGCAGCCCATCGCACCGAAGAGTTATTTCGAGTGCGGGAATCCCAGTCACATACGGAGATTCTGCCCGACTGCGGGGTAGACCAGTGCAACAGGGTCAGCAGCCTATGATTGTCGTACCAGTTGCTCCACCAGTAGTTAGACCACCAAGAGGTGGAGGACAGGTGGGTAGGGGCCGTCCTAGAGGTGGAGGTCAACCAGGCGGAAGCCAGCCAGTTGGTGCTCCAGCTCGGTTCTATGCTTTTTCGGCCAGACCAGATGCAGAGGCCTCAGATGCCGTGATTACAGGTATTATTTCTGTTTGCGGCAAATATGCCTCAGTATTATTTGATCCAGGATCTACGTATTCATATGTGTCATCTCTATTTGCTCCATTCATGGGTGTTTCTCGTGAGTCCTTGAGTACTCCTATTTATGTGTCCACTCTTGTGAGCGATTCTGTCATTGTGAACCGTATCTACCGGTCCTGTATTATTACATTCTGTGGTTATTGAGATGACCGATTTCTTGAGATGATCGATTTTGAAATTATTCTGGGCATGGACTGGTTATCTCTATATCATGCTATTCTAGATTGCCATGCCAAGACTGTTACCTTGGCTATTCCAGCATTGCCTAAGCTGGAGTGGAAGAGTTCGTCTGTTAGTTCATTTAATCGAGTTATTTCTTTTATAAAGGCTCAACACATGGTTGATAAGGGTTGTTTGGCTTATATAGCCTATGTTCGGGATACTACTACAGAGACTCCGACTATTGATTCAGTGCCTGTCGTTCGGGGGTTCTCCGATGTATTTCCTTCAGATCTTCCAGGTATGCCACCTAATTGTGATATTGATTTCTGTATTGACTTGGCTCCAGATACCCAGCCTATATCTATCCCACCTTATTGCATGGCTCTGAAAGAATTGAAATAATAGCTTGAGGAGTTACTAGCCAAAGGGTTCGTAAAATCGACTGTATATCCTTGGGGTGCACCGGTATTATTTGTGAAGAAAAAGGATGGAACAATGCAGATATTATTGATTATCGCCAATTGAACAAAATCACTATTAAGAACAAGTACCCATTGTCGCGTATTGATGATCTATTTGATCAGTTGGAGAGTGCTAGGGTGTTCTCTAAGATCGACTTGAGGTCGGGGTACCATCAGTTGAAGATTCGGGATTCGGATGTTCCGAAGACTGCTTTCCGGACTAGATATGGTCATTATGAATTTCTGGTGATGTCCTTCGGTTTAACTAATGCCCCGACAACGTTTATGGATTTGATAAACAGGGTATTCAGACCATATATTGATTCGTTTGTCATTGTCTTCATTGATGATATTTTGATTTACTAGCGCAACAAGGAAAAACACGAGCAGCATATAAGAGTGGCGCTTCAGACACTGCAGGAACAATAGCTATATGTTAAGTTCTCCAAATGTGAATTCTGGCTAGAGTCTGTAGCATTCTTGGGGCATATTGTATCGGGCGAGGGCATTAAGGTTGATCCAAAAAAGATTGAGGCAGTTCAGAAATGGCATCGTCCCACTTCGGCGACTGAGATCAGGAGTTTTTTGGGTTTAGCAGGTTATTATTGTAGGTTCGTGGAAGGTTTTTCATCTATTGCATCACCTTTGACAAAAGTAACCTAGAAGGATGCTCCGTTCCGATGGTTCGATTATTGTGAGGTGAGCTTTCAGAAGCTCAAGATAGCATTGACTACACCACCAGTGTTAGTGTTGCCTTCCGGTTAGGGGATGTATATAGTGTATTGTGACGCTTCACGCGTTGACTTGGGTTGTGTATTCATGCAGGAAGGGCGAGTTATTGCATATGCTTCACGTCAGCTGAAACTCCACGAGAAGAATTATCCAGTGCATGATTTGGAGTTAGCTACGATTGTTCACGCTCTTAAGATTTGGAGGCATTATCTTTATGGGGTGTCTTGTGAAGTTTACACTGATCATCGCAGTTTGCAGCATTTGTTCAAGTAGAGGGACCTAAATTTGAAATAGCGCGGATAGCTTGAGTTACTAAAAGATTATGATATTACCATCATGTATCATCCGGGCAAAGCAAATGTAGTTGTAGACGCCTTGAGTAGAAAGGCGGAGAGTATGGGTAGTTTGGCTTCCATTTCAGTAGAGGAGAGGCCATTAGCTTTGGATATTCAATCCTTGGCTAACCGACTTGTGAGGTTGGACATTTCAGAGCCCATCCAAGTTCTTGCATGTATTGTAGCTCAGTCTTCACTATTTGAGCAGATCAAGGCTCGCCAGTACGATAATTCACACTTAATGGTTCTTCGAGAAACGGTACTACGGGGTGGTGCCAAGGAAGTTACTATTGGAGCGGATGGTGTTCTATGACTCCAGGATCGTCTATGTGTTCCTAATGTGGATGGACTGAGGAAAAAGATCCTAGATGAAGCACAGAGTTCTCGGTATTCTATTCATCCAGGTGCTACAAAGATGTATCATGATTTGAGGCAGCATTATTGGTGGATACGAATGAAAAAGGACATAGTTGAGTATGTGGCTAGGTGTCTAAGTTGTCAGCAAGTTAAATATGAGCACCAGAGGCCAGGTGGCCTACTTCAGCAGATGACTATACCAGAATGGAAATGGGAACCCATCACTATGGACTTTGTAGTTGGGTTGCCGCGGACCTTGCGGAAGTTTGATGCAGTTTGGGTCATTGTTGACAAGTTGACCAAGTCGGCACACGTTATTTCTATTGTGACTACGTATACTTCAAAGAGGTTGGCCCGGATATATATTCAGGAGATAGTTCGGTTGCACGGTGTGCCAATTTCTATAATATCAGATAGAGGCCCTCAATTTACTTCACATTTCTGGAGAGCAGTACAGAGTGAATTGGGGACCCGAGTACAGCTCAGCACAACCTTTCATCCGCAGACCGACGGGCAGTCAGAGGGGTCAATTCAGATTTTGGAGGATATGCTCAGGGCATGCGTGATTGACTTTGGAGGTCAGTGGGATCGTTTCTTGCCTTTGGATGAGTTTGCCTATAATAATAGTTACCAATATAGCATCGAGATGGCTCCAGTTGAGGCTTTATATGGTCGGCGATGTCGTTCGCCCATCGGGTGGTTTGAGCCCGATGAGGCTAAGTTATATGGTACTGATTTGGTGAAGGATGCCTTGGAAAAGGTAAAGTTGATTAAGGAGCGACTTCATACAGCGCAGTCCAGACAGAAGAGTTACGCGAATCAAAAAGCGCGTGATTTATCATTTATGGTAGGTGAAAAAGTTCTCTTGAATGTTTCGCCGATGAAGGGAAACATGAGATTTGGGAAAAAGGGGAAATTGAGCCCAAGGTTTATAGGCCCATTTGAGAAGTTGAGACGAGTTGGGAAGGTTTATTATGAGCTTGCATTGCCCCCCCAATCTATCAGGAGTTCATCCGGTTTTCCATGTATCTATGCTACGGAAGTATCATGCCGACCTATCACATGTGTTAGACTTCAGCACAGTTCAGCTAGATAATAGCTTGGGTTATGAAGAAGAGCCAGTTGTCATTGTTGATAAACAAGTTCGCCAGTTGAGGTCCAAGAGGATTTTTGTAGTAAAAGTCCAGTGGAGGGGACAACCAGTCGAAGAAGTGACTTAGGAGGCCGAGGAAAACATGCGGAGCAGATATCCACACTTATTCAGCACTTCAGGTATAATTCTAAACTCGTTCGAGGACGAAAGTTTGTTTTAGAGGTAGAGAATGTGATGACCCAAAATGTCATCTTTAAATTTAATAATTAATTCTGTGTTCTAAGACCTCGAAAAGTACTATTTATCATTTCTCGACTTGCGTGTGCAGTCTGTAAAATTTTCTGAAAAGTTTTTATGTGAAAAATGGATTAAAATGTGAATTAGAACTTTAAAACTCAGTTGAGTTGACTTTGGTCAACATTTTGAGCAAACGGACTCGGATCAGTATTTTGATAGTTCCGGTAGGTCCGTATTGTGATTTGGGACTTGGGCATATGCCCGTAATCAAATTCCGAGGTCCCTAGCCCGAGATATGGAATTTTGATGAAAAATTAAAAGTTTAAGTTCAAATAGTGACCGGATGTCGAATTATGTGCAAACGACCCCGAAATAGAATTTTGATGATTCCAACAGCTCCGTATGATGATTTTGGACTTAAGAGCGTGATCGGAATTTTATTTGGAAGCTCGTAGTGAAATTAGGCTTGAAATGGCTAAAATAAGAATTTAAGTTTGGAAGTTTGACCGGGGAGTTGACTTTTTGATACCGGAGTCAGAATCCAGTTTTGAAAATTTTCATAGCTCCGTTATGTCATTTATGACTTGTGCACAAAATTCGAGTTCAATCGTACTTGATTTGATAGGTTTCGACATCGAATGTAGAAGTTGGAGATTCTAAATTTCATCAAACTTGAATTGGAACATGATTCGTGATTTTAGCGTCGTTTTATGTGATTTGAGGTTTCAAATAAGTTCGTATGATGTTTTAGGACTTGTTGGTATATTTGGTTGAGGTCCCGAGGGCCTTGGGTGAGTTTCAGATAGTTAACGGATTAAAAAGTTGGACTTAAAATACTGCTGCAATTTTTCCTCTTCTGTTGAATATTCTAGGCTGTGATCAAGCCCAGATATCAAGCCCAGATATCGAGCCCAGGTATCGAGCCCAGATATTGAGCCCAGGTATCGAGTCCAGGGTTGAGAGGCTCAGGCTCGAGCTTGTGATCGAAGCCACGATCGAAGGTCCAGCTCGAGGGCCATGATCAAAGGCAAGGCTCGAGGGCCAGGATCGAGACCCAAGATCGAGGGTCACAATCGAAGACACAGGCTCGATGCCATGATCGAGGCCATGACTGAGTCCCAGGATCGAGGCCATGATCTAGGCCATGACCGAAGCCCAGGCTCGAGGGCCACGATCGAGGCCCAGTTCCGAAGGCTGCCTGGGCAGAATTATAAAAGAGGGCATTTGTCCCATTCGCCATTTTTAACAAATTAGAGCTTGAGCAGAGGCCATTTTGGATAGATTTTCAAGGAAAGATATTGGGGTAAGTGATTCTAACTCGGATTTGGTCTATATACACAAATATATCATTGTTTTCACCATTTAATTAGTGTTTTGAGATTGAAATTTGGGAAATTTCTTTGAAACGAATTTTTGAGATTTCGGTATCGATTCGGTGTTGGATTTGAGTGAAAATTGTATGGTTGGACTCATAATTGAATGGGTTTTCGGATTTCTAACATTCGCCGGATTCCGAGATGTGCCCCCACAGACGAAATTTTAATTAATTTCGGTATTTTTATTGAAAATGTAGTATTTTCTTATAGAATTGATTCCTATAAATTTTAGTGATCGTATCGAATTACTTTTTGGTTAGATTCGAGCCAATCGAAGTTGGATAATCGAGGAAATGACCTACTAGTGGATCAAATTGGAGCAAGACGAGGTAAGTCTCTTGTTTAATTTTGTGAGGGGGAAATTACCCCATAGGTAATTGAAGTAATAATTGTTACTAATTGTGGGGGGCTACGTACGCACGAGGTGATGATAGTCCGTGCGTAGCTACTATTAATGCTGAAGTCCGGGTAGTTTAGGACTCAAAGCATGAATTAGTTGTGTGAATTGTATTCTTTGTTTAATTAATATATATTGTGAATTGTTAGATAAAAATATTAAAGGATGGAAACCGCATATGCTTGATTTTCTGTTTAAATTAATAAATTGTTAAGAGAAATTCTTCATATTCTCGAATTGATCTTATAATAAATATACTCTCTTTCCGGAGCTACATAAGAAAATGTCCTCCTTTCTTGTGGAGCTGGCCGAATGCCTCGGCAGGATAGATGCATCTATGGATCATGCCGCACATCCCTCGGCAGTGTACACAAAAATCTGGATCAGGCCGTACGACCTTAGCAGAAACGGGCTTGATAATAATTATTACATGATACTTGGACAGTTTATTGCAGCTTGTAAAGCTATTTGATAAATTAAAAATTTATTGAAATTGAATTGCAGCTTGTATAGCTATTTGATAAATTGGAACTTTTATTGAAATTGAAGGATTTAATTAATAGATTGGAAATTGTTGCATTTGAAGAATTGTTTTTTTATTTATTTTTGCTAATTGAATAAAAATTATTGTTAACTTTGTGAGTCATGCTGATTTGAATAATTATAATTTATTTCATTTTTATTGTTGACCCTTAGTGAGTGTCAAAGTCGGCCATCTCGTCTCTGCTATTTTGAGACTAGGCTTGATACTTACTGGGTACACGTTGTTTACGTACTCATGCTATAGTTGATGCACTTTTTGTGCAGGATCTGAGACAGATACTAGTGGAGGACCTATCATCGCACATCCTCGTTATCCAGGGGCATAGTGGTGAGCTGCCTTTCTGAACCGTCCTTCAGCTACCAACGCCTCTTCTTGTATTTTTAATTCTGTCTATTTTCATTTCAGACAGTATTTAAAGTTTTGTATAATTTACTAGAGGCTCAAACACTTGTGACACCAGGTCTTGGCACACACATTGGTAGAATTTGGTGTCTTATTATTTTTCTTGGATTTAAAATTTTATCGATATATGTTTAATTTATTAGTTGGCTTGCCTATCTGTAGTGTTGGGCGCCATCACGACCTACAAGTGAAATTGGATCGTGACAACTGAGGTTAAAAAACCAGAAAGAACTACATAGGAACCCATATGGTTGTAGGACTATGTGACCACTACAAAAAGAAGGACAAAAGGTTGATTGAAGCCATGGAAACTGAAATCAAGGCTTTAGAGGACAACAGAACTTGGATGTTGTTGATCTTCCAAAAGGCATGAAGGCTATTGGTTCAAAATGGGTGTACAAAATAAAATACAAAGCAAATGGTGAGGTAGAAAGGTTCAAGGCCAGGTTGGTAGCCAAGGGCTATAGCCAAAGAGAAGGCCTAGACTATAATGAAACCTTTTGACCAGTTGCCAAGATGGTAACTGTGAGAGCTGTGATTGCTCTTGTTGCTTCTAAAGGATGGAATATATCACAAATGTATGTATATAATGCATTCTTGCAAGGGGATTTATATGAGGAAGTGTATATGGAACTTCCTCAAGGTTTCAGGAGACATGGGAGACAAAGGTCTGCAGACTATTGAAATCATTATATGGGATTAAACAAGCCTCATGACAGTGGAACATTAAGCTCGGTGAGGCCTTAACAGCTGCAAGATATGTTTAGAGTCTATATGACTATTCATTATTCACTAAAAGGAAAAGAGATGACTTTGTAGCAGTGTTGATGTATGTGGATGACTTATTGATCACTGGAAATAATGAGGAGTTTATCAATGAGACTAAAGTTGTCCTTCATCAGAAGTTCAAGGTGAAGGATCTTGGTGATCTCAAATACTTTCTGGGAATTGAAGTCATGAGATCCAAAGAAGGGATTCTATTGAATCAGAGGAAATACTACCTTCAACTCATCTCAGATTTAGGATTGAGTGGTGCTAAGCTAGTCTCAACTCCCATAGATCTCAACCAGAAGTTCACTTCAGCTGAGTTTGATAGACACACTGGCACTACAGATGATGAAATCTTGACAGATATGAGTGAGTACCAAAGACTGATTGGTAGGTTGATCTATTTGACTATCACACGACTAGACATTGTGTTTGTAGTCCAAACTCTCAGTCAGTTCATGCAAGAGCCCAAAAAATCTCATTGGGATACTATTATAAGAGTAGTCAAATACCTAATGCATGAACCAGGCATGGGGATATTTTTGAGTAGTGTAGGTGCAGATAGTTTGACATGTTTTTGTGATGCGGATTGGGCAAGTTGTCCAAACACAAGAAGGTCAATAACTGGGTACTTGGTCAAGTTTGGCAACTCACTCATCTCATGGAAGTCCAAGAAGCAGCATACAATATTGAGAAGCTCTGCAGAAGCAGAGTATAGAATCTTAGTAGCTGTAACAACATAAGTAGTCTGGTTATTAGGACTGTTTGCTGAACTTGGAGTGCCTATCAAGCGACCCGTGGAAGTCTATTGTGATAGCAAGGATGCTATCCAAATTGCAGCCAATCTTATCTTCCACGAATGTACCAAACATATTGAGATCGATTGCCATTTTTTGCGCGACAAGATAAAACAAGGTGTGCTCAACACACATTTTGTGGGGATTAAAGATCAACTAGATAATCTTCTCACTAAAGGTCTTGGACAGTCTCAACATGCATTTTTACTAGGCAAGCTTGGAGTGCTTAACATCTTACACCCTCCAGCTTGAGGGGGAGTGTGAGCTATTAGTTAGTCGGTTATAGTTGTGGGGCCCAGTAGTTAAGTAATTAGTTAAGTTAGTACAAAATTAAATTGTATATAAAGTTGTAATCATTCATTTTACAAATGAGAATTCATTTTTCTCTCCTGCACTTCCTCTCTTCTCTCTCGAGTTCATCCCTTCATTCTCAAACCTAATCACAAAGTGCTTGGATGAATCTGGAAATTGAGCTCAGATTCACCAAGCTCACATAATACAAATGACATATTTTCTTGAATGAGAAGCTACAACATAGGGGGCGGAGGTAGAAGGCCACGTACGAGTTCGGTCGAACCAGTAACGTTTGTTCAAACTATATATTTGTATTAAAATATTCACTAAATATGTACAAAAATAAAATTTAGAACCCAGTTACTATCACCTTATGTTGCTATCCTAGAATTTAGAACATACAAAGTTAAAATACTAGCTCCGTCTCTTAGTCAACATGTTCCTTTCTCCTTGGATTTTTTCATGGAATTCTATAGTAAGAGAGATCTCGGACCTAAAATACACATTTCTCACCAAATTTCGGTTCAAAATATTAGGTACTTCCCCGATGGAATCGATATTTACTTTGAAAATATTGGAGGAAAGATGCTTGATGCAGTTCTTCTAAACATGAGAATCCATGGACGAATCGCTGTATATGGGTTCATCTCGCAATACAACCTCGAGCAGTCTGAAGGAGTGCACAACTTGTTCTATCTCATCTCAAAACGAGTCCGTATGGAAGGAATTTTGGTTGCTGATTACTTTCCCCTTTACCAAAAATTTGTAGAAATGGTCATGTAACGACCCGACTTGTCGTTTTAAGAATTTACGCCCCGTTCAGCGACTAAAGGTCTCGAGAAGCTTTATAATATATATTATGACCCGCGAGTGTGGTCGAGTTTGATTTTCGGAAGATTCAGAATTAAATTAAAAGAACAATTCTCATTTTTGAAGAGTAAATGGAAAGAGTTGACCAGAGAGTTGACCGGAGAGTTGAATTTTGAGCAAACGACCCCGGAATGGAATTTTGATAGTGTCAATAGCTTCGTATGATGATTTTCGGACTTGGGCATATGTTTGGATTTGGATTTGGAAGTCTGTAGGACAATTCGACGCATTTTGGCGAAAGTTGAAAAAATAAAAGATTTTTAGAAAGTTCGACCGAAGGTTAAATTTTTGATAACGAGGTCGTATTTTGATTCCGGAAACTGGAATAGCTCCATTGCGTCAGTTAAGACTCGTGTGTAAAATTTGAAGGCATTCCGGATTGATTTAGTACGTTTCGGCGCAAATTATAGAATTTGGAAATTTCATAACTTATAATTCGATTCGAGGCACGATTCGTAGTTTTGAAATTATTTGATGTGATTTGAGGTCTCGATTAAGTTCGTATAATATTTTGGGACTTGTTGGTATGATTTAACGGGGTTCCAAGGGATTGGGTGTATTTTTGCATCATTGGTTGAGAGATAAGTAAAGTTAAGGAATTTGGAAGTTTGACCATGGTCAATATCGGGTCAATACGACCTCTTTTTCAGTGTTTTCAGTGTACGAGCTGGTCCGTAGCATATTTTATGATTGAAATTCATATATGGTTTGTGTCCGGGAGGTTCCGGATGAGTTTCGGATCATTTCGGAGAAGTTTGAATTTGCTGGTTTCTGGCGAGGTACTGTTTATTCGCAATTGCGAACAATTTATCGCAATTGCAAACACTGTTCATTGAAGGTTACTATTCATTCGCAATTGTGAATAATTTATCGCAATTGCGATGATTTTTGGATTTTCGTGCAGTTCGCAATTGCAAACAATGTATCGCAATTGCGAACACCGTTCATGGGGGGTTACTGTTCATTCGCAAATGCGAAGTTTTTGTCCGCAAATGCGAACCTCGGCAGAAACTTAAAGATTGAAAATCTGTCATTTCTTCATTTTCGATTGGGATTTTTAGAGCTCAATTTTTAGACGATTTTGAGGATTTCTTCACGACTTCGACTAGGGTAAGTATTCTATATATATTCTAAAGTGATTATATTTCATGAATCTATGGTTATATTCATCGATTAATTCAGACTTAAATGGAAGAAATCAAGATTTTTGCAAAATCTTCCAAAAACGAAAATTCAAGATTTGGAGGGCGATTTGTTATTGGAATTTGATAAAATTGGTGTCACGACCCAACTGGAGGGTCATGACTAGCACCCGGGCCATACTTGCCGAGCACCAACGTACATTTTATCTAACCTTCCTTATTATCTTTAAGGGCCGACAAGATCAATATAAATAGTAGACATGGATCATGAACATCCAACAATGAAAGATAATTTCATGAACATACATAACATGGGACGACAAGACTGTCAAGAAACTATATATAAGGTACGAGCTATCATGATGCCATGAAAGACTATACAACAAAAATCAGCCGAAAAGGCATTCTAAACCATACATAAGTCGACACCTGTCTATGAGCCTCTAAAGGAACATAAGTGCTACAACATTGCCGGAACAGGGCCCCGACATACCCATAATGTCTATAACAAAAATGCATACCAAGACCACGGCAAGTCCGGAGAAGGGATCTCGCCAATAACCGCTGAACTGGACAGCCTACTGTGGTGGGGGAGCTACGTCTACCTATCTATCAGGACCTGCAGCACGACATGCAGCATCCACAAATAAAAAGGACGTCAGTACGAATAAAGTACTGAGTATGTGAGGCAAGAAAGCATAAGTAAGAACAGTAATGTAAACAGGGATAGAGAATATACAACCTGTGACATCTGGGTACCTCTGAGGGCTACTGACATGAAATACATGATACATACATATATATACATAAACTTTTAAAACATACGCCTTTGTGGGCATCACCATCATCATATCGTACCCGGCCATAATAGGCTCGGTAAAACGTACCCGGCCATCATAGGGCTCGGTAGAATCGTACCCGGCCACGTGGAGCTCGGTAAAACCCAACTGATCAGTGGTTGCACAATAGGTGCCGTACCCGGCCGACTATAGCGCGGCTCGGTAGAGTAAAATAGATACATATATATGATGCATGCTGGACTCATTGGAATCACATTTTGAACCTTTCGGAGTGACATAAGGTTGGTATCCTTCGTACACGTTATTAGGATTAACTCTTCATCAAGAATCTTATAAGAATCAGGAACTACCAACAAAATTGATAATATAAGAATAAGAGAAGTAACATCAATATCAATCGTTTCATAAGAAGGGCAGCAATGTAAGTACTGCTAGCTTCTAAGAGTAGAGTATCTTTGGGAGCTCGTTCATTACATTATGTACAATCGGAGTCGTGCAAAAGAATGAAGGGGATAGCCTCACATACCTTGTATATACTGCCCAACCTCAAGCTATGCAAATGTCACGACTCCTTAGTCTACAATAAGACAAATGACACTATCATTATCGTTTAAGCGTCGTAACTATTATGTATCGACCACAACCTATTTTACGATGAAACGGACAGCACCTCCCCTATTTATATGACTTCCCACAAGTCAATACAATCACCAAACAGCCCAAACAACATCATTAATAATCATATTGAGCCTCCAAAACAGTCCACCAACCAACAACATTACTACCAAGCCTTTCGATATATATTTCACAAGTTCTAGCTTCAACGACTTAGCTGCAACTTGGATAATCTTAAATATATATAGAGTAAGAGGTTCCTTAACTTTAAACAGAAAGAACAACTCCAATTTGACCTTAATTTTCCACGAAATATCCCTTCAATTCTGCCACAAGAACAAGGAAGCGAAACTAGCAATTAATTCGGGTTTTTCGGCACTAGAATTACTTTAGAAGACTTGAAATCACCTAGGGTTGATATTAAAAACTTGAAGGTGTATTTACAGGACATAAAACACTTAAAACAACCTCCCACACGAGCTGGAACAACACAAAAATCAGCAACAACAAGAAGAACAAGAAACTTACTAGCGCCACGGGATTCCCGACATTTGATTTGTGTTGTTTGCCCTTTGTTTGGGTCTTGGATCATGAGAGAACCTTGAGAGACTGTTTTTAGGGTTATAAGGTCTGAATATACTGAAAACTAATGACTTAAAATGGGGTTGAGGTATCTTATATATGTCCATATGTCTTAAACCGCCTTTGTGGGCCCCATAGAGAGCAGCTTGGCGCACTCTCGCGAAAACGCAAATATCTCTCTATTCCAAGATCGTATCGACGAACGGTTTAATGCGTTGGAAACTAGACTCTAGATCTTCAATTTGATAGGTAGATCACCCCATAATTCCAAGCACATTGGGAGAAAAATGCAGTAACATTTGACCTAATGTTTAAGTAAAATTATAAACCTAGGTTGCGACAACTTTTATCGACTTTTGTTTCATAACTCGCTTGACTTCAAGACTTATGATGCGGATATTATATGATTCAAATACATTAAAACAAGACCTCTTGGGACAATTAATCACCTCTAGTGTTACCCGAAAATACCGGTTACAACATCCTTGATTCGTTTAACTTCAAATACTTGTTAACCACTCTTATACACCCTTGTATCGTTTAAGACCAATAGGATTAACTTCTTATCATCTCAAAGATAATCTCTTCTTGGATTTACGTCGACTAACTTACGGTGTGATCTATGGTATGCGAATTTGGGTTGTAACACCCTCTCCCCCTTAGGAACTTTCGTCCTCGAATGTAAGGGTTTATGGGGTGTCTAACTCATTGTGGATTCCGACGGAGATTTCCGGCTGAGTTTCCCCTATAAAATGGACACTAGCCAAACTTGCAAGCAGTTAAACCTAACCTATGGCCTTACAAGACTATACAAAGCATTATGGATATGTACATTATCTGCATATTACCATTTTGTATTAAAAAAAGAGTATTTCACAAGCTATTGCTTATCTCATAGAGCCGTTTCACCTTATAATGCGTCCTTCTTTCCCCCGGCATCCTCGTTATCTTCACTCTGGAATAGGTAAGGGTATTTAGACTTCATCTCCTCTTCTGCTTCCCATGTCATTTCTTCTATATTCGTGTTCCTCCATAATACTTTCACGGAAGCTACATCCTTTGTTCTCAGCTTGCGGACTTGTCGATCTAATATAGCCACTGGCACTTCATCATATGATAGATCCTTTGTAACTTGTACATCTTTGATAGGGACGACCCGAGAAGGGTCTCCAATACATTTTCTCAACATAGATACATGGAATACCGGGTGGACAAATTCCAATTCAGATGGCAATTCTAACTCATAAGCAACCTGTCCAATTCGTCGAAGAATTTTGTACGGCCCAATATACCGCGGACTCAACTTACCCTTCTTCCCAAAACGCATAACACCCTTCATCGGCGAGATCTTCAGGAAAACCCAATCACCAACCTCAAATTCTAGATCACGACGTCGGAATAAGACTTTTGCCTGCTTTGTGCCGTCCTCAGTCGCTCTTGTATCACTTTCACCTTCTCAATGGCTTGGTGAATCAAATCTGGCCCATATAATTCTGTCTCACCGACTTCGAACCATCCAACTGGTGATCTACATCTCCTCCCGTGCAGTGCCTCATACGGGGCCATTTTAATATTGGAATGGTAGCTATTATTGTAGGCAAATTCTATAAGTGCCAGATGGTCATCCCAATTCCCCTTGAAATCTAGAACACATGCTCGTAGCATATCTTCAAGCGTCTGGATGGTACGTTCAGCCTGTCCGTCGTCTGCGGATGGAATGCAGTGCTGAGATTTACTTGTGTGCCTAAACCCTTCTGAAAAGACCTCCAAAATTTAGCCGTAAATTGAGCTCCTCGGTCTGATATAATAGATACTGGCACACCATGAAGCTTAACAATCTCCTTGATATACAACTTCGCATAATCTTCAGCCGTGTAAGTTGTCTTAACTGGTAGAAAATGGGCAGATTTTGTAAGTCGATCAACTATCACCCAGACGGAGTCAAACTTATGATAAGAGCGAGGTAATCCAATAATGAAGTCCATATTAATCACCTCCCATTTCCAGGTTGGAATCTCTATATTCTGAATCAATCCACTAGGTTTCTGATGCTCGATCTTTACTTGTTGACAATTAGGACACTGGGCTACAAATTCTGCAATAGACTTCTTCATGTTATCCCAACAATACTGCTCCTTAACGTCATGATACATCTTTGTCGAGCCAGGATGGATAGAATATCGGGACTGGTGAATCTCAATCATAATCTTCTCTCGCAACCCTGCCACACTAGGTACACATAATCGGCCCTGGTATCTCAATGTCCCATCTCCTCCGATCTTGAAAGCTGTAATCTTACACTGCTGAATTCCCTCTCTCAATCTTACTAAGGTAGGATCTTCATATTGCCGTGCTTTTACCTCGGCTACCAAAGATGATTCTGCTGTATTCTGTACAGTAACACCTCCGTCATCAGAGTCCAACAATCTGATTCTCATATTGGCCAGCTGGTGAAGCTCTTTGGTCAACCCTTGTCTACCTGCCTCAATATGTATTAAGCTTCCCATTGACTTACGGCTGAGAGCGTCTGCCACAACATTAGCTTTACCGGGATAGTATAATATCTCGACATCGTAGTCTTTCAGTAATTCAAGCCACCTACGCTGCCTCAAATTCAACTCCTTCTGCTTGAAGATGTATTGTAAACTCTTGTGATCTGTGTAGATGTCAACATGGACGCCGTATAAGTAGTGCCGCCATATCTTCAAAGCATATATTACTGCAGCCAATTCCAAATCATGAGTCGGGTAATTCTTTTCATGCTTCTTCAATTGTCTTGATGCATAAGCAATCACCTTCCCACGTTGCATCAATACGCACCCCAAACCTATACCTGAGGCATCACAATATACCACATAACCTTCTGTTCCTTCTGGGAGAGTGAGCACTGGCGCGGATGTCAATCGATTCTTTAGCTCCTGAAAACTATATTCACAAGCATCAGACCACTGGAACTTGGTAGCTTTCTGTGTTAACTTAGTCAATGGTGCTGATATAGAGGAAAACCCTTCTACAAACTGCCTATAATATCCTGCTAGCCCCAGGAAGCTGCGAACTTCTGACGGTGTTGTAGGTCTCGGCCAATTCTTCACTGCATCGATCTTCTGAGTGTCGACACTAATACCCTCATCAGATATCACATGGCCAAGGAATGCTACTGAGTTCAGCCAGAATTCACATTTAGAGAGCTTAGCATATAACTTATGATCCTGAAGGGTCTGTAATACTATCCGCAAGTGGTCCGCATGTTCCGCCTCCGAACGAGAATACACCAGAATGTCATCAATGAATACGATCACGAACACATCAAGATAGGGCCTGAATACACTATTCATGAGATCCATAAAAGCTGCTGGGGCATTTGTTAGCCCGAACGACATCACCAAAAACTCAAAATGCCCATATCTTGTCCGAAAAGCCGTCTTTGGAATATCCTTCTCCTTAACCCTCACCTGATGATACCCTGAACGCAAGTCAATCTTGGAGAAATACTTGGCACCCTGGAGTTGGTCAAACAGGTCATCAATTCTTGGAAGTGGATACTTGTTCTTTATTGTAAACTTATTCAACTGTCGATAATCGATACACATCCTTAACGACCCATCTTTCTTCCGCACGAACAAGACTGGCGCACCCCAAGGTGAAGTGCTAGGCCTAATGAAACCCTTATCCAGCAAGTCCTTCAACTGTGCCTTCAACTCTCGCAACTCTGCCGGGGCCATCCTGTATGGAGGGATAGAGATCGGTTGAGTGTCAGGCAATGCATCAATGCTAAACTCAATCTCCCTTTCAGGAGGAAGGCCTGGGAGTTCATCTGGGAAAACATCTGGAAATTCATTGACCACGGGGATTAATTGTAGAGTAGGCGGCTTCGCCTCCGCATCCCTAACGCGAATAAGATGATAAATGTAACCTTTTGAGATCATCTTCCTTGCCTTAAGATAGGAAATAAACCTACCTTTCGGCGTAGCAATGTTCCCCTTCCATTCAATGGCGGGTTCACAAGGAAACTGAAACCTAACCATCTTCGTACGTCAGTCAACATTTGCATAGCATGAGGCCAACCAGTCCATTCCCATTATCACATCGAAATCAACCATTTCTAACTCAAATAAATTTGTCGAGGTTTGACGACTACAAATCATCACAGTGCAACCTTTATATACCCTTCTAGCAATCACAGAATCTCCTATCGGAGTGGATACCGCAAATGGTTTACTTATCAATTCAGGTTCAATGCCAAACTTATTAGCCACAAAGGGTGTAACATATGATAAGGTAGATCCTGGATCAATTAGCGCATATACATCATAAGAAAACACAGACAATATACCTGTAACAACATCCGGAGATGACTCGAGATCTTGTCGACCTATTAGAGCATAGGTTCGATTTTGAGCACCACTCGAACTCGGCACTGAACCTCTACCTCTACCACGACCTGTCGACTGTTGAAAACCTTGTGCTGGAGGTCGAACTGATGAGGAAGAACCAGACACAGATCCAGTCGGTTGAGCCATACCACCACCTCCTCTGTTAGGACAATCCCGCATCATATGGCCATGCTGTCCGCAAGAATAGCACGCATCGGAACCTCGACGGCACAGTCCAAAGTGGGCCTTGCCGCACTGATCACAATGAGGTGTTGGGGGTCTCGTCTGACTAGTATCTCTATGAAATTGTGAGCCTGATGCCCTCAAACTCTGACCTGAACCAGAATAGGTAAATCGATCATACCGAGGCCTCTGAAACTTTGGAGGAGCACTAGCTACAGGTGGCGCCGAACTCCTTGTAGATTGGGGCCTAATACTGCCTCTGAACTCATCAGAATACCCTGCAAATCTCACCCTCTTATGCTGGCCCCTATCCTGCTCCCTATCTGCCCTTTGCTGGCGCTTACGATCCTCTAGGGTTTGGGCATAAGCCTGAATACGGGAAATATCCATGCCCTCTACCAAGGAGGCTGTTGTGCACTCATTTATCAGATGTGGTCCCAACCCGTTCACGAACAGATGCACCCTATCACTCATCTCGGCCACCATATGGGGAGCATACCTTGCTAAAGAATCAAACTGTATACTATACTCTCGTACACTCATATTACCCTGTCGAAGGTTCAAGAACTTATCAGCTCTAGCTCATCGTATCTCAACTGGCAAGTAGTGACGAAGAAAGGCCTCAGAAAATTCCTTCCACACGGCTGGAGGAGCGTTCGGACCCCTAGATCTCTCCCAACTATCATACCAGAAAACTGCTAAATCCTGTAACCGATAAGAAGCCAACTCTACTGCCTCCGTATCACTAGCATGCATAACCCGCAATGTACGATGAATCTGATCAATAAATGTTTGTAGGTCCTCCTTGGGGTCTGATCCGGTAAACACTGGAGGGTCTAGATTAATAAAATCACGAACTCTCGCACTAACCGGTTTATCAGCAGCACCGGTATTCTGCCTCTGAGCCTGAGCAGCTACCAAGCTAGTCAACAATTGCACCGCACTGCGCATATCGTGGTCTGTAGTGCTAGACGGAGGAACTAGATGTACTGGGTGCCTCCTAATATCCTCTGGAGGAGACGGAGAGGTATGAGACAGCATCTCACTCTGAGCCTCACTTTGGCCTGCTCTGGCTGGAGGCACCTGAATGTTACCCTCTCCCACAGCTGTATCAAGCCGTTTACTAATTGCTTGCTTCCTAGTCGAAGGCATCGCTGAAAGAAAACAAGGCGAATATTAGATATGAACACTTACTACTCAACTCTACGCACAATCTAGATTCAGGAAGAAGGTAACAACCCTAGATGTCACGTAGCCTCCTGATTATAAATGTGGCGCGCTACACATCCATAATCAAAACTCTACTAGACACGGCTCATAGACATCCCCTAGGACGAACTTGCTCTGATACCAAGTTTGTCACGACCCAACTGGAGGGTCATGACTAGCACCCGGGCCATACTTGCCGAGCACCAACGTACATTTTATCTAACCTTCCTTATTATCTTTAAGGGCCGACAAGATCAATATAAACAGTAGACATGGATCATGAACATCCAACAATGAAAGATAATTTCATGAACATACATAACATGGGACGACAAGACTGTCAAGAAACTATATATAAGGTACGAGCTATCATGATGCCATGAAAGACTATACAACAAAAATCAGCCGAAAAGGCATTCTAAACCATACATAAGTCGACACCTGTCTATGAGCCTCTAAAGGAACATAAGTGCTACAACATTGCCGGAATAGGGCCCCGACATACCCATAATGTCTATAACAAAAATGCATACCAAGACCACGGCAAGTCCGAAGAAGGGATCTCGCCAATAACCGCTGAACTGGACAGCCTACTGTGGTGGGGGAGCTACGTCTACCTGTCTATCAGGACCTGCAGCACGACATGCAGCGTCCACAAATAAAAAGGATGTCAGTACGAATAAAGTACTGAGTATGTGAGGCAAGAAAGCATAAGTAAGAACAGTAATGTAAACAGGGATAGAGAATATACAACCTGTGACATCTGGGTACCTTTGAGGGCTACTGACATGAAATACATGATACATACATATATATACATAAACTTTTAAAACATATGCCTTTGTGGGCATCACCATCATCATATCGTACCCGGCCATAATAGGCTCGGTAAAATGTACCCGGCCATCATAGGGCTCGGTAGAATCGTACCCGGCCACGTGGAGCTCGGTAAAACCCAACTGATCAGTGGTTGCACAATAGGTGCCGTACCCGGCCGACTATAGCACGGCTCGGTAGAGTAAAATAGATACATATATATGATGTATGCTGGACTCATTGGAATCACATTTTGAACCTTTCGGAGTGACATAAGGTTGGTATCCTTCGTACACGTTATTAGGATTAACTCTTCATCAAGAATCTTATAAGAATCAGGAACTACCAACAAAATTGATAATATAAGAATAAGAGAAGTAACATCAATATCAATCGTTTCATAAGAAGGGCAGCAATGTAAGTACTGCTAGCTTCTAAGAGTAGAGTATCTTTGGGAGCTCGTTCATTACATTATGTACAATCGGAGTCGTGCAAAAGAATGAAGGGGATAGCCTCACATACCTTGTATATACTGCCCAACCTCAAGCTATGCAAATGTCACGACTCCTTAGTCTACAATAAGACAAATGACACTATCATTATCGTTTAAGCGTCGTAACTATTATGTATCGACCACAACCTATTTTACGATGAAACGGACAGCACCTCCCCTATTTATATGACTTCCCACAAGTCAATACAATCACCAAACAGCCCAAACAACATCATTAATAATCATATTGAGCCTCCAAAACAGTCCACCAACCAACAACATTACTACCAAGCCTTTCGATATATATTTCACAAGTTCTAGCTTCAACGACTTAGCTGCAACTTGGATAATCTTAAATATATATAGAGTAAGAGGTTCCTTACCTTTAAACAGAAAGAACAACTCCAATTTGACCTTAATTTTCCACGAAATATCCCTTCAATTCTGCCACAAGAACAAGGAAGCGAAACTAGCAATTAATTCGGGTTTTTCGGCACTAGAATTACTTTAGAAGACTTGAAATCACCTAGGGTTGATATTAAAAACTTAAAGGTGTATTTACAGGACATAAAACACTTAAAACAACCTCCCACACGAGCTGGAACAACACAAAAATCAGCAACAACAAGAAGAACAAGAAACTTACTAGCGCCACGGGATTTCCGACATTTGATTTGTGTTGTTTGCCCTTTGTTTGGGTCTTGGATCATGAGAGAACCTTGAGAGACTGTTTTTAGGGTTATAAGGTCTGAATATACTGAAAAATAATGACTTAAAACGGGGTTGAGGTATCTTATATATGTCCATATGTCTTAAACCGCCTTTGTGGGCCCCATAGAGAGCAGCTTGGCGCACTCTCGCGAAAACGTGAATATCTCTCTATTCCGAGATCGTATCGACGAACGGTTTAATGCGTTGGAAACTAGACTCATAGATCTTCAATTATATATATAGATCACCCCATAATTTCAAGCACATTGGGAGAAAATGCAGTAACATTTGACCTAATGTTTAAGTAAAATTATAAACCTAGGTTGCGACAACTTTTATCGACTTTTGTTTCATAACTCGCTTGACTTCAAGACTTATGATGCGGATATTATATGATTCAAATACATTAAAACAAGACCTCTTGGGACAATTAATTACCTCTAGTGTTACCCGAAAATACCGGTTACAACATCCTTGATTCGTTTAACTTCAAATACTTGTTAACCACTCTTATACACCCTTGTATCGTTTAAGACCAATAGGATTAACTTCTTATCATCTCAAAGATAATCTCTTCTTGGATTTACGTCGACTAACTTACGGCGTGATCTATGGTATGCGAATTTGGGTTGTAACAATTGGTATGGTTGAACTCGTATCGGAATGAGTGTTCAGATTTTGTGAAAATTATGTCGGGTTCTGAGAGGCGAGCCTCGCGTTGACTTTGGTTGAATTTTTAGAATAAAGTTTTAAGTTGAAGTTTTATTATCCGGAATTATTTCCGATGAATTTTAATGAAGTTATATAATTAATTTGGATAGATTGGAGCTGTCTGGAGATCAATTCAAGCAAGAAGGTGATTTTGGAATATCGACATAATTTCAAAAAGGTAAGCATCTTGCCTAACCTTGAGTGGAGGAATTACCCCTTAGGCATCGAGTCTTATGTGCCATTTGTGAAATGTGAAAAAGGCGTGTACACGAGGTGACGAGTACGTACTCAGGCTTATATGTGCACAATTTATTAGGTTAAAGTCTTAGGCATATTGTGTATTAAATTGGATAATTGGTTGCATTTGTTAATTCATCTATTTGCCATGCCTCAATTCGCATTTGTTGAATTTGTTTTTATATGATAATTTGATGTGATTATTGATTGTATACTTATGTGAATACCGTGAGTTTGGTGATTTGATATTTTCTGGAAATAATTATATTATGGATTTTCCATCTGCAAATAATTAATGAAATAAGTTTAAACTGAGGCATTAATATAATTATCAAAAATTTGGATTAATGAAGGTGTGATGACCCAAAATGTCATCTTCAAATTTAATATTTAATTCTATGTTCTAAGACCTCGAAAAGCACTATTTATTATTCCTCGACTTGCATGCGCAGTCCGTATAATTTTTCGGAAAGTTTTTGTGTGAAAAATATATTAAAATATAAAATAGAGCTTTAAAACTCAGATGAGTTTTCTTTGGTCAATATTTTTAGAAAGCGGACTCGGATCAGTGTTTTGACAGTTCTGGTAGGTTCGTATCGTGATTTGGAACTTGGACGTATGCCCGAAATCGAATTCCGAGATCCCTAGCCCGAGATATGGAATTTTGATGAAAAATTAAAAGTTTGAAAGCTTAAAGAGTTTTAAGAATTTACTGATATTGGATTTATTGACACCGAGTCTGTATTTTGGTTCCGGAGCCCGGTATATGTCCACTATAATATTGAATTGTCTGCCGAATTTGATGAGAAACGGAGTTGATTTGACGTGATTCGAACGTCCGGTTGTAAAAATATAAGTTTTAAAATTTTCTCGAAAATTTCCTTCTATTTTGTGTCCGATTCGTAGTTCTATGGGTTATTTTGGCGATCTGATCGCGCGAGCTAGTTTGTATTATGTTTTAGGACTTGGGTGCATGTTTGGTTTGGAGCCCCGAGGACTCGGGTGAGTTTCGGATAGGCTACAAGTGGTTTGGAACTTAGAAAATCTAGTTTTTACTTAGCATCAGCTGTCATCTGGTTTCCTTCTATGCGATCGCGTGGCTACATCCGCGATCGCGAAGTTTTAATGGCACTGATGAAAACTTAAACTATGTGATCGCATCGTAATGTCCGCGATCGCAGAGTGGCAGCAGGAAAAGCACCGCGAATGCGAGGGTCAAGCTGCGTTCACGTAGGAGAAATGAAGGCAGAAGCTGGGCACGGCATTTGTGTTATGCGATCGCATAAGGCAGTATGCTATCGCGTAAGGCTGAGAAAATGTTCTCCGCGATCGAATAAGCCCTTCCGCGTTCGCGTAGAGCAAAGCTGGGCAGCCAAAAAAAAAAGTGCTTCGCGATTGTCACGACCCCAAATTTCCTCCGACGGATGTCATGATGGCACCTAGTCTCTAAGACTAGGTAAGCTTGTCAATGCGGAATAAAAATAAAAATCTGAAACTTTACATAATTTACAACTCCCAAAACCTGGTAGAAATAAGTCACAAGCTTCTAAGAATTTATCCTCAATGTCTATATATATATCAAGATCTAAAAAAATAAGGAAGCAACACAATAATGATAGAAGGGGACTTCGGAGTCTGCGGACGCTGGCAGATATACCTCGAAGTCTCCGTGTACAAGTAACTCACTGTCGGGGCTGGTAAGGAGTACCTGGATCCGCACAAAAAGATGTGCAGAAGCATAGTATGAGTACACCAAAGCGGTACCCAGTAAGTGCCAAGCCTAACCTCGGTAGAGTAGTGATGAGGTCAGGTCAGACCCTACTGGAAAATAATAATTTCATGGTAAAATATTTAACAATATAATAAAATAAAACGACAATGGAAATGAATCAAGTAGCATGTCACCATTTAATTACACAAAATAATGGCAAATAATATCTCGTGGAATCAAAAGAGAATTCCTTTTAACTTTATGAAAATCACAATAAATAATCAAAGGCAACTATGGCCATAAATCAATATCAACAAGGGCACTCACGAGGTACCGCCTCGTAGTCTTAAATCATAAATAAATTCACAATATCTCATTTCCTTATCTCACCGTGGGAGCCTTCATAATTTATTTTGAAGAAAATATTTTTCCCAAAATAGCATCCCGCGCTTTAGCCATCCTTATCACACCGCATGACTTCTAGTAGTTCTCCCTACTAGCCACGCGTATCAAGCCACCCTTATCTCACCGCATGCGTATCCATATTATAATATATCACAATTTGCACCTCAAGTGCTCAAATAATTTAACTTGCCAAAATAATTCAACAATAATATTTTTTCACAATAAAGAGCTCACGACTCATGCCAAAATAAATCATCAATAATATTTTTCCACAATAAAGAGCTCACGGCTCCATCACAATGAGTACAAAAATCTTACGAAAATATTCAGGAATAAATAATTCAGGAAAATAATATTTCAAACTCTTTAAAACGTTGCTTCAATATAAAATTTAAAAATATCAAATACTTCATATTAATAATATTTAATTTAAAGAAAATCAACCTTCAAATAATGCACAGTATAAAAGAAACCAAGTTTCAACTAAACAAGTAAAACAATTAGCAGGAAAGGTCAAACAAATTTAAAGTATATATCTTAGATCAATGATGAAGAATATAACAAGATAAAATAATTTAATAAATGCGCAATAGTGATCGACACAATTTAAAAACATAATCTTTTACATTTAGTCCGTGTACACACTCGTCACCTCGTGCACACGACTTTCAACATATTACAATTTATCACTTCAATACCAATCCTAGGGGAAATTTTCCCCACACAAGGTTCGACAAGTCACTTACTTCGACTTGCTCCAATTTAACCAAGTAGTACGCCTTTTTCTCCATTTTTCGATTCCGATCGACTCGTATCTAGTCATAATTAATTCGATACAGTCAACAAAAATTATAGGAATCAATTTCATAAGAAAATACTATATTTTTCAATAAAATCCGAAATTAACTCAAAAATGGCACGTGGGGCCCACGTCTCGGAATCCGGCGAAAGTTACGAAATATGAACGCCCATTCAACCACGAGTCTAACCATACTAAAATGACCAAATTCCGATAATAATTCGACCCTCAAATCCTCAAATCTATCCAAGAGGGTTTTCAAAATTTTCCAACTTAAATTACCAATTAACTGATAAAAACAGTGATGAATTTGGGTAATCTAACCAAAATTGAGTTAAGAACACTTACCCCAATATTTTCTCTAAAAATCTCCCAAAACTCGCCTCAATCCGAACTCAATCGTTAAAAATGGAAAATGGGACGAAGTCTTATTTTCAGAACTTAAACATTTTGCCCATGATTTTACTCATCGCGATCGCGAACATCCACACGTGATCGCGAAGCACAAATTACCACTTCCCAAATTAATTCTACGTGATCGCGTAGAATTAATTCCCAGCTCTACGCGATCGCAGTCCTCTTCACGCGATCGCATAGAGCAAACGCGTGATCTCCACTCCTGCTATGTTACTCAACGCGACTGTCTTCATGCGTTTGCGAGTCACAAGGTCTCAAAGCTACGCGATCACATCCCGCTTCACGCGATCGCGAAGCACAAAACTTCAGCAACCCTCAATTAACCTTACGCGATCGCAAACAATGCCACGCGATCGCGATGCACAGACTAGCCCAACCTACGCGATCGCGTCCCAATCTTTGCGATCGCGAAGAAGGTTTAAAATACCAGAAATCAGCAGCTACCAGCAGTGCAAAAAAGAAGGAAATACTCCGAATACCATCCGAAACACGCCCGAGCCCCTCGGGACCTCAACCAATTATACCAACAAGTCCTAAAACATCATACGGACTTAATCGAATCTTCAAATCACATCAAAACAACACTAAAAACACGAATCACACATAGATTCAAGCCTAATGAACTTTGAAACTTTCAATTTCTATAAACGACGCCGGAACCTATCAAATCAAGTCCAATTGACCTCAAATTTTGCACGCAAGTCATAAATGACATAAAGGAGCTATAAATATTTTCAGAACTGGATTCCGACTCCAATATCAAAAAGTCAACTCCCCGGTCAAACTTTCAAACTTAAATTCCTATTTTAGCCATTTCAGCCTAATTTCACTACGGACTTCCAAATAAAATTTCGATAACGCTTCTAAGTCCAAAATCACCATACGGAGCTGTTGGAATCATTAAAATTCTATTCCGAGGTCATTTTGCATATAATTCGACATCCGGTCACTATTTGAACTTAAAATTTTAATTTTTCATCATATTTCCATATCTCGGGCTAGGGACCTCGAAATTTTATTCCGGGCATACGCCCAAGTCCCAAATTATGATACAGACCTACCGGAACTGTCAAAACACTAATCCGAGTCCATTCGCTCAAAATATTGACCAAAGTCAATTCAGTTGAGTTTTAAAGCTCTAATTCACATTTTAATTCATTTTTCACCTAAAAACTTTTTGAAAAATTGTCCGGATTGTGCACGCAAGTCGATGGATGATAAATAGTGCTTTTCAAGGTCTTAGAATACAAAATTAATTATTAAATTTAAAGATGACATTTTGGGTCATCACAGCGATCGCGAAGCATTGTACGCGATCGCATAAGGTAAAATCAGGGCAAACAGAACTTAAGTTCTGGAAATGGGATTTTGACCCATTTTCAACCATTTCCAATTTTTGAGCTCGGTTAAGGCGATTCTTGGGCGATGTTTACGGGAAAACATTGGGGTAAGTGTTACTTTTCCTATATTGATTATATTTCATGATTCCATGCTCATTTATATCATGAATCCGTGAAATTTTGGGAGAAAAATTAGATTTTTATAAAATCTTCCAAAAACGAAAATTTAAGATTTGAAGGTCCATTTGACATCAGAATTTGATAATTTTTGTATGGTCTAACTCGTCTCGGAATGGGTGTTCGGATTTCGTAAGTTTTTTTTGAGATTTGAGATGTGGGCCCCACTGTCAATTTTTAAAGTGAATTTCGGATTTTATCCGGAAAATAAGTAAATTCATATGGAATTAATTCCTACGATTTGTATTGAGTATATCAAATTGTTTGTGAATATATTTTAAGCTTTTGGAGACAAATTTAATAGGAAAAGTTGTGGTCGAGTAATTGATTGAAATTGCAAAGCGAGGTAAGTGTCGTGGTTAACCTTGACTTGAGGGATTAGAACCCTTAAATTATTTGTTATGTGAAATGCATGTGAACGACGTATAGACGAGGTGACGAGTGTCTATACGTCGTCAAATTAATTGTTTGCATAATTATTTAAAAATCCTAAATTTGTTTTAATACACGAATTAATTGTTATAATAATTGTTTCTCTCCTATTCTTTGTCAAATATTAATTCTTGAATTCCTGCAATAATTGCTACATGCTTATTTGATTTATGTGCATTAATTGCTACTTGACATTTAGCATATTGAATATTAAACTGTCTATTTTCTCCCTGATTTCCATAATAAATTGCTATTTGTCATTGTTTGTTTCACAATTAAATCATAATTACTGTATGCTTGTTGTCTTAACATTTTATATTAATTATTTCATTTATTGGGGCAATTTCTTCTATAATAATTGTTAAATGAATATATTGGAGGAGCGGGTTGCACGCTGCAACCGAATTGATTGAAATGAATATATGGGGGGATCAGGTTGCACGCCGTAACAGACTTATTAAAAGTCCATATTGGGGGATCGGGTTGCATGCCGCAACTGACTTATTAAAAGTCCATATTGGGGGATCGAGTTGTACGCCGCAACAGACTTGTTTAAAAGTCCATATTGGAGGGATCGGGTTGCATGCCGCAACAAACTTATTTAAAAGTTTATATATTGTAACGACCCAGCCGTTCGTTTTGAGAATTTAAGTCTCATCCGGCGGCATAAGGCCTTGAGCAGCTTCTTATAATGTGCCTTGACTTGCGTGCATGGTTGAATTCGATTATCGGGTGATTCGAAGGGAATTAGGACACTTAGTCCCTAAAACGGAAGCTTAAGTCTTAGGATTTTGACCGTAGTCGGAACTATGTGAAGATGACTCCGGAATGGAGTTCCGTCGGTTCCACTAGCACCGTTGGGTGATTTTGGACTTAGGAGCATGTCCGGACTATAAATCAGAGGTCTGTAGCTGATTTAGGCTTGAAATGGCGAAAGTTAAATTTTTGGAGATTTGGACCGGAAGTGGACTTTTTGATATCGGGATCAAAATACGATTCCGAGAGTTGGAACAGCTCCGTTATGTTATTTGGGACTTTCCTGCAAAATTTGACATCATTCCGGGTTGATTTGATAGGTTTCGGCATGGGTTTTAGAAGTTGAAAGATTTAAAATTTATAAGTTCGATTCATGGTGCGATGCGTAGTTTCAATGTTAGTTGATGTGATTTTAGGGATAGACTAAGTTCGTATGGTATTTTAGGATTGGTTGGTATGTTTGGTTGAGGTCCCGGAGGACTCGGGTGAGTTTCGCGTGCTTAACGGACTAAAAGTTTGATTTGTGTTACTGCTAAGTCTTCAGGCTTCTTGTATTTTTGCACCCGCGGTGAAGAGACCGCAGGTGCGAGAGCGCACGTGGGGAGAAGCAAGCGCAGAAGAGGAAAAATGGAGGAGTGCCAGGGGTCGCAGGTGCGAGGAAAATTCCGCATCTGCGATGCCCGCAGATGCGAGGAAAATTCCGCATCTGCGATGCCCACAGATGCGAAGGTTGAGGCGCAGGTGCGAGAAGAGCTGGACTTGACAGTCTCCGCAGGTGCGGAGAATTTGTGTGCATCAGTGTCTCCGCAGAAGTGGATTTTTGCACGCAGAAGCGAGAGGAAGCGCAGGTATGGTTTGGACGTGCGCACCTGCGGTCGCGCAGATGCGGCTAATTATGTCGCAGGTGCGGTCACGAGGGTTTGGTTTCATTCTTCGTTTTTGGACTTGAGAGCTCGGAATTTGGCGATTGTTTGAGGGATTTTCAGAGGAAGCTTTGGGGTAATGATTCCTAACTCATTTTTGGTTGTATTCCATTAATCTATAGTTGTTTTCTCCATTTAGTTTCGGATTTTTGGGGTTGAAATTGGGAAAAATTGGAAGAACTTCTTGAATAAAGATTTCGCATTTTGAAAGGGGATTTTTGTCGGATTTGAGTAATTCTTATATGGTTGGACTCGTGAATTAATGGGTGTTCAAATTTTGTGATTTCTACCCGATTCCGAGACGTGGGCCCGGGTCGACCTTTTGGGCAAATTTCGGAATTTTTGTTAAAATATTGATTTCATTAATTATATGAGTCTATTATCATTGTATTCATGATATGCAATTGTGTTTGGTTAGATTTGGACCATTCGGAGTCGGATAATTGAGGAAAGGGCATTCTTACGGACTATCTGAGCTTGGTTCGAGGTAAGTATCTTGCCTAACCTTGTGTGGGGGATTTTTCCCTTAGGATTTGAGTCTTCTATGTTGATTGTAGCCTGTGTGCACGAGGTGACGAGTGCGTGCACAGACTTATTTGTGGAAAGTTGGCCTTTTAGGGTTCTTAGATCCTTGTATTCATTGAATATGCAGTTGTTCTTATTATGATTATATATCTTAATTACTAGATTCATATCTACCTGCTTAATTAGAATAAATACCTTCATGATCCACTATTATCGTTACTTGATTCATATTTGCCTTAATTGAAACTGTTATCTCTTTTATAGCCATGCTATCTTTTCATAACTGCTTATCTTTATTTGGAATTTATATTATTTCATCCTATAATTATTCAGTCTTAATTGAGGTTATGATTATTTTTCCGTTGTTATCCTTAATTGAATTGTTGAATATCCTTCGTAATTTCCTCAACCTTAAAAGAAGTTTAGATATCCTATATTTCATTCGACTTGTTTTATTTGGAATTAGTTGACTCATGTTAGCTTCACTGCTGTTGAAGTGTAAATTGTGGGATCGTTGCTACACATTAGTTTTCCTTTTGTTGAGCTGTTATCTTTATTCCTAGCATTCTTTACTGTGGTTATTCCTTGTGATTTGGTCCCATATTTTCCTGTGATTTAAAAGTTCTTGAGTTGACTTACTTGTCGTACTTTGTATTATTGCCATCATTGTTGTTGTATTTGTTGTGGTGATGCACGAAGTTTCTGCCATGCGGTTGTTGTTATGGGATTGCACGAGGTTTCTGCCGTGCTATTGTTACTATTGATATTTGCAGATGCGGCGTGACAACGTGGGTTGTGTCAGGGATTGTTTTGTGATGATTTATGGCCTGGGGGCATTCTTGTTGTTGATATTTGTGTAGTGGTATACGTACCTGTGTCAGCTTTATCTTGTGAAAGCTGTGAGAAAATATTCTACATGTTGTCCGTTCTTCTTCTTCCTTATGCTTATGCTTATTTGCTGGTATGGACTATGCTAGGACACTTGCACAAGCATACACGTAGTTAAGCACTCTTATCGGATAAGAGGTGTTCTTGATATTGTTGAGCATAGAGGCTCACCTTTGTTTACTTGCCTGTTATGTGAGAATGGCTCTATTGACACGTGAGTCGTCAGTATGATTATGAGGTGTTATGAGGGCACATGATACCAAGTGTTAGGGTTCAGGTATTGAGACCCGTGAGTTGTGAATTATTCGAGGCTCGGTACCTCGTGGAGTTGTTAACTAAAACCTAATGTAAAGCTATTGTAATTACTGAGTTATTACTTGTCCTTGCTATATTCGTGATTCCGGATATAGGTTGTGTTCCATTCACTTTGTCTGCGTCATTTTCATGATATTCCGCTGATACTTGTTGTTTCTTGCTTTAATGCCATTACTGTATTGTGAGCCATATTGCATAGTCTTTATGTGGACATCATACTTCTGTTATTCATGTGCTTATATCTGTTCAGTTTATTAGACCAGTGGGTGTCTTGACTGTTCCTCGTCACTACTCCATCGAAGTTAGTCTTGATACTTACTGAGCACCGCTGTGGTGTGCTCATGCTACTCTTCTGCACATTTTTGTGCAGATCCAGGTACTTGTTCGTTAGCTAGCTGTGTGGACTGTTGCTGTGGAGACTCAAGGTAAACCTGTTGCTGCGTTCGCAGGCTTCAGAGTCACCTTCCAGTTTTCGTTTTGCACTGTTTATCCTTATTTCTGGACAGTTGTATTTAGAAGTTTTCTAGCAAACACTCTGTAGAGCTTATGACTTGTACCACCGGTTTTGGGATTTTAAGAGATTCAATTTAAATAATGTTGTTGTTTTAATTATTGTTAGGTTTACCTAGTCCCTAAGACTAGGTGCCATCACGATACCCAACAGAGAAAAAATTGGGTCGTGACAAGTTGGTATCAGAGCTTTAGGTACATAGGTGCTACGAGTCATAAGCGAGTTTAATAGAGTCTTGAGGATCGGTACGGAGACGTTTAGTACGAGTCATATGCAATTGTGTTTGGTTAGATTTGGACCATTCAAAGTCGGATAATTGAGGAAAGGGCAATCTTACGGACTGTTTGAGCTTGGTTCGAGGTAAGTATCTTGCCTAACCTTGTGTGGGGGATTTCCCCCTTAGGATTTGAGTCTTCTATGTTGATTGTAGCCCGTGTGCACGAGGTGACGAGTGCGTGCACGGACTTATTTGTGGAAAGTTGGCCTTTTACGGTTCTTAGGTCCTTGTATTCATTGAATATACAGTTGTTCTTGTTATGATTATATATCTTAATTACTAGATTCACATCTACCTGCTTAATTAGAATATATTGCTTCATGATCCACTATTATCGTTACTTGATTCATATTTGCCTTAATTGAAACTGTTATCTCTTTTATAGCCACGCTATCTTTTCATAATTGCTTATCTTTATTTGGAATTTATATTATTTCATCCTATAATTATTCAGTCTTAATTGAGGTTATGATTATTTTTCCGCTGTTATCCTTAATTGAATTGTTTAATATCCTTCGTAATTTCCTCAACCTTAAAAGAAGTTTAGATATCCTATATTTCATTCGACTTGTTTTATTTGGAATTATTTGACTCATGTTAGCTTCCCTGCTGTTGAAGAGTAAATTGTGGGATCGTTGCTACACATTAGTTTTCCCTTTGTTGAGCTATTCTCTTTACGCCTAGTATTATTTACTGTGGTTATTCCTTGTGATTTGGTCCCACATTTTCCTGTGATTTAAAAGTTCTTGAGTTGATTTACTTGTCGTACTTTGTATTATTGCCATTGTTGTTGTTGTATTTGTTATGGTGATGCACAAGGTTTCTGCCGTGCGGTTGTTGTTATGGGGTTGCACGAGATTTCTGTCGTGTTATTATTACTATTGATATTCTCACATGCGGCGTGACATATATATATATATATATATATATATATATATATATATATATATATATATATATATATATATATATATATATATATTATGGGGTTGCACGAGATTTCTGTCGTGTTATTATTACTATTGATATTTGCACATGTGGCATGACAAAGTGGGATATATATATATATATATGTGTGTGGGTTGCGCATGTGGCGAGACAAGGTGGGAACATTATTATGCAGGTGTCGCGAGACAAAGCGGGCATTTATGTTACTATTGCACATGTGGCGAGACAAGGTGGGTTGTGTCAGGGATTGTTTTGTGATGATTTATGGCCTGGGGGCATTCTTGTTGTTGATATTTGTGTAGTGGTATACGTACCTGTGTGAGTTTTATCTTGTGAAAGCTGTGAGAAAATATTCTACGTGTTGTCCGTTCTTCTTCTTCTTCCTTGTGCTTATTTGCTGGTATGGACTATGCTAGGACACTTGCACAACCATACACGTAGTTAAGCACTCTTATCGGATAAGAGGTGTTCTTGATATTGTTGAGCATAGAGGCTCACCCTTGTTTACTTGCCTGTTATGTGAGATTGGCTCTATTGACACGTGAGTCATCAGTGTGGTTATGAGGTGTTATGAGGGCACAAGATGCCAAGTGTTAGGGTTCAGATATTGAAACCCGTGAGTTGTGAATTGTCCGAAGTTCGGTACCTCGTGGAGTTGTTGACTAAAACCTGATGTAAAAGCGGTTGTAATTACTGAGTTATTACTTGTCCTTGCTATATTCGTGATTCCGGATTTAGGTTGTGTTCCATTCACTTTGTCTGCGTCATTTTCATGATATTCCGCTGAAACTTGTTGTTTCTTGCTTTAATGCCATTACTGAATTGTGAGCCATATTGCATAGTCTTTATGTAGACATCATACTTCTGTTATTCATGTGCTTATATCTGTTCAGTTTATTAGACCAGTGGGTGACTTAACTGTTCCTCGTCACCACTCCACCGAGGTTAATCTTGATACTTACTGGGTACCACTGTGTTGTGCTCATGCTAGTCTTCTGCACATTTTTGTGCAGATCCAGGTACTTGTTCGTTAGCTAGCTGCGTGGACTGTTGCTGTGGAGACTCAAGGTAAACCTGCTGCTGCATTCGCAGGCTTCTGAGTCACCTTCCAGTTTTCGTTTTGCACTATTTATCCTTATTTCTGGACACTTGTATTTAGAAGTTTTCTATCAAACACTCTGTAGATCTTATGACTTGTACTACCGGTTTTGGGAATTTTAAGAGATTCTATTTAAATAATATTGTTGTTTTAATTATTGTAGGCTTACCTAGTCCCTAAGACTAGGTGCCATCACGATACCCAACGGAGGAAAAACTGGATCCTGACATATATATTTTATTAAAATAAATATATGGGAGGATTGAAAATGAATATGTTGTGTGAGCGGGTTGCACGCTGCAATGAAATTGATTGAAATAATAATTTGTTATGACAGCAGAGTTGGCTTCAACTATTAGAAATGAGTTACCTGATTTAATTCCGTTATTGTTGTTATTACTATTATTGCGTACAAGTTAATGTAAGTGACCTTCCTTAGCCTCGTCATTACTTCGTCGAGGTTAGGCTCGGTACTTACCAGTACATGGGGTCGGTTATACTGATACTACACTTTTCCCTTTTATGCAAATTTCGGAGTTAGTCCCAGCGGCGTACCATAGACTTGCTCAGATTTCAGCTACCAGAGGAGACTTGAGGTATAACTGCACGACGTCTGCAGTTCTGAAGTCCCCGTCTACTTTCCAGACAGTTTTATTTTATTAAGACCTTTATTTGTATTATTTTAGAAGCTCGTGCACTTGTGACACCAATTCTGAGATGGTATTTAGACTCCGTTATTTTTATTGATTATTCACTACATTTCAGACTTTACTTCCGCGTTTGTTTCTTTGTTATTAACAAATTTAAAAATTGTTTTAAAATAGAATATATTATTCTAACGTTGGCTTGCCTAGCAAGTGAAATGTTAGGCACCATCACGGTCCCGAAGGTGGGAATTTCGGGCCGTGACAGTTGGTATCAGATACTGATTATTTTCCATCTATGTTGTTATTTTGAGGTGTTATACACATTGTGTGGAGCCTTGGGCTATTTGTTGTGAAATTAATTGATTTTATTATATCTTTGGAATTGGTTGTGGCCATTGGGCAAATTGTGATATGAATAGATTTTGTTATGTTATCGTGATAATATTCTGTGTAAATTGTTGTGTTATTTGAGTTATTCTTTTGAGGATATAAGGGTGGCATTCCACTGTTGATATTATGTGGGTATAAGGGTGGCATTTCACTGTTGTTATGTGTGTTGGGATATTGTCTAGGCGGAGTGATAAGGGTAGTTATAGGAGAGATAAGAGTGGCTATAGGAGCGATAAGGGTGGCTATTGATATCGTCAGGGCGGAGAGATAAGGAAGGCTATTATAGGAGTGATAAGGGTGGCTATAGGAGAGGGTGGCTATTGTCAGGGATGATATGTGATGATGTGGAGTTATTGTGTTGGTAATTTTTATGTGATGTTGTGATTTTCCTTGTGTTTATTTCTATATCTTGTGCAATTTGTCTTGTTGTTTCGGTAAACTTGATAATAGTCCGATCTATGTTGAAAATGGGAGCCTGTGGCTATTGCCAGGCGGATTATGAAACAAAATGTGGAACGAGGTGCCGTGAGTAAAAAATGATGATATTGGCACGTGAATTATTCGTCCAATTGTGATATGAAATGTGGGCACGAGGTGCCGTGGTTAAATGATGATGATATTGGCACGTGAGTTGTCCATACGGTTGTGATAGAGAAATTGGCACGAGGTGCCGTGAAAATATGAAAGTGTATTGAGACCCGTATTTTATAATTTTAAAATGAGGTGTGACATGGTGACTATTATTCGAAAGATATTTATTTGAAGAAATATATTTGAAAGAGTTTTATTTGAAAGAATTATATTTGGAAGATATTTATTTGAGGGAATTATATTTGAGAGAGATTTATTTATAAGAATTATATTTGAAAAATATTTATTTGAAGCAATTATATTTGAAAGAGATTTATTTGAAAGAATTATATTTGAAAGATATTTATTTGAAGGGAGTATATTTGAAATATATTTATTGGAAAGTATTATATCCTGAAGATTATTATTTGAGAAGCATATAGGCGAATGATTTATATTTGAAGGACTAGATTAATTGATTGTACTTGTATTTATTATTTGTTGAGCAATATTAATGTTGTTCCTGTTGGCCTGCTGTGTATATCACTGGTTGATTAGTGTTTCCATTATTGTTATTTGTTTTCTATTATTCTTGTATACTATATTGCACAGCTTATTAGACTAGTGGTGTCTTGACTATACCTCGTCAATACTCCACTGTGATTAGTCTTGATACTTACTGGGTACCGACTGTGGTGTATTCATACTACACTTCTGCACATTATTGTGTAGAGCCAGGTATTGGAGATATCAGACTCGAACAAAGTTAGAGTGTGATTGCAAGGATTTAAGGTAGAGCTGCTTGGTCGTCGCAGTCCCTTGGAGTCCTTTCATTTTATTGTACTGTTAAATTATTAATCAAACAGTATTGAGTATTCGATCCTTGAGATCACTTCATGCATTCAGGTAGAGTTCGTGACTCAGTATTACTAGTCTTGGGAGGTTGTTTGTAATTATTTCCGCTGTTGGTTTTGACACTTGTATTATAATTATATGTTTAGAAAACAAATTGGCTTGAATTGTAATTATAATCAGCTTACTTAGTCTTAGAGACTAAGTGCTATCACGACGCATGTGGTGGGATTTTGGGTCGTGACAAGTTGGTATCAGAGCTCTAGGTTCATAGGTTCTACGAGTCATGAACGAGTCTTGCGGATCGGTACAGAGACGTCTGTACTTATCTTCGAGAGGCTACAAAACTGTTAGGAAATTTCCACTTCTTTCATTCCTATCGTGTGCAATTTGTTGAATTTGGAATTTGATCCTTTGTATCCCTATTCTCTCACAGATGGTGAGGACACGTGGTATCGGGTCAGCTAAGCAGGCACCCGTGCATTCTGCTAGGGCCGCAAGAGTCCGGGGTCGAGGTAGAGGCCGAGGGAGGGCACGTGCTGCAACTAAAGCACCTGTCAGTGCAGCAGTAGAGGAGTCGCCATTAGCTCCAGTTGGGGAACATCTACCAGAAGCACTTATTGATACCCTCGGACTTCAGGAGACTTTAGCACAATTCTTGAATATGTTTGGTACGTTAACTCAGGCGGGATTGATCTCCGTTGCACCAAATATTTCACAGATTGGGGGAGTAACTTAGACTCCTACAGCCCATATTCCGGAGCAGCGAGTTCATATTGGTCAGGTTTCGGGTGTAGTATCGGTACAACCTGTTATTCCGGTTCAGCCTGAGGTCAGGCCACAAGCATTAGAAGAAGAACAAAAGAGACTTGAGAGGTTTAAGAGGTATAGCCCACCTACTTTCAGTGACACAGCTTCAGAGGATGCCCAAGGATTTCTAGAAAAGTGTCATAGTATTCTCCGCACCATGGGTATTGTGGAAGTGAGCTGAGTTTCCTTTACTACATTTCAGCTGTTAGGCGCAGCGTATCTGTGATGGCAAGTTTATGAAGAAAGTAGACCAGTCGATGCAGTGCCACAAACTTGGGCTCAATTTTCGAAAATATTTTTGAAAGAGTTTGTTCCCCAGACTCTCCGTGATGTGTGGTGCACAGAGTTTGAACGGTTGCATCAGGGCACTATGACAGTGTCAGAATATGCTATCAGGTTCAGGGATTTAGCCCGTCATGTACCTATCTTGGTACCTATAGTTAGAGAACGGGTCCGCAGATTCATTGAGGGGCTCGATGATGATCTTAAGATATGCATAGCTCGAGAGTTACAAATTGATACTATATTTCAGCAAGTAGTGGAGATTGCAAGGAGGATTGGGGGTGTTCTAGGTGAGGAAAGGGAGTCTAAGGAGGCCAACAGGTCTCGAAGTTCTGGAGGGTTCTGTGGATTTTACTCTTCAGTTATGACCCATTATGGCGGAGGCTCGAGCAGTCAGCCAGCTCAGTCCACACATCATATTACTCGGGGTGCTTCAGTAAGTTCTTATAGTGCACCTCCGACACGAAATTCTTATAGTGGTTATTCCAGTTATCCGGCACAGACTCAGTACGAGCAGCCGCGACCTCAGAGGGGTTGTTATGAGTGTGGTAATACTAGGCACATTATGAGAGATTGTCCCAGACTTGGGAGGAGTGGATTTCATCAGAACACTCAGGCTACAAGCGTTATTCCAGTTAATACTCTATGTACACAGCCAATTAGGGGTGGAGGACAGGCGGGTAGGGGGCGACCTATAGGGAAAGGCCCAGCCCGTTGATATATTTGCTATGGTGTGGCCGAGGCCACTACACCAGATGGTGTCATTACAAGTATAATCCCGATTTGTTATAAAATGATATTTTTTCCTTAATTTGATTCGGTTCTGAATATTGAGGTGAGTCCTCCTATTATGCTCCGCTTATGAGTGAGCTTCGTAATTTTGTGACCCACTTATATGTTAATCCCTATTGGAAGATTTGAAGATGTTAGCCCATGTCTATCATTTTTGTTTTATACACTAGTGAGGGCTGTAAGTCCAAAAGTAACTTTCTAATACTCTCTACAGTGGGTTTTGATGTGATTTCAATTTAATTGAATTTAATTTTATGAATTATATGCCCTACCTGTATGAGAGTTCATTATTTGTTGTGAACAATTGTTTACGAAATTTATTGAAAAGAAGAAAGAAAGGAAATTGAAAATTTTAGCTGGCACAATGTGCAAAATACTTGTGATTCTGAGTTGAGGATGAGATCCTCGCATTTTTATATGATGTAAAATATTTAAACTGGGCTACAAGCCGCGGTAGAAGTCATATAAGGACGATGTCCGCGGTGGAAGATTTTTGAAAAGTTCGACCGAAGGTTAAATTTTTGATAACGAGGTTGGATTTTGATTCCGAAAATTGGAATAGCTCCTTTACGTCATTTAAGACCCGTGTGCAAAATTTGAAGGCTTCTGGATTGATTAAATATGTTTCGGCGCAAATTATAGAATTTGGAAATTTCATAACTCATAATTCGATTCGAGGTGCGATTTGTAGTTTCAGCATTGTTTGATGTGATTTGAGGTCTCGACTAAGTTCGTATCATGTTTTGGAACTTGTTGGTATGATTTGACGGGGTCCCAAGGGGCTTGGGTATATTTTTCGATCATTGGTTGAGAGACTAGTAAAGTTAAGAAATTTGGGAGTTTGACCATGGTCAATATCAGGTCAAGACGATCTCTTTTCAATGTTTTGAGTGCAAGATCAGGTCCGTAGCGTATTTTATGATTGAAATTCATATATAGATTGTGTCCGGGAGGTTCCGGATGAGTTTCGGGGTAGTTTCGGATTATTTCGGAGAAGTTTGAGTTTGCTGGTTCTGGTGAGGTACTGTTCATTCGCAATAGCCAAATATTTATCGCAATTACAAACACTGTTCATTGAAGGTTATGGTTCATTCGCAATTGCGATGATTTTTGGATTTTAGTGCAGTTCGCAATTGCGAACAATGTATCGCAATTGCGAACATTGTTCATGGGAGGTTACTGTTCATTCGCAAATGTGAAGTTTTTGTCCGCAAATGCGAACCTGGGCAGAAACATAAGAATTGAAAATATGTCATTTCTTCATTTTCGATAGGGATTTTTGGAGCTCAGGTTTTGGGCGATTTTGAGGATTTCTTCACGACTTCAACTGGGGTAAGTGTTCTATATCCTAAATTGATTATATTTCATGAATCTATGGTTATATTCATCGTTTATTTCAGATTTAAATGGAAGAAATCAAGATTTTTGCAAAATCTTCCAAAAACGAAAATTCAGGATTTAGAGGACGATTTTTTATAAAAATTAATAAAATTGAATTTTGAGGACATAAGGGTGGCATTCCGCTGTTGTTATATGTGTTGGGATATTGTCTGGGCGGAGTGATAAGGGTGGTTATAGGAGAGATAAGGGTGGTTATAAGAGCGATAAGGGTGGCTATTGATATTGTTAGGGCGTAGGGATAAGGGAGGCTATTATAGGAGTGATAAGGGTGGCTATAGGAGAGATAAGGGCGGCTATTGTCAGGGATGATATGTGATGATGTGGAGTTATTGCGTTGGTAATTTTTATGTGATGTTGTGATTTTCCTTGTATTTATTTCTACATCCTGTGCAATTTGTCATGTTGTTTCGGTAAACTTGATAATAGTCTGATCTATGTTGAAAATAGGAGCCTGTGGCTATTGCCAGGCGAATTATGAAATGAAATGTGGGCACGTGGTGCCGTGAGTAAATAATGATGATATTGGCACGTGAATTGTCCATGCAATTGTGATATGAAATGTTGGCACGAGGTGCCGTGGTTAAATGATGATGATATTGGCACGTGAGTTTTCCGTATGGTTGTGATAAGAAATTGGCACGAGGTGCCATGGAAATATTAAAGTGGGCTGAGACCCGTATTTTATGATTTTGAAATGAGGTGTCACATGGTGACTTTGATTCGAAAGATATTTATTTGAAGAATTATATTTGCAAGAGATTTATTTGAAAGAATTATATTTTAAAGATATTTATCTAAGGGAATTATATTTGAGAGAGATTTATTTGAAAGAATTATATTTGAAAGATATTTATTTGAAGGGAGTATATTCGAAATATAATTATTGGAAAGTATTATATCCTGAAGATTATTATTTGAGAAGCATATAGGCGAAAGATTTATATTTAAAGGACTAGATTAATTGGTTTTACTTGAATTTATTATTTGTTGAGCAATATTAATGTTGTTCTTGTTGCCCTGCTGTGTATATCACTGGTTGATTAGTGTTTCCATTATTGTTATTTATTTCCTATTATTATTGTATACTACATTGCACGGGTTATTAGACTAGTGAGTGTCGTGATTGTACCTCGTCACTACTCCACTGAGATTAGTTTTGACACTTACTGGGTACCGACTGTGGTGTACTCATACTACACTTCTGCACATTTTTGTGTAGAGCCAGGTACTGGAGATATCGGACTCGAACAGAGTTAGAGTGTGATTGCAAGGATTCAAGGTAGAGCTGCTTGGTCGTCGCAATCCCTTGGAGTCTTTTTATTTTATTGTACTGTTAAATTATTAATCAAACAGTATTGAGTCTTCGATCCTTGAGATCACTTCATGTATTCAGTTAGAGTTTGTGACTCAGTATTACTAGTCTTGGGAGATTGTTTGTAATTATTTCCGCTGTTGGTTTTGACACTTGTATTATAATTATATGTTTAGAAAAAAAATTAGCTTGAATTGTAATTATAATTGGCTTACTTAGTCTTAGAGACTAAGTGCCATCACGACGCATGTGGTGGGATTTTGGGTCGTGACAACTTGGTATCAGAGCTCTAGGTTCATAGGTTATACGAGTCATGAACGAGTCTAGTAGAGTCTTGCGGATCGGTACAGAGACGTCTGTACTTATCTTCGAGAGGCTATAGAACTGTTAGGAAATTTCCACTTCTTTCATTCATGTCGTGTGCAATTTGTTGAATTTGGAATTTGATCCTTTGTATCCCTATTCTCTCACAGATGGTGAGGACACGTGGTACCAGGTCAGCTGAGCAGGCACCCGTGCATTCTGCTAGGGCCTCAAGAGTCCGGGGCCGAGGGAGGGCACGTGCCGCAACTAGAGCACCTGTCAGAGCAGCAGAAGCACTTGTTGATACCCTCGGACTTCAGGAGACTTTAGCACAATTCTTGAATATGTTTGGTATGTTAACTCAAGCGGGATTGATCTCTATTTCACATATTGGGGGAGTAACTCAAACTCCTACCGCCCGTATTCCCGAGCAGCGAGTTCATATTGGTTAGGTTTCGGGTGTAGTACCGGTACAACCTGTTATTCCGGTTCAGCCTGAGGTCAGGCCAGAGGCATCAAAAGAAGAACAAAAGAGAATTGATAGGTTTAAGAGGTATAGCCCACCTACCTTCAGTGGCACAACTTCAGAGGATGCCCAAGGATTTCTAGAAAAGTGTCACCGTATTCTCTGCACCATGGGTATTGTGGAAGTGAGTGGAGTTTCCTTTACTACATTTCATCTGTAAGGCACAACGTATCAGTGGTCGCAAGTTTATGAAGAAGGTAGACCAGCTGATGCAATGCCACCAACTTGGGCTCAATTTTCGGAAATGTTTTTGAAAGAGTTTGTTCCCCAGACTCACTGTAATGTGTGGCGCACAGAGTTTGAACGGTTGTGTCAGGGCACTATGACAATGTCAGAATATGCTATCAAATTCAGTGAGTTAGCCCGTCATGCACCTATCTTGGTGCCTCAGAGAGCGGGTCTGCAAATTAATTGAGTGGCTCGATTATGATCTTAAAATATGCATGGCTCGAGAGTTGCAAACTGATACTCTATTTCAGCAAGTAATGGATATTGCGAGAAGGATTGAGAGTGTTCTTGGTGAGGAAAGAGAGTCTAAGGAGGCCAAAAGATCTCAAAGCTTTGGAGGGATCAATGGATTTTACTCTTCAGCTATGACCCATTATGGCGGAGGCTCGAGCAGTCGGCCAGCTCAGCACGCACATCATATTACTCGGGGTGCTCGGTAAGTTCTTATAGTGCACCACCGACATGAAATTCTTACAGTGATTATTCTAGTTATCCGGCACAGACTCAATACGAGCAGCCGCGACCTCAGAGGGGTTGTTACGAGTGTGGTGATATTAGGCATATCATGAGAGATTGTCCCAGACTAAGGAGGGGTGGATTTCATTAGAACACTCAGGCTACAGGCGTTATTCCTGTTAATACTCCACGTGCACAGCCAATTAGGGGTGGAGGACAGGCGGATAGGGGGCGCCCTATAGAGGAGGCCCAGCCCGTTGATATATTTGCTATGGTGTGGCTGAGGCCACTACACCATATGGTGTCGTTATAGGTATGATCCTGATTTGTTATAAAAGGATTGTTTTTATTTGATTCGGTTCTGAATATTAAGGTGAGTCCTCCTATTATGCTCCACTTATGAGTGAGCTTCGTAATTTTGTGACCCACTTATATGTTTATCCCTGTTGGGATATTTGAAGATGTTAGCCCATGTCTATCAGTTTTGTTTTATACACTAGTGAGGGCTGTAAGTCCAAAAGTGACTTTCTAATACTCTCTATAGTGGGTTTTGATGTGATTTCGGAATAATTCAATTCAATTTTATGAATTATATGCTCTACCAGTATGAGGGTTCATTATGTGTTGTGAAAAATTATTTACGAAATTTATTGAAAAGAAGAAAGAAAAGAAATTGAAAATTTCAGTTGGCACAATGTGCAAAATACTTATGATTGGAGTTGAGGAAGAGATCCTCGCATTTTTGTATGATGTGAAATATTTAAACTGGGTTACAAGCCGCGGTGGAAGTCATATACGGACGAGGTCCTTGTGGTAAAAACTTTATGAGTTTAAATCCTCTGTTTGTGAAATTTAAATTTGTACCATAGTATTAATAGGGAGTCATGCCTGTTAGGCTTATTTGATAATTCTTTTATATGTTTCTGTGCATATTTAGCCATATTCGTGCTGTAAACATTGAGTTTTAGCCTATAAGGTGAGTGCTCGGGTGGCGTTAAACGTGACTCGTTAATTCGGATAAATAATTATGAGGTGTTCACACCTCGCGTGTTGCCGTCAGTGTTGTGAAAATTAGATATGAGATTTTGGTTAAGATGAGTTTAATTGAGGATGTTGAAGTTAATTATAAACAGCTATTATGACTAGAGGTGTGGTTATGGATATACGTATGATGTGTGCGTAGACACAAGTTGCTACAGGCGGTTGGGAGTAATACCGTGTGTTGATGTAAGGAATTTGAAAATTGATTGGAGTTTAAGGGATTGGCTTTAAAGCTTATAAGTGTGAATAAAAGAAATAATCTCTACTGAGATGATGTTGTCAGATCCCTGTTAAATTTACAGCGACGTAGAATCACCCGTGAGTATGTGTGAAATAATGCACTCAGTAATTTAATGTCATCGGAATAATTATTGGCACGTTCGAGGATGAACATATGTTTAAGAGGGGGAGAATGTAACGACCGACTTGTCATTTTAAGAATTTATGCCCCGTTCAACTACTAAAGGTCTCGAGCAGCTTCGTAATATATATTATGACTTGTGGGTGTGGTCGAGTTTGGTTTTCGGAAGATTCAGAATTAAATTAAAAAAACAATTCTCATTTTTGAAGCGTAAATGGAAAGAGTTGATCGGAGAGTTGACTTTTGAGCAAACGACCCCAAAATAGAATTTTGATGGTGTCAATAGCTTTGTATGATGATTTCAGACTTAGGCGTATGTTCGGATTTGGATTTGGAAGTCCGTAGGACAATTCGACGCATTTTTGCGAAAGTTGGAAAAATAGATGATTTTTGGAAAGTTCGACCGAAGGTGGAATTTTTGATAACGAGGTCGGATTTTGTTTTCGAAAATTGGAATAACTCCATTACGACATTTAAGACTGGTGTGCAAAATTTGAAGGCATTCCGAATTGATTTAATACGTTTCGACGCAAATTATAGAATTTGAAAATTTCATAACTCATAATTCAATTCGAGGCGCGATTCGTAGTTTCGGCATTGTTTGATGTGATTTGAGTCCTCGACTAAGTTCGTATCATATTTTGGGACTTGTTGGTATGATTTGACGGGGTCCCAAGGGGCTTGGGTGTATTTTTGGATCATTGGTTGACAGACTAGTAAAGTTAAGAAATTTGGGAGTTTGACCATTGTCAATATCGGGTTGAGACGACCTCTTTTCAGTGTTGTGAGTGCACGATCAGGTCCGTAGCGTGTTTTATGATTGAGATTCATATATGGTTTGTGTCCGGGAGGTTCCGGATGAGTTTCGGGGTGGTTTCAAATCATTTCGGAGAAGTTTGAGTTTGCTGGTTTCTGGTGAGGTACTGCTCATTCGCAATTGCGAACAATTTATCGCAATTGCGAATACTGTTCATTGAAGGTTACTGTTCATTCACAACTGCGAACAATTTATCGCAGTTGCAATGATTTTTGGATTTTAGTACATTTATAGCAATTGCGAAAACACTGTTCATGTGAGGTACTGTTCATTCGCAAATGCAAAGTTTTTGTCCGCAAATGCGAACCTCGGCAGAAACTTAAGGATTGAAAATCTGTCATTTCTTCATTTTCGATTGGGATTTTCGGAGTTCGGTTTTTTGGCGATTTTGAGGATTTCTTCACGACTTCGACTGCGGTAAGTGTTCTATATCCTAAAGTGATTAAATTTCATGAATCTATGGTTATATTCATCATTTAATTCGGATTTAAATGGAAGAAATCAATTTTTTGCAAAATATTCCAGAAATAAAAATTCAAGATTTGGAGGACGATTTGTTATTGGAATTTGATAAAATTGGTATGGTTGAACTCGTATCAGAATGGGTGTTCGGATTTCGTAAAAATTATGTCGGGTTCCGAGAGGCGGGCTATCACGGCCCAAAACCTAACCCGTCGTGATGGCGCCTATCGCGATACTAGGCAAGCCGACATTTCTAAAACACTTTCAATATTTAACAGAAACGAATTAAGATATTTAAAATAACCGGAGTTTTTCATAAAGACGGGGTAAAACCCAAAGCATAAGTGCGGAAAATAATAGCCCGACATCGGGGGTGTCACTGAGTACATGCGCATCTATACCATGAGCAGTCTAATACAACATCTAAGGAATAAGAACTGAAATGCGAATAAGAAAATGAAGGAGAGTCAAGGCCTGCGAACGCCATGCAGCTACCTCGATAGTCTCCGGAATCAACCGCTCAAATATCAACACCCACTATGACCGGGAACACCTGGATCTGCACACGAAGTGCAGGATGTAGCGTGAGTACAACCAACTCAGTAAGTAACAAAATAAATAAGGAACTGAAAAGGTAGTGACGAGGTATACAAATATAGTTCATTTTCAATAATTCCATCAAAGATTAGACATGCTTTCAAATCCGGCAGTTTAAGTCAATCAGTTATAACAGTTAAAGTGCAGGTAATCCGGATATAGAATCTTTCAAAAATTTCACAACAATGCCAGATAGCAACAAAGTGCATCAACAAATGAAAAACAAGTAGAGCCTCCCAGGGCAACAGTCACTCAACTCATCACGACAGCTCAATCACTCAGCTCTCAGCCCTTAGTACTTACACTCAATAGGTACCTGCGCTCGCTAGGGGCGTGCAGACTCCGGAGGGGCTCCTTTCAGCCCAAGCGCTATATCGTTGCGGCGTGCAGCCCGACCCAATCATATAAGTAGCCATAAGTCTCGTTGCGGCATACAACCCAATGTACAGTCCATAGATAGCCATAAGGCTCGTTGCGGTGTGCAACACGATCCATATATCCTCGCATAGCTCACAGCTCGGCACTCAGGCCCTATCTCAGTCACAAACCTCTCGAGCCCTCTCGGGCTTTCAGAAATCATACAAATCATCCAAAATAATTAATAATAAGTGTCAACAAGATAACAAGATAAAATGGAGATATGCCACGCAAGTCAAACTCTGAATGAGTACAGGACCGCAAATAGCGTCTAATTCAAGAAGAAAACGACCGTTGAGGGTCCCAACAATGATATCATATGGCTTAAGCATGGTTTCTAACATGGATGACAGTCAAATTTCTAGAAGACAGAGAGAACAGGTACTAACAATAAGCTATTTGACTTTACAGTCTCACATGACGGACCAAGTTACAATCCCCCATGGTGCATGGTTACACGTCCGTCACCTAGCATGTGCGTCACCTCCAAAATAATCACATCATACCAAAAATCCGGTGTTTCATACCCTCAAGACCAGATTTAAAACTGTTACTTACCTCAAATGCACAGAAATCCTACTCCGAAATGACTTTGCCCATCGAATCAATCTCCAAACGCCCCTAATCTAGCCACAAGCAGTACGATATAATTAATATAGGCCTAAAGAATCAATTCCATAAGAAAAACACGAAATTATCAGCCAAAATCCGAAATAGGCTCAAACCGGCCCCCGGGACCATGTCTCGAAATCCGACAAAAGTCACAAAATGTGAACACCCATCCACTCACGAGTTCAACCATACAAGAATTACTCGAATTCAACCTTAAATCACCTTCTAAAACTCGAAATTTTAGCCTATGAAGTTTCTACCATTTCCCCCCAAATTTACAACTCAAATCCCTAATTAGATGATGAAAATAGCAATAGATTCATGAAACATAGTCCAACCCGTGTTAGAATTACTTACCCCAACAATCTTCTTGAAGAAATCTCGAAAAATCGCCTCACACCGAGCTCTCAAAGTCCCAAAATGGAAATGGGAATCAAACCCTCGAAATCCTATTTTTCTGCCCAGTTCTTCCGCATTTGCGGACCTACTATCGCACGACGCCGCACCTGCGGAATTTCCCTCGTAGGTACGGATTGGGTCCGCATCTGCGAGCAAGTGGTCGCACATGCGTGTGCACACCTGCGGACAAAGGTCCGCTTATGCGATCTTCCCCTCCATCTCACACTTCGCATCTGCAGAGCTTCGAGCACATCGGCGGGCTTGCAGATGCGGAAATGTCCTCGCAACTGCGACCCCTGGCCATTTCCTCAACTCCCTCTTCGTCGCTCCTTCACCCGCATGTGCGAGTATGCACCTGCGGTCTCCCCACCGCAGGTGCGAAACCACCAAATATCATAAAACTTCACCCATTTGCCTAAGTCCAAATTCAAACCGTTAAGCATCCATAACACCCTCGAGGCCTCCGGGACCTCTACCAAATATACCAACAAGTCCTAAATTACCATACAAACTTAGTCGAGCCCTCAAAACATGTCAAACAACAACAAAAACACGAATCACCCTCCAATCCAAATTTAATGAACTTCAAAATTTTCAAATTCTACAACGATACCGAATCATACCAAACCACGTCTGATTGACCTCAAATTTTGCACACAAGTCATATAATACATTACAGACCTACTGCAACTTCCGGAATCAGAATCCGACCCAGATATCAAAAAGTTAACGTCCCGGTCAAACTTTCCAAAAAACTCGACTTTCTCCATTTCAAGCCTAAATTAGCTACAAACCTCAGATTCACAGTCCGAATACGCTCCTAAGTCCAAAATCACCCAACGGAGCTAACGGAACCGACGGAACTCCATTCCGGAGTCGTCTTCACACAATTCTAACTATGGTCAAACTCCTAAGACTTAAGCTTCTGTTTTAGGGACTAAGTGTCCCAAAACACTCTGAAACCAAAAACAAGACCTCCTGGCAAGTCATATAAGCAGAAACAGATACGGGGAAAGCAGTAAATAGGGGATCAGGGCTAATACACTCAAAAGAACCGGCCGGGTCGTTACATTCTCCCCCTCTTAAAATAATCATTCGTTCTCGAACGAGCATAGAGACATACCTGAAGTGGTGAAAAGATGAGGATAACGGCTGCGCATATCATGCTCGATCTCCTAAGTCGACTCCTCGACCGACTGAACCCTCCACTGAACCTTCACAGAAGCAATATTCTTCAACCTCAGCTTTCGAACCTGCCTATCTAAGATCGCCACCGATTCCTCAACATAAGATAAATCCTTGTCCAACCGAGCTGAAATCCAACACGTGAGACTTATCGTCGTGATACTTCCGGAGCATAAAAACATGGAATAATGGATGAACTCCTGCTAGGCTAGGAGGCAAGGCAAGCTCATAAGCAACCCCCCCAACACGTCGCAATACCTCAAATGGACCGATAAACCTCGGGCTTAGCTTGCCTTTCTTTCCGAATCTCATAACTCCCTTCATGGGTGATATCCGGAGCAAGACCCGCTCTCCAACCATGAATGCAACATCGCGAACCTTCTGGTCTGCATCACTCTTCTGTCTGGACTGGGCTATGCGCAGTCTATCTTAAATCACCTTAACCTTCTCTAGAGCATCCTGAACCAAGTCTATACCCAATAATCTAGCCTCGCCCGGCTCGAACCAACCCACTGGAGACCTACATCGCTTACCATACAGAGACTCATACGGTGCCATCTCGATGCTCGACTGATAACTGTTGTTGTAGGCAAACTCCGCTAGTTGCAAGAACAGATCCCACGAACCCCCAAACTCCATCACACATGTATGGAGAATATCCTCTAATATCTGAATAGTATGTTTGGATTGTCCGTCAGTCTGAAATATTGTGCTCAACTCCACTCGAGTACCCAACTCATGTTGTAAGGCCCTCTAAAACCATAATGTAAACTGCATATTCCGGTCAGAGATGATAGATACAGGTACGCCATGAAGCCTGACGATCTCACTAATATACACTCGAGCCAGTTGCTCGAAAGAATAGGTAGTCATCACAGGAATGAAATGAACTGACTCAAACTGCATCAAACTTCCTCTGAGTCCGTGGAAGCCCAATAACGAAATCCATAGTGATCCGCTCCCATTTTCACTCAGGAATTTCTAACTGCTGAAGCAACCCACATGGTCGCTGATGCTCATACTTCACCTGCTGGTAATTTAGGCACCGAGCTACATACTCCACTATCTCCTTCTTCACTCTCCTCCACCAGTAATGCTGTATCAAGTCCTGATACATCTTCGCGGCACCCAGATGAATAGAATACCGTGAATTGTGAGCCTCCTGGAGAATCAGCTCACGCAACCCATCTACAATTGACACACAGAGCCTTCCCTGCATCCCCAATGCACCATTATCCCCAATAGTGACATTCTTAGCATCACCGTGCTAGATCGTGTCCTTAAGGACAAGCAGATGGGGGTCATCATACTGACGCTCCTTGATACGATCATAAAGAGAAGACCGAGAGACCACACAAGCCAATACTCGACTCTGCTCAGAAACATCCAATCTAACAAACTGGCTATCTAAGGCCTGAACATCCAATGCCAACAGCCTCTCTGCTGCTGGAAGATATACTAAGCTCCCCAAACTCTCCGTCCGGCGACTCAAGGCATCGGCCACCACATTGGCCTTCCCGGGATGATACAAAATAGTGATATCATAGTCCTTAAGAAGCTCCAATAACCTTCACTGATGCAAGTTAAGATCCTTTTGTTTGAACATATGCTGCAAACTCCGATGATCAGTGTAAATCTCATAATACCGCCAAATCTTCAAGGCGTGAACAATAGTTGCTAACTCAAGGTCACGGATAGGATAGTTCTTCTCATGAGGCTTCAACTGGCGTGAAGCATAAGCAATCACTCTACCCTCCTGCATCAGAACACACCCAATACCGATCCGCAAGGCATCACAATACACTGTGTAAGAACCAAAAGCTGATGGCAGAACTAGAACTGGAACAGTGGTCAAACCAGTCTTGAGCTTTTGAAATCTCTCCACGCACTCATCCAACCACCTGAATGGAGCACCCTTTTAGGTCAATTTGGTCAAGGGAGATTGAATAGATGAGAAGCCCTCCACAAAACGGCGGTAATAAACAGCCAAACAGAGAAAACTTTGAATCTCCATGGTTGAGGATGGTCTGGCTAACTCTGAACATCCTCTATCTTCTTCGGGTCTACGTGAATACCCTCACTGGACACCACGTGTCCCAAGAACGCCATTGAACTGAGCCAAAACTCACACTTGGAGAACTTCGCATAAAGTTTCTCCTCTCTCAATGTTGTAACACAATCCTCAGATGTTGGGCATGCTCCTCCTGGCTACGAGAGTACATTAGGATGTCATCAATGAATACAATAACGAACAAGTCCAGATAAGGGTGAAACACACTGTTCATCAGATGCATGAACACTGCTGGGGCATTGGTCAGCCCAAAATACATCACAAGGAACTCATAATGGCCATATCGGGTCCTGACAGCTGTCTTAAAAATATCTGAGTCCCGAATCTTTAGCTGGTGATACCCTGACCTCAAATCAATCTTGGAGAATACCTTCTCTCTCTATAGTTGGTCAAACAAATCATCAATACGCGGAAATGGATACTTGTTCTTGATTGTGACCTTGTTTAACTGCCTGTAATTAACGCACATTCTCATAGTACCATCCTTCTCCTTTACAAATAGAACTGGTGCACCCCAAGGTGACATGCTAGGCCGAATAAACCCCTTATCAAGGAGTTCCTGAAACTGCTCCTTTAATTCCTTCAACTCCGCCGGTGCCATACGATACGGAGGAATAGAAATGGGCTGAGTGCCTAGCACCAAACCAATACCAAAATCAATATCCCTATCGGGCAGCATGCCCAACAGGTCTGCAGGAAACACATCCGAAAAATCTCGCACTACCAGAACAGAATCAATAGCAGGGGTCTCTGCTCTAACATCTATCACAAAGGCCAGATAGGATAGACAACCCTTCTCAACCATCAGTGAGCCTTCAAGTATGAAATCATTCTACTGGGAACATAGTCTATAGAGCTACTCCACTCAACTTTCGGAAACCCCGGCATCGCCAACGTCACGGTCTTAGCGTGATAATCTAGAATATAATAACATGGAGACAACTAATCCATACCCAAAATCACGTCAAAATCGACCATACTAAGCAACAAGAGATCCACTCTAGTCTCCAGACTCCTAATAATCACCACAAATGACCGACATACATGGTCCACAATGACACTATCGCCTACTGGCATAGACACATGAACATGTGAAACTAGAGACTCACGGGGCATATCCAGAAAATGAGCGAAATACGAGGACACATATAAATAAATGGAACCAGGGTCAAATAATACAGAGGCATCTCTATGGTAAACTGAGACAGCACCTGTAATCACAGTATCCAAAGCAATATCATCTGGTATGGTAGGAAGAGCATAGAAATGGGCCTGGCCGCCCCCTGATCACCCCCCTCTTGGGCGGCCCCTAGCTGAATGGGCTCCACCCCAAGCTGGCTGAGCGGGTGGTGAAGAAACTGGTGTTGATGCCATAGACTGGCTCCTCTGCTGAGCTGGACCTCCCACTAGGTGGGGACACTGCCTCCTCATGTGACCAAACTCTTCACACTCATAGCAACTCCCCGATGCTGGTGCTGGGGACTGAAGGGAGCCTCGAGCACTGGGATAACTGGTAGAAGGACCTGGCATAGACGAGCCCTGACCCGATGGAGCACGGGACGAACTCTGAGCTGGGAGAGAACTGAGAGATGAATGGCTATGCTGATAACTGTGTGAACCATGGCCAGATAATGCACTATGGTAGACTGGGCGAGCCGTCTGAGCATGTCTGAAAGGACGACCCCTACCGTAGTGGAACTGACCCCCAGAAGGAACACCGCTAAATCCACCCTAACCACGAGGCCTCTTGGCCTCCCTCTCGACCCGCTCCTGGCTGCGAACCATCTCAATCTGATGAGCAATGTCGACAACCTCATCAAAAGTAGCACCAGACACTCTCTCTCTAGTCATAAGCAATCGCAGCTGATAACTGAGGCCATCTATAAACCTCCTGATCCTCTCCCTATCTGTGGAACCAACCAGATAGCATGACGGGCCAACTCAGAAAACCTCATCTCGTACTGCGTCACATACATATTACCCTCACAAAACTGTTCGAACTGCCTGCTCAGCTCCTCTCTGTGGGACTGAGGCACAAACTTCTCTAGGAATAGACCGGAGAATTGCTGCCATTTAAGGGGTGCTGCGTCGACTAGCCTACGCCTCTCGTAAGCCTCCCACCAAGTGAAGGCAGCCCCAGAGAATTGAAAAGTAGTGAATGAGACCCCACTGGCCTCTAGAATACCTGCGGTATGGAGTATCCTCTGGCATCTATCCAAGAAGACATGTGCATCCCCTCCCTTGGCACCACTAAAATATAGAGGCTGGAGTCTCCCAAACCTCTCCAATCGACGCTGCTCATCATCAGGCATGAAAGGAACCACATAGTCCTGAGCAGTTGCAACAGGCTGGGCTGGTGGTACCCCCGGTGTCTGGAATCCCTGTACCACCTACTCGGGTGTGCGGGCGACGGGAGTCTGAGCACCTCCCCTGCCTGAGAAGTGGCTGCTGCGACCGGAACAAGGACCGCCTGAGCAAGACTGGTACACGCGGTCAGGATCTGAGCTAAGGCATCCTGAAGGCCTGGAATCACAATAGGCACAGGTGGTGCCTGAGCTAGTCCCACAGGCTCGTCCACAACTGGAACCTGCTCCTGAACTGGGGCAACTGGTGGATCTGCAGGTGCTGCCCTAGCTACGGTGCGAGCTGCACCTCTGCCCCTACCGCGACCTCTACCGCGACCTCGTCCCCTCGCGGCCTTGACTGGTGGTACTGGTGGCCGTCCATCATGCCCCGTAGTACGCATCCTCACCATCTGTGAGAGAATTAGAACAACAAAAATTTAGTTACCAAAATTAAAAGATTCGCACGACAAAAATTCAAGAATGTGAAATTTCTTAAGGGTTCGGCAGCCTCTCGAAGATAAGTACAAACGTCTCTGTACCGATCTGCAAGACTCTACTAAACCTGCTCATGACTCGTGAGACCTATGTAACCTAGACTCTGATACCAACTTGTCACGACCAAAAACCTAACCCGTCGTGATGGCGCCTATCGCGATACTAGGCAAGCCGACATTTCCAAAACACTTTCAACATTTAACAGAAATGAATTAAGATATTTAAAATAACCAGAGTTTTTCATAAAAATAGGGTAAAACCCAAAGCATAAGTGCGGAAAAAAACAATAGCCCGACATCGGGGTGTCACTGAGTACATGGGCATCTATACCAGAGTAGTCTAATATAATATCTAAGGAATAAGAACTGAAATGCGAATGAGATACTGAAGGAGAGCCAAGGCCTGCGAAACCCATGCAACTACCTCGATAGTCTCCGGAATTAGCCGCTCAAATATCAACACCCGCTACGACCGGAAATACCTGAATCTGCACACGAAGTGCAGGGTGTAGCGTGAGTACAACCAACTCAGTAAGTAACAAAATAAATAAGGAAATGAGAACTTAGTGACGCGCTATACAAATACAGTTCATTTTCAATAATTCCAACAAAGATTAGACATGCTTTCAAATCCGGCAGTTTAAGTCAATCAGGTTTATACAGTTAAAGTGCAGGTAATCCAGATATAGAATCTTTCAGAAATTTCACAACAATGCCAAATAGAAACAAAGTGCATCACCAAATGAAAAACAAGTATAGCCTCCCAGGGCAACAGTCACTCAACTCGTAACGACAGCTCAATTACTCGGCTCTCAGCCCTCAATACTCACACTGAATAGGTACATGCGCTCACTGGGGGTGTGCAGACTCCTGAGGGGCTTCTTTCATCCCAAGCACTATATCGCTGTGGCGTGCAGCCCGACCCAATAATATAAGTAGCCATAAGGCTCGTTGCGGTATGCAACCCGATCCACAGTCCATAAATAGTCATAAGGCTCGTTGCGGCGTGCAACCCGATCCATATACCCTCAGATAACTCACAGCTCGGCACTCATGCCCTATCTTAGTCACTAATCTCTCCATCCCTCTCAGGCTTTCAGAAATCATACAAATTAGCCAAAAGAGTTAATAACAAGTGTCAATAAGAAAACAAGATGAAATGGAGATATGAGACGTAAGTCAAACTGTGACTGAGTACAAGACAGCAAATCGCAGCTAATTCAAGAACCCGACTACTGAGGGTCCCAACAGTGATATCATATGGCTTAAGCATGGTTTCTAACATGAATGACCGTCAAATTTCTAGAAGACAGAGAGAACAGGTACTAACAATAAGCTATTCGACTTTACAATCTCACAGGACGAACCAAGTTACAACCCCCTACGGTGCACGCCCATACGCCCGTCACCTAGCATGTGCATCACCTCCAAAATAATCACATCATACCAAAAATTTGGGGTTTCATACCCTCAGGACCAGATTTAAAACTGTTACTTACCTCAAATGCGCAGAAATGCCTTTGCCCCTCAAATCAATCTCCAAACGCCCCGAATCTAGCCACAAGTAGTAGGATATAATTAATATAGGCCTAAAGAATCAATTTCACAAGAAAACACGAAATTATAAGCCAAATTTCAAAATAGGCTCAAACCGGCCTCAGGGCCCATGTCTCGAAATCCGAAAAAAGTCACAAAATATGAACACCCATCCACTCACGAGTCCAACCATACAAGAATTACTCGAATCCAATCTCAAATCACCTTCCAAAACTCGAAATTTTAGCCTATGAAGTTTCTACCATTTTCCCCCAAATTTACAACTCAAATACCTAATTAGATGATGAAAATAGCAATAGATTCATGAAATATAGTCCAATACGAGTTAGAATTACTTACCCCAACAATCTTCTCGAAGAAACCTCAAACAATCGCCTCACACCGAGCTCTCAAAGTCCCAAAATCGAAATGAGAATCAAACCCTCGAAATCCTATTTTTCTGGCAAGTTCTGTCGCACATGTGATGCCGCACCTGTGGACCTACTGTCACACCTGTGACGCCGCACCTGCGAAATTTCCCTTGCAGCTGCGGAAATGACTTAAGGGACTGGGTCCGCATCTGCGGACAAAGGTCCGCTTCTGCGATCTTCCCCTCCATCTCACTCTCTGCATCTCGGAGCTTCAAGCGCATCTGCGGGCTCGCAGATGCGGAAATGTCCCCGCACCTGCGACCCCTGGCCATCTCCTCAACTCCCACTTTTGTGCTCCTTCACCCGTACTTGCGAGTACGCACCTGCAGTCTTCCTACCACAGGTGCGAAACCACCAGATATCAGAAAACTTCAGCCATTTGCCTAAATCCAATTCAAACCGTTAAGCATCCGAAACACCCTCGAGGCCCCCTGGACCTCTACCAAATATACCAACAAGTCCTAAAATACCATACGAACTTAGTCGAGCCCTCAAAACACATCAAACAACAACAAAAACACGAATCACCCTCCAATCCAAACTTAATGAACTTCAAAATTTCAAAATTCTATAACTATGTCGGATCATACCAAACCACGTCCGATTGACCTCAAAGTTTGCACACAAGTCATATACAACATTACATACCTACTACAACTTCAGGAATCGGAATCCGACCTCGATATCAAAAAGTCAACCCCCCGGTCAAACTTTCCAAAAAATTTGACTTTCGTTATTTAAAGCCTAAATTAGCTACAGACCTCAAATTCACAGTCCGGACACGCTCCTAAGTCCAAAATTACCCAACGGAGCTAACGGAACCCTCAGAACTCCATTCCTAAGTCGTCTTCATATAATTCCGACTACGATCTAACTCCTAAGACTTAAGCTTCCGTTTTAGGGACTAAGTATCCCAAAACACTCCGAAACCAAAAACAAGACCTCCCGGCAAGTTATATAAGCAGAAACAGATACTGGAAAAGCAGTAAATAGGGGATCGGGGCTAATACAATCAAAACAACCGATCGGGTCATTACACGAGCCCCGCGTTGACTTTGGTTGACTTTTTAGAATAAAATTTTAAGTCGAAGTTTTATTATCCGGAATTGCTTCCGATGAATTTTAATAAATTTATGCAATTAATTTGGATAGATTTGATCTGTTCGGAGGTCAATTCAAGCAAGAAGGCGATTTTGGAATATCGGCATAACTTCAAAAAGGTAAGTATCTTGCCTAACCTTGAGTGGGGAAATTACCCCTTAGGCATCGAGTCTTATGTGCCATTTGTGAAATGTGAAAAAGCTGTCTACGCAAGGTGACGAGTACGTACTCGGGCTTATATGTGCAAAATTTATTGGGTTAAAGTCTTAGGCATATTGTGTATTAAATTAGACAATTGTTGGTATTTGTTAAATTATTTATTTGCCATGCCTCAATTCGCATTTGTTGAATTTATTTTGATATGACAATTTGATATGATTATTAATTGTATAATTATGTGAATACCGTGAGTTTGGTGATTTGATATTTCCTGAAAATAATTAAATTATGGATTTTTCATCTGCAAATAATTAATAAAATAAGTTTAAACTGAGGCGTTAATATAATTATCAATAATTTGGATTAATGAAGGTGTTGCCCTATACTGAGTATTTTACATCTCTATTATTGTTTTGAGGTTTTATACACATTGTGTGGAGCCTTAGGCTATTTGTTGTGAAATTAATTGATTTTGTTATATCTTTAGAATTGGTTGTGGCCATTGGGCAAATTGTGATATGAATTGATTTTATTATGTTGCCGTGATAATATTCCGTGTAAATTGTTATGTTATTTGAGTTATTATTTTGAGGATATAAGGGTGGCATTCCACTGTTGATATTATATGGGTATAAGGGTTGCATTTCACTGTTGTTATGTGTATTGGGATATTGTCTGGGTGGAGTGATAGGGTGGCTATAGGAGAGATAAGGGTGGCTATAGGAGCGATAAAGGTGGCTATTGATATTGTCAGGGCGGAGAGATAAGGGAGGCTATTATAGGAGTGATAAGGGTGGCTATAGGGGAGATAATGGTGGCTATTGTCAGGGATGATATGTGATGATGTGGAGTTATAGCATTGGTAATTTTTATGTGATGTTGTGATTTTTCTTGTGTTTATTTCTATATCTTGTACAATTTATCTTGTTGTTTCGGTAAACGTGATAATAGTCTGATCTATGTTAAAAATGGGAGCATGTGGCTATTGCCAGGCGGATTATGAAATAAAATGTGGGCACGAGGTACCATGAATAAATAATGATGATATTGGAACGTGAATTGTCCGTGCAATTATGATAAGAAATGTGGGCACGAGGTGTTGTGGTTAAATAATGATGATATTGGCACGTGAGTTGTCCGTGCGATTGTGATAGAGAAATTGGCACGAGGTGCTGTGAAAATATGAAAGTGAGCTGAGACCCGTATTTTATGATTTTGAAATGAGGTGTCATATGGTTACTTTTTTTCAAACGATATTTATTTGAAGAATTATATTTGAAAGATATTTATTTGAAAGAATTATATTTTAAAGATATTTATTTGAGGGAATTATATTTGAGAGAGATTTATTTGAAAGAATTATATTTGAAAGATATTTATTCGAAAGAGATTTATTTGAAGGAATTATATTTGAAAGAGATTTATTTGAAGGGAGTATATTCGAAATATATTTATTGAAAAATATTATATCCTGAAGATTATTATTTGAGAAGCATATAAGCGAAAGTTGTATATTTGAATGACTAAATTAATTAGTTGTACTTGTATTTATTATTTGTTGAGCAATATTAATGTTGTTCCTGTTGCCCTGCTGTGTAGATCGTTGGTTGATTAATGTTTCTATTATTGTTATTTGTTTCCTATTATTCTTGTATACTATATTGCACAAGTTATTAGACTAGTGAGTGTCTTGATTGTACCTCGTCACTACTCCACTGAGGTTAGACATGATACTTACTGGGTACCGACTGTGGTATACTCATACTACACTTCTGCACATTTTTATGCAGAGCCAGGTATTGGAGATATCGGACTTGGACAGAGTTAGAGTGTGATCGCAAGGATTTAAGGTAGAGCTGCTTGGTCGTCGCAGTCCCTTGGAATCTTTCCATTTTATTGTATTGTTAATTATTAATCAAACAGTATTGAGTATTCGATCCTTGAGATCACTTCATGTATTTAGTTAGAGTTCGTGACTCAGTATTACCAGTCTTGGGAGGTTGTTTGTAATTATTTTCGCTGTTGGTTTTGACACTTGTATTATAATTATATGTTTAAAAAAAATTCTTGAATTGTAATCGACTTACTTAGTTTTAGAGACTAATTGTCGTCACGACGCCTGTGGTGGGATTTTGGGTCATAACAGGTCACTCCACACATAAAAGAAGGGAAGGTAACATATGTGGAAGACATAGCTGAAGGCATTGAAAGTGCACCTGGCTCTCTAGTCGGACTCTTCTCTGGTTGTAATGTTGGGAAACAATTGGTACGTGTTTCTCGTGAATAAACTTGTAGAGTCGAGGTTGAAGGCTAGGTGAGCTCCCTGTCTTCCAGGGTTAAGGTGGAGTGGCATAGCAATTCCCTTCCCCCGAAGTACTAAAAAAACTTGTTCGTTTTCAAGATTGATGTGTTTACTCTGTCATATAAACATATTGACACGGCCCATAGCTTGTGGACCACTTATAAACTCCCTAGGCCTCCTTCTCTTGTTCGATGTGGGACTGCGCGTCACAATATGTTATCAACTATGCAACTCTGTACAGATTAAAAGTTGTTTTGAGTTTATGGTTAGGAAACATTGTGTTGGCAATGATTTTTCTTAAATGTAAGTATCTGCATAAATGTAGTACTAGTTGTAACTTGAGATTTTTTGTGCTGCTAATTTATTTAGCTCCAACATGTTAATACCTTGTGAGCAAGATTAAAGGAAGATATTTTCAATGGCAAATAAGGTTCGGGGAAAATAGAAGGTTATGAAGGTTTGAAAATATCAAATGGGGAATAGTCTTAAAATTTAGAAGAAAATGAGAAAAAAACTGAATTCACAGAGGGGGTTATTACTCTTTAGGGGAATGAGGAATAATTGGATCATTCTGGAATTGCCCATGCTGATTGGACTCAAAGCCCATAAAAAGAGAGGGCACCATATTGGGTGAAATTCAAAAATAGCCAAATTTACAAGTGGTATTTGAAAAATAGCCACAGTTTCAAAAGTAATCGAAACTTAGCTACTTTTCATGTAAAGATAAATTTGAACGAAAATATTTTTCAAAATCTGAAAAATATTCCAGCATAATATACTGGAGTTCGAATTTGGAGTTCCAATATAAATATACTGGAACTCCATCATAATATGCTAGAGTTCCAGCATAATATATCGGTCCAGCATAATATGCTGGAAGTTCATACACAGATGCTCAAATCTCAAGAATATTATGCTGGAACTTTTCTTGTCCTGGAGTTCCAGCATAATATGCTGGAGTTCCAGCATAATATGCTGGAAGTTCATACACACGTGCACCAATCTCCAGTATATTATGCTGGAACCTTTCGTGTTGCAGCAAAATAGTGACTATTTTTCAATGACTTTACAAATGCTGGCTATTTTTTAATTACCAGTCCGAAAACTGGCTAGCCCGTACTATCTTTACCACCATATTGTTACTTGAAAGTTGTAGGCGAAGTGCACCAATAGCCATTTTTAAAGCTGTTGTTGAAAATATATACACAATTTATAATATATTTAAAAATAAGTCAATTTACCTAAACTTCAGGACTAAGCTGCATCCTAAATTTTTGTATCCAGAATTTTTGAGCTGCTAATTTGGAATTCAGGACTTATAGACTGTTTGGCCAAGATTCTTTTGAGGTAAAAGCATTTTTTTTTGGTTAAAAGTGCTTTTTTTTCTAAAATTAAGTTGTTTGGCCAAGCTTTTGAAAGAAAAAAAAGTATTTTTGAGGAGAAACAGAAGCAGTTTTGGAGAAGCAGAAAAAAATAGCTTCTCTCTAAAAGCACTTTTTTGAAAAGCACTTTTGAGAAAAAAAAATATACTTAGAAGCAGTTTTTTAAACCTTGGCCAAATACTAATTGCTGCTCAGAAGTGCTTTTCAAATTAATTAGTCAAACACAAACTGCTTCTCACCAAAAGTACTTTTGAGAAAAAATACTTCTCAAAATAAGCTAATTTTTGCAGTTTGGCCAAACGGGCTATTAGTATCCCAAAATTTTGAGATGCTAATTTTAAATTTAGGACCAAATGTCCTGAATTTCTAAACTGCTAATTTAAAACTAAGGATATAATATTCGAATTTCCGGATACAATTTTTAAACTTTAGGATATAATATCCAGAAGTTTGAACGTTGAAATTTAAACTTCAGGATACCGTATTCTGAAATTTGAGTGAATTGATTAATCTTTAAATATATTTTAAATTTAAATCACATGCTTAAAAGTGGCTCCCTATAAAAGCCTCCTTTTATAATGATTTTCATTAAATTGAACATACCTATTAAGAGCCTCTTCTAGATTCTGACGGTTGTTTCCTACCCCACCCACAAAAGAAGAGAAGATGTTGTCCTTTTCCTGATAAAAATGTCATGCTTCTTGTTCCTTACCATGATATTTACATAGTTTTCTTTTAAAAATAAACTTTTTGCCATCATACCTACTTGGTGTGTCACGAATCTTTTTGATAACCATATTTAACTGTCCCAGAGTGTGTAATTCATGCGTTAAAATGAAACTCACGTATATGTGCAAATGCGCAGTGCGTAATTGAATACTTTATGCGTAAACTCCTCGGGCATCATATTGGAGTGCTAATAAAGGTTAATATATACTCATTCAATCAAATAAGGGAAATCCCATTAGTGATATTGTTACACTCTTGTTTTTGGGTTCATCCTTTCAGGTCATGTGGCATGTAAGGGGAGGGGGGTGTTCATATTATGATGTAGGTTTGGGGGGTCAGCTAGTGAATTAAAGAATGAACAATTGTGGAGCTTTAAATTTTACCAGGGGTTTGCCGGTTTGGAGTTTGCCTTGTGGTGAGCAAGGTACTTTTTTCTTTATGTAGGTAATACCAATTATGTCGACTGGAAGTATTTCCTGATTTGCATCCAGTTTATGAATTACTTCCATTGCTACTTAATTGAGGTTTCACAAAATTCGTTAGATTCTTCGTGAGATAAGACGCGGGAAGCGCGGCTTAGGTGGTTTGGTTATGTGAAGAGGAGGAGCACAGACGCACCGATGAGGAGGTGTGAGAGGTTGACATTGGAGGGCCTATGGAGAGGTTGGGGTAGGCCAAAAAAGAGGTGGGGAGAGATGATTAGGCAAGACATGGCGCACCTTCAGCTTACCGAGGACATGACACTTGATAGGAAGATATGTTGGTCGAGAATTAGGGTAGTAGAATAAGTAGTCTAGAGTGTTCATAACAGTAGTATTGGCACACAATCTCGCTTTCTGTTGGTAGTAGGTTTTTATGACTAACCATTTTGTTTCATTGTTGATCACCTCACTGTCTTGTTGTTGTTTATTCTGCTTTTATATGGCTCTTTGGTACTATTTTTTCTTGTCTATATTTCATTAATGTGGTGCTTATGCTTTCCTGAGCCGAGGATCTATTGAAAACAGCCCATCTATCCTCACTAGCTAAGGGTAAAGTCTGCATACACATTACTCTCCCCAGATCTCACAGTGTAGAATATTACTGGGTATGTTATTGTTGTTGCTTAAAAGTGACTCCCGGGGTGTCATTTCCACGAAAGTTGTAGCAGCAGCGAAATTTTCTTTCTTTATTTGCATCAATCCTTCTATATTTGCATGTAATAGAGGTTTGCATCTTATTCAAGTCCCATCATGTTACTTGCATTTTTTTCCAACTTCTTAGCTCTTAATACATCTGAATCATTCAAATCTTGTACTGTTCTTGAAATCATCCTTTCACTTAAACATTCTTGTGAATATACCATTTCATCTCTACTTTATTTATTATCACTGCCAACTAACACGTACGCTGCCTGCCATTGCCAACACCAACCAATCACCATTATCGTCTATTATTACTATACGTAACGCCGACAACCACAACTACAATATCACCTCCGCCAAGTTAGAATTTTTGTTACGGGGTGTCAAAATATATAAAAATAAAAATAAAAAGAAATTAAAGGGAGTCAATACATAGTATATATACATATATTATTTTTTTACCTATCTTATTTTTCCCGCGAAGGGGTGTCATTGACACTCTTTCTTATAAGGTAGACTCTACCACTGCCGCCAACCACCTCCATAAATTATAACCTGCTATCAACATCAGTGGCAGAGGCACGATTAACACTAAGAAGTTGTAAATAAAAGATATTGTTGCCAGTAGAAACAAATAACTTTACAAAAGTTTTGAATCCCTTTGATCACTAAGCTCTGTTTTTTAACTGTGTCAAGTGAATTCAAAATATAATTTAATATATAGAGATATAAAATAAATTTTACCTTATATGTACAGTATAATTTTTCCGAGCGAAGGAGGTTCGGGTGAAACCACTTCTGCCCCTGAAACACCAAGCACTAGTCTTTCGCACGACCATCACCACCTCCCATTTTTGACCGTTTTTTACTTTATAACTATCACATATTTTAACCAGAATTAGGACTCACCTCGTAGCCAAATATTTGTAAAACGCCCTTGGGCAAATATGAGGAGCTCTTGTCTCACAAGATTTCCACCTCAAGCGACGCACAAAATGTTCAACGCACAAGGCTTGTGCAACAGTTTCTAGTTTCTACTATGGGTGTCAAGGGGCCGGGCTGGGCTCACTATTGAAAAAGGAGACCGGCCGGTCTCCGTATCGGGCCAGTTACCGGTTTAAAAATATCGATTTTACCGTTTTCGTGCCTCGCCGGTGAAAATTTTATCTGGAACGGTTCCGGGCCTAAGGGGCCGGGCCGGTTTTATTTTATTTTTATTTTTTTGAGTATTGTGTATAACTATCGTAATTTATATTAAGATAAAGTCAAAATGTAAAACATAAAAAAAATCTTATAAAAAGAGTATTTGAATAAATTTCAAAGGCTTTAAAAGTCTTATATTTGAATATTTCATTAAGAATTTAAGATAATACAATGAAGATAGAAAAAAAAATTAACTTATAATTTGCAAGTTCTTTTTTAATTCAAACTTGCTAATTAAAGTTTATATTTTTACAACAACTAAATTAAAGAAAAAATAGTAAATTCAAATTTGAATTATTAAATATAAATCAAGAACTTCAAAGGTTTTGCAGTGCCTTAGTAAGTTCTTCATAATCAATATGAACTTCTTGGCCATCTTCTGGAGTGTTAAATTCAGATGGGTTACCATGTGTTAATATATCTCCAAGTTCCTCGTCTTCTGGTTTATCAACATCTTCACGTCCCTGATTTCTTCGTTGCGATCTAATCCAATTTCTGAAACATACTAAAACATCCAAAGCATTGCTTCCCAATGAGTGACGGGTGTCTCCTGGTTGTTTTCTTGCTTGACTAGATGCACTCTCTGATGCAACAGTTGAAATTGGTACATTTAGCATGTCCCGAGCCATAGCGGAAAGAACAGAAAATTACTTTTCATTCTCATGCCACCATCCCAACAGTGAAAATTTCTTTGTGCGAGGCTCTGTTTGCTTTTGCAAGTAGAATTGAAGTTCATTAATGTTCCTGCTACTAGTTTGAGTGGAAGAAAATATAGACCAAATATTATAACCATCAAGGCCTTCATCTTCATCCATAGTAGAAGATGCAGTAGAAGTAGTACAATGCATAGTGGGATTAACATTGCCTTCAGAGGCGGATCCAGATTTCGAAGATTGCGGGTGCCACCATGTTATGCATGCAGTATACATGTCAGTAGCTATAAAGACAGATTAGGAATAATGAGTCGGTTAGTTTTTGGTTAATTTGAATAGGCCTTTCATTCACAAAGCAAATAAGTTCGAATTTAGTTCGAATTTTTAACGCTTAATTCAAACACACTCTAAATAAAAATGTAAAAGAAAAATAACATTTCATGAAAGAGCGCCTCCAATATAAATATTTTCTTAAAGAGTAGCTTAACTATACTATATATTATTTGTTTGACTAGATTAATTTACTTGTATTGTTCTTTGTTAATTTTTTCATCTTAATTTTTGAGTTATATGACAATTATTTTTAAAGAAAAACCTTCAACATTCAACCTATGACATTCGACTCAAAACGACTATAAATCAAGCCATTTAATTTATTTTCAAAACCCAATAAAAGATATTGCTCAAATTATATTCCAATATATAAATTAATTTCATTTCATTAAAAATAAAGAAATTATATGCTAATTAAAATCAATTAAAATTAACTATGGAAAATAATTATTCATAAAGTAAGGTATAATGATAGAAATAAAATGAGGACTGAAAGTTAAAAAAATGAAGAAGATAGACTTAGCAAGTAATAAAAGGAAGAAAAGGAGGAAAAGAACCGAAAAGAAGAAAAAGAGGTGAGGCCCTAGGGCTCAACTGAAAATAAAAGAAATCTTAATAAGTAGAAAAAAGAAAAAATCAAAGGATCTGCTCCACCAGAGAATCGAACTTGCATTAATGAGGCCAAAGAAAGCCTTCAAAAGGAAGGCTGAACCAATGGCACCCGCTTCCACTTTGTGATTTTTGGGTGCCACTCTATCCATATATACGTTTCTTCACAGAGATATTATGTATATAGTAAGAATTTTAGCGAAGCGAGCGGGTGGCGTGACACCCCTACCTCATAAGGTAGATCCGCCCCCGCCTACATTAATAGCAGCATCATCAATTATATTTGCATAATAATTATATATTTTCATAATAATCATATGATTGTTGTAAATAATCATTTAGCTTGTTCATACAACAATATATATATGGGGTTTCAGTTGGTCCAATCTCCATATAAGTATATAAAGCATTGATTAATTGGTAACAATTAGACATCTTAATAGAAGGATTTAAAACAACACCAATTAAGTAAATAAGAGGAATTGGAAAGAAATATTTTTTGAATTTTACTTGTATTTTTTCAACAGCATTCTTATATTTTTCTTTCTTCTTAAATTCAGAAAGTAAAAAAGAAATTTCAGCTATATGTACTAAAGTCATAGTAACAGTAGGATAATATGCTCCAGAAAACTCAACATTAGCTGTATAAAATTTATGTAAAAATTTAACAACATCATTAATGGCCTCCCAAGTATTAGTTGTTAACTTACGGTTTGGATACAATGCGCATTAGCAACTTCAGTTATCGGCAATCTATATTTGTAGCAACATTTTAAAAATAAGTATGTATAATTCCATCTAGTAATAATTTCATCTGGCATGAATCTGGGGTTAAGGTTATGTTCGGTACACTTAATCTTAAACTCTCTTATTCTACATTGTTTATTATTTTCTTGAATAACACCAGCTACTCTTCTAACATGAGTGATCTTAGTCGAAAATAAATCAAAGCCACTTTTAACAATTAAATTATAAACATGACATGCACACCTAACATGAAAACTTTCGTCAAGTGATAGTTTCAAATGCAGTCTTAATATTGAAATAGCGGCATTATTCTTTGAAGCATTATCAAAAGACATACATAATACTTTTTTTATTAAGATTGTAAAATGCAACAACTTTGCAAATAGTAGTACTTATAAAAATACCAGTATGACTTTGATCTTCATCATATTTAAAAGTGATAATACATTTTTGCATACAATAATTATCATCTATTTAATGACATATAATTGTCAAATAATTATTTCCATTAATAGCATGGCTGCCACAATCCCAATTTCCCTCAGTAGGATGTCGTGATGGTACCTAGTCTCTATGACTAGGTAAGCCTAACAATTTGCGGAATAATGTAATAAGAATCCGAATTAAATGAAAACTGCAAATCAATTAATTACAACTCCCAAAATCCAGTGGAAATAAGTCACAAGCTTCTAAGAGAAATACTATGTGTTTGTATACATTAGAGTCTAAAGAGAATAAGGATAACAACATAATAAGGATAGAGAGGGACTCCGAGATCTACGGCCGCTAGCAGATATACCTTGAAGTCTCCACGTACAGGCTATCTCACTGATATCTGACATGGCAGGAAGAACCTGGATCTGCACAAAAGATGTGCAAAAGAGTAGCATGAGTACATCACAACGGTACCCAGTAAGTGTCATGCCTAACCTCGGTAGAGTAGTGACGAGGTAAGGTCAGGGACCTACTGAAAATAATAGAAAATAAGGCAAAAGATATAATAATATAATGAAACGACAGAGAGGTGAACAATGAGAATTTACAAAAATATAACAACACAACACAAAGAGGTAAACAACAGGAGCACTCCCGAGGTACTGCCTCGTAGTCCCAAAAGTAAATACACAACAGGGGAGCTCCCGAGGTACCGCCTCATAGTCCCAAAAGTAAATATGCAACATGGAAGCTCCCGAGGTACCGCCTCGTAGTCCCAAAAGTAAATATGCAATAGGGGAGCTCCTGAGGTACCGCCTCGTAGTCCCAAAAGTAAATATGCAACAGGGGATACTCCTGAGGTACCGCCTCGTAGTCCCAAAGTAAATATGTAACTCGTAACCGATGGAACAACAAATTCTACGGCAAGGAATCCTACAGTTAAAGACTGAATACAAATCAAGGAAGCAGGTAATTCAGCTAAGCATGTTGCACGGATTGCAAGTAAGAGTTAAGACACGTAGACATGCGATATTAGACCAAACATGATAACTACATATACCAAGGCAACTCAGTTAAGGAATAAAAGGAGACTACTCAGCAAGAATCGGAGTTTTCACATTTTGCCCGTGTACGCACTCATCACCTCGCGTATACGGAACTTACATATCATAATTTTTTACAACAGTACCAAATCCTAAGGGGATTTCCCCCACATAGGGTTAGACAAGTCACTTACCTCAAATCTCGCTCAATCAGTCAAATAGAATGCACATTTTCCAACTCCGATCGGCTCGAATCTAGCCAAAACAATTACATACTATAAATATAATTACAAGAAACTAATTTAAATAATGAAACTACGACTTAAGCAAATAATTGAAAATTCGGCCCAAAAGGTCAACCCGGATCCAAGTCTCGGAATCGGGTAAAAGTCAAAAATTACGAATACCCAGTCGACCACGAGTTCACCCATACCAAAATTACTCAAATCCAACCTCAAATCACCTTTAGATTCTCAAAAATTCAGTCTAAGAACTTCCAGCATTTTTACCCAAATTTCTCAACCCAAATCCTTGATTAAAAGAAGAAATAAATGATAGAGTAGTGGATATTAATCAAAATTGAGTGTAGAATCCTTACCCAAATATCCTCTCTGAAAAACCCTCGAAGTTTTGCCTCAATCCGAGCTCTCTAGGTCCAAGAATAGAGAATGAAATCAAACCCCCGACCTTAGCTCTTTTCTGCCCAGTGAATCCGCATCTGCGGACAAGGGACCGCTTCTGCGATGCTGCACCTGTGGAAAAACCATCGCAGGTGCAGAAATCACCCAAGTCTAGGCCTTCCGCTTCTGCGGCTAAACACCGCATATGCAGAATCGCTTCTGCGGAAACTCGATCTCACCTGAGACCCCTGGCGCTTCTACGGTCCATGCCATCGCAAAAGCGAAGGCGCTTCTGCGGCAAATGTCCCGCTTCTACGACCACTGCTGGGCAAGGCCAGCTCCGCATCTGCGGATCAAAGCTAGCTTATGCGAGACCGCACCTGCGGCCAACCCCACCGCAGGTGTGATGACACCAGAACCAGCCCAGTACCAGCAATCCTCTAAGTCCAAAAATGATCCCGATGACGATCTGAATCACACCCGAGGCCCCCGGGACCTCAACCATATACACCAACCAACACATCGTGCGAACTTAGTCGAGCATTTAAATCATATCAAACAATGCTAAAAATACGAATCGTGCATCCATTTAAGCCTTATAAACTTTTAAGCTTCAAACTTCTACATTTGACGCCGAAACCTATCAAATCAAGTCTGATTGACCTCAAATTTTGCAGACAAGTCATAATTTCCATTACGGACCTACTCCAACTTCCAGAATTGGAATTCGACTACGATATCAAAAAGTTCACTCCTGGTCAAACTTTTCAAAAACATCAAACTTCCAACTTTCGCCAATTGACACTAAAATGACCTACGGACCTCCAATTCAACATCCGAACACGCTTCTAAGTCCAAAATCACCCCACAGAGCTATTAGAACCGTCGAAACTCTATTCCGGAGTCGTCTTCACACAATTCAAACTACGATCCATACTTAGATCTTAAACTTCCAATTTAGGGACTATGTGTCCCATTTTACTCCGAAACCAAAAACAAATCCTCCTGGCAAGTCACGTAACTACGAAATGACATAGAGGGAGCAATAATTAAGGGTTCGGGGCTAATTCTCTTAAAATGACTAGCCGAGTCATTACATCCCCCCTCTTAAAACAAACGTTCATCCTCGAAGGTGTATAGAGACATACCTGAAGTGGTGAAAAGATGAGGACAACGGCTGTGCATATCATGCTCGTTCTCCCAAGTTGCCTTCTCAACCGGATGACCCCTCTACTGAACCTTCACTGAAGCGATGTTCTTTGACCTCAACTTCCAAACCTGCCTGTCCAAAATGGCCACCAGCTCCTCAACATAAGATGGATGATTGTCCAACTGGATTGAGTTAAAGTCTAACACATGGGACAGATCACCGTGATACTTCCGGAGCATGGAAACATGGAACATTAGATGAACTGCAGAGAGACTATGTGGTAGTGCAAGTTTGTAAGCCACCTCTCCAACCTTCTCAAGAATCTCAAAAGGCCTGATATACCTAGGCCTCAACTTTCCCTTCCTCCTGAACCTCATAACACCCTTCATGGGTGAAACCTAGAGCAAGACCCGCTCCCCAACTATGAATGCAACGTCGCGAACCTTGCAATCCGCATAACTCTTCTGTCTGGACTGGGCTGTACGAAGTCGATCCTGAATCAATTTAAACTTTTCCAAAGCACCCTAAACCAAGTCTGTACCCAATAGCCTAGCCTCGCCTGGTGTCACGACCCAATTCCGTTATAGGCCATGATGGTGCCCAACACCGTTGTTAGGCAAGCCAACACTGATCAACTAGTGACTTCGCGCTTAGATAGATTTGTAAACGATAGCTTTTTCCTTATTTTAAAAACAAGATTTAAGAGTTTTCAATTTTAACATAAATAAATGGAAGGAATTAGTACTAATCGTAATCATGTGAGCAAACCAAAATCATAAGTCTACTAGTGTGTGTGCCAAGACCTGGTGCCACAAGTATGTGGGTAATCTAGTAGAATATACAAAACAATGCTAGCCTACTGTCTGAAAGGAAATAGACAGAAAATAAAAGAACATAAGAGAGACTCCAGCTGCTGCAGAACGACTCAAAAGGACAGCTCACCGGGAAGTCTCGAGCTGGGAAATCAGTCTACGTGCCGGACTAGTGGCCAGATGGACCTGCCTCAAATCCTGTACAATCAAGTACAGAAGTGTAGCGCGAGTACATAAAAATATGTACCCAGTAAGTATCCAGTCTAACCTCGAAGAAGGAGTGACGGGGGTTCGACTTTGACACTCGCTTGGGCCAACAATATAATAATGTGTGATTCTAAATAAACATGACACACAGGACTAACAATAAACTCAGAACAAGAAATAACTGTACGGTTCTTCCATCATATCTAAGAAACCAAAATACTTTCTTCATTTTAAAAAAATGATCTCTAAAAAAATAAATTTATACCAATTATAAAAAGGGCTTCCACTTCTATTGTCACACAAATTCCACCGAGGACGTTCGGCCTTATCCAACATGAAAATGTAAACTGTGCACTGCCGAGGGTCGAACGGCGCGAACCATAGATGCATCTATTAACCTGCCGAGGCGAACGACCCTCTCCCATGAGAGTAGTGGAAATAGTCACCCCGCTCGTGGAATATACTTGCGATGTGGTTAATTATAAATATAACGTAATTTTTCTCAATTCTTTTCAAAATATTAATTTACTTCAAACCTTTGAAACCTTGAAATCCTCAACTTAGTTCTATTCAATGCAAATAAACAATTATGTTCAGATAACGGTACCCACAAAGCATGGTGTAAGCCTAGAACTACCCGGACATAACAAGAATAGTAGCTACGTACGGACCCTCATCACTTCGTGCATACGTAGCCCCCACAAATAATCATACATTAATTAAGTTCACCTATGGGGAAATTTCCCTCTTACAAGGTTAGAAAAGAGACTTACTTCACTTTAACGCCTACTTTCCGGTCCAAGCTTATGTCCAAACCCTCAATTTGGTGCCGAACAATCCAAAACTGTTCAAATAGTGTAGAAACTAATCAATATAGTCTTAAAAGTTCATATCCCTACTATTTAAGTAATTTTCCAACCCTAAATGCATGATTCCTAAAGTTTACCCTCGGGCCCACGTGCCCGAATTCTGGAAATATTTGAAGAAAGTCGTTACCCATAACTTTAGGAATATATATATATTATTTTGATTTAGTTCCATAACCGTTTTCGTGGTAAAACTCCATTTTTATCAAAAACCTAGGCTTTCCTCTAACCCCATAATTTTCACTAATTTACATGTTATAACCTACCCATAAATCATGTATTTAACACACATTTGATAGGAATTACTTACCTCAACTAGGTGATAGAAATCCCCTCTCTAACCAGCTCCAAAATCTCCCCAAAGAAGAGTAAGAAGTGAGCAAAAGTGCTCAAACCCCGATTTAAAACATCACTGCCCTTCAGCGACTTCCGCACCTGCGGTTAAATTGGCGCACCTGCACTTCCGCTTCTGCAGACAACTCGTGCAGGTGCGTACCAAAGCCAGGCTGCCTCATCTCACTTATGCGCCCAGGTGATCTCACCTGCGGCCACGCATCATCGACAAACGACGCGCACCTGCGACACTGCCCGCTCCTCCGATGCTTGCCTTTACACCTGCGCTTTCGCAGGTGCGGTCCTTTTTCCGTTTCTGCGATGGCTGGGCAGCCTATGCTGGGACGCATCTGCAATCATGGGACTCGCACCTGTGGCAAACCAAGAGCAGGTACGATTATGACAGCTACTGGAGCTTCAGCTTTGGCTTTCAAATTCCAACTTGGTCCGAGCCTCGTTCGATTGACACACGGGGCCTCCGGGGCCCCGTCCGAATGTACCAACAAGTTTGAAATTAGAAAACGGACTCGCTCGAACTCTCAGAATGCCCGGAACAACATTAAAACTAAAAATCACACCCTAAAACCAATTGAATCAAACTTAAGAACTTCAAGTTCTTCAGTTTACTTCCAATGCGCTGAAACGTACTTATACTACTCAGAATGATACCAAATTTTGCGTGCAAGTCTTAAATGACAATATAGAACTATTCCCGGTCTCAGAATTTTATTTGGACCTCGATATTACCAAAACCTACTCCAAACCAAATTTTAAAGAACTTCTAAAACCTTCAAGAACCAACTTTCACTATTGGGCGCCAAAACGCTCCCGGGTCATCCAAAATCCGATCCGAACATACGCCCAAGTCCGAAATCATCATACGAACCGATTGAAACCGTCAAATCCCAATTCCGAGTTTGATTACTCAAAATGTTGACCGAAGTCAAATTGGCCTTTCAAGCCAACCTTAAGGAACCAAGTGTTCTGATTTCAACCCAAACTCTTCCAAATCCCGAACCAACCATCCCCGTAAGTTATAAATCAGTAAAAGCATGTACAGGAAGTCTTATTTAGTGGAACGGGATTCTAGAAAGCAAAATGACCGGTTGGGTCGTTACATTCTCCACCTCTTAAACAAACGTTCGTCCTCGAACGGGTTTAGATTCATACCTGATGTGCTGAATAAGTATGGATATCTGCTCCGCATGTCTACCTCGGACTCCCAGGTCGCCTCCTCGACTGGTTGGCCCCACCACTGAACCTTTACCGTGGAAATCCTCTTGGATCTTAACTGGCGATTCTGCCTAGCAACAATAGCAACTGGCTCCTCCTCAGAGTCCAAGCTCTCATCTAGTTGTATAGTGCTGAAGTCTAACACATGTGACAGGTCGGCATAGTACCTCCGGAGCATAGACACATGAAAAATTGGATGAACCCCGAATAGGCTGGGAGGTAAAGCAAGCTCATAAGCAACCTCCCTAACTCGCCTCAACAACTCAAATGGGCCTATAAACCTTGGGCTCAACTTGCCCTTCTTTCCGAATCTTATAATACCCTTCATCGGCGAGACTTTCAAGAGAACCTTCTCGCCTACCATAAATGATACATCACGCGCCTTCTGATCTATGTAACTCTTCTGTCTGGACTGTGCTGTGCGAAGTCGCTCCTGAATCAACTTTACCTTTTCCCAAGCATCCTTTACCAGATCAATACCATATAACCTAGCCTCGCTGAGCTCAAACTACCCGATGGGAGAACGACATTGCCGACCATATAAAGCCTCAAATGGGGCTATCTCGATGCTGGACTGATAACTATTATTGTAAGAAAACTCAGCCAATGGCAAGAACTGATCCCACTGTCCCTCAAAGTCAATCACACATGCTCTCAGCAGGTCCTCCAATATCTGAACTGTCTGCTCTGACTGCCCGTCGGTCTGTGGATAAAACGCTGTGCTGAGCTCTACACGGGTCCCCAACTCACTCTATACGGCTCTCTGAAATGTGAAGTGAACTGAGGGCCTCTATCTAATATGATGGAAACAGGCACACCGTGCAACCGAACTATCTCCCTAATATAAATCTGGGCCAATTTCTCTGAAGTATAGGTAGTCACAACTAGAATGAAGTGTGCCGACTTGGTCAGCCTGTCGACAATGACCCAAACTGCATCAAACTTCCGCAAGGTCCGCAGCAATCCAACTACAAAGTCCATAGTAATGCGCTACCATTTCCACTCAGGTATAGTCATCTGCTTAAGTAGGCCACATGGCCTCTGGTGCTCGTACTTAACATGCTGGCAATTTAAGCACCTAGCCACATACTCAACTATGTCTTTCTTCATCTGCCACCACCAATAATGCTATCTCAGGTCACTATACCTCTTCATAGCACCTGGATGAATGGAATACCGAGAACTGTGTTCCTCTTATAGAATCCTCTCCCTCAAGACATCGATATTAGGAACATATAGGCGACCCTGGAGTCACAGAACACCATCCTCGCCAATAGAAACCTCCTTGGCACCACCTTGTAGTATCGTCTCTCTGAGAACTGCCAAGTGCGGATCATCGATCTACCGAGCCTTGATCTGCCCCAATAATGAAGATTGGGCAACAACACATATAAGAACTCGGCTGGGCTATGAAATGTCCAACCTCACAAGTCTGTTAGCCAAGGACTGAATGTCCAAAGCTAGTGGCCTCTCCTCTGCTGAAATGAATGCCAAGCTACCTATACTCTCTGCCTTCTTGCTTAAGGCATCTGCGACCACATTTGCTTTGCCTCGATGATAAAGAATGGTGATGTCATAATCCTTCAGTAACTCAAGCCATCTACGCTGTCTCAAATTGAGATCCCTTTGCTTGAAAAAATGTTGTAAGTTGCGATGATCAGTATAAACCTCACATGATACCCCATACAGATAATGCCTCCATATCTTAAGAACATGGACAATCGCGGCCAACTCCAAGTCATGTACAGGGTAATTCTTCTCATGGATCTTTAGCTGACGTGAAGCATATGCAATAACTCGCCCCTCCTACATCAAGACACAACCCAAGACAACGCGTGAAGCATCGCAATAAACCATATACATCCCCGAACCGGAAGGCAACACTAGAACTGGTGTTGTGGTCAAAGCTGTCTTGAGCTTCTGAAAGCTCGCCTCACAATCATTAGACCAACGAAATGGAGCACCCTTCTGGGTCAATCTAGTTAAAAGTGCTGCAATGGATGAAAAGCCATGCACAAACCGGCGATAATATCCTGTTAACCCCAGGAAACTCCTAATCTCAGTCACCGAAGTGGGACAAGGCTAGCTCTAAACTGCCTCAATCTTCTTGGGATCCACCTTAATACCTTCTCATGATAAAATATGCCCCATGAATGCCACAGACTCTAGCCAAAACTCACACTTGGAGAACTTAGCATATAGCTTCTGTCCTCGCAAAGTCTGAAGTACCACTCTCAAATGCTGCACGTGCTCTCCCAGGCTACGTGAGTAAATCAAGATGTCATCAATGAAGACAATAACGAAGGAATCAATATAAGGCCTGAACACCCGGTTCATCAAATCTATAAACACCGTTGGGCCATTAGTCAAGCCAAAGGACATCACTTGAAACTCATAATGACCATATATGGTATGGAAGGCAGTCTTCGGAATATTTGAGTCCCGGATCTTCAACTGATGGTACCCCGATCTCAAGTCGATCTTAGAAAACACCCTGGCACCCTATAACTGGTCAAACAAATCATCAATACGCGGTAACGGGTACCTGTTCTTGATGGTGACCTTGTTCAACTGGCCGTAATCAATGCATATCTGCATGGTTCCATCTTTTTTCTTCACAAATAACACTGGTGCACCCCAAGGTGATATACTCAGTCTGACAAACCCTTTTGCCAATAACTCCTCAAGCTGCTCCTTCAACTCTTTCAGAGCCATACAGTACAGTGGGATAGATATAGGCTGGGTATATGGAGCCAAATCAATACAGAAATTAATATCACGATCTGGTGGCATGCCTGGAAAGTCAGAAGGAAACACATAGGAAAATTCCCGAACTACTAGCACTGAATCAATCATCGGAGACTCCGCGGTGGTATCCCGAACATATGCTAGATACGCCAAAAAACTCTTCTCGACCAGATGTCGAGCCTTCATAAAAGAGATAATCCGACTAGATGTACTAACAAAGGAACCCTTCTACTCCAATCTCGGCAACTCTGGCATCACTAAAGTAACAGTCTTGGCATGACAATCAAGGACGGCATGATATAGGGATAACCAGTCAATGCCCAGGATGACCTCAAAGTCAATCATATCAAGTAACAGAAGGTCTGCTCTAGTCTCATAACCATAGAATATAACCACACAAGACCGATAGATCCGATCCACAACCATAGAATCGCCCATAGGAGTGGACACATAAACATGAGTACCCAAGGACTCACAAGGAATAACCAGGAAATGAGCAAACAGAGATGACACATATAAATAGGTAGACCCTGGATCAAATAATACCGAAGCATCCCTACCGCATACATAAATAATACTTGTGATCACGACATCTGAGGCCACTGCATCTGGTCTGGCCAGAAAAGCATAGAATCTAGCTGGAGCGCTGGTTGGCTGGCCTCCGCCTGGCTGAACAATAGTTGGCTGACCTCCCCCTGCCTGGCCTCCACCTCTAGGACGGACCCTACCTGCATGTCCTCCGCCGTTGGGCTATCAAACGACTGGTGCTGTAATCATAGGCTGATGACCCCGCTATACTTCCTTGCCCCAAAGTCTGGGACAAAATCTCTTCATGTGACCTAGATCCCCACACTCGTAACAACCCTACAGTGCCATAGACTGTTGTCCTGAAGTTTGACCCTGATGGCCTGAATACCCACTAGAAGAACCCTGGATGGCTGGTGGGCGGTATGAACTTTCTGGCATGGCACTGAAGTAGGCACTGGAGGAACCCTGATGAACTGGTGGGCGATAGGAACTCTCTGGCATAGCACTGAAATAGGGTCGTGCTGGAACACCCCAAGGAAGTGGTGGTGGTGCTGGATATGTGGGCCTGCTAGGCTGACCCCTCCCAAACTGACCTCTGCCCCTAGCCGGGGCAACTCTAAACTCTTTCGAGAATCGAGTCCTCTTGTCCTGCTGCAACTGCTCTCTACCCCTCTGGCGGTAGCCCGAAATCCTCTGAGAAATCTCTACCACTAGCTGATAATCAGTTGCCATCTCAACCTCCCTGGCCATGCTAGCTCAAATACTGGGGTGTAACCCCGCAACAAATCTCCACACTCTCTCTGCGTCCGTAGGAAGTATCATAAGTGCATGGCGTGACAACTCAGAAAATCTCGCCTCATAATCGGTCATAGACATCAAACCCTGCTCGAGCTGCTCAAACTGACACCGCAACTCTTCCCTCTGAGAAGGTGGAATATACCTATGCAATAGAAGCCGTATAAAGTGATCCCAAGTCATGGGAGGAGAAACCGCTGGTTTTCCAAGAAGGTAAGACTGCCACTATTTACGGGCCCTACCCTCCAGCTTAAAAGCGGTGAAATCTACTCCATGGGACTCCAATATTCTTATGTTGTGCAGTCTGTCCCTGCACCGATCAATGAAGTCCTAGGGGTCCTCATGCCGCTCACCCCCGAAGATATGAGGGTGTATCCTAGTCCATCTGTCCAGTAGCTTCTGCAGATCGCCGCCCGCAGCTGGTCTAGGCTCAGGTGCTACTGCAGCAACTGGCTGGGCCCCGCCCACAGGTAGTATACCCGGAGTTTGATATACTGCAGCTACGTGCCCAGGAGCCTAAGCAGTAGGGGTCTGTGCTCCCCCTCCTGCTTGAGATGTGGCTGGGTCTGCTAGAAATAAACCAGCCTGAGTCATAGTATCCATGAACCGCAGCATACGGCACATGACCTCCTGAAAGCCCGGTGCTATCATGAAATCTACCGGGGCTGGCTCTGGAACAGGCACCTCGCCCTGCTCCTCCATGATGGGATCCTCCACTGGATCTGCTGGTGATGCTACTGGGGTAGCTTTGGGATGCCCTCATCCCCTCCCTTGGGCTAGTGCCCTCCCCCGCCCCTGCCTCGGCCTCTAGCAACGGGGGGAGCAGCTCCTCCCGTGTCTGGAACGTTCGTTGTACGCGTCCTCGCCATCTGTGAGAGAATAGAAGGAAGAAACTTAGTATACCATCAATTGCACGATAGGAGATGAATAAAGAGTAGTTTCCTAACACCCTATAGCCTCTCGAAGATAAGTACGGACGTCTCCGCACCGATCCGCAAGACTCTACTAGGCCCGCCCATGACTTGTGAGACCTATATGAACCTAGTGCTCTGATACCATGTTGTCACGACCCAATTCTGTTATAGGCCGTGATGGCGCCCAACACTGTTGTTAGGCAAGCCAACACTGATCAACTAGTGACTTCCCGCTTAGATAGATTTGTAAATGATAGCTATTTTCTTATTTTAACCATAACCTTAGGAACATAAATATATGATTTTCATTGAGTTCCATAACCATTTTCGTGGTAAAACTCCATTTTTATCAAAAACCTAGGCTTTTCTCTAACCCTATGATTTTCACTAATTTACATGTTATACCCTACCCATAAACTATGTATTTAACTCATATTTGATAGGAATTACTTACCTCAACTAGTTGATGGAAATCCCCTCTCTAACCAGCTCCAAAATCGCCCCGAAGAAGAGTAAAAAGTGAGCAAAAGTGCTAAAACCCCAATTTAAAACATCACTGCACTTCAACGACTTCCGCACCTGCAGTTAAATTGGTGTACCTGTGCTTCCGCTTCTGCGGACAACTCGCGCAGGTGCGGACAAAAGCCAGGCTGCCTCATCTCACTTATGCGCCCAGGTGATCGCACCTGCGGCCATGCATCAGCGACAAACGACGCACACCTACGACACTGCCCGCTGCTATGATGCCTGCCTTCGCACATGTGCTTTCGTAGGTAAGGTCCTTCTTCCGCTTCTGCGGTGGCTGGGCAGCCTATGCTGGGACGCATCTACGATCATCGGACTCGCACCTGCGGCTGACCAAGCGCAGGTGTGATTATGACAGCAGCTGGAGCTTCAACTTTGGCTTCCAAATTCCAACTTGGTCCGAGCCTCGTCCGATTGACACTCGGGGCCCCCGGGGCCCCGTTCGAACGTACTAACAAGTTTGAAATCATAAAACGAATGAGCTCGAACTCTCAGAAGGCCCAAAACAATATTAAAACTAACAATCACACCCTAAAACCAATTGAATAAAACTTAAGAACTTCAAGTTTTTCAATTTACTTCCAATGTGCCGATACGTACTTATACTACTCAGAATGACACCAAATTTTGCGTGTAAGTCTTAAATGACAGTATGAAACTATTCCCGGTCTCGGAATTCCGTTTGGACCTTGATATTACCAAAACCCACTCCAAACCAAATTTTAAAGAACTTCTAAAACCTTCAAGAACCAACTTTCACTATTGGGCGTCAAAACGCTCGTGGGTCATCCAAAACCCAATCCGAACATACAGTCAAATCCGAAATCATCATACGAACCTATTGGAACCGTCAAATCCCGATTCCGAGATCGTTTACTCAAAATGTTGACCGAAGTCAAACTTGACCTTTCAGGCCAACCTTAAGGAACCAAGTGTTCCGATTTCAACCCAAACTCATCCAAATCCCAAACCAACCATCCCCGCAAGTCATAAATCAGTAAAAGCATGTACGAGAAGTCTTATTTAGGAAAATGAGGTTCTAGGAAGCAAAACAACCGGTCAGATCGTTACACCCGGTTCTAACCAACCCACTGAAGACTGGCATCGCCTACCATACAAAGCCTCATACAGTGCCATCTGAATACTTGACTGGTAACTGTTGTTGTAGGCAAACTCCGCAAGTGGCAAGAACTGATCTCAAGTACCCCAAAAATCCATCACACATGCATGAAGCATATCCTCCAATATCTGAATAGTGCGCTCGGACTGTCCATCCGTCTGAGGGTGAAATGTTATACTCAACTCCACCCGAGTACTCAACTCACACTGTACGGCTCTCCAGAACCATGATGTAAACTGCGTACCCCGGTCCGAGATGATAGATACGCATGCTTTGAGGCCTGACAATCTCGCAAATGTAAAACTGAGACAGCTGCTCCAAAGAGTAAGTAGTAACCAGATGAATGAAATGAGCTGCCTTGGTAAATCTATCTACAATCACCCAAATTGCATCGAACTTTCTCCGAGTATGGGGGAGCCCAACCACAAAATCCATAGTGATCCGCTCCCATTTCCACTCTGGAATCTCTAACTTCTAAAGCAATCCACCTGGTTGCTGATGCTCATACTTCACCTGCTGGCAATTTAGGCACCGAGCTACATATTCCACTATGTCTTTCTTCATCCGCCTCCATCAATAGTGTTGTGTCAAGTCGTGATACATCTTGGCAGCACCTGGTTGAATGGAGTACCACGAACTGTGAGCCTCCTGGAGAATCAACTAATGCAAACCATCTACATTGGGCACACATAGCCTTCCCTGCATCCGAAATACACCTTCATCTCAAATAGTGACTTCCTTGGCATCACCATGCTGAATCGTGTCCTTAAGGAAAAGCATATGTGGGTCATCATACTGATGCTATCTGATACGATCATAAAGAGAAGACTGAGAAACCACACAAGCCAAAACTCAGCTCAGATCAGAAACATCCAATATAACAAATTGGTTGGCCAAGGCCTGAACATCCAAGGCTAAAGGCCTCTCTGCTACCGGTAGATATGCTAAGATGCCCAACTCTCCACCTTACGACTCAAGGCATCGACCACTACATTGGCCTTCTCGGGGTGATAGAGAATGGTGATATCATAATCCTTAAGCAACTCCAACCACCTCCACTACCGCAAGTTAAGATCCTTCTGTTTAAACAGATTCTGCAGATTCCGGTGATCGGTGTAGACATTACAAGGGACACCATACAAGTAGTCCCGCTAGATCTTCAAGGCATGAACAATAGCTGCTAACTCGAGGTCGTGGACATAATAGTTCTTCTCATGCACCTTTAGTTTTCTAGATGCGTAGGCAATCACCCTACCGTCTTGCATCAACACTGCGCCGAGACCAATACACGAAGCATCATAATATACCATATAAGACCCCAAGCTAGTAGGCAATACCAACACTGGTATTGTAGTCAAAGAAGTCTTGAGCTTCTAAAAGCTCTCCTTACACTCCTCGGTCCACCTGAACGGGGCACCCTTCTGGGTCAATCTGGTCATAGGTACAGCAATAGACGAGAAACCCTCTACAAATTGACGATAGTAACCCGCCAAGCCAAGAAAACTCTGGATCTCTGTAGCTGAGGATGGTCTAGACCAACTCGGCACTGCCTCAATCTTTTTCGGATTAACCTTGATCCCCTCACTGGATACTATATGACCCAAGAATGCCACTGAATCTAGCCAGAGTTCACACTTTAAAATTTTTACATATAACTTCTTTTCTCTAAAGGTCTGAAGCATAGTCCTCAAGTGTTGCTCATGATCCTCTAGGCTCCGGGATTACACCATAATATCGTTAATAAACACAATGATGAAAGAGTCAAGATAGGGCTAAAATACACTGTTCATCAAGTGCATAAATATTGCTGGGGCATTGGTCAGACCAAAAGACATCATAAGGAACTCGTAAAGACCATACCGAGTCCTGAAAGTAGTCTTCGGGATATTTGGCTCCCGAATATTCAACTGATGATAGCCTGAACGCAAGTCGATCTTAGAGAACACTCTGGCACCCTGAAGCTGATCAAATAGGTCATCAATACGAGGTAATGGATACCTGTTCTTCACGGAAACCTTGTTCAACTGGCGGTAATCAATACACATTCACATAGAACCATCCTTCTTATTTACAAATAAGACCGGAACACCCCAAGGCAACACGCTGGGCCGAATAAACCCTTTATCAAGTAACACTTACAACTGCTCCTTTAACTTTTTCAACTCCACTGGGGCCATATAATAGGGTGGAATAGAAATGGGCCGAGTGCCCGGTAACAAATCGATGCCAAAGTCGATATCTCTGTCGGGAAGCATGCCCGGAATATCCATCGGAATACATCTGAATAATCCCTCACTACCGGAACTGACTCGATGGTAGGAGTATCAATACTAACATCCCTCACATAGGCCAGATACGCATCACACCCCTTCTCAACCATTCGTTGAGCCTTAAGAAATGAAACAACCCTACTAGGAACATAATCTAATGTACCTCTCCACTCTAGCTGTGGTAGACCTGGCATAGCCAATGTCACCGTCTTGGCGTGACAATCAAGAATAGCATGATAGGGCAAAAACCAGTCCATGCCCAATATAATATCAAACTCTACTATACTGTGCAATAATAAATAAGTTCTGGTCTCAAAACCACTGATATTAATCAAACACAACTGATACACGAGGTCAACAATAATAGAATTACCCACGAATGTAGATACATAAATAGGAGAACTCAAAGATTCACGGGATACGCCCAAATACGGGGCAAAATACGATGACACATAGGAATAAGTGGAACCTCGACCAAATAGGACTGATGCATCTCTATGACAGACCAGAACAATACCTGTGATAATAGGAATCAGATGCAACTGCCTCTGTCCTAGCAGGAAGGGCATAGTATCTGGCCTGGCCTTCCCCTTTAGGGTGACCTCTACCTGTCCGACCTCCACCTCTAGCTGGATATGCAGGTGGGGTGGTAGCTGGTGCTGTAACCATAGCCTGAGGATCCGGTGGAGCACGCGGTGCCTGAGTAGTCTGTAGAGGTACACCCTTGCTCAGTTTGGGGCAATCCCTCACTATATGACGAGTGTCACCACACTCAAAATAAGATCTCGAAGGACGTGGTTGTTGTGGATGGATCGGGCCAGATCGACTGGATTGACCACTAAAAGCCCCCATACAGGAGGTACACTAGACATTGGCGGTGCATAATAGGGATCCTGGGGCCTAGGAGTGGCCGGAGTACCGCTCTGGAAGTGGAAGTGCTGAATGAATAGGGAGACTCCCATAGCCCCTACCCTGAAGAGCTGCAGTTGTGGCACGAGTAGCATTATATGTGCCAGACTCTCAAGACCTCTGGACCTCCCTCTCCTCTCTATCCCGAGTCAGTATACCCTCCAATCTCCTAGCAATCCCCACTACCTACTGGTATGTAATGTCCATCTCCAACTATCGGGCCATACTATGTCTAATGCTATGGTTGAGATCCTCAATAAATCGATGAACCCGCTCTTGAACAATAGCAACCAAGGCTGGTGCATGACTAGCCAAATCACTGAATCGAACAGTATACTCTGACACGGTCATAGAACCCTGGCGTAACTATGCAATCTTTGCGCGCCATGCATCTCTGAGACTCTGGGGAACATACTCCCTCAAGAACATATCTAAGAACTGAGTCTAAGTGAGTGAAGCTGCCTCAGTCGGACTACCTAACTCGTATGCTTGCCACTACTGGTAGGCCGCTCCTCTAAGATGGAACGCAGTGAAAGAAACCCCACTAGTCTCCACAACACCCATAGTACGGAGGATACGGTGCCACTCCTCAAGAAAACCCTGGGCATCCTCTGACGCCAAGCCACTGAAAGTAAGAGATCTTGTACCTCTCGAGCCTGAGCTGCTCCCCCTCAAAAACTGTTGTCCTAACCTCGGGCTGAACTGGAGATACCGGCTGCATTGGTATGACCTCTGGAAACTGATCGGCTTGGACTTGCTGCTCTGGGGTACCGATGACGGGAGCCTGTGCTCCTCCCCGGTCTGAGATGTGGTAGGAGCAAGTGGTATCAATTCTGCCTGAGCCAATTTGCTAAACATGCTCAGAAACTGGGCAAGAGTCTCCTGGATGGCTGGTGCAGTAACAGGCGTCTCAAGTGCTTGCCCTCCAATTGGAGCTACTGGTGGCTCCTCTGTAGCAGCTCATGTGGGTGCTCTGGCTGCACCACGTGGACGTCCTCGGCCTTTACCCAGGCCGCGGCCCCGACATCTCGCTGCTCTAGCAGGGGGCGCGGGTGTTTAGTCATCTGATCCAGCTGTACGTGTCCTCAGAATCTATGAGAGAATAGAAAGATAGAAATTTAGAGTCCGAAGTCAAAATCTCGCACTATAAGGAATCAAAGAAGTGAAACCTTTCCTAACAATTTCATAGCCTACCAAAGATAAGTACAGACGTCTCTGTACTGATCCGCGAGACTCTACTAAACCTGTTTGTGACTCATAACACCTACGAACCTAGAGCTCTGAAACCAACTTGTCACGACTCCAATTTTCCTTTGTAGGATGTCGTGATGGCACCTAGTCTGTAAGACTAGGTAAGCCTAATAATTTGCGGAATAACATAATAAGAATCTGAAACTCAAACCTCAATAGCAGAAATAAATAAAAACTACAAATCAATTAATTACAACTCCCAAAACCCGGTGAAAATAAGTCACAAGCTTCTAATAGAGGGGGACTCCGAGGTCTGCGAACGCTGGCAGATGTACCTTGAAGTCTCCACGTACAGGCTATCTCATTAATATCTGGCCCGGATGAAGAACTTGGATCTGCACAAAAAGATGCGCAGAAGAGTAGCATGAGTACACCACAACGGTATCCAATAAGTGTCAAGCCTAACCTCGGTAGAGTAGTGACGAGGTCAGGTCAGGGCCCTACTGGAAATAATAGGAAATAAGGTAGAAGATATAGTAATATAATGAAATAAGTGAGAGGTGAACAATGAGAATTTACAGAAATATAACAACACAACATATAGAGGTAAATAACAGGGGCACTTATGAGGTACCGCCTCCTAGTCCCAAAAGTAAATACACAATAGGGGAGCTCCCGAGGTACCTCCTCGTAGTCCCAAAAGTAAATATGCAATAGGAGAGCTCCCGAGGTACCGCCTCGCAGTCCTAAAAGTAAATATGCAACAGGGGAGCTCCCGAGGTACCGCCTCGTAGTCCCAAAAGTAAATATGAAACAGGGGAGCTCCCGAGGTACCGCCTCGTAGTCCCAAAGTAAATATGTAACTCGTAACCGATGGAACAACAAATTCTACGGCAAGGAATCCTACAGTTAAAGACTGAATACAAATCAAGGAAGCAGGTAATTCAGCTAAGCATGTTGCACGGATTGCAAGTAAGAGTTAAGACACGTAGACATGCGATATTAGACTAAACATGATAACTACAAATACTAAGGCAACCCAGTTAAGGAATAAAAGGAGACTACTCAGTAAGAACCGGAATTTCCACATTTAGTACGCGCACGCACTCATCACCTCGCGTACACGACACTCACATATTACAATTTGTTACAACAGTACCAAATCCTAAGGGGATTTCCCCCACACGGGGTTAGACAAGTCACTTACCTCAATTCTCGCTCAATCAGTTAAATAGAATGTCTTTACCTCGATTTTCTAACTCTCATATGCTCGAATCTAGCCAAAACAATTACATACTATAAATATAATTACAAGAAACTAATTTAAATAATGAAACTAGGACTTAAGCAAAGAATTGAAAATTCGGCCCAAAACGTCGACCTAGGTCCACGTCTCGGAATCGGGTAAAAGTCACAAATTACAAACACCATTCGATCACGAGTTCACCCATACCAAAATTACTTAAATCCAACCTCAAATCGCCTTTAGATTCTCAAAAATTCGGTCTACGAACTTCCACCATTTAACCCAAATTTCTCAACTCAAATCCTTGATTAAAAGAAGAAATAAATGATAGAGTAGTGGATATTAATCAAAAATGAGTGTAGAATCCTTACCCAAATGTTTCCTCTGAAATACCCTCGAAGTATCGCATTAAACTAAGCTCTCTAGGTCCAAAAATGGAGAATGAAATAAAACCCCCGACCTTAGCCCTTTTCTGCCCAGTGAATCCGCATCTCCGGACAAGGGACCGCTTCTCCGATGCTGCACCTACGGAAAAACCATCGCAGGTGCGGAAATCACCCAAGTCCAAGCCTTTTGCTTCTGCGGCTAAAGCCCCGTATCTGTGGAACCGCTTCTGCAGGAACTCGCCCGCACCTGTTACCCCTGGCGCTTCTGCGGTCCATGCCATTGCAGACGTGAAAGTGCTTCTGTGGCAAATGTCCCACTTCTGCGACCATTGCTGGGCAAGGCCAGCTCCGCATCTACGGCTCAAAGCTCGCTTATGCAAGCCCTCACCTGCGGCCAACCCCACCAGAGGTGCGATGACACCAGAACCAGCCCAGTACCAGCAATCCTCTAAGTCCAAAAATGATCCCGATGACAATCCAAATCACACCCGAGGCCCCGGGGACCTCAACTAAATAAATCAACCTATCCTAAAACATCGTGCAAACTTAGTCGATCCTTTAAATAACATCAAACAATGCTAAAAATAGGAATCGTGCATCGATTCAAGCCTAATGAACTTTAAAACTTTAAGCTTCTATATTTGACGTCGAAACCTATCAAATCAAGTCTGATTGACCTCAATCTTTGAACACAATTCATAATTGACATTACGTACCTATTCCAACTTCCGGAATCAGAATCCAACCACGATATCAAAAAGTCCACTCCCGGTCAAACTTTTCAAAAATTATCAAACTTTCAATTTTCGCCAATTGACGCTAAAATGACCTACGGACCTCCAATTCAACATGCAAACACGCTCCTAAGACTAAAATCACCCTGCAGAGCTATTGGAAATGTCGAAACTCCATTCCGGAGTCGTCATTATACAATTCAAACTACGGTCCATACTTAGAACTTAAACTTCTAATTTAGGGACTATGTGTTCTATTTCACTCCGAAACCAAAAATAAATCCTCCCGGCAAGTCATATAATCATAAAATGACCTAGAGGGAGCAATAATTAGGGGTTCAGGGCTAATTCTCTCAAAACGACCGATCGGGTCGTTACAATGGCCAATATTAGAAGTTAGAGAAACTCTACAAGGGAGGTGGTAAAACAAATAATATTTGTATGTCTGATACTATCCATGAAGTCTAAAGATATCAGATCTACAAGTACTTTTAGGGATACCTTTAAATAAAGGATTATAAATCCTTTGAATATACATAATAAGATACGATGCAGAAGCAAAAGAAAAAGGTAGATAACCCAAAGCAATTATTTTTGCTAACTCCTCACGATACTTTATTTTATCATATTTCATAAGTCCTCCAGTAATATATATAAATTTTGCATCTAACTCTATCACTATTCTTTATTTCCTCAAAATATTTTCAAACTTTACTTCTCCTTCTCCGATTACTAGTCGGGGCCACAGGTGGTCTACTACTAGTGCCACGACCACCACTCCAACACTATTAGGTATAAGTGGTGTCTCATCTTCAATTTCTAATTCATTATCTTCTATACTGAAATTTTTCTGTAATTGTTCATAATCTATATTATTATCTGGTAATGTTTAGAAACATGTGTAAAGTCATTTAAATTACTACTAGAAGTTGAAGTAGTACATCTTTTTCTATTTCCTCAATTACCCTTATTATCAACCTTATTACAAAACTTTTTTTGCAGCATTAAACATATTGTGAAAATATAACTACTAATAAAAATTAAATATGCAAATAAAATATTAAATAAGAGAAAGAGTTGGAACGAGTGCACAGAATTTCGCAATAAATTGAACACTTAATAATTTTTGACGTCTTAAAATTGAATTTCGCAACTCCGATGTTACCACGAAGAAACGTCAATTGTTCAAAGTTCAAACTTCAAATAATACCATAAATAAAATTCCAAAAATAATGAGAGCCAAATAGTTGATTGCAATTTAGGTGAAGAATGAGAGAATGACAATTGAGAATTTGGGTTTGAGAATTGAGAGATGAGTGAAGAAATAATGAAGAGCGGAGGGTCTATTAGGGTATACTTATAGTTTTTTAAAGGGCTAAATTAGTAAATACTAAAAGTATTATTTTTAAAAATAAATGCCCAAAAGGGGCTATTCTTGCAAAATAGTTGTTGGGCAATGGTCAAAATGGCAGCTGACCCTTGCCAGCGCTCAACTATACCCTAAAAAGAAATTGTTGAACCGGTCCGGGCCGTTCTGGTTCAGTTAACCGGTTCGAACTTGACTTGACAGTACCGGTTCTGACCGGTTCGGTTAACCGGTACTTCTATCCTACCCGACACAATCTGTTCCCCGTCCCAACCCAGCCCTGCCCAGCCCCCTACCTACCGGTTCGGTCTGGTCCGGTCTAGAACCGATCTGGGCCTGTCCTGACGTGTGTCAACCTAGCCCGTTTGACACCTTTAGTTTCTAGGCAATTGTATGTAATTAGCGATGCAGATTCTCAAAATTACTTAATTAACCCTGGACTATATTTAAAACCCTCTTTCTTGACCACAAATAAGAATTTGAGAACCTTGCAACTCAAAATTGGAGTCCTGATATTAACCTTGCAATGTTCATAGTTATGTTAGAGTTTATACAATTTATTTTAATATTTAAACATTTTATTTTACTTTTAAAGTTTATGATTTTAACGTATTTTTCATAAGTTTTCTTTTTATACTATATTTGCAAATTTATACGTTTGTAATTAAAGATTCACAGTAGTACTTAAGCCTCCTTATTCTAGGTAAACATTTCAACTCGTGTGCGTGGTAAATCTAGGATTCAAGTGCCTTTTAAAACATTGGTTGATATCAATGAGTTCTGAAACCGTTATTTATGGCAATACTACATATGTCTTTTAATTTGTAAGGACAATAATTGAGTTGAACAACTGCACACCTCTACTCCTATACATCATTGTTACTACCTTTGGTTCAATTATTTTAGCATATTTTGATTCAGCATTAAAAAAGAAATAAAGATTTTTAAATTCTATGGTCTTAAACAATCATAGTAATTTGTGGCTATAAGATATCCGAAATTTGTGAATTTATACATAAAAATTTCTCATTAACGAAATCTAAAAATTTATCATTCTTTTTAACCTAACTAATAAAAAAATAGTGCCAAATAAAATGAGCATATAATATGATTTAATTTGCCAGTAGGATAATTGGTGGTGCACAACTCGAGTCTTTTTCTTTCTACATTAGTACTAAACTAGATCACATGAGTTTTGCGACAGGCTAACAGCTAACATGTGGTCATTAATATTGTGATGTCGTTTTTTCATATCGAATAGAATTAACTTGAATTCGGATTTTCGTATATTCACGTGTTATTTCTTGTACATTTACAAAAATACAACCAAGTTAAAAGACAAAATCTCACTAAAAACCAAGTCTTGCTGTTACGTTGATAGGTTTTGTGTGGTTATAGTTGCATGATAGCCTAAAGTCGACACGTTATTGAAATGACCTTAATAATGCAAGTCCAACAATACAACTCAACAGATACTACCAACTACAATTGTGGTGGAGTGATAAATACTCGTTCATCTTTAACCAAAGGTCTCGGGTTCGAATCCCTGGATATGGAGTCGCTTTTATTAGGGAGCGCTTTACCTCCCAATGTGGGACTTTCCGGCGCGAATCCGAATTTAATCGGGCTCCAATATGGGTACGGACACCAAATGGAAAAAAAAAAAACTCAAAAGACACTTCATTTAAAGAACATTGAAAACGTTTCTGCAATCCAACCTCAGTGGTGTTTATATCTTTCCAACACATTGATTTTTAACTAAACAATAGCAAAATAGTATGATTAGGAGTAATCACTAAATACTGGTGACTTTTTAACCGGGCGACACAAGCCGGTAAAAAGCGTACATATGTTACTTTTAATTAATGGCGTACCTATGTTACTTTTTCAAGTAAGATTGTTCACATGCATATTAATTATTTTTTGAAATCCCTTTCCGTAAATTCGTGGCTCTGCTAGGGTTGGTAGAACCATAACTTTCCCTATATAAAGGGGAAGGCACGAGATGCTGATGACATATTATCCAAGTACCTCTAACTTCTTCGGTTCTTTAATTTGTTTTCCCTTTTTCCATTATCACCACATTTATATACTATGATTTTCCAAAAGGAAACCATGGAAGTTGAAATCTTGTCAACAAAGTTGATAAAACCAACTTCACCAACTCCAAATCACTTTCAAAATTTCAAACTATCTTTCTTTGATCAAATAGCCGATGAGCCACATTTACCTCTTGTTCTTTTCTATCCTCCTAGCAACAATACCACCAACAATAATAGTACAACTGAAGATCAGCTCGAGCAATCTTTATCTAGAATTTTAACTCATATTTACCCAGTTGTTGATAGATTTACTGAGGATAACTCCTTGATTTACTGGGTCGATCAAGGGTAAATTTGTTAAATCCAAGGTAAATTGTAAGCTCAATGACTTTCTTGAGAAAGCACACAAAGATGTCAATCTTGCCTTATCTTGTTGGCCTCAAGATACTTGGGATGTTGATGAAACTAATTTGTTCATTACACCAATTAGCATTGTGCAAGTCACAAAATTCAATTGCGGTGGCATGGCTCTATCTATTAGCCATGCACATACCGCGATGGATGGTTTCACAACTTTCACTTTCGTTCACGAGTGGTCAAAAGTGTACAAATTGGGGATTCCTTCGGAGAAAATCAACTTTTTGAGCTTTAATTTGGCTAAGATTTTCCCACCAAGAGATGTATCGAAAGTTCTCTTGCCTCGTGTCCCCCAGGAAAATCGTATAGACTCAAAACTAGTTGCCAAGAAGTTATACATCAACCAAGATTCTATTTCAAGGCTCAGAGAAGAATTAACAAAATCAACGGATTCTGGAGCTTTATGCTTTAAGCCCTCAAAAGTTGAAATGATCATAGCTCTCTTATGGAGAGCTTTAATCCGCGCTTCAGAGAAACAACACGGGCATTTGAGACGTTCTATAATGGGCATTCCAATAAACTTACGTACTAAGCTGATCTCTTTACCCCAAATAGCAAAATCTTTTGGAAATCTTGTAATTGATGCTCCGGTAAAATTTGTACCTGAGGAGATCACCAACATGGAGTTGCACAACTTTGTAAGATTGATAAGGGATACTGTGATGAAAACAATTACTGCTTGTGACAAAAACTCACCAGACGATGTAGTTTCTGCACTGGCAAAAATATATAATGAGAGTTTCGTAGCGCAAGAATGGGGAGGAAATAATGAAGTTGACATGTTCACAAGTTCAAGTTTGTGTAGGTTTCCTATACAAGAAGCTGATTTTGGTTGGGGAAAACCATGTTTAATGCATTTTGGATCAAGACATAATCAGTATTGTTGGTTGTATGATGCAGAATGTGGCAATGGGATTTGTGTGCAGGTGGATTTGAAGGAAAATAACATGCACTTATTTGAATGTGACAATGATATCAAGTCTTTCTTTAAGTTTTGGGTTCTTATAAGAGTTCGGGGCATTGAATTTCGAATATCAATTCCTAAAAACAAAAATAAAAAATAAAATTGGGGTTTTATTGATTGAAACCTTTTGTACTATCTATTTATTTTGTGTGCAAACGACAAAGTACAATAGCTTGTTCTTAGTAGACTAAGGGGTTTTAGGTCCAAAGTTATATACTACTGCTATGGTGTCTTTGTAAGCTGGTCAGGAGATCTTAATCTTTGTACGTGATATAGGATTTGATTTTTGGAATAAGAACTGGAATACTCGTAACCTCCTAACAACTTATTTTAATTTTATACACTTCTTTTTTCATCTCAATACCTCTTTGGCCGAACAATATTAAAAAGATTTCATAAGATAATTGTTTTCAACAGACCCTCCCTCAAGAAAAGCGTTTTCAAAAATGGTTTAAAAAAAAGAAGAAAAAAAATACGAGTAAAAAGTTGTGGTGAAAATACTGTAGAAAGAAAAGAAAAAGTAGAAAAAGTAGTAAAGATACCCAAATAAAAGAAACAACAATAATAAATTTGAAGAATAAGACAGTAATAGGGTAATAATAATGATACTCACAAGCACAAGGTTGAGCAAATAAGGTGCTCTAAACTATAACCAAGTTCTCCCACGGAAAGATAAATCGCTCCACTGCCTACTAACCCTCAACCGTAACCCACAAAATAATTGACGAAAATAAACTTTTTTATTAAGAACCAAATTCACGTCCTCTTGGATCAACAAATCACTCATAGAAGCTCTAACAAAAGCCTAAATCTTGATAAAAGCAAGGAAATCTTGGTCATGTTCAATGAAGTCCATGTAATTTTCCTTTAGATCCATTTGCACAGCAAGACTAGTGCCACATTGTGTAGAATACAACCAAAGCACTTGATTATGTCTTGATCCAAAATGCATTAAACTTGGATTCCCCCATCCAAAATCTGCTTCTTGCATATGAAATCTGCACAAACTCGAGCACGTAAATTCATCGTTAGCTCCCCATTCTCGACCTCCATAACTTTTGTTATATAAATTAGCCATCATTTCAACAACATCGTTAGCTGAAGCTACGTCACAATAATTAATAATTTTCTGCACCGTCTCTCTAATCAATATTATGAAGTCTTGTAACTCCATATTGCTCACTTTTGGTTCAAATGTTATTGGAATTTCAATTATGAAATTCCCCAAAGGGTTATTTACTTCAGGATATTTAAGCTTACAGCGTAAATTCAATGGAAATGACATTAATGACGGCTTCCATTTCCCTGATATTGCCTGTGAAGCGCGAAGCAAAGCCCTCCATAAAATTGCTGTGATCATCTCAACTCATGAAGGTTTAAAACTTAAAACACCTGAATTGTTACAATTTGTTAATTTGTCTCTGAGTTTTAATAAAGAGACTTCATCTATAACAAACCTTTTGGCCACCAATTTAGTGTCTAGGAAAATAGCAGAAGGCTTAAACATCTTGGATATATCTCTTGGTCCAAAAATGTTAACCAAATTAAAGCTCATGAAATTAATATTTTCAGCTGGAATTCCTAATTTACACACTTTTGACCACTCGTAAATGAACGTAAAACTTATCCATCCATCGATAGCAGGGTGAGCAGTGTTGAGAGATACCAATGTACACAATGAAGAGGAGCAGTATATTTTACATGTGATGCACGTGGTAGTTAGTGGTTAATAGTTAGGCAATTAAAGGTTGACAGTTGTATTTAATTGTTAGTAGTTAGTTGTAGATTAGTGTGAGTTAGTAGTTGTATAAATACATTGGAAAATTAATGGAACAGTAGACGGTTTCATTTCATATACTGCATTCACTTCACTTCTTCCACAGAAGCTCCTAAGGAGCTCCAATGATTGATTTCCGTCTCAGCTCCTATGGATTTTAGCATGATATCAGAGCAACCGATTCTGGTATTTTACCTATTTTCCAAGCTAATTACCCAAGGTACTCTGTAAATCTCAATGTCTTCGAGCTTGTTTCCTGCTATGGCGGCAGAAAAACTCACATACATGCATCCTCTGTTCATGAACTCGAATGACACTCCTGGTTCAGTGCTTGTACCTATCAAGCTCACCGGATTGGAAAATTATGGTTTGTGGAGTAGATCGATGAGACTTGCTCTCCAAGCTAAGAGGAAGCTAGGGTTCGTTCTAGGTACCTATAAGAAGGAATTGTTTGATGATGAGTTGCACGAGCAGTGGGAAATATGCAATGCAACAGTCCTTCCATGGATCATCAACACAGTTTCTGAAGATCTACTCAGCGGAATCGTGTATGCCTCAGATTCCTACATCGTGTGGAAGGACCTCAATGAGCAATTTCACAAGGTCAATCGCATGAGAATTTTTTAAGTACACCATCAAATATCCAATCACTCACAAGGTACGAACTTTGTTTCAGTATATTTTACCAAATTGAAGGACCTCTGGGCTAAATATGATATCATGTACCTTCTCTTGGTTGTGACTGTGCAAAATCTAAGGAATCAGTCGACACTTTCACCAGCAGAGGTTATTACAGTTTCTAAGTGGATTAAATGACTTGTATGACCAAGCTAGGAGACAGATTCTGTTGAAATCAACCTGTCCTACAATTAACCAAGCCTATGCTATGATAATTGAAGATGAGAGTCAACACTTAGTTGGTCTAAATGCAGTCACTGCAAACACAGATCTTTTAGCTATGCATTTGACTCGTTGACAGTCTTATAAAGGTAAGAGACCTTTTTTGTAGTGTGAGTACTGCAATATGAAAGGCCATAACAAGGAAAATATTTATAAATTGGTTGGGTACCCTCCTGATTTTAAGTCTAAGAGGAATTTAAAGTCTAGTTTTGGAGGACCTGGAAGACAAATTAACCATGGTGGACAGACTGGATATGGTAAACAACCCTTCAATGCTATCAACAATGTGACTGAAAATGTTGACATGCAACCATCACAGATGCATTATAGAAACTCAGGACCAACTGAAGTCAAGGCTTAGTATTTTACTGAAGAACAATATAAATAGATCCTGAATTTGCTAAGCAAGGATGTTGGAAAAGAGCAAGGCAATGAGGAAAACCACATCAATGTAGCAGGTAATGCAATTTGTATGATGTCTAAGGTATCAAGTGATGATGAATGGATAGTTGATTCTAGAGCTACTCATCATGTGGCTTCTAAGAAAAGTCTGATAAATAGTGATCATAGTCAACAAATATCTGGTAATGGTAAAGTACATTTACCCACAGGAGTTAGGGCAGATATCACTCATACTGGCTGTGCATCCTTGTTTGGCAACACAACTGTGAACAATGTGTTCGTTATCCCTGATTGCAAGTTTAACTTGCTATCAGTATCATCAATTGTTTCCCTGGCTTCTGTGTCTTTCAGAAGCTTTGGAATGGCAGGGTGAAGGGGATTGGTAGGCAAATAGGAGATTTTTATATATACAAAGATGCAGACATTGGTAAGCAGGGCACACAACATCCAATAACAGCAACAGTTCATAAAAAAGACAATAGCTTATGGCATGACAGGCTTGGCCATCCATCTGCACCAGTGATGAAGACTATGAAGTTGTTACATGATCATGTAAATAATTCACAATTGAATTAGTGCATGATTTGCCCTTTGGCAAAGCAAGCTAGATTGATGTTTTCCAGTAGTGATTCTAGTTGATGCACCATTTTATATTGTACATATGGATCTTTGGGTCCCCTATAAAAACTGCTACTTTTGACAACAAACATTATTTTTTGACTATTGTGGATGATCACAGTAGGTATACATGGATCTATTTGTTGCAACTTAAGTCCGAAGCTATTGTGGCCATTAAGTCTTTCTTGTCCATGGTACAAACACAGTTTGGTGTCATGGTTAAGGTTCTTAGGACAGACAATGGCACTGAGTTTTTTAACTTACAATGCAACACTTTACTTCAGGATTTAGGCATACTTCATCAAAGTAGTTGTGTTCACACACCCCAACAGAATGGGGTGGTTGAAAGAAAATATAGGCACATCTTGAATATAGCTAGGGCACTCAGATTTTAATCCAAAGTGCCTATCAGATATTGGGGCATGTGTATCAGGACTTCAGTTTACCTTATGAACATGCTTCATTATGTTGTAATTGGCAATAAAAGTCCTTATGAGTTATTGTTCAAAAGGCAGGCTACACTACATCACTTAAGGGTGTTTGGATGTCTGTGTTTTGAAACTACAGTTCCTAAAGGAGACAAGTTTGCAGAAAGAGCAAAGCCAACTGCTCTTATGGGATACTCAGAGTTGCAGAAAGGCTATATCCCCCTGGATCTCAAAACAAACCAGTTGTTTGTCAGCAGAGATGTCACTTTCAGAGAAGATGAATTTCTTTTTGCCATTGCATACTCAAAGAAACAGTCTACATCCAAAATTACCAACCTAGACCAATCCTCACTTCTTGACCAACCTCATGATTTATCACAAATCCTACCAGATACCACCCATAACACACGACCAAACTCACTACAAAATCCTACCACACCAAACTCCCCACATGTATCTCATGACATACCACACCATTCACTAGCCACCTCCAACATCAATGATACTTCATCCCCTTCCACTGCCCTTGATTCTTATTCATTTGACCTGGAATTAACTCCTTCCCTTGCTCTGGAGCATGAAGGGGGAGATGACTTCAATGAGGCATCAACATCTTTGGATGCTTGTCATATTCCATCAGATGGAGTTCATGCTCTAGTCACCAGGAAGTCTTCAAGAGATTCCAAGCAGCCTGTTTGGATGAAGGATTACATAACCACCAAACAAAGCACCAGTAAACATCCCATCTCCAATAACCTATCCTATGATAACATTAAGCTAACATATCAAGCCTATCTTGCAAAATTCTCTGCATTAGTAGAGCCTAAGTACTACAGAGATGCTGCAAAAGATACTAAGTGGATAGAGGCAATGAAGCAGGAGATCAAAGCAGTGGAAGAGAATGGCCCATGGGAAGTGGTGGACCTTCCAAAAGGAAATGCAATAGGCTCAAAATAGTGTACAAAATCAAATACTAAGCCAATGGAGAGGTTGAGAGGTTCAAGTCCAGACTTATAGCAAATGGCTACAGTCAAAAGGAAGGCCTTGATTATCATGATACTTTATCACCTGTTGTTAAAATGGTGATAGTAAGGTCAGTCACAGCACTTGCAGTTTCTAAAGGCTGGACTTTATGGCAAATGGATGTGTACAATGCCTTCTTACAAGGAGATTTATGTGAGGAAGTTTATATGGATATGCCTGAGGGATTCAGAAGACAGGGTGAGTCAAGGGTGTGCAGGTTGCACAAGTCCTTATATGGACTAAAGCAAGCATCTAGGCAGTGGAACATAAAGTTGACAGATGTATTGGTGGATGCAGGATTTGTCCAAAGCAGCCATGACTATTCATTGTTCACACTAAACAAGTCTGATGACATAGTGATTATTTTAGTGTATGTTGTGTTTGACTCAAAAGATATTAAAACCTTTTTGAACAAATCATTCAAAGATGAAGCAGAAATTCAAAATGCAAGATCTTGGTGAATTGAAGTACTTTCTTGGCATAGAAGTGCTAAGGTCAAGCTCATGATTCTCAACCAAAGGAAGTATGTGCTGGAGTTGATCTCTGATATGGGACTATCTGCAGCAAGACCAGCCAAGACACCTTTAGAGTCCAATTTGAAGCTAACGACTGTAGAGTATGATAAAATGACAGGAATCACAGGAGATACAACCTTACAGGACACCAGTTCATACCAAAGATTGATAAGGAGGCTGATGTATGTAACTGTCACAAGGCCTGACATCAACTATGCAGTTCAGACCTTGAGTCAGTTTATGCAAATGCCCAAGAAGTCCCACTGGGATGCTGCAACAAGGCTAGTAAGGTACTTGAAGAGTTCACCAGGACAAGGTATTTGGTTGAGGGCATGAATCACACAAGAGTTGACATGTTGGTGTGATTCTGATTGGGAAGCATGTCCAAATATAAGAAGATCAGTGACATGATACATAGTCAAGTTTGGAGAATCCTTGATCTCATGGAAATCAAAGAAACAACAAACAGTCTCTACAAGTTCAGCTGAGGCAGAGTATAGAAGCATGGCTTCAGCTGTGGCAGAATTAACTTTGTTGCATGGACTGTTTAAGGAGCTGGGAGTTAGCATATATAGTCTAATGACTGTGTTTAGTGATAATAAGGCTGCTATGCAGATTGCAGCTAACCCCAACTTCCACGAGAGAACGAAACATATAGAGATAGACTGTCACTTCATTAGAGACAAAATCAAGGCAGGGGTAGTGAGGACTTCGTAAGTACATACTACAGAACAACTTGCAGATCTTCTGACCAAGGGCTTAGGCCAAGTTCAGCATGTTCATTTACTTAGCAAGCTGGGGGTTCATAATGTCCTACACCCTCCAGCTTGAGGGGGAGTGTTGAGAGATAACAATGTATATAGTGAAGAGGATCAGTATATTTTGCATGTGATGCACGTGGTAGTTAGTGGTTAGTAGTTAGGCAGTTAAAGGTTGACAACTGTATTTAATTATTAGTAGTTAGTTGTAGATTAGTGTGAGTTAGTAGTTATATAAATACATTGGAAAATTAATGGAATAGTAGACGGTTTCATTTCATATACTGCATTCACTTCTCTTCTTCCACAGAAGCTCCTAAGGAGCTCCAATGGCTGATTTCCGTCTCAGCTCCCATGGATTTTGGCATGCAGTACTCATAGATAACACGAATCCACCACATTGAAAAATTGTAATTTGCACAACCATAAGTGGTATGGTGAACAAATTAGTCGCGTCAACATCCTTAATTCCTTGTGGCCAAAAATGCAATGGAAGGTCGAAATTAGTACGTGTTTGTTGGAGAAAATCATCCATTTGACAACTGACGTTGGCTTTTATGAATGTTATACCTTGATCTTGACAATTGATTGAACGTTTACTTTCAGAAAATCTACCAGCAACTGGATAAATGTGAGTCAAAATCCTAGAAAGTGATTCTTCACGTTGTTGTACCATATGATTAAGGGGGTAGGAAGAATTTATTGGGTTATGTGGATAAGAAAGAACAAGAGGCATATGTGTTTTCTCAGCTATTTGGTCAAAGAAAGGTAACTTAAAATTTTGAAGGTGATTAGGAGTTGGAGAGGATGGTTTTATAAGCTTCTTGGAAATGATTTCAACTTGAATTTGGTCACTCAAATTAACACAAAGGCTACCCATTTTTGATGTGGTAAAAATATTATGGAATTAAGAAAAAGAGAGAGAACTGTAGAAAGTTGAAGACAATTTTTATATATCTGGGTCAGAAGCTACGTCCTATTTATATTCGGAAAATTCTGAAAAGTCTTCAAAAAATGGGAAATTTTCATAACATTACCAAACATGGAACTGCTAATGCACTATTGCAGAAGTTTATTTATATCATTTGCAATTTTTCCTTAGTTAAAAGGCTTATTTTGGACTACTTTCAAATTCAGATCTAAGTTTTTAGCTGCAAATGTTAAAAACTGCTTATCATAGTATAATAATTAAAATTTATGCATGTATGTCTGTATAATGTGAAATCCAAAATTTGTAACATAATTTTGTCAAGAATCAAGATATTAATTCTTATTCTCTTTTAGATCCCAAATTTTGAATATATCTTATACTGTTGTCTTTTTCCTCGATAAGTATTTTCACAGAAAAGTTAAAACGTGAGTAATGTATTTGAAATTTAAAACATGAATATCTCTTATATTATTCTCCTTTACTTTACTAAGCAATTTTCATAGCAAATTTTAAATGTGAATTATATGTTTAGATTCTAAAACTTGAATATCGCTTATATTTTCGTTTTTTTCTTTTGGTAAGTAGTGTTTACATTGAATTTAAGACGTGAATACTATATAGATCCGAAACGTTGAACATCTCTTATGTGTTTCCTTTTTTCGTGGTAAGTAATTTTCATACCGTACTTAAAAGTTAAAACGTGACTAGTATAATTTGATTTCTATTTACCCGAAAAATTGGATAAAGTTAAATTTGTGTATGGTTCTAAGGATATGTGATATAATTTGATACAAATCGTATAGAGAAATAGAAATACATGTATTCTTCACTATGAGAATGAGAATAATGAGAAGAAGAACGAATAAGATAAAGAAAAATAAACACAAGAGGATATCTTTCAATATGAGAAGAAAATATTTTGTTACAATGTGTGAACCTCTCTTGTGTTTACAATGATTTCTCCCTTTATAGTAGAGGGATATTACTTTTATAATAAAAAAATATATAGTGGAGAACCCATGATTAATTGTCTCTTCCTCGATTCCTGCCAAGATTCTCTCCCCTAGTGCGGTTGCAACGGCTCCTGTCTACGAGCTCGATACTGGCTCGAGCTCGGTATTGGGTCGAGCCCTCGACCTTGAGTTCCAGTTCGACATTCAGGGTGAGTGCCAATCGTTATGTGCATCTCCGACAACCTTCTCGTTCCCTTGCGGTTCGATTCCTCGATCGGTCTTGGAGCTCGAGGCTTATTTGTACTATTTTCAGAACTCGTCTCGAGCTCTCACTTTGATCGCTTACCATTTGAACTCGATCAAACGTACGGAGGCCAAAATCTATTTCGACCGTATACAGATAGTCCCCTCGTTTCTCAGAAAGAATGTGGTGAGAAGCGATATGATTTTCGACGGCTCGATCGGATTATAAGCTGACGTTTTCACTGGGCTCGATCGTGACGTATATGATAGCTATCCCGTCGATTTAGTTTTTCAAGGTATTTAATGCACGTCAGACGATGGTCGGCTACCGCTGATACTGAACGCCACGGTATAAACCTATAAATAACCCTTCCATTTATCATTTACCACTTTTACATCTTCAATCTCCCAAATTTTGTTACTCTTTCTGCCTCTATTTCGCCGCTTGTAGAGCCATCTTCGTCAGTGTTTGGCACCATCAACCTTTCATCTTCCTTTGCTTTTCTTTCTCTTAGATCAATGGTAAAAACTTCAAAAACCATACCTCAGAAGGAGAAAGCTTCCTCTTCATGGCCGTCCGGCAATAAGGCTCAGGTGGAGCCGCCTCCCCATGAGTATGTTCCTAGCCCGTGTACTTTGAAGATTGATTTTAAGTTTGAAAATCCTTCATCGGTTCCGGGTCGATGTGAGCATGTGTCGATGTACATGTGCTCGATAACAGAGGGCCATCTCGAGGCTGTGAGGAAAGACTGCAACTGGGGTCCCGAGGTTGTGTTGCAAATTCCCTCTCCCGAAGAGAGCGTCATCACTCATGTGGAGGGGTTTTTAAGTGTTTATACTTACCCCTTCACGTTGGATCCCGTCGACCCAGTGATCATTGATTTTTGCAAAAGATATCAGGTCACCCTCGGTCAAATTCATCCTTCTCTATGGCGTATAGTAACCTTACTTCGCTTCTTGTCCAACAAGGCCGGGGGGGCTGGATTTCACCCTAAATCACCTCATACGATTGTATCGGCCTCAAATCTTTCGAGAACTAATCAGGCTTCATCGTCGAGCATCGAAAGATTTAATGTCGAGCATTGACGAAGACAAGGATCGGGGTTCGATAGGCCGTTATATTCGGGTGAGGACCCATGACCTCATTCCGGAAGAGAAGATGTCGTTCCCCGAGGAATGGAATTTAGACTGTAAGTGGTTTTCATAAGGCGTTGTTTTTCGTATATTTCTCTGATTCTATCTGATATCTTTCTCCGATATACAGCTGCCCCTTGGATACCACAAGCGGTACCCGACCTCGAGGATTGGGTTCGGAAGCTAGCCTCGACTTCCTCAAGCGCGTTCGGCAAAAGGTAGATGGGAGGCCACGAATCACGGTAAAGGTCACTTCTCATGTTCTTCGAAATATTTTTTATGCTCCATTCGTTACCGATTTTCTTTCATGCAGGTGTAACCAAAGATGACGTTTTGAGGCCTTCGAGTGGTGAGGAAGGAACCAAGTCCCCGGTCCCGGAACCGGGGAAAGATAAGAAGCAAAAAGTTATCTCTCGGTCAGAGGACCCCAAGCCCAAAACTCGAAGTGTGAGGAGGAAAGCAATTGCTCTTTCGACGGACTCGGCCCAACGACTGAGAGAAGAAGAAGAAGATGATGATGCTTCGGCTTTGGTGGTCCGATCTGCGAAAGCTATCGAGGTCACCAGACCTTCTGAGCCGATGACGGCTATACCGGTCGGGGTCGGTTCCGATACCCCAAGACTCGATCAGAGCATCCCGAGCGATTCGCTTGGGACTATGATAGTGGGTCATTTGCCTTCTCTTCCGACTTTTTTTGAGGAGGCATTAAAGGAAGCTCGAGAATTGAAGACTCCCGATATGGGCGGAGGCTCCAGTGTCGGGGACCCTTTTCAAGATTGCTTTATTGGAGTCGATGATGCCTCCGATATTAGTGATGCTTCTCTTCTCCTAGAAGAGGCCCAACGTTTCATTTCTCGGGTAATGATTTTACTATTCTTGGTTTCTTCATTCTTTTCTAAACTTGACTTGTGTTTTTTCCCTACTGTGCAGGCCATTAGTAGGTTTCGAGTCGACCTCATCCAGTATGAGGTCGAGCTTCAGAAGATCTCGGGGGAGAGAGATGCTCTGTGGCTTCTTTGCAGCCAAAAGGACGAGGTTATAAAGGACCTCCAAGCAGATTTGGCTAAGGCTCGTGAAGAAGAGGCCAAACTAGATAAGCAGGTGAGCCTCGTTCTGTTAGAGTATGGGTTTGATCCAACTGTGGAAGCTAACCCTTCGTTATCTCAGCTGCAGCAAAAGGTTGAAAAGATCGGGTTGCTTCGGGAAGAAGTCGATCAAATCAAGGCCGAATGTGATTGGTGGAAGGAGACTATCAACTGCCTGGCTGCAGAAAAAGAAACCATCTTGGCCAAATTATTATCGGCCGATGTCCAGCTTTGAAGCGTCAAGCAAAAAGGTTCAGCTCAGGCCAAGAGGATCGAGGAATTTGAAACAAGCTTTGCTAAGGCCAAGGCAGAGGTTGAGTCGTCGAAAGTCATGAAGGACAAGTCCATTGACGTGTATCAGGAAGATGCTGAGGCTACTCAAATGGAGGCAAGAGAGGCAGCGGATACTGTCAATACTCGAGCACATTGGGTTGCTGAACTTGCTAAGTGTCGGTCTCAGAGGGAGACCCTCGAGGAGATACACGCTCGAGGTTTCGACTTTGCCGAAGGGATAAAAAGGGCTAAAGAACTCGAAGCTGATGTTGAAGCCTTGGCTTCTGATGGCGATGATGATGATGATGATGATGATGATGATGATGATGGTAGCAAGAGCGGGTCCAAAGATGGGTGGAGCCCGGTGGAGAAGAGACCGCTCTCGATGATAACCCAGAATCTTAGCCCTTAGCTTCTTCTATGTTGCATTTATTTATGTAAACCATCTTTTTATATCTATACAAATATCTTTTTCTTTTACTGACTTGCTTTGTGAAGATTTCATTCATGCCATGCGGATGTTTTTATGAGGATTTAGGTGATTTCATCGAATTCGGCCTTCATAGCCTTTATGGCCGAGTGAGTGTTTGCTCGAGCTCGAAATAAGATAGCCCTTAGGCTTTGATAATTGAGTGAGTGATTGTTTCGAACTCGAACTCAAAATATATTAGCCCATAGACTTTTATGATCGAGTAAATGATTGTTCGAAATCGAAGTAAGATAGCCCTTAGGCTTTAATAATTGAGTGAGTGATTCGAACTTGAAGTAATGTAGCCTGTAGGCGTAATGGTCGAGTGAGTGCTTACTCGAACTCGAAATAAAAGTAGCCCGTAGGCTTAGTAGTCGAGTGAATGATTCGAACTCGAAGTAATGTATCCCGTAGGTGTAATGGTCGAGTGAGTGCTTGCTCGAACTCGAAATAAAAGTAGCCCGTAGGCTTAGTAGTCGCGTAAATGATTCGAAATCGAAGTAACGTAGCCCGTAGGCATAATGGTCTAGTGAGCGCTTGCTCGAACTCGAAATAAAAGTAGCCTGTAGGCTTAGTAGTCGAGTGAATGATTCGAACTCGATGTAATGTAGCCCGTAGGCGTAATGGTCGAGTGAGTGCTTACTCGAACTCAAAATAAAAGTAGCGCATAGGCTTAGTAGTCGAGTGAATGATTCGAACTCAAAGTAATGTAGCCCGTAGGTGTAATGGTCGAGTGAGTGCTTGCTCAAACTCGAAATAAAAGTAGCATGTAGGCTTAGTAGTCGAGTGAATGATTCGAACTCGAAGTAATGTAGCCCGTAGGTGTAATGGTCGAGTGAGTGCTTGCTCGAACTCGAAATAAAAGTAGCCCGTCGACTTAGTAGTCGAGTGAATGATTCGAACTCGAAGTAACGTAGCCCATAGGCGTAATGGTCGAGTGAGTGCTTGCTCGAACTCGAAATAAAAGTAGCACGTAGGCTTAGTAGTTGAGTGAATGATTCGAACTATAAGTAATGTAGCCCGTAGGCGTAATGGTTGAGTGAGTGCATACTCGAACTCGAAATAAAAGTAGCCCGTAGGCTTAGTGATTGAGTGAGTGCTTGCTCGAACTCGATCTTGTTTGCATAATGAATGTTGGATATAAGATATAGGTAAAGAAGGGAGATCTATTTGCAATTCATTATAGATGCGTTCATGTTTTGCTTCAGGGCTCGGGCCAACTACATGAGCATTGTTCGTTTTGACCATTTGGCTCTTACAACGTTTCCTGTCGAGACACTGTTTGTCATGAAATAACGAAGTAACTTTCTTTGCGCCGAACTTGATAATCGCCACATATACGTTCCATGATAGAGCCCCCCGAGTATTCGAGGTTGATTGTAAAGAGGCCCCGGATACTCAGCAGTAGTATCATTTTAGGCGTTACACATTCCAATTGCTTGGTAGTTGATTGCCATTTTATCAGACTGGGCTTGGGGGATTTCCGCTATATGGCCGATATCAATCTCTGGTTGACTTTTGCTTGGTAGTTCTTTTATACCTAAAAATCAACTGGTCATCTTCGACTCTTATTTTGGATTGATATCAATTGTGCACATCGGTCCAAGTAATAACTGGGTATTCGATCAGATTATGCTTCAGTCGCCGCGAAGCCATCGAGCTTCGCTCGTTCAGACCTTGAGTGAAAGCTGGAACAACCCAATCATCTGTGACTGGTGGCAGATCCATTCGTTCTATTTGAAAACAAGATACGAACTCCCTTAGCATCTCGTTATCCTTTTGTGTTACTTTGAACAGGTCTGACTTTCTGGTCTCGGCCTTTATTGCTCTGGCATGTGCTTTTACGAAACAATCTGCAAGCATAGCAAAAGAATCAATAGAGTTAGATGGTAAATTATGATACCATACCATTGCCCCATTTGACAGGGTTTCACCGATGTTTTTAATAATACGGATTCGATCTCATCATCTTCCAAATCATTGCCCTTGATGGCACACTTGTAAGAAGTGATATGCTCGTTGGGGTCGGTCGTTCCGTTATATTTGGAAATTTTGGGCATACGAAATTTCTTGGGGATTGGTTTTTGGTCCGCGCTCGAGGGAAAAGGTTCATGCACGAATTTTTTGGAATCCAACCCTTTTATCGTTGGTAGAGCTCTCGGGATCTGATCGACCCTAGAGTTATATGTTTCTACTTTTTTATCGTTGGCTTCGACTAGCTTTGCGAGTTCCTCGAGAAATTTAGCAATTTCGGGAGTAGTCCCCGATTCTTGCTCATTTGACTTCACTATGGCTGGCTCCATTCTGTGGGTGATTTCTCGAAGTAGATTGGGCTCCAGCCTGCTTTGTACCTTAGTTTGTCTCTACAACTGAGCTATTTCTATTTGCTGGGCTTGTAACATCTCGAAGATCATTCATAAGCTGACTCCGATCTCCTCCAAGTTATGGGTGTCTCGATCTACGGATCGAGTACCACCATGGATGCTATTCTCGGGTTCAGCATGTAGGTTCGCCTCAATGGCTACATGCGAACTGATATCTATTGGCACTCCGATTCGAGCTCCAATGACGTTTACAAGTAGTCTTTCAGTATTGGGTGTCAAGTTGTTGTTTTCACTTTGAAGGCCGGCTCCGTTGTCGATTGGTGAAGCCATTTGATTGGTGGTTAGTCGTAGCTAATCCGTAATTCAAGATATTTTCGGAAACAAGCGCAAAACACAATGGCGTGTTTTTTCAGATTCGTATCAAATAACCACTGTTATCCTTAGCCCCACGGTGGGCGCCAAACTATTTACCCGAAAAATTGGATAGAGTTAAATTTGTGTATGGTTCTAAGGATATGTGATATAATTTGATACAAATCTTATAGAGAAATAGAAATACATATATTATTGACTATGAGAATGAGAATAGTGAGAAGAAGAATGAATAAGATAAAAGGAAATAAACACAAGAGGATATCTTTCAATATGAGAAGAAAATATTTTGTTACAATGTGTGAACCTCTCTTGTGCTTACAATGTTTCCTCCCTTTATAGTAGAGGGATCTTACTTTATTTATAATAAAAATATATAGTGGAGAACCCATAATGAATTGTCTCTTCCTCGATTCCTGCCAAGATTCTCTCCCCTAGTGCGGTTGCAACGGCTCCTATCTGCGAGCTCGATACTGGCTCGAGCTCTGTATTGGGTCGAGCCCTCAGCCTTGAGTTCGAGTTCGACATTCGGGGTGAGTGCCAATCGGTCTGTGCATTTCCGGCAACCTTCTCGTTGCCTTGTGGTTCGATTCCTCGATCGGTCTTGGAGCTCGAGGCTTGTTTGTGCTATCCTCGGAAATCGTCTCGAGCTCTCACTTCGATCGCTTACCATTTGAACTTGATCAAACATACGGAGGTCGAAATCTATTTCGACCGTATACAATTTCGAAATTTGAATACTTTTTAATATAATTCTAACAGTCAACTTAAATTGTAATTAAATTTCAAAACATGAATATCTCTTATATTATTCTCCTTCTCCGTGGTAAGCAATTTTCATAGTCAATTTAAAATGTGAATTATATATTTAGATCCTTATATTTTCTCTTTGTCTTTTAGTAAGTAGTATTTAGGCAAAATAGCCTCGGAGCCACTTAAACTTATACCGAATTTTCATCCCGGTAAATAAATTTATATATTTCCCATTTGAATACTCCAACTTATAAATTTATGAACTAATAGACCCCTTTGACCATGTACATGTGGCGATCACAATGATGGCGTGGCCAAAATGAGTGTCAATCACACACATAAGGAGCAAATGATTGTAACAAAATAAACTAAAATAAGAAAAAGAAATAAAAAAGAACGACCAAAATTATTAAAAAGAAAGAAAACTCTCTCGGTTAATTACCTCTCTCTTCTTCCCCCTTATTTCTTCATGTCCCCTTCCCTACCCCCGCCTCCAACTCACACACCTCTTCTTCTTCTTCTTCTTCTTCTTCTTCTTCTTCTTCTTCTTCTTCTTCTTCTTCTTCTTCTTTTAATTTCTTATCTTCTTCGTTCAAGATTTCATGTTCATTTAATGATTATTGTATGAATTCAAGAATTAATATTGACAAGGAATATGAGAGAAATAATTATTATAACAATTAATTCGTATCTTAGAATAATTTATGATTTTTAAATAATTATGAAAATAATTAATTTGACAAAGTATAGGCACTCGTCACCTCGCATATATGTCATCCACAGAAATTTCACATAACATATAATTCAAGGGTTCTATTCCTCAAGTCAAGGTTAACCACGACACTTACCTCGCTTTGCAAACAAATTCAAGATTCCAATAAACCTTCGCCTCGCGAATTCATGTCTGAAATCCTCAAATCTAGTCATAAACAATTCAATATACTCAATACAAATCGTAGAAATTAATACCGTATGAAATTAAAAATTTTAGGATTAAAATCCAAAATTCATCGAAATAACAATTCACACCTCGATTCGGACTTATGAGTTTCAAACTTTTCAATTTACAAAACTCATTCCGAAACATATTAAATGAATCTGGAATGACTTCAAATTTGGCACACAAGTCATAAATGACATAACAGAGCTATTCAAATTTTCGGAGTCTCAATGTGAGTCCGATATTAATAAAGTCAACTCCGCGGTCAAACTTTGGAAACCTTAAGCCTTAAGATTTTTAGTTTCCGTCAAATGGCCATAACTTGAGCTAGGGACCTCCAAATAAAATTCCGGGCATACGCCCAAGTTGTAAATCACGACACGGACCTATTGAAAGTGTCAAAATATTAATCCGGGTCTATTTGCTAAAAATGTTGACCCAAGTCAACTTAATTGAGTTTTAAAGCTCTATTTCACATTTTAATCAATTTTTCATATAAAATCTTTCCGAAAAATTATACGGACTATGCATGCAAGTCGAGGAATAATGAATAGTTCTATTTGAGGTCTCAGAACACAGAAATAATTATTAAATTTAAAGATGACCTTTTAGATCATCACATTCTCCACCTCTAAAACAAATGTTCGTCCTCGAACGGAATTAGAAAAGTACCCGAGCTGGTGAAAAGGTATGGATATTTACTCCACATGTCCGACTCGGACTCCCAGGTAGCTGTCTCAATTGATTGACCTCTCCATTGCACGTGAACTGGAGGATAACTCTTAGACCTCAATTGTAGGACCTGCCGGGCTATAATAGCTACCGGCTCCTCTTCGTAAGTCAAATCTTTGTCCAGTTGGACTGAGCTAAAATCTAACATATGGGACGGATCTCCGTGATATTTTTGGAGCATAGACACATGGAATATCGGATGAACTGCTGATAATCTAGGTGGTAATGAAAGCCTGAAGGCTACTTCGCCCACCCTTTCAAGAATTTCGAAGGGTCCTATATACTTAGGGCTCAACTTGCCCTTCTTTCCGAACCTCATTACACCTTTCATAGGTGAAACCCGGAGCAATACTCTTTATCCAACCATGAATGCAATATCATGAACCTTACGGTTGGCATAACTCTTTTTCCTAGATTGAGCTATGCGAAGTCGATCCTGAATAATTTTGACCTTATCCAAGGCATCCTATACCAAATCGGTACCCAACAACCGAGCCTCTCCCGGTTCAAACCAGCCAACTGGCGAACGGCATCGCCTTCTGTATAATGCCTCATATGGAGCTATATGAATGCTCGACTGGTAGCTGTTATTATAGGCAAACTTCGCAAGTGGCAAGAACTGATCCCAAGAACCTCCAAAGTCTATAGCACAAGCGCGAAACATATCTTCCAATATCTGAATAGTGCGCTCGGAATGTCCGTCTGTAAATGGATGAAATGCTGTACTCAACTCAACCTGCATGCCTAAATCACACTGTACGGCCCTCTAGAAGTGTGACGTGAACTACGTACCTCAATCAAACATAATAGACATGGGCACACCGTGAAGGCGTACAATCTCACGAATGTAAATTTCAGCTAACCGCTCTGAAAAATAGGTAATTGCCACTAGAATGATATGTGCTGACTTGGTCAACCTATCCACAATGACCCAAACTGTGTCGAACTATCTCTGAGTCCGTGGAAGCGCAACAGCAAAATCCATAATGGTACGCTCCCACTTCCACTCAGGAATTTCTTACTTCTGAAGCAAACCACCAGGTCTCTGATGCTCGTACTTGACTTGCTGACAATTTAGATACCGAGCTATATGTGCAACTATATACTTCTTCATTCTCCTCCACCAATAATGTTGACGTAAATCTTGATACATTTTGGCGGCACCTGGATGAACAGAATACTTGGAACTGTGTGCCTCTTCAAGAATTAATTCACAAAGCCCATCTACATTAGGCACACAAATACGACCCTGCATTCACAGAACTCCACCTTCCCCCACAGCAACCTGCTTGGCATCACCATGTCGCATTGTGTCCTTAAGGACAAGCAAATGAGGATCATCATACTGTCACTTTCTGATACGCGCATATAAAGAAGACTGAGCGACTGTGCAAGCTAGAACCCGACTGGGTTCTGAAACATCTAACCTCACGAACTGATTAGCCAAGGTCTGGACATCTGCAGCTAACAGTCTCTCACCAACCGGAATATAAGCAAGGCTGCCCATACTCATAGCCTTTCTACTCAAAGCATCGGCCACCACATTTGCCTTTCCGGGGTGACACAAAATGGTGATATCATAGTCTTTCAATAGCTCCAACCATCTTCTCTGCCTCAAATTGAGATCTATTTTGTTTGAACAGATACTGAAGGCTACGATGATCAGTAAATACCTCACACGAGACACCGTAAAGGTAATGTCTCTAAATCTTCAGTGCATGAACAATGGCTGCCAATTCTAAGTCATGAACAAGATAATTCTTCTCGTGAACTTTTAACTGCCGTGACACATATGCTATCACCCTACCATCTTGCATCAATACTGCACCAAGCCCAATACGAGATGCATCACAATACACCGTATAAGATCCTGAACCTGTGGGTAATACCAACACCGGCGCCATAGTCAAAGCAGTCTTGAGCTTCTAAAACCTCAACTCACACTCGTCTGACCATCTGAATGGGGCACCCTTCTAGGTCAATTTGGTCAATGGAGATGCTATTGATGAAAAACCCTCCACAAACCGGAGATAATAACCTGCCAAACACAGGAAACTCTGGATCTCTGTAGCTGATGTAGGTCTAGGCCAATTCTGTACTGCCTCAATCTTCTTAGGATCCACTTTTATGCCTTTAGTAGATACTACATGCCCCAAAAGGGAAACTGAGCCTAACCAAAATTCACATATAACTGATTATTCTTCAAAGTCTGAAGCACAATCCGAAGATGCTGCTCGTGCTCCTCTCGAGTGCTGGAGTAAATCAAGATATCATCAATGAACATAACCACAAAAGAATCTAAATTTGGTTTGAATACCCGATTCATCAAACCCATAAATGCGGCTGGGGCATTTGTCAGCCCAAATGACATCGCTAGGAATTCATAATGCCTATACCGAGTCCGAAAAGCTATCTTAGGGACATCAGATGCCCTAATCTTCAACTGATGGTAACCAGACCTCAAATTGTTCTTTTAATTCCTTCAACTTCGGCGGGGCCATACGGTATGAGGGAATAGAAATGGGCTGGGTGTCCGGAGCCAAATCAATACAGAAGTCAATATCTCTGTCGGGTGGTATCCCCGGCAAATATGCAGGAAATACATCTGGAAACTCACGGACAATTGTAACTGAATCCATTGAAGGAACATCCGCACTACAATCGCGAATATGAGCCAAATAAGCTAGACAACCCTTCTCGACCATACGACGAGCCTTCACATAAGAGATAACCTTGCTGGTGGAATGGCCAAGAGTCCCTTTCCATTTTATTCGGGGTAACTCCGACATAGCTAAGGTCACCGTTTTGGCGTGACAATCCAATATAGCATGATAAGGTGACAGCCAATTCATACCCAAGATGGCATCAAAATCTATCATGTCAAGAAGTAGAAGATCCACGCTAGTCTCAAAACTCCTAATAGTAACTACACATGAACGATATAAATGATCTACCACAATAGAATCTCCTACCGGCGTGGACACACACACAGAAGCACTTAGAGAATCACGAGGTACATCCAGATAATAGAGTCATTAACTGAATCCATTGAAGGAACATCCGCACTACAATCGCGAATATGAGCCAAATAAGCTAGACAACCCTTCTCGACCATACGACGAGCCTTCACATAAGAGATAACCTTGCTGGTGGAATGGCCAAGAGTCCCTTTCTATTTTATTCGGGGTAACTCCGACATAGCTAAGGTCACCATTTTGGCGTGACAATCCAATATAGCATGATAAGGTGACAGCCAATTCATACTCAGTTAATAGAGTCATTAACTGAATCCATTGAAGGAACATCCGCACTACAATCGCGAATATGAGCCAAATAAGCTAGACAACCCTTCTCGACCATACGGCGAGCCTTCACATAAGAGATAACGTTGCTGGTGGAATGGCCAAGAGTCCCTTTCCATTTTATTCGGGGTAACTCCGACATAGCTAAGGTCACCGTTTTGGCGTGACAATCCAATATAGCATGATAAGGTGACAGCCAATTCATACCCAAGATGGCATCAAAATCTATCATGTCAAGAAGTAGAAGATCCATGCTAGTCTCAAAACTCCTAATAGTAACTACACATGAACGATAGAAATGATCTACCACAATAGAATTTCCTACCGGTGTGGACACACACACAGAAGCACTTAGAGAATCACGGGGTACATCCAGATATGAAGCAAATTAGGAGGATATATAGGAATAAGTAGATCCTGGATCAAATAGAACTGAAGCATCTCTATGGAAAACTGGAACAATACCTGTGATCACGGTATCGGATGACTCGGCCTCAAGCCTAGCTGGAAAAGCATAAAATCGGGGCTAGGCCCCACCACTCTGAACCACATCTCTAGGACGGCCTCTAACTGGTTGACCTCCACCTCTAATGGCCTAACCTCCACCTCTAGCTGCCTGACCCCTGCCTCTAGTTAGCTGAGCAAGCGGTGAAGCAACCGGTGCCGGAATGATGGCACGAGAATCCTGCCGTGTTGCTCGACAACCTAGGGCAATACCTCCTGATGTGACCAATGTTCCCACACTCATAACACCCATCCTGCTTCCATGGTTGCTAAAGTTGTAGCTGACCCAAACGGGCCGGATAACCACTGTAGTGACTCTGGAGTGGTGCTGCTATGATACCACTTTTGTCACGACCCAAACCGATGGGCCATGACGAGTGCCCGAGTCCTACCTGTCGAACACCCCTAAGTATGCGTCTAAGATATAAACATGAATTAAGGGTAGGTCATGAATAATATCTGTCAATAAACTGTTGAATTACGTGAATAACATATGTGAGGAAAACATGTCCAAAAGACATATATACATATATATGAGCGTAATACAGTAGGGCAGGACGACAAGGCTACTATGGACAACTACATATCCAAGACTGGAAGCCGACAAGGCCATATATTACCCAACTATACATGACTGTCTACAGACCTCTAATAGAGTGTAAAACTGTATAAAGGATGGGACTGGGCCTCGTCATACCCATATGTATACAAAATTATCGTACCAAAACTCGAAGAAGCTTCGGATCAAATGGAGCACACCAACTCTTGCTGATCAAGGATCCTAAGAAGGGGGACCGTTAGCCTGTCTACCTACACCTGCGGGAATGAAACACAGGCCCCAGAAAATAGGGGCATCAATACGAATAATGTACTGAGTATGTAAGGCATGAAAATCAATACATAAAGACATAGATGAAACATGGAGTAAAGAATTCCACTTGAAGTCTAAATAAGTTTGTGAATCCTGAAACATTTATAATGTAATGCACGTGCGTATAAATGTCGTATCATGCATAGGTATAGGTGTACATAACATCATCAAGTCTCTGAGGGCATCCCGTCATATCATCTCGGCCACTGTGGGAAAAATCATCAACATATACCAGTTGATCTGGTGGTGGTGCGTATATAACACCGTAACCTTTTTCCATATCCTATATACATATAATATACTCATATATAACGTCATCTGGTCATGGGTCAATGTACATGTATAAATGAATGAAATATATAAGAAATATGTTAATAAGATTTCTTTGAATGTCATAAGATCAATATACCTTTCGGATAACTTTATCAACTACGTATTTTTCTGAGATCCATGAACAGAAGATATAATAATATTTCACACGGGGAATCAAGAACATAAGCACCCCTACCCTAGTACTTCTAGGAATAGAGTCATTAATGAAAGCTGTGCATTTACTCGTTTCGTTTGTATCGTATGAATCATGCCAAAAAAAGAATAAGGGATAGCCTTAACATACCTGAGCCGATTCCCTTAACAATCCCTCTAACACACGTCTTTTGTGAAAAATACGTAACGGTGGACCGGAGTAGGGAAAAATTCGTATGATATTCTTGAGAAAGATTATACCGTGCTCTCTTGGAATTGAATCTCATGTTGTTGTAGTGTTATGAAATTTCATATGAATTCATTTGGGAATTCATCCGTTACTTAGCACATACACCCCTTAAAGATGTAGGAAGATGTCTTAAAATTTTAGGTTGTGGGCCCCACTTTCTTTTGATGATTTAGCCACATAATCCTCTAAGTGTGCTACCTTATTAAATGAACTTAAGAGTCACATTTATCTAAGGTCCTTGGCTGCCACGTTGATGTTCATTAGGCTTATCCAAAGATCTTAATTAATTAGCTAATCCCCACTCAAATCAATAATTACCTAATTATCCACATAATTAAGAATTATCTCAAATTTCTTAAAATACTACTCACTTTTAACACACTTTATGCACCTTGCTATCATGGTCATGTGGTACCTTGTATGGCACTAGCCATAAATATCAGGTATAATAGCTCAGACCGTATTTTATCCCAAATTGACAACCTTCAACGAAACTCATTTTCTTTGATTCGTTTACCCTTTAACCTTCACGACACTTACTTATCGCCTATTATAAATAGCATAAATGCTTATAACCTCAAAAATAATCTCATACCCGAGTCTACATCGATTAACTTACGATAACTCCCCGATATCTCTATAAATTTTGGCAGATTCACCTTTGTAACAGTACTACTATCAAACCTTCCTGTAGAAAACTCAATAATTCAATGCCACATAGGACCACAATCATCAATAACGACAATGGCCTCACACGACCAATGATAATAACTAACACAAGAATCCATACACGTACCTTAAGGCTATGATGTCTCAGTCGGGTCTTTCTTTGGAAGAGGAAACAAATGAGGATATCAGGACTTCATGTCTTCTTCAGCTTCCCAATACATTTATTCCACATTATTGTTTCTTCAAAGTACTTTCACCGAAGCTACTTCTTTAGTCCTCAATTTTCGAACCTGTCTATCTAGTATAGCAATGGGAGTTTCCTCATATGATAGCTGCTCTGTGACTTGAACATCGTCAACTGACATGACTCTAGAAGGATCTTCGATGCATTTACGAAGCATAGACACATGAATGACTAGATGTACAGGCTCCAAGTCAGAAGGCAAGTCTAACTCATATGCTACCTTTCCTACCTTGCGTATGATCTTATATGGTCCAATGTACCGAGGGTGAAGTTTTCCTTTCTTACCGAACCTCATAATGCCTTTCATCGGTGATACCTTTAGGAATACCCAATCGTCAACTTGAAACTCTAAGTCTCGTCATCGATTATCCGCATAAGACATCTGACGGCTTTGAGCTGTTAATAACCTTCCTTGTATAAGTTTAAACTTTTCGATTTCTTGTTGTACCAACTCTGGTCCTACTAACTTTAGGAATAACCAACTCTTGTTGTACCTACACTTCCATCCGTAAAGAGCTTCATATGGAGCCATCTGAATACTGGAATGATAGCTATTATTATACGCAAACTCAATAAGCGGAAGATGATCATCCCAACTACCCTTAAAGTCTATCACACAGGCCCGTAACATATCCTCAAGTGTATGAATAGTACGCTCAGTCTGTCCATCTGTCTGGGGATGAAATGTTGTACTAAGACTTAACTGAGTCCCCAATCCTTTTTGGAAGGACCTCCAGAAATTAGCTGTAAACTGCGATCCTCTATCCGAGATAATAGATATAGGGACACCATGAAGTCGTACTATCTCCTTAATGTAAAGCCTTGCATAATCATCTGTGGAATATGTAGTCCTAATGGGCAGAAAAGGGGTTGATTTTGTAAGTCTATCAACAATAACCCATATAGAATAGAACTTACACTGGGTACGAGGTAAGCCTACAATGAAATCCATATTGATTACTTCCCACTTCCAAGTCGGAATCTCTATAGCCTACAATAATCCACCGGGTTTTTGATGCTCAATCTTAACCTGCTGATAGTTAGGGCACTGAGAAACAAACTCTGCTATATCCTTTTTCATTTCGTCCCACCAATATATTTCTATGATATAATGATACATCTTTGTTTCTCCTGGATGGATAGAATAACAAGAATAGTGAGTTTCTCCTATAACCTGCCGATGCAGCCCTGCAACATTAGGGACACATAATCATCCTCGATATCTGAGGACCCCATCTTCTGTAATCTCAAATGGTGTCTTCTTCTTCTGAGGGGTTGTATCCCTATAATGAGCTAACACAAGATCCTCGTACTGACATTCCTTCACTTCAGTCACTAAAGATGATGTTGTCGTGTCCTGAATGATAATTCTAGTATCACCTGAGTCCAGTAACCGAACTCCAAGACTAGCTAGCTGATGAATGTCATGAGCTATCCCACTCTTATCTGGTTGTAATTATGACATGCTACCCATAGATCTACGGCTGAGGGCATCAGCTACTACATTCGCCTTCCCTGTATGGTATAAAATATCAACGTCATAGTCTTTCAGTAGCTCCAACCATCTCCATTGGCATAAAGTCAATTCCTTTTGCTTGAAGATATACTGAAGGCTCTTATGATCTGTATAGAAATCAACATGAATGCCATACAAGTAGTGCCTCCACATCTTTAGTGCATGAATCACCGCGGCTAACTCTAAATCATGGGTTGGGTAATTCTTCTCGTGCTTTCTTAATTGTCTAGATGCATAAGCTATAACCTTACCATGCTGCATCAGTACACAACCCAATCCAGTGCTCGAAGCGTCACAATAGATAACATAACCATCGGTCCCCTCTGGGAGCGTTAGAATCGGTGCTGAAGTTAATCCATCCTTCAATGCCTGGAAACTACGTTTGCAAGCATCAGTCCATTAACACTTAGCTCCCTTATGAGTCAACTTTGTCAATAGTGCTGAAAGGGAAGAACATCCCTCTACGAATCTCCTATAATAACCTACCAAACCGAGGAAGCTACGAACCTTCGTCGGGGTCGTAGGTCTAGGCCAAGTCTTTACTGCCTCGATATTTTGTGTATGAACCCGGATACCTTCACCTGAAATAATATGCCCAAGGAAAGCTACAAAATTTATCCAGAATTCACATTTAGAGAATTTTGCATACAACTTCCCTTTTTGTAGAACTTTGAGAACAGTACGCAAATGATCTGCATGCTCAGTATCTAAACGAGAATACACCAATATATCATCGACAAATACAATCACAAACAAATCTAGAAAGGGTATGAACACATGGTTCATCAAGTCCATGAATACCGCTAGGGCATTGGTCAAACTGAATGACATAACACAAAACTCAAAATGCCTATATCTGGTCCTGAATGGTGTCTTCGGAATATCTTTCTCCTTAACCCTTACCTGATGGTACTCAGACCTCAAGTCTATCTTTGAGAAACACTTCGCACCTTGCAATTGATCAAATAAATCATCAATCCTCGGGAGCGGGTAGTTATTCTTGATCGTCACCTTATTCAACTATCTATAATCAATACACATCCGCAAGGAACCATCTTTCTTCCTCACAAATAACACAGGTGCTCCCCACAGTGATGTACTAGGCCTGATAAAGCCTTTTTCAAGCAAGTTCCTTAGTTGTTCCTTCAACTCTCTCAGTTCTGCGGGTGCCAATCTATAGGGAGGAATAGATATTGGCTGAGTATCTGGTAATAGGTCAATAGCAAACTCAATTGCTCGCTCTAGCGGAAGACCCGGAAGCTCATCGGGAAACTCATTAACCACAGGGATAGAATGAATGGTTGGTGACTCTACTTTCACATCCTGAACTCGAACTAAGTGATAAATATAGCCCTTTCCGATCATCTTCCTTGCCTTGAGATAGGAAATAAATCTGCCTCTCGGCGATGCCGTATTACATTTCTAATCCAAACCATGCTCCCCTGGAAATTGGAATCGGACCATCTTTGATCTACAATCAACGTTGGCATTATAAGAAGCCAACCTATGCATACCCATTATAACATCAAATTCTACAATATCTAACTCAATTAGGTCTGCTACTGTAGATCGACTATGACTACTACTATACAACCTCTATATACCTGCCTAGCTATCACTAGATCCCCAACAGGTGTGGACACCTCAAAAGGTTTAACCAACTCAGGTTTTATTCCAAACACACTAGCAACCAACGGAGTAACATATGATAATGTGGAACCTGGGTCAATAAGTGCAAATACATCATATGAGGAGACTGATAATATACCTGTAACAACATCAGGTGAAGACGCATGATCTTGTCGACCTGCTAATGCATAAATGTTGTTCTGAGGACCGCTCGAGCTAGATGCTCCACCTCTACCTCTACCACGACCGATTGGTGCTTATGAACCTTGCCTAGGGGGACGTACTAATAATGACAAACTAGCTACAGATCCCACCAGCTGAACTATGCTCGTATCACCTCTCGTTGGACAATCCCTCATAACGTGGCTTGGATAACCACAAGTATAACAAACACCCAACCCCATAGGGCACTACCCGGCATGCTGCTTACCACATTGAGCACATCGTGACTCACACCTATACTGAGAACTTGAGGCATTGGAATTCTGACTAGGCCCTAAATATGTAGGACGATCAAATCTCTTACCGGCAAACTGAGGGGGTGCGCTAGCCGATGGCTGGGCTGGATACCTCGGGTATTGTTGTCTCTGACCACCTCGAAACTCACCAGAAGGACTCGAAGATCTAGCTCTCTTACTCTGGCCCCTATAATGCTCACGATCGGCCCTCTGCTTTTGCTTACACTCCTCTACACCCTGAGCGTATGCCTGAATACAAGAAATATTCATGCCTGGCTGAAGTAAGACTGACATACAGTCGTTAAGCAGGTGCGACTCCAACCCCGTCACGAACCGGCGAACCCGATCCTCCATCTTAGATACAATAGTGGGAGCATACCTAGCCAACGAATCAAACTAAAGACTGTACTCCCGAACACTCATGTTACCCTGCTGAAGGGTCAAGAACCTATCAATTCTGGCCCGTCTAAGCTCTTGTGGAAGATAATGACGAAGAAAAGCCTCTGTAAACTCCTGCCATATTATTGGAGGGGCATCCTTACCTCTGGACAACTCCCAAGACTCATACCAATTAACTGCAATATTTTGAAGTCTATAGGAAGCTAGCTCAACTGACTCAGTCGCAGTGGCCTTCATTACCCTCAACGTTCTCTGCATCCTATCGATAAATACCTGAGGGTCTTCGTTTGGATCTGCTCCAGTGAATACCGGAGGGTCCACATTAATGAAATCATGAACCATCACACTAATGGCCCTATCTGCATGACCAATACCTCCCTCCTGACGTCGAGCCTGTGCGGCTACTAATCGAGTTAATAGCTGAATAGCCTCTCTCATCTTCTAACCCGGTGCACTTGGCTGAGGAGCTGGACATATAGGGGCGGGCGCTGGAGCTGGTGCCCCTCGAAGCTCCTCTGGAGAGGGCAGGGTATGTGAAGTCTGAGATGGAATCTCACTATGAGACTCTCCCCGGGCCCTGGTAACTCGTGGTGCTTGACTAGTATTCTTATCAGCCACGGACATGCCCTTTTGGGCAGCTGTAGCCTTCTTATTCATCGCTGAAAACATAATATATCGTTAGGGAAATGAATCCTTATATCGCACGATCTAAGATAAGAAAGGAGGATAACATCTTATATGTCATGTAGCCTCCTATTTATAAATGTGGTGCACAACACACTCATAAATAAGACTCTACTAGACACGGTCTGTAGACAACCCTAGGACAGAACTGCTCTAATACCACTTTTTTCACGACCCAAACCGATGGGCCATGGCGAGTGCCCGAGTCCTACCTGTCGAACACCCCTAAGCATGCGTTTAAGATATAAACATGAATTAAGGGTAGGTCATGAATAACATCTGTCAATAAACTGCTGAATTACGTGAATGACATACGTGAGGAAAAACATGTCCAAAAGATAAATATACATATATATAAGCAGAATACGGTAGGGCAAGCTAGCAAGGCTACTATGGACAACTACATATCCAAGATTGGAAGTTGACAAGGCCACATACTGCCCAACTGTACATATTTGTCTACAGACCTCTAATAGAGTGTACAACTGTACAAAGGATGGGACTGGACCCCGTCATACCCATATGTATTGTCACGACCCAAAATCCGTTAAAGGTCGTGATGGTGCCGGACACCACTGTCAGGCAAGCCAACGCTAAATAGTTAATTAAATTCTCATTTTTTATATTTTTGAAACCGTAAATTTACTTCAATTTAACTAGTAAAAGATGAATTTACATAATAGATAACAATGTTTCCAAATTTCAATACTGAACATCCCAGAACCCGGTGTCACAAGTGCATGAGCATTTTCTAGTAATTTAAAATAAAATACAATAACTGTCCAGAATACAAATTTTGGAAAGGAGAATTATAAATACCCCTGAAGAAGACTCTACTGGCTGCGGATCGTAGTATAGAGTGCAGCTCACCTAAGTCCCCGTAATAACCACGCCTCTGTGCCCACAAGGCCACTAGTCATAAATGTACCTGCACAAAAATGTGCAACAACTGTAGTATGAGTACGTAAATCAACGCGTACCCAGTAAGTATCCCGCCTAACCTCGAAGAAGTAGTGACGAGGGGTTGACTCGGACACTTACTATGGGCTATAATTAATATACCAATGATATGATTAAGCATGGATCATGTAGAATGGCTGTAAGCCCGATATCACGAAGTAAGTAAACAATTCTTTTGTTAACAAGAAGTTTTCCCAAATTCATTTTCATCATTTTAACAGTTTATATCTGAGGATAATGAGGCAATATCAATTATTATAATTTCCGAAGCAATTAATACAGTCATGCGCAAGTCATGCCGAGATCGTACGGCCCGATCCAACAATAAAAATAAACTGTGCACTGCCGACGGTCGAACGACGTTAACCATAGATGCATCTATTACCCCGCTCGCGAATCATACCCGCGACGCTATCAAATGTAAACTTAAGGAATTACCCCGCTCGTGAATCATACATGCGACGCAGTCAAATATACATTTAACATTTAAATCATATTTCTTTCTTGATTCTTTTCAAAATAATGGAAATTCAACTTGAAACTTTTTAAGGAAATTACCCCGCTCGCGAATCATACATGCGACGTGGTTACACATAGATTTCTTAAGATATAATAATATTCCTCAATTCTTTTCAAAATTATGAAGTTCAAATAAAATCTTTTAAATCTTAAATTCTTCAAATTTCCATTCTTTCAAGACAATTATTACTCTACCTCAATCTTGCTTCTTCTCAAGGCAAACAATAACATAAATCGTCAGCAATGTCAACAAGGCATGATGTAAACCTAGACTACACGGTTATAGGCATAACTAATAGCTACGTACGGACTCCCGTCACCTCGTGCGTACGTATCCCCCACAATTAGAAGCATATATTAATTTATTTTACCTATGAGGTTAATTCCCTCTTATAAGGTTAGAAAGGAGACTTACCTCGCTTCGAAGTTCAATAACTGGCTTCCGAGCCCTTCCAACAACTTCAATCGATGCACCACGCTCCAAAACTAGCCAATAATTATGCAAACCGATTAATATATACTCTAATACTCAATATAATCCAATTTATAACAATTTCTAACCACAATCGAAAAGTCGGTAAAATAACCCTCGGAGCCCACGTGCCCGGATTCCAAAAATATTCGAAGATAAACTTTACCCATAACCTCACGAACTCAAATATATAGTTTATTCTCAATTCCATGCCCAACTTCGTGGTCAAACTCCAAAAATACCAAATTCTAGGTCTTCTACCAAAACCCCCACAATTTATACTAATTTCCATGTTTAAATCCTTATACAAACCATGTATTTAACTTATAATAAGTGGGAATCACTTACCCTCGCATTGATGACATAGAATGAGCTCCAAACTCGCTCCAAGACCCGTTCTCATAGAGAAAATGGGGTGAAAATGGGCCAAGCCCTCGTTTTTAAAGAACACACTGCCCAGCCCCGACATTCGCACCTGTGGTCAAGTAGCCGCACCTTCCGCTTTTGCGCCTTCTTCCACTCCTGCGAGGCATGTTTCGCTTCTGTGCTTGCGTAGATGCGGCCAAAATCTCCGCACCTGTGGTCCTTCACCTAGCTGGCCTGCTCCGCATCTACGACTCCAAATGTCGCTTCTGCGCCCTCCGCACTTGCGGCCAAAACCTCGCAGGTGCGGATACACCATATATCAGCTGCCTCAACTCTTGTTCAAATTCCAAATTCGATCCGTTAACCACCCGGAATCGACCCGGGGCCCTCGGGACCTCAACCAATTATACAACACGTCCAAAAACACATTACAAACTTAGGCGAGCCTTTAAATCACATCGAACAATATCTAAACTATGAATCACCCTCCAATTCAAACTCAATGAACTTTAGAACTTCAAACGTTTACATTCGATGCCGAAACCTATAAAATCACGTCCGATTGACCTCAAATTTTGCACAAAAGTCACATTCAACATTACGGACCTACTCTAACTTCCGGAATTGGAATCTGACCCAATGTCAAAAAGTCCACTCCCGGTCAAACTCTCCAAAAACCTTCAAATTTCTAACTTTCACCAAATGACCCTGAAATGACCTACGGACCTCCAAATCCACTTCCGGACGTGCTCCCAATACCAAAATCATCATACGAAGCTATTCCCAGACCCGAATCCCAAACATACGTTGATAACATTGAAATGCACTTCAACTCAAATTAATGAAATTCTTCCAAAATGCCAACTTCCATAATATGCGCCGAAATGCTCCCGGATCCTCCAAAACCCGATCTGAATATACGCCCAAGTCTAAAATCATCGTACAAACTCGTTGGAACCTTCAAATCCCGATTCCGAGGTCATTTACTCAAAAATCAAACCTTAGTCACTTTTTCCAACTTAAAGCTTCCGAAATGAGAATTTTCTTTCCAAATTAACGTCGAACCTCCCAAAATTACATTCCGACCATGCATACAAGTCGTAATACCTGAAGTGAGGCTGCTCAGGGCCTCAAACTATCGAACGTTGTGCTAGAGCTCAAAACGACCGATCGGGTCATTGCATTCTCTCCCACTTGAAATCGTTGTTCAATACCTCGTGCACCTACCCATGCTACCGCAACTCAGTTGAGCACACTAGCTCGAGCTAATCTGAAGATTTTCCATTTTACTTAACCAAATAGGCCTTAGAGCTCTATTCCAACTCCCGAAATTCTCTACCAGGCCTGCTTCCATCAAACGAACATCGTATCAATATCTATGCGATGCGCCAATACTTGATTACATACCTTTGCTGAATCCGCACTATGCACTGCGTAACTTACATAACAATAATAACATCCTCTAACAACAATAGCCGAAATTTCACGAATTTGATGCTCACAATGCACCTCATGACATATATAAGTTTTGTTCTGACTCCTGCAATACCGCCACGACGGAAAAGATGTATAGAAATTCGTAACCAACTGCCGAGTAAACAAATCATCGATTCTCTCCTCTTGACCAGGATCATCACCTCATTATGAACCAAATAATGGTATTTGCTCTTTAATATACTGCATACAATCCGATCGCACTAATCCCGGATCCGCTAATCTCGTCTCGCCCGGTATAAGCTGCTCAGGCCATAAGCCATCAGACAGGACCAAAATTTCATATGATGCCACAATGTGCCAATAAGCTACAAACCCGAACGTGATACATAAGGAAAATGAACTGTAGAATGGATTACTCAACTCGCGTAACTAATTTAGACAACCGAAAAGGTGTCATGAACCTTCCTCAGAAAATGGAAAACAAAACACACAAAAATAGCTATAGGGGACTACACTCAACATCACACTGTTGCGGCGTGCAAACCGATCCAAACAACATACCCGTGGTGGCATGCCACCTAATTCACACATAATAACCTATAAGGAATTAGTTATCGAGCTAAAATGCTCATACTTGCAAAATACCCGAATGTCGGCCACAAATATGCCAAGTGCATAATACCATCCATGGGGAGACAGATAGCGTCATACACTACAAAACTCAAGCACAACTAAGGTGCGATATATGATCCAACTCTCGAGAGCCATCTTGCTCACATAACACCATTGCTACGCGGAACCTCAACACATGTGAAATCATCAAGCCGTTTCACAACTCACACGGCACAATATAGTATTATATGAAATAGTTGGCAGCGAAGTAACATCCAGCGTCCGAATACTCCTCTATAAGGAGCGCTATGCTGAGGTGAACACATCCGGCCTGAGATAGAGTCCACATTCATATTTTAGATCCGTCCATGGACCTCAAGCCGATTCTAATCGTACCGCACTGGGCTAATAACCTTTCAAGGATCCATCTCTGACACACAAGAACATCCATCAAATCCATAACACACATCCACAGTCCACAACAAAACAAACTGAGCGCTCTTCAGGCATAAATTCTCACATTAGCGATAGTACCAAAAATCTCCACACTTGGTTTTAAATATTCAATCAATCAAGTGACTACATGTCACACTTATACAATCTTCCTGTGGGACACTGTTGTGCCCCTTGTCTCGCAAAATCGGATTTCGATATGTGACAACTCTTTTAAGGAAGTAGTAAAAGAGGAGAGTCGCCACCTAACGGTTTAAGGTGCATTAGGGCACCTATTTTCATATGACTCGGGTTAAACTAGTTTGCATCACTGAAGATCGGGTAAAGGCTCAAAATTACCTCGAAGAGAAGGTGTTCGGCACTCTTCGAGGTACACAACTGTGTGTCCCGGCCGAAATTGAATTATATGAATTAGTCAGATAAACGAAGACATAGATAAACAAGAAATTTGGGAAATTTATTATAAGATTTTGAGTAAATACGAACACTTGATTCAAAGATAAACAAGAATAAGATTGGGGGGGGGGGGTCTTAAGTGTTTTAGCCTAAAGGATCACCCCGTGCAACATAAATAATACATCTTAACTCCCTCGAGATGGGGTGTTACCCGTATTATTCAGCGGGCACAGACTATCATCTCCTGCTACCCGATTACTATCTTTAAGTTATTACCTAAAGTGCACTAGTTGATTCTAAATCGTACCGTATGCGTGCACTACCCGTCCCATACCTATGATCCAGGAGGCATTTGGACCTATATTTTGGGTGGTTCTAGACTTGACTTAGGCTGTTCAAAATATGTTAAAACTAGGCAACAGTTCAAAACAGATAGGACTGCAATTAAATACAATAAAAGGCTCAAGTTAGCCTCCGCGATTAGACAACAAAGGCATGCAAACCGATTTTTATGTAGGGTATTAGGCAGTTTCAGAGTTGAGGGAGATTGAGGTCGTTAAGCCCTATAGACATGACTTCTAGATGATCTGGTTCAGATATGCAGGATATTTTAGACCTATGATTTCTAAATTACCAGTTGTGAATACCTGCTGCTGCTAAGTCATTTATTACAGATTATAAGTTAACTGACCTATAGGCATGGTCTGTAAATGGTTTGCACAGATAGTGAAACTTATTGGAAATGCTTTACCTATGCTTCATAATAATTGTGTGGATGAGCAATGAAACAACGTTTGAAAAGCGAGTAGTGATGTCTTATAGGCATGATTTCTAGAGATTGATGATTGGAACTGATTTTATACCTTTAGCTCTTATAGGCATGTTGTCTAGATGAACGAAGTGAATTAATTAGTTAAAATCCTATAGGCATAGTATCTAATGAACATGGTGTGGATTAAAGAATAATTGTTAGCAATTATTTCCTATAGGCATGCTATCTAGCAACACATAGCAGCAAATATGGGAATAAATAGAGCACTCATGCTTTGACAGTACACCAGTTATGTGAGTGTGTGATTGCCCTAATAACATGATCTCTAATAGTTCACAAAGAGATTTAAATATAACAGGTTGGAAAGCAAATGTATCATACAAATCCTATGAGCATGCTTTCTACCATTTTCATGCAAGTAGTAGGAGATACCCATTTCCCAATTTCATTATTACAACAACAACAACAACAACAACAACCCAGTATAATCCCACTAGTGGGGTCTGGGGAAGGTAGTGTGTACGCAGACCTTACCCCAACCCTGGGGTAGAGAGGCTATTTCCAATAGACCCTCGACATCCTTCCCTCTAAGAACTCCCCACCTTGCTCTTGGGGTGACTCGAACTCACAACCTTTTGGTTGGAAGTGGAGGGTGCTTACCATCAGAGCAACCCACCTTGTCCCAATTTCACTATTATGCCAATTGTTATTAGAAAATTATTATAGACCCAATAATGAATAAATTACAAAGTGGTACAAGTAATAACAGTAGGTCCAAGACAGGCCCAAAGAGATACCCAGCACTGCCAGGCCTTTAACTAACCTCTTTCTCCACCTTTTAGCACACACGGATCTCAAGATAGTCCAAAAACCATAGGAGAACTCAAACCAAACCAACACCCATGGTTTGATCATAGGATCTAGAAACCAATCACTCATACAAATCATTTTGCACATTCAACAGACAGAAAGAGGGATAGAGCTGTGTAGTAAAGAAAGTGACCAAAGAACCTCAGGTCCTAGTGTGTCAGAGTTCACAAGGGTCTCAAAATGGACCTCGAGCAGTGCTCACACTAGGGAGGTTAATAGAGAAAGCTTTAGTAGCCTTGGCTTTCAGTCGGCCAAGAATTATAGGTTCAGAATAGGGTAAATAACCAATGAGAATGAAAAATAGTGATCAGCTGGTAGAATTTGAAGAAGTGCATTTGCATTTTTAGAAACAGGCATTACAGAGGTGATCACATAATGAACATATCAGCAAAGAGGGTAAACAAACTTAAAAGACAGGTTGATATCACAAGTCCACACTTAGCATATTGGGGCAGAGGACATTTTTGGGAAGCAACGAGGGATTATGACTTCTGGGATTGCAAAATAATAAGCAAAGGTGCATTAGGCCAGTAAGAGGAACAATAGAGCATTAACCTAACAGGTTCAAACTTAAGGGTAAAATTATGATGCACATCAGAAGTTAAACAAACCAACTCATAGCAATAAGGCAAAATAGAGTCAAATGTCATGAGGGAAACTCAAGTTGGGAAGATATTCTAAAAGGTTCCAACTAGTTGCTAGGGAGTGCAGAGTTAGGCAGGGTAAGGATATACTAAGTGATAAAATGATCATAAGAGCAAATCATAGCTAGAATGAGGGTTTTAACATGGATTGGTGCATAACACAGATACAAATCAATCACTATAGAAATCCAGGACAATGCAGAAAACAAACTACTGTCATAAAACCAATGTAGACACTCAAAGTATTAATATATTAAGCTAAACGACTTCAAACAGTCTAAATTGTTCCAGTTAAACATTAACACATTTAAGAACTAGAAGTTTAGGCATAAGCAGATGCTAGAGAGGTTCATGTCATAAACAGATTCGATACTAGCAGGGTTGCACATAGAGATAGTCTAGAAACACATTGAATTATGAAATTTCAGAGATGTGAATATGCAGATCATGAACATAAGAGAATGAATATTGCAAAGGCTAAAGAACTCACCAGTTACTGATTGACAAGTAGACAAAACAAGGAAGAACAGACTCCTCAACACTTTGAACGTAAACACAATAGTATAACCCAGGACCTTAGATGCGTCAAGTTCCCAAGGGCTTCTAGGAACCCAGGGCAATGCTCGCACCCAAGGATGGTCGAAAAATAGGAATTCTGGTGGCCTTGGCTTTCAGCCGGCCGAGAGCTAGAGTAGAACAAGAGAATAAGCGAACGACAGAGTGAAGATCTTTAGCTTTTTAGTGGGAATTTTGTGATTCGAAATCTGTCCAAAAGGGAATGGGGGAGGGGTTTATATAGTAGTGAAAAAATCGAGCAATAATCAAGGAAACAGAGTAAATTAAGAAACAAACAAGGAAAATAAACATGCAAATCAATCTGAAAATCAATTTAAGAGAGAAATCTATAAACCCTAGTTTTTAGGGAAAGTGTATATCAATAGAATCTAAACAAAAAATCGGACTCACATAGTAGCATAGAACGTATAGATAGAATAGCATTCAAAATCAGAGATTTGAACCATTTTGGTTCGATTTCGGAAGAGATTTGCTTGCCATGTTTAGGCAAGCACTTAGGTAATACCGTAAGAGAACAACCAGTACTAAAGGGGGTCAGATATGGCAAGAAATGGTAGTCAAATCCCATATTTACTGGGATTAGGAGAAGGATTTGGGGGGGGGGGTTTAGGGTTCTTCAGAGAGAGAAGGGGAGGTTGAGAGAGTGTGAGGGCGGCGGATTAGGGGATAATAGGTTAGGGTTTGGGGTTGGGTTAATTAAAAGGGAAGGGTGAATAAGGGCCGTTGATCTTGAGAGATTAACTGCCAAGATTAAAAGTTGGAACGGGCGGGTCATGGAAATGGGGCACCGACCGGGTTTTGGATTAGTGGGTCATTTGGTTTGGGCTGGGGTATTTGGGCTAGATGTTTGAGGGTTTTGGGCCATTTATTTGGTCCGAAATTGGTTTTAAAAATGGGTTGTTGTTTAAATACCCAATATTTATCAAAAAAACAATTAATTTATAAAAGTAATTAATAAATAAAAAACAAATATTATTTGTGCACTAAAATGATGGGAAATAATAACTTAACATTAATATAAAAAGTTATTTTGGCACAAGTAATGTAATTATACATGAATATAGGTTATTATTGCAAAAACGTGCAATTAGCCTAAATATGCAAATGCAGTTATAGAAAAAATGAAGTAGAATATTATAAAACATACATGTTGGTGTAAATAATAAGTTTGGATGATTAAATCATCATAAAAATAATTTGAAGGGTAATTATTGGATATTTATGCAATAAAATACAGCAAGAAATTAATTTAGAGCTTCTAAATATTATGGAAAATTATGAAAATTGCTTGTATAGGTTTGTAAACTACATGATGATGCAAATATGCTATTTTAAAATTATATATACATTTTTTTAAAAATATGATGGAAACATTGGGTATCGGCAACTGCCCCTCTTTACCCGTGAATGATGAAAGAATTGTCGGGTAAAGAAATGATGATCGATTTTGACCGAATGGGATGATTTGAAAAATAGAGGCCGAACTATAGTTTCTGAGTTGCATACATATCCCTGGTATTACGGGAATCAGGCCGCGCGTAGTTCTGGATCCAGCGATGAACTGAGCCGATGGAGCTGTTGCAGGAATGGTCGTATGCTTCGGAAAGTGTTCCTTTAGGTAGGATAATATCAGACGAGTTTATATGAGGTTGTGAATGGATGTATCTCAGAACGATTATGGATGAGCATTTGAATGGTTAAGTTATTCAAGTGGAAGCGGGTAACGGACGGTGGTTGGCTGCATTTGAGGTAATTTTAGGATGTGAGCACCAAACGGAAATCGGAACGAAGATTGTTCCCGTTTAAAAGAACAGTTACCTCCTGGATTACCTGCAAAACTTAAACGCAATGCATGCAAGTATATATGGGATTATTGCGAGAATTTAAACATGATGCAAATTCCCTTTGGACCATGAAAGTTGTCTTTGGACGACGAGGATGATGTCCTTAGACCATGATGTCCTGGGCCATGAATCGCGTGATAAGGGATTCGCATGCCATGAAATGACGTTCTCGGGCCATGAAAATGGTGCCTCTGAACTATGACGCCTTTGAATAATGATGTGCAATATTGAGAGATTCTCAGGCCATGACATGGTGTCTTCCGGCTATGAGGATGATGCATTCGGACTATGACGCCCTTGGACAAAATAGCGATGTTTCAGCCCATGAGATGCAAATGCATGATGCTGGGTCATATGCGAAGAGAAACAAGACAGAGCTTAGTCTTGTGTATGATTGGGGCAGAGCTTAGCCCCGGGAAAGTAGAAAGTAGTGCTAGATTTCAAGTAGCATAGCATTTGGTATTATGCAAGGAAAGGCAGAGCTTAGCCTTATGCAATTAGGGAGGCAATGCTTAGCCTCGTGGAAGAAAGGGAGATAGGGCTTAGTCTCATGCAAGGAAAGGCAGAGCTTAGCCTTATGCAATTAGGGAGGCAATGCTTAGCCTCGTGCAAGAAACAAAGACATGGCTTAGTCTCATGCAAGGAAAGGCAGAGCTTAGCCTTATGCAATTAGGGAGGCGATGCTTAGCCTCATGTAAGAAAATGAGACAGGGCTTAGTCTCATGCAATGAAAGGCAATGCTTAGCCTTATGCAATTAGAGAGGCAATGCTTAGCCTCGTGAAAGAAGAGGAGACAGGGCTTAGTCTCATGCAAGGAAAGGTAGAGCTTAGCCTTATTCAATTAGGGAGGCAATGCTTAGCCTCATGCAAGAAAAGGAGACATGGCTTAGTCTCATGCAATTGAAGGCAATGCTTAGCCTTATGCAATTGAGGAGGTAGGGCTTGGCCTCATGAAAAATAGGAGACAATGCTTACTCTCATGCAAAGAAAGGCAATGATTAGTCTTATGCAATTAGGGAGGTAATGCTTAGCCTCATGCAAGAAAAGGAAACAGGCCTTAGTCTCATGCAATGGAAGGCAATTCTTAGCCTTATGCAATTAGGGAGGCAATGCTTAGCCTCATGCAAGAAAAGGAGACAGGGCTTAGTCTCATGCAATGGAAGGCAATTCTTAGCCTTATGCAATTAGGGAGGCAATGCTTAGCCTCATGTAAGAAAAGGAGACAGGGCTTAGTCTCATGCAATGGAAGGCAATGCTTAGCCTTATGCAATTAGGGAGGAAATGCTTAGCCTCACGCAAGAAAAGGAGACAGAACTTAGTCTCATGCAAAGAAAGGCAATGCTTAGCCTTATGCAAAGAAAAGACAATGAGTGATAGCAGAGTATTTCTTAGCTGGAAACGCGTTTGCGTTTGACAATCTTGTCGTTACGAAGATAACGATTTTGATGTGTGTGCGTATTCCTTGTTCCTGTATCCAAAGAAAGATCATGAGTTTTGGGGGGAAGGTTGGTTCGCACTTTTTTCTTTTTCTTTGCCTGTGCTCCTGTCTTGAGATCATGTTTGAGTCACCCTGGGTAGCATCTGGCTGTTTATAGAAAAATAAAGTTTTTCAAAAGAAATGCGTACATTTGATGAATGTAATTATTTGAGATATAGTAGTATGCAATATCGACTAAGTTAGATGAACCAATGACTGTGACATATTTTAGAGATATTGCGACCTCTTTGCTTTAGAATTTTGAGGGTCCTCCTCAAAATTCTGCCCCATTTCAATAAGTGATTCTTTGACCGTTCTGCACGTGACGAAGTTGGCTGGACTTGCTCCGGAATTTTGAGGGTTCTCCTCAAAATCTACCCCAGTTTCTGACCATGTTAAAAATGAAGATTTTACTAAGTTGTGACCGAACTCACAGGGCTGCCTACGTATCCCCTCTTAAACGGGAATCAGGTCAAGCATAGTTTAGTTACATCAAATAAAGAAATGTAAACAATCTAAACATAGTATCTCTTGACTGCGTCTGAGTTGATAGGTTTTGGCCAAACTTCTCCGTCCATCTCTGCGAGTATGAGCGCTCCTCCTGTTCGCACTCTGTGAATCATATAGGGCCCTTGCCAATTGGGTGAAAATTTCCTTTTGGATTCTTTTTGATACGGGAAGATCTGCTTTAGCACCAACTGCCCTGGTGTGAATTGTCGAGGCCTGACCCCTTTGTTGAAAGCTTTGGACATTCTGTTCTGGTAAAGTTGACTGTGACATACTGCGTTCATTCTTTTTCTGCCAATGAGAGCCAGTTGCTCATAACGACTTCATATCCATTCTACATCACTGAGTTCAGCCTCTTGTATGATTCTCAAAGAAGGAATTTCTACTTCGGCAGGAATTACGGCTTTAGTGCCATAGACCAGCAAATAAGGAGTTGCCCCCGTTGATGTGCGAACCATGGTACGATATCCAAGTACGGCAAATGGTAACTTCTCGTGCCATTATTTTTGATTGTCTACCATCTTTCTTAATATCTTCTTGATGTTCTTATTGGTAGCTTCCACAACTCCTTTCATTTGATGCATGTATGCTGTGGAATTCTTATGCTTGATCTTGAAGGTTTCACACATAGATTTCATTAAGTCACTATTAAGGTTGGCAGCGTTATCGGTAATGATAGATTATGGCACCACGAATCGACATACAATACGATCCCTAACGAAATCTGCGATGTCCTTTTTAGTTACAGCCTTGTAAGATGCGGTTTCAACCCATTTTGTGAAATAGTCTATGGCCACTAGAATGAACCTGTGCCCATTTGAAGCGGCGTGTTCGATTGGACCGATGACATCCATCCCCCAAGCGGAGAAAGGCCAAGGTACATTTGTTGCATTGAGTTCATTAGGTGGCACTCGTATCATATCCGCATATACTTGTCATTGATGACACTTTTGGACATACCTGATGCAGTCCGTTTCCATAGTCATCCAGAAATATCCTTCTCTTAATATCTTCTTAGCTAAAACAAAGCCATTCATGTGTGGTCCGCAAGTTCCGGCATGTATTTCTTCAAGCAATTTAGATGCTTCCTTGGTGTTGATACACCGTAATAATCCTAGATATGGAGTCCTTCTGTACAGAATTCCTCCACTTTGGAAGAAATGGTTGGACAATCTTCGGAGTGTGCATTTCTAAGTATGATTTGTGTGCTCCGGGTACTCTCCTTTTGCCAAGTATTCTTTGATGTCATGAAACCATGGATTCCCATCAGTTTCTTCTTCAATATGAGCACAATAAGCTGGCTGATTATGGATCCCTACTAGAATTGGATCAATGAAATTCTTGTTTGGGTGTTGTATCATGGAAGATAGGGTGGCCAGCGCATCTGCGAACTCATTCTGGATTCTCGGAACATGTTTGAATTCTATTTTTGTGAACCTCTTCATCAACTCTTGTACGTAGTACAAATATGGCAATATTTGGGTATTCTTTGTAGCCCATTATCCTAAAACTTGATGTACCAAAAGGTCTGAATCTCCACTTACCAGTAATTCCTGAACGTTCATGTCAATGGCCAACTTGAGCCCCAAGATGCAAGCCTTGTATTCTGCCATATTATTGGTACATGGAAATCTAAGTTTTACGGATACCGAATAGTGTTGACCCATCTATGATACCAAAACTGCTCCAATACCTACTCCTTTGAAGTTTGCAGCTCCATCGAAAAACACTCTCCAACCGTCAAAGGTTTCAGTGATATCTTCTCCTACGAATGATACCTCTTCATCGGGAAAATATGTTTTCAGTGGTTCGTATTCTCCGCCCATAGGATTTTCTACCAGGTGATCCGTCAACGCTTGTCCCTTGACCGCTTTCTAAGTTACATAGATGATGTCGAACTCACTCAGTAATATCTGCCATTTTGCCAATTTTTCCGTAGGCATGGGTTTATGGAAGATGTATTTTAATGGATCCATTCTTTATATGAGATATGTGGTGTAGGCACATAAGTAGTGACTCAACTTCTGAGCTATCCACGTTAAAGCGCAGCAGGTGCACTCTGGCAAAAAATATCATGCTTCGTAGGGCGTGAACTTCTTACTTAGATAGTATATGGTCTGCTCCTTTCTTCCCATCTCATCGTATTGTCCCAAGACATAGCCGAAAGCCCCATCCAGTACAGATAAATAGAGTAGCAGAGGTCTCCCAAGTTCTGGCGGGACCAAAATAGGTGGTTTGGATAAATATTCCTTGATCTTGTCAAAGGCTTTCTGGCATTCTTCAGTCCAACTTGTTGCAGCGTCTTTCTTTAACATTTTGAAAATCGGTTCATAAATCACAGTTGATTATGCTATGAAATGGCTGATGTAATTGAGAAGCCCCAAGAAACTCATCACATCTTTCTTGTTTTTTGAAGGTGGCAAATCTTGGATAGCCTTGACCTTTGACGGGTCTAGCTCAATTCCTTGACGGCTGATGATGAACCTTAGCAGATTTCCAACGGGGATCCCGAAGGCACACTTTGTGGGGTTCAGTTTTAAGTTGTACGTTCGAAGTCGATCAAGGAATTTCCTCAAATCTACTATATGATCTGTGCTTCTTTTGGATTTAATGATGACATCATCCACGTACACCTCTATCTCCTTGTGTATCATGTCGTGGAAAATGGTTGTCATGGCCCTCATATAAGTGGTTCCATCATTCTTTAGGTCAAATGACATCATTTTGTAGCAATACACTCCCCATGGTGTAATAAAGGCTATATTTTTGGCGTCCTCTTCATCCATCCAGATCTGATGCTATCCCGCGAAGAAATCCACAAAGGATTGGAGTTCATGCTTGGCACAGTTGTCGATCAATATGTGTATATTACGCAACGGGAAATCATCTTTGGGACTTGCTCTGTTTAAGTCCTGATAGTTGATACACACTCTAACCTTCCCATCTTTCTTTGGAACTGGCACAATGTTAGCCAACAGGTCGGATATTCAACCACTCAGGGAACCTTGGCTTTGATCTGCTTGGTGACTACCTCCTTTATTTTCAGACTCATATCTGGCTTGAATTTTCTGAGCTTCTGCTTTACAGGCAAACACATAGGGTTGGTAGGTAGTTTATGATCCACTATGGACGTGCTCAAACCGGTCATATCATCATAGGACCACGCAAAGATATCCTCATACTCCTTCAAGAACCGGGCGTACTCTACCTTTTATGATGGTGATAGGTGAATGCTTACACGTGTTTCCTTGACTGTTTCGGAGTCTCCCAAATTAACTGTTTCAGTCTCATCCAAATTGGACTTAGGCTTGTTTTCAAAGTTTTCCACTTCTCTAACAATTTCCTCGGGTATTATATCCTCCTCCAGATCCTCTGAATCATTATCCTTATGTTGCGTTATCTCATTACATGTCACAGTCATAAGTTCATTGGGATAGGTAATAATAATGTTGTAGAGAAAAACGTAAAGAATAATAATAAATACTAAAAATAACAATGCATTAGATAAATCTTGAAAACGTCAAACAAGTACGGCTCGATGACCCGAGCAATTATTTCAAACAAAACATGCTTATAACAAAATACTGAAAATGTCTTAAATGCTCATAAAATTGCTTTTAAAATAAATGATGCTAATTTCCAGGCTACCCAGGAACTCGACAGGCCCTTGATGGTGCAACAATCCAGTTTTTGAGAATAGCTCCCTTCTCCATGGTATGAATAATGAGGCCTTCCTCCTCCTCCTCCTCAACTATCGCACTGCAATCCATGTCTTCATCATCCAGAAACAGATTCCTTATACCAGCTAGAACTTCATCTTCTTCGGACTCCCACATCATGTCAGCTTGATGAAATGACTGGCTCAAATATAGTACTGGTTGCTCTAGAGGGTAATAAGGACCACGCCATGGTGGCAACCAATTCTGATACTCGTGCCAAGTGTATTCATACCCAAGCCCAAAAGTTGTGTCGTGATGCTTTAGTTGTATCGGTTTGGTGATCCCTTGGAAATTCTTACCCAGACCTTTTCCAGGTTCATACCCTGTCCATGCTAATATGCCTTCTATCTTACTGCTCCACTATTTATCCTTTTCAATTGCGTTGACGCGCTCGATGTGATGGTATGTTTCTCCCCCCAACTTCCTGCTATTCTCAATGACCGGAACAGTTTGATTGGTGTAAATAGGATGACTCCCATCCCCGTGGATGATCATTTCCTAATGGTTCCACTCAAACTTCACCACCTGATGTAGAGTAGAAGCTACGGCTCTAGTGGCGTGTATCCAAGGTCGTCCCAACAATAGGTTGTAGGTAGCAGATATGTCCAACACTTGAAACTCAACATCAAACTAGGTTGGGCCCATCTGTAGGCTGAGGTTGGTCTCCCTAATTGTGGCCCTTTGAGACCCATCAAATGCTTTCACATTCATACTTCTTGCTCGTATCTCATGCAGACCTTTACCCAACCTTTTCAAAGTAGTTAGTGGACAAATGTTGAGACTCGAACCCCCATCTATCAGAACTCTTGCAATGAACTTGTCTTCAAACTGCACTATGATATGCAGTGCCCTGTTGTGACTTAATCCTTCTGGTGGAAGCTCGTCTTCATGAAAAGTGATCTTGTGACTTTCCAACAGTTGCCCTACCATGTTGGCCATCTCTCCGCTGGTGATGTTGTTAGGTACATAGGCTTCGTTCAACACCTTCATCAAGGCATTCCTATGTGCCTCAGAGTTTTGCAGCAGTGATAAAATGGATATTTTAGCAGGGGTTTTATTCAGATGATCAACCACGGGATATTCCCTTGCTTGTACCTTTCTCCAAAGGTCATCCGGGCCAGTCTCAATAACAGGTGATTTAGATGCAGTTTCTTTGCCCGTTCCTCCTAAATGCTCGGGTGTATAAACCCTACCAGTTCTGGTCATGCCTTGCGCTGCACCTATTTTTTCCATTTTTGCTTTTCCTTTTCTTCTTGCTTCCGCAACTTAATCCCATGGTATAACATTAGACTTATAAGATGGTGTTGGTGCTGCCATCACGGTGAAGGCCGTTGTTACTTCAACCTCAAACGGAGTTGGTATAGCTACCTCAACTTCAATTGGAGCCTAAGTTTGTACCATGATAGGTGTGAGAGTGATTGGAGATGTTTCAGAATTATCCCTTTCCTGAATGAGTCCAATTGACCCCTTTGATTCCCATTCTTCATCGGTCTCTATCACGTTTACTCCTCCACCCCTGTGATCTGGGAGAGGATTGTTACGGACATTGGGTGCAACCTCTTTTGCCTGCACGATTTTTGTGTCAATTAATGTCTGAATCTTATCCTTCAAAGTACGACACTCATCAATAGTATGACCTTTCATGCCTGAGTGATAGGAACATGTCTTGTTTGAATTAATCCACTGGGAAGAGTTTTCCATAGCAACAGCGGGAATGGGAGTTATATAACCGGCAACCTTCAATCTCTCGTACAGCTGGTCTATAGGTTCAGCAATTAGGGTTTATTATTTGGTGGTTTGCGGTCAAAATTTGGTCTAGGTTTTTGGTAGTTTTTGCGGGCTGGTGGTGAGTGGTAGTATGCGGGTTGGGTATTATAGGTATGGTAAGTGGTGGCAGGTTGTTGGTATCTGGGAGGTGAAGGCTGATATGTGAGTGGAGGTGTTTGGTATGTGAGAGAAGACTTCGGACCTTGGGCTACCATTACTGCACCTACTTCTTTCTTCTTGGAGATACCTCCTGACTGGAGGGCCTTATTTGTGGCTTGGAGTGCTTCAAAATTTGTCACCATTCCTCTTTTGATCCCTTCTTCTATTCTCTCTCCCAACTTGATGATATCAGAAAATTTATGGTTTTCAATAACCATCAATATTTCTTAGTATTGCGGATCCTGAGCTCTAACGAAGAACCTATTCATCTATTCTTCTTCCAGCACTGATCTTACTTTTGCAGCTTCAAACCTCCACCAAGTAGCATACTCGTGAAAAGTTTCCGTTAGCTTCTTCTTGAGATTTTGAATGTAGAAAACGTCGGGTGCGTTTTCTGTGTTAAACCTGAACCGATCCATGAAATATGATGCCATGCTCACCCAACTAACCCATTTCTTTGGGTTCTGACTGATGTACCAAGATAGGGCATCTCCGGTGAGGCTTCTCATAAACAGCTTCATGCGGATTCTTTCATCCCCGCCAGTCGTTCTCGGCGGATTTGGGTATGTATAGGCTCTGTTATGGGGTGTGGGGTAAGGTTTCCACATATATGGGATTGCTTTGGTGGGCTCCGGGAATCTGGGCATAGTGGTGGTCATTGGTTGAGTTTTGCGGGTCAGGAGTAGGTTGTGGTACATTCTGAGGGGTATGGTATGTGGTTGTTTGTGGGTATTGAGTTGGGTGGTGATGGTGTTGTTGGAGAGTAGGTATCGGTGGAGGGTTGTGGTTCTGAGAAGGTGTGGCGTATTGATGTGGTGCGGGAGGATTCGGTGGTGGGTTTTGATTCTGCGTGTTTTGGGGAGGTGTCGGGTTTTGGGCGTTTGTGTTTTTTGGTTGATGTCAGGGACGTTTAGGGTGAGGGAAAGGTTCGCCAACTTCCGGACCTGCTCAAGTTCCCCTTGTAGTTCCAATATGTTCTGTTCTAGACGTAGGACCAATTCGTTCTGTGCTGGAGTATTCCGATCGTCCGAGGTTTCAACGTTCTCTGCGTTGTCCTTTCTAATGCCGCTTAAATCATCCATTTTATCTTTCCCTTTGCTTTTGCCTTTAGGATCACTTGGTGGAGTAGGAGGTGGAGGACCTCTAGATCTAGTATGATATGCGGATGATGCCAGTATGTACAAACCAACCTTTGGGGAATGGGAATAAACAAAGAAAAGAAAAACAAAAAGGTAACCAAGTCAGTAAGGGATATTGAATGTTACAACCCAAATTCGCATACCATAGATCACGCCGTAAGTTAGTCGACATAAATCCAAGAAGAGATTATCTTTGAGATGATAAGAAGTTAATCCTATTGGTCTTAAACGATACAAGGGTGTATAAGAGTGGTTAACAAGTATTTGAAGTTAAACGAATCAAGGATGTTGTAACCCGTATTTTCGGGTAACACTAGAGGTGATTAATTTTCCCAAGAGGTCTTGTTTTAATGTATTTGAATCATATAATATCCGCATCATAAGTCTTGAAGTCAAGCGAGTTATGAAACAAAAGTCGATAAAAGTTGTCGCAACCTAGGTTTATAATTTTACTTAAACTTTAGGTCAAATGTTACTGCATTTTTATCCCAATGTGCTTGGAATTATGGGGTGATCTACCTATCAAATTGAATATCTATGAGTCTAGTTTCCAACGCATTAAACCGTTCGTCGATACAATCTCGAAATAGAGAGATATTCGCATTTTCGCGAGAGTGCGCCAAGCTGCTCTATGGGGCCCACAAAGGTGGTTTAAGACATATGGACATATATAAGATACCTCAACCCCGTTTTAAGTCATTATTTTTCAGTATATTCAGACCTTATAACCCTAAAAACAGTCCCTCAAGGTTCTCTCATGATCCAAGACCCAAACAAAGGGCAAACAACACAAATCAAATGTCGGGAATCCCGTGGCGCTAGTAAGTTTCTTGTTCTTCTTGTTGTTGCTGATTTTTGTGTTGTTCCAGCTCGTGTGGGAGGTTGTTTTAAGTGTTTTATGTCCTGTAAATACACCTTCATATTTTTAATATCAACCCTAGGTGATTTCAAGTCTTCTAAAGTAATTCTAGTGCCGAAAAACCCGAATTAATTGCTAGTTTCGCTTCCTTGTTCTTGTGGCAGAATTGAAGGGATATTTCGTGGAAAATTAAGGTCAAATTGGAGTTGTTATTTCTGTTTAAAGGTAAGTAACCTCTTACTCTATATATATTTAAGATTATCCAAGTTGCAGCTAAGTCGTTGAAGCTAGAACTTGTGAAATATATATCGAAAGGCTTGGTAGTAATGTTGTTGGTTGGTGGACTGTTTTGGAGGCTCAATATGATTATTAATGATGTTGTTTGGGCTGTTTGGTGATTGTATTGACTTGTGGGAAGTCATATAAATAGGGGAGGTGCTGTCCGTTTCATCGTAAAATAGGTTGTGGTCGATACATAATAGTTACGACGCTTAAACGATAATGATAGTGTCATTTGTCTTATTGTAGACTAAGGAGTCGTGACATTTGCATAGCTTGAGGTTGGGCAGTATATACAAGGTATGTGACGCTATCCCCTTCATTCTTTTGCACGACTCCGATTGTACATAATGTAATGAACGAGCTCCCAAAGATACTCTACTCTTAGAAGCTAGCAGTACTTACATTGCTGCCCTTCTTATGAAACGATTGATATTGATGTTACTTCTCTTATTCTTATATTATCAATGTTGTAGGTAGTTCCTGATTCTTATAAGATTCTTGATGAAGAGTTAATCCTAATAACGTGTACGAAGGATACCAACCTTATGTCACTCCGAAAGGTTCAAAATGTGATTCCAATGAGTCCAGCATGCATCATATATATGTATCTATTTTACTCTACCGAGCTGCGCTATAGTCGGCCGGGTACGGCACCTATTGTGCAACCACTGATCAGTTGGGTTTTACCGAGCTCCACATGGCCGGGTACGATACCGAGCCCTATGATGGCCGGGTACGTTTTACCGAGCCTATTATGGCCGGGTACGATATGATGATGGTGATGCCCACAAAGGCGTATGTTTTAAAAGTTTATGTATATATATGTATGTATCATGTATTTCATGTCAGTAGCCCTCAGAGGTACCCAGATGTCACAGGTTGTATATTCTCTATCCCTGTTTACATTACTATTCTTACTTATGCTTTCTTGCCTCACATACTCAGTACTTTATTCGTACTGACGTCCTTTTTATTTGTGGACGCTGCATGTTGTGCTGCAGGTCCTGATAGACAGGTAGACGTAGCTCCCCCACCATAGTAGGCTGTCCAGTTCAGCGGTTATTCGCGAGATCCCTTCTCCGGACTTGCCGTGGTCTTGGTATGCATTTTTGTTATAGACATTATGGGTATGTCGGGGCCTTGTTCTGGCAATGTTGTAGCACTTATGTTCCTTTAGAGGCTCATAGACAGGTGTCGACTTATGTATGGTTTAGAATGCCTTTTCGGCTGATTTTTGTTGTATAGTCTTTCATGGCATCATGATAGCTCGTACCTTATATATAGTTTCTTGACAGTCTTGTCGTCCTATGTTATGTATGTTCATGACATTATCTTTCATTGTTGGATGTTCATGATCCATGTCTACTATTTATATTGATCTTGTCGGCCCTTAAAGATAATAAGGAAGGTTAGATAAAATGTACGTTGGTGCTCGGTAAGTATGGCCCGGGTGCTAGTCATGACCCTCCAGTTGGGTCGTGACAAACTTGGTATCAGAGCAAGTTCGTCCTAGGGGATGTCTATGAGCCGTGTCTAGTAGAGTTTTGACTATGGATGTGTAGCGCGCCACATTTATAATCAGGAGGCTACGTGACATCTAGGGTTGTTACCTTCTTCCTGAATCTAGATCGTGCGTAGAGTTGAGTAGTAAGTGTTCATATCTAATATTCACCTTGTTTTCTTTCAGCGATGCCTTCGACTAGGAAGCAAGCAATTAGTAAACGGCTTGATACAGCTGTGGGAGAGGGTAACATTCAGGTGCCTCCAGCCAGAGCAGGCCAAAGTGAGGCTCAGAGTGAGATGCTGTCTCATACCTCTCCGTCTCCTCCAGAGGATATTAGGAGGCACCCAGTACATCTAGTTCCTCTGTCTAGCACTACAGACAACGATATGCGCAGTGCGGTGCAATTGTTGACTAGCTTGGTAGCTGCTCAGGCTCAGAGGCAGAATACCGGTGCTGCTGATAAACCGGTTAGTGCGAGAGTTCGTGATTTTATTAATCTAGACCCTCCAGTGTTTACCGGATCAGACCCCAAGGAGGACCCACAAACATTTATTGATCAGATTCATCGTACATTGCGGGTTATGCATGCTTGTGATACGGAGGCAGTAGAGTTGGCTTCTTATCGGTTACAGGATTTAGCGGTTTTCTGGTATGATAGTTGGGAGAGATCTAGGGGTCCGAACGCTCCTCCAGCCGTGTGGAAGGAATTTTCTGAGGCCTTTCTTCGTCACTACTTGCCAGTTGAGATACGACGAGCTAGAGCTGATAAGTTCTTGAACCTTCGACAGGGTAATATGAGTGTACGAGAGTATAGTATACAGTTTGATTCTTTAGCAAGGTATGCTCCCCATATGGTGGCCGAGATGAGTGATAGGGTGCATCTGTTCGTGAACGGGTTGGGACCACATCTGATAAATGAGTGCACAACAGCCTCCTTGGTAGAGGGCATGGATATTTCCCGTATTCAGGCTTATGCCCAGACCCTAGAGGATCGTAAGCGCCAGCAAAGGGCAGATAGGGAGCAGGATAGGGGCCAGCATAAGAGGGCGAGATTTGTAGGGTATTTTGATGAGTTCAGAGGCAGTATCAGGCCCCAATCTTCGAGGAGTTCGGCGCCACCTGTAGCTAGTGCTCCTCCAAAGTTTCAGAGGCCTCGGTATGATCGATTTACCTATTCTGGTTCAGGTCAGAGTTTGAGGGCATCAGGCTCACAATTTCATAGAGATACTAGTCAGACGAGACCCCCAACACCTCGTTGTGATCAGTGCGGCAAGGCCCACTTTGGACTGTGCCGTCGAGGTTCCGATGCATGCTATTCTTGCGGACAGCGTGGCCATATGATGCGGGATTGTCCTAATAGAGGAGGTGGTGGTATGGCTCAACCGACTGGATCTGTGTCTGGTTCTTCCTCATCAGTTCGACCTCCAGCACAAGGTTTTCAACAGTCGACAGGTCGTGGTAGAGGTAGAGGTTCAGTGCCGAGTTCGAGTGGTGCTCAAAATCGAACCTATGCTCTAATAGGTCGACAAGATCTCGAGTCATCTCCGGATGTTGTTACAGGTATATTGTCTGTGTTTTCTTATGATGTATATGCGCTAATTGATCCAGGATCTACCTTATCATATGTTACACCCTTTGTGGCTAATAAGTTTGGCATTGAACCTGAATTGATAAGTAAACCACTTGCGGTATCCACTCCGATAGGAGATTCTGTGATTGCTAGAAGGGTATATAAAGGTTGCACTGTGATGATTTGTAGTCGTCAAACCTCGGCAAATTTATTTTAGTTAGAAATGGTTGATTTCGATGTGAAAATGGGAATGGACTGGTTGGCCTCATGCTATGCAAATGTTGACTGTCGTACGAAGATGGTTAGGTTTCAGTTTCCTTGTGAACCCGCCATTGAATGGAAGGGGAACATTGCTACGCCGAAAGGTAGGTTTATTTCCTATCTTAAGGCAAGGAAGATGATCTCAAAAGGTTATATTTATCATCTTGTTCGCGTTAGGGATGCGGAGGCAAAGCCGCCTACTCTACAATTAATCCCCGTGGTCAATGAATTTCCAAATGTTTTCCCAGATGAACTCCCAGGCCTTCCTCCTGAAAGGGAGATTGAGTTTAGCATTGATGCATTGCCTGACACTCAACCGATCTCTATCCCTCCATACAGGATGGCCCCGGCAGAGTTGCGAGAGTTGAAGGCACAGTTGAAGGACTTGCTGGATAAGGGTTTCATTAGGCCTAGCACTTCACCTTGGGGTGTGCCAGTCTTGTTCGTGCGGAAGAAAGATGGGTCGTTAAGGATGTGTATCGATTATCGACAGTTGAATAAGTTTACAATAAAGAACAAGTATCCACTTCCAAGAATTGATGACCTGTTTGACCAACTCCAGGGTGCCAAGTATTTCTCCAAGATTGACTTACGTTCAGGGTATCATCAGGTGAGGGTTAAGGAGAAGGATATTCCAAAGACGGCTTTCCGGATAAGATATGGGCATTTTGAGTTCTTGGTGATGTCGTTCGGGCTAACAAATGCCCCAGCAGCTTTTATGGATCTCATGAATAGTGTATTCAGGCCCTATCTTGATGTGTTCGTGATCGTATTCATTGATGACATTCTGGTGTATTCTCGTTCGGAGGCGGAACATGCGGGCCACTTGCGGATAGTATTATAGACCCTTCAGGATCATAAGTTATATGCTAAGCTCTCTAAATGTGAATTCTGGCTGAACTCAGTAGCATTCCTTGGCCATGTGATATCTGATGAGGGTATTAGTGTCGACACTCAGAAGATCGATGCAGTGAAGAATTGGCCGAGACCTACAACACCGTCAGAAGTTCGCAGCTTCCTGGGGCTAGCAGGATATTATAGGCGGTTTGTAGAAGGGTTTTCCTCTATATCAGCACCATTGACTAAGTTAACAAAGAAAGCTACCAAGTTCCAGTGGTCTGATGCTTCTGAATATAGTTTTCAGGAGCTAAAGAATCGATTGACATCCGCGCCAGTGCTCACTCTCCCAGAAGGAACAGAAGGTTATGTGGTATATTGTGATGCCTCAGGTATAGGTTTGGGGTGCGTATTGATGCAACGTGGGAAGGTGATTGCTTATGCATCAAGACAATTGAAGAAGCATGAAAAGAATTACCCGACTCATGATTTGGAATTGGCTGCAGTAATATATGCTTTGAAGATATGGCGGCACTACTTATACGGCGTCCATGTTGACATCTACACAGATCACAAGAGTTTACAATACATCTTCAAGTAGAAGGAGTTGAATTTGAGGCAGCGTAGGTGGCTTGAATTACTGAAAGACTACGATGTCGAGATATTATACCATCCCGGTAAAGCTAATGTTGTGGCAGACGCTCTCAGCCGTAAGTCAATGGGAAGCTTAATACATATTGAGGCAGGTAGACAAGGGTTGACCAAAGAGCTTCACCAGCTGGCCAATATGAGAATCAGATTGTTGGACTCTGATGACAGAGGTGTTACTGTACAGAATACAGCAGAATCATCTTTGGTAGCCGAGGTAAAAGCACGGCAATATGAAGATCCTACCTTAGTAAGATTGAGAGAGGGAATTCAGCTGTGTAAGATTACAGCTTTCAAGATCGGAGGAGATGGGACACTGAGATACCAGGGCCGATTATGTGTACCTAGTGTGGCAGGGTTGCGAGAGAAGATTATGATTGAGATTCACCAGTCCCGATATTCTATCCATCCTGGCTCGACAAAGATGTATCATGACGTTAAGGAGCAATATTGGTGGGATAACATGAAGAAGTCTATTGCAGAATTTGTAGCCCAGTGTCCTAATTGTCAACAAGTAAAGATCGAGCATCAGAAACCTAGTGGATTGATTCAGAATATAGAGATTCCGACCTGGAAATGAGAGGTGATTAATATGGACTTCATTATTGGATTACCTCGCTCTTATCATAAGTTTGACTCCATCTGGGTGATAGTTGATTGACTTACAAAATCTGCCCATTTTCTGCCAGTTAAGACAACTTACACGGCTGAAGATTATGCGAAGTTGTATATCAAGGAGATTGTTAGGCTTCATGGTGTGCCGGTATCTATTATATCAGACCGAGGAGCTCAATTTACGGCTAACTTTTGGAGGTCTTTTCAGAAGGGTTTAGGCACACAAGTAAATCTCAGCACTGCATTCCATCCGCAGACTGACGGACAGGCTGAACGTACCATCCAGACGCTTGAAGATATGCTACGAGCATGTGTTCTAGATTTCAAGGGGAATTGGGATGACCATCTGGCACTTATAGAATTTACCTACAATAATAGCTACCATTCCAGTATTAAAATGGCCCCGTATGAGGCATTGTACGGGAGGAGATGTAGATCACCAGTTGGATGGTTCGAAGTCGGTGAGACAGAATTATATGGGCCAGATTTGATTCACCAAGCCATTGAGAAGGTGAAAGTGATACAAGAGCGACTGAGGACGGCACAAAGCAGGCAAAAGTCTTATTCCGACGTCCGACGTCGTGATCTGGAATTTGAGGTTGGTGATTGGGTTTTCCTGAAGATCTCGCCGATGAAGGGTGTTATGCGTTTTGGGAAGAAGGGTAAGTTGAGTCCGCGGTATATTGGGCCGTACAAAATTCTTCGACGAATTGGACAGGTTGCTTACGAGTTAGAATTGCCATCTGAATTGGAATTTGTCCACCCGGTATTCCATGTATCTATGTTGAGAAAATGTATTGGAGACCCTTCTCGGGTCGTCCCTATCAAAGATGTACAAGTTACAAAGGATCTATCATATGATGAAGTGCCAGTGGCTATATTAGATCGACAAGTCCGCAAGCTGAGAACAAAGGATGTAGCTTCTGTGAAAGTATTATGGAGGAACAAGAATATAGAAGAAATGACATGGGAAGCAGAAGAGGAGATGAAGTCTAAATACCCTTACCTATTCCAGAGTGAAGATAATGAGGATGCCGGGGGAAAGAAGGACGCATTATAAGGTGAAACGGCTCTATGAGGTAAGCAATAGCTTGTGAATACTCTTTTTTTAATACAAAATGGTAATATGCAGATAATGTACATATCCATAATGCTTTGTATAGTCTTGTAAGGCCATAGGTTAGGTTTAACTGCTTGCAAGTTTGGCTAGTGTCCATTTTATAGGGGAAACTCAGCCGGAAATCTCCGTCGGAATCCACAATGAGTTAGACACCCCATAAACCCTTACATTCGAGGACGAATGTTCCTAAGGGGAGAGGGTGTTACAACCCAAATTCGCGTACCTTAGATCACGCCGTAAGTTAGTCGACGTAAATCCAAGAAGAGATTATCTTTGAGATGATAAGAAGTTAATCCTATTGGTCTTAAACGATACAAGGGTGTATAAGAGTGGTTAACAAGTATTTGAAGTTAAACGAATCAAGGATGTTGTAACCCGTATTTTCGGGTAACACTAGAGGTGATTAATTGTCCCAAGAGGTCTTGTTTTAATGTATTTGAATCATATAATATCCGCATCATAAGTCTTGAAGTCAAGCGAGTTATGAAACAAAAGTCGATAAAAGTTGTCGCAACCTAGGTTTATAATTTTACTTAAACTTTAGGTCAAATGTTACTGCATTTTTCTCCCAATGTGCTTGGAATTATGGGGTGATCTAGCTATAAAATTGAAGATCTATGAGTCTAGTTTCCAACGCATTAAACCGTTCGTCGATACGATCTCGGAATAGAGAGATATTCGCATTTTCGCGAGAGTGCGCCAAGCTGCTCTATGGGGCCCACAAAAGGTGGTTTAAGACATATGGACATATATAAGATACCTCAACCCCGTTTTAAGTCATTATTTTTCAGTATATTCAGACCTTATAACCCTAAAAACAGTCCCTCAAGGTTCTCTCATGATCCAAGACCCAAACAAAGGGCAAACAACACAAATCAAATGTCGGGAATCCCGTGGCGCTAGTAAGTTTCTTGTTCTTCTTGTTGTTGCTGATTTTTGTGTTGTTCCAGCTCGTGTGGGAGGTTGTTTTAAGTGTTTTATGTCCTGTAAATACACCTTCATATTTTTAATATCAACCCTAGGTGATTTCAAGTCTTCTAAAGTAATTCTAGTGCCGAAAAACCCGAATTAATTGCTAGTTTCGCTTCCTTGTTCTTGTGGCAGAATTGAAGGGATATTTCGTGGAAAATTAAGGTCAAATTGGAGTTGTTATTTCTGTTTAAAGGTAAGTAACCTCTTACTCTATATATATTTAAGATTATCCAAGTTGCAGCTAAGTCGTTGAAGCTAGAACTTGTGAAATATATATCGAAAGGCTTGGTAGTAATGTTGTTGGTTGGTGGACTGTTTTGGAGGCTCAATATGATTATTAATGATGTTGTTTGGGCTGTTTGGTGATTGTATTGACTTGTGGGAAGTCATATAAATAGGGGAGGTGCTGTCCGTTTCATCGTAAAATAGGTTGTGGTCGATACATAATAGTTACGACGCTTAAACGATAATGATAGTGTCATTTGTCTTATTGTAGACTAAGGAGTCGTGACATTTGCATAGCTTGAGGTTGGGCAGTATATACAAGGTATGTGACGCTATCCCCTTCATTCTTTTGCACGACTCCGATTGTACATAATGTAATGAACGAGCTCCCAAAGATACTCTACTCTTAGAAGCTAGCAGTACTTACATTGCTGCCCTTCTTATGAAACGATTGATATTGATGTTACTTCTCTTATTCTTATATTATCAATGTTGTAGGTAGTTCCTGATTCTTATAAGATTCTTGATGAAGAGTTAATCCTAATAACGTGTACGAAGGATACCAACCTTATGTCACTCCGAAAGGTTCAAAATGTGATTCCAATGAGTCCAGCATGCATCATATATATGTATCTATTTTACTCTACCGAGCCGCGCTATAGTCGGCCGGGTACGGCACCTATTGTGCAACCACTGATCAGTTGGGTTTTACCGAGCTCCACGTGGCCGGGTACGATTCTACCGAGCCCTATGATGGCCGGGTACGTTTTACCGAGCCTATTATGGCCGGGTACGATATGATGATGGTGATGCCCACAAAGGCGTATGTTTTAAAAGTTTATGTATATATATGTATGTATCATGTATTTCATGTCAGTAGCCCTCAGAGGTACCCAGATGTCACAGGTTGTATATTCTCTATCCCTGTTTACATTACTGTTCTTACTTATGCTTTCTTGCCTCACATACTCAGTACTTTATTCGTACTGACGTCCTTTTTATTTGTGGACGCTGCATGTCGTGCTGCAGGTCCTGATAGACAGGTAGACGTAGCTCCCCCACCACAGTAGGCTGTCCAGTTCAGCGGTTATTCGCGAGATCCCTTCTCCGGACTTGCCGTGGTCTTGGTATGCATTTTTGTTATAGACATTATGGGTATGTCGGGGCCCTGTTCCGGCAATGTTGTAGCACTTATGTTCCTTTAGAGGCTCATAGACAGGTGTCGACTTATGTATGGCTTAGAATGCCTTTTCGGCTGATTTTTGTTGTATAGTCTTTCATGGCATCATGATAGCTCGTACCTTATATATAGTTTCTTGACAGTCTTGTCGTCCTATGTTATGTATGTTCATGACATTATCTTTCATTGTTGGATGTTCATGATCCATGTCTACTATTTATATTGATCTTGTCGGCCCTTAAAGATAATAAGGAAGGTTAGATAAAATGTACGTTGGTGCTCGGCAAGTATGGCCCGGGTGCTAGTCATGACCCTCCAGTTGGGTCGTGACATTGAAAGAATGCTTGCAATATTGAACATGTGTTATAGAATCAGTAAATAAATTCACATCCTAATTTGGGGGACCTCGTTGTGCCCGAGGTAGTCCTAAGCGACACATAGACTTGGAGAAAATTGATGCCAATAATTGTGTCATTTCATTAATACGAAAATGGATCAAATCCTAACTAAAACGACAATAATAAGAAAGTCACTAATGGCATTTGCCCGATTACATTCGAAATCTAAAACTAAGCTAAAAAGCAGTAAAGAACATCATTCCCTAATCTATTTGGACTCGGAGGGACCTTCTCCATGCTTGGCCCTCTTGGATCCATCAATCAAGTTCCTAGGTCGCGCATGTCCAATAGTAGGTAAGCCCTTGCTAGATGCCCTCCCTCACTGGCTTCCGTATTCTGACAATCTGAGAGCCTCTTTCTTATCTTCCCTTCGAGTTCCATTAACCCTTGCTCAAAATATTCCAATCTTTCTGTTGATTTAGTAGCAATTTCTTTCCATTCGCCGATAGCTTCCATATCCACTTTGTGTTGTTCCAAATGTCTAGCTTCAGACTCGAAAACCCTCTTGTACAGCATCCTATACTTGACTTGTGCTTCAGCAATATCATCGATAACCCTATTTTCCTGATTAATCCCTGGTTTGACATCTCCCGCTATATCATCGACCAACCACGACGGGTAGAAGTATATATGGCCGGCGTGGTACCTGTCTGGCTTGATAGTGTCTTTGACTACAATGACCTTTTGATTCCACATATGTTGCGCCTCGAACTTGAACAGAATAATGTTCCCTTTAAAGTCTACTTTATACTGGACCATGTTAGAAACCCGAGGTATAACCTGCTTTCTTCCTGCTTGCCTCATTACTATTATAGGAGCATAAGGATAAATTCCTCTTAACCCGATCAACAATAAATGAGTAGTTTCTGTTGACCTGATGATGAACTCGCTGCTAGGGAACCATTCAAACATCCAATGTAACCTTTCGTCAGTCAAATTGCTGAAGAAATGTACCTAACTCACAGCATTCCCAGGTTGTGCGAACCTATCTGGGATAAATGTCATTCTTGTTGGATGATGGTAGGCCATGTAGTCATTTAATGGTCATCGCAGAAGTTCCTGACGATATTCACCTCTCTGGAAATGTTCTAATAGCCAAACCTGTAGCAACAGATTACAACCCTCAAAATGCCCATACCCCTGCTTGCATCGATCTAGAGCTCGGTATATTTTGGCCAAGATCATAGGGATGATAGTGTAAGTTTGCCCTTCAATTCCTTCCATTAGAGTCCTAGTGACCATGGCTAAGCGAGTGTGGATCCTCCCCCCTTCATCAAAAATATCAGCAACCCCAAGAAACAGACAATGAACACAAAGACTCGGCAGTGTGTCCAACCCAAAGAAGTAATGGCAAGTTCATCACGGTTAAGGCGATATGACTTTCTATGCCTATAATGTTCATAAAGGAATTCAAATGGTATTTAGGACTCCTTCAGACAGAGTAATTCATCATTTTTCTTAAAACCCATCATTTTTGAAAAACTGCGGGGAGTGCGATTTTCTCGTACTAATAAACTCGGACTATCCCATGGCATCCTAGCGAAGCCTCCTATTTCCTCTAAGAGAGGGGTCATTTTTATATCACCAAAGCGGAAGACAGCTCTTTTCTCATCCCAAAACATAGTGGCGGCCTCAATCAATGTCTTATTTGGCCGAATGTCCAATAAGGAAGGTAAATTTCCAAGGACCCTTTTCACATGATTCTTGTCACTAGGTGAGAGGTTGTTCCACCAATCAAGCAGCAAAGGTGGGATGTTTTGAACCATGCCGAACCTGGGAACTTCGTGCCTCATTTTCTGCAAAACAAATAGAGTTAGCCCTTTCCACCTCCGGGTCTGACTATTTACACATTAATGATCAACATATCGGCATGTTTTTCACCAAGTAATGCACATAACGTGATGGTGTCCATTGAGATTATGGAAATCCGTCGGACTTTGGACAAGGCTTATCTTAGTGGATTATCACGTGGACAACGTTCTAACCCATACTACGTTTGACATGATGCATGCACAGTTGATATTGGAGTGAGGTTTCTAGAAGGGTCTAGACCAGTACTCTCAAGTGGACAACTTGAGAGGGAAAGGCACGGAACCATCGACTGCACCGCTGACCGACTAGTTTTACCACAAATAAGCCTTTCCAATTTAAAAGGGTAATTTTGGGAAGAGCGCAGACACTCATCAAGTGCCGCTATGGTATTAGTTGGGCACGAATGGAATATGATGTGGATCATGCTTTATGCAAAGATAATAACACATTGCCAAGTATTTGCATGATAAATATGTGAAAGCAATAAATGCAATATTAAGATAAAAATAGCAGTTAGAGCAACTAAGGGCGGATATGAAAAGGGATGTGCATGTTATAACAAATTTAAGCACATAAAGATGGAGAAGGGAATGGCCGTACATGTTATAATTGTTTTAGACAAGTAAAGGTGAATGGGAAAGGGATGTGCGTGTTATAGAAAATCTAACCAATAAAGATGGAAAAGGAATGTGCGTTTATAACAGAGAAAACTAATCCACATAAGCCAAGTTCATTATGGTAAGAGCGTAAATGTATATCCCCAGCAGAGTCGCCATGCTATTGTGCCACTTTTCTCGTGAATTCGGGTATCGACATGTGACAACCCTTTTAAGGAAGTATTAAAAGAGGAGAGTCGCCACCTAACGGTTTAAGGTGTACTAGGGCACCTATTTGCATATGACTCGGGTTAAAATAGTTTGCATCACCAAAGATGGGGTAAGGGCTCGAAATGACCTCGAAGAGAAGGTGTTAGGCACTCTTCGAGGTCCACAACTGTGGGTCCCGACCGAACTTGAATTATATGAATTAGTCAGATAAACGAAGACAGAGAAAAACAAGAAATTTGGGAAATTTATTAAAAGACTTTGAGTAAATACGAACACTTGATTCAAAGATAAACAAGAATAAGATAGGGGGTCCTAAGTTTTTTAGCCTAAAGGATCACCCTGTGCAACATAAATAATACTTTGTAACTCCCTCGAGATGGGGTGTTACTCGTATTATTCAGCGGGCACAGACTATCATCTCCTACTACCCGATTACTATCTTTAAGTTATTACCTAAAGCACACTAGTTGGTTATAAATCGTGCCTTATGCCTGCACTACCCGTCCCATACCTATGGTCCAAGAGGCATTTGGACTTCTATTTTGGGTGGTTCTAGAATTGACTTAGGCTGCTCAAAAAATGTTAAAACTAGGCGACAGTTCAAAACATATAGGACTGCAATTAAATACAATTAAAGGCTCAAGTTAGACTTCGCGATTAGACAACAAAGGCACGCAGACAGAGTTTTATGTAGGGTATTAGGTAGTTTCAGAGTTGAGGGAGATTGAAGTCGTTAAGCACTATAGATATGGCTTTTAGATGATCCGATTCAGATATGAAGGCTATTTTAGACCTATGATTTCTAAATTACCAGTTGTGAATACTTGTTGCTGCTAAGTCGCTTATTACAGATTATAAGTTAATAGACCTATAGGCATAATCTCTAAATGGTTTGCACAGATAGTGAAACTTATTGGAAATGCTCAAAATTACCTATGCTTCCTAATAATTGCGTGAATGAGCAATGAAACATCATTTCAAAAAGCAAGCAGTGATGTCTTATAGGCATGATTTCTAGAGATTGACGATTGGAACTGATTTTATACCTTTAGCTCTTATATGCATGCTGTCCAGATGAACGAAGTGAATTAATTAGTTAAAATCCTATAGGCATGGCATCGAAAGAATATGGTGCAGATTAAAGAACAGTTGTTAGCAATTATTTCCTATAGGCATGCTATCTAGCAACACATAGCAGTAGACATGGGAATAAATAAAGCACTCATGCTTTGACAGTACACCAGTTATGTGAGTGTGTGATTGCCCTAGTAACATGATCTCTAATGGTGCACAAAGAGATTTAAATATAATAGGTCGGAAAGCAAATGTATCATACAAATCCTATGAGCATGCTTTCTACCCTTTTCATGCAAGTATTAGGAGATACCCATTTCCCAATTTCACTATTACCCCAATTGTTATTACAGACCCAATAATGAATAAATTACAAAGTGGTACAAGTAATAACAGTAGGCCCAAGACAGGCCCAAAGAGATACCCAACACTGCCAGGCCTTCAACTAAGCTCTTTCTCCACCTTTTAGCACACATGGATCTCAACATGGCCCAGAAACCATAGGAGAACTCAAACAAAACCAAACAGCCATGGTTTGATCATAGGATCCATAAACCAATCACTCACACAAATCAATTTGCACATTCAACAGACATAAAGAGGGACAGAGCTGAATAGTAAAGAAAGTGACCAAAGAACCTCAGGTCCTAGTGTGTCAGAGTTCACAAGGGTCTCAAAATGGACCCCGAGCAGTGCTCACATTAGGGAGGTTAATAGAGAAAGCTTTAGTGGCCTTGGCTTTTAGCCGGCCAAGAATTATAGGTTCAGAATAGGGTAAATAACCAATGAGAATAAAAACTAGTGATCAGCTGGTAGAATTTGAAGAAGTGCATTTGTATTTTTAGAAACAGGCATTGTAGAGGTGATCACACAATGAACATATCAGCAAAGAGGGTAAACAAACTTAAAAGATAGGTTGATATCACAAGTCCACACTTAGCATATTAGGGCAGAGGACATTTGTGGGAAGGAAGGGGGAATTATGACTTCTGGGATTGCAAACTAATAAGCAAAGCTGCATTAGGCTAGTAAGACAAACAATAGAACATTAGCTTAACAGGTTCAAACCTAAGGGTAAAATTATGCTGCACACCAGAAGTTAAACAGACCAACTCATAGCAACAAGGCAAAACAGTGTCAAATGTCATGAGGGAAACTCAAGTTGGGAAGCTATTCTAAAAGGTTCCAACTAGTTGCTAGGCAGTGCAGAGTTAGGAAGGGTAAGGATATACTAAGTGATAAAATGATCATAAGAGCAAATCATAGCTAGAATGAGGGTTTTAACATGGATTAGTGCATATCACAGATACAAATCAATCACTATAGAAATCCATGACAAGGCAGGAAACAAACTGATGCCATATAACCAATGTAGACACTCAAAGTACCAATATATTAAGCTAAACGACTTCAAACAGTCTAAATTGTTCCATTTAAACATAAACACATTTCAGAACTGGCAGTTTAGGCATATACAGATGCTAGAGAGGTTCATATCACAAACAGATTCGATACTAGCAGGGTTGCACATAGAGATAGTCTAGAAACACATTGGGTTATGAAATTTCAGAGATTTGAATATGCAAATCATGAACACAAGAGAATGAATATTGCAAAGGCTAAAGAACTCACCAGTTACTGATTGACAAGTAGACAATTCAAGCAAGAACAGACTCCTTGATACTTTGAACGTAAACACAACTGTATAACCCAGGACCTTAGATGTGTCAAGTTCCCAAGGGCTTCGAGGAACCCAGGGCAATGCTCACACCCAAGGAAGGTCGAAAAATAGGAATTCCGGTGGCCTTGGCTTTCAGCCGGCCGACAGCCAGAGTAGAATAAGAGAATAAGCAAACGGCAGAGTGAAGATCTTTAGCTTTTTAGTGGGAATTCTGTGATTCGAAGTCCGTCCAAAAGGGAATGGGGGAGGGGTTTATATAGTAATAAAACAATCGAGCAATAATCAAGGAAACAGTGTAAATTAAGCAACAAACAAGGAAAATAAACATGCAAATCAATCTGAAAATCAATTTAAGAGAGAAATCTATAAACCCTAGTTTTTAGGGAAAGTGTAAATCAACAGAATCTGAACAAAAAATCGGACTCACATAGTAGCATAGAACGTATATAGACAGAATAGCGTTCAAAATCAGAGATTTGAACCATTTTGGCTTTATTTCGGAAGAGATTTGCTTGCCATGTTTAGGAAAGCACTTAGGTAATACCATAAGAGAATAGCCAGTACCAAAAAGGGCTCAGATAAGGCAAGAAATGGTAGTTGAATCCCATATTTAGTGGGATTAGGAGAAGGATTTAGGAAGGCAGCGGTTTTGGGTTCTTCAGAGAGAGAAGGGGAGGTTGAGAGAGTGTGAGGGCGGCGGATTAAGGGATAATAGGTTAGGGTTTGGGGGTTGGGTTAATTAAAAGGGAAGGGTGAATAAGGGTCGTTTATCTTGAGAGATCAACAGCCAAGATTTTAAAAGTTGGAACGAGCGGGTCATGGAGATGGGCACCGACCGAGTTTTGGATTAGCATTTGTTTGGGCTGGGGTATTTGGGCTAGATGTTTGAGGGTTTGGGGTCATTTATTTGGTCCGAAATTGGTTTAAAAAATGGGTTGTTGTTTAAATACCCAATATTTAACAAAAAAAATAATAATTTATAAAAGTAATTAATAAATAAAAAAAATTATTTGTGCACTAAAATGATGGGAAATAATAACTTAACATTAATATAAAAAGTTATTTTGGCACAAGTAATGTAATTATACATGAATATAGGCTATTATTGCAAAAACGTGCAATTAGCCTAAAGATGCAAATGCAATTATAGAAAAAATGAAATAGAATATTATAAAACATACATCTTGGTGTAAATAATAGGTTTGGATGATTAAATCATCATAAAAATAATTTGAAGGGTAATTATTGGATATTTATGTAATAAAATGCAGCAAGAAATTAATTTAGAGGTTCTAAAAATTATGAAAAATTATGAAAATTTCTTGTATGGGTTTGTAAACTAAATGATGATGCAAATATGCTATTTTGAAAGTATATATATATTTTTTTAAAATATGAGGAAAAATTGGGTATCAACAGACACGCTCCCATGACCTTCCGCACCAGACAACGAGTCTGCACATCCATGCCACCGGCCACACAAATGTTGTAAAGAAATCAAGAATCCGCAATCACTACGCAAAGCCTCCCATACAAGATACCAATCGCAGGTGATGCCAAAGACAATACCAGCTGACTCTAACCATCTGAGCCGCTCATCCGAGCTCGTGATATTCCTGCCAACACCAAATGGCAACCTTGATCCTTGACTTCCGATTCCCATGCTACCTCTTGCACGTAATCATGCCAATACGCAAATGTACAAGAATTTTAGCATAGCTCCTGAACCACTAATAGGGTATAAACTTCATCACATAGAACCCTTTCACTTAACTCATTTCAGGAGAACCATAGCGACACGCGACTGAATTCCCATAACCGAAGAAAATACAAACCTCAAGTAGTGGTTTAAACCACCATAACTCTTCCGGAAATCCCTTTACACCACAAAGACATACGAATCAAATACCTCCCAAATCAACCAAGTTGTGGTGGCGTTCAAGCCCAAGTGTACAACCACAAACCACGTGCATAACTTCACGCTGGAGAAACTGGTCACTGCCATAACCGTGTTGATTCAACCATTAACAATCGAGCCACCTCTTCTACTTTACTCGGGACTTGCCCTAGAAATAATAATAGCACCATTCAAAACATCATGATCCCAAATCCGCACTTATCCGGAGTGACCTTATTTCACGAGACCACGCTGTCTCAGAACCCACGAACCATCACATACTCTCCTTGTGCGCATATTCGCATCTTCAACGGGTACACTCATTCCGATAATTTCCCTATGATTCCGAAGTTATTTTCTCCCCTTATTCCACTGCTATACCGCATACCAAAGATAACATAGAACACTTCAAGCCCCTTTTATAATCCGCTACAACAGCTCAATACTCAACCATACTACGGACTCGAACTCCTTAGGCACCACACTTTTACTTTTGAATCCACTAGGACCGTTGTTGAGAGTCACCCACTCTGACTTGGTCTCGAATATAATCAAACTCCAAGGCTCCACTAGCACCTGAACGCCCTCTCAAGAAGTACCCGGTGGAATCACTTTCCTTGTAAATCACCTCTACATGAAGCATAAATCCTGAATCTTCCCAAAGCCTGATCATGGGTCAATAAGGCCAACTATAGCACACATTCTTCAATCCTTTGCTCAAATTACCGTTGATGTTCTCTTTCCTTAGTCGTAATAACCCACCAATATGCCGATAACCAGAAATCTCACAAGTAGACAACCATGCAATCCCATCGTAGGCGGTGGGGGCTCTCCCACTTAGCTTGAAGTTTCCATTGCATTATTCTGGAATCCACCAAGACTCCTTATCCCCTATTGACATGATCTTGCACAATCAAGCCGCCAATTTGCCTCAAATTCTTCCTGTTAACCATTTCATGAACACTCTGAATCACTAGCCACATTTCATATTTGACCTCTCATCGGATATCCAGTAAAATTCTTCGTAGAAGCTTCATCAGCCACGCGACCGCATACCTGCTCACAGGAGATAACCCACCCATGGAAATTACATGCCGACGTATTCCAACGTCACTGGGTACACTTACTACATAATCCGTAACCCATCATGAGCCTATGCTCATTCACCAGCTGTACAAGTCCGTTCACTCATTAAGGACATCAACTAAAAGGTGCGACAATATATTTCCATCCAAAGTCATGTTGTATTCTTCCTATGAGGTAACGTTTTTCTATTGTATCCAATATCCCGCCGTATAATGGCCAATATTTCAAATTAAGTCCGTAGACCCAATCACCGTCCACCATAATTCCCAAGTCACTCTAAACTTTACTCAAGGCGTATAGCTATCCCATCACAGAACCCACATGCTACTCTGCCCCAAGGCGAATTGAAGGAAATCATAACACCGGCAAACTTAACACATTATAAGCAATCAAGGACGATGATGCCACATCACAAGAGAAGATTCCACCATGCTCGAAAATATCGAGTCCCGCTACTCCATCAACCCAAGTCTGAACATTCTTAGTTCGATTGCCTTTCCTCCGTCGGATGTAAAATACCGAATCCCTGAATCATGCACCGAGCAACCCTCATCTCAAGTCATTCACTGCCCCGACACATAAACAAACATCTCACCTTCACCTCAATACTATGCGATAACAACTCATGAGCATCATAGCAACCTGTGCATAGACTCAAAGCTCTCAGAAGTATAGCTACTGAGCTGAAATGATGGAATATCCTTCCGCAAGGCGACGATAATAGCCCAATCAACTACGCAGGGGGAAACATCCTGCACCACATCTGAAGTACCATTACAATTCCTCAATTCTCGTTCGATAGCAAGCATTTCACGTCGCATAAGATGGAATAGGAAGAAATAAAGGCATAAGCCTCAAAGGAATCAAATCGCACGATGAGGACTCAAGAAGGGAAGTGCTCCTAACAGCCATGTAGCCTCTCGAAGATAAGTACAGACGTCTCTATACCGATCCGCAAGACTCTACTAGACTCGCTCATGACTCGTAAGACCTAAGTGAACCTAGTGCTCTGATACCATGTTGTCACGACCCAAAATCCGTTAAAGGTCGTGATGGCGCCGGACACCACTGTCAGGCAAGCCAATGTTAAAAAGTTAATTAAATTCTCATTTTTATATTTTTGAAATCGTAAATTTACTTCAATTTAACTAGTAAAAGATGAATTTACAGAATAGATAACAATGTTTCCAAATTTCAATACTGAACATCCCATAATCATCCCAGAACCCGGTGTCACAAATGCATGAGCATTTTTTAGGAATTTAAAATAAAATACAATAACTGTTCGGAATACAAATTTTGGACAGGAGAAATATAAATACCCCTAAAGGAGACTCTGTTGGCTGTGGATCGTAGTATAGAGTGCAGCTCACCTAAGTCCCCGTAATAACCACGCCCCTGCGCCCACAAGGCCACTAGTCATATATGTACCTGCACAAAAATGTGCAGCAAGTGTAGTATGAGTACATAAATTAACGCATACCCAATAAGTATCCCGCCTAACCTCGAAGAAGTAGTGACGAGGGGTCGACTCGGACACTTACTATGGGCTATAATTAATATACCAATTATATGATTAAGCATGGATCACGTAGAACGGCCGTAAGCCCGATATCACGAAGCAAGTAAACAATTCTTTTGTTAACAAGAAATTTTCCCAAATTCATTTTCATCATTTTACCAGTTTATATCTCATGCCAACGAGGCAATATCAATTAGTATAATTTTCGAAGCAATTAATACAATCATGCACAAGTCATGCCGAGGTCGTATGGCCCGATCTAACAATAAAAATAAACAGTGCACTGCCGATGGTCGAACAGTGCGAACCATAGATGCATTTATTACCCCGCTCGTGAATCATACCTGCGACGCGGTCAAATGTAAACTTAAGGAATTACCCCGCTCGCGAATCATACATGCGACGCGGTCAAACATGCATTTAACATTTAAATCATATTTCTTTCTTGATTCTTTTCAAAATAAGGAAAATCGAACTTGAAGCTTTTATAATATTTCTCAATTCTTTTCGAAATTACGAAGTTCAAATGAAACCTTTTAAATTTTAAATTCTTCAAATTTCCATTCTTTCAAGACAATTATTACTCAACCTCAATCTTGCTTCTTCTCAAGGCAAACAATAACATAAATCAACAGCAATGTCAACAGGGCATGATGTAAACCTAGACTACCCGTACATAGGCATAACTAGTAGCTACGTACGAACTCTCTTCACCTCGTGTGTATGCAGCCCCAACAATTAGAAGCATATACTAATTTATTTCATCTATGGGGTTAATTCCCTCTTATAAGGTTAGAAAGGAGACTTACCTCGCTCCGAAGTTCCATAACCGGCTTCCGAGCCCTTCAAACAACTTGAATCGATGCACCACGCTCCAAAAATAGCCAATAATTATGCAAACCCATTAATATATACTCAAATACTCAATATAATCTAATTTATAACAATTTGTAACCCCGATCGAAAAGCCGGTAAAAATCACCCTCGGGCCCACGTGCCCGGATTCCAAAAATTTTCGAAGATAATCTTTACCCATAACCTCACGAACTCAAATATATAGTTTATTCTCAATTCAATGCCCAACGTCACGGTCAAAATCAAAAAAATACCAAATTTAAGGTCTTCTACCAAAACCCCCACAATTTATACTAATTTCGATGTTTAAATCTGTATACAAACCATGTATTTAACTTATAATAAGTGGGAATCACTTACCCTGGCATTGATGACGAAGAATGAGCTCCAAACGTGCTCCAAGACGGCTCTCATGGAGAAAATGGGGTGAAAATGATCCAAGCCCTCATTTTTAAAGAACAAACTGCCGAACCCCGACGTTCGCACCTGCGGTCAAGTAGCCACGCCTGTGGCTTCGCAGGTGCAAGACACCTTCCGCTTCTGCGCCTTCTTCCGCTCCTGCGAGGCATTTTTCGTTTCTTGCGCAGATGCGGCCAAAAATTCCGCACCTGCAGTCCTTCACCTGGCCAGCCTGCTCCGCATCTGCGACTGAAAATGTCGCTTCTGCGCCCTCAGCACCTGCAGCCAAAACCTCGCTGGTGCGGGTACATCAAATATCAACTGGCTCAACTCTTCTTTAAATTCCAAATTCGATCCGTTAACCACCCGGAATCCACCCGGGGCCCTCGGGACCTCAACCAATTATACCAACACGTCCAAAAACATATTACGAACTTAGTCAAGCCTTTAAATCACATCCAACAACATCGAAACTATGAATCACCCTCCAATTCAAACTCAATGAACTTTAGAACTTCAAACTTTTACATTCGATGCCGAAACCCATCAAATCACGTCCGATTGACCTCAAATTTTGCACACAAGTCATATTCAACATTACGGATCTACTCCAACTTCCAAAATCGGAATCCAACCCCGATATCAAAAAGTCCACTCCCGATCAAACTCTCCAAAAACCTTCAAATTTCTAACTTTCACCAAATGACCCCGAAATGACCTACGGACCTCCAAATCTACTTCCGGACGCGCTCCCAATACCGGAATCACTATACGGAGCTATTCCTAGAATCGAAATCCCAAACGGACATTGATAACACTGAAATGTACTTCAACTCAAATTAATGAAATTCTTCCAAAATGCCAACTTCCATAATAGGCGCCGAAATGCTCCCGGATCCTCCAAAACCCAATCCGAACATACGCCCAAGTCTAAAATCATCATACAAACCCGTTGGAACCTTCAAATCCTGATTCTGAGGTTATCTACTAAAAAATCACACCTTAGTCATTCTTTCCAACTTAAAGCTTTCGAAATGAGAATTTGCTTTCCAAATCAACTCTGAACCTCCCAAAATTAAATTTCAACCACGTGTACAAGTCGTAATACCTGAAGTGAGGTTGCTCAGGGCCTCAAATTGCCGAATGACTTGCTAGAGCTCAAAACAACCGATCGGGTCGTTACATGTATACAAACACATCGTACCAAAACTTAAAGCAGCTCCGGATAAAATGGAGCACACCAACTCTCGCTGATCAAGGATCCTAAGAAGGGGGACCGTCAGCCTGTCTACCTTCACCTACGGGCAGAAAAACATAAGCCCCCGGGAAATAGGTGCGTCAGTATGAATAATGTACTGAGTATGTAAGGCATGAAAATCAGTACATAAAGACATAGATGAAACGTGGAGTAAAGAAATTCACCTATAAGTCTAAATAACTTTGTGAATCCTGAAACATTTATAATGTCATGCGTGTGCATATAAATGTTGTATCATGCATAGGTATAGGTGTACATAACATCATCAAGCCTCTGACGGCATCCCGTCATATCATATCGGCCAATGTGGGCAAAATCATCAACATATACCACCTGATTAGCTAGTACATGTTGATGATTTTGCCCACAGCGGCCGAGATGATATGATGGAATGCCCTTAAAGGCTTGATGATGTTATGTACACCTATACCTTTACATGATACAACATTTATACGCACGTGCATGACATTATACATGTTTCATGATTCACGAAGTTATTTAGACTTACAGGTGGAATTCTTTACTCCATTTTACATCTGTCTTTATGTACTGATTTTCATGCCTTACATACTCAGTACATTATTCGTACTGACGCCCCTATTTACTGGGGCCTACGTTTCATGCCCGTAGGTACAGGTAGACAGGCTGACGGTCCCCCTTCTTAGGATCCATGATCAGCGAGAGTTGGTATGCTCCATTTGATCCGGAGCTGCTTTGAGTTTTGGTATGATGTGTTTGTATACATATGGGTATGACGGGGCTCAGTCTTGTTCTTTATACAGTTATACACTCTATTAGAGGTTTGTACACAATTATGTATAGTTGGGTAGTATGTGGCCTTATCGGCTTCCAGTCTTGGATATGTAGTTGTCTATAGTAGCCTTACCTGTTTGCCCTACCGTATTCCGCTTATATATATGTATATTTATCTTTTGGACATGTTTTTCCTCACATATGTTATACACGTAATTCAACAGTTTATCGACAGATATTTTTCATGATCTTCCCTTAATTTATGTTTATATCTTAAACGTATTCTTAGGGGTGTTTGACAGGTAGGACTCGGGCACTCTCCATGGCCTATCAGTTTGGGTCGTGACACTGAATGTGCACTAAATGTTGGCTGCCCAGAGTAAGGCATAATAGGACCGTAACTCCCTGAAGTACCGTGATATGCCTGAAGTGCTGAATGAAATGTCCTGGGAGGATGACCCCTAACCATAAGTACCCCCGCCTCCAGATGAGGCGCCTCTGAAATTACAAGAATGACGAGGCCTCTTATCAGACCCCTGCCCTCTCTCTTGTATAAGAACTGTCTCGATCCTCCTAGCAACATTAGCAGCCACCTGAAAGGAAATCTCACTTCTGGTCTCCTTGGCCATTTGAAGCCTGATAGGGTAAGTGAGTCCATCAATAAACCTCCTCTCCCTCTCTCCCTCATTAGGTAGTAAAAGGAGAGCATGAAGGGCTAAATCCACAAAGCGGGCCTCGTACTGAGTAACAATTATACTACCCTGCTGTAGACGTTCAAATTGCCTGCGGTAATCCTCTCTCAATGTGATAGGGAGGAACTTCTCTAGAAATAGTCGTGAAAACTACTCCCAGGCCAATATAAGCGATCCCAGTTGGCCTGGTCAACATAAAATCTCTCCACCATCTCTTGGCGGAGCCCGTCATCTCAAATACAGTAAAATCGACCCCATTAGTCTCAACTATACTCATGTTCCGCAATACCTCATGGCAGCGGTCAAGATAATCCTGTGGGTCCTCAAAAGGTGTACCACTGAAGCGAATTGGAAAGAGCTTAGTAAACTTATCCAGTCTCAATAAGGCCTCAGAAGACATAGCGGGCCTATCACTGGCCTGTGCCGCAACAACTGGCTGAACTACCCCAACTAGTGGGGCTGCTGAAGCCTGATACTAAGCAGCTATCTGATCCGGAGCGGGAGTAGAGTAGTGGTAGTTTATGTTCCTCCCCCAGCTTGTGAGATAGGTGGTGCCACTAGAAATGTATCATTCTGGGCCACGTCCTCTATAAGACTCACCAAACGGACTAGAGTGTCCTGAAGCACTGGAGTAGCTATGAATCCTTCTGGAACCTGAACTGGTCCAATAGGTACAGTTTGAACTGGAACCTCCTCCTGAAGATCCACCTGAGATTTTACAACAGGTGCTGCTGCTCGAGCTCTAGAGGGAGATCTACCTCTGCCTCGGCCTCGGCCTCTAGCGCGACCTCGGCCTCGACCCCTACCCCTGGTCATAGTTGCCACTGGGGGCTCTGGTCCCTGTCCATTGGTAGATTTATTACGTGTTCTCACCATCTGCGAGAGAATAAGAATAGAATGGTTCAATCATCGATGATAGAATAAAATCACACGACAGGATAAGAAAGAAGTGATATTGTTCCTAAAACTTCATAGCCTCTGAAAGATAAGTACAGACGTCTCCGTACCGATCCTTCTAACTCTACTAAGCTTGCTCGTGACTCGTGAGACCTAAGTGACCTAGTGCTCTGATACCAACTTGTTACGATCCGAAATTTCCACCTTCGGGACCGTGATGGCGCATAACATTTCACTTGTTAGGAAAGCCAATGTTAGAATATAATTAGCCATTTTAACACAATTTTTAATTAATTAATAACAAAGAAACAAATGCGGAAATAAAGTCTGAAATAAAGTGAATAATCTATAATAATCGTGATGTCTAAATACCATCCCAGAACTGGAGTGTCAAGTGCACGAGCTTCTAGAATAATACAAATAAGGGTCTGAATAAAATAAAGCTATCTAAAAGAAAACACACAGCTAAAATAAAATAGAAGGAGACTTCAGAACTGCGGACGTTGTGCAGTTATACCTCAAGTATCCTCTAGGTAGCTGAAATCCGACCAAGTGTATGGTATACCGCTGGGACCAACTCCAAAATCTATACAAGAAGTGCAGAGTGTAGTATGAGTACAACCGACCCCATGTACTCTGTAAGTGTCGAGCCTAACGTCGACGAAGTAGTGACGAGGCTAAGGCAGGACACTTATATTAACTTGTACGCAATAATAGTAATAACAACAATAATAGAAATAAAACAGGTAACTCATTTCAACAGTTGAAGCCAACTCGGTAGTCATAACCAATTATTAGTTCAATCAATTCCCGTTGCGGCGTGCAACCCGCTCCAACAATATAATTCTTCAATAAATTTTTGTTGCGGCATGCAACCCGCTCCAACAATATAATTCTTCAATAAATTTTCGTTGCGGCTTGCAACCCGCTCCAACAATATAAACTTAAACTATAATCCATTGCGTGCAACCCGATCCCCCAATATATTCATTTTCATTTCTGTTGTGGCGTGCAACTCGCTCCAACAATATAATTTAACAACTCTTAAATATAATAAAATACTCTCATAAATACCACATTCAGTAAGAAATTATTAGGCAACAAGACACAAAATATTTATAAATTATTTAGGAAACAAGTAATGACAAGTAGCGATTAATTGTGGAAATCAGGGAGAAATAGGCAATTTCATATTTAGTATGCTAAATGTCAAGTAGCAATTAAGACACTGTAACGACCCGGCCGGTCATTTTGAGAGTTATATCCCCGATCCCCTGTTTACTGCTTTCCCCGTATTGTTTTCTGCTTATGTGACTTGCCAGGAGGTTTTGTTGAGGTTTCAGAGTGATTTTGGGATACTTAGTCCCTAAAACAGAAGCTTAAGTCTAAGAATATTTTACCATAGTTGGAACTATGTGAAGACAACTCCGGAATGGAGTTTCACCGGTTCTGTTAGCTCTGTTGGGTGATTTTGGACTTAGAAGCGTGTCCGGATTGTGAATTGGAGGATTGTAGCTAAATTAGGCTTGAAATGGTGAAAGTAGAATTTTTGGGAAGTTTGACCGGTTGTAGACTTTTTGATATCAGGGTTGGATTCTGATTCTGGAAGTTGGAGTAGGTCTGAAATGTCGAATATGACTTGTGTGCAAAATTTGGGGTCAATCGGACGTGATTCATAGTTTTCGGCATCGGTTGTAGAAATTCGAAGTTTCAAGTTCATTAAGTTTGAATCAGAGGGTGATTCGTGTTTTTAGCGTTGTTTGATGTGATTCGAGGGCTCGACTAAGTTTGTATGGTGTTTTAGGACTGGTTGATATGTTTGGTTGAGGTGCCGGGGGCCTCGGGTGTGTTTCGGATGCTTAACGAATTGATTTTGGACTTAGGCTAGTTGCTGAGGATTTTCTAGTTCTAGTGTAAACGCACCTGCGCAAGGCTGACCGCAGGTGCGAGCCCATAGGTGTGAGCAATATAGCGCAGAAGAAGAGTTGGGATGTTTGGTCAGGGGTCGCAGGTGCATAGGAAATGCTGCATCTGCGATGTCCGCAGATGCACTAGAGGAACCGCAGGCGTAGAGGGAGACCGCAGAAGCGGACCATTGTCCGCAGGTGAGACCATCTGATCGCAGAAGCGGTCTCAGTCACCTTAAGCCATTTCCACACCTGTAATGGAATTTTCGCAGGTGCGGCGTCGCAGGTGCAACTAGAGGTCCACATGTAAGAAATTGCTGGCCAGAAAAGGCCAAGTTCGAGGGTTTTATTCCATTTTCAATTTTGGGTCTTTGAGAGCTCGGATTGAGGCGATAATTCAAGGATTGTTTAGAGAGAACTTTGGAGTAATGATTCTTAACTCGTTTATGGTTATATTCCACTAATCTATAATTGTTTTCATCATTTAATTAAGGAATTTGGTTGAGCAATTTGGGGAAAAGGTTGGAAGTTCTTCAACTAAGTTTTGAGTTTTGATTCGGATTTTGATATCGGATTTGGGTAATTTTGGTATGAGTGAACTCGTGGTTGATTGAGTGTTCATATTTTGTGACTTTTACCCGATTCCGATACGTGGTCCCGGGTCGACTTTTTAGGACGAATTTCGAAGTTTTTGTTAAAGTCTTGATTTCATTAATTAGATTAATCTATTATAGTTGCATTTATGATATGTAATTACTTTTGGCTAGATTTGGGCCATTCGAAATCGGATAATCGAGGAAAGGGCATTCTTACTAATTGATTGAGCTTGGTTCGAGGTAAGTGGCTTGCCTAACCTTGTAAGGCGGAAATCCCCTTAGGATTTTGTACTGTTGTGATATTTGAGCGCCGTGTACGTGAGGTGACGAGTACGTACACGGGTTATTTGTGCAAAAACCCGATTTTACTGAGTAGCAACCTATTTTCCTTTTAATTTGGGTTATACCATTTTACTGAGTAGTAATCTGTTTTTCATTCTTAATTGCGTTATACCGACCTATGTAGTTATCATGTTTAGTCTAATATTGCATGTCCACGTGCTTTAACTGCTTATTTGAGCTCTGTGAAGCATGCTTAGTTGATTTCCTTCTTTTCCTTGTTCTTTATCAGTATTAACTGTAGAAATTTTGCTGTTAATTGTTGTATTTATCGGTTTGAGTTGTGTATTTACTTTTGAGACTACAAGGCGGTTCCTCGGGAGTTCTCCCTGTATATTTACTTTTGAGACTACGAGGCAGTTCCTCGGGAGTTCTCCCTGCACATTTACTTTTGAGACTACGAGGTGGTTCCTCGGGAGTTCTCCCTGCACATTTACTTTTGAGACTACGAGGCGGTTCCAAGAGAGTTCTCCTTGCACATTTACTTTTGAGACTACGAGGTGGTATCTCGTGAGTTCTCCCTACACATTTATATTTGGGACTACGAGACGATATCTCGGGAGATCCCTTGTTGTTTATCCCTGGGTGTTGTACTGTTATTTCGCTGTATTTTCCTTTTGTTAAATTCCAGTCTCTTATTATACTGTTATATTCTCCTGCTTTATTTATTATATACCAGTGGGCCTAAACTGACCTCGTCACTACTCTACCGAGGTTAGGCTTGGCACTTACTGGGTACCGTTGTGGTGTACTCATGCTACTCTTATGCACATGTTTTGTATGCAGATCCAGGTGCTTCTTATCAGCCTCGCTATTAGCTAAGAGTGCTTGCTGTTGTATGGAGACTTCAAGGTACATTTGTCGCGTCTGCAGACCTCGGAGTCCCACTCTATTCTCTCCTATGTCATTTACCTTTCGTACTTCTTTTATTAGACTCTGGTGTATAGAGATACTAGTTTTCCTTCTGTAGCTTGTGACTTACGATGTTTCGCATTTTGGGAAGACTGTGTATTTATAGAGTATTGGTTATTGTTCATGCTGAGTGGCATTGTTACTAGTTATTCAGTTATCCACTACTGTTAGTTGCCAAGTTTTACTTTCATTTTGTAATTTCCGCATTGTGTTAGGCTTACCTAGTCGTAGAGACTAGGTGCCGTCACGACGTCTTACGGAGGGAGAATTGGGTCGTGACAAGTTGGTATCAGAGCTCTACGTTCATAGGTATCGTGAGTCACAAGCCGGTTTATTAGAGTCTCGTGGATCGGTACGGAAACGTCTGTACTTATCATCGGGAGGCTATGGAACTGTTAGGAAAAACTACACTTCTTTGATTCTTTGTTGTGCAAAAATATTTGACTTCAAAATTCTAAACTTTCGTATTCTATTCTCTCACAGATGGTGAGGACATGTACAGGAGGTCGGGGTCGGGGTAGAGGCCGATGACGTCCATGCGGTGCAGCCAGAGCACCTGCACGAGCTGCTACAAAGGAGCCCCCAGTAGCTCTAGTTGGAGGGTAGACACCTTAGATACATGTTGTTGCACCATCCCTCTAGGAGACTCTAGCCTGGTTTCTGAGCATGTTCAGCACCTTAGCTTAGGCTGGATTGATTCCACTTGCTCCTGGCACATCTCAGGCCGGGGGAGGGGCACAGACTCCCATAGCCCGTACACCTGAGCAGGGGGTCCAGGTCGACCAGGTTCCAGAGATATTACTGATGCAGCCGGTAGCTCCAGCTTAGCCCGAGGTTAGGGCAGCAGCTTCTGAGGCGAAGCAGCTCATACTTAAGAGGTTCAAAAAGTACCACCCTCCTACCTTCAGGAGATTGGTGACAGATGATGCCCAAGGTTTTCTGGAGGAGTGTCATCGTATTCTCCATACTATGGGTGTAGCAGAGTCGAGTGGGGTTTCTTTTACTGCATTCCAGCTTAGAGGAGCAGCCTATCAGTGGTGGTGTGCTTATGAGTTGAGTATTCTGGCTGAGGCAGCTTCACTTACATGGACTCAGATCTTGGACATGTTTCTGAGAGAGTATGTTCCTTAGAGTCTTAGGAGCGCATGGCACGCGGAGTTTGAGCAGTTGCACTAGGGTGCTATGACTATGTTAGAGTATGCAGTTCGCTTCAGTGATTTGGCCCGACATGCACCATCCTTGGTTGCCACAGTTCGGGAGACGGTTCGTCGGTTTATTGAGGGACTCCACCCCAGTATCAGGCTTAGCATGGCCCGAGATTTGGAGATGGATATTTCTTACCAGGAGGTTGTGAGTACTGCTAGGAGATTGGAGGGTATTCCTTCTCGGGAGAGAGAGGAGAGGGAGGCCAAGAGGTCTCGAGAGTCTGGCACTTATAGTAGTACTCGTGCCTCAGCTGCAGTTCGCCATGGTAGGGGTTGTGGGAGTCGCCCCATTCATTCAACCCTTCCAGCCGCCAGTGGTATTCCGGCCCCATCTAGGCCCCAGGAGCCTTATTATACACCGCCAGTAACAAGTGCACCTCCTGCACGGAGTGCTTTTAGCGGGCAACCCAGTATATCTGGCTCGAGCCAGTCAAAGTAGCCACGATCTCCAAGAGCTTGTTTTGAGTATGGCGACACTCGACATCTGATGAGGAATTGCCCCAGACTTAGGAGGGGTGCACCTCCACAGACTTCTCAGCCACCGCGTGCTCCACCGGCTCCTCAGGCAATGATTCCAGCACCAGCTACTGCCCACCTGCTCATCCAGGTCGAGGTTGAGGTCGCCCTAGAGGGGGAGGCCAGGCCAGATATTATGCTCTTTCAACTCGAACAGAGGCAGTTACTTCCGACTCTATCATTAAAGGCATTGTTCTGGTCTTTCATAGGGATGTGTCGGTCCTATTTGATCTAGTTTCTACATATTCCTATGTGTCCTCTTATTTTGCCCCGTGCTTGTGCGTATCTCGGGATTCCTTGAGTTCCCCTATTTATGTGTCTACTCTTGTGGGAGATTCTCTTGTTGTGGACCGCGTTTATCGGTCGTGTTTGATTGCTCTTAATGGTTTTGAGACCAGAGCCGATTTATTATTGATCAGTATGGTTGACTTTGATATTATTTTGGGCATCGACTGGTTGTCGCCCCATTATGCTATTCTTGATTGTCTATGCCAGGATTACCGCGATTAGAGTGGAGAGGTACCTTAGAATATAGTCCCAGTAGAGTTATTTCATTTCTTAAAGCTCAACGAATGGTTGAGAAGGGGTGTGACGCATATCTAACTTATGTGAGAGATGTTAGTATTGATACCCCTACAGTTGAGTCAGTCCCAGTAATGAGGGATTTTCTAGATGTATTTCCAGCTAATCTTCCGGGCATGCCGCCCGACAAAGATATTGACTTTGGCATTAATTTATTGTCGGGCACTCAGCCCATCTCTATTCCTCCACATCATATAGCTCCTCCTGAATTGAAGGAGTTGATGGAGTAATTACAGGAGTTTCTTGATAAGGGCTTCATTCAGCCTAGTGTATCACCTTGGGTTGCTCCTGTCTTATTTGTGAAGAAGAAGGATGGTTCTATGCGGATGTATATTGATTACCACCGGTTGAACAAAGTTACAGTGAAGAACAAGTATATATTGCCTCATATTGATGACCTATTTGATCAGTTAAAGGGTGCCAGAGTATTTTCCAAGATTGACTTATGTTCAGGCTATCATCAGTTGAAGATTCGGGAGCCAGATATCCCGAAAACTGCTTTCAGGACTCGGTATTGTCACTACGAGTTCCTTGTGATGTCTTTTGGGCTGACCAACGCCCCAGCAACATTTATGCACTTGATGCATAGTGTGTTCCGACCCTATCTTAACGCATTCATCATTGTGTTTATTAATGACATTTTGGTGTACTCCCGAACTCGGGAGGATCATGAGCAGCACCTGATGACTGTGCTTCAGACCCTGAGACAAAAGAGGTTATATGCAAAATTTCCAAAGTGTGAGATTTGGCTAGACTCGGTGGCATTCTTGGGTCATGTAGTATTTAGTGATGGGATCCAGGTGGATCCAAAGAAGATTGAAGCAGTGCAGAGTTGGCCCAGACCATCCTCAGCACCTATGATCAGGCTGACCCAGAAGGGTGCTCCGTTCAGGTGGACAGAGGAGTGTGAGGAAAGCTTTCAGAAGCTCAAGACAACTTTGACTACAGTCCCAGTATTGGTATTGCCTATAAGTTCGGGGTCTTATACGGTATATTATGATGTGTCGCAAATTGGTCTCAACGCAGTGTTGATGCAGGATGGTAGGGTGATTGCCTACGCGTCTAGACAGCTGAAGGTACATGAAAAGAACTATCCCGTCCACGACCTCGAGTTAGCAGCTATTGCTCATGCCTTGAAGATTTGGCGGCACTATTTATTCGGTGTCCCTTGTGAGATTTACACTGATCACTGAAGTTTACAGCATTTGTTCAAGCAAAAGGATCTTAACTTGCGTTAGCGGAAGTTGTTGGAGCCACTTAAAGATTATGATATCACCATTTTGTACCATCCTGAAAAGGCTAATATGGTGGCCGATGCTTTGAGTCATCGGGCGGAGAGTTTGGGGAGTTTAGCATATCTACCAGCAGCAGAGAGGCCATTGGCGTTGGATGTTCAGGCCTTAGCCAGCCAGTTTGTTCGATTGGATATTTCTGAGCTGAGCCGAGTATTGGCTTGTGTAGTCTCTCGGTCTTCTCTTTATGATCGTATCAGGGAGCCTCGGTATGATGACCCCCATCTACTTGCCCTTAAGGACACGGTTCAGCACGGTGATGCTAAGGAGGTCACTATTGGAGATGATGGTGCATTGAGGATGCAGGGCAGGCTATGTGTGCCCAATGTAGATGGGTTGCGTGAGTTGATTCTCCAGGAGGCTCACAGTTCGCGGTACTCTATTCATCCGGGTGCCGCAAAGATGTATCAGGACTTGAAACAACATTACTGGTGGAGGAGAATGAAAAATGACATAGTGGAGTATGTAACTCGGTGTCTAAATAGCCAACAGGTGAAGTATGAGCATCAGCGGTCAGGTGGGTTTCTTCAGATGTTAGAGATTCCAGAGTGGAAATAGGAGCGGATCACTATAGATTTCGGCGTTGGGCTTCCACGGACTCAACGAATGTTTGATGCAGTTTGGGTGATTATAGATAGGCTCACCAAGTCAGCTCATTTCATTCATGTGATGACTACCTATTCTTCCGAGTAGTTGGCTTGCCTTTATATCCGCGAGATTGTCATGCTTCATGGCATACCAGTATCTATCATTTCTGGCCAAGGTACGCAGTTTACATCATGGTTCTGGAGGGCAGTACAACAGGAGTTGGGTACTTGGGTTGAGTTGAGCATAGCATTTCACCCTCAGACGGACATACAGTCCGAGCGCACTATCCATATACTGGAGGATATCCTCCGTTCTTGTGTGGTAGATTTTGGGGGTGCTTGGGACCAGTTCTTGCCACTTGCAGAGTTTGCTTACAATAACAGTTATCAGTCGAGCATTCAGATGTCACCGTATGATGCCTTATATGGGAGGCAGTGCTGGTCTCCAGTAGGTTGGTTCGAGCCGGACGAGGCTGGAATATTTGGTACAGGCTTGGTTCAGGATGCCCTATAGAAGGTTAAGGTGATTCAGGATTGACTTCACTCATCCCTGTCCAGACAAAAAAGTTATGCGGATCGGAAGGTTCGCGATGTGGCATTCATGGTTGGAGAGCGGGTCCTGCTCTGGGTGTTACCCATGAAGGGTGTTGTGAGGTTCGGAAAGAAGGGCAAGTTGAGCCCAAGGTTTATCGACCTATTTAAGGTGTTGCGACGTGTTGGGGAGGTTGCTTATGAGCTTGCCTTACCTCCCAGTCTAGCAGGAGTTCATCCAGTATTCCATGTTTTTATGCTCCAGAAGTATCACGGCGATCCGTCTCACGTGCTGGACTTCAGCTCAGTCCAACTGGACAAGGATTTATTTTATGTTGAGGAGCCGATGGCTATTTTTGACAGGCAGGTTCAAAAGCTGAGGTCAAAGAACATTGCTTCCGTGAAGGTTCAGTGGAGGGGCCAGCCAGTCGAGGAGGCGACTTGGGAGACCGAGCATGATATGCATAGCTGTTATCCTTATCTTTTCACCACTTCAGAACGAACGATTGTTTTAAGATGGAAAGGATGTAACGACCCGGCCGGTCATTTTGAAAGTTATAGCCCTAATCCCCTGTTTACTGCTTTCCCTATATCGTTTTCTGCTTAGTAACTTGTCGGGAGGTTTTGTTAAGCTTTCGGAGTGATTTTAGGACACTTAGTTCCTACAACAGAAGCTTAAGTATTAGGATTTTTTATCATAGTTGGAACAGTGTGAAGATGACTCCGGAATGAAATTTCGTCGGTTCCGTTAGCTTCGTTGGGTAATTTTGAACTTAGGAGCGTGTCCGGATTGTGAATTGGAGGTTTGTAGCTGAATTAGGCTTGAAATGGCGAAAGTTGAATTTTTGGAAAGTTGGACCGGTAGTGGACTTTTTGATATCAAGGTCGGATTCTGATTCCGAAAGTTGGAGTAGGTCCTAAATGTCGAATAGACTTGTGTGCAAAATTTGGGGTCAATCAGACGTGATGTGATAGGTTTCGGCATAGGTTGTAGAAATTCAGAGTTTCAAGTTCATTATGTTTGAATCGGAGGGTGGTTCGTATTTTTAGCATTGTGTGATGTGATTCGAGGGCTCGACTAAGTTCGTATGTGTTTTAGGACTGGTTGATATGTTTGGTTGAGGTCCCGGGGGCCTCGGGTGTGTTTTGGATGCTTAACAGATTGATTTTGGACTTAGGCTAGTTGCTGAAGATTTTCTGGTTCTGGTATAATCGCACCTGCTCAAGGCTGACCACAGGTGCGAGCCCGCAGGTGCATGCAATATGGCGCAGAAGTGGAGTTTGGAGGTTTGGTCAGGGGTCATAGAGGCATGGAAAATGCCGCATCTGCGATGTCTGCAAATGCGCTAGAGGAACCGCAGGCATAGAGGGAGACCGCAAAAGCGGACCATTGTCCGCAAGTGCACACACGTAGGTGCGACCACCTGATTGAAAAAGCGGTCCCAGTCACCTTAAGCCATTTTCGCACCTGCAATGGAATTTCCGCAGGTGCGACTAGAGGTCCGCGGGTGCGAAATCGCTGGCCAAAAAAGGCCAAGTTCGAGGGTTTTGTCCTATTTTCTATTTTGGGTTTTTGAGAGCTCGGATTGAGGCGATAATTCAAGGATATTTTAGAGAGAACTTTGGGGTAATTATTCTTAACTCGTTTATCGTTATATTCCACTAATCTATAGTTGTTTTCATCATTAATTAAAGAATTTGGTTGAGAAATTTGGGGAAATGGTTGGAAATTCTTCAACTAAGATTTTAGTTTTGATTCGGATTTTGATATCAGATTTGGATAATTTTGGTACGAGTGAACTCGTGGTTGATTGGGTGTTCGTATTTTGTGACTTTTACCCGATTCCGAGATGTGGTCCCCGGTCGTCTTTTTAGGATGAATTTCGAAATTTTTGTTAAAGTATTGATTGCTTTAATTGTATTAGTCTATTATGGTTGTATGTATGATATGTAATTATTTTTGGCTATATTTGGGCCATTCGGAGTCGGATAATCGAGGTAAAGGCAATCTTAATGGTTGATTGAGCTTGGTTTGAGGTAAGTAGCTTTCCTAACCTTTTGTGGGGGAGATCCCCTTAGGATATGGTACTGTACTGATATGTGAGCGTCATGTACGTGAGGTGACGAGTACGTACACGGGCTATTTGTTGAAAAACCTGATTTTACTGAGTAGCAACCTATTTTCCCTTTTATTTGGGTTATACCATTTTACTGAGAAGTAATATGTGTTTCATTCTTAATTGCGTTATACCAACCTGTGTAGTTATCCTTTTTAGTCTAATATCGGATGTCTACGTGCTTTAACTGCTTATTTAAGCTCTGCGAAGTATGCCTAGTTGATTTCTTGCTTTTCCTTGTTCTTTATCAGTATTAACTGTAGAAATCTTGTTGTTAACTGTTGTATTTATCGGTTTGAGCTGTGTGTTTACTTTTGAGACTACGAGGCGGTTCCTCGGGAGTTCTCCCTGTACATTTACTTTTGAGACTACGAGGTGGTTCCTAGGGAGTTCTCCCTACACATTTACTTTTGAGACTACGAGGCGGTTCCTCGGGAGTTCTCCCTGCACATTTACTTTTGAGACAGCGAGGCGGTACCTCGAGAGTTCTCCCTGCACACATTTTGGGACTACGAGACGGTATCTCGGGAGATCCCTTGTTGTTTATCCCTGTGTGTTGTACCGTTATTTCTCTGTGTTTTCCTTTTATTAAATTCCAGTCTCTTATTATACTATTATATACTCCTGCTTTATTTATTATATACTAGTGGGCCTGACCTGACCTCGTCACTACTCTATCGAGGTTAGACTTGGCACTTATTAGGTACTGTTGTGGTGTACTCATGCTACTCTTCTGCACATGTTTTGTGTGCAGATCCAGGTGCTTCTTATCAGCCTCGCTATTAGCTGAGAGTGCTTGCTGTTGTACGGAGACTTCAAGATTAATTAACAAGAACTTGAGGCTTTAACCCTCACTTTATAGATTCTACCTAGGGATAGGATTCAACTAATTGTAGCCATATTCGGGTGTGCTTAATCTCTTAATTGTTTTAGGGATAATTCAATTAGGAAGTCTTGTTAGTCTTTAGAAGAAGCTAATATGGAATTATTACCCGAGGTAATTAACATAAACTCGCTCATATTTGTAAAATCGTGAAATACATTGGATCGTTACTTGAGTGTAAATCCCGATGCATCCATGCTTGTAGCCATAGACCATTTTACTTGCTTTATAGGTTAGTTTACATTTTTGCAATTAGTTATAATTTTTTTCTCAAAACCATTCAAAGTGTTCGGCTTAGCACAACAAGTGATAATTCTCTTACACGCCTAATCGCCTACATATTGTTCTCTGTGGGATTTGACCCCGACTCATAGATAGGTAAATTATATTGCATGTAACCGTGTCCATTTACTTTTAAGTAGTGGATTTGGACGGCATCAGTCGTGCGAAAATTGTTGACTTCAAAATTCTAAACTTCTGTATTCTATTATCTCATAGATGGTGAGGACACGTACAGACGGATCTGATGACCAGGCACTCGCGCCCCTTGCTAGAGCCGCCAGAGGCTAGGGACGAGGTAGAGGTCGAGGACGTCCATGCGGTGTAGCCAGAGCACCCGCACAATCTGCTACAGAGGAGCCCCCAGTAACTCCAGCTGGAGGGCAAACACCTGAGTTCCCTGTTGCTGCACTCGCCCTCCAGGAGACTCTAGCCCAATTTCTGAGCATGTTCAGCACCTTAGCTCAGGCTGGGTTGATTCCACTTGCTCCTTCCACATCTCAGGCCAGGGGAGGAGTGTAGACTCCCATCGCCTGTATTGTAGAGCAGCGGGTTTAAGTCGACCAGGTTCCAGAGATTTTACCGATGCAGCCAGTAGCTCCAGCTTAGCCCGAGGTTAGGGCAGCAGTTTCTAAGGCGGAGCAGCTTAGACTTGAGAGGTACAAGAAGTACCACCCTCCTACCTTCCGTGGATTTACGACAGATGAGGCCCATGGTTTTCTGGAGGAGTGTCATCTTATTCTCCATACTATGGGTGTAGCGGAGTCGAGTGGGGTTTATTTTACTACATTCCATCTTAGAGGAGCAGCCTATCAGAGGTAGAGTGTTTATGAGTTGAGTAGTCCGGCTAAGGCAGCTTCACTTACATGGACTCAGTTCTCGGACATGTTCTTGAGAGAGTATGTTCCTCAGAGTCTCAGGGACGCATGGCACACGGAGTTTGAGCAGTTATGTGCCAGGGTTCTTTGACTGTGTCAGAGTATGCAGTTCGCTTTAGTGATTTGGCCCGACATTCACCATCCTTGGTTGCCACAGCTCGAGAGAGGGTTCGTCGGTTTATTGAGGGACTCCACCCCAGTATCAGGCTTAGCATGGCTTGGGAGTTGGAGATGGATATTTCTTACCAGGAGATTGTGAGTATTGCTAGGAGATTGGAGGGTATGCTTGCTTGGGAGAGAGAGGAGAGGGAGGTCAAGGGGTCTCGAGAGTCTGGCACTTATAGTGGTACTCGTGCCCCATCTAAAGTTCGCCATGGTAGGGGCTCTGGGACTCGCCCCGCTCATTTAGCTCTTCCAGCCGCCAGTGGTATTCCGGCCCCTTCTAGGCCCCAGGATCCTTATTATACACCGCCAGTATCTAGTGCACCTCCTGCAAGGAGTGCTTTTAGCGGTCAGTCCAGCAGACCTGGCCCGAGCCAGTCACAACAGCCACACTCATTGAGAGCTTGTTTTGAGTGTGGCGACACTCGCCATCTGGTGAGGGATTGCCCCAGACTTAGGAGGGGTGCACCTCCACAGAATTGTCAGCGACCGTGTGCTCCACCGGGTCCTCGGGCTATGATTCCGGCACCAGCTACCACCCCACCTTCTCAGTCATCTTGGGGTAAAGATCGGGGAGGTAGAGGTCACCCTAGAGGGGGAGGTCAGGCCAGATATTATGCTCTTCCGGCTCGTACAGTGGCAGATGCTTCTGACTCTGTCATTACAGGTATTGTTCCGGTCTGTCATAGAGATGTGTCGGTCCTATTTGATCCAAGATATACATATTCCTATGTGTCCTCTTATTTTGACCCGTACATGGACGTATCTCGGGATTCCTTGAGTTCCCCTATTTATGTGTCTACTCCTATGGGAGATTCTCTTGTTGTGGACCATGTGTATCGGTCGTGTTTGATTGATCTTAATTGTTTTCAGACCATAGCCGATTTATTATTGCTCATTATGGTAGACTTTAATGTTATTTTAGGCATGGACTAGTTGTCGCCCCATTATGTTATTCTTGATTGTCATGCCAAACCCGTGATGCTGGCTATGGCAGGATTACCACGATTAGTGGAGAGGTACCTTAGAGCATACTCCCAGCAGAGTTATTTCATTTCTTAAATCTCAACGAATGGCTGAGAAGGGGTGTGAAGCGTATCTAGCTTATGTGAGAGATGTCAGTATTGATACCCCTACAGTTGAGTCAGTATTTCTAGCTGATCTTCCGGGCATGCCGCCCGACAAAAATATTGACTTTGGCATTGATTTGTTGCCAGGCACTCAGCCCATCTCTATTCCTCCATATCGTATGGCTCCTCATGAATTGAAGGAGCAGTTACAGGAGTTGCTTGATAAGGGCTTCATTTGGCTCAGTGTATCACCTTGGGGTGCTCCTGTCTTATTTGTGAAGAAGAATGGTTCTATGCGGATGTGTATTGATTACCGCCAGTTGAACAAAGTTACAGTGAAGAACAAGTATCCATTGCCTCGTATTGATGACCTATTTGATCAGTTACAGGGTGCCAGAGTGTTTTCCAAGATTGACTTACGTTTAGGCTATCATCAGTTGAAGATTCGGGAGCCAGATATCCCGAAGACTGCTTTCAGGACTCGGTATGGTCACTACGAGTTCCTTGGGATGTCTTTTGGGATGACCAACGCCCCAGCAGCATTTATGCACTTGATGCACAGTGTGTTCCGACCCTATCTTGACTCATTTGTCGTTGTGTTTATTGACGAGATTCTGGTGTACTCCCGGACTCGGAAGGATCATGAGCAGTACCTGATGACTGTGCTTTAGACCCTGAGAGAAAAGAGGTTATATGCAAACTTTTCAAAGTGTGAGTTTTGGCTAGACTCAGTGGCATTCTTGGGTCATGAAGTATCGAGTGATGGGATCCATGTGGATCCGAAGAAGATTGAAGCAGTGCAGAGTTGGCCCAGACCGTCCTCGGCTACAGAGATCCGGAGTTTTCTTGGTTTGGCGGGGTATTACCGTCGATTTGTAGAGGGTTTCTCATCTATTGCAGCACCTATGACCAGGCTGACCCATAAGGGTGCTCCGTTCAGGTGGACAGAGGAGTGTGAGGAGAGTTTTTAGAAGCTCAAGACAGCTTTGACTACAGCCCCAGTATTGGTATTGCCTACAGGTTCGGCATCTTATACGGTATATTGTGATGCATCACGGATTGGTCTCGGTGCGATGTTGATGCAGGACGGTAGGGTGATTGCCTACGTGTCCAGACAGCTAAAGGTATATGAAAAGAACTATCTCGTCCATGACCTCGAGTTAGCAGCTATTGTTCATGCCTTGAAGATTTGGCGGCACTATTTGTACGGTGTCCTGTGTGAGATTTACACCGATCACCGGAGTTTGTAGCATCTGTTCAAGGAAAAGGATCTTAACTTGCGTCAGCGGAGGTGGTTGGAGCTTAGCATATCTACCAGCAGTGGAGAGGCCATTCGCATTGGATGTTCAGGCCTTAGCCAGCCAGTATGTTAGATTGGATATTTCTGAGCCAAATCAAGTATTGGCTTGTATGGTCTCTAGGTCTTCTCTTTATGATCGTATTAGGGAGCGTTAGTATGATAACCCTCATCTACTTGTCCTTAAGGACACGGTTCAGCACGGTGATGCTAAGGAGGTCACTATTGTAGATGATGGTGTATTGATGATACAGGGCAGGATATGTGTGCCCAATGTAAATGGGTTGTGTGAGTTGATTCTCCAGGAGGCTCACAATTCGTGATACTCCATTCATCCGGGTGCCACGAAGATGTATCAGGTTTTGAGGCAGCATTATTGGTGGAGGAGAATGAAAATAGACATAGTGGAGTATGTAGCTTGGTGTCTATATTGCCAGCAGGTGAAGTATGAGCATCAGCGGCCAGGTAGGTTGCTTCAGAAGTTAGAGATTCCAGTGTTGAAATAGGAGCGGATCACTATGGATTTCATCATTGGGCTTCCACGGACTCAGTGGAAATTCGATGCAGTTTGGATGATTGTAGATAGGCTGACCAAGTCAGATCATTTCATTCATGTGATGACTACTTATTCTTCCGAGCAGTTGGCTCGAATTTATCCGCGAGATTGTCAGGCTTCATGGAGTACCGATATTTATCATTTCTGACCAGGGTATGCAGTTTACATTACGGTTCTTAAGGGTTGTACAACAGGTGTTGGGTACTCGGGTTGAGTTGATCATAGCATTTCACCCTCAGATAGACGGACAGTCCGAGCGCACTATTCAGATACTAGAGGATATGCTATGTGCTTGTGTGGTAGATTTTGGGGGAGCTTGGGACCAGTTCTTTCCACTTGTGGAGTTTGCTTACAATAACAGTTATCAGTCGAGCATTCAGATGGCACCGTATGAGGTCTTATATGGGAGGCGGTGCCGGTCTCTAGTGAGTTGGTTCGAGCGGGGCGAGGCTGGATTATTAGGTACAGACTTGGTTCAGGATGCCCTAGAGAAGGTTAAGGTGATACATGATCGACTTCACTCAGCCTAGTCCAGACTGAAGAGTTATGAGAATTGGAAGGTTTGCGATGTGGCAATCATGGTTGGAGAGCGGGTCCTGCTCCGGGTGTCACCCAAGAAGGGTGTTATGAGGTTCGGAAAGAAGGGCAAGATAAGCCCAAGGTTTATCGGCCCACTTGAGGTGTTGCTATGTGTTGGGGAGGTCGCTTATGAGCTTGCTTTTCCTCCTAACCTAGCAGGAGTTCATCCAGTATTCCATGTTTCTATGCTCCGGATGTATCACGTCACTCTGTCCTATGTATTGGACTTCAGCTCAATCCAACTTGACAAGGATTTATCTTATGTTGAGGAGTCGGTGGCTATTTTGGACAGGCAGGTTCGAAAGCTGAGGTCAAAAAACATTGCTTCCGTGAAGGTTCAACGGAGGGTCAGCTAGTCGAGGAGGCGACTTTGGAGACCGAGCATGATATGCACATCTGTTATCCTCATCTTTTCACTACTTCAGGTATGTCTCTATACTCGTTCAAGGACGAACAGTTGTTTTAAGAGGGGGAGGATGTAACGACCCTGCCGGCCGTTTTGAGAGTTATAGCCCCGATCCCCTATTTACTATTTTCCCCGTATCGTTTTCTGCTTATGTGACTTGCCGGGAGGTTTTGTTGAGGTTTCGGATTGATTTTGGGATATTAGTCCCTAAAATGGAAGCTTACGTCTTAGGATTTTTGACAGTAGTTGGAACTGCATGAAGATGACTCTGGAATAGAGTTTCGTCGGTTCTGTTAGCTCTGTTGGGTGATTTTGGACTTAGGAGCGTTTCTGGATTGTGAATTAGAGGTCTGTAGCTGAATAAGGCTTGAAATGGTGAAAGTTGAATTTTTGGGAAGTTTGATCGATAGTGGACTTTTTGATACCGGGGTCGGATTCCGATTCTAGAAGTTGGAGTAGGTCCAAAATGTCAAATATGAATTGTGTGCAAAATTTAGGGTCAATCGGACATGATTTGATAGGTTTAGGCATCGGTTGTAGACATTCGAAGTTTCAAGTTCATTAAGTTTGAATCGGAGGGTGATTTGTGTTTTTAGCGTTGTTTCATGTGATTGACTAAGTTCGTATAGTGTTTTAGGACTTGTTGATATGTTTGGTTGAGGTCCCGGGGGCCTCGGGTGTGTTTCAGATGCTTAACAGATTGATTTTGGACTTAGGCTAGTTGCTGAAGATTTTCTGGTTCTGGTGCAATCGAACCTGCACAAGGCTGACCACAGGTGCGAGCCCGCAGGTGCGAGCAATATGGCGTAGAAGCAGAGTTAGGAGGTTTGGTCAGAGTTCGCAGGTGCGTGGAAAATGCCGCATCTGCGATGTCCGCAGATGCACTAGAGTAACCGCAGGCGCGGAGGGAGACCGCAAAAGCAGACCATTGTCTGCAGGTGCGCACACGCAGGTGCGACCACCTGATCGCAGAAGCGGTCCCAGTCACCTTAAGCCATTTCCACACCTACAATGGAATTTTTGCAGGTGCGACTAGAGGTCCGCTGGTGGGAAAGCGCTGGCCAGAAAAGGCCAAGTTCGAGGGTTTTATCCCATTTTCAATTTTGGATCTTTGAGAGCTTGAATTGAGGCGATAATTCAAGGATTTTTCATATAGAACTTTGGGGTAATGCTTCTTAACTCGTTTATGGTTATATTCCACTAATCTATAGTTGTTTTCATCATTAATTAAGGAATTTGGTTGAGAAATTTGGGGTAACGGTTGGAAGTACTTCAACTAAGTTTTGGGTTTTGATTCGAATTTTGATATCAGATTTGGATAATTTCCGTACGAGTGAACTCGTGGGTTATTGGGTGTTCGTATTTTATGACTTTTACCCGATTCCGAGACGTGGGTCAGGGTCAACTATTTAGGACGAATTTTGGAATTTTTGTTAAAGTCTTGATTTTATTAATTAGATTACTCTATTATAGTTGTATTTATGATATGTAATTGTTTTTGGCTAGATTTGGGCCAATCGGAGTCGTATAATTGAGAAAAGGGCATTCTTACTGATTGATTGAGCTTGGTTCGAGGTAAGTGGCTTGCCTAACCTTGTGTGGGGGAGATCCCTTTAGGATATGGTACTGTAGTGATATGTGAGCACTGTGTACGTGAGGTGATGAGTACGTACACGGGCTATTTGTTGTAAAAACCTGATTTTACTGAGTAGCAACTTGTTTCCCTTTTAATTTGGGTTATACCATTTTACTGAGTAGTAATCTATTTTTTATTCTTAATTGGGTTATACCAACCTGTGTAGTTATCCTGTTTAGTCTGATATCACATTTCTACGTGCTTTAACTGCTTATTTGATCTCTGTGAAGCATGCCTAGTTCATTTCCTGCTTTTCCTTATTCTTTATCAATATTAACTGTAGAAATCTTGCTGTTAACTATTGTATTTATCGGTATGAGTTGTGTGTTTACTTTTGAGACTACGAGGCGGTTCCTCGGGAGTTCTCCCTGTACATTTACTTTTGAGACTACGAGGCAGTTCCTCGGGAGTTCTCCCTACACAATTACTTTTGAGACTACGAGGCGGTTCCTCGGGAGTTCTCCCTGCATATTCACTTTTGAGACTACGAGGCGGTTCCTCGGGAGTTCTCCCTGCACATTTACTTTTGAGACTATGAGGCGGTTCCTTGGGAGTTGTCCCTGCACATTTACTTTTGAGACTACAAGGCGGTTCCTCGGGAGTTCTCCCTACACATTTACTTATGAGACTACGAGGCGGTACCTCGAGAGTTCTCCCTGCATATTTACATTTTGGGACTACGAGATGGTATCTCGGGAGATCCCCTGTTGTTTATCCATGTGTGTTGTACTGGTATTTCGCTGTGTTTTCCTTTTGTTAAATTCCAGTCTCTTATTATACCGTTATATTCTCCTGCTTTATTTATTATATACTAGTGGGTTTGACCTGACCTCGTCACTACTCTACCGAGGTTAGGCTTGGCACTTATTGGGTACCATTGTGGTGTACTCATGCTACTCTTCTGCACATGTTTTGTGTGCAGATCCAGGTGCTTCTTATCAGCCCCACTATTAGTTGAGAGTGCTTGCTGCTGTACAGAGACTTTTAGGTACATCTGCCGCATCCGCAGACCTCGGAGTCCCCCTCTATTCTCTCTTATGCCATTTACCTTTCGTACTTATTTTATTAGATTCTGGTGTATAGAGATACTAGTTTTCCTTCTGTATCTTGTGACTTACGATGTTTCGGGTTTTGGGAAGACTGTGTATTATAGAGTATTGGTTATTGTACATGCCGAGCGGCATTGTTACTAGTTATTCAGTTATCCACTGTTGTTAGTTGCCAAGTTTTACTTTCATTTTTGTTATATTTCCGCAATTTATTAGGCTTACCTAGTAGTAGAGACTAGGTGCCGTCACGACGTCTTACGGAGGGAGAATTAGGTCGTGACAGACACATAAATCAAATATGCATATAACAATTATTGCATGAATTCAAGAATTAATATTGACAAGGGATATGAGAGAAACAATTATTATAACAATTAATTCGTGTCTTAAAACAATTTATGATTTTTAAATAATTATGCAAACAATTAATTTGACGACGTATAGACACTCGACGCATCGCATATACGTCGTCCACATGAATTTCACATAACAAATAATTCAAGAATTCTATTCCCTCAAGTCAAGGTTAACCACGACACTTACCTCGCTTCGCAAACTAATTCAAGTTTCCAATAAACCTTTGCCTCTTGAATTCGTATCCAAAATCCTCAAATCTAGTCATAAACAATTTAATATACTGAGGACGACGTATAAGGAATTAATTCCGTATGAAATTACAAATTTTTCGGATTAAAATCCGAAATTCATCTAAAAATTAATAGTGGGACACACGTCTCGAATCCCGAAAAACTCACGAAATCCGAACACTCATTACGATACGAGTTCAACCATACAAATATTATTGAATTCCGACATCGGATTGACCTTCAAATCTTAATTTTACATTTTTAGAAGATTTTATAAAAATCTGATTTTTCTTCCATAAATTCACGGATTCATGATGTAAATGAGTATGAAATCATAAAATATAATCAATATAGGATAAGGAACACTTACCCCAATGAATTTCTTGAAAACCTCACGAAAATCGAGCTCCCAAAGTCCAAATGTGAAATAATACCCAAACCCTCGGTTATATAGTACACAATCTGACCCCTCATTGTGCTGACCACACATATTTTTGTGCGGCAGCACATCCCTGGTTCTACGGCCGCGATCCAATTTTTGCGGCCGCACTTTAATAGTGGCTACACTACCAGGATTCAGTAAATTGGTCATAACGCTCTATACAAATTGCCAAATATTTATTTCTATACCTTTATGGAAGCGAGATTCAAAGGGCTACAACTTTTGTTTTTGAATAATCTCCAAATTCTTTATAGATTAAAAGATATAAGCTTCCGAAGTCAGACCATCGAACATGCAGAACCCACTGAAGTGCGGCCGCGGGAAGAATTGTGCGTTCTGCACTTTTGCTCTACGGTCCACACTTTTTCCTTTGCCTCAGCACTCAAAAATGTGCCCCCGCACTTCCAAAAGTTCCAGAACAACATCAGAGTGTCGAAATGCCCGAACTCACTCAAAACTCACCCCGAAACTCACCGAGCCACTCGGGATCTCGTTCAAATATACCAACAAGTCCCATAACATAATACGGACGTACTCGGGGTTTCAAATCACGTCAAACAATATCGAAATTATAATTCACACCTCGATTCGGACTTATGAGTTTCAAACTTTTCAATTTACAAAACTCGTGCCGAAACATATTAAATGAATCTAGAATGACTTCAAATTTGGCACACAAGTCATAAATGACATAACAGAGCTATTCAAATTTTCGAAATCTCAATCCGAGTCTGATATCAATAAAGTCAACTCCGGGTCAAATTGTAAACATTTAAGCCTTAAGATTTCTAGTTTCTGTCAAATGGCCATAACTTGAGCTAGGGACCTCCAAATTAAATATCGGACATACGCCCAAGTCCCAAATCATGATACGGACCTATCGAAATTGTCAAAACACTTATTCGGGTCCGTTTGCTAAATATGTTGACCTAAGTCAACTTAATTGAGTTTTAAAGCTCTATTTCACATTTTAATTAATTTTTCATATAAAAACTCTTCCAAATATTATATGGACCGCGCACGCAAGTCGAAAAATGATGAATAGTGTTATATGAGGTCTCAGAACACAGAAATAATTATTAAATTTAAAGATGACTTTTTCGGTCATCACATGACGACTCCAGTAATTTTTTTGTTTAATGATTTGGGGTTTTCAGAGAGAATTGTGGAAAAATAATGGGTGAAAAATAAAACATAATGATTAAACAGAAGAGAAATCCTCATAGAATGAGATTTGATAAATTCTAACCACGATGATGGATGAAATCAGTGATTCACGGTGGTGGTTTGGTGGAGCTAGTATAGATTTTAACAAGAAAAAGAAAAAAATTATAAAGTTGGCAAAATTAGTGTCACGAGCCAAACTTCCTCCGTATAACGTTGTGACGGCACCTAGTCTCTACGACTAGGTAAGCCTAACAAATTACGGAAATATAACAAAAATGAAAGTAAAACTTGGCAACTAACAATGCCACTTGCCATGTACAATAACCAATACTCTATAATATACAGTCTTCCCAAAACCCGAAACATCGTAAGTCACAAGCTACAGAAGGAAACTAGTATCTCTATACACTAGAGTCTAACAAAAGAAGTACGGAAGGTAAATGTCATAGGAGAGAATAGAGGGGGGACTCCGAGGTCTGCAGACACGACAGATGTACCTTGAAGTCTCTGTACAGCAGCAAGCACTCTCAGCTAATAGCGGGGCTGATAAGTAGTACCCGGATCTGCACACAAAAACATGTGCAAAAGAGTAGCATGAGTACACCACAACGGTACCCAGTAAGTGCCAAGCCTAACCTCAGTCGAGTAGTGACGAGGTCAGGTCAAGCCCACTGGTATATAATAAATAAAGCAGGAGAATGTACAATATAATAAGAGACTAGAATTGAAACAAAGAGATCATAGAAAAGTAGCAACGCAGAACACACAGGGGTAAATAACAGGGGATCTCCCGAGACACCGTCTTGTAGTCCCAAAATAAATATACAGGGAGAACTCCCGAGGAACCGCCTTGTAGTCTCAAAAGTAAATGTGTGGGTAGAACTCCCCGAGGAACCATCTCGTAGTCTTAAAAGTAAATATACAGGGAGAACTCCTGAGGAACCGCCTCATAGTCTCAAAAGTAAATATGGAGGGAGAACTCCTGAGGAACCGCCTCGTAGTCTCAAAAGTAAATGTACAGGGAGAACTCCCGAGGAACCGCCTCGTAGTCTCAAAAGTAAACACACAACTCAACCGATAAATACCATAGTTAACAGCAAGCATTTTACAGTTAAGGCTGATAAAGAACAAGGAAAAACAGGAAATCAACTTGGCATGCTTCACAGAGTTCAAATAAGCAGTTAAAGCACGTAGACATGCGATATGAGACTAAACAGGATAACTACGCATATTGGGATAACTCAATTAAGAATGAAAAATAGACTAATACTTATTTAAACGGTATAACTCAAATGAAAGGAAACAAATCGCTACTCAGTAAAATAAAACGGATTTTTCAACAAATAACCCGTGTACGTACTCGTCACATCACGTACACGGCGCTCACATATCACTGCAGTACCAAATCCTAAGGGGATCTCCCCCACACAAGGTTAGGCAAGCCACTTACCTCGAACCAAGCTCGATCAATCGGGAATAATGCCTTTTCCATGAATATCCGACTCTGAATGGCCCAAATCTAGCCAAAATCAAATTCATACCATAAATACAACTATAAGAAATTAAACTAATTAATGAAATCAAAGCTAAAGCAAGAAATTAGAAAATCACCCCAAAATGTCTCCCCGGGCCCATGTCTCGGAATCGGGTAAAGGCCACAAAATACGAACACTCATTCACTCACGAGTCTAACCATACAAGAATTACTCGAATCCAACCTCAAATTACCTTCCAAAACTCAAAATTTTAGTCTATGAAGTTTCTACCATTTTTCCTAAAATTTCCAACTCAAATCCCTAATTAGATGATGAAAATAGCAATAGATTCATGAAATATAGTCCAATCAGAGTTAGAACCACTTACCCCCAACAATATCTTTGAAGAAATCTCGAAACATCGCCTCACACCGAGCTCTCAAACTCCCAAAATCAAAATGGGTAATCAACCCTCCAAATCCTCTTTTCTGCCCAGTAAACTCGCTTCTGCGAGCCTTCAAACGCACCTGCGGTTCCGCACCTGCCGAAAATCCATCGCAGGTGCGAAAATCACTAAAGGGGCTGGGACCGCATATGCGGCAAGGGGGCCGCACCTGCGTGTGCGCGCCTACGGAGCATCGTCCGCTTCTGCGGTCATTCACCGCGCCTGCGGTTCCTACAACGCATATGCAGGCATCGCAGATACGGAAATTCCCTCGCACCTACGATCCCTGGACACGCCTCCAATCTCCGCTTCTGCGCTTTGTGCGCTGCACGTGCGATCCCGCACCTGTAGTCTCCCCGCCGCAGGTGCGAAAACACTAGATGCATAAAGACTTCAGCAACAACACCAACCCAACTTTTGATCCGTTAAGCACCCAAAACTCACCCGAGGCCCCCGAGACCTCAACCAAACATACCAACCAACTCTAAAATACCATACGAACATAGTCAAGCCCCCAACCCACATCAAACAGTGCTAAAATCATGAATCATCCTCCGATTCAAATTTAAAGAACTTAAAATTTCCAAATTCGACAACCGATGCCGAAACCAACCAAACCACGTCTGATTGACCCCAAATTTTTCACACATGTCAATATCAACCCTACGGACCTACTCCAATTTCCGGAATTGGAATCCGACCCTAATATCAAAAAGTCCACTACTGGTCAAAAGTCATGTATTGTATATTATGACTTACAGAGTTTGAATCTTAAATTGAGCAAATAATTATAGAGAGACTGGTTAAGAAAATGGAGTGACCCCGTAGAAGTACAAATATCTATAATCAATTAGACATTATATAGGACCTAACAAAATTTATATAGGACCAATTATATATTAGATTAGAGTAGAATTAATCAACTTTTTATTCAAAATAATACTTTTTAATTCTTTTTTCACCGAAGAATTTTTTTCAATTTTCTCCATGATATTTAGGAGCTTTAATCAAATAAATTTGTGCATAAAATTCTTCCTTGTTTTAATCATAGAGAAAGTTTCAATATTAACTATCTTGTATAAATCCATTTCTTATTTAAATTATATAACGTATCAATTTAATAAAAGACAAGTAATTCCAAAAATAAAAATAAAAATCCACAGAATAAGTAAGAGTATAGCTATTGTCTTTTGTAGGTTTGAATTGTTCTCTTTCATAGAATTTATAACCAATTAATTTTATATAATTTAATTACCTTTGTAAAGAAAAATATAGAAAGACTAAGTAGAAAACTATTCAAAGTCGACAGTATCGGCCGATACTCCTTTGATTTTTCTTATTCTTACTTATAGAATTATAGTCATCGTAGAATTAAACTCAATCAACTCTATATGATTTAGTTATCTTAGTGAAATAAAAACTAAAAAGAAAAATAGAGAAAGATTTTTTGTCAAAAATTATGTTTATTCTTTAGTCAAACACTCTACCGAGGTTAGTCTTGGCACTTACTGGGTACCGTTGTGGTGTACTCATGCTACTCTTCTGCATATGTTTTGTGTGCAGATCCAGGTACTTCTTATCAGCCCTGCTACTAGCTGAGAGTGCTTGTTGCTGTACAGAGACTTCAAAGTATATCTGTCGCGTCTACAGACCTCGGAGTCCTCCTCTACTCCCTCATATCTCATTTACCTTCCTTACTTCTTTTATTAGACTCTGGTGTATAGAGATACTAGTTTCCTCCTGTAGCTTGTGACTTATGATGTTCCGAGTTTTGGGAATACTGTGTATTATTAGAGTGTTGGTTATTGTAAATGTCGAGCGACATTGTTATCAGTTATTTAGTTATCTGTTACAGTTAGTTGTTAAGTTTTGTTTCCATTTTTGTTATTTCCGCATCTTTGTTAGGCTTACCTAGTCGTAGAGACTAGGTGTCGTCACAACATCTTACGGAGGGAGAATTGGGTCGTGACACCTACTAGCCACGTGTATCAAGCCACCCTTATCTCACCGCATGCGTTTCAACACCCAGACCTTATACCACCGCATGCGTATCTGTTTCACAATATATCATAATTTGCATTTCAAGTGCCCAAATATTTCAACTTGGCAAAATAAATCAAAAACAACATTATTTCCACATTAATGAGCTCACGGCTCAATTACAATGAATACAAAAATCTCACAAAATATTCGGAAGTGAATAACTCAATAAAAATAATATTTCACAAATTTAACACCTTGCCTCAATACAAAATTTTTAATGCCAAATTCTTCATATTAATAATAATTCAATTATGAAATTCAACTTTCAAATGATGAGCACATAATAAAAGAAACAAAGTTTTAACTAAACAGGTAAAATAATTAGCAGGAAAATGTTAGAAAAATTTAAAATAGAAAAATAGATCAATGATGATGAATATAACCGGATAAAATAATTTAATTAATGTGTAACAGAGATCTATAAAATTTAAAACCAGAGTTTTTCAACATTTATCCCGTGTAGACACTCGTTACCTCGTGTACAAGACTTTCAACACGTCACAATTATTATATCAATACCAATCCTAAGGGGAATTTCCTCCACACAAGGTTAGACAAGTCACTTACCTCGACTTTTGTAATTCTTTACTCTGCTATGCCTTTGTCTCGTGAATTGGCTTCTGAAATCCTCGTTTCTCGTCATAAATAATTCGATTTAATCTCGTCCCATTACTCTGCTATTCCTTTTCCCACGTCTCGGAACCCGACAAAAGTTATAAAATATGAACGCCTATTCGACCACGAGTTCAACCATACAAATTTACTAGATTCGGACATCAACTTGACCCTTAAATCTTTAGATTTAACCAAGAGGGTTTTCAAAATTTTCCAACTTAATTCACCAATTAAATGTTAAAAACTACCATAGGTTCGGGTGCTTTAACCAAAATTGAGTTAAGAACACTGATCCCTATATTTTCCTTGAAAATCTCCCGAAAAGCGCCTCTCCGCGAGCTCCAAAATTGAGTTAAGAACACTTACCCCGATGTTTTCCTTGAAAATGCCAGCAAAAATTGATCTGTTAACCCTCTGAAACTCACCCGAGGCCCCTGGTACTTCAACCAAATACACCAACAAGTCCTAAAACATCATACGAACTTAGTCAAAGCCTCAAATCACATCAAATAACCCTAAAATCACAAATCATACCTCAATTCAAGCCTAATAAAACTAAGAAAGAGCCCTACTGGCATATAATAATAAGACAGATGCTATAAAAAAGAAGTAAAACAGAGAAGACAACAGCAAGTATTCACAAAGCAATAACGACACCGCAAAATGATATAACAACAAGGGTGCTCCTGAGATACCGTCTCATACTCCCAAAAGTAAATATACAGGGAGAACTCCCGAGGTACCGCCTCGTAGTCTCAGAAGTAAATATGCAGGGAGAACTCCCGAGGAACCGCCTCGTAGTCTCAAAAGTAAATGTGTAGGGAGAACTCCCGAGGAACCGTCTCGTAGTCTCAAAAGTAAATGTGCAGGGAGAACTCCCGAGGAACCGCCTCGTAGTCTCAAAAGTAAATGTGCAGGGAGAACTCCTGAGGAACTGTCTCGTAGTCTCAAAAGTAAACACACAGCTCAAACCGATAACTACAACAGTTAACAGTAAGATTTCTTCAGTCAATACTGATAAAGGACAAGGAAAACAGGAAATCAACTAGGCATGCTTCACAGAGTGCAAAAAAGCAGTTAATCCACGTAGACATGCGATATTAGACTAAGCATGATAACTACACATATTGGAATTTGCTAAATTAAGAATGAAAATAGACTAATACTCATTTCAACGGTATAACTCAAATTAAAGGAAAAACAGGTTACAACTTAGTAAAATAAATCAGGGTTTTCAACAAATAGCCCGTGAACGTACTCGTCACCTCACGTACATGGCGCTCACATATCACAATAGTACCAAATCCTAAGGGGTTTTCCTCCCCACCCCCACCCCCCTCCACAAGGTTAGGCAAGCCACTTACCCCGAACCAAGCTCAATCAATCGATAGCAATGCTCTTTCCACGAATATCCAACTCCGAATGCCCCAAGTCTAGCCAAAAACAATTGCATATCATAAATACAACTATAATAGACTAATCTAATTAATGAAATCAAGACTTTAACAAAAATTCCGAAATCTGTCCTAAAAAGTCGACCCGAGCCCATGTCCCGGAATCTGGATAAAAATCACAAAATCCGAATGTCCATTCAATCACGAGTCCAACCATACCAAATTTATCAAAATCCGACCTCAAATGACCACTCAAAACGAAAAATCAATCTCTTCAAATCCCTAGCCTCCAACTCCCAATTTCCACCTTAAATACACACTAACTAGGTGGGAAAATAAATGAGGAAGCAAGATTATTGATCAAAAATAAGTACAAGGTACTTACCTCAAGAAATCCCTCGAAAATGCTCTCAAGAAATTGCCAAACCCAAGCTCAAAATGAAGAAAATGGCCAAAAATCTCGAAGCCTCGCTTGAAAAGGTTCTGCCCAGGTATTCCCGCATTTGCGGACCACCAGTCACACATGCGACGCCGCACCTGTGGAAAAATTATCGCAATTGCGGATTCCACTTATGCCCATGGTTTTTGCTTCTGCGGACTAGGGATCGCACTTGTGATCTCGCTTCTGCGGAGACCCTTCTGCTCCTGCGATTCCAAACCTCCCAAGCCTCTCCACTTCAGTGTTCAAGCTTTCGCAGAAATGACTTTGCTCCTGCGGCCTTCATATTGCACCTGTGACAAATGCCAAAGTCCTCCAGCCCGCATCTGCGATCCTCCTCTCGCACATGCGAGTCCGCACCTGCGGTCACTCCACCGCAGGTGTGAAAACACCAGGAACCAGAAACTTCAGCTATTTGCATAAGTCCAAATTCAATCCGTTAAGCATCCGAAACACACCCGAGGCCTCCGGGACCTCAACCAAACATACCAACCGGTCCTATAACATTATAAGAACTTAGTGTAGCCCTTAAATCACATCAAACAATGCTAAAAACACGAATCACCCTCCGATTCAAACTTAATGAACTTGAAACTTCCAATTTCTACAACCGATGCTGAAACCTATCAAACCACGTCCGATATGACCCCAAATTTTGCACACAATTCATATTCAACATTACGGACCTAATGTAACTTCCGGAATCAGATTTCGACCCCGATATCCAAAAGTCCACTACCGGTCAAAATCTCCAAAAAATCGACTATCTCCATTACAAGCCTAAATGAGCTACAAATCTCCAAAACACAATCCGGAGACCGACAATGCCTACCATACAGAGCCTCATACAGTGCCATCTGAATGCTCGTCTGATAACTGTTATTGTATGCAAAATCTGCAAGTGGCACGAACTGATCCCAAGCACCCCCAAAATCTATCACACAAGCGCGGAGCATATCCTCCATTATCTGAATAGTGCCCTCGGTTTGTCCGTCTGTGTATGGGTGAAATAATGTGCCCAGCTCAACCCGAGTACCCAACTCTTGCTGCACAGCCCTCCAGAACCGTGATGTAAATTACGTACCCCCAGTCAAAGATGATGGATACCGGTACGCCATGAAGCCTGACAATCTCGTGGATATAAATTCGAGCCAACTGCTTGGAAAAATAGGTAGTCATCACAGGAATGAAATGAGTTGAGTCCGTGGGAGCCCAACAATGAAATCCATAGTGATCCGCTCTCACTTCCACTCTGGAATCCCTATCTTCTGAAGCGATCCACCTGGCCCTGCTGGCAATTTAGACAGCGAGCCACATACTCCACTATGTCTTTCCTCATCCTCATCCTCCTCCATCAGTGATGCTGCCTCAAGTCCTGATACATCTTCGTGGCACCCGGTGAATGGAGTACCGCGAACTGCCCTGTATCTTCAATGCACCATCATCCCCAATAGTGACCTCCTTAGTATCACCGTACTGGACTGTGTCCTTAAGGACAAGCAGATGGGGGTCATCATACTGACGCTCCCTGATACGATCATAAAGAGAAGACCGAGAGATCACACAAGTCAATACTCGACTCGGCTCAGAAATATCCAATCTCATAAACTGGATGGCTAAGGCCTGAACATCCAATACCAATGGCCTCTCTGCTGTTGGTAGATATGCCAAACTCCCCAAACTCTTTACCCGGCGACTCAAAGCATCGACCACCTCATTGGCCTTCCTGGAGTGGCACAAAATGGTGATATCATAATCTTTAAGCAGCTCTAACCACCTCCTCTAACACAAATTAAGATCCTTATGCTTGAACAGATGCTGTAAACTCCGGTGATCGGTGAAGATCTCACAAGGAACACCGTATAAATAGTGCAGCCAAATCTTCAAGGCATGAACAATGGTTGCTAACTCAAGGTCGGGGACAAGATAGTTCTTTTCATATACCTTCAGCTATCTGGACGCGTAGGCAATCACCCTACTGTCCTGCATCAACACCGCGCCGAGACCAATCCGCGACGCATCACAATATACTGTATAAGACCCCGAACCTGAAGGCAATATCAATACTGGGGCTGTAGTCAAAGTTGTCTTGAGCTGCATAAAGCTCTCCTCACACTCCTCTATCCACCTGAACGGAGCACCCTTTTGGGTCAGCCTGGTCATAGGTGCTGTAATGGATGAGAATCCCTCTACAATCCCTTTTGGATTCACCTGGATCCTATCACTCGATACTACATGACCCAAGAATGCCACGGTGTCTAGCCAAAACTCACACTTTGAGAATTTTACATATAACTTCTTTTCTCTCAGGGTCTGAAGCACAGTCATCAGGTGCTGCTCATGATCCTCCCGAGTCCGGGAGTACACCAAAATGTCATCAGTAAAAACAATGATGAATGAGTCAAGATAGGGCCGGAACACACTGTGCATCAAGTGCATAAATGTTGTTGGGGCATTGGTCAGCCCAAATGACATCACAAGAAACTCGTAGTGCCCATACCGAGTCCTGAAAGCAGTCTTCGGGATATCTGGCTCCCGAATCTTCAACTGATGATAGCCTAAACGTAAGTCAATCTTAGAAAACACGCTGGCACACTGTAACTGATCGAATAGGTCATCAATACGAGGCAAAGGATACTTGTTCTTCACTGTGACTTTGTTCAGCTAGCGGTAATCAATACACATCCGTATAGAGCCATCTTTCTTCTTCACAAATAAGACAGGAGCACCCAAAGGTGACACACTGGGCCGAATGAAGCCCTTATCAAGCAATTCTTGTAACTGTTCCTTCAACTCCTTCAACTCAGGAGGAGCTATACGATACAGAGGAATAGAGATGGGCTGGGTGCCCGACAATAAATCAATGCCAAAATAAATATCTCTGTGCGGCGGCATGCATGGAAGATCAGCTGGAAACACATCAGGAAAGTCCCTCATTACTGGAACTGACTCAACTGTAGGGGTATCAATACTGACATCTCTCACATAAGCTAGATGCGCGTCACGCCCCTTCTCAACTATTCGTGGAGCTTTAAGAAATGAAATAACTCTACTGGGAGTATACTCTAAGGTACCTCTCAACTCTAATCATGGTAATCCTGGCAAATCCAGCGTCACAGTCTTAGCATAACAATCAAGAATAGCATAATGGGGCGACAACCAGTCCATGCCCAAAATAATATCAAAGTCTACCATGCTGAGCAATAATAAATCGGCTCTGGTCTAAAAACCACTAAGAGCAATCAAACATGACCGATACACGCGGTCCACAACAACAGAATCTCCCACAAGGGTAGACACATAAATCGGGGAACTTAAAGAATCCCGAGATACGCCCAAATACGGGGCAAAATAAGAGGACACATAGGAATATGTAGAGCCTGGGTCAAATAATACTGATGCGTCTCTATGACAGACCAAGACAATACCTGTAATGATAGAGTCGGAAGCAACTACCTTTGTACGAGAAGAAAGAGCATAATATCTAGCCCGGCCTCCCCTTCTAGGGCGACCTCGACCTCCCCGACCTCCACATCGAGCTGGCTGAGTAGGTGGGGCAGTAGCGGGGACTGGAATCATAGCCTGAGGACCCGGTGGAGCACGATGTAGCTGAGAAGTCTGTGGAGGTGCACCCCTTCTAAATCTGGGGCAATCCCTCACCATATGGCCGGGTGTCGCCACACACAAAATAAGCTCTCAGAGGGCGTGACTGGCTCGGGCCAGGTCTGCTGGACTGGTCGCTAAAAGCACCCCGTACAGGAGGTGCACTAGATACTGGCAGTGCATAATAAGGCTCCTGGGGCCTAGAAGGGACCGGAACGAGCACAAGAAGAAGAACCAGTCTCTCGAGACCTCTTGGCTTCTCTCTCCTCTCTATCCCGGGCAAGCATGCCCTCCAATTTCCTGGCGATACTCACAACCTGCTGATAAGAAATATCCGTCTCCAACTCCCTGTCCATACTGATCCGGATACTGCGGTAGAGTCCCTCAATAAACCGACGAACCCTCTCTCGAACTGTGGCAACCAAGGTCGATGCATGTCGGGCCAAATCACTGAAGCAGACTGCATATTCTGGCACAATCATAGTACTCTAGCGCAGCTGCTCAAACTACGTGCACCATGAGTCCCTGAGGTTCTGAGGTACATACCCTCTCAAAAACATGTCCGAGAATTGGGTCCATGGAAGTGAAGCTGCCTCATCCGGACTACTCAACTCATAAGCACGCCACCACTGATAGGCTGCTCCTCTAAGGTGGAAGGTGGTTAAAGAAACCCCACTCGTCTCCGCTATGCCCATAGTACGGAGAATATGATGACACTCCTCCAGAAAACCCTGAGCATCATCTGTAGCCAATCTGCTGAAGGTAGGTGGGTGGTACATCTTGTATCTCTCAAGTATGAGCTTCTCCGCCTCAGAAAGTATTGCCCTAACCTCGGGCTAAACTGGAGCTACCGGCTGCATCGGTAAAATCTCTAGAACTAGGTCGTCCTGAACCCGCTGCTCTGGAGTATCGGTGACGGGAGTCTGTGCTCCTCCCCTAGCCTGTTATGTGGCAGGAGCAAGTGGAATCAATCCAGCCTGAGCTAAGATGCTGAACATGCTCAGAAACTGGGCTAGAGTCTCCTAGAGGGCTGGTGCAGCAACAGGTAACTCAGGTGTCTGCCCTCCAGCTGGAGCTACTAGGGGCTCCTCTGTAGCAGCTCGTGCGGGTGCTCTAGCTGCACGGCGTGGACGTTCTCATCCTCTACCCCGGCCCCTTCCACTCGCGGCTCTAGTAGGGGGTGTGGGAGCCTGGTCATCAGACCCGTTTGTGAGAGAATAGAATATAGAAGTTTAAAAATTTTGAAGTCAACAATTTCGCACGACAAGGAATCAAAGAAGTGTTATCTTTCCTAACAATTCCATAGCCTCCCGAAGATAAATACAGGCATCTCTGTACCGATCCATGAGACTCTACTAAATTTGCTTGTGACTCATGACACCTATGAACCTATTGCTCTAATACCAATGTGTCACGACACAATTCTCCCTTCGTAAGATGTCGTGACGGCACCTACTCTCTACGACTAGGTAAGCCTAACAAAGATGCAAAAATAACAAAAATGGAAACAAAACTTAACAACTAACTGTAACAGATAACTAAATAACTGATAATAATGTCGCTCGGCATTTACAATAACCAACACTCTAATAATACACAGTATTCCCAAAACCCGAAACATCATAAGTCCCAAGCTACAGGAGAAAACTAGTATCTCTATACACCAGAGTCTAATAAAAGAAGTAAGGAAGGTAAATGACATATGAGGGAATAGAGGGGGACTCTGAGGTCTGCGGACGCGACAGATATACCTTGAAGTCTCCGTACAGCAGCAAGCACTCTCAGCTCGTAGCGGGGCTGATAAGAAGTACCTGGATCTGCACACAAAACATGTTCAGAAGAGTAGCATGAGTACACCACAACCGTACCCAGTAAGTGCCAAGCCTAGTAGTGACAAGGTTAGGTCCAGGCCCTATGGGGATATAATAATAAGACATATGCTATAAAAAAATAAAGTAAAACGGAGAAGACAACAACAAGTATTCACAAAGCAATAACGACACCGCAAAATGATATAACAACAGGGGTGCTCTCGAGATACCGTCTCGTAGTAACAAAAGTAAATATACAGGGAGAACTCCCGAGGTACAACCTTGTAGTCTCAAAAGTAAATATGCAGGGAGAACTCCCGAGGAACCACCTCGTAGTCTCAAAAGTATATATGTAGGGAGAACTCCCGAGGAACCCTCTCGTAGTCTCAAAAGTAAATGTGCAGGGAGAACTCCCGAGGAACCATCTCATAGTCTCAAAAGTATATATACAGGGAGAACTCCCGTGGTACCGCCTTGTATTCTCAAAAGTAAATGTGCAGGGAGAACTCCCGAGAAACCTCCTCGTAGTCTCAACAGTAAATATGCAGGGAGAAACCGCCTCGTAGTCTCAAAAATAAATATGCAGGGAGAACTCCCGAGGAACTGCCTCATAGTCTCAAAAGTAAACACACAGCTCAAACCGATAAATACAACAATTAACAGCAAGATTTCTACAGTCAATACTGATAAAGGACAAGGAAAACAGGAAATCAACTAGGCATGCTTCACAGAGTTCAAATAAGCAGTTAAAGCACGTAGACATGCGATATTAGACTAAGCAGGATAACTACACACATTGGAATTTGCTCAATTAAGAATGAAAACAGACTAATACTCATTTCAATGGTATAACTCAAATTAAAGGAAAAACAGGTTACTACTCAGAAAAATAAATCGGGTTTTTCAACAAATAGCCTGTGTACGTACTCGTCACCTCATGTACATGACGCTCACATATCACAATAGTACCAAGTCCTAAGGGGATTTCCCCCACACAAGGTTAGGCAAGCCACTCACCTCGAACCATGGTCACTCAATCGATAGCAATGCTCTTTCCACGAATATCCGTCTCTGAATAGCCCAAGTCTAGCAAAAAACAATTGAATATCATAAATACAACTCTAATAGACTAATCTAATTAATGAAATCTTGACTTTAACAAAAATTCCGAAATCCGTCCTTAAATTTCGACCCGGGCCCACATCTTGGAATCAGGAAAAAATTATAAAATCTGAAAGCCCATTCACTCACGAGTCCAACCATACCAAATTTATCGAAATCCGACCTCAAATGGCCACTCAAAACCCAAAATCAAACTCTTCAAATCCCTAGCCTCCAACTCCCAATTTCCACCTTAAATACACACTAACTAGGTGGGAAAATAAATGGGGAAGCAAGATTATTGATCAAAAATAAGTACAAGGGACTTACCTCAAGAAATCCCTCGAAAATGCTCTCAAGAAATCGCCAAACCCAAGCTCAAAATAAACAAAATGGCCAAAAATCTCGAAGCCTCGCTTAAAAGGGTTCTGCCCAGGCATTCCCGCATCTGTGGACCACCAGTCGCACATGTGACGCCGCACCTATGGAAAAATCATCGCAGGTGAGGATTCCACTTATGCCCAAGGTTTCCACTTCTACGGACAAGGGATCGCACCTGCGATCTTGCTTCTGCGGAGACCCTTCTGCTCCTGCAATCCCAAACCTCCCAGTCCTCTCCGTTTCTGTGTTCAAGCTTCCGCAGAAGCGACTCCGCTCCTGCGGACTTCATGTTACACCTATGACCCCAGGCCAAACTCCTCTAGCCCACATCTACGATCCTCCTCTTGCACGTGCGAGTCTGCATCTGCGGTCACTCCACCGCAAGTGCGAAAACACCAGGAACCAAAAACTTCAGCTATTTGCGTAAGTCCAAATTCAATCCATTAAGCATCCGAAACACACCCGAGGCTTCTGGGACCTCAACCAAACATACCAATCAGTCCTATAACACCATACAAACTTAGTTGAGCCCTTAAAGCACATCAAACAACGCTAAAAACATGAATCACCCTCCGATTCAAACTTAATGAACTTGAAACTTTCAATTTCTACAATTAATGCCGAAACCTATCAAACCACGTTCGATTGACCTCTAATTTTGCGCACAAGTCATATTCAAAATTACGGACCTACTCTACCTTCCATAGTTGGATTCCGACCCCGATATCAAAAAGTTCACTACCGGTCAATATCTCCAAAAATTTAACTTTCGCCATTTCACGCCTAAATGAGCTATAGATCTCCAAAACATAATCCGGACACAACCCTAAGTCCAAAATCATCCAACAGAGCTAACGTAACTGAAAGAACTCCATTTTGGTGTCATCTTCATATAGTTCCGGCTATGGTCAAAATCATAAGGCTTAAGCCTCTATTTAGGGACTAAGTACCCCAAAACACCCCAAACACCAAAACAAAACCTCCCAGCAAGTGACATAAGCTGAAATAGATACGGGGAAAGCAGTAAATAGGGGATCAGGGCTATTACTCTTAAAACGACCAGCCAGGTCGTTACAGTAGGGGAAATACTAGAAGTCACGCGGTGTGATAAGGGTGGCTAAAACGCGGGATGTTATTCCGGGAAAAAAAATATTTTCTTTAAAATTAAATGTGAAGGCTCCCGCGGTGATATAAGGAAATGAGATATTGTGAATTTATTTATGATTTGGGACTACGAGGCGGTACATCGTGAGTGCTCTTGTTGATATTTCTTTATGGTTGCATTGCCTTTGGTTATTTTTGGTGTTTTCCTTCAAGTTGTAAATTTTTATTTTCCTTCTGCGATGTGTTATTTGCCCTTATTTTGTATAGTTAAATTGCGACATACTACTTACTTGATTCATTCCCATTGTTATTATTATTATTATATTGTTAAACCTTTCACTCTGTCTTTTATTATTCTAGTAAGGCCTGACCTGACCTCGTCACTACTTTACCGAGGTTAGGTTTGGAACTTACTGGGTACCGCTATGGTGTATTCATACTAAGCTTTTTCACATCTTTTTGTGCAGATCCAGGTACTTTGTATCAGACCAGGCATCGGTGAACTAGCCATACACGGAGACTTCAAGGTATATCTGCCAGCATCCGCCGACCTCGGAGTCCCATTCTATCCTTATTATGTTGTTTTCCTTACTCTCTTTAGACTATGATGTATAGAGACACTTAGAATAAATTCTTAGAAGCTTGTGACTTATTTCTACCAGGTTTTGGGAGTTGTAACTATCTGAATCGCGGTTTGATTTATTTTATATTTTGAGATTTGAGTTTCAATTTTGTATTCCACATAATTGATATACTTACCTAGTCTTAGAGACTAAGTGCCATCACGACATCCTACGAAGGGAAATTGGGATCGTGACAAGTTGGTATCAGAGCTCTAGGTTCATAGGTGTTATGAGTCACAAGCAGGTTTAGTAGAGTCTCGTGGATTGGCACAAAGACATCTGTACTTATCTTGGGAAGCTATGGAACTGTTAGGAAAATTTTCACTTTTTTTATTCCTTATCATGCACATTTGTTGACTTTGAAGTTCTAAACCATTGTCTTTTAATTGTCTCACAGATGGTGAGGACACGCACAACTGGATCTGATGATCATACACTCGCGCCCCCTGTTGGAGCTGCAAGAGGACTGGGCCAGGGTAGAGGCCGAGGAAAACTACGTGGTGCAGCCAGAACACCTGCACGAGCTATTGTAAATGAGCCATCAGTAGCTCTAGTTGGAGAGCAGGCACCTGAGACGCCTATTACTACCCATGCACCTCAGGAGACTCTTGCTTAGTTTTTGAGTATGTTTGGCAGTCTAGCTCAGGCAGGGTTGATTCTACTTGCTCCTGCCACATCTCAGGCCGGGGGAGGAGCACAAACTCTCACCGCCCGTACCCTAGAATCACGGTCCCAGGTGGACCATTCCATAGAGGTTATACCAGTACATCCAGTTGTTCCAGTTCGGCCCGAGGTTAGGGAAGCAGTTTCAGAAGGGGAGCAGCACAGGCTCGAGAGGTACAAGAAGTACCACCCTCCCATTTTCAACGGTTTGGCTTCAGAGGATGCTTAGGGATTTCTTGAGGAATGTCATTGTATCCTCCGTACTATGGGTATTTTGGATTCAAGTGGAGTTTGTTTCATGTCATTACAGCTTAGAGGAGAGGCCTACCAGTGGTGGCGAGCATACGATTTGGATAGTCCGGTTGAGGCAGCTTCACTCACTTGGACTCAGTTTTCAAATATGTTTTGAGTTGGTTCCTCAGAGACTCAGAGATGCATGGTGCATGGAGTTTGAGCAGTTGTGCCAGGATTCGATAACCGGGTCAGAATATGCGGTCTGATTTAGTTATTTGGCTAGGCATGCACCAGCCTTGGTTGCTACTGTTCGAGAGCGGGTTCGTCGATTTATTGAGGGCTCCATCCTAGTATCAGATTCAGTATGGCCGGAGAACTGGAGATGGACATCGCATACCAGCAGGTGGTGTTAGTTTCTAAGATATTGAAGGGTATTCCAATCCGGGAGAGAGAAGAGACGGA